>NC_138970.1:23735000-25103750 GCF_055761805.1 Camellia sinensis | reverse complement strand
TAATAATTTTTGTGATTCAACAAAATTATTGTAGAGTTGTGATCAGATATCATACAAGATCATTTCTGCTGTGTTTGGTTGAGGGATTTGAGAAGGGATTTGGAAAGAGAAATGAAAAATATAGGTGAAATGTGAAAAAAACATGTCTATATTTCACATAGTTTCACATACTTTTTCCCTTTCCTTTTCCAAATCCCTCCCCAAATTCCCCAACTAAACACAGAGTTCATGAATTCTATAACTCTGCTTTACATCTTCAGCCTAGTTATTAATCCAATAAACAAAACACAGTAAAACACAAAAGGATCGCACATAGAATAAAATATAGAAACATGCATGTTTGTGTTGTGATACAAACATGAAAGAGTATTAATATTACATCATCCCATCACTCATTTTAGAGAATTTTTTTGTTTTTAATTTTTTTTTTTTGGGCTGTAGTTTATAAGTTGTGTTATTTTTAATTTTTTTTGGTGATCTTTTTTTAAAAAAAAAAAATTGACTGAAAATATTACTTTTTAAGTCTGTTTTAGATTGGATGATTCTAAAAAAAAAAATAAATTAAAATATTAATTTTTTTTTTTTTTTCTAGAAAAGACAAAATATGAGCCAATTTTTATTTTTAAACAAACCTATAAAAATTGGCCAAATGTACTGGACCCATATGATAATTTCTGCTTTAAGCTGAAACCAAAAGTCTTATTCATTTGGTTGCATACATATTTATCATTTTCCAAATAATAAACATATATATTTGATGATAAAAATAGAGACAAACATGTCGGATGAGGGAGTACAGAGAGTGGTGGTCATCCAAGATGGATCATCGAAGGTGATATGTACAAGGGCTATCAGATGGGCTTTGAAAAACTTAAACCTTAAGCCTCCTCTTGACAGTGTCACTCTTGTTGCAATTATTCAACCCTTCAAGTCTGCTACTACATCATCCTTCATGGGCTGCGGATTACTGAGTAAGACCCCAACTAAAACAACAAAATTAAGGGTAAATTACATTGATCATCCTTGAGATTTACAAATATTACAATATGCCCTATTGGTTTGGCATCCAGCTAAAAAGTTATTTTTTCCGATTTTTTTTTTCTCTCTTTAAGTGACTTCTTGTCAAATTTATGTCATTTTTTAAAAAAATTTCCGACCTATCTAGTGTAAAAGGATCTAAAAAGTTTAAATAAAAATTTGAAAAAGTTCACTACAGCAACAACTAAAAAAAAAAACTTCTTTTTGGCATTCTTTTGGTGTCTTTAGTGGACTTTTTTAATTTTAATTTTATTTTTTTTAAAACTTTTTTGAGTTTGTCTTGTTGAGTAGAACTCAAAAGTATAAAGTTTTTAAATTTTTTATTAAAAAAAAAGGTCAAGAAAAAGTCACTAAAGAAGCATAATTTCTTGACGAGAATGGCTCATATTGATACAAATCGTAATTTCAAAGCGACAAAGTATAATATTTTTTAGTTGAAGGAAATAAGGTGATACTAAGTGAGAAATTGTAGTTTACCCTAAATAAAATGTGATTAGAAAATATGATTATAATAATATTTTTATTTATTTTATTTACTTTTTTAATTCTTTTTTTTTTTTTGGTTATTTTATTTAATGAGCGTTCCCAGTGGGCCAGAGCAAATTGGACTCTAGCAGAACAGTGGAAAAAAGAAGGGAACTTTTTGACAGAAAAATTGCAGAGAAGCTAGATGAGTACCATAATAATGCCCTGATCAGTGACACACTTGAGCACTATGCGAGGCAACAGGTCACAACCCTTCTCTCATTTTATTTTTATTTATTTTTCTTTTTTTATTTTAATGTATTTCAATTAAGAATAAAGGAAAAAAAAAAAAAAAAAAAGACTATAGTTTAACCCTTAACCAAATCAAACCAAACCAAATAAAGTCTTAAATCTCATCAAGTAGATCGGTTACATAAATTTTTCTTTTTCACTTGACTTTATCGATGGTCAATTAGTTAGTCAAATTAAAGAGATTTATATATCTATTTATTATACTAGTTCACGTTAATTTAGATCTGTCTCTTTCCTTAACATTTCCATCTACCGTCACTGTGTCACATCTCTTCACAGTGATGGCAGAGTTTAACCATTATAACAAAATTGTTACCCAAAAAGCAACCTAAGAGGGGGTGAATTAGGTTTTTACAAATTAAAATTAATAATACCCCAATAAAATTAACTACTAGTACAACAAATTATTAACAAGCACAATGATGAACTTAGCAGTAAATGATCAAACAAAATAACAATGAAGTATAACTAACATACAGAGTAAATAAAATGATTAGCACATGAATATTAGATAGATATAGCAGTAGTAGGAAAGTAAAGAGATTAGGAAAGAGGAGACAAACAGATTTATAGTGGTTTGGCTTCAACCAAGCCTACATCAACTCCTCAAGTCTCACTTGAGATTTTCCACTATCTTTTAACTTCACAGGGTGCTAGCAACCATTTCACAGATGGAGTAATCATCCACAGATTTTACACAGACTTTCTAAGTCAAGAACACTGAGTGTACTACACTCTTACAAGGTTGAAAAGAAGGTGCTTTTGTTTTCACAGAAAGCTACTATAATTATTTCTCAAAGATAGATATAAAAATGAAATTCTGATTTTTCTGTAAACCTCACACAGGAAAGATGAGCTTAATGCTATAAGGCTCAGTATATAATTTCTGAAAGAGAATGTAAACAAAAATTGAAGAACATTTCTCAGAGAATTTTTTAGAGAATAGATGTGAGTGATTATAGATCAAAGAATATTTTTTGATTTTTTGTAACTTATTTACATTAGAGGCTTCGATATATATAATGAAACTTATAGCCGTTTATAGCCGTTGTATTAATTTGAATTTATAGCCGTTTATAGTTGTTTATAGCCGTTGTATTCATTTGAATTTATAGTCGTTTATAGCCGTTGTACTCCATCATTACTAATTTGAATTTCTTCGTCTCCATCATTACAAATTTGAATATCTTCCTCTTGAACCTTTTGAACTGCTGCTGTGCTGGGCTGTTTGAACCTCTGTTTTTGGATTGTTTGAACTCTTGATTTAATCAAATATTAAATACATTCTAACAATATTTAGGATAAAGGTTTAGGTAAGAAATAATGGGACAAAATAAATTTTGATTTTATTTTTTTCTTTCAAATAAATCATTAAAATAAATTTTGATGCTATTTTTCTTTTCCAAATAAATTAAAACATAATTAAATAAATTATCAAAATAAATAAGTCTAACAAAAATAAATATTGAATTTTAATTTTGTCAATTTAAACCAATGTTTACGTTTTTAATTTATGTTTATAAAAAAAAAAATTGTATACTAGTTTTTATTTATTTAAAAAAAAAACAAAAAATTGCAAATTTGTTTGGTTTGAACAAAATATTTAAAAAAATTTAAAAACAAAAACTCAAAAACATATTTGTTAATATTAAAATGTTTATTTTGTTTTTTAATTATTTATGAGAATAAAAATCATAGAAATCATAAAATTATAACAAACATTCAACATATAAATATATTAGTATAGTACTAACCATAGATCAATTTAAAAATTACATACTCCCTCCGTCCCAAAATAATAGACCATTTTGGAGAATTTAACTTTTTTTGGTAGTACAATTATTGCATTTGAAAAAAGTTGATTTTCCAAAATTATCCTTTTGATAGTACATTTTTTGGGAATATCAATGTCATAATTATACTTTTTATATTGTTTATTAATTTAAAAGAAGGATAAAATAGGAAATTTGTACTCCCTCCGTCCCAAAATAATGGTCCCTTTTGGGGAATCCAACTTTTTTTGGTAGTATAATTATTGCATTTGAAAAAAGTTGATTTTCCAAAATTACCCTTTTGATAGTACATTTTTTGGGAATATCAATGTCATAATTGTACTTTTTATATTGTTTATTAATTTAAAAGAAGGGCAAAATAAGAAATTTACATTATTTTGTACTTGATTTTTGAAGAGGGACTAATATTTTGGGACAATGAAAAATGGAATAAGGGACTAATATTTTGGGACGGAGGGAGTATTATTTTTGTACTTGATTTTTGAAGAGGGACTAATATTTTGGGACAATAAAAAATGAAATAAGAGACTAATATTTTGAGAGGGAAGGAGTATACATAATTAGGTTATGCTTCTCATTACAATACATGTGAAACTTAATTGATCATAATTGTAATTAAAAGAAGTACCCACGATGACAAAGTGAAGCATAGGAATAATATTATTGTTGGCTACACATTTTGTACTAAGCCAGTGACAATCCGACGCGTGGCGAAGTGAGGGTAATATGGGGAGACCAGGTAGGTCTTCGATCCTGATCGTACACGTGGCAATTAATATTGGTTGTTATAAGATCTGAGTAGTAGCAGATCAACAAAGAGACGTACAGTGACGTGGCTTCAACGGTTGCTCACATTTCAAATTCGAATATAAGGGGGAAGCCTAACTGCAAGTGAAGGCGTAGTGGAACTACTTATAAGATAGCATGATCAGCAACTACGGAGGAGCAGTTCGACGGTTTGAAGTACAATTCGATGGTTATCTTCGGAGAGTATAAATAGCAGGAAGGACTTCAGAGAGTGGGGGGGGGGGGGAAATCTAAAAGAATCACTTTACATATTCCATTTCCTGTCCTTTATATTCCTGTATTTTTAGTTTCTGCACTGCACTTCATTTGTAGGAGTAGTTGTCAAGTATATTGCCGCTGTAATTCTCTACGGAACTGAGATCATTGTAAGTTCTTTTTATACTAATGAAATACTCCAGTTTAGTTTACTGTTCTTATGCTCAGATTTTCTGAAGTTTAATTACCAGTAAGCCACCAGTAAAAGTCCTCTTTATTGAGGCCGAAAGAACCATAACACAATCGTCTGAATAATTGTTTGGCAATTCTGTAAGGACTGATTGATCCTTGCTGGCACGCTCATAATTACGAAAGTAACCTTCGAAAGCCAAAAAAGACAACATATATTTTTGGCACGCCCGGTGGGACATTTTAAAAAAAAAAAATGGCTAGACGTAGGAGACAAGGAGAAAATGAACGTTTGGAAGAAGGCGTGGAAGGAGAAGTGGAGACATCCAATCCAGAGGATAATGTGATAACACATCCTGTGGAAACTCCTATCTTTATCGGAACCCATGGTCGAACAGACCAATACCTCAGAGCAAATACCATTCGTTCGTAATAGTGGACGAGACCAAGGAATTGGACCATCCAGTGTCCCATCTACTCAGCCAGTCAATCCATGGGGCGGCTTGGTAGATGCCATGGGACAGCAATTAATAAACACAATGGAAATGTGGGCAGTATCCTTTTTGGATCGAATGAATAACCACCAATCAACGAATGTAAGACACATAGAGGAGGTGAATGTCCCTCAGCAAAGATTGGCTAGAGACAAACAGCCTATGCAAACTAATGGACATTCTAATGGTCAAACTAGTAATCAGATTCATGAAAGATTACCACCTCAGTCTTGGTATGAACCCATTTCGAGGCCTGTAGCAGGCCAAAATGCCTCAATGTTCAACAGTGAAGCCATGCAGATTGGTGGATCTGGCCCGGTACAAGAAAATGGCATAAGAATGATTCCAAATCCCACATTCGAAGCCATACCTGGTACCAGGGGGTACAATAATCCTGTATTCGAATTTATACCTGAGGGGTTGGAAGGTTTTCCTACAAGTGGAAGGGATACAATACCTGTTCCAGCACCTTTCGTGGGTCCTTTCGCAGGACAGGCTCAAAGAGGTTACCTACACCCCCAACAGCACCCTCTACCACAGGGACAGCCAGTCCCAAATGTACCACCTTATGGACCAAGAGGACCACAAGCACAAGGTTGTCCACCAAATCCTGTGTTTGTTCCCCCAATGGTGGTTCAGCAGGCGCAAAATATGGTCCCTAGGGACCAGATCACTGAGATAGTTAGGGAGTTGTGTGGACCAATGGCTCGGGGGGTCCAGACCCCTGTGTATAGAAAACCATACCCAGAATGGGTCGATAGGGTACATGAATATCCAAGAGGTTTCAGGATACCAGATTTTGTCCTCTTTCATGGGAACGAAAACCAATCTACAGTAGAACATATTGCTAGGTTTGCCGCTCAATGTGGTGAATTTACCAATCATGACTATATAAAGTTGAGACTATTCCCAAATTCTCTAACCGGAGGAGCATTCGTATGGTATATTAACCTTTCACCTGGCTCCATCCAGACTTGGCAGCAAATGGAAGAGGCATTTCATGCCCAGTTTTTCCAATCAGAGCCAGAAGTTTCCATGGCAGACTTGGCCAGATTAAGTCAAAGGCCTGAAGAGAAGGCCACCCAGTTTATTTCCAGATTTAAGAGGGCTCGAAATAAATGTAGAGTAATCTTGCCAGAAACTGAATTTGTAAGATTGGCCCAAAATGGCCTAGAGTTCAGGCTTCGAAAGAAGTTTGATTCAACAGAGTTTAGAGATTTAGTGGAACTGACTTATAAAGTATCTAGATATGAAGCATTACTAGAAGAGGAACAGGATCGAAATAATGCATCATATAGGACATACTACAAAGATCCTAATTATGAGATTGATGCGGCAGAGATTGTGGGAAAAGAGCCTATGATCTGTGAAGCATTAATCCATAAAGATACAACAATTGACCAGCAGTTTAAAAAGAAAGATCTCCACAGGAAATATTCTTTCGACTTAACTAAGGCAGATGACATTTTTGATCATTTGCTTGCGGCCAACTTCCTTAAGTTACCAAAGGGTGTTAAAATTCCATCTTTTGATGAACTTAAAGGAAAAATATATTGCAAATGGCATAATTCTTGGTCTCACTCGACTAAAAACTGTGTTGTTTTTCGAGACAGGATCCAAGAACAAATTCGGAAGGGGAGTTTGAAGTTCCCAGCCAAAGCTGAAAAAGCCATGGGGATCGATAGCAATCCATTTCCAGAAATTGGAGAGGTGGCGGCCAATGTCATTATGTCAGACTTTCAGAACTTGTCTCTGAAAGAATTGGAGGAAGTCAATGTACAGATGCATGTGGCCAACCAAACAGCAACCAAAAAAGACCTTAGAAGTCCACCAGCTATGGGACGAGAGTTCCCACATCAGAAGGAAGACTCTGATGATTCCCTAGAAGCAGCCGTAATGCAACGAATGTGTCCCAGGTGCAGATTGAGTTATAAGTGGTTGAAGGGCCTTCCAGTCGATGGGAAGCAGTATTACAGAGATGTGCCGAGGCGTCCCAAACCAACCAATGCTTATAACAAAAGGCCGTATCCAGCTAATGTCAGGCAGCAGCCATTAGTGGTTGAACCTGCAGTTGGTAGAATGTATGCTAAAGGCAAGAGGCCTTTCTATGAGTCCAGATCTCCTAACTATTACAGGTTGGAGAGTAGTCATTCTGAAAGAAGGTTGGAGAAGAGTTCAGGTTTTGGTATCAAAGCCAGGAATTGGCCCCTTAGGCCAGCTTCACGAAGGGCAGAAAATGATCACCACCACCAAGAATCTGAATCAGGCTTAAAGCGTGAAGACAGGGCCATACAATTGTCTTCACAGCCAGCCTCGAAGGTGACCTCGAAAGAAGAAAGAGGCGGTTCAACGTCTGGGTCAGTAAGTTCGTGGGTACCTGGAGTCCCAGATTGGTTTGTGATGCAAAACAAACCTAGGGAAATGCCTTCCCAAAGGAATTTTGGAAGTCAAAGTAGGATGGTTAAGCCTCCTTTGGTGGCTCCCAATAACTGGGTATTGCTGAAACACCCAAGAACGAAGGAACCAGATATAGTCCCCGTTATTTCCAGATCACAAAGGAGAAAAATTCAGCGTAGGTACACCCAATACCAGAGAGACCTGAAAGAAAGTGGAGAGAGTTCTTCGATGATCCAGATAGGAGAAAAGAAGAATCGAAAGTCAGACCATAATTCAAAACTAGTTATACAAAACGAGGTGGACCGCAGCAGAGAACAGTTGGCCAAGGTTCATTCTGAACTAAAGGCCAGAGAGAAGGAAAGTCTAGCAGGGATGGAGAAAGCTCTGATGGAGAGTGGCAGCGAAACGGAAGAAGATAGTGGAGTTAGCCAGAAGAAAGAAATGGTGGAAGAAGAAATGTTCGAAGCCTTCATGGCTGAGCAAACATTTCTGGTTGGAAAGCCAGCTGAGGAAAATCATTCGAGGGGACCCGTTAGCAACGAAACACCAGAATGCATCATGCAGGATGTTTCTGAAGAAATTGACCAAGGTGACCAAGAGGGAAAACAGGTACAACCAGCCATCCAGTTTGGCTCGTTTCCCCCGGTATCAGTAAACATGGTACACATACTACCACAGGAATTCCAAGCTGGAGATGAGAATCAAGAGGGGCAGGAAGCTGATCCGATTCCGGTCTCTAGTGAAGATTCACAAGCGAGTATGGTGCAAGATAATTTCGAAATGGTTACCCCAATGGAAGCTGAATATGAGAGCGAGGAAGTGGTAAGCATTAACCTCTCGTATCCATTCGAATATCCCTCGAATTCCATGACGCAGCATGTTAAGCCTTTGTACATTAAGGCCTTCTTCGATGGGGTTCAATTAAACCGAGTCTTGGTGGATAATGGAGCGGCGATGAACTTATTGCCGAAATCTTCCTTGAAAAAATTAGGGAAGAGGAATCCCAGGTTGATTCCAACCAGTACGACCATCGCTGGTTTTGCTGGAGATAAGCAGATGGCCCAGGGAATTTTACCCATCAACCTGAGTGTGGGAACCAAGGACTGCATGACGGCGTTTTTCGTCATCGATAGCAATGCGAAGTACAATGCTTTACTTGGTAGAGATTGGATCCACACTAATAAATGTGTGCCTTCCTCTTTGCATCAGAAAATGATAATAACTCTAGGCAATGGGAAGAGGGAGGAAATTAATGTAGATCCTTAACCTTTCATAGCATGTGCGGATGTCGCAGAAGCCAAGTTGTATATTGATGGCGTGGCACCGCTTAGTATACTGATGGAATTCGATGGCTCAGCCGAAGTAACAGCTGATAAGGAGGTAGCACACCTGAAGCAACTAGTTCAGGAGAGTGCTGATGAAGAGCTAGTGGTTAAAGATGACAATGATGCCTGGTTATAGGCAGCGAGATGAAGCACCAGAAGCCAGGTCTTTGGCTTTAATCAAGTTTTCAATATTGGACATAAAGTCAATAGTCCAGAAAGTTCGAGAGCAGGAGAAAGAAGTCATGACGATTGGCTGCAAGCGGGAGCAGCAACAAGCCAGAGTTTTAACTCTTGATAAATACTGTGCATTGGACATAGAAACAAAGGTCCAAGAGATACAGGAAGAAGAATCCTTTTGGACAGATTTTGTCCATGAGGAGGAAAATAAAGAGGAGGAATCAAAGAGCCTGGAAGCAAAACACAACAAGGAGATTCCTGCGGAGTCAGAGAAGATCAAAGAAGGGGTTCCAGTAGGTACTCAGATACAAGACCCCTTAGAAGAAATAAATTTGGGGGAAGATTCTATACAACAACCCATTTATATAAGTGCTTGGTTGAGTTCTCCCGATAAGGACCAGTTGTTGGTTATTCTAAGAAGATATAAAGATTGTTTTGCATGGTCATACAATGAACTACCAGGATTGGATAGGTCATTAGTGGAACATAGGCTTCCCATGAAGCCTAACTTCAAGCCATACAAACAAAAACCAAGAAGAATAGGTTCAGAGGTGATCCAGAAAGTCAAGGAAGAAATTCTTAGGCTACTCAAGGCAGGCTTTATCAGAACAGCCAGGTATGTTGAGTGGCTATCTAATATTGTACCTGTAGTCAAGAAAAATGGCAAAATGAGAGTATGCATTGATTTTAGAAACTTAAATCTGGCAACTCCAAAAGATGAATATCCTATGCCTATAGTAGATTTGTTGGTAGATAGCTCAGCAGGACATCACATTTTATCAATGATGGATGGACACTCGGGCTATAACCAAATCTGCATTGCGGAGGAAGATGTTCACAAGACAACATTTAGGTGCCCTGGGAATATTGGGACCTTCGAATGGGTTAAAATGCCGTTTGGCCTGAAGAATGCTGGGGCCACATATCAGAGGGCTATGAACACTATCTTTCATGACCTTATTGGTGGGTATTTGGAATGTTATATTGATGACATTGTGGCTAAATCCCAATCCATGGAGGAACATTTGTTTCACTTAGAGGCAGCCCTTGAAAGAATGAGAAGGTTCAAATTGAAGCTTAATCCTCTTAAGTGTGCTTTTGGCGTATCATCTGGAAACTTCTTGGGCTATGTGGTACACAAGAAAGGAATACAGATCGACCAGAATAAAGCCAAAGCCATCATTGAAGCCAGACCTCCATCAAGTAAGAAAGAATTGCAAAAGTTCCTTGGTCAGGTTAATTTTCTTCGAAGATTCATTTCTAACACTGCAGGGAAAACTAAAATTTTTTCTTCTTTATTAAGGCTGAAAGATGAAGAGGAATTTGTGTGGACAACGGAGCATCAAAGCGCTTTCGATGGAATCAAAGCCTACTTGGCCAACCCTCCGGTACTGATGCCACCAAATGGCGTTAAGCCTTTGAAGTTGTACATAGCCGCAACAGAAGATTCATTGGGAGCTTTTTTGGCCCAAGACAATGAAGAAGGCAATGAGCAAGCTATGTATTACCTTAGTAGGTTTTTAAATTTTTGCGAATGTAAATATTCAGCTGTAGAAAAACTTTGCCTTGCATTGTATTTTGCTGTAATGAAATTAAGATATTACCTTTTGCCTACAACTGTCTTGGTAATTGCAACCACAGATTTGGTTAAATACATGTTATCTAGACCTATGTTGAGGGGAAGAATTGGCAAATGGGTATTAGCCTTGTCAGAATTTCACTTAGAATATGTGCCCCAAAGGGCAGTGAAAGGACAAGTTTTAGCCAATTTTTTGGCAGACCATCCATCTCAAACAGAGAGTCAAGAAATAATGGAACTCAGTATGGCTAGTGTCGAACCATGGCAAATGTGGTTCGATGGATCGAAAGCCAATGGCCTAATTGGAATTGGTATAGTAATCAAGTCACCACAAGGAATTGAAATCACACATGGTTCCAGAATAGATGAAACTGCTTGTTCTAATAATCAAGCTGAATATGAAGCTTTGATAGTAGGATTGGAAATTCTTATTGGATTACAAGTACATACAGTTGACGTATTTGGAGATTCCCAATTGGTCGTTAACCAAGTAAAAGGGATTTTCAAGTGTCAAAGTATAAGTATGCTGCCTTATTATGTCGTCGCATTACATTTGCTCTCTCAATTTGAAATAGTAAATGTAACTTATGTCCCAAGATTCTTGAATAATAGAGCTAATGATGTGGCGCAGAAAGCTTCGAATTTCAAGAGTAAAGATGGTACCCATTGGGATGTAAGCCAAACGACATATCAAAAACCTATACCTCCTTTGTGTGAGAGGAACATAGTCCTGGAAATCAACTATAATGATCTGCAGGAATAGGATTGGAGACATCCAATAATACAATACTTGGCTGGCCCATCCTCGAAAGCTAGCAGAAGAGTTAAATTGCAATCTATGCAATATATCATATACAACAATGATCTCTACAAAAGAGGGGGAGATGGTCTATTGTTAGAATGTTTAGGGCCAAAAGAAGCATTAATAGCTATGGCTGAAGTTCACGAAGGTATCTGTGGTGCACATCAGCCTGGTGTAAAAATGAGATGGCAGCTTCGAAGACATTCCTATTATTGGCCGACTATCCTTAAAGATTGCATAGAATATGCAAAGGGCTGCCAGGCATGTCAAAAGCATGGTACAATAAGGCATGTGCCCATAACTGATTTACATGCAGTAGTAAAGCCTTGGCCATTTAGAGGATGGGCCATGGATATGATGGGAAAAATACACCCTCCCTCTTCGAAGCATCATTGTTTTATTTTGGTGGCTACTGATTATTTCACCAAATGGGTCGAAGCCAAACCATATAAAGCTGTAGATCAGACGGAGGTTATTGGGTTCATTAAAGATTTGATTCATAGATTTGGCATCCCACAAACGATAACGGTCGATAATGGGACTGTTTTTGATGGGAAAATGGTGAAGCCTTTTGTGGCTGAGTTCGGGATTAGCCTTGTGAATTCCACTCCATACTACGCACAAGCCAATGGTCAAGCTGAGTCATCTAACAAGTCCTTAAAAAAGGGAATACAAAAAGTTGTGGAAGATAATCCGAGAGATTGGCATAACTTATTGTTAGATGTATTGTGGGCTTATAGAACTTCCCCAAGGTCAAGCACAGGAGTCACTCCTTATGCCTTAGTTTATGGGCATGACGCAGTGTTACCAGTGGAGATTAATGTTAAATCCTTAAGGGTAAGATGCCAAGACCAGTTGGATCCTGAGCAGTACTATCAAAGTATGTGCTTGGAATTAGAAGATATAGATGAAGCTAGAATTTTGGCATTAAATAGCATTCTCTTTCAGAAGAAGAAAGCAGCCAAAAATTATAACAAGAAAGTCAAACACATTGGCTTTGATGAAGGTGATTTGGTGTGGAAAACAATACTCCCAATAGGGATTAGAAGCCATAGATTTGGCAAATGGTCACCTAACTGGGAAGGACCATATCAAATTCATAGAGTTTTGCCTTTTGGAGCATACCATTTGAAAGATCTGAGTGGTTATGTGCATCCCAAAAAGATTAATGGCAGATATTTAAAACCTTATTTTCCAACTATTTGGGAAACACAGGGAACAAAATAAACAGTGAGTACAAGAACATAAACAAGGAAATACTTTATAAAGAGTCGAGTACATTGTTCCACAAGTTGGCCCAAAAATCATTACAATGTTTTAGCTGTTTTTGTACAAAAGATTTCCTATTTGTAAATGATGCAAACAGTTGAATAGCTGCAGTCATATCTTTCTTTTGATCAGCCAGCCCTTGTTTGGTGATTTGCAGTTTGAGGTCAGTTCGGAGTAAGGCTTGATTCACTGCAGAAAGCTCCTCTTCGAGTTGAGCCTTCCTCTCCAGCAATTGAGTTCGGAAGTGAGAGGCAGATGAGTGTTGTTCCTTAAGCGTTGATACTTCAGTATGCACTTGAGAAACAAAACTTTGATCTCTGACCAATTTCTCATCTGCGGCCTTGGCAGCATGACAGATGCTGATGTAAAAATCAATGGTAGCTGCTGCCTGAGATAGGTGGTTAGAGACATCCATACCAGTCTGCTCAGCAAGTTTGCAGCATTGAAGAAACCCGTTTTTTATTATAGGCCTTTGTAGAGCCTCGAAGGGAATCCTCGAAAAAGAAAGTAGCAGGTCTAGACAGGTGTCCAAGTCTATCGAAGGCACAGAAGGTTGGCTGCTAGAGGAAGGAGAACTCTTAAAGATTTCCAGCAAAGAATCAGCTAAAACTAATGGCTCAGTCTCCTCATCGAATGTTGAAGAAGTAGAAATGATGTCAAAAAGACTAGCTAATCTTGCTTCAAAAATATCAATCTCATCAGTAGACATGAGGGGAGCAGAAAGAGTTGCCTTGGGAGACACAGAAGATTGCATAGCGACAGGAGAAATGGGTGGAGCATCTTTGATGGTCTCCATGGTCCTGGTCACCAATGAATCAAGAGAAGGAGGGCTGGAGCTAGGTAAAGATGGTGAGTCACGGATTGGAGAGCTGTCAGCACTCATCAAAGACAAGGTAGCACTTGGAGCCTCCTTGGAAAGGGAGAGAGGAGCAAGACTCAGCAAAGAAGTAGATTGAGGAAAGTCAAGAGTCAAGAAAGAAAGATAGGGAGCTAAACCGAGAGGAAAAGGTACAGGAATGCTTGGCCTCAGGAAAAGGGTAGAAAATCTAAAGCCCAAAAATGGAAGTATGGTCTGAGTAGTCCCTGTATCCTGTATCTGATTTGCCTCGAGTGAAACTAAGAGAGGTTCCATCGGGAAGATGAGCTCAGAAGTTGCTGCTGCATGAGGAAGAAATGTAAGGCAATGTCAAATCTTGATACCAAGGGCTATCAGAGGGAAAAATCGCAAAAAGCATAAAATTACCTGCTCCAGAAGTATCGGCGATAATGGGGGGACTGTGAAGGGTGTAAGCTCTGGCAGTCTGTTGTCTTCTTATAGTTTTCCTTTGTAGTGTGTCAGCAGCAGCAGGTTCATCTCTCATAAACTGTTGCTGCCGCCTCTTCTCAGCTCTTTCAAAGACAATCATGGCTTTAGGATGTTCTTGCTTTATTGTCTTGATGACTGCTTTTTCGATGGTATCTTCGACTAAGATAGGAACAGGAGCAGACACCTTTTTTCTCTTCTCTATGGCCTTGGCGATTGTCTCAGAATCAGAGTCTTCGACCATATCGGAAGGAGAAACAGTCATCTTTCTTTTCCTTTTCCTCTGTGTTGGCAGGGTCTGTTTTTTCTTAATTGCTTTCTCAACTTTTTCCTCAAGTTCTTCAAGTTGCGATCTAGATTCCAGAGAAATGAATTCATCTTCTGACTCTCTGGCAGTTACCGATTCGGATGAAAAGACGATCGCCTTCTTCTTTCTTTTTAAAAATAACTCTTCCTCTTCATCCGATCCTTCATTTTCTTCCCCTTGAACATTGGATGTGCCTTTCTCGAGTTCAAAAAGGCTCCTTTTCTTTTGTGATGGGCCACCTCCACAAAAGAAGAATTAAAGATAAGGAAAAATGCATTATGAAAGACGAAAGGAGAAGAGATAAGAGTATACCTTTTTTCGACGCAGCCCGAGTGACTCTGGGAGGAATTGAAGCAGCAGGAGCAGCATGTGCCAATTCTGAAACAGTGGAAGAAGTGACCTCCCCTGTTTCTTTGGGCTTGGTCACATCTAACACTGTTAATAGGCTTAAAGGTGGAATGGCCAGATAAATCTCCATGTTAGTCCTCCACCAGTTTTGGTACCTCTTTAACACGGTACCTTGAGGAATGAAAGGAGTGTATTCAAAGTTGGCCAAGTCATCTACAAATTTCGAAGTTGCTTCTTCTAGCCTGGTTTTCCGGACTTTCAAGTCCCTTCTGGTAAGGCTGAGATTTGTGTTGCTACAGAGTGGGACTCCTTGTGAAAGGCCAAATTGTTTAGCAAACTGGGCTGGACAGTAAGGTTCAGCAATACATTTATATGCCTTCGGGTTTAAAGTCCCGATAAATAGCTCTCTGGGAATTAAAATGGAAGCCTATATATCCTTGTGAGCAAGCGAAGTACAAGACTGGTCACTCAGAAAATTCCTCAACCAAGATGGACCAATGGAAAGTTCGAAGGGACAAAAACGGTAAGCAGGAAGGGAGGCTGGAAGCTGATGAAAGAAAGAGAAGTAAAAAGCAAAGGTAGAAGGGTAAAGTGAAGCATTGGCTATATTTATGCCATGAGTAAGAGGGTTTGGCTCGGAAAATTTAAGGCATTTGGATTGTAATTCAGTAAAATAGGCGAAAAACCAAAACTGAAGGATCTAGAATGGCCCCCCTTGATTAGCATCTAAGGGTTTCTCACAAAAAAGGGAGCAGACTCTATATACATGCCCTAGAACATGTGGGGCTAAGGCCACCTTTTTCTGTAAAACAAAGGCTTTGGCAAGATGGGCAAATTCAGGCATAATCCTCTGAGAAGAAGTGCAAAAAAGGAATTTACAAAGCCAATACAATAAGAAAGAAAAAAAATTCCCTATCAGTCACAGGGCCCTGTCTTTTATTCTCAGCCCTAGCAAAATCACTATAAGATGAGTTAAGGGAGGGGAGAGAGAAGGGGACCGCTAAATCAGGATAATCTGGTCCAAAAGGGGTGCCAATAGGAGATAGTCCCACTAAATGGCAAATATCAAGAACAGTAGGGGCCATCATCCCACATCTAAATTGGAAAAAGTTAAAGACAGGATTCCAAAAACATAGAGCAGCGGGAACAAGGAAAGGGTCTTCTGAAATAGTTACCCTAGACAGTCTGAGAGCATCGAGAAGGCAGAGTTCTTGAAGGTTCAGGGTCCTAGCAGGAATAACCCGATCATACCACTCTTGCCACTCTAGTCTCACCGTGGACCAGCATCGGTGGGGGCGATTCATCCTCCAGTTCCTCCAGTCAAGACCACCTTCATAGAGAAGACATTGGTTTTCCAATCGGGGGTACAGGGCTGGAAGCTCAGTGAGGACTTCTTTGAATATGGGCCCGAGCACATAGTCTGACTGCACATGGCGACGAGGGACAAAGATGCGTCCATCAATAGCGCTCTTCTCCCCAGCTTTGTACTTCTCGCATTCCGCATCAATAATTCTCTTCAAGGCCACAGATGGGCTCATACGCTCTACGACTGATACTGAAGGAGAAGCCATTGACGGTATGTTTTTCTTCGGGAAAGGAAGTAAAGAGAAGCCGACGATTAATAATAAAAGGGATTTGTGCGATTAGAAGAGCAGGTGATTTCAGAACACGAAACAAAAGGGTTTTTAAAGCCCTCGTATTTGAAAATATATTACATGAGCTGTTAAGTATTAAAAGTACGAGTACAAAAACTTCCTTCAACGTTGATGCTTTTGGAGGGAAAAACAAAGCCCGGTTGTTAAGGCTAGCTTCGAAGTAAGATATTTTGCTTCGAAGCCGAGTCAAACGGTTTCGAAAACAAAGAAGCTAGCTTCAAAATGGGTTGCCCTACCTAAGAAATAAAAATACTCGAGTATTTATTTTGAAAAGGGCTTAAAGACCTGTTTCTTGAGTTTTTTTAATAAAGGTAATGTCCTTCGAAGCAAAACTTGAGTTTCTTTAAGGATGAGATTTGGTGTTCGAAACATCAAAAGCAATAATGACAATGACTAGATGTTGACTATGGTCAAAACAGGTTTTGAATGTAAGATTGTTAGATTCGAAGCACTGTTTCCAATTGAAAGTCAGCCAAAACTCAACTCCACAAATTGGAAAGGTTACAATTGGCTCATTTAGTGTTTTATTTAAAACAATTAAGTCCAAATTTAAAGGATGAAATTGTTCGAAGTTCGAAGCTCTGAGTTGACTTTTAAAACACAAGTAAAAAAATACAAGTGAAGACAGAGTCAAACAGAGACAAATTTTGTTTATATTAAGATCAGAGTGATTACATCAGCTGACCCTATCTCGGTATGAACTCGAGCTCATAAAAATAAGGAATGGAATAAATAACAAGATCATGAAATTTGGTCCAACAATGATCAATGAACTGTTGTTCTTTCCTTATTTTATCTTCTAAATTTTCTACCATCGGCTGCATAAGTTGATGTGCTCTCACTTCATAGTACAACTCTTCTGCCTTTATTTCGAAGGCCACTTCTCTTAACCCTTGTTCCAATTCATCAATGTCTAAATCATCCCAATAGGCAGAGTCTTTATTCTTGAAATCATTGAATTCTTCCATAAAGTTCTCTGCTTCGTATTGAGTATGAATTCTAAGGGACGAAAGCTGGTCTAACGATTGTGTAGTAGCCATAGAATTGCGATGCCAGTGAAGGAGTAATGGAAGTTGGTCTAGAAACATGTGAAGTTCTGCCTGAGCAAGGGGATTAAGGACATGACCCCTAGTCAGAATATCACAAGCCCATTGAAGGTTTGTGAGGGGGACTTCATCCTCGAGTACATTGAAAGACAAGTGAGAAAAGGCTGCAAGCAGGAGTAGAGCTTGTTTTCGCTCAACTGAGGTAGGCGGAGGTGGAGGTTTATAAGGGGGAAAGACTTTCTCCATGGATAGAGCAATCTTTAGTTTCTCTGTCCAGGAAAGAATTGGTGGGGGAGAAGGTGTGCATACTTCAACTTCGGAGGACGAAGAAGAAGATGTGGACGTTTCTGTTTCCGGGGATGATACGGGGGCAGAAGGAACAAAGGCATTAATATAATCAAGCCAGTCAGAAGAACAGAGCTTCGCCTTCTGGGCTAAGAATGATGGGTTATACCCTTGGGCTTCTTCTGGGCGTGGGGCAGTGTGCACTATCTTTGTAGGCATGGAAGATGTATACCATGCTACAAGAAGATTCTCCTCCAGACTACGCCGATGGTCAATGGGCACATAAGGATAAACAATTGAACTTCGAGCATAGGAGGGAAACTCTAAAGGGTCAGTGAACTCAACAAAATGGTGGTTGATTCGCTCCCTTAAATCAGGAGTCTCAGGTACTGACCAGTTTGTCCAGTCAGAACTTCCAGAAGAGCCAGAAGAGGAAGCAGCTGCAGCTTTATCCCATACAGAAATTTGCGAAGAAGAGTTGCTCAAATCCATATTTGTAATTTTACGAATCAGAGGTTTGAGAGCAGATTGTTCGAACTGTAAAGGTAGGTCAGAAGGGAAAATTCTTATGTCTTTGATTTTAGCCTTCTGAATCAAAGGATTAAGAGCAATGTGTTCGTAATCCAAAGGTCGGTAATTTGCAAAGGCGTCCATGACCTGAATATAGAAAGGTGGGTAAAGGTGGCTAATAAATGCATGCTTTCGACGAGGAATAGCATCGACATATGACTCTTCGTATGCTTCATCATTGGAAGAAAGAATTAATTTGGCCATGAAATGTATCAGTCTGTTCGAATAATAAGACAGTGAAAGTACTTAAGGATCAAGACGAGAGTATTAATGCAGATGATGTGTGACAGTTGCATTTCTGGGAAGATGCAAAACCCATGCACGTTCTAAGACGTGGGGAAAGGGACTCTGATCCACTAATATCACCAAGTCTTGGGTATATTAGTGCGGGGGGTAATGTTGGCTACACATTTTGTACTAAGCCAGTGACAATCCGACGCGTGGCGAAGTGAGGGTAATATGGGGAGACCAGGTAGGTCTTCGATCCTGATCGTACACGTGGCAATTAATATTGGTTGTTATAAGATCTGAGTAGTAGCAGATCAACAAAGAGACGTACAGTGACGTGGCTTCAACGGTTGCTCACATTTCAAATTCGAATATAAGGGGGAAGCCTAACTGCAAGTGAAGGCGTAGTGGAACTACTTATAAGGTAGCATGATCAGCAACTACGGAGGAGCAGTTCGACGGTTTGAAGTACAATTCGATGGTTATCTTCGGAGAGTATAAATAGCAAGAAGGACTTCAGAGAGTGGAGGGGGGGAAAAAATCTAAAAGAATCACTTTACATATTCTATTTCCTGTCCTTTATATTCCTGTATTTTTAGTTTCTGCACTGCACTTCATTTGTAGGAGTAGTTGTTAAGTATATTGCCGCTGTAATTCTCTACGGAACTGAAATCATTGTAAGTTCTTTTTATACTAATGAAATACTCCAGTTTAGTTTACTGTTCTTATGTTCAGATTTTCTGAAGTTTAATTACCAGTAAGCCACCAGTAAAAGTCCTCTTTATTGAGGTCGAAAGAACCATAACACAATCGTCTGAATAATTGTTTGGCAATTCTGTAAGGACTGATTGATCCTTGCTGGCACGCTCATAATTACGAAAGTAACCTTCGAAAGCCAAAAAAGCCAACAATTATACATAAATACAAACCGCAACTACAGTTTAATTGTACAACTTCTACTCATTTTGCGACACAAAAGTTTGTTTTCTAGCCTTTTTTTTTCTTTTTTTTTGAAAAAATGTGTGAAAAAAGTAAAAAAAATGTGACTTAAAAGAGATTAAAAATCAAAAAATTAATTTTTAACCTCTTGCCCAAAGAGGCCATGGTATAATTTAAACATCAATTGGATTCTCCAACAATTGTAAATACACAAAGTTTTAAAAAAAAAAAAAACTGATTTTTAAAAAAATAGAAACATCTTTTTTGTGTTTATGTTTTTCAACCTTATCGTCATTCATATATATATATATATATAGGATATTAAAAATAGTGTTTACTTTCAATTTTTTTCTCTCTTTCTTATGTGGCATATTCTTCTTCTTCTTCTTTTTTTTTTTTTTTTTTTTTTTCTCTTTCCTATGTAGCGTATCATATTTTTTAAATATGTCATAGTAATATACCGTTATACTTAATTAGTGCTAAAATAGAATATGTAAAATAATTCTACTTAATCTGAACTACCTATAAAATTAATATTTTATGAATTAATTTTCTTCTTGAAATATTAAAATTATTTTTTATTGTTTGTCTACCTTATTAATATCTTAATATTAATTTGTATTAAATTTTCTATTTAACATGAAAATTTTATTACAGAACATTTATATTTAATTTAAATTTTATATATCAATATACAATATGTATGAATAATTCAAAACGAATATTAAAGAAAAAAAAATCAATACTCTACATAATTAATTCATATATATTTTTCTTAATCTAACTACAACATATTTATATTTAATTTTTAAAAGAAATTTTATATACTTTCTATTTTTACATATTTTTATTTTCCAAATGAATATAAAATAAAATAAAATAATTAGAACCACTTTTAAATTTATGTTACTAATTCTCCTTCTAATTTAACTATTATTATTAATATCAAAATTAGTATTTATTTTACTATCTTATAATTTAATGTATATCATATAAAATCATTATATAATAATTACACTTTTATAGCAGGATAAGACTAAAATTATCAAAATACACAAATAATTTACCTAAAATTATTATATACAAATATTCAAATAACACTTTTATAGAATGATAGTGCTAATATTATTTAAATAAATAATTAGAATCATACTTTAATTTTAAATTAAAATTAAAATTATTCTTTTATAACATATACATCATAACATAAAATATTTTTTTGAAAAAGAAAATAACTGCTAATCTATAAACTGAACTAACTATTTATAAACTAGAAAAATTACCAAACAAAATTGGGAAAATTATTTATAAGTCCTATTAGGGAGACTTATGCTACATATAGTTCTACTAAAAAAACTTATGTTCCCATAAGTCCTGTGGGAAGTTTGTTGACACATTTTCTCTCAATATTAGTTGTTAATATCATAAATAATAGTAAAACCATATATAGGAAATTACATATTACCATAGATCATATCTACATAAACGTAATGTAACGTGACACATACATAAACGTAACGTGACACCTATGATCTATGGTATATAGGAAATTGAATGTTACCATAGATCATATCTACATAAACGTAATGTAACGTGATACGTACATAAACGTAACATAACGTGATACCTATGATCTATGGCAACATTCAATTTTCTATATAGGAAATTGAATGTTACCATAGATCATATTTATATGAAACGTAACGTGACACCAACATAAACCAGCAACATTTTCACATTCAATTTTAAAAAATAAAAACTCATTAAGTTTGCGAAACATAACATGACACGTTACGTTACGTTTATGTAGGTGTCACGTTACGTTGCGTTTATATAGGTGTCACGTTACGTTACGTTTATGTAAGTGTCACATCACGTTACGTTTATGTAGGATCTTGTGGAATACATTCCTATCTAAATAGGACTTGAAACTCTAAAAGAAATTACACAAGACTTAACCTACCATAAGTGTCTGAAAAATGACTTATAAATAAGTCTCCCAACAAAATTTTATGCTAGTTTTTAAATTTTTGTAAATAAAAACAAAAAAGGTGAAAACAAAATGGTTATAAGATAGATACAACTTTTGATTAATTTTCAATCTAAACCATTACCTATTTTAGTTAAATAAAATTGATAAAAAAAATAGTATTTTAGTCACTAAATTCAATAAATGTCTAAAATACCATTTTTCGTTGAGTTTAATGATTAAAATATATAATTTTTCATCAATTTTACTTAACAGAGATAGCCATATGGTTTAGATTAAAAATAAATAAAAATTTTAAGATTTAAATTGATAAAATAAAAAAATGAAGGTTTATTTGTTATGAGGATCAAATACTGAATTTTTTTTTTAATAATTTCCCCAAGAATATTAATTACAATATAAAATCATAATTACATAAAAACTTCCAAAGTGAGAGAGAGACTTCAAATAAAAACTGAGGGAATAAACATGAACATACATAAGTAGGAAGACTCAAACTCTTGACCTCGTGATGAAACAAGAGTTATGACCAATAGACAAAGTGACCTATTTTTTGTGTTTATTCTCTTAGTTGCCCAATTTTTTTCCCCAATAATTTCGTTTATTTAAATTAAACCATATAATATAGCAGTAGTACAAGTCTAAAAAAATTTTGAGCTAAAGTGATAGCTGTGCTTATATTCCAAAATTTGTCATTTAATTAATCCCATTTGAAGAAAGAAAATTAAGCATTATAATTTTGTTATCCACCACCCATCACCACTTCTGACAACTCTCTCCGATCACTTTTACCCAACAACTATCTCCAGACATGTTGGGCTTGTTTGATTTGTTTTTGAGGGAGTTGTTTTTGAAAAAAAATTTAGGGAGAGAGTTTAGACATTTTTTTGGTTTGTTTGGTTGTATATTTTGAGAGAGTTGTTTTTTTTGGAGTTTCGGATGATTTGATATTCTAGGCAAATTTGAGTAGATGTGTGTGAGAGAAAAAGTAATTGAGAAGGAGAGAGAAGAGAGAAAAAGTGATTGATTGATGTGTAAGAGAGAGAAAGTGATTTTAGAAATTTTTTGAGAAAAACTCAAACCAAACAATTTTTAAATTTTTTTTTTCTAAAACTCATCTCCCAAATACAAACCAAACATACCCGTTATCTCATTAGTTTTCAAAATAAAATTTTAAAACATATATATGTACTAATACCAAATTTATTTTTTTTTTTCTCTAAAAATAAACATGAACTTATCTAAGATTTGTAAATAAAGAGAGTTCAATTGTAGACATTTTGAAAGCCTGTTAAACTTCATCACATAGCATGAAATGGAAAAAGCAAATCCAACCAATAAACCATATTATTAAATTTTCAATTTTCTCAGTTTCCATATATATATATTTATATATTAATAATACTAAATTTTGGGCAATATGCAGATTCAATTCCAAATAAAAATGGAAACAGGAAAATCATTGAAAGAAGCAGCTGTACAAGCTGCCAAGAACTTAGAAGCAACCACTGTAATTCTTGACAGGTCAGCACACTTCCCCATGCAATCTTGGTATAATGCAACAAAAATAAAGAAAATTTTAATTAATTATTTGTTTTTATTGTCAGCCGTATTAATAAGCCTCCATTTGGGAAGTAGGTTGATTTTTTAATATTTTAGCTTTTTAAACTATTTTAGGTTGGGCTAAAAAACTTGATTTAGAAAGGATTTTTTGGCTTTTTAAATATTTTTTGTGAGAAAAGAGTGTAATGATTATGGGTTAGATGTGATGTTTTGTTTGTTATGGTTAAAATAACTTATTTTATCTTTTATGACTAAAATAACCAAAAAAAACTCTTGCCAAACGGAGCCTTACATGACACTATGTCTTGTGTTTAATGATGATAAGAAAATTAAAAAAAAAAATCTGTATGATTTTTTCTGAACAACTGCTAAGGTTGAGTCCAAGCTAGCATTTTATATTTTTGAAATATTTGATGATTTAACATTATATTACTTTTATTCCAAGAGGTCATAAGTTCAAACCTTGTCTTTCTCATTATATATTATATATTGTTGGATTAATTTCTAATTGGAACCACATATTTAGATGTGTGTTATCATTTATAAGAAGCTTAAACTTAAAAGTAATCTAATTTAGTTATAAGTAGGCTTAAGGGCATGTTTGTCATGGAATTCATGTGTAGATACCATTATGTAATTTCTATTTCTATGAGGGGTGTACGAGCGTGAAATAATCTTCTCGTATAATCCTGTTGATCAAGTTTGCACTCCTCCAAACAACGTTGCTTTGCCACCTGAAAACACAAACGTGAGCTAACTGGCGGGTGTGTGCCGGAAACCCCTCCGATGCCTAAGTCAACAACTAGACAATAGACAATAGACAATAAGCTCTATGTATTCTAGAGTAAGAATTGGGATACCTGTACATAGGTCTGGTTATGAGATTTTATAGACTTTACTTGGCATAATCCTAGTAGGTTTTCAACTCTCCTTATAAGAGTCCTTCTAGGAATCACACACCCTAACCAAGTGAGATGGTTTGCACAATCCTAGTAGGACTTTAGTCTCCTTAGCAGAGTCTTCCTAGGAGTTACACTCCTATTCACTACCAACCAAGTGAGATGGTTTTGCATAATCCTAGTAGGACTCTACTCTCCTTAGCAGAGTCCTCCTAGGAGTCTCAAGCCCAAGGATAATGATTATCCCTAAAACACCCTCATCATTGCAAGCCAAGTGAGATGGCTGAACCCTTACCTCGGCTGACATTGGGATCAACCGTGCTCACATAGCTCGGTGATACTTTAAGCACCACTGTCAGTCTTGACTCTGAGATGACGCCCTGCAGAGCTCTCCTTTAGCTCGGTTCTCCCTCCACTGATACCTCGGTCCAGGATAGCTAGGTTAGGTCACTGGTAGCCCATCTCTGACCGACCTGATGTTTAGATGATCAAGGACCGTGCTACATAAATAATTACCTCGGCCCATAGTTCGGCCCAAACCAAAAATATGAGATGTCTTCTTGGCCTAAGACCGAGCTACACCAGCCCTTATCTCGGCTCATTACGCGGCCCAACTCCCAAAGAAGAACTCTTTTTAGCTCGGCCCAATTTGTTTACAAATTACCCTCTCAATTGCCCCTTAATTCCATCTGCGTAGCATAATTGAGATTATTTTTCCTCCAGTCGAGCTAAAAACACCTCACTCTGTCGAGCTAAAAAGTTGTTTGGTTTCATAGCTCGTTCGTCCCCAATAAGCCTTGTCAATTGCTCAACATGTTCTTCCACTAATTTGGCACGACGTCATTCCCAAGATACGTAGCGCACCCACATTATCCTCGTTCTCTTGTTACAACCATCATGTACCTTCAAAATTTTGAACAGCCTCGCCATTTTGCCTTCAATATTTATATCCTTCGAGTTCGCAATCATATGAGAAGGCGTTCTTTTAGTGTAACTGGGCTATATGTCCCACATTTTGTTATCATCTTCCAATTAATGAAAAATTTCGATCTCTTGGTGCGGTTACTGTGCTTCTTTTTCAATGTTTTGCATCATTCTGACTGCATGTCCAGTCGGACTCACTAGCTTGGCCGAGATATGTACCTTGGCCTCAGCTGAGCTAAGAAATGCCTAATTTGACCGAGCTAAAATACGAGCTCGGTCCCTTGTTTTTCCTTCATTGTAGTGCTTTATTTCAACTGCATGTCTGGCCGGGCTCACCAGCTTTTACTTTATCCTGCCAATCTTCATTGGTCGAGCTAACTATCATCCCGGTCAAATCGTTCAAAAATTTGTTGGTCAAACTTGCCAACTTGCTTTGGCCGAAGTAACTATCATCCCGGTCAAAGAGTGTCAAAAAATCTTGTTGGTCAAACCTGCCAACCTTCTTGAGCCGTGATCCTTATCTCGGCTGAAGAATGAAAAGGGTTGGTCAAACCTACCAACCTTCTTGAGCCTAGATCCTTATCTCGGTTGAAGAAAAAATGTGTTAGTCAAACCTGCCAACCACCTTTAGCCTAGATCCTGATCTCGGCTAAAGGATGCAAAAAAGTTTTTGTTGGTCAAACCTGCCAACCGCCTTTAGCCTAGATTCTGACCTCGGCTAAAGGGTGCAAAAAAGTGTTGGTCGAACCTGCCAACCGTCTTTAGCCTAGATCCTGATCTCGGCTAAAGGGTGCAAAAAAGTTTTGTTGGTCAAACCTGCCAACCGCCTTTAGCCTAGATCCTGATCTCGGCTAAAGGCTGCAAAAAAGTTTTGTTGGTCATACCTGCCAACTTTCTGTAACCTAGATCCTTATCTGGACTTAGGAGAGCTAAATGTTGGTTATTCCTGCCAACCTTCTTCAGCCTAGATTCTTATCTCGGCTGAAGAGAGCTAAATGTTGGTCATACCTGCCAACTTCCTGCAGCCTAGATCCTTATCTCGGCTTAGGAATGAAAAAGGTATTGGTCAAACCTGCCAACCTTTTTTGTTGCCCCCCAGTCGGGCAAAGACTTATTTAGAAAGAGTTGATCAAATTTGCCAACCCACTTTGCCCCCAGTTGGGCAAAGACTTTTGCGCAGTCAGTCCTACTTGTCAACCATGTTAACTCTCGCCAAAGGCTTTTTGTCTGGTATCACTATTGCGCCGGACTCTGCCTTGGTGTACGCCCCATCTTTTTTTATCTGGATGTGTTGGTGCACTCTCTCTATTTGGGCTTCCATAGTAAAGGGCGGCGTCATTGTCATTGAATTCCTCAACTTATTGCCAGCCGGCACACCTCGTTTGTACTGTGCGGTAGCTAGATTTGTAGGGCAATCTCCAATTTGATTAAAAGTCTCCCAATACCGGTTATTGTAAGACCTCAATGTTTCTTTCTCGCCTATGTCTATGGAGAGAAGCTGGTCAATCTCCACTGGTGTCTTAGTGTTTGTTCTGAATCTGGTCACAAATGCCTTCGCTAGTTGCACCCACGAAGTTATGCTACCTTCTGGCAACCTTTCAAACCTCGACACTCCCATGTGTTCTAGGAGCCAATCGTTGTAGTGCGAAGACTTTACGGGGGTTGCGAGCCTAAGTGTCTTCTCTCCTTCGAGCCCTTTCAGTCCTCATTCTCTCAGGCCTGGAGTAGCGTGTCCTGGAATTCTTTGATTGTGTATCGCCCGACCTGAGGTTTCTACTTTCAGTTTGTGATGGTGTGACTTATCTGTCACGATCTTCTGAGTGGCAAGAGTGTGTGTTGCCTTTGCGCCCCTCTTTTGTTGCCACCCTTTTGCCTTTTATCTGGCTCTTCATAAACTCTATGTCAGCCGCCATTCTTCTTATTACTTCGTCTTGCTCCCTTACGCGATCTTCGAGAACCTGAGGATCCATCTTCCGCCTCTGTTTATCAGGGCTTTGAGAGTGTTGTGGACTTGAGCCTCGTCTTTCTTTCGCTTCTCTTCGCGAATTCCTTTGCTGGGGATCTAATTCCGCCATGGGTGAGATAGAAGGTAAACCTTCGCGCCTCCCACTCCCCTCTGGGGTTTGCCCATTAATAGCTGATTGCGGCAAGTCTTCATTGTGCGCCATTGCTTCCAACTAGAGAGGAGAGCTTGATCAAGAGGTTTTGTTCTTTGTGTAATTCCCACAGACGGCGCCAATTGTACGAGCGCGAAATAATCTTCTCGTATAATCCTGTTGATCAAGTTTGCACTCCTCCAAACAACGTTGCTTTGCTACCTGAAAACACAAACGTGAACTAACCGGCGGGTGTGTGCCGCAAACCCCTCTGATGCCTAAGTCAACAACTAGATAATAGACAATAAGCTCTGTGTATTCTAGAGTAAGAATTGAGATACCTGCACATAGGTCTGGTCATGAGCTTTTATAAACTTTACTTGGCACAATCCTAGTAGGTTTCCAACTCTCCTTATAAGAGTCATTCTAGGAATCACATACTCTACTCACTACCAACTAAGTGAGATGGTTTGCACAATCCTAGTAGGACTTTAGTCTCCTTAGCAAAGTCCTCCTAGGAGTCACACTCCTACTCTCTACCAACCAAGTGAGATGGTTTTGCATAATCCTAGTAGGACTCTACTCTCCTTAGCAGAGTCCTCCTAGGAGTCTCAAGCCCAAGGATAATGATTATCCCTAAAACACCCTCATCACTGCAAGCCAAGTGAGATGGCTGAACCCTTACCTCGGCTGACATTGGGATCAACCGTGCTCACATAGCTCGGTGATACTTAAAGCACCATTGTCAGTCTTAACTCTGAGATGACGCCCTGCAGAGCTCTCCTTTAGCTCGGTTCTCCCTCCACTAATACCTCGGTCCAAGATAGCTAGGTTAGGTCACTGGTAGCCCATCTCTGACCGGCCCGATGTTTAGATGATCAAGGACCGTGCTACATAAATAATTACCTCGGCCCATAGTTCGGCCCAAACCCGAAATATGAGATGTCTTCTTGGCCTAAGACTGAGCTACACTAGCCCTTATCTCGGCTCATTATGCGGCCCAACTCCCAAAGAAGACTCTTCCTAGCTCGACCCAATTTGTTTACAAATTACCCTCTCAAGGGGCGAAAAGAAAAATTATGATAGTTTCTAACTGCCCAACCGCCAGATGAAAAACTATAAACATTTAGGGGTAATGGTCTCCAATTTTTTCCAACAAATACATATTCTCCAAATCCTCTCTTGGAGAAAACAAAAGGCATTAAAGTAAAGAAAAGGATTGAAAGACTATCCGTAATCACGCTTCCGCCCAACCGTCATAATGGATTTGGGTATACAGCTCTCTTCGATCTCTTAATAATACAATATGATACAAGATCCGATGTTTAAGATTATTAGGATTTAATAGTATCATATAAATCATTGTGCACTAAATTAATTCTGTTTTTCTTTCCAAATGCCAGACAGAGTTACACGTGAGAAAAATTATTAATGTTATAGTCGATATGAGAAAAGCCAAGTGCAGAAACTTTTATAACATAGTTCTAAATTTAGGTATAGAATCCTTTATTCCTAAATCTTTTTGTTCATCCTACCTCAAAATATTCATAATCATATGAATATAAAAATTTCAAGACATATTCAATGACTATCAGTATTTTGAAAAAAAAAACATAAAAATTTGATGGAGAATGCTCCAAACTGTTTAAGCATATTCAACTCCAACTAAACCTTTTTTCTTTTCTTTTTTTTTTTTTTTTTTTTTTGGGTATGGATGGGATAATGGGTGAGACAGAGGGATGAAGAAAGACAGGAAATACATAACGGACAATCTTACATGTGCAATACTACGGCTGAAGCATGACAACAACATAGAACGTCTGAAGGAATCAAAGGCAATAAATCATGACCATCACTGTCATCATCATGCCATACATATACCCAAGAAGGAAATCTGTGACACACCTGAAACTTTTTGCAAGGGTAAGTAATGCATTAGCATTTAATAGCAATTTATTACTTGCTGCATTTTTGATTAATTCATATGATTATTTTGTGGCAGCTTATTGATAAAAATAAAGTCCAGAAGACAGAAATCAATTATAGATATATATGGATGGACAAATTTTTTTTTTGAAGGAGATCTTACTAGTAAATTTTATAAAATATTATTAATTTATGTGTATTCTGCGTTGGTAACAAACTATATTAATATAATAATTAATAAAATGATTTATTAAATATTTTTAAAAAATCCTCATTGAAGTTGATGTGATGGTGGAAATTTTGAAATTATAAACTAAAATAGTAGATTTTATTGTATATATTTAGCCGTTCCAGAATACTCTATGACATATTCTAGTTCTGGTGGTGCTTCCAATCAATAATGTAGGTGAGAAATTTTGCATAGAAAATGTTAGCTACTTTTGTTGTGTAGTTAGTGAAAGTTATCTAGTGTTCTCAAAACCCCAGGTGGCCATTTGTCCACCCATTACTCTAGAGGATTCTTACGCCTAATGAAGGCGTGCGGATCCTCTAGAGTGAAAACCCTCAAGTGATCTCTAGAGTGATTCATCCAACGGTGGAAATTAAATCTCACCAAAACAACGTCGTTTTGGTGAATAATTTGAAAAAAAAAAAAAAAAAAAAAAGAGAAAGAAGAAGAAAAGAAGAAACAGCTTTAATTCAAAACATCCAAGTTCCTGCAAATATGAAGGATTAGAAGCTCTGTTTCAATTCAAAACATTAGAGAGAGAGAGAGACCTGTCTGCGACTCTCTTTCAATTCAAAAAGGGTTTTGCTGCTTCATAAACAGAGCCGCATTAGAAGCTTTAATTCAAAACATCCACCTAACATAATTTTCAATAAAGTGTGTAATTTGATGAGAGAGAGAGAGAGACCTGTTGAGTTTGTTTATTGATGATTCTGGTTTATTCAACAGCATTCAAAAACACAAACACAGTGTTGTTATCAATGGAATGGGTTTGATTTTGAAGCTCCAATCGGGTAAAACTCCTTAAACAACTACACAAACCCACTGAGAGAAGGAGAGAAGAGAAGGAGGACATCGCCGCCCCGCCCCTTCCCACCCCAGACGCGCTGTCGCCGTTGCCACACGGCTCCCCCGCCGCACCTCTCCTTCCTCCCTTTTCCTCTTCTTTTCTTTTCCTTCTAGATATATATATATAAATCAAAACAAACAAATATATAAAACATAGAGATGATATATATAAACATATATAAATCAAAACAACCAAGGTAGAGATTTGAAAACCCAGCCCTAGCAGATTGGGGATCCTTCTTCTCTCTCTCTTCTTGTCTCTTTCTCACTCTGTTTTTGTTTTGTTTTTTTTTTTTTCAAATTACTCACCAAAACGACGTCGTTTTGGTGAGTTGAATCTCATCCCTTGGTCTGATGAGTGGGACACGTGTCGATTGCTTGTTGCACTGTAGGAGATCACTGTAGAAACATTACTCTAGAGGATCCTTACGCCTAATGAAGGGTATGTCACCGGTGAACACTTGAATGCTCGTAATTAGATGAGCCCATGACCACATTGGTATTCGTGACCTACTTATGGTAATTTATGGAAGTTGAGAAATAAAGAATGCCCTACAATTAAAAATGAGAGAAGTTAGGGATTATAAAAAAAAATTCATGAAAATGATCATAAAAGAGTTATGATCCTTGGATTACCTTAATTAGTGTGTGGTGCTTTATTCTAAGTGCAATTCAAGGGTCACAAAACTTTCATGAAATATTTTTCATGATACCTAGCATTGCTGATTAAAAATCTATCATACTTAATCAAGAGACATGAAAAGAACAAAAACAAAGGAACTACAAATCACACACACAAACAAGAACAAAAGATTTATTTACATGTTTCATCCCAAAATTTATGACCATGATGCTGTGATTTCCACTATAAAAAAATGATTAAAAAAATGTAAAGATAGCCACTTTCCCTCAACTATATATATATATATATTTAAAAAAAGAAAAGAAAATAGAAGTCACAAGTGCAAAAATATTTTAAAAAATTCTTACTTCTAGTTGAGTGGTTAGTATTTATCATAATCCACACTACTCAACACTTACCTAGTTTGTTATAGTTTTTTATTTGTCGAGAGCACTTAATGATACATGATATTCTAAAATTACTTAATAATTTTTCATTTATATACACTAATAACAATTCTTTATTTTATTTTATTTAAATTATCAGAGTTCACTTATGAGGAGCTGAGAGTAGCAACAAATAATTTCTCCCCAGAGAATTTGGTATCAAAAGGAGAATATGATTGCAAGAGAGTGTACAAAGGAGAGTTACCAAATGGAATGGAGGTAATAATTAAAGAACATAGCTTCTACGCGGACATGGTGAGAAGAGATACCTCGAAAAGCACAAACCTAAAAGACTTCAAGTCCGAGGTCCAAGCTCTTGGGAAACTCCGACACGACAACATAGTCATGCTGTTGGGATCGTGCTCACAACTGGGTCTTAGGTTGCTTGTTTATCAATATGTCTGCGCCGACTCTTCTCTCGACCAGATCCTCTCAAGTAAGTTTTTTTTTTTTTTTGGGGGGTCTTTAATGATTATTTTTTTAAAAATTATATCAATTTTTTTAATTTTTTCAATCCATCTCGTATAGATGAATTTAAAAAATATTTTTAAAAAATAAAATTCTAAAAAGAATAATAAAAAAGTTAAAATAAGTCAAAAAATATTATTTTTGTCTTTTCTTGAACTTTTTAAAATGTTTTGATTCGTCTCGAAACACCCACTTTTATCTATAAAATAAATTACACTTCTTACTCCTATAATTTAACTTAAATTTCACTTTGATTTTTTCTTATTCATTATAATAAATTAAAGTTTTAGAGTTAAAAAATTAAGGACAATATTTTTGTAACCAAAAACAACTCAGATAAACTATACCAAATATTTAAGTCGATTTGATGAAAAAATTGTATAAACTATAAGCTACTCAGATAAGTTGTACATTATCTATTAAAAAATTAAGTCTATCTAATATTCATAAGTTCATAACATTTTTATTTTATCATATTTGTCTCAAAAAAATAAATAATAAATATATTGTTGAAAGTAGACCATCCGATAATCCAATTCTCTCAAATTCATATTAAAATATCAAAGACTTTTATATAAGAGAGATTATATTCGGGAGATCAACAATATATTTAGCCCTAAAAATTGAAATTAATTATTATAAACTTTTGTAGAGAAACGTGAAGAACTGCCATGGGAAGCAAGATTGAAAGTTGCAGCTGGAGCAGCTAGAGGATTACAGTATCTGCACAGACACAACTTCTATGGAAATGTCAGATCTTACAACATCTTCATAACCCATGACCACCACCCACTGGTAATAGCCTCATATTTCAAAAATTCACTACATTTTTGTATTTAATAAAAAAAATTAAAAATATTTTACATTAAAAGAATTTAGAAAAAAAAATTAAAATTATCACCCTTATAACAAAATAAAATTTTAATTTTATCAATTGGAATATTAATTTTATTTATTTATTTTCAATCTAAACTATTGGTCTATTTTCGTTAATTAAATCTAATAAAAAAAATATATTTTAATCATTAAAGTCAATAAAAAAGGGTATTTTAGATATTTTATGTATACCATTGAGTTTAATAACTAAAATATATATATTTTTGATAGATTTAAAAACAAAAAAAATTAATTTAGATTGAAAATAAATCAAAAGATTATGATTTAAATTAATAAAATTAAAAACACAGTATTTATTTTATTATAAAATATAAGAAAAATTACACATCAGTGGACATCAGAAAAACTATTTATAAAAAAATGATAAACATTACAATATTAATAATTAAAATTATAATTTTTTTTAACATTTTTGTAAATATTTTTTTCAGATCTCCATTGATATGTAATTCTTCTTAAAATATAATGGTCAAACTCTAATATGCTTTTTTAGTTTTTTCAAAAAAAATAAAAAGAATTGATTAAGGTATAATTTTTTTTATGAAATTAACAAAATAAAAAATTTAAAAACTGCATTTGAAATATCAAAACCAATTTAATAGTTTTGAGTGTTATTTTTCAACATCTATATATGACATTGACTATATATATATATATGTATATTATGTATAGTTGGGAAATTTTGGAGTAACAAGAAACCAATACGAGGAGGAATCAACATCAGAACAGGGATCAGGGAAGAGGGCGATGACAACTTTCGAATATCTAGCCCCTGAATTTGAAGAAATTGGCAAAGATACCTCCAAAACTGACATTTATGCTTTTGGGGTTGTTCTCCTACAACTCATCACTGGTCGGAGGACTGCTCAAGATACACATGGCCTTAGTTTCATGAGATGGGTATGTATCAACTTTTTTTTTTTTATAATTTTTTTTATACCTTGATAATCTATGACTTTTTCATGTTTTGGCCCTTTAAACTTTAAAATTCAATAATTAACTATTTTAAAATATTATCTTATTATAATTAATTCCTCCCGTTAGGATTTTATTAGAAATTTATATAAAATTAGATAGTATATAAAATATATAACACATTCATTGAATTTTAAAATAATAATGCTCTTATCTATAGTAATCTCATTTGCACTTTGACACTAAAATAAGAGAGATAAAGTGCAAATGTGATTACTAGATAAATGTATTATTGTCTTAACAAAATCAATAACCTATATTATTATTCTAAAAAGCAATAAGTGTGTTACGTGCTTCACATATAATTTGATTCCGTTTAAATTTCAAGGCAAAATAATAGTTTGATGTGGTTAACTATTGAGTTATAAAGTTTAGAACCACAAAAAATACAAATGATTCATAATTTAAAAAGATTTACTATAATTTATCTTTCTTTTTTTTGGTATTAGGATATGTATCAACTTTTATCCCCACATCACATCCCTCTTCTATATATATATATATATATATTAGCGGTTTGTACTTACTTTAAGTTGTTAAATTTATAAAATATAAATTTTGATTTGAATAGAAACCAAGTCAGTTATAGGAATCAATTACATGAGGATATTTTGGATAATTTATAAATACAAAATTCTATTTGATATTAAGGAAAAAAAAGACCTCAAGACACCATCTCTTTATATATCGTATAAATATAAATATATTAGGAAAAACTACACTATTGGGAGGTTGGAAAGTATATATCAAAAGATGATAATTTTTTTAGGGTGTAATTTGGGCTCTTTTTTTTTGGGGGGTTGAAAAACTTATATATTTTAAAGGCAATTACAAGTAATTACAAATCAGGGTAGTTGACTAAAAATATATCAATCAGCTCTATTAACTAAATTTATTTACCTACAGGTCCCAACTAATAAATTTATTACTATAAATTTATTAATAAAAATAAAAGAAATTGATAAATTTATCAATAAGATTTAATAGATAATATTAGAATATAATATGTAAAGTGTATGCTTTCCCCTTTCGGTGGCCTTTTCCCCTTTCGGTAACCACTTTCCCTTTAGGCCATGATGTTGTTTTGTATAGCGTGTATATCACTTAGGCCATTTTTCTCCTATATAAAGGAGACCATGTATAACATTCAATAAATCAATCAATATATACACAATTTATTCTCTCTTTCTCTATCAATTTATCTTACATGGTATCAGAGCGAGGTTAAGAACTTAGAAATTCCGCTTCACCGGCGGGCGGCAGCCTCGCCTTGGCCGTCCGCCGGATAAACCCAAATTTTCTAATTTCTCTCTCTGCAGACAGCTCTATTTCCCTTCTCACCGACCACGGCTTTGCTTCATCTTCTCAGCCACCACCTCTGCATCGATCCACCTGCACTGCCACGGGTGATAGAGAGAGGGCCATTCTCTTCTCTCTCTCTCTCTCACGGTTTTGAGAGAGGACCAACACAGTTTGTTTTCAAAAAAAAAAAAAAAACTCACATCTCTCTGTCCTTTCTTCAAAAACAATACCTACAGACCCATTCACCTCCATAACCACCACATGTCCAAACCAGCCGCTGACTGCCCTCATCCCGTCGCTACTCCAGCGATGCTGCCTTCCCACCTGTACCACCAACCATTACCGTCGTGATTCGCCGTCGTTGGTGCATCGACGTTACCGGCGCCAACCTTTTTATATCACCAAATTCGCTCTCTCTCGCTGGAGGGATGAGGAGGAGAACATAATTTGACTAATGGCATCTCTTCTCTCTCTTTGGATTTTTATGATCATTGGATGGTGTCTTCAATAACTCCATACTCTCTCTCTCTCTCTCGCTCTGTGCGAGCGTCCATGGCTGCAAACCAGATCGACTCATTTTCATGTGACCCAACCGTGACACACACAGAAGACCAAACCCAGCTCTCTCTCTCTAACAGAGCTCTCTCAAACTCTCGGCACCTCTCTCTCTCTCGGACTTCCTCCTTTATTTTATTTTTTATTTCCACCACCTCCCTTTCTTTTTTTTTTTAAACAATATTTTTGAACAATCAACCCAACAAACCATGTGCTGGTTTTACCCAAATCAATGGGCCACCCTACACCCAAATCAATGACTCTTTCATATTTTATTAATCTAATGGCTGGCACCGTCATGGGTTGGTTTGAACAAAACCGTGGGCTCCATTATCACTTTATTTTATTTTATTTTATCTTCTTTTTTTCATTAAAAAAAAAACAAAAAAAAAAAAACAACATCATCCCTTTTCTCTCTCGAGATTTCCTTATTTTCACACTCCGTTGGTGAGCTTTTCCAGATTCCTATTCCCACTACCTTCTTTTTATTTTATTTTATTTTTTCTATCTTTCTTTTTTCATCAATATTTCATTATTATACATCTCAGTTGGTGAGCCTCATCCCTTTTTCCATTATTTTCTTATTATTATTATTTTTCCACCACAAAAAAAAAAAAGAAACATTCCATTTGTTTCAACCTCCAATAGGTTTCTATCTTCAAACCTATTTGAGTTTGAGGGGGGTTATACATATATCATGGTGAGCATGGTTACACACCATGCGAACCACCCAAGCCATCCCATGGCGCGCTCCCTAAGTCGCCTCCTCGGTGCACCACCACAGCTTCTATAACGGTCCGGCATGACCCCGTAAACTGTCCCGACTTTGATTCCGGTCAGCTTCTACAACGGTTCGACACGACCATACAGTGTCTTCTATACCAGTCCGACACGCGTCATACAGTGTCTTCTACCCCGGTCTGCTCCAACCATACAATGTCTTCCACACCGGTCTGACACGACCATACAGTGTCTCCTATCCTATTTTATTTTATTTTATTTTTCTACTCTCTCCAAACTCAAGTTGGTTGGTTCTTATCCTCCTTGAGTTTGAGGGGGGCTATTAGAATATAATATGTAAAGTGTATGCTTTCCCCTTTCGGTGGCCCTTTCCCCTTTCGGTAACCACTTTCCCTTTAGGCCATGATGTTGTTTTGTATAGTGTGTATACCACTTAAGCCATTTTTCTCGTATATAAAGGAGACCATGTATAACATTCAATAAATCAATCAATATATACACAATTTATTCTCTCTTTCTCTATCAATTTATCTTACAGATAATAAATCCTAAATGTAGGTTCTATTGATAAGTTACCCAAGTATTAGATGGGGTGCAATTCTTTCCCGTGTAAGTTGCACTCCATAAAAATTCTCACTTTTTGTAACTGTTAGTCATACTTAAATTGGTAGTTTTTCCTGTATTTTGCAAAAATATGTGTAAGTTTTTTCTGTGTAGAAAATCACAATAAAAGTTACATCCCACAAAAATTTTTACTTTTTATAAATATTTACTCCACTACCTACTTATTCGCCGTATAAATTCATAAATTTACAATGAACTGATACACATTTAAAACCAATCGATTCATATTTGATTTTCATTTTCAACTAACATAAAAAAATAAAAAAAATCGATTTTATCTTACAATTTGTTTGTTATATAGGGAAGACCACTTGTGGAAGAAAAGAAGTATCCAGAATTAATTGATCCAATGTTGATAGAGTCACATAACCTTCATCAATTCTATTGGATGGTCCATGTGGTGGACAAATGTATCAAATGGGAACCTCGTAGAAGACCCTCAATTGACAAGGTATCAATCAATAAGTCCTAAAACATTAAAACTAACTGTGTACAAGTGCAAGTTTTGTTGGGTGCAAGTGATATTTATACCTAGTACAAGTGTAGTGTATACACAAGTGCAAGTTTTATTGGGTGCAAGGATTATGAACACTTGTCACTTGCATCATACATATACTGCACTTGCACTGAGCACAACTTATATATATATATATATATATATAGTTCTTTCACTACAGAATTCATAACCACATGTTATTTAATTGATCTTGGATGATATATATTGCCACAGATTGTGACTACTCTTTCATGCATAGCTCAAGGCTGCAACATTGACTTCTCTTCACCTGATTCTCAAGGCAGTGAAAATAATCATCAATATGTCTGATTATGAAAGAGCCATCAATCTCCGACATTAATTAAATGATTAAAGTTTCTCTCAATCTCTCTCTCAGTATAACGGTAATATCACGTCATTAGTAATATGTAATATCCTCAACCAATAATAAAACTATATAACAATAGATTCTACTATTCAGATGTAATTGAGTGTTCTAAAATAATTTGTAACCATGACATATACAATGTGAGATATATTAATTTGTTATTGGATAGTGATACTACTTATCGGTGATCACGTGATATCATCATTGTATTAATTTTTTTTTTCCTTCTCTCATGATACACTACCATGAGATAATGTTCATGTAAGTTGGATTCTAAAAATATCAATTGGCATTGAGGCTGTAAATAGCTTTAAAACTCAATAGAGGACTTCTCAAATTGGAAGCAAAAGTATTTTGAAATGCCTCATCGGATTGATGTACCAGTGTTTATGTATTATTATCAAGTAATTACTGATTCTTCATTTTCAGCATCAAGGGTTTTTGAATGGATGTAAATGTTCACTGGGAGACAAATTTAAAGACAATTCATGATTCGGGGATAATTTTTTTTAAACAATAGTTAAAGGGCAATTCTTCTATTTGTCTAGAAAATGAATTGGGTAAATTATACTAGTAGTCCCTACATTTGTTTTGTGTCATTTTGATATCTATATACTTTTAATTAGCTCAATTTTGATCTTTAATGTTATATTTTGTATTAACTTAGTCTAATTGATAACATTATTAGTGTTTTTATTATCATTGAATTAGTTGAGATTAACTCATTGAGTTGAGCAAATTTATAATTTTGCCCCTAAAAGTATGCCACATGCCATGCATGTTTTATTAAAAAAATGTTAGCAATTATAATCAATTAGACAAACTGAATCAAAATCATAAATTCTATTAAAATTGAATCTATTAAAATTATAAAAATTAAAATGACAACAAATCAAAATACAGAAACTACCAACTTAATTTATCCAAATAAATTTTTGGACCAATTTTATCACTAATTGCAAAAAATGTTGACTTTCTCTCCTATTTAATATGTCAATTCAAAGAGGGTCATCCTTATCTAATTTTAGCAATTTTAAATTTATTTCTTTTATATGTAACTGTCATTCATATATTTTTATTTGATTGATTTTATTTATGAATCATTTGAAATCGACCTTCTGATAGGAGGGAATAATAAATAATAATAAAAATAATTTGGGTTATTGTACCGTAAAATTAAATAGCGACTCTAAGCATATTGGATCCAAGTGAGCCATCAGATTATTTGTCTTATTAATTCTTTTAGCCTATGTTATTTTTATTGCCTATTTTATCCAAAAGTCATTTTCCCAAACACTCCCATAATAAATCGGCTAAACTATCAATAGATCCTAATAGTTAAATTTATTTTTTATCAAGTCCTATTAAAAATAAATCTTAATAAAATCATTATTAAAAATAATTTTTTATGATAATTTTTCGCATGTCGTTAAAAATTGATAATTAGTAACTTTTTGTGTCACAATTTTATAAATTATTGCTAAAATTTACAATTAGTAATACTTTTCTGTGACAAAATATTCAAACTAAAGTTAAAACTTAGTGACCTTTTTTTGTCAATTTTTTTTTTAAACTATAGCTAAAACTTATAATTAACGACTTTTTTTTGATAATTTTTAAACTATCCTTAAAAATTAATAATTAATAATATTTTTTAATAATGTTTGATAAAAAAATATCATTAATTATTATAAAACCTATCAGTCAATAAGTTCAAATATTAAGACAAACACGTAAATCTCCCCAATGGATCCATCATGGGCTCGGATAAAGACTTTCTGGATGTTGGTCATTGGTTCAATTCAAGTTCGCTTTCTAAATCAGTTGAAAAGGGTTTGAAGAGAGCAAACCTGCAAAAACTATGGCCTTGTTTGGTTTGTGTTTTGGAAAAAATTTTCGTACTTTTTATCTCAAAACATGTTTCTCAAATACAAACCAAACAAGGCCTATATCCTCAAGCCTACACATCAAGCGAAATTTGACACGCTTACATCTCCTAATTACCCCTATCAACTCCTTTCTGGATTCGATCTTGCTAGCCATTGAATGGGTGATTTTAAGTGTTGGCTAGAGTTGAGATAAATTGATGGTGGTGGTCGTGGTGGAGGAGATGGAGGAGTGGAATTTACAAATTGTAGGTCTCAAGAGTTCAGGGTTTCGGCTATTTCAGAGTCGAGGGCAGATGTAAGCGACAGGGGAAGCAAGGCAACTTCATATTCAATTAAGCTTAGAGACCGGCATTAAGGGAGGTAAAATGAAAGAAAACCTATCAAAGGGACATTTACAACTTAGGCCAAATCTTTGTTGAAAAAGTACCCAAAAAAAAAAAAAACAAGCAGTAGTACATGTTTAGAGAATGATACGCCAAATCATTCTGCGATTATTACAACTATAATTTATATTCTCAATATGAAGATTTACGGATAGAATCAGTTCCTGGCATCCGGAGATTGTTTGATTCTATTTGCAAATCGAAGGAAGTAAAAGAATGTGGAGACAGTATGACATTCATGTTCACACCAGCACCGTCAACTGCGCTTTTGACAGGACTTACCTGCATAAAATTAGAACCATAAATTTCTAAAGATTAGAACCATTCATCCATAATATATACATTTCTCAATATCTGCATGTTTTTGAGTAACATGAACTTCAAACAGTATAAATATGTAATTTATTTATATGACTTGTGTGTCACCATGGAAGAACTCAAGAAAGAAGATAGAACAAATATTGCAGACAAGTTTAATGAGAGTAGTCTTATTAGAAAATAAAAAATATGGATAAAACAAATGCTAATGAACATTTAAGAAACAAATGGCAACTACTTGATGAATTAGCACAATAGGAAAAATAATTTTAAAAAAGTATCAAAATTAGTTAATTGCTTGAATGGTTTGCCGGGAGGATACTAGAAGTAACAGTTTTTCGCAAGATTATCCAAGAGTAAATGGAAATTTCGAATAACATTGGGTGTGCGCGGGTCCAGCTAAACCAAGTAATCTGACCAGACCAACTGACCTGTGAAGCTTATGGACGGTTTCGATCATGATTACAGTCGGCTATGGATTTGACATGTTTACCCGTGCAATTTGCGGTTCAAGTAACGGATCACATATTGTTGAAACCGATCAAAACCGGCCGACCGAATTATGCTTATCAATAACCTTATCCCTCCACGTGGCATCATATAATTAAATCCTTAGATTACACTTATTCATCACTCAACATACTGACCAACTCATTCACTTGATTTGAAAGACTTTACAATTTTCATCTTCTTTCATTTTTTCCTTAACCTTTTTTTCTCTGCAACTTCCCCTCACCATTTTTCCTTCATCGTTTTCTTCCCCCCCCTCCCCCCTCATCAACTAACGACTCGATGTTTTTGCGAAGTCATCACCATCAGGACTCATTACCGAACTCATCATCATCGGAACTCATTGCTGACGTCGGAGGACTCATGGCTGAACTCGTCATCCTCCCTCCCCCTCTCATATTTGTATTATTCAAGTGGAGGCATTAAAAATGTATTTTTTTTTAAATACCTCTCTCAGATCTGTATTTTTTCTAGTGAGACATTGGATTTTTTTCTTTTTTATATACTTCCTTCACAGATCTATGTTTATAACTATATGTATATATCTCATTTCTTGCTTCAAATATATTTATATTTTTTTTTACATCTCCGAATTTCTTGTTTCAGATGTGTTTGTAGACATGAATTTTTCTCAATTTTTCTTCCGCTTCTACTTTTGCGGTTCTACATTCACCCGCCCGACACCAACCACCAAACCCAAGGCTTGACTCGGTCGATTTGAAGGGGAGATCGGTCGATAGCGGATAAGAAGACTCTCAACCCGAAATGTTCGGTTTGGATGATGGGTCAAGGGTAAACCCAACCCGACCCGTGCACAACCAGTAGATGAACGAAGTGGATTAGCACTCTTAAGTTGGTTTTATGGCATTATCATTAATGAGGTTGACAGAAATTAAGGATGTGTTTGTGTTTTGAGATAAATTTTCAAAAAAAAAAAAAAAATTGGAAAGAGAGTTTAGAAATTTTTTTGATTTGTTTGGTTGTATATTTTGAAAATAGTTTTGTAATTTGGGAATTTTGGATGATTTGATATTTCGTTATAGTTGAGTAAATGTGTGTGAGATAAAAAATGATTGAAAATGAGAGAGGAGAAAGAAAAAGTCATTGATTGATATGTAGGAGAGAGAAAGTGAATTTGAAATTTTTTTTCAAAAAAATTAAACCAAACAAAATTTGAAAATTTTTTCTCAAAAATTGTATCTTGAAATACAAACCAAACAAGCCCTAAAATTTGAAGGAGCAAAAATGAGATTTTGGTAAAAGTGCAACGATTACAGTGAGATTTTGACGAAAGTGTAACGGTTCTAACGAGTCGAATAAAATATTATGTATGGCTTATATGATAAGTTCTGTAAGCCTTATTAACGTTAGATAGACGGAAGGGTGACATTCCAACTTAACTTAAAAGGATAAAGGATTGACTGTCACAATTAAAAATGGAGGGGCCAAAGTGAGATTGTGATGTAAGTGCAAGAGTGCCAAGTGTAATTAACCCAAACAAGTAAGGGTGTGATGATTATGAGTTTTTTGCTCATAAAAGGAAAATCTTATTCATGTCATGTAGCAAACCACCAGAAGGTAGGATAAGACTTGGCTGACTCGAGTTAATTGCCTCTATCATATTTTATCCCCACATCAGTTAAGTCAACAAAATCTTAGGTTTACTATGAGAAGAACAATTATCTTAGATGCACTATCGACTCAATTTTTTGGCTAGATAAAGACAACAATAAGACAAATCGGTGCTTAATCACTGCATTAGTGAAAGGGCTTCCATGCACTTGTATCTTTTATATTCTATACCTATCCATTTTCCTAAAATGAAGAATCGGGACAAGGGATTCAAGCCAAATGTGAACAACACGTGTGAAATATAGAAGGTACAAGTGAAATTCTAATAAATGACTTGCTTTCCTATTTTTGTATGGTGATTTAAGATGACGTAGATACCTTTTTCGGATCTTTGAAGGAATTCTCATCCATCAGATTGCTAGATGCAAGTACATTCTTTGTTGATCCAAATGATAGGAATGAGTTTGGTGCCAATCCATCAGTTGAAATTGTTAAATTCACAGCGTTGATCCCAAAGTTAACTACCTGGAAAAAAAGAAAAAAAAAAAATTAGCCCAAATAAATACTGAGACACGTAAATGAGATATTAAAGCAAATGAGTTCACTTTGATTATTAATAAATAGAAGGCAGGCTGTTTCTCATGTCCAAAAGAAAGGGGGGGGGAGGGGGGGGGGGGGCTGACGATGCACCTAATGATTTCAGATCGACTGATTAAACTCCAAAAAATCATTCTTGACTATCTTCTTTCATTCATTTAAAGAAAAAACATAAGAAGAAGAAGAAAAAGAAGAAGCTAAACACACAAGACTCATGACAGATGGTTAACCATATGATCCTGTTCTTTTTGCACTTCATATTGCCTTCTACGTCCACCATCTATAGGAAAAATAATTTGATAAAGTAAACGAGTTGGTTGGGTCCATTTGTCCAACCCATAAGGCAGTATCCAATTCAACCCAACCCGTTGTTTGGGTTGGGTTGTTTTAAATATATAACCTGTTTTGACCCTCCCAAACCAAACCCATTTTCCACCTCTAGAGATTACTAATTATAACAGCAAAGTTGAATTGGTGGGTAGAGTATGCTTTTAACAAGCAGTACAAAACATAAGAATATTCTGGGGTTTGATATGAGAAAGTTAAAACCTTTATTCTTAAATAATTTTTATCATTCTCTGACCAAGCAATAGCAGAAGCAACTAGCGAGCTTGAAGAATTGGCCTTTAGTGTTGAATTAAGCAGAGTTGCACCACTTGATTCTATGAAAAAGTGTTGCATCCAATAACTAGGAGTTCCATACTGCTGGAAGGAGTTAAAAACAATAGCATCCGGGTTCCACCTTTAAGAAAGCAACACTACCATATGAGGATAATTATTACAAAAGAACACCATGAGATAACATAACAGTGAAAAGGTTTTAGAGAAAAAGAATGAAAACATGCCTTCTGTCATTGGTATTCACAAATAGAGGTGCATAGCTTGCCATTTCAACAATATCGCTGCATTTGAGGGATCAAATTCAAATCGTCAGAAATCAAAACAATATATCATGAAATTGAGACAAAAAAATGAGAGGAGCTATGATGACTATATATATGTATGTATACACAAATACATGTGTGTGTGTGCGCGCATGTCATTTACACAAAAATGAAAAACAATTATAACAACTAGGTTCCACTTCATTTTCCAAACCAGTGAAGCAATTTACTTGACCATGAAAAGGAAAGAATAAGTGCAAGTCATCACACTTCAAGATACTCTGGAATCTGGATGAATTATCTTCGTAGACTAAAAAGTCTGAGGCAAAGATTTAGCGAGTTAATAAACTTGTGCACATATTACTATTGAACCTTAACTACCTTAAAAAGGGAAGAAAGGCTTTGAAGCTGACTTCAAGATATTTTCTAAAACAGGATGCTTGCCCTCCCACTAGCATGAGCATCTATTAGAGAAGCTACTTTGGTCATATTACTGATTAGGACCACAAAATTGATCAGATACCATTCCTGAATCCTGAATATTTAAAGTCATTTTTACATATAGGGAAGTAAGACTGATGGCATGTGTAATGCACACCCACAACCAATATTGTCAACACAGCCAAATGTCAAGGGGCATAAATCAGCTAAACATCTCCTATAAAGGTGGCAATGACACGTTGACAATCATACATAAATAATTAAAAAAATTAAGGTTTCCTTTTTGACAACATAGCTTAGACTTTGTCAAACCTGTCGTTTCTAATGTTGTACGAGTATATGAAACATGTTAGGAAGGAACATATACGTGATATTTTCAACCAAAACAAAAAATATCTTATAAATGCACAGTTTAAGCCAAAAGGATGCACATCGACAAATAGTGAAGAGCCAAAGTCTTGGAAGAGTACAATTTACCTGTTCCTTTCTACTCCAATAAGGAAACCAGCCTCGGCTAGTGCCGCTAAAAGGCTTCCTGTACCAGCATCTTTTCCAGTCACAGCATACTCACTTACAAAAGCCTGAAAATCAATTAATGGCAAGACTATTCACAAGCATTCCCCAAAGCCTTCCTTTTTTCTTTTTTCAAATATATTTTCAGAACCAGTTTCATTAACAAATAAAAGGAAGATTAACATACCTTCGGACCACTACGAGATGTATGATCAAATTTATGAGCCAAAGAAAACACACTGTTTGAATCGCTGTAAATCTAACCAACAAACAAAAAATAAGACAAGAATTCTTGCCATGTAGCCAAACTGACGAACCAATGATTAACATTGGAATATAAACAATTTATATGGGGAAAAAAAAATGAAAGATGAAATATTATTGACATATGTACCCAAGTTCAAATCTCACATGATAATCATAAAAATCAGCAGGGTGATCCAATTGTTGATTAGACCCATCACAGTTTGATATTATTTTGATGTCTGGATAAGCAAGTTTTATAGCATCATAAAACTTGAGGTAATTTCCTGGCACATAAACAAACAGAAGCATGTTAATACATCAAGAAAAATCCATCTTTCATAATTTTCACAATATTTCACATTTGCTTGTAAGAGATATTGATAGAGAGAGAAAGAGAATAAATTGTATTATTGATTTATATCTATTACAAGATTGATTGATATTGTGTTATGTATTACAACTCCTATATATAGAAGAGAAGGTGGTAGTAGGTGTAGTGTAGTGGAGGTGGTAGGTGAAGTGGGTGCTAGTGGAGATGGTAGGTGGAGGAGCAAATTGGTAAATTCTAACAGCCCCCCGCAAACTCAAGGAGGATAGAAACTAACCAACTTGAGTTTGGAGAGAGGAACAAAAACAAGAAAATACATAAAAAAAAAATATAAAAAAGGATAGGAGACACTGTATGGTCGTGTCAGACCGATGTAGAAGACAGTTTATGGGGTCATGTCGGACCGTTGTAGAAGACAGTTTATGGGGTCATGTCGGACCGTTGTAGAAGACAGTTTATGGAGTCTTGCTGGACCCTTGTAGAAACTAACCGGAATCAATGTCGGGACAGTTTACAGAGTCTTGTCGGACCCTTGTAGAAACTAACCGGAATCTATGTCGGGACAGTTTACAGAGTCTTGTCGGACCCATAAAGGAGCTAACCGGAATCAATGTCGGGACAGTTTACAGAGTCTTGTCGGACCCTTGTAGAAACTAACCGGAATCTATGTCGGGACAGTTTACAGAGTCTTGTCGGACCCTTGTAGAAACTAACCGGAATCTATGTCGGGACAGTTTACAGAGTCTTGTCGGACCCATAAAAAGTCGCACCCTCAAAAGGTGTGCCCTAATTTTTCAAAAAGGCGTGCCATCAAAAGGCGTGCCCACTTTATCAAAAGATGTGCCATGAAAAGGCGTGCCAATTTGTCGGGCGGCAAGAGGCGCGCGATGCGCGTGGCTGGCCCTGGCTATTTAAAACAAGGTTGAGGCGAAGGCTGTGCATACGAGTCTGAAACCTCTGAACGCTCGGAGAGCTTGTCTCTGCAAATCTTGAAACACCCGGAAACCAACCCTTCTCTGAAACACTTAGCAACTCAAAAAACATGGCCTCTTCTTCCCGTCCAGCTACCCAGAACCTGCTCACGCTCTTTCCAGAACTGAACGAGCCCACAAGAGAAATAACTGGTGCGGTGGCCAGTGAACCGCAACCAAACACCTCTGGTTTTGCTCCACTGAACTTTCCGATGCGGTCTGTGGAGCAAAGAATGGCAGTGCAGTCGGATGTGGAAGCAAATCAGTATACTCTGAAGTCATGCGTGGAAACCATGACGGCGGTCACAAATTTGTCGAACCGGCTGCAGAGTAGGACAAATGAGGTGCAGCAATTAAACTCCCAGCTGGCTCTGCTCCAACGCATGTATAAGGATGCGCGAGCAGAGATAAGCGTGCTAAGGGCAGAAAATAAGGAGCTGAAACGGAAGGCCACCGTGATGTTTCGATTTGGAGGGCCGCCATATGCTGCAGTGGAGGAGCAGGGAGTAGTGATCATGCCCAGTGGAGGGGGAAACACGGAGGCAACACCGGCAAGGGCCGTCCAGGACGGAGGCAAGAAGAAGAGACTGGCGGCAGAGTAGAGAAGGGAAAAGAAAATCCCACTGTGGGTGTGGTTGTGTTTGTTTGTTTGTTGTTGTTGTTGTTGTTGTTTTTTTTTTTTTTTTTTTTTTTTTTTTTTTTTTTTTTTTGTGTAAAATTGTGATCGGGGTGGATCCCGTCATAACAAAAATGATAAGGTTGTGGAATGAAAACCGAGATGGTTGTTTTTTTTTTTTTTTTTTTTTTTTTTTTTTTTTTTTTTTATCAATGTTTCATTATTATACAAAAGATAGAAAAAAAAAAAAATAAAATAAAATAAAATAAAATAAAAGTAGGGATAGAAAAAAAATATGTTATAATAATATAAAATAAAGAGAGGAAAAGTGGACGGGTAGTTGTGGGTTGTATTGGTGTTGTATAATAATAATAATAATAATAATAATAATAAGAATAAAAAAAAAAATAGGTATGGTGGAATGTTGGGTCAAAAAAAGTAGAATAGAAGAAAATAAAAAAAACAGGTGCACATGGGTTGGAAAGAGTTGGAAAGAGTGGGTGTAAAGTGAGAGAGAGAGAGAGAGTATTTTAATCATTGAGAGATGAATCTTTTTTTTTTTTTTTTTTTTTTTTTTTTTTTTTTTTTTTTTTTTTTTTTTTTTTTTTGAAAGAAGAAAGATAAAATAAAAAAAGGATAATGGGATGCGTAATAATGAGTCGGTGGGGGCGGTGTGGTGTGTTTGCAAGTTCCCACGTCTGCAATGCTCTGTAAAGCAGGTTTCCATATCAAATACAAGCTGTTAATTTTAAAAGTCCACTTCTTATTTTTTGAAGAGCATAAGCTTTGAGCTTTTCAATCAAAGCCTTGAAATCTTAGTAAGAACGACCACCTTCTTCGACGGCCCTCTTAGCCTTAATACCTATTTCCTCCGCTCGTTGCCTCATCGTCACCGCCGCCGGTGAACCACCCATGAGAAAAGTTATAGCCGTGGTTAACTCATCCATGCCCACCAAAGGGAACAACGGCCACGAGATCAACGGTAAACCGGCGGTGAGGCTTTGACAGAACTGGAGGGGGTCAGGGAGAGAACCGGCGAGGGACATGGAGGGGAGTTTGGATTGTGGGTCGCTGATAGAGTTCTTGAAGCCTTCCAGACACTTGACATCGTCTTCAATGGCGGTGATGAAGGTGCAGAGAGAAAGGAAGAGGATGAGAAGGGTTGGAGAGGAGAATGTGAGGTGGGTTTTCATGGCCATCATTGATGAAGGTTCGAATGCACTGTTGGGGAGGTGTGACAGCCGGCGGAGCTTGTCCACGGAACATTTGTTGTCCAAGACCAGAACCACCTGAGGGGCATATTGGCATACAAGGAGAAACTAAATGTGCCACTGCAACTGGACACATTTGAGAAAGTTGAGCCTGAGATGGGTTTGTTTGTGTTCAATCAAACTGCCGAGAGAGAGAATGATGGGAAGGTATGTGTAGAAAATAAACGGAATAGGTTGAGTTCCGGCGGGCGGCTAAGGTGAGGTTGCCGCCCGCCGGGGAAGCGAAAATATTAGGTTCTAAACCTGCTCTGATACCATGTAAGAGATATTGATAGAGAGAGAAAGAGAATAAATTGTATTATTGATTTATATCTATTACAAGATTGATTGATATTGTGTTATGTATTACAACTCCTATATATAGAAGAGAAGGTGGTAGTAGGTGTAGTGTAGTGGAGGTGGTAGGTGAAGTGGGTGCTAGTGGAGATGGTAGGTGGAGGAGCAAATTGGTAAATTCTAACATTGCTTTTTTAAGGTGTGATTTGATTAGAAGGAATAATAGTTTTCACCACTACAGTACTGTATGCACCATGCTATTGAAATACCAATAATAAGGCCCACTACCCATAAACTAGTTATTAAATAACCGATAAAGCAATTCCATGAAAAGCAGGATGGTTATTGGCACTAAAAGGGTCATAATAGAGATGTCTCAAGCAAAAAAAATTGAAGCAATATATTTTAATAGCGACTTAAAGTGATGATTAATACAACTTCTATTGGCAAGATGAGAATTACAAATCAGAACGATGGGTATTGCAAAAGAAAAATTAAAGGAAGGCAGAATGATGTTTCAGACTAACTTGGTCATTTGAAGATTTTTGAGAGAGACAACAATATTATTCCAAGTGCACAAAATATGAAGATCTCAGAAATTCCCTAGGATGAAGCTTTATAAATTCTACCTAAATTTAGAGAACAAAACAGATCATGCAAGGCAGACCAGTTGTGTCTTATAATGTCTTCAAACACTACTACACATCTCTTTTCACTCTCCAAAATTTTCTCAACATCAACCATGAATGTGATTTTCAAATTTTAGCACAAGATTAAATAAATGGAGATTTTGCTGCGATTATAAAGCTTAGTTGAGACTTGATCAACACCACAAGAAATTAATTTTGTAGGATCCATCTCAAATGCAATCCAAAGCGCACTGACCCTTGCTCAATCATGTTGTCTCAACTTCACTTTCGTTCAATTTGTTTGACATTCAATTTTTTTTCTCCATCAGATGTGCGAATCTAACCATTAGTCTATGCAATTTCCATCTTGATTTTAAAACCAAAGTAGAGTAGAGTCAATCTAAAAGCAAAACGTGTAATTCTGAAAAATGATAAATCCTTGAATAATGGGAACAAGATTAAAACCAAAAAAGTGAATTGTCTACACACGAATTATAACAATAAAACATTTTTCAAAAAATTTAATAGAACTTAAAACCAACAAAAAAATAAATAAATAAATAAAATTGAAAGCAGTTCATAGGTTAAACAAGACATGCATGAAACTCTTGACCCCCCAATTTTGTAATGAAATTGCATACACACAAAAATGATCAAGGGAGTAAGTAACCTAGACATTTTTACTCATACAAATAAATGAAGCAGAAAAAAAGAAAGCAGCATGGAAACATGGTAATTTTCTTGTTTAACTCCAATGATAAGTAATCCCCCTTCCCCTTCAATTCCCTCACCTCCACCCCTACCCAAAGACCAGCACTAGAATCCCATGATTGGCTGGATCACAAAAGGGGAGAGGAGCTCAATCATCTTCATATATCAACTGTAGACTTTGTGCAGTAATTTCTTAAAGGATATCAGCTTTCAATTGGAAAAGTCGTTTATGAATTATGCTATATATGTTTTGTAAATACATGGGTCATTGATGTCATTTGATTTGACAATAAAATATGTTACCAGACAATAATGACTAAAAAAAATGCATACCACGGTAATTCTTCTTCCCACAGTCTTCATTCCCAGAAGCAACATATCTCAAGTCAAAAGGTTCCGAGTGTCCCATTGCAGCTCGAACAGAACCCCATGTTGAGTCAGAATCACCCCTAGCAAACTCAATACTATCGAGGACTTCCTACAATCAAGACAAACATAATTTAAGAATGAAATATATTACAACAGAGATTGCAATAATATTACACCCAGTGAACGGGGCTTACTTTTGGAGGACACAAACAACACAAAAGCTTCAACAAGATGATACCTTATAGTAACACCGGATACTTAACATGATACTAATAGATTCTTAACATGTATAGGTTTCATAACTATAGCAAGAGTGTTTGTCATATTCCTCCACCAAAAGTCTAACTAAAAGAATTCATTAATCTAAAGATCAAAACAGAACATTCATGTTAAGAGATGAGTTATTACAAGTGCCTGATTGATCATTAAAAGATAACCGGTCACAGCCGTATCAAGCCAAATTCATAAAAGCTTATCAAAGTCAAATGGTTTTGACAATGGATTAGTATATCAGCATTTAACCAACCACTTTCAACATCACAAAGGTATGAATGAATTAAGCTAACCTGTAACAACATCATTTTTATCTAATAACAAGTAACCTTGTGTTTTGACTCTACTTTTACAAGTCACAAGTTTTTTCTATTCTTTATTTCACTTGGGTATATTAATCCTAGCCTTAATTAGAAGCTTTGTTATCAGAATCTTACAATTCGCGATTCGATTCACGATTCGATTCACATTTTTTGCAAAATCGATACAAATCTATGGGTGACTATTTTGGAAGTGAATCTCTAGTGAGTCACATGATTCATGATTCGATTCACTTTTTACGATTCATGCAATTCTTGAAACTATCGAGTCCGATATATTTTTTACTTTTTATTTCTCTATCTTTTTATTGAAAATGACATAATACAACTTTTAATAGCATTTAGGTCTCGTTTGGCAAGTATCCCTTTTAGCAAAAAAGTCAAAAAATTACTAAAAAAATCAAAAAGCCAACAACCCATACCAAAAAGTCAAAGATTCCCTTTTCTCTCTACTTTTTGCACATCTTTTCGTAAAAAGCCAAAAAGTCATCCCAAACATACTAGTTTTTTTATATCGCATTTTAGCCAAAAAGCCAAAAAGTTACTAAAAAAGCCTGTTTCCAAACGAGGCCTTAGGCCTCGTTTGGCAAGAGGCTATTTTAGCCAATTAGCCAAAAAGTTACTAAATTAGCCAAAAAGCCAACAACCCATACCAAAAAGTCAAAGATTCTCTTTTCTCTCTAGTTTTTGCACATCTTTTCGTAATTAGCCAAAAAGTCATCCCAAACATACACGTTTTTTTTATCTACCTTTTTAGCCAAATAGCCAAAAAGTTACTAAATTAGCCTGTTCCCAAACGAGGCCTTAGTACCAAAATAATCAATATATGTACATGATTTATTGCTATTTTAGTAATCATAGAGTTTTTAAAAGGATCCAATTCAGTAAGACGCAACATGCTTTTAACCTTTATTCTTATTTTTTTTCTTTAAATAATCATAATATATCTTCTAAAAATGTTTAAGATTAAAGCAACTTACACCATGAATTATCTATTGCTATTTTATTAAATTAAATATAGTTGCATATTACATGGGAGAGGTCAATTATACATTTGAAAATGTTTTAGACTTTAAAATAAAAGATCCTAAATAATACTTTCTTATTATTTGGTCATTGTTACTTAGAAAAAGTATGTACACTTATTGTCCAAATATTAATATTGTTGTCAAATTATTATTATTATGGAAATTAAGAATTTATCTTTGTTTACTGTCTTTATTAAAAATGGTTGATAAGAAATATCTAAAAAAGGGAAAAAGTAATATGTTGATCTTACATAGAGACCTTTGTTAACTTCTTCCCTATTAAACTACATGATCATCATTCAAAACAACATTTTCATTGACTCAAGTCTAAATATTTTATATTTATAAAATATATTTAACATCCAAGTTTGTAGATATATTTTTCCAAGTGATTTAGAAAAAGTAACCGAATCTTTACGATTCACGATTCGAATCCTGATTTGACAACTATGATTAGAAGCATGATTAGCATTAACTTCTAATAACATTCATGGCATATCAAATTAGAAAGAATAATTTCGGCTTATTTTCAATAACTACAATATCTGATTAGTTCAGCAGTTCTGTACATAGGAAGCAGAAAATTGCCAGACATACTTGCAGAAAAGGTGAAATGCTAGAAGTATCCACTTGATCATTATGGCTTATTCCTGTGGAACATTGAACACCAAACAAATAAATAAATAAATCAAATAAAAATAAATATATTCATTGACAAAAGAAAAACTAAAAAACAAAAACCAGAAAATAGAAGTATTTGGGGAATACCATTATTGAATACCCATACCGGTGCTGCACCAAGGTCTTCTGCAAGCTGCAGAAGCAAATACGCGACAAACAACTTAAGAACCAATGCAAGCCAAATGGTAACACAAGACAAACACTTGAAATACAAATTAAAAAAAAAAAAAATATTTAAAAAAAGCATAAGAAATTACCTGAAGAAATTCAAAGTAACCAAGTCCATCATCAGTCCAGTAATTCCAAACATCACCAAAATGTCCAGGTCTCTCTTCCCAGGGCCCAATAGTTTCTTTCCAGCGGAATGCATTTCGTAACCATTCACCTTCAACGAAACAGCCACCTATGCAATACATATGGAATCATATTTTCTGCATTAGTCAGTCTTGGAATTATAAGGTCCCAATAAAATATAGTGCCAATGCACATGGATAAATTCAAAAGATTAACATAGAAACAACAGAAAAGTAATTGAGGCTAACTACTGTAGCATTACTTTCTTAACAGACAACATCAAGAGTTCAGCATCTGACTTTTTTAAAAGTTTTTAGACAACAATATCACAAGTACCTGGAAATCTGATAAATCGGGGTTTCAAATCTGCTAGCATTCCGAAAAGCTCATTTCGGAAACCATGTCCCTGTGCCAAGATAAAATGTTGTCAAAAGGGCTACTAAAACTTGAGGAGAAAAATGAGCTTGAACTATAGATAAAAGATTACACTCTGCACTATGTAAAGATCACACTTTGACATGGGCACAACTAAATTCCTATAGCTACCACAAAACAACTCAATTCTGTAACTAGACAGAGTTATAACTAGGATTATATTTTAGAGTCTTTCAAAAATCCAATCCTGACCGACAGCCAACCCACAAATTACCCAACAATTTTTTTTACCAAAAAAGGAAAAAACCCAGTCCACCATATCTCAATATCGCTACAGCTGTACCATGTAACAAAGTCTGCAAACCCGAAACGTATCCTTATGCCACACGAAATCTAAAGCCAGCCATTCTACCTCACACACAATTCCAAGCCATTAGCCGGAGGGAAATGATGGGGAACAATAAGGATAAGAATAAAAGCCTTATTTATCTAGGAGTACTATTTATTATGGAAGTTGGGTTTGTTTAGGATTAGTTTGGTTTAACTATATAAATGGCTTTTATGTGATGGATTTATCAGACTACATATGATATGAATATTGATTATTGAATCATTGATATTGAGATATTTGACTTTGGATTAGTTTATAAATCATTCCTTCCTCATTCATCTTCATCTGACCCATTCTACATCACTAAATGTATTCAAACAAAGACACTAACATCCACACAACTAAGACCCTTTTTATGGAATTGTATATCAAAGATCACAAACCTTGTATGTGTCCAAGGGCATTGCTGACACCTGGTCGAACCATATGACTCCTTTTTTGCTTGTTGTCAATTGTAGTCTAGAGTTATGATTGGTATCACTTGCTACCAGAAGAACCTCAGCCCTTGTCCAATTTGAAACATCAGCAGCTCTGCAAGGACAATGTATGAACTCTAAATATCCATAAAGATAACTATGTTATAAAATTTACTGAAGTTTATTAATGCCCAAATGAAGCTCACATAATGTTATCAGTAGCCTGCGTTCGGAACCCATTGGAGCCAGTCAAGGATACAGATATATTTACTGACTGTAATGAACGTATATACAGAACTACTTTATAGGTCTTCCCTTGTTCAATATTCTGAAAAAGAACAAAATCAAAGGATCCAAATGGCAACAAATTAGTGAGATATTAGTCGAGATAAGTTGCAAAACTCTAAAAATAAAAAAATAGAAAAAAAGAACATGCTAGAGCGGATAATGTAAACTGAAAACTCGTGCAATATGCTAATTCTTAACAACTATTAAGTATAGCACGAAACTGACTTCTATAAACCGATGACAATTTATTCGACAACTGTCTATAATAGGACGACAGAATTATTTAGGATGAGCTGCTAGGTTGTAAATTGGAGGATTTTGCAGGAATGGTGTAAAGGGGGCTATAATTCACAAATGTATGTACTTTCTGTACAAGACAATAAACTGGGGGCCAATAAGTCCCATTTTTGGAGACACAAAATCAAGATAAATGAAAGAAAACCTATGAAGATATAATGTTTGAGGGACAACAGGGCAATGAACATATGAGATACAAAGACCAATATGAATAGGATAGTGTTTTGGCCTTGCATGGGTCAATTCTCTTATCAAACATGCTTCTGAAAGTAAAACTAAAACTTGTGCATTTTCTCATGGTTGGCAAGAAAAATAGGTTAAACTAATCACATTCTAGGTTCTAATTTGAGAAATCCATATAAACTTGTAAGCTCTAAAAGCTCGCCCCCATCAGAATGGCTTCTGGCATAAGCAGTAAACACATGCCCATTCCAATTTCACATATCACACGAATCCATAGAGTGCATTTATTCAAAATTTATTTATGCATGGGAAAAATGAGTCAATTCTGCAGACAACATAATAAATCAAAAAGGGATTAGGAGACAGAAACTGAACTTTCATGTACATGTCAGATGATAATAATAATTTATTTTTATCTTACCATTTGCATGAGATGGAAGATGAAGCTCAACATGCATAATGTCAAGCATACTACTGTAACTGCTGATTTACTTCCTAACTAATTTTGTTTTGCTTTTCAAATATTTCAAGTGTCTATTACATGCCAGACCAATGTCATCCATCTAAAAGATGTCAATCTTAAGAAAGTTCAGTAATTGTTGAGGAAGTGGCATGCCAGACGTTGGATATGGAAATTCTTAATGAGTGTGTCCATGCTATATAGAGAAAGCGAGCAAGATCCATGGTGGCAGTATTGCAAAATAGGTGGCAACTTCTTACCATGCCCCAGAATCCAGGATTAAAAATACCAACTCCTCCAGTTGGACAGACTTTGGTGCCTTTGCTGTCACAAAACACCTCCATCCGAAGTGCAACTTGGTTTCGATCAAAGCATGATGAACGGTCAGTTGATACAATAAGAGAGGAATCATCTCCAATGACAGACCAAGGGTCGATATTGGAGGGAGTGTTAAGGCCCCCAGATTCAAAACCTGAAACACAGTTTTAATGAAAATCCATAATGTCTATATATCCACGTGACTATGAAATGAGACAAGTATATTTCCAACTAAAGAAAGTATATAAAGCCCCCTCTTAAGCACAACAAAAAAATGTAACAATAGACACTGTAATTTTAAAGGACCTCCTCATTTACAAAGTAGTGTAAGGGAAAAAGAAAGGTAATGAAGTGCCAATGCTAGTTGGGCCATGCAGACAGACAGACAGACAGAAGCACAGAATGCAGCTGCAAACACACAAAGCATTTAAGCATAAATATTGTACCTTACCAATTGCAATTAGCAATAGTAGGTACATCACCAATCCGCAGACTGAGGTAATAGGTCTCTATCTGAATGAAAAGTTCCAACTTCAAAAGGTCTAAGCAATTTTACCGGAAACCAGGGAGAGGGCAAACTGCACATGGAATGGCTGGGTTTTGTTGTAGGTATCACTTTATGTGGTATTGATAATATAATGAATGGATTCAAAACAACATTCACTAAGTGAGTAGTAGGGAATAAGTAATAAATCACAAAGGTACATAGGATAGGAATGGTGTATGTCTCTATCCAGCAGACAGTTAGTGTTATCAAACACAGTATTGAAGGAGGACAAATTAGAATTCCAGGACTGTGCAATAGTAGTTGTACAAGGAATTCTTTCAGAAGAAAAAAGCAAGTGTAAGAATCCGCAAAATCACAAACATGTCTCTAGTATCCTTATTAATAACTAAGTCACGTTTAAAGTTTTTAACCACTGCCATCTGCAGTCTAATGACTTGCGTCCTAATCTTTTCTTCAGGCTCATTAAGGCGTAGTAGGCTTATTGATATTAACAACCGACTAAACACAACCACAAATAAAAACAGATACTCATTTGTATTTCTTTGATTTTCTATTTCCTAAGAAGACTCAAGAAGATTTAGAATAGACCTCTGTTGCTGACAAGTTCTGCCCACAACCCACCAGCCCCGGCATGGTTAATTTCCTGCAAGATGGCATTTCAGAGAATTGTCACTCTCCACCATGAACTATATAAACAGCAAAATATCAAGTGGATCGGATATAGGTACCTATCAGGTCTATAAACTCATATGTTCTTTCATAACAAAATAATACAAAAATCTGACATAGACTTGTGACATGGATGCAAAACTCCCAATCCCTCATCAGATTGATATAGGGCATCGATGAAAGGCAAGAGAGCACATTTAAATGAAAAAAACAGACAAAAGATTGATTGAGGGTTGTACTATATAGTAGTGAAAACAAGAAGCAATTTACAAAAGAATCACAGATTAGGAAATCAATAAAGGCAGTAATAACAACTATAACAAAAACGTATATAGAAAGCAGAAACCACGGACCCCTTGTTCAAATATCATCAGAGTGAGTGAACAACCTCACCTCAAAGAATATGCCAAATAGAGTTTCGGGTATCTTCCATCCAGATGCTTCAGAAGCATTTACAAACAGCCATGCTGTCTCATTAGTATCAACCTCAATTGCAGAACACTGATACAAGACACAAAACTGAATAAGGAAGCCCAGGATAGCTCTACGGAAAGAACCCATTGCTTCCTTCAGCACATTCAATTTTCACAGCAGCCTATTAAATGATGGACAAATAAGCCAATTCAGATACATTCTAATCACGGGGAGAACCACAAAGAGCAATACCTTCCACTATAAGCAAATTCTTGAACTTACAATAATTATTTAGTTAATAAATATACATCATATTTTGAGTGAAGTGATCCATTCAATGGAATATATGTAGGCAGGTCCGAGTCTTCCTCGGTTGAAGTACCAAAACTCTGCCTCCTTTATCTTCTTCCTACCATCTGGGGGAAAAGGATGAGACGGCATAGCGTGTCATTTCGGAACCATTCATAAGTGCGCCCTTTACAAAACGGAGAGACTAAGACCTTCCTTGCGCATAGACAAACCATCTTTAGTGAAGTCTCTTCTTCCCAACCTTTATCACTAAGTGAGAGTTATAACTTGAGTTCTTGAAAATGACTCTTGGGTTTATAACTCTCACATTAATGGTAGTGGAAAGGTACCACTATTCAATGAATGGTTCCAACAACCCACATCTATATAAGCAATGCAAGTGTAAAGGAAGCCATCATCCAAAATTATTACACATATCGGGATACATAGAGAGAGAGGATTGAAGATCCACTCAGAAAGGGCTAGTTGGATTGTAGAACTTGACACCATGAGCAATGTACAACCCAGAAAATTGACTGGCATGTGATAATTTTACGTTTGTGTAATAATATGTTTATTATTTATAAATATTATTTTTCTATCATCCACACCAATATAATGTCAACAATATTTAGATAGAATAACCTACAAGATGATTTTTGCCACAATCAACAATTATAAACATTTTTTACTTAACACAAAACACTATGGTAGCGTTTGGTAGAGTTTTGTAAATGCGATTTGAGAGTATGAGTTGTATTTTGAGTTTGTGTGTTGTGGAATTATGATTTGAGTGTAGAAAATTTGTTTGGTAAAGAGTTTTGAAAATAGTTTTGGAAAAGAGGTTTGATTTGAGTGGGGAATTATTGATGTGACATTTGATATGTGATACAAAAATTTACAACTCATAACTAAATATACAATTCAAAATTATTTTAAAGCACATAAAAAATTTAAAAATTTTCAGAAAATATTTGTCCCGATTATGTAAATCAATTGCAAAAAAAAAAAAAAAAAAAAAAAAAAAAAAATCTGGAAATCAGCCGGACATCCGGGTGGACATCCGGGTGGTCATCCGGGTGGTCTACCGGGTGGTCTTCCTTTGGACAGAAAACACGCCTGTGTGCACAGAGTTCTCTGCAGAGAGTGTAGAAAATTGATTTGAAAACGTAACCAAACATCATGCTCCAAAACACACGTAGAAAATTGATTTGGGAATACAAACAAACAGAGCCTATGTGTTTTTATCCCAAGTGTTTATATCCAAGTACAAAACATCAAAGCTTTTAAAGGCGAATGCACAACTCAAGGCATTTTACCCCTCATGAGGCAAGGCGTAAGCATTTTGAATTTAAAATTTTAATATTTAGTAAATAAATTAAATATTTTAAAATAGTAAAAAGTGAACATTCACTGCAAAGAAGGAAGCTTGCCTTCTTAGAAAGTGAAATTGACATTTTTAGTTTTAGTGATTGAGTTTTTTACTTGAGCATTAACTGTGTGTTTTTTTCTTGATTAGTCATTTATTTAATGTTCTTTATAGAATATAGTTGCAAAAGGGGTCTTTCTTTTTTATTTATTTATTTCTATGTTTAAATCATTTACTAGACTAAGTTTAGCAAGACCCTAAGACAATCTCTTCATATGCATACTACTCATATGCTTATATGCAAGGCACACTTACGGTGGATGTCAAGAATTTGCATAGTATAGCCTAAAAATGAAAGCTTTGATGCATTTTACCTTAGGCCAGTCTCAGTAAAACCTTTTAAAACTATGCGAAACATGATTAGCAAAAACTATTTACACAAAAAAAAAAAAAAAGAAAAAAAAAAAAACGCAATTGCTAATCACACTTTTCCATAGTTTTGAGAATACATTTTGTCCATACACTATTGCTTGATTTTGAATATATAAATAAAAATAAAAAAATAAAAAATAAAAAAGTAGGCACTTTACACCAGCAGAGAGAATCAGACTTACAAATTGCTGACAAATTATTGAAAATTAAAATGATCGATTACAGTGAAAAAGAGAAAAGTCAAGTAACGACTACTGGTAACCCAATCACAGAGCATAGAAATCAACGATTAAAAAAATCACTGGTACAGACCCAGAATTACTATAAAACAAACTATGATCAATCAATCAACAACAACAACAACAACAATAGATTAGAGAGTAAAACCTAGATTACAGAGACATGTTGAAATGGATAGAAAGATCAAATTTTCCATCAAAACAACAATTACCTGAAGTGAAGAGTCGGAGAAACAGAGAGAGAGTGGGTGTGAAGAGTGATGGATTGGGTGGATATGTATATGCGCGTGGGTATATATATAGTATATATGAGGATAGAGGAGTGAGAGAGTGTGGGTGTTGCTTGGCGTAACAGAGGCAATGAAGACTTTATACGGATGGAGTCTTTGCTTTCACGTAAGCAACAACAGCGACTACCCCAAACAGAGAGTGGGTTTGGGTAAGTTTTCTGTTTTTCCAAAGTGTGTTTTTGGTTTCTTTACAACGCAATGCAATGCGTGTGACTTAAATAAATTAAAACACAATAAAATGCTTAATATATATTAGTTGTATTCTTGAGCACGAGTCTTTTTCGAAATTTGTAGCATTTAAGCCAAGTTTAACAATTTAAAAATAATTTATTTTTTTATCTTTTTTTTATCATATTATCTCTCTATTTTTTTACACAACTTTTCATAAAAAGATAAAAAGTACACTTATTTAAGTAATCTCAAACAACTCCTAAATTCAAGTCTTGTTTTATTTTATTTTATGTACGTTTTTTTATAAATAGCTAGACACATGATATAAAGAGAGACAAAAGTTTCACGAAACTAATTTACGTGTATACATGTATAATAGTAGGGCTAGGTTTCTCTTTAGTTTAAGATCGGACTGGAGAGTGTTGTTAGGCTTGTGGGAGCCTATCATAGGTCCTATTTTGATAATTTAAACTGTTTAATATGTAGAATTTATCGAGTACCTTATCTTTATAAAGAATCACGTTGATCTGATATTGATAACTACTTGATCAGATTAGATTTTTGTCAACAGTAAATATAATTTTCAAAATAAATTGTTAATAAAAATCTGATCCGATCAAGTAGCTGTCGATATCAAATCAACATGATTTTTTACAATAATAAAGTACTTGACGAGTTCTACACATCGAACTGTTCGAATTATCGAAATAGGACCCGTAATGAGTCCCATGGGACCAATAGCACTGTCCAGTCCAAGGCGGCATGCAATTCAAATAAGTAAAAATAATATTATCAAAAAATAAGTAAGAATAAAAGAAAATAATAATGCAATTAATATTATAATGTGCACTTTAGCTTAAGTGTATGAGTCATCTGACCTTAAATCTATGGTCATGAGTTGCAAACCTTTCTTACTTTTTTGTTTAACTTTTTTAAAATATATATATATATATATATATAAACACTGCCCTTGGCGTGAGGTTAGTGATGGTTTTAGTACACCAATTGAGGCCCTCACTTAATAATAGTATAAATACAGAAGATAGATGTTTGTTGCATTTTTTTTTTTTTTGGGCCAAGATTATAGAATGTTAGTTAATTGTTAGTAAAGTTAGATGCCAAGATTATAGAATGTTAATTAATTGTTAGTAAAGTTAGATTACAACTTAAAAGGTTCGTCATTACTACATCAATTTGAATCCTAGGTCTTCTACTGACCACACTCTAACCGCTAGGTCAAAGCCCAAGGTCTAGTTTGTTGCATTTATTAGAGGTGATTTTGGGTGGATTTTTCAGTAATTTTAGGTTATGTTTGCTAAGTATTTAAAAAATAGTTAAAAAGTTAAAAAATTATACCAAAAAATCAAATATTTTTTCTTATTTTTTATATTTTTTGTACTTTTTTTTCCAAACAAGGACCTGTAGACGTCCCCGAACGTCCCGGGAGAAATCCCGTTTTGTTCATTGGGCTTACTACAGTTCGGACTCAAATGCCACGGTTCTTAATCTGATCTCACAATGTGCGATGTGAGATTGATAAATCACCAAAGAATCCAAATCCAGCAAATCGTTTTGGAAAACTAATTTTTAATAAAGAAGTGCCAAACATGGACTGCTTTGCCAGATACAGAGTCGGCACCTAAATATTTTATTTTGGAAGAATTTAGGAAACCCTGACTCGTGCCTAAGGCCACGTGTCCGTCATCATCAAAGTTGCCTCGGCTTGGGAACTTGGGTACGATTGGGAAGGTCATCTATGAGCACCCCCACTCGCCCGATTCGAAGATCTTCCTGTACTAAACATGATATCTTGTTTTTTAGAACACATGCGTTCTTATTCTGGTTAATTAGCTAGAGTTACTATGTGATGCGCACAACACACAAGTATAGACTAGATTGCCTAATTTGGAACAAAGCATCGCATATCCGTTTGTTTAAAGACGGTTTGAAGCTTTGCTACTCGCAAGTAGGCTAAAACACGGATTTCGACGAATTATTCCAATTCAAGCAATCCAACCTTCACCTACAGGCATTCAGGCAGTTATATCACATAAGCAATTAGCCTCATGGCAAGCATGTTGTCATGTTAGCACTCACATACATGCAAGATGCTAAAGCATAAACACTTACAGTGTACTCCGAGCCAAAACAAGAAACTAGTTAGTAATCATGCATGATCCTAGTTCATGTTAAGATGGTTAATGCAATGCATGCAAAATGCAACTAAAATAGACTCGGCTACCTTAAGAATGGCATATGAGATGCGACAATTCAATACATGTATTCTTAGAATTGAAATACAATGCAGTTAGCATGATGCACCGAGCCCGGTGCATGCAATACAGATGAATGATGCAAACATGCAAGTATAAGTATGCTAATTGAAACATGCCCTAAACTAACTATCAAAAGCTAGTAAATAAAAGGGAGAAAGACGTGGGGTTTGAAGACATTCACACACGCACGCACACTTATTATAAATTCGCCCTCTCGACGGAGGGTCCGAATAAATAATACAAATTAACTAATTAACTAACTAACAAGCTAATTAATTATTACAAAACACTTAACTAATTAAACAAATTAACTAAGCTATGAAAAGCAGTAAAACAGCATCGAGAAGAGGGACGAATGCATGCTCGGTTAGCTTCATTCGGAAATCCATTGCCATGGCTCATGTTGCCTCTGTTTGCACTGTTTTGCACCTCTGAAAATTGTGAAAATCCTTGGGATACTTCTGAACCACCTTGGGGACATGCTAAGAGGCCATTGGCCAAGAGATGGGACCACCGGCCAAGTGAAACAGGTCATTGACCAAAAATGAGGCTCTCGGCCAAACATTTGTAGCCGACCGGCACTCTAGATGGCCAACCGGCCATACTTTCCTGCAAAATGCTGTTTTGCTGCAGCAGAGGACAAACAGGGCATGACAATACATTTTCAAGACAATGTGTACACAACCACCCTCCTTATCATGTTTAAGACTCAAAGGAGTATGGTCCTCAACACCAATCACGCATTTCGATGCATGATGGCCAAATGTGTCGAATGTGCATTTAATATCAAATGAAATGCACACAGCACAAAAGGGGCCCCCAACCTCTATCATGGTTGATCAAGAGACAATGAATGTAAACATGCAAGCAAAACTAATGCAACGTGAGCATGTTAATAGCAATGCCATGCAAGGCTAATAGTAACAAGCATGCCAAATGCAATGCAACCTAAACAAGCATGCAAACATGTAAGGCATGTGACAACATTCAAGCATGTAATAACATGTTAGGCAACTTAACAAGAGGTGCATGCCAAATGCAATACCACTTAAACATGTAACAACATGTTAATAAGCCAAGTATGTAACAACATGCAAGGCAAGCATGCAACAACATGCAAACGATGGACTTAAACCAATACGGGCAGCTCTCAAATAGGCCCAAATCAGTGGCCAAATATGATGAAAACGAGGCAATGACACACACACAAGCATGCACAATGCGAGGGATCAAAGCCTAAGGTACGAGATACAGCTCTACAAAAGCATTGAAAGGATGAAATATGGCATACAATGGCACAAGTTTCAGCTCTGAAATAACATGCAACATGGTCCCGAATCACGCAAACAACTCACACAATGCATATTGGGAGGCTCAAATACCGAAACTAGTGAAGCACATTACACTAGAGGTATGCAAAGCGATGCTCAAATGACCAAACCAACCCCAAACAGTCCCTATGCAGGCCCAAAACAGTAGCAAAATGGACTAAGATGACGGTTTGAAAGGTACAAAAATGAAGCTCATGTAATGGTCCATAAATGAGGCATACAAGCACAACTCTCAAACGCATATAAAGAGTGATAAACATTAGAATATGGAAACCTTATACGCTCTGAAATATCATACTCATTGATGCCAAAACATAGAAACACCTCAAGTTAAGCATGTAAGGGGGTTTAAAAATCAAGGCTAGGCAAGGGTATTACACTACAACCATGCATGGCAAGCACCATTTGACCAAGAGGCCTCAAAATAGAGCTAAGGCAGCCTAAAATATGAACAGAATCAATTTGGATCATGGCCAAAATATGCTCGAATAGAGGGCCAAAACGACATGCATTGTAAGCTAGTGAACATGAGTTACACTACAAGCATATGAAGCATGTAAGGGACTACCAAACCAGCCAAAAACAGAGTCATGGCATGCCAAATGATGGCCAAAAATCCACTGAAACATGACCAATACATGCAAGAATGACATGCTCCTTTGATAAGCCATAAAAAGGATTACTCTACACATGCAAGAAGCAAACAAAAGGGGACCAAACCAGCCCTAGAAAGAGTCTAGGCAGATCCTAAAAGTCACCAAAAATGGCCTGAACCCAGCTTTGAAAACATGCAAATGTATGCTCATTTGATAGGCTAAAAATGCCAGTAAACAAGACAACAAGAGAGAGTGTCACCCCTCTCTGATTTTGGCCCTCAAAATCACATTCTCACCATTGAAAATCCACGGGATTTCAGTGGTAGGAAGGCCAAGAAAAGACTAGCTCGAAGGCCTTTTGGCATGGCACAAAACAAGGCCAAAACAAGCATGCAAGAGTGTAGATGGCCCTCAACAACAAAATGTTCTTAAACAAACATGAAAAGGACCTTAAAATAAGACTTTTTTCAGTTGACAACAAAGCTTAAATATGTATGCAAATGAGGCTAAGAGAATAATCAAAATAATGCTAAAAAGAGGGAAAAGGGGTTACCCTTATAGCTCAGCAAAACCAGCAGCTTCTCCAGCCTAAAACCAACTCTTCAACCTCTGAAAATACCCTCCAAGGACCTTAGATGAATGGTGGAGGTGTGTGGCTATGAGGTGTATTATAATAGGCCAAGAACAAGACTCCTTTGAACCCAAAATATAGAGATATAAAGAGAGATATATCTTGGAGTCTTAGACAATTTTTTTCAACCTCTCTAAAGGAGAGGGAGACCCTCTCTTATAGAGAAACAAGAGGGTTCAAGCTTCTTGGAGAAGCTAGAGCAAAGGTTCAAGCTTCCTCAAGAAGCTAAAACAAAGGTTCAAGCTTCCTCAAGAAGCTAAAACAAAGGTCCAAAAGGTTCAAGCTTCCCTAAGAAGCTAAAACAAAGGTCCAAAAGGTTCAAGCTTCCTCAAGAAGCTAAAACAATGGTGCAAATCCTCCATACACGTGTATAGAGGGCAGGGTCTGTGCTTACCAGCTGGCATAGCTGGTATGCCTAATGCCTGAAAAAGGCAAAGAAAATGTCTCAGCCAGAAAAAGTGGCCGATCGAACAAAACAATGGTCGGCAGACCAAAAATAATGCCGACCGGCCAACACCTTTGGTCGGTAGCAAGAAAACAGGGCCGGTGGCCTCAAGCCATGGCCGGTGAGGTGTGAGGATGGCCAACAAGCCATTCCCTGCCCTTAGAAGCAAAAACACAAGTGTTTGGTCCACAACCAAGGACAAAACAAACAAGTCGAGAGGTCTTGAGGCAAGGCGTGCAACCGAGACCTTCGAGAACTCAAAACGAACACAAACATGGATGATCATCGAGTGTTCAAACGATGACGTCCAAGTCTTGAGGACGGTCAAAAATGGGGTGTCTACAGGACCATGTTTGGTTTGTGTTTTAGAAAGAAAAAATATATATATAATTTTTTTGAAAAAATGAAAATTAATTTGATAAAAATAAATATAAAAAATGTAATTATATATATATATATATATATTTTCCTGACCACCCATATGATAAAATTATATAAAAATGATAAATATTTGTTATTTTTTTCACCAAATTAATTTTTATTGAAAAAAAAATTCTAAAACAACTTTCTGAAAACCAAACTAATACATGATTTTTATTTTTTTAATCGAAAAATCATCAAAAAAAAGTCAATTTTTAAACAAACCTTTATTTATTTTTTCCTTTTTTGTACAATTTAAAAAAATTGATGTACTTTTTTTTTAGTGATTCTTTAACTTTTTTGCTTGGTGATAAATAGACTTTTTTTTCTTTTAAATTTATTTAGCTAAAATTTATTTATTTTTTTAGAACAACTCAGCCTTCATTTGGCAAGATGGTTGGGACTATTTAACTCATTAAAAGATAAAATAAGTTAAAAAATTAATAAGACAAAATGTTATATCTAAATTATAATCATTTTACTTTTTCTCTTACAAAACTACAAAAAAACCTAAAATTCATCCCAAACAAAACTTTTTAAGTCAGGCTAAAATAGTCAAAAAAATTTAAAAATTAAACTAAAAAAGACCTTCCCCAACAAAACAACTCCTTATTGGTGTTGCTTATAGTTTTTTTGTTTGAGCTTTTACCTATAATTTAAATACTATTTATAAAATAGAAATAACTTACATAAAAAATATAATTATTGAAAGAGTGTTACTATTAGCACCTCATAAATTATTGGACCCCTCAATTTTCAACTTATTTTTATTACAATAATAACTTTAAATAAAATTACTAAAAAGGACATCGTTAATTTTGGGACACCCCATCTCACAATTAAACCTACACACCTACTACATCATGAATTAGGGTTTATGAGAGCACCCACCTCCATCACCACTCATCCATCTTCTCCAAATCCCACCTTCAAAACCTACTTACCCTCAAAACCTTGAAAACTCTTTGGTGACAATATTCTGGCGGTAACAGTGGTAACCATATGACTACTTACACTTCTCTGGCAATGACAATGAGTGAAAGTTTTTCTGGTAATCACAATTTCATAAGACGAGAGGAGTACAACAATAAAACCTTAGAGGAGATTCAAAACTTTGATGTTGTTTTTAATTTAGAGGAGTTGGCCTTGTAAGGGTAAGTTTGTGATATCCCTGTTCCGTAATATATTAATTGGTCCTTAACATGAATGTGATTATGTGTTTAATATGATTTTGTGTGCCATTATGTGAAAATATGTGGTTTTGAATTTCTATCTGTTCACCATAGAAATATCTGTTTGATTATCTGTTTGGAAATTAAATTGAAGGCGCTATCGGCCACCGAAACCGAAATTGGTCGCGCCATTGTGATTAGCGTAATTTTTAGAGCCTACGGTGAAATTTAATTGGAAATTGATTCGGATCAAAATAATTAGATTCAGAACGACTAATTAAGTGCTCAATTATTTGATATTAAAATAATGTGACTTAGTGGGGCTTTATAAGGGCCTTATTATATTCAATTCCTTCTCTTTAAAATCATTTGGCTGATATCAACTCTAAAAGAGGGAAGAGAGGGTCGGCTAGAGAGGGAAAGAGGAAGGATTGCATGTTTTGGCTCAAGGTTTGTGAGTTTGGGAAATTAAACTCAAGATTCAACTAGAAATTGAGAAGATTAAGGCTCCTAGGTGAGTAATCAACCCTTGACTCATGGATTTTTGTTTGTAATTTGTAAATTCAAGTTCGATTAATGGCCAAGAACATGAGTTAGTTTGACTATAAGGAAATTGAGTTGGTTTTGTTGAATTTGAAGTCTTAAAACACATGCATGTAAGAAATTATCATGAATTTTCATATTTGAGCACAATGTGTATGATCCATGTTGAAATTTTGGTTTAAGACCATGTACTTGATCATCTCTTCACCAATTAAGTTGAGAATATTGTGTATATTTTACATGCAAGTGCAAATCATAGGAGTTTGAGTCTTGCATGTTTGAATCTAATGTGTTGGTGATGAGTTTGAGTTAATTTGAGACATGCATGTGTTTGATTCATGAAATTGAGCTTCATTGGGTTGTAATTTGGGGTTTATACCATGTTAGAATATGTATATGTGAAGTTTGAGCCAAAATCATGCATTTGGAACCTTTGAACATCAAATTGAAGCTCAAGAACATGTTCTGAAAAACCCAAAAAATTTGATGTCCGCTCAAGCAGGGAAACAGCCGCTCGAGCGTGAATTTCGTGCTCCCAGTATTTTTGCAGGCTTGGATGTCCGCTCGAGCAGGGTAATTTCATGCTCGAGCGGGAAGCTATGTAGTAAAGCCTTCCGCTCGAGCGCTAGAGTTCGCGATCGAGCATAAATTTGACATATCCAGTACTTTTGCAGGCCTCAAGGGTTCGCTCGAGCGGGGAAATACATGCTCGAGCGGGGACCCTGTTTTTCTGAAATTTTAAAAAGACATTCTGTTTTTCATTTTCTGTTCTCTTTCACTTTCAAGTACTCTTAGGCATGCATTGAGCATTGTAATTGAGTTAAAGAGATAAGAATGAAGCCTAAAGAGGAAAATGTGAATTTATAACGAATTGAATTGTTTGTGACCCTTTTGTGTTCACAGAATGTGTAGGGTTGAGCTCCAGGGCAAACCAACCAACCAATCACTGTGAGTAATATCTTAACAAAGACATCTGAAATATGTTGTTGTCCAATTGCTTACTTCTATGTAAGTTTTATAAGTTCATTGATTCTATTGGTGAACAATGTTTGCTATACCAAATGAGTGGGCCAGAGGCCGTTTTGACATGAATGAATGGGCCGGAGGCCGTTTTGACATGAATGAATGAATAGGCCAAAGGCCAGTTTGTCATCTGAATGAGCCAATGGCCGTTTTGACACAAAACGAAAGTTAAATGGGCCCAAGGCTAGTTTGTTCGGAACCGCAGTCACTTGACCTAAATTGTGTATATATGTTAAATAGAAATATGAATTGGGCCCAAGGCCGTTTGAAGCATGTTGTTCTACATATCGTTTGTATAACTTCTGTATTTGATATTATTCACTGGGCTATCGCTCACGCTCATTCATGTGTTTGTAGGTGAGCCCAGAGAAGTCTAAACCCAGCCCTAGTGAAGTCTATGTGGAACAACAGAGGTTTTGGGAGTGTCAGCCTTGTGTCTCATGCACGAGACCTGTCTTCGCCCTTTTGTTATGTATTTATATTCTGTCATGTTGGTGAAGACTTTGCATATGTTGCATATAGTCGTGATGGGTTGACTTAAACTTATAGGATCCTGTATGTCCAGAACCTTAAGTAGTACATATTTCGCTGTGAGTTATTAATATGCATATGGATGGTTTGTTATGATGTGCCATGTAAGCACAGCTCTATGAACAAAGTTTTAAATTACTTCCGTTTGGCCCCCGTTAACTCTTTTAAAATACGTTTGGTTTGGTTTGAGGCCGTAGGTAATCTCATGATTACTGTCCGGTTATGTCCTTAACCCACGGGGGCGGGTTCGGGTCATGACAAAGTTTTTCCAAAAAAATGACAAAAATAATAAAATTTGTTCATCATTTTTTCAGGACTGAACTCCTGAACATATGACCGAAATTCGGGAACACAAGCTCGAACATTGTTTATTTGTTCGGGAACCAGTAACCGAACATTTATTATTTGTTCGGGAATATAAGTCCGAATATGAAAATTTCTTAATGCATTAAACGGTCAAAATTGTTAACGCTTGTAGAAGTTTTCATTTTTTCAAGTTTGAGAATACAAGCCCGAAGATTACTTATTTGTTCGGAAAGGCATTCCCGAACAAATAAGTAATGTTTGGGAACGCAAGTCCGAACATAAAAATTTCTTAACACATTTGTTACGACCCAAACTCGCCCCTATAGGTTTAGCGTTGTAACCGGCTAGTAATCCGTGATTACCGAAGGCCTATTTAACAATAATGACAATAACACAATATAAAGAGGGAACAACAGCACTCTGTTGTGCTTCTGTGGAGGATTTTTTTGAGTCTTTTTTTATGATATGAACCGTTCATATTGTAAGGTTTGTTAAATAGATCATTCATGCAAAAAATCAAATTGATTGGAAATCTATAACTTTATAACAAGAGTATATTTGTTTTTTTAAGAAATAAACGGTTAACATTATCTTGATAATTTTTGTAAAACAATTTGAATTTGATTATAGGGTTACGGATTTCTGATTAACTTAATTTTTTGTATGGATGATATACTCGACGAACCGTACAATATGAATGATTCGAATCATTAAAAAAGACTTGAAAAAAGCTGCCATAGGCTCACAACAGATCGCTGCTGTAACTTAGTCACAGCAGCCCCAAGTCCTATAAAGGGGCTGGCGGAAGCCAATCAATAGTAATATACATCGTCCAATGAGCTGTGAGGACCTGAATGGAAATAAACTTTCATATATATAGTTATATACACAAACACTTATGTCCAAAAGTACATATATAAGACAATGTGCAAGTTAGGGAATTAATCTCATCATCAAAAACTATATAAACAAAATCTGAAACACTGTTTACACTTAGCAAAAACAAAAGGGTGAAATTGAATCACCCAAAAAGCCTTGACTCGAGTAGGTTCAGAACCTCGTTATGAGGCACAATAGTTGGTTTGACAAAACATGAGTTCGGGTCGACGACCTTAGTTTTGATCCGATGCTTGGCCACCTACATATATATAATAAACTGTGAGCTAAAGTCCAATGAATAACAAATACGTAAAGAGGTTAAGAATGATGTCCTTCAATCTTTGAAACAATCGATTTTAACAAAAATTTTCAATTAATGTCATTTATTGATCAATCGTTCGATTCAATAAGTCATGCGTGGTACATCTGATAGTAACAATACACTAGGTCTTGAAAGACCGAACAATCAATTGATGGCCATCATATAATAACAATAGTTCCAAGATTGGAACTGACAGAGATCTCTGTATCAATAATAATAACAATATCAATAAATAATAATATGCTATGGATGCCACGAATACAATTTATAAATTAGGACCATCATTTAATCGATAAAAAGGTATCATTTCAGAAAATAATATAATTTATTAATCAGAAAATAAAAACGATTGAACATATCTTTACAACAGTGTTACTCAGAGTGGGCTCCCGAAAACACGTGTTATTGGTTCGGCGTCCGGCCTAAACAAATAGAGTCAAGCATAACAACTCAATTACACTCATATCAATAGCCAATTCTATCTGATTCGGTTGTCACTTATTCGATAACTAATCGTCTTCACTAATTCGGTTTTAATGTTTCATTTATTCAATCTAATGCACTAAGAGATGCAATTGATTATAAAAATACTTTAAAACCATGCAAACAAAGGCTCGGAAGATGGAAAAGAGAAGCGAAAAACAAACTGGGTTTGCCTAAAAAGGGCCGCACGTGCGGGAACATCACCGCACCTGCTCCGGCAAGTGCAATTTAAGCAGAATGCACCTTCACACTGTCCTGTTTTCCGCACGTGCGGGGTCCCAAGTCGTACGTGCAGCGCTTGTTGCAAATAGTCCGAAAAATTGCTCTGTTTGGGGCAGTGCATTTCCTTACAAATCCAAGCTCATTTTTCATGTAATCCACCATTAAAACTTAGCTTAACACCTTGAATGAAACATATTTGGTTTAAAACAAAATTCATGACTTTACTGCAAAACTCAAATCCATGTAAAAGTTCAAATTCTTAAACTTTAATACAAAATCACTTGCTATGTAAATTGAGTTTCAAATGGTGAAATCATGGAGCTTCGTACTTGGTTTTTCAAAACCCATGCAAGAAACCAAATGTAGAGAGAAGGTTGTTATGGAATTTATGCCATGCATGTGAAATTTGGGAGTTAATTCACTTATTCTTTACATGCATGTAGGAAACCTTCAAGTACATGGACCAAACTTCAATCAACTCATATTTTCTTGGTTAATCTAGAATGTTTAAGAGTTATGAGCATGAACCTATGACTTCATGAGATCAGAAAGAAGAATTCTTACCAGTAAACATATTGAGGAGGTTTGATCTTCAATTTCTAGGTCCTCTCCCTTTTCTTTCTCTTCTCTTCTTCCCTTAGTTGAGTTCACACTCTCAAGTCTCTCATCCTTTCTCTCACTGGGTGTAGAACACCAAGGCCACCAATTCTCCTTTTACTTCTTGACTTTAATTCCTTGTGTATTAGATTTTCTAATCCAGTTGAACTAGCTTAAAACTACATAAGCTTAAATTAATTTAGTTACCAAATTAATTAAAATCAAACCCAATTAAATTCAATTAGTCTCTAACATTTATAACTTAAATCATCTTAATTTTAATTTTCCCAATGTGAATTAGGCTCTAATTTCGTATTCTATTATTTAATTTTAACTTGTTAAAATTAGCGATCCAGACAGGTTTAATCCATAACGCTACATATCTGTTCACAATAACACTACAATACCAAATAATGCAAGCATATATCATATGACACATAATTCACATAACACATAATCGCACCATTAGCAATAAGCATATAATTAATATAATTAATTTACATAATTAAGGAGGCGGTTGTCACAACATTGAATTGTCAAAATTTTTAACACTTGCAGAAGTTATCAGAAGTAGCCCAAATCCATAATTAGATTAAAAAATTATTCCTTTATCGCGTAGTTTTGATAATATTTTTGCATAGTTCTTTGCCGAACTCACAATTTTATAATATCTACCGACAAAATCAACAAAACCAATTATTATAATTTTTTTGCCTGCAAGAGAAGAAATTATTACGATAAAACTAAGAAATTATGTATATATATATATATATAGAGAGAGAGAGAGAGAGAGAGAAATAGCATACCAACTGTGACAATGGTGGATGAGGTAGTAGAGACAGTAATCACATTGACTCTTCTTCTTCTTGATAGGTTTTGTTAAGATTTTTTGGAAAATGATTTTTTTTGAAGTGTGGGGGTGTGGGGGTGTACATTTAATTGGTGAAATGTTTTCATAAAGATAATTTTGATATTATTTTGAGGGAAAGAAATTTTGAAGGTTTTAAAATTTATGAGTAGGAGCCCAAAGAAATGGGGGGTTAAAAATAATTCATGAAATACTAATAATACCACTCTTATTAAAAACCAAAAAAATAAATACTTTTAGCTTCTCTTTTTTTATTATTAATTTTTAATTTTGCAAGAATGTGCACTAAAAGTGGTAGACCAACAGTAAAAATATGTCACATAATTTGTACATAACATTCATGCACATAATATTTTTTAAATAAATAATATTTGATTCAAAATTTTAACAGTGACACTCATATTTTAGATGAATATGTTATGAGAGTATATATATATATATATTTTTTGTATGAGTTATGTGTATATAGCATTGTTCCTATTTTTGGCTGCACTTGTAGCCTCATAATTGAAAGGTGGCCCATTCTTATCAAAGTCAAAAATCATTTATTATTTTTTATTGTGAGACTATTTTTTCTTATTAATTATTGATTCGTTTAAAATGTATTGTTAAACTGTAATTGCAACATTGAATGGATTTCTTTCTATATTTTATAAATGGGAATGTTAATCACCCTTTATAATGCAGTAATTAATAACAGTATATATTTAAATAAAATATGAAATTTATATTGACATTTTAAATTCTTAAAAATTGTTTGATAGCCAAAACTTCTGCACTTCATTAACAAGCATTAATACGTCAATATTTCAAATATTTTGTTTACTTATAAACCTTATTCACCGTGTATTTTTAATGTTTTTTTCTTTATATTAATTATATGTTGTATTTGATATTTGTCACTATGACTAAGATTTATTAGATTTTATTACAGTAGGCCTGTTTGGTAGAGTTTATAAGTTGCTTATTTCAACTTTTAACTTAATTTAAGTTAAAATATTATATTTAGTGTAGCTTAAGTTGATCAGCTTATAGCTTAAATCAAGTTATTTCTCAACTTATCTCAAAAGTTGGTCAGGGAGTGTTTAAATTTTTGACTTAAGCGTACAGCTGGTGTGGGGGGGCTAAAATTTCTTAAATACCCTCGTCAATACTCAAATATTAATATTAATTAAAAAATAAAAAAATTATATATTTCTAAAGAAAAAGAAAAAATCAATATTAATTGAAAAATTAATTGGTATTAATTATTAATAAATTCATATTGTATATTTTTATATTAATTAAAAAATAAAAAATTGTATATTTCTGAAGAAAAAGAAAAAAATCAATATTAATTAAAAAAAATCAATATTAATTGGTATTAATTATTAATAAATTAATATTGTATACTTTTGTAATGAATTAATTATTAATTGATACTAATTAACAACAATTGTTGATTATTAATATTAATTGAAACTAATAAAAATTAAATATTAATATTAATTTATACTAATTAATAATTTTAGTATTAATTGATACTAATAAGCAATTAATTAATGTTAATTAATTTATAATGAAAAATAATTGTGACAATAATACTTCCATTCATTTTTAGCAAATGTATCAATTTTTATATTAATTGATACTAATTAATACTAATTATATTAACTTTTATTAATGAAAATTAAAACTGAAAAAAGGACAAAATAATCATTTTTCTATCATATAAGGGTAGAAAGGACAATTATATAGTAAAAAACTATTTTACAGCTTATTAATCAAACACTACCCTGCTACTTAAATACATAATCTCACAGCTGCACTAAACAAGTTAATAGCTTATATTCACAACTATAAGCCATAATCTGTTAAGTTTATAATCTATAATCACTTTTCCACAACTCTACCAAACGGGGCCAGTATCATGTATAAATTAAGGAAAATGAGTGGGAGTTCTAATTAAAACTACCACTAATGATGTGGTAGTGGGTTCCACCCACTACCACAGTATGTATTGTGTCTGGTTTTTTTTTTTTTTTTTTTTACTTTGCCACCTCATTAGTGGTGGGTTTAAAGTCACTAAATTAGTGGTTTCTAGTACCACTGATAAATTAAATAAAAAAACAATTACACCCATTTATAAAATATTTTTTTATGGGAGCTTTTTTGATAAATCATTTTTCTAAGAGTTTTGTTCCATCCAACCCATATTCTTTTTGACTATTCCATTAGGTTCTATTTGAGGTAAGAAGACCAAAATACCCTTTTCATCTACTTATGTTCCATTTAGTCCATATTATTTTCTTATGTTTCAATAAGTCCTATGGGTGACATAATTACCAAAATACCCCTAATGTGAATGTTCACACCGTCAATGTGAATGTTCCTATTTGAGATAAGAAGACCAAAATACCCTTTTCATCTATTTATATTCTATTTAGTCCACATTATTTTCTTATGTTTCAATAAGTCCTACAGGTGACATAATTACCAAAATACCCTAATGTGAATGTTCACATCCTATGGGTGACATAATTACCAAAATACCCCTAATGTGAATGTTCACACCGTCAATGTGAATGTTCACACCGTCAATGTGAATGTTCCTATTTGAGGTAAGAAGACCAAAATATCCTTTTCATCTACTTATGTTCTATTTAGTCACATTATTTTCTTATGTTTCAATAAGTCCTATGGGTGACATAATTACCAAAATACCCCGAATGTGAATGTTCACACTGTCAATGTGAATGTTCACACCGTCAATGTGAATGTTCCTATTTGAGGTAAGAAGACAAAAATACCCTTTTCATCTACTTATATTCCATTTAGTCACATTATTTTCTTATGTTTCAATAAGTCCTATGGGTGACATAATTACCAAAATACCCCTAATGTGAATGTTCACATCGTCAATGTGAATGTTCATACTGTTAATTTAAATGTTCACACCTTCAATGTGAATGTTCATATCATCAATGTGTAGGGGCTCGGTCCAGCCCGGACCGGGGCCAACCCATTTAAAGCCTCATGGGTGCTTGCCAAAATTTGGGCCGGGCCGGATCGGCCCACGGGCCAAAAAATTAGGCCTAGGCCCTAACTCTGGCACAAAGGTATTCAGGCTTTGGGTACCCCGGTGGGTCGAGCCAAGGGGCTTGGGCCTAGACTTGGGCTTGGGTCGGGCTTGGGTGAGCCTCGCCATTTTTTTTTAATTTTTTCTCCCAAAATTTTATTATTTTCCACAAAAAAGACACCGGGCCACTGGTGGGCCAGGTCTCGGGCCGAGCCTTAAATGGGCCTTGTAACGCCCTCAAAATAATACACAAGACCCATCATTCTAGACATGCAATGATATAAGAGAAATCAACACATTTCCATTCATCAGAGTAGTTCTTACAACAGTATTACATGTTAACAACAAAAGTAAATGCCCTAAGGGCTTACAGCTTTCCAAGTCAACACTTGGTTACAAAAAAAAAAAAAAGAGTACTAACTCTATACAAGGAAAGCCCAAGGCTTGGTACACATGTTTAATACAAACAAAAGAATCTAAAAAGAGTCTTCAACTCTCATCTCCATCCAAGCTATGGCCTTGGAGGTGGCATGCTACCTGTATCTGAAAATGATGTCCCATATAGGGTGAGCCAACGCCCAGTAGAGATATGCTAAACACAATATGAGCAATAATTAAGACTTTAGCAATTGATAAATGTTTAACTCACACCAATCAATTCATACACCACTTTCGTTACAAGACCACTGCATTTATGTTTCATTTCATTTTCCATTTCTTATCCAATTCACAATTCAACTACGGCTCAGAACCTAGCCAACAACCTAGATGAGTCAGTAACTCATGTTAAACATTTTCCATTTCCCATTAGATATGCATATGAGCAATACCAACAAATCAACAGATAAGCATGTGAGCTGTATCAACACTTCAATAGATAAGCATATGAGCTATATCAACATTTCAATAGATAAGCATATAAGCTATATCAACACTTCAATAGATAAGCATATGAGCTATATCAACACTTCAATAGATAAGCATATGAGCTATATCAATTTCCGGTTTAGAGGTCCAGCCCCTTTCTTCCAATAAACCGTTCGGTTTAGAGGTCCAGCCCCTTTCTTCCAATAAACCGTTTGGTTTAGAGGTCCAGCCCCTTTCTTCCAATAAACCGCCCATACAAAACAACATATATATATACACATTGGTAGTATACATAATCAATCAATACATAAAGTTAATGTATTCGTTCAACAATCATACTCTATGACACGCTCATTCGATTAGTTTTAGTTTGCCTAATCCTCATGCATGGTTTACAACAATCAAAACTACCCTCCACCGGTAGCCCAAGCAATTATTTCTAAACAGATAATAAAAGCTCCAACAGATAAAATTATCAACATTTTCAAAAGTGAGCGACAAATAAATCCAACTCCACTAGTCTATCTAATAATGAGCCAATGTCATTATATTCACTTCAATTTCACAAATCCATAACTTTCCCAAATTTAATTATATCAATTAATTAATACGCAAATTAGGGCTTTCTCCCTCAACTCTCAATATCAACCATAGGTTCAAATATCAACAACCAACACTCAAATCGTCATTTTGAGACCCAAAATACATGTTTAAGAATCAAAATAACAAACCCTCGTTTATACCATTTAGAAACCCTAAGTCCCAAAATCAACCAACTTCAACACTTTATCAAAACTACCAATAATCTATGTCAAAGACCATAATAGTGAGTAGGAATCCCTACCTCAAATTCAGAGCTCAAGGGAAGAAGATGACGAAACTCAACGTGCTCCAAAACTCGAAATTTTCGGATCAAGGTAAAGCCCTCGACGATCAACCCAACTTTTGTAAAGACCAAAGGTGAGGAAAACACCCTAGCTAGACCAATACTTAGAGAGAAGGCAAGGTTCTAGAGAGAGAGGCTCATCAATGGAGTTTTGGAAAAGTAAGAGAGAGAAAAGGATGTGAAAAAGTGATTCAAAAAGTGATTTCACGGACTGATATAATCGACTCCCCGCTCGAGCGTGGAAACCCCCGCTCGAGCGTCAGACACAGACTCACGCTCGAGCGTGGAAAGAGCCGCTCGAGCGTAGATCGCACACTTCCAGAAGTTTTGCAGACAAGGTCCCCGCTCAAGCGTCAAACTCCCCACTCGAGCGGACGAACAAAATCAAAGGTTCACGCTCGAGCGTCAAAACTCCCGCTCGAGCACACGAAGACCTGCAGAGGAAGATACTGAGAGATGGGAATCCACGCTCGAGCATCAAAACGCCAGCTCGAGCGGAGAAGCAACAACGAAGGGCCCGCTCGAGCGTCAAAATCCCCACTCGAGCGTGAAGGCCAAATTCTGGGCATCAACTCTAGGTTTCTAAGTTCAACCAACCTATTTCAAACCTGCCCAACACAACCCAAGACTCAAATACAAAGAGTAAAGGCCTGCAATGAGAATAGGACAACAACAAATCTACGGAACCAAGTCCGGATTATAGTTAAACAACAACAGGGAAAACCGGGATCGCTATAACATCCCCCCCTTAAAGAATTTCGTCCCCGAAATTAAGAACATGCTAAAAGTACAAGGTCAACAAATCACACAATACACAACACCCAACACTCGAGCATTAGGAAAAAATCCTAACCCCCTAACAAATTTTCGATCTACTCTCACAAAAGAAGGGTTTACCAAGGAAACACGTTCCCAAAGGAAACAACCCTCCGGTAAGCAAATACTCCAACAAAACCAAGCCCTACCCGAGATAAACCACCAAAACACCCGACTAGCGCTCCTCGCTAAGTCACTACTCAATAATTATGATTCCAAATAGAACAACCAACACAACTCTTTTGTATACATTTATGAGAAATTATTTTCTGATTCGTGAGGCATTTTTCAAAAGTAATCAAGCTTTCAACGTTGACATTCCGAAACAAATTTTGCATTTTTCATGCGAAACTCAAAAGTTTGGTAAATACTTTTCATAAACACGGTGTTACTCGTAACACACGACTTCAAAGTGATGGCCCAGGTCCTAGCCCAAGTTCTTGGGCTGGGCTCGGGCCTGGGCCCAAACGAGCTTGCCCCGGGCCGCCGGAGGGTTTCAGGTGGCCCACGGGCCGCAGGCCAATTTTACACTCTTATCAATGTGAATATTAACATGTCAATGTGAATATTCACATTGTCAACAAGTTGAACCCGCTCCAGGCTGCGGGCCAATTTTACACTCCTATTAATGTTAATGTTAACATGTCAATGTGAATATTCACATTGTAAACGGGCCGGGCCCGTGGGCGGGTTTCGGGCCGCCTACGGGTCGCGGGTCAATTTTACACTCCTATCAACGTGAATGTTAATATGTTAATGTGAATATTCACATTGTCAACGGGCCGAGCCGAGCCCGCCCCGGGCAGCCCACGGGCCGCGGGCGAGTTTCGGGCCGCGGGTTTCAGGCTGCGGGCCAATTTTACACTCTATCAATGTGAATGTTAACATGTCAATGTGAATATTCACATTGTCAACGAACCGGGCCCGCCCCGGCCCAAAGGGGAGCTTCGGGCCGTCCATGGGCCACGGGTCAATTTTACATTCTTACCAATGTAAATGTTAAAATATGAATATTTACAGCCTGTCCCGCCCCGGGCAATGGGCGGGCTTCGGGCCTCCCACGGGCCGCGGGCCAATTTTACACTTCTATCGATGTGAATGTTAACATGTCAATGTGAATGTTCACATTGTAAACAAGTCGGGCCGGGCCCGCGAGCTGGTTTCGGGCCGCCCACAGGCCGCGGGCCAATTTTACACTCCTATCAATGTGAATGTTAACATGTCAATGTAAACATTCACATTGTAAACGGGCCGGGCCCGCCGGCGAGTTTCAGGCCGCCTATGGGCCGCGGGTCAATTTTACACTCCTATCAACATGAATGTTAATATGTTAATGTGAATATTCACATTGTCAACGGGCCGGGCCGGGCTCGCCCCTGCAACCCACGGGCCACGGGCGGGTTTCGGGCTACCCACGGGCCGCGGACCAATTTTACGCTTCTATCAATGTGAATGTTAACATGTCAATGTGAATATTCACACTATTAACGGACCGAGTCCGCCCCGGCTCGGGGACGAGCTTTGGACCGCCCGAGCCACGGGCCAATTTTACATTCTTACCAATGTGAATGGTAAAATATGAATATTTACAGCCCGCCCCGCCCCGGGCAACGGGTGGGTTTCGGGCCACCCACGGGCCGCGGGCCAATTTTACATTCATATTAATGTGAATGTTAACATGTCAATGTGAATATTCACATTGTAAACGGGCCGGGTCGAGCCCGCGGGCAGGTTTCGGGCCGCCTACGGGGCGCGGGTCAATTTCACACTCCTATCAATGTGAATGTTAATATGTTAATGTGATTATTCACATTGTCAACGGCCGGGCCCGCCCCGGGCAGCCCACGGGCCACAGGCGGGTTTCGGGCCGCCCACGGGCTGCGACCAATTTTACACTTCTATCAATGTGAATGTTAACATGTCAATGTGAATATTCACATTGTCAACGGATCGGGCCCGCTTCGGCCCGGGGGCAATCTTCAGACCGCCCACGGGCCACGGGCCAATTTTACATTCTTACCAATGTGAATATTAAAATATGAATATTTACATCATAAAATTGCTAACCGTTCAAAAAATATTTGTAAGGGTATCAAAATTAAATATAAGGGCATAAGAGTCTAAAAATAAAGTGTAAATCAAGAAAAAAGACTTTATGGAATGAAACTATACATATATGGGACTAAATGATTTAATAAATTTCTTCATAGACTTTTTGAGTTAAAACACTTCTAAATGAGATTTATCAATAAAAATCTCTTTTTTTATTAATTGATAAATAAAAAAAAATTGATGGACCCCACTATGCTCTTACTCCACTTGCTTTGGTGATAGGATATATATGCAATTATTATATTATCAATGTGATAGATATGGGTGAGCCGCCTCTGAAAGTACAAGGTGGGTACTAAAATATCTGCAATCCAATCTTAAATGATATTTTCAGATTTTCTTTTTCCATTCTCGGAAAACAAAACATTAAATTAATAGGATAAATTACACTTACATCTCTTAAAATTTTTGATAAATACAAAAACTTTTGATGTGATTTCAATTATTACAAAAACTTTTCATTTGATTTCAATAATTATAAAAACTTCTCTTACTTTAACTGACAATATATCAAGATTCTCCCATTTTCTTACTTCCGTTCACACAATTAACGGAAGCTGCTGATGTCATCAAAGATAAATTCTAAAATGCCGATAATGCCTTCAATGTCTTGAATCCATCTATATATACCAGACCGTAGACCTTACAACACCTAATCCTATCTCATTAAGTCTTAATCCTTCCCTTCGAGAAAAAAAAAAACCTCATAATTACAATTGTTGTAAAAGTAACAACACAACACCCATGACATGGCCATTATTGTTATTAGCCTATCTATGCCACCAGCCAAACCTTCAGCTCAACCAACTCTACAACACCCAAACCACCACTACTACCACTGCACAAACTCACTACCTAAACACTGCCCAATTTTAAAAAGAAAAGAAAATAAAAGAAAATAAGCCCCACCACTACAAAACCTACCATATTAACGAATAGCTAATAGATCCAAATTTAGTCCACTGATGTATAATCTTTTCTTTTTCACTTTTCGGATATGAAAAACCAAGTTAGTCATTCAAATATCTAGCAAGAAGAAGAAAAAAGAAACATATGGCATTTAAACAAATTTGTTCCTTCTGATTATGTCAATGGGAAAGCTAACTGTGAAAGTTATGTCAATGGGAAAGCTAACTGTGAAAGCTAAAACACAAATTACATGACCCAAAGTCATATACATATTCATTTTCATACTTGAGTCCTCTGCGCCATCAATGAACAATATGATTGTTTGATGATCTCGGATTCAATTTTGGACCAAAGTTAATAAAATGTAAAGAGTAGGACCACCCCTCCCTCTTGTCATAGTATGAACTCAAAAGGGAGGTTGCAACGCTTCAAGAATCATCAAAATGCCATGAATTAGCATGTGACGACTCTTAACACAAGTAACTTGGCATAATGTCTGGCGAAGTTAAAGCAATTTAAGCCACTTTCTTTATGTGTGCTAATCCAAGTTTTAAAGTTGTTATTCCTATTAATTAACATTGTGAAAGTATTATGTTGATGTGGTTGTGGCATCACCGTGTGGATGATGGGCATTATTGGGTGGCGATGAAGGCTCACCAGTTGTTATTTGGGAATGGAATTGGAAACAAATGAAATTTGAGTCTAGCTTGAAAGGCAGAAAATGTATTTTGGCGTGTGATTGGTGTGGATCTTGAACACCTTTGAGAATATGTTTTACATGTAAAGAAAAGATTTTTACCAAGAATTGAGAAAAAGATGAAAGTTTTCTTTTGGGATTGAGTTGTTAATTGTTGTGCCCCTTATGGTTGAGAAGGTGTAACCACTTTAATTGTATTGCTAAATCTTGAATTTTGTATGATCGGTTATGGGGATCGATTGGAGTTGTAAGGGCTTGTTAGGCCAGGGTCTTGCCTTGGGTCGGGTTTGTTGTAACCTTTTCCTTTTGAACGAGGTAACCAAGGATCTTGTAGTGAAAACCTTGTTCCCTTCTCGTTGGGGTGTTAAGCGTTGGGGAGCATTTGGGCTTGTGGTGGTGGATGCCCAGGGTGTGCGTGTTGTCGTGGTTGTTGTTGTTCTTATCTCATAGGCCTAGTGAGTGGTATGAATCGAAGGGAAGTTTGTGACCCTTTCTTTGTGTCCTTTTGAGTTTGGGTGTCCTTGACATTCCTAGAGTCGGAAGGTATTCTAAGTTTGGTTATGGCTGGGAGTTGGTGTTGTATTTCCTTGGTTTATTAGGTCTTGCCATTCTTTAGTCCATGTTGATGTTAAAGTCCTCTAAATAAGAAGTAATGTCAAACGAGAGGATCTTCTAAAGCATGAAAGAAAGACCACACCGTTGGCAATGAATCTTCGAAAATATTAAGTCATTAAGTGGGAACCTTTCTTACATGTTTTGAACAACCTCAATCGGTTGAAATCATTCTCAAGTATGAAAGAGATGAATGATGGATTGATTATTAAACTTAGACTCTCAAACATGGAAATGAGTAAAAGAAAGCTATATAACAAACAACAAATTACATATGCTAACTTATGAGATCACAAATGTACTAAACAAGGCATGAACCAATAGAAAAGGCTTGGACAGCCTCAAAACAGCCCTTAATACATGGAAAACAGAGGTAGAACATGCATGAAAAGAGCTTGAAAGCTAACAATAAAGAAGAGAATATAAACTCAAACCCACATGGAGACACTGTCAAACAAACCCATTTAATAACCCAGGATGTCATATTGAAGAAAGTTGCAAGCATTCAAAACCAAAAACCAAAAACCAAAAACAAAAAAACTGAATAGGTAAAAAGGTCGATATTCACACTCAACTCAAGCCTTAATCCATAATTACTCGGGTAAGAAGTTGGATAGCCACCATCAACATCACCTCCAAAAAAAAAAAAAAATAGTGCAAAATCAAAATCAAACCATATATCCATTGTTACCCAAAACAAATAAGGGACTAGATTATAGTGCAAAAATTGGGTCTCTCTGAACCCACCACCTCTTCCAGGCTTCTACTCTTCTCTTCCCCTTTTCCTTCTCCTGTCGTTCGTCCTTCTTCTCTTTCCCTCTTCCTCTTCTTCCAATTGCGACACAAATTGCGACCCAACATTGCTACCATCACCGCCAACCACTACTCTGAAAACTATAGATCTAGGGTTAGGGTTCGAAAGAAGAAGAAAAAGAAGAGGAAGAGAGAAAAAGCATGCAGCAGATGGTAGAGGAAAGGAAGTGGATGAAGAAGAAGAGAAAGAGGATAAGGAGGAAAGACGACGGCGGCAGATGATATACGACGGACGGTGGAAAGGGGAAGAGAAAGATGATGCCCCAACGGCGCCGACGAGGAAAATTTCTCTCTCTCTCTTGCGTTTGGATCTGATGAGAAAGAACAAAAACAAACCAAAAAAAAAATCATTTTGTATATGGTGGGGTTAACAAAACTAGAAAAGATCAAAGGGTATTTTCATCTTTTTGTGCTCAAATAAAAGGGTAATATGATCATTTTGTATAAGTAAGTAACACCGTTTGTGTAAAATTAACAGATTGGGAGAATCTTGATATTACCAGTTAAAGTAGGAGAAGTTTTGTAATTATTAAAATTACTGGGGAGGTCTCTGTATTTGTCAGAAGCCTTAGGGGAGGTAAGCGTAATTTATCCAAATTAATATTATGAATAGGATGTTGTGGACATGTAAGAGCACCTACAATGACTTGTTATTGAAATTGTTATTGCCATAATTTGGTAACTCCACCAATACAATGTGCTTCAATAGTTTCTTCGTTTATGCGTTTGCTGAAATGGTCTGCCAAAATGACTGGGAACCATTAGAACACCATTGCTAGAATTTGACAATAAATTATAATAATGACAATGCTATAATAACATTTGTCATTGGAGTTACTCTAACATGTTAGTACTAACATGTTGTCCTAATGGAAAATTTAATTTCCACACCAAACTTATGTGCAACTTGAGACAAATAAATTATTTGGTTCTTTTGGTAAATTATTTGGTTCTTATGATATTTTAATGAAGCGCACTTTATAATTTTGTAACAACAATGCTTAATAGCTTAAATTTTCAAGACTTGAATGACCCAAAATGACAACAACGTTGTTTTAAAATATTTGAACCATTCGGGCTACACAAATTTAAACTACCAAGCATTTTTTATTTTGTAAATATTTAATAAAATTGAAACATAAAGTGCATACAGTTAGTGAAGTGGAAATAAGCTTACAGAATTGCGCACTGTCCCTGTACTTGTGGGATTTGGAGAGAGAAACGGGTCGAACAAGTGGGCATAGCATACCCAACACAGCATACCCAACAACAGAAATGTCTAAAACATTGTTTAATCCATTAAAATTGCTCAATCTATACCGATCATTGAAACAGAAAATACAACTTTTGATGGTTAAATTATATGCTTAAATTATTTACTACTAGACAATATTTTTTTTTATACATATATAATATTTTTGAGATACATACGAAAGAGTACTTGGAAACATACAGGTACCCATGGATGCTGTACCAATTGAAAAAACAATATTGTCCGGTACAGGATTAACAACTTTGATTATATACATGAAAAGAGCATGTAAAATCAATTACTATTATATATATATAAGTGCAAATTAGTTTTATATTATGCAAATATTTAATAATTATTTAAGATTATTTTTTACGCAACTAACAGATTGATACCTCCCCAACTGTACTTTGGTTACAGATAGCACATTTGTCAATCAGCCATCCATAGTTTGATTATAATTTTATTCTAAAATTACACCAAACCACATTGTGCGCACCCCTACCTGACAAGTAAGAACTTGACATTTTAGTGACTTCTTTAATTTTTTTTATAAAATAAAAAAATTAGTATGATCGAAATATTTTTTTTAGTTAAGTAGGTAGTTGTGAAAAAAAAAAACAAATAATTGATTGGTGTGAATAATGTGATCTTTTATTAATTGGGTTGAATAGATACCAAACTAATTTTTGTTCACAATTTCCAAAATTTTTTTGTAAGCATAAACATAAAACTGTAAGCATAAACCGACACCCTATTCACTAATGTTGTGTTTGGTTAAGGGATTTGGAAAGGAAAAAAAAATGTGAAACTAAATGAAATGAAAGTATATTTTCTTCACATTTCACTTATCTTTTCCCTTTCCATGTCCCTTCCCAAATTCTCCAACTAAACACAACGCAAGGAGATCTACCAACAAAAAATGCTGATTCAAAATTACTTTGCAATCAACAAAGTAACTACCAATCCAATCAGAAGAAAAATAAAAATAAAATACAAAAAAAATGCCTATACAGGGAAAATGTGGTGCAATCCAGTGAATTTCACTAACCAGTTTGACTAATAAATCGAGAGCATGATGAATAATATGGTTCACAACAACATAACAATAGCAATGTCAATGTCAATTTCTAGTTTTTTTTACCAATACTTTCTCCATCCATAGAACCATTTTGCATGACGAAGAAAACATCCATTAATCATAGATTCAAACAACAATAATTGTGGCAATATAGCAGTGAGAGCAGAACACTGTTCTCTCACTTTTTCAAGACAAAACACAATTAAAGGCTAAAGTTTGGATGGCAGGACCATGCTCAATTCTCTATAAATCTGTAGCAGTCAATCTGGAAATTACATCGAAGTGGGAAGAAAGTATATGCATTACTCTCCGTGTTTTAACTTAACTAAGTGATCAAGTAGAGAACAGACATTGTAGGTGACAATACATTGTGAAGAGAGTACTATAAGGTCCAAGATAACCGAGGCTAGTAACTCCATTGTTATTATGAAATAACAAAGTCTGCACCCATCAAAGGGATGCACATTCCTAGGAGATGAAGAGAACATTACCTTAGTAGAGGGAAGACGAGGGGCCAGTACTGACTAGAAGGAAGGAATTAGCGCTCAGATCAAAGGCATTAAAGGAGGAAACCCTAAACCTACGCTTAGATCATGGATTTGGACAGAAATTTGAAAAAAGAGAAGAAAATGAGAGAAAAATATGAATGAAATATAAACTAATTTTTTTCTCCATTTCCTTTCCTTTTTTTTTCCCCTTTCCAAATCCATGATCCATCTAAACACAGCCTGAAAGATCCCAACCTTTTTTACAATTAAGAACCTTCATCAAAATCAGCAAGCCTCAATGGTTGGATGGTATAACTTTCTCGTTGTTCTTTTTCATACATAGATTTTTAAGGCATTAATTTATCAATAAGAAAGTGTAACACTTCACAACTTGGGATTGGCTGGTTTAGAGGGTATGGAGAACGGCGGGCACTGGGAATTACATAAGACACACCATCCTCCAATCTCTACCAATAAAAAAGAATGGATTCCCATTAAAATGAGATGAAAACTGAACCCTAAAAAGAAGACAAGACTTCTTTTATCCCATCTCACCTCTAATTTCTCAAATTCGTTGTCAAATACCCTTACATCCCTCTCCAACCAAATTTCCAAAAACACAGCAAAAATGACAATCTCAAACAACTTGAGCTTTCTTTATTGGAACCAAATCCACTTTAATTAATCAATAGCATCTGAATATAAGAGGGAGGGGCCACTCAATCCACATCCACCATATGAAATAGTCTATACGTTGAGATCATGGGATGAGAAAATGTAAGAAAAGATGGTCAATATTTTCTTCATCCCACCTACACAAAATACACCACTTTTTTTAACCACTTTTTGAGTCTCGAGTAGTATCAAATTGTTCTTGAACCAATTTTTGAATTTTGTAGAAACTTTGGAGTAAATAGTTGACATAGGTTGTTTCGCTTGCTACTTTTTATTCATCCTATGTAATTTGGATGGCAACGTCTTGATGCCTTTTTTTTTTGTATTTTATATATAATAATAAGAAAAAATGTAAACTACAGACTACAGCAAATAAATTATAACCAGATAATTCAAGCAAGTCACTCCAAACTAAAAAGATCAGCAGAGACATGAACGAAGCTCCATGAACTAAAACGAGTTCTGAAACTTAAAAGTTCAATCTTACATTTTTGGAATAAAAGTACATAACACAGGTAACGCCAAATAAGTCCTGAGATCATATGTTACAGTCAAACAGGGAAACATTTTCTGGCATACCTGTAATAACAGACAGCTTGGGGCAATGCATTAAGAACAGAAGGCATGCATTTCATCCTGAAGCTCTTTCTTAACCATAAACTACCGATCAGCTGAAGCAACAAAAAAAAGGGAGCATAAAGAAGGGCAATTGAGCATAAATGAGAAAGTAATTTTGACAAGTATGATCATCTTGTTATAATGCAACATCAAGAAAGTGATAAATATGCAATTAATAATATATTCTCTTTTACCGCCAATAAAATGAAAAGGTATCATCTAACATGTGTCTGCTGCAAAGAAATGGACTGACGAGCTTTTAGCTAGTTAGTAGTTACAATTTACAAATAATATAATCTCAATGCAAAATCTAGGGCCTCAAGGTTCTCAAGTGAATATGATGTTTTTAGTTTTGAGAATGTAGAAAATGCAGTTGAGGACAGTTGAGTTGTGTGATGAAGGTAGGATAAAGGACCCACACAATTGCTTAAACTTGCGACCTATGAAGCATGGACACTCCAAAATTAGTGCCGTGGCGGTGTCCGACACGGGGACACGCCGGGGACACGGGGACACGCCGGGGACACGTATGGGACACGCCAGATGGCGTGTCCCTTTAATTTAATGATTTTTTTGCAGGGGACACGGCAGGGACACGGCGGGGACACGCGTGTCCATATGGGGACACGGCATGGGACACGGCGGGGACACGGCAGGGCTATTTTTATTTTTATTTTTTTTAATTTAATTTTTTTTTATTTTTTTAATCTTTTGCCTCTCTTATTTAGTACTTTTGTGAAAAATATTGTTGGATGTTGAATGTTTTCCCCTTCTAGTCTTAGTTCTTGTTATCGTTTATTATGATTTTTTTGTGAATTTTTTGTGAATGGATGATCTATTAATTTGTTTAAATGTAATGGTTATGTTTATTCAATTAATGTTATTATGTTAGTGTTTGTTAATTTTAATTTAGGATGAATGTAATATGAATCTACATAACACATAAAAATATATAAAATAAATAAAATAAAATTCGCCGTGTCCCCCGCCGTGTCCGTGTCCCCATTTTTTGAAAATTGCCGTGTACCGTGTCCGTGTCCGTATCCGTATCCGTGTCTGTGTCCGTGCTTCATAGCTTGCGACTGAATTATAAATATCAAGGCATACTGAATATCGTAATTGTAATTTTAAATAACTCAAGGCAAACTCAGTATCGTAGTCGTTTTCTGGTATATCCATCCAATCAAGACTCAAGAATTTCTGTACTTTATGCAAAGTTTTAAATAATGGGTAGCAATTGCCAAAACAATAACATCACGCTGACAGTTGCAATGTAAAACGACCACAGTATAACGGTGGCAACAACTGGAGCCACGAATTTTTTACGTCTTCGCATTAAACCAACTGGAGCCATTACTTAGAGAAAATTTACCTATATTTCATAATCACATTTAGTGGGTTCCGTATAGTATTTTGTAGGTTTTTTGCTTAGTTTTTAAACATGATCATATATATGTACTAATTTTTACACTATGCAATATGTATACAATAAAAACAATAATCAAAAGCAAAGATACCATTTTGTTGAGGCTAATGAAAATAAAAGGCAAATGAAGAAAATAAGTGCATAATTTTTTAATGACACAGAATCACTCAAACCCCAAGGGAGTCCACCACTAAAATCAAACTAAAACCAAAGAAAAACTTATTTCAGATTCAAAGCAAGAAATTCAAACCAGCAAGTGTTTACCAGGTGTAAATCAATTCAGCATGGGGGGAGGGGATATTACTATCTTTTCTTCAATCATTTTCGAAGTTCTTATGGTTAAAAAATTATTAGTATTACTACACCTAATTTAACTACGATATAATTGCAAAACCCAAATAACTTTATCACACAAGCACTAATGAATAAATATATCAATAACACCAGTTCCCATTTTGGCTCTGACAAAGAAATTTGTAAACACTTGTCTATTTGAAAACAATTATAATAAGCATGGTTCATTTAAAATTATGGGCATTAGAATCATTAAGCAAGAAAAACAAAATGGACAAAGAAATAGTAAGCAAGTAGGGTATCTCCAACCTTACCTACAAGCATCAAATTAGCTAGCACCATCCTCAATCAACTTCACGAAGAAGAAAAAAAAGCCATTAATAAAAATGACCTCTGCATTTCAATGATCCACAAAGGCATTTTTTCCTCCTCTCTTCTGCTTTGCCAGACTGAACTATCCCATAATCATATGTCAACTCTTGCATGGGAGGAATGTGACTGATTGCAAAAAATGCAATATGGACATAGGATTCATTATTACTTTCTCGTAAAACGGGTTGCCAATAAACATTTGGAGTACAACTGTGGTTCATAAATCTAGCTACATTCCCACCATTTTTTGCACTTATAACAAGGGGGAATGGGCTTTTCGGAGACTCGCCAGAGTTGCCAGGCATAAGCTCTAATGGTTCACAGGTGCGATTTGCATCAAAAATATAGTTATCTTCATTATCCCTCTCAAACTCCTCTGCTGTGGATATATCAATGACTTCTCCTGCATACTCGCAGATAAAAGTTCCTGCACGAATGGGATCCCATGACCTTAGACCCCAACCTTTATCCTTTGTTCTAAACACCTCGAGACGGACTTTCAAACCTGCCTGGGATGTTCGGTTGCGGCAGTTTGGAGGGCATAAACATGAAGGACCACACTCATGAATTAAAGACTTATAACTCAAAAGAACTCCAAGTGCAGTATAAGGGAGAAGCCCTCCATTTTTATGAATGCAAGGGCAGTTGATGTCACCAGGTTGACATCCACCTCGGCAAGTGCAGCTCACAGAAGGTTGTGGCAAATTAACGGGTTTTGGATACTTGAGACTGGGATAATATGTGAAATAAGCAGGGCCCTTTTCATCATCTACATCATTTACAAGAGAAACTGGTAAATTTTCTGCCCCTGAAGTAAGGTCGGGCAGGATAACCCCAACCCTTGAAGTTATGCCTTCCTTCCATTGTTGAATTGATCGCCACAGCATAAACCCTTCAGGCTGGCCAGGAACTCTAACCAATTTATACTTAAAAACATTGAAGCCTGATTTCCCTTTCTCAACCCAGGACTGCTGGATTTTATAAAGGCCATCATAGAGGTAGATTTTCCCAGTTGGATTTAATGCATCCTTCACACCCCGAATAACTCTTACCTCATTAGCCCGATGCAAGCTCTTCTCCAAGGCAAGATTACCCCTCTCAAGTTTCTGATCCATTATGTTTATGAATCTATCTTTCCTGTTCATATTCCCACCTTGGCCACTGTAAATCAAGACATCCGCATCCTCATTATTGTCCTCATATCCTCCAGATGCAACAATGCTGACAGCTATAGGCTCTTCATCCTTAACCTTGAGGCTCAGGTAATCAATCCCAGCCATGGAAGGAGCATGCAAACCCACCAAGCACAACTCCATTCTGAAAAAGAAAATATCCCCAACCTCAATCCCTGGTATTGCTCCAATCCTCTTCTTGATGTTTGTTCGAACTCCTTTATTCAGCAATATTGTACCAGCCCTTAAGTCCGGGCGTCTTGTAATCCCTGGAGTTGCCTCCTTCCTGTCTTCAATTTGGGTAATCCTTCTCCGGAGCAAATTATATATCATGAGAATATATCTAATTGAGTCCTTGTCACCATCAGCTTGTCTAACAGTATCAAGTCTTGAGAGATTGAATGACATCAGGAAATTATTGGCTACTGCCTCAATATCAACATCCCTTGCGACCAACCGGCCGGTCTTTGTCCTCTTCTGGGAATTCCCTTTTTTCTTGGCCATCTTACTAGTATCTTCTGCATCAGTAACGTGCATACTGAAGCCACTCAGATATTGGTCACTATGATTTGGGGAGTCACTATAACCATCTTCATCCATGTCTATACCATCTGGTTGTGACTGAAAACCGGATGTACGATTTCCAGAACTCCTTTTGGATGACCCAGTGCCTCCATTTGCAGCTCGCGCTGCTGGTGTTCTAAATGAAGTTATGGGAACAGGTGATTGAATTGTATTGTTAAAGCGATTAGGTCCACCGAATGGGGTTTGAGGGTTCTGTTCAGAAGACTCAGTTGGAATGAGAAAAGGGTAAAATGGAGCAACCCCAGGTGGAAAAGGACCGGTCGGAGGGACACACAAAAAGGGGGCAGCTTCAGGGGATGAAAAATTGGAAGCACTAGGTGGGGACGGGAATATCGGAACAAGACATCGCAACGGCCTTACAGTCAAAACCCTAGACTTATCAAAAGACCCAGATGTAGGAATAGACTCTGAACCTAAACCCTGTTCCATTACTAATCACAACACACTTTAAAGCCACTTAAATTACAAACCCACAAACAAAATTCCAGAAAAGTACCAAACTTTTTTCACCTTCTTGTATTATTTCATTTTCTTCTTCTGCTTCTACTACTCCATACAACAGCTACATCTACTCACCAAAAAGATCTGGTTTTAAAAAATTTAAAAAAAAAAAAACACAAATAAAAACAAGAGATTAAATTTGAAGTATTACCCACAAAAATTAAGAGCGGAATTAGCAAAAACTAACAAAAATTACACGAATTTGAACCTGAAATCCAGTAGAATCTGCTTCCTGCAACATGCAAGCAGAGATTATGCTGAGAAATAGAAGCAAAATCAGAGCTAAACGAACGATCCCCAAAAATTAGCTAAAACCCTAGAAAAACCACCAAGTAAGAGTGATGAAATGGAGTGTGGACGAGAAATTATACAAGAAAAAGCAAGAAAAACACAAAAATTTGAAGAAAATTAGCTAACATTCAACAAAAAGAGATTGATCGTTTTATGTAGAAAATGAAATGAAATTATGAAAACTTGAATACGGATACAAATGAAGATGGAAAAAAACAGAGATTTTTACCTTTCGGATCAGACAAGTTAAAATCATCCGAACAAAACGAAAGCAGATCTTCGAAGGACGAAAATGAAAAGCCGGAAAAATGAAAAAAAAAATGAGAGAGAGAGAGAGAGAGAGAGGAAGTGAATTCGAATCTCTCGTAACTTTATGTTTTGTCAGAGAGGCACGCTCTTCTCTATTCTCTGCGGTTCTGTTGTTGTACAATTGTTACAATTCGATGATCACTTGAGGTTGAGTTCATGTGAACTTTGGATGGAACGATTACTGGCCTTTCGATCCGAATAATGTGGAACATTTCTGTGGATGAAACGATTATTGGCCTTTTGATCTTTGTCGTCTGATAGACTTCCACGACGAATTCGCAACTTCTTCTTCTCCTCTTCACTTCTTCTTAATTTTTTAACGACAATGATTCATTCTACTAAAAATATCACCACTAATAGCACTAATGCATTAAAAAAAGTATAAAAAAAAAAATACAACTCCAAGACCAAAACATCACATCATTAATGGCGGGACCCACTGTCACCTAATTAGTGGGAGTACTAATTAATGCTCCCCAGCATTATTCATTTTTTAAATAATTAAAATTTTTAAAAAAAATCACTACAAAAATTTAAAATAATTGCATCAACTTTTGTTTAGGTGTCGTTTGTCTTTAGTTAAATAAGTTGATAAAATTTTGAATAAACAATAGGTATCGCTCTTCCTCGAATTTATTAAGATTTATTTTGACAATTTCTTATTTTAGTCCCCAAAAAAAAAATGTCATTACATAAAAATTAATTATCTTTTTTTATTTTTTTACCTATTTTTTTCATAAAAAATTAATAATAAATGTACTTTTTAACTTTTTATGAAATATGGATTGGATATAAAGTGAATTGGTAGAGAGGTGATGTGACTTAGATAAGATGATGTGATTTAAAAAAGATAGTGATTTTTTGATTTTTTTTCACTTTTTCAGATCATGCCAAACAAGGCCTAATTTTCATAAATTTTGCAATTACACAAATATCCCTTTTAAGTCTAGTTTGGCTTCAGCTAACAAAGTTTTTTTTTTTTTTTTGAGTGTAGTAGGAATGAATGTTTTGCGTGTATCTCTATGCAGTTATTGGTAATTCATTTTATTCTTCCAAATCTTTCTTAGAAAGCATTTACTGAGTTACTTACAGAATCTTAAAACTTCCTGGATGTCAAGAATTTTTTGTGTCCAGGTTAATCTGAGGTTCAGCTTTTTGATTAAGGTTAAAAAAATAAAAGTTTTTTTTTGTTTTTGCTAAAAACAAAAAAAATTAACTTTCTCACTAACAAACAAACAAAATTTATTAACAATTATTAAACGCATCAATTTTTATAAAATTATAAAAATGTGAAAAAAATTTAAAAAAATAACTAAAAAAATTATTTCCAACCCCTCCTTAGTTTAATTAAAGCAAACGGAACTAATATAAATATTCGGTAGACAAAATAATAAATAATAATAAAATATATATTTCAATATACAATAGAGAATAATATTATTTTTATTTATACTATTAACGAAATACTGATAATAATAAAATAAAATATTATATGAATTAAAATCTTACAAAATTTCATCATATGTATGCCAAATTTATAGGCCTCGACAAATTTTTTTCAATCCTCAATAAAAGTTAGTGTAATTTACTTATAAATTTTAGTTGGCTACACTAGATTTTATAATGAATCTCAATTTGCCACTATATTTTTTTTATCTTGTAATAAAAGTTCTATACTTTTAATGTCACCCTTTTGTCTTAGGTTGATTGTGCGATAATAAGTTCATACGGTACTTCAATTTGATAGTTATTGATTTAAATAGTAGATTTTTTCATTTTGATATTAATATTTTATGAAATAATATTAGACAAATACAAACATAACTTTTATATAAACATTATATAATAATGTATTTTATATCAATTTATTGGAAGTTAAAATGACTATTAATATGATTTATAATTATAAAACTCTAATTGCTATAATTATGATATATGATAATTGATGTGCACATTGTTTTCTAGAACAATCTAATCATCTTGATATGTTGCGATAGAAATAGAAAATGCCTGTGTGACAATTGTCTAAATTAATTGTGCACATACATGTGAGCTCACACACTGAGAAATTATGAATTTTTTAGAATAATATTAGTAGCATTTGTGTAATTGCTATAAATATCTCTGTCAACTTATTTCATAAAATTTATTTAAACTCATTACTTAGGCCTTGTTTGGCAAGCGGTTATTTTAGTTAAAAAGTCAAAAATTTATTAAAAAAATCAAAAAACTAACAACTCATATCAAAAAGTCAAATATTTCATTTTCTCTCTACTTTTTGTACATTTTTTCCTAAAAAATCAAAAAGTCATCCCAAACATACTAGTTTTTTTTACCTCATATTTTAGTCAAAAAATCAAAAAATCACTAAAATAACGTGTTCCCAAACGAGACATTAATATCAGAATTAATCGTCAAGTCTATTCCCATCTCAACCATCATTTACTATCAACTATTTTGACTTTCATTTTCAGTTCTAGTTATAATTTTTCGCCAATACTAAAATAAAATAACTTATATAAATAGTCATTTCAATATTGAAAAAATTAAGGTTGTATTTGGTAGAGTTTTAAAATTATGATTTAAGAATATAGTTGTATTTTGAATTTGTGAGTTAGAATTATGATTTGAGTATAGAAAATTTGTTTGGTTATGAGTTTTAAAAAGAGTTTGAATTGAGTAATGTGACATATAATATTGAAAAGTGAGTGTTTTAAAAAGCGGGTGTGATATTAATTTTCTAAAATTGTAACCAAACAATACATTCAAACTAAGGGGTATAATTAAATTTCAAAAGCTCTATCAAACATAGCCAAACTTTCTCTTCTTTTTTTTTTTTTTTTAACAATAACAACTCATATAGCTCGTCATTGGAAAAATTATATTGCGTACAAAACAAAGGTAGTAGGAAAAAAATAAAATGATAAAATTGCCAAATTAATAAATAAGAAACCGTGATTGCAAAAACTTAAAATAAACATTTTTACACACTTTGTGAGCGTGTGAATGAAAACACAGACATCTAAAAATTAATTTGTTCCCACAAATTTTAAATTTTAAATTTTGTTCCGACTTGCAAAAATGCATAAACTAAGGCACCTTTTTGCAAATTACACTACATTGTTACCTTCCCCGCGCAAAGTCTGCTCAAATTATATGGATTCTCCGAGGCAACCGTTGGGGTCTAGATGTTCTGGTTACAGCGAGTTATATTTTTTTGCTAAACATTATTTTTATTTAAATATTTATAAAAAAAAATTGTCAAGATTACATTTATAAGTTACAATTTTATGTTAATATAACCGAACGCTAAGGCTTATTTTGAAAAATTAGTTAAAAATTAATTTTTTGTATTTTTTTTTTTTAAATATACTAGCGGTTGCCACACGCGATGCGTGTGTAATTCAAATAAATAAAAATAAAATAAAACATTTATCATATATTATGTACTAGTTAAGTGGTAAGAGACTTATTCATTTGACATAAGTCTAAGGTTCAAATCCCCTCCTCTTATCTATCTAATTTTTTTTTTTTTATTTTAAACAAAAAAATAGATACGTGGCTGTATAAGACACAAAGGCTTCAAGACACCATAAGAGATGTTCACTTTATAATAGTACTAGTGGGTGGCACACACGATGTGTGTGCAATTTAAATAAGTAGAAATAAAAAAAATATTACACACGATGTGTGTGCAATTTAAATAAGTAGGAATAAAAAAAAATAATAATGAAATTAATATTATAATGTGTACTTAGCTTAAGTGGTATGAGTCCTCGTATTTAAACCCATTGTCATGGGTTCAAGCCTTGCCCATCTCTTTGTTTAACTTTTTTTTTAAAAAATAAAAAATACTGCCACATGGCATGAGGAGAGTAAAACTTCAGGACACCATAAGAGGTGTTCACTTTATAATTGTATAGATAGATAGATAGATATAGATAGAAGATAGATAAGGGATGTTTATCTTAAAAAAAAGAAAAGTGATGCAACAAAAAAAAGTTTAAAAATTAATAAATTGACTTTTAACTTACATGTCAAAAGAGGCCTTACTAACTGAGTCAATATTGTAAACATAAAATCAAACTTGAACTCGTAATTTCATTGCATAGTGAAATCACAAATCAACATTTGCCTTCGTTGGGAAAGTGGGTTGGCTTTTTGATTTTTTTGACTATTTTAGCCTGGACTAAAAAACTTGGTTTGGGAACGACTTTTTAACTTTTTGACTTTTTTTATTTTTTTTGTGAGAGAATAGTGTAATGATTATGGGTTCGATGTGATGTTTTGTTTGTTATGGTTAAAATAGCTTATTTTATCTTTTGTGGTTAAAATAGCGCCAAACTTCCTTGCCAAACAGAACCTTGATTTTTTAAAATCATACAATATTGATAATTGAATCCTGAAATTATGTAATGCTCGATAAAATAACATCTCACTTATTAAGCTAATTCATTGGTCTTAGTTTATAAGTTGGCTATGCTAATAAAAGTATACAGTTGATAATTAATGAAAACCCACTTTAAAAAGAGAAATATTATATTATAAGAAAGTCATAATTATTTGCAAGTGAATATTATGAATGTTTGTGTTGTTTGTTGCGTCATTTCACAGTAAAATTAACGAATATATGACTTGTATTCTAAAATAAAAATTACGAACTATTATAAGAAATAAATAATTATATAAAGAACATTATATAAAGGGGAATTGACCAGTAAATCCCATTTTATAGACTTGTAATCCATAAGATCCTTGAATGTTTTCTTAGTGACTGAGTGATTCCTTAATTTGTTTGTTGACAGTTTTGCCACTGGTAGTATTATTGATTGACATTGGTTATGGGTTTGTATGGAATAAGGTGAAGGGATGTTTGTGTGTCACGCTAATCGAAAAAGCACACTAATACTGTTTTTAATTTAGTAAGTAAAACTCATAACATGAGACGTCGGTTGTGATGTGAACACAAGTAATTTGACAATTTTTTATTTTTATTTTTTTCCCTGTGACATGGGTTGTGTCACGTTTCAGCTTCCCCACAATTTGACCCTTTGTTTTCCAATTGCCATTTGTGACGTTTCTACAATTGAAGTTCATACAATCTTTTTGTTCCTAAATCTGGGAATTGCAAGGCCCATTATTCACGAGTTGTCCATTGTTCCTAAATCATGAGTTCGCATTGTTTGTGCCCAAGAACACATTGTTCAAGTTGATTACCAGATTTCAAGAAACTTGGATCCCTCAAGTCCCAACAATTTCGAAGATGGATTACCAGATACCAAGAACCCATTGTTCACGTCGATCTGCCCGATTTCTTTATCAGCGTCTTGTACTCTGTTTAAGGGTCCATATGACAACGCCAACGTGGTACACTAACCTGACGGATTGACAATCATCTTGTGCCCATTGTTCACGCCGACGTGGTACACCGACCTGACGGATTGATGATCATCTTGTGCCCATTGTTCACGTCGATCTGGGATTGACATTCACGTTCACGTTTCTGTGCAGCAAACAAAGTTCACATTTCCTTTGCCTGCGACGACAGTGAGTCACGTTTGGTAATTTGGGTCTCATGTTTTGAACATGGACGAACACTGCAGTGCTGGTTGGCTGATCCACGTTTGCTGACCCACGTTTGGTAATTTGGGTCTCATGTTTTGAACATGGATGAACACTGCAGTGTTGGTTACTCTCCTCTCCACCGCCACCGCAGCCTCCGTCGTTGTCTTCTCTTACTTCGGCATACCAGCAACGGTTCAGTCACAACCCCCTCGAGGTCCGAATTTGATTCGGAATTAGATCGAATCCAATTCTGGGTTGCGATGTACAGTGGGATTGAAAATGGAGAAGCTAAGAGGATTAGAAGGATAATTGCGAATGATTGAGAAATTAAACGATTTACATCACTCTGTTTTTTTAGATCGAATCCATTTCTGGGTTGCGATGTACATCGAATAACCTCTCTCCAAGTGGGTTTCTTTCTTTTTTCTACTCTTACGGCATTGATGATTCCGAAGTACCGAGCTTCTTCTTTGTCTTCATCGGCGGTGGAGGAAGGTGGGATTTCACGGAAGAAGAGAATGGCGGTGAGGCAGACGAGGATCAGCAAACGTGAGTCAGCAAACGTGAGTCAGCAAATGTGGATCAGCAAATATACACCTCCATAGGAAAAAAACAAAAAAAGGGCAAACTTGTCTACACACATATCACATCAAATCAAAATGGGACTTAACTGTCCACAAAACATGCCAAATAAGACTTGTCAATCCAAAAGAATAAATGTGGGACCAAATGGAATAATAGATTGGTAAATAAGATTTCAATAATGCTAGAGGGCCACAATTTTTGGGGCTGTAATGGTTCAAAACTGTCAAAACGACGTCGTTTTGGCATGTTTTGCACCCAAAACGACGTCGTTTTGGCATGTTTTGCACCCAAAACAACGTCGTTTTGACAGTTTTGAGCCATTGTGGCCACAAAAATTGTGGCCCTCAAACATTTTTCATAAGATTTTATGATAATTTCCCCTTATATAAATGTTAATCGCTATTTGTAACGAGCTATATAACAAATTATTTTAATAAAACAATTACAACTTGTTACAATGTTCACACATCTGCATCATGTTTGCACATTCTAAGGGTGCACAAAAAAAATCACTCCTTAAAAAAAGTTATTCTATTATGAGGGTGCTTTGAATAATTTAAATAAATATGTTTTTAAATTTTTTATAAAAAAATATAAAAAAAATAAAGAAATGATATGGTTTAAAAAAAGATAAAAAAATAAAAAAGTGCCTATGCCTCCGTTTGGGAAGTGGCTTGGCTTTTGACTTTTTGACTTTTTTTGGCTATTTTAGCTTGGGCTTAAAAGATTGGTTTGGGAAGGGCTTTTTGACTTTTTGACTTTTTTGAGTTTTTTTGTGAGAGAAGAATGTAATGATTATGGGTTGGATGTGATGTTTTGTTTGTTATGGCTAAAATAGCCTATTTTATTTTTTGTGGCTAAAATAGCCAAAAAAAAACTTGTAAACCCACTTGCCAAACACAGGCTATGTAAGGCCTCGTTTGGGAACAGGCTAATTTAGTAACTTTTTGACTATTTGGCTAAAAAGGTAGGTAAAAAAAACTTATATGTTTGGGATGACTTTTTGGCTAATTACGAAAAGATGTGCAAAAAGTAGAGAGAAAAGAGAATTTTTGACTTTTTGGTATGAGTTGTTGGCTTTTTGACTAATTTAGTAACTTTTTGGCTAATTGGCTAAAAAGGTAAGTTCCCAAACGGGGCCAATATTGCAATATACTTGTGTAAATAATGACTTGAAATACAATAATTATTAGCCAAAAATTGTGTGAGACAGGTGGAAAAATTCATGGGTATATTTTGGATGGTTTGGTAGGAGAGAGAGAAACATTGAGGGAGAGAAATTTGGAGAGAGAGGGAGGGAGAGAGGGGGAGGGAGAGGGGTAAAGAGGACATGTTGTTTGGGGTTGAATTTGTGAGAAGAGAGGGAATGGAGAACAACAGGGGAAACTGGTTTTGATCCAAAAACAAAGGGGAGAGCCTTTTTCTTCCTCTCCCTGGTTTGATTGCCCCCAAACCGTCCCCTTTCACATCATCAATTCAACTTTTTGATTTTGATTTTTAAATACATCATTCATGGGCATTGCTTTTGAATAATTTTTTGAAAAAAATCAAAACCAAAAGGAAATAAAAAGGGGCAAAAAATTAAAAAACATCAATGGGTGAGATCAAGAATCATAATTCGGGTCCTTCCTCTGAAGAAGGCACAGACCCTCCCAAATCCAAGAGGCTCTATCAAGTTTGGAAGGGCCGCAATGTAAGCTTCTCTCTATCTTCATTTTTTCTTTTTGTTTTTCATTTTGATTTATAATTTCCATTTGATTGCTGATGATAGATTTATAGTGGGTTTTCATGATTAAATGAGAAGATTTGTTGGGTTATTTTGGTACCGAATCAAGAAAGAATACGTCTAGGAACACACAAACTGGTCATAAAATCGGACACAGACATAATGTATATAGATGGATAATATTTTTTAGAGATGGGCTTTGCCAATAAATTATGTTAAATCTTACCATTGATGGGTATTTATTTTCTGTTTTCGTATCAAAATTGAGAAAGAAAATAGCTAAACTCTCCAATTATGCCTTTTTCGGTAATAATTCCTCTTCAAAATATTGATGTTTCAGACCATCTCTTATCATTGTTTTCTTATTTCATCAAAAATTTGGTTATATGTTTGGTTTGATACGGAACACTCCAATGGCACATTCAAAACTTTCGTCAATTTAAAAAAAAGAAAAGAAAAGAAAAAGAAAACTAGGATAGAGCAACATCTATTTTTACCTTTTATTTATATTTTTGAGTATGGTATTCATTTGTCAAAGGATTAATAGCCAATGAACCCCAGCTGTGGAAGCATGTTGCAACCTAAGCTACTGAGACAAGAAAAATACAAATTTTTTTTTTGAGTGTTAAGGAAATCAGAAACACTATTATTTTGAGCATATATGATAGTGGTTTCATTTTTGGAGTTTACTGAATGTGAATAATATTTAGAATTTGAGCTATTCGGGTTACCATTTTTGGATTCATTCAAAGTCAAATTCTTTGAAGTACGCTTGTATGTCTAATATGAAAGTAGCGGCACAAATTTGATGACCATGTTTCAAACAGAAAAGAAGAGCGGCAATGCTTATCCAAGCAAAACAACTAGAAGCCCACTTCATCTTTGCTTCGTTACCCTAGACTCATTCTTCAATGAGACCTATGTCATTTCCTTTGGTCCCCTCTATATTTAGTGAAAATGTGTAGGTCAATGTAATGTTGAGTGATAGTTCTTTTCTTTTCTTCCTCTTTTTCGCTATAGTTTTTCTTGGCAGGTCCATATCAAGATGGATGAAAAGAGGAAAAAAAAATAGTGATATGGTATCTCTCTAAGTATGCATTGGAGTTTTTTTTTTTTTTCTAATTCCAAGTTGTTAGCAAGAAATATTTCTAAGATGATCCATCCCTCTGCCTCTACCAGTGTTAGAATGACCTTTTTGCCCTCTGCCTCTACCTGTAGCTCTACCAGCAATAGATGACAAAATATATTTCTTGGTGCATATTAATTAATATGAGGCCTTGTTTAGTTATTAACATTCCTTGTTTAAAAACATTTGTGGGGAATAGAATTATCATTTACTGTAGTTGGTTGATTATACTTTTCCTCCACCCACAAGCATTTGACCTGGACAACGATTCATTACAAGCGCCATTAGTTTCTCAGAAGTTGAATGATCTTTTATTCGATCTCAAAATGAATTTTTTTTTTTTTAAGTGGAAAATAACTTTGCTCTGGGTTTTCTTTTGGTACACATTTCTGGTCATTGTTCTTAGTTTTTCTAGTTATTACTGCTATGGACTATATTTGTTGTTTTGTCTGCATGTTAAGTAATTAAATTGATAAATGTGCTTTTAGACTTCACTTGTTCCTTGTCTTTTGGATCAAGAAAAAGCTTAACATTGATATAAGGGTCTATTTGGTAACCTATTAATGTTTGCAACTTCTGTTTATATTTACAAAAAATTCGAAAACTGTTGACCAAAACTAGTTTTGGTGTCTGTTTTTGTTTTCAAAAACTTGTAAACAGTTTACAAAAATTCCTTGTAACCACCAAAAAAACAAAAGTTTCACTTGTTTAGAAAAAAAAATTCATTCTTTCCTCGTTCTCCTATCCTACCCCCTCCAGCCACCATGCACCAATCATCACCACCACTAAGCATTACCTCCTACCACCATTGTTGGTGACCTTCTCTGGCAACCACTTCCTCCAATCACCATCTCTGATCATCAACAATCACCTTTGACCACCCCCTCTTGTCAGGAACCACCACTGGTGACCACCATCTCCGACCTTCAGCAGTCACCTCTCTCACTTGTTTTCTCACTTGTTTTCAAAACAAGTTTTTAAAACACGTGTGTACCAAATATGTTTTTTGTTTTTTTTTTACAAAAAATAAACATAAACATTTTTAATGTTTTCTGTAAACAAACAAGACGTTACCAACCGGCACCTAAATGATTTAGGAGAATGAATCATTTCATTTGTAAGGGAAACAACCCAAATAAGCTATGCTATGTCAGGGTTTATGTTAAAGAGACTTTTTTTGAACAAATACATAAATAAATAAGACCCTCTTTCTTGGCTGATAAATTTCTTACAAAATGAATGAAAAAGAAAATTTGCATTTGTACTTACTTTTTTTACAGACTAACACACTGATGAAGCATGTTTCTTTTTTCTTTCCTATCTATGTCAGAAATTTTTGTGCGGTGGAAGATTGATCTTTGGTCCTGATGGGGCATCACTATTTTTATCTACATTCCTAATAGGGGCACCGGCAATGACATTCTGCATAAAAATGCTTATGGGGATTAGAGAAACCGAACCTTTATATGGGCATACTGTACTGCTAGTGGGATTTATACTAACAGTCTTGGTAAGTATAATGATGTTTTTTTTTTGTGTGGTAAATTTGGTGTAGATTAAGTGATGATGATTGAATTTAACCTGATGGTTTATTTATTTATGTTTATTTTTAAAAATTTTATATTTATATGCAGAATTTGATTTTCCTATTTATGACATCTGGAAGAAATCCTGGAATAGTACCAAGGAACTCGCGGCCACCTGAATTGGATGACTCGTTGGATCTCAATACCCCATCCATGGAATGGGTCAACAGTGCAACCCCTCATTTGAAATTACCCCGAACAAAGGATATACTTATCAACGGTCACATAGTTAAAGTGAAGTATTGTGACACTTGTTTGCTATATCGTCCACCACGTGCTTCTCATTGCTCCATTTGCAACAACTGTGTAGAGAGGTTTGATCATCATTGTCCGTGGGTGGGTCAGTGTATTGGAATAGTAAGTCATTTGCCTCAGATTTTATGCTTAAACATTAACGAAGCATTTGGACATTGCACCAAAGTCGAACCAATTCATTGTATTTTGCATATGCATTCAAATGAGTTCATGCCATATTTTCTTGTTATCCATTGAATCCCTAAATTTTTTCTTTGTGTGATGAATAAACGGTTAAGTACGCAACATAACTTCTTTGATGAAATGGCTCAATAAAATAACTGTTTTTCTCGGTGTTTATTTTCTCAAGCTATACGGGACAGGGTGGGGAAAGACCATCACAAGCTATAGAATGACCATGTAGGCTTGTCTTCGTACATTAAAATCCACTGGACCCCAAAAACTGGCCCAATCTGACATATTCTTTCTTTGATAACTCAAAATTCAAACAACCCTTAAAAGATTATTTAGTACATTTGAAATGGTGAACTGGGAAATAGTTTAGGAAGCTTCACTGTTGTTTTTAAAACCATTTCTTTAATGATAATGCATGCTATCACTACATAATGGTTAAATTTTTTATTGCATTAAAGAAAAATTGTTTCAAACTGTTGGGAACAAACTAACCCACGTCTTCCTATTGATTTGTTGCAGCGAAATTATCGATTCTTCATCCTGTTTATTTCTTCATCAACCTTGTTGTGCATATATGTCTTCACGTTTTCATTGATAAATATCATGCGACCGAAGAACAACTTATTGAATAATATGTCAGGAGATATCGTATCAGTTGCTCTAATAGTTTATTGCTTCATAGCCGTCTGGTTTGTTGGTGGGCTCACTGTTTTTCATTTTTATCTGATTTGCACGAACCAGGTGATCCTCTTACCCTCAAAATGCTATCTATAGTTTAGAATTAAGTGTGAGAAACACAAAATCACTTGGAATTATCTTATCCTCCTTCTTTATTTATTTATTTCATTCTATTGTTTGTTGTTGTGGATGATGAGGCATGTGCATATTATTCGCAAATATTTTGGTCTTATACACATATTTACAGTCATCCATGCAAAGTATATGCAGTTTAGCATTTGGGCAAAGAGAAAAAAGAAGAGGAAGATGGGAGGGGAGAGAGAGAGAGAGATTCTCTCTAAGTCCCAAAAGTGCCAATCATATCATTTTAAGGAAAATTATTTGCAATATGTCCAAGGTTGCATAATTTATATTGTACCCTACAAATAGAGACAAATTCAAAGCATTCCCCTTTGACTTTGTTCGCATTGAGTGGCCAACTTGCTTAGTAAATGATGAGTGGAATCTCTTTCATTCATTCATGAAATCTTTCTTGCCCATCTTTGGCTTTTGAAAAGGGGTGTAACTCTACGTATTAGTTATTCCCTTAGTAGTAGGAATTGTGGAAAGGGGAGACGATTCTCGTCTAGAATCGCGATTCAACGATTCGTAGCAAGAATTGTGTTAGAATCGCGTCCCCATTGAGATAAAATTGCAGATCTAACTGGATGGGAACGCTCAAGCTAAGGATTTGTGTTTCACAGCAACAACAAAGAAGGAGAGAGAGAGAGAGAGAGAGAGAGAGAGAGAGAGAGAGAGAGAGAATCGCAAGGAAAAGAAAAACTTGATCTGGACTTGCGATTAGGGCTACGAAAGTGGAGATCGCGTTGTCTTCTTCCGTGTATTTGCTTCTCAAAGCTTTGATCTTCATCTCTCAAGCTTTGTGCTTCGCAGGCGTCTTCTTCTTCTTCTCATTAGGCGTCTTCTTCTTCTCTCTCTCTCTCTCTCTCTCTCCGTTCAAGACTGAAAAGTCTTTTAATACTTAAATTTCTTATTTTTCATTTATATAATATAGATTTTATATTATAAATTAACATCTTTTCATGTAATTCTAGTTGTGTCTTAATGCCATATTTATACAAAATGACTTTTGATTTAACCCTTTTCTTTTTACAATTAATGAAATATGCCTTGCTGGTTGTGATTGCACAAATATATATAAATTCTACCTAACTAATTTATTATCTTGTGTTCGCCAGCTCAAAAAATGAATGTTTAAAATGAATGTTTATTTGTTATTTATTTTTCAATTTTTTATGTTGTGTTTAATTAATTAGATATTATACAAAATTAAAAAATAATATAAATATTTTATAAGAAATGAAAAAAATCTAATAAAAGTATATAATTATAATATTTTAACATATGATTTTATATATATATATTTTAAAATTTATAACATATTTTCATTATCATTAGAAGGAAAAAAAATATAATCTTACAATATATTTTTATATATTATATTATTTAATATATATACAAACGCTCCCTACCAACGATTCTTGGAATGATTACGATTCCCCGCTCCTGCTTCGTGCAACTATGGTTATTCCCTGTTGAACTCTATATTTAGCTTGGTTTGCTTAGTCATATAACGTTGAACAGGCTGTGGGCTACTGATGGCTGCCTTATGGTCGCAACTCAAATTGATTGGAATCACACATCTACACCTTGATCCTTAGCAATATCTTTGAACTTGTAGGTTGGGATGAAGGTAGAAGTTTTGCTTAGAGGGGGTTGAGTTTAGTGTAAAAAAAAAATCTTACATGGAATGAGCATGATGAAGAGCATGGAAAGAGAAAAAGGGCAAACCGATCTACCTTGTGCAGAGGGTTTTGAACTAACCTTCGGTTGGAAATGGTTGGTGTTAAATAAACCAGAAGATGGGTGGTTGGGCGACGGGTCAGTGGCAAACCCAACACGACCCGTGAACAACCCTAATATCACTTTATAGGTTTACTAGGTCTGCCAATCCAAAGCAATGTGAATGGGTTGAATTCATGGTTAAGGAGTAGAATCAGTTCCTGTTTTTATCCATGCCTATTTTCTAAATCTAAAAGAAAGATCAATTAGTTAGTTAGAAAAAAAAAAACGTAAACTCAATTAATAAACCCGGGCACATTGATTTTTCTGTGCACTTTTCTATGATTTTGTTCCCCTGTGCACATAGGCATTATTGGTGTCCTATTGCTACTGTTAACAGGTTTCAACACCCCTATTATCCATTTCCATACCGCTATATGTGCTTTTATTGTGTAGGGTGAGTGTTTTTGAAGCTCATTTTGATCCCGAGAAATATATGGTGGATTTCAGCTAAATGCATCTTTTTCCTTCATGGTGAATAGACATCCATATTTTGCTAAGTGAAGTATGTCTTGAGAATAGATCATTGATACACAAATTGTTTACTAACTTCTAGAAAAAAGTAAATGATGACATCACCCTATTTGACATGCTAAAAATCACAAAATGCATGATAACCTATTTCACAATGCTTCCTGTTTTGGTTATATACATGATGTTTATTTATGCTTTATTTTTTTGCTAAAGAATGTAATATTCTCTGCTGATCGTTGCATATTTACAGACAACTTATGAGAACTTTCGTTATCGCTATGACAAGAAGGAAAACCCATTTAACAACGGGATAGTGAAGAATCTTAAAGAAATCTTCCTCTCTAAGACCCCTCCTTCAGCAATCAATTTCAGAGAATGGGTAGTGGAAGAAGCTGATCCAATTATGGAATCCATAAATCAAAAGTTTGGCAGAGGAATGATTAGCTCAAAAGATAAATTAGATATAGAAATGGGAGGTGTGCTTAGCAAGGATGGTGGTATTCTTATTCCAAATATTTTGCAAAATTTGGATTATGCTGGGATCGATGATAATTTGAAGAAGGAAGGAGGGGATAATGCATTTGATCCGTTGTTCTCTCCTACTAAGGAAGAACATAGACACTCACAGTGGAGCCCCAATAACCGCTATAGTACAAGTGTAGATGAAAGGAGTGAGGATGGTAGCTCCCATTGAACTTCATCACCAATTCCTTAAGATTTAAAAGGTAATGTGAACATTGTGTTTTTACTTAAAAATGCTTACCAATAAAAAAAAATTTTGTAGCATAAATATTTGCATTTGAATCTTCATACTGCTTCCTAATTCAAGGTAATTTATTTGTGTCTGGTACACCCAATGTTCATGCTTTGTTTTACATGACTGTTAAGAGGGAAGACCTATTTGTTCCAAAATTTTGTTTGAGTCATGTTAATCACATACGCTTGCCGTTTGTTTTCCTATAAAAATTATTCCATATACAGGCTTTTTTTTCTAGTTAAGCTGGGAATTGTGATGGAAAATGATAGAAAATTGAAAATTTAGAAATAATAGATAGTGTTAAAATAAAAAGCATAATCGTTGCTTTGGAGCACGGAGACCATTCTGGTATATAAAAGAGTTAGCTTATTTGGCTTCATGGAGAGATTTACAATAGCTTTTTAATGAGCCATTGTAAGCCTAAGGAGCTAAGGAGCACATACACTTTTAAGAAGGTGCATGTCGGTGTTGTGTCCATCTCCGTGTTTCTTAGCTATGGAGCTTCTTTTCCATATTCCTCTTGTTCACATTCCAAGAAACTTCACGACCAAATTTATTTATTTATTTTTATTATTATTATTTTTGAATAATGCTATATGTACTAATTAATGTACATACTAGTGTACTAACAGATGATGTGACATTATTTGTATGGTTTTGGGTATTTGTAATTTGTATAATAAATGCGGTTAATAATAATATTATAACACTAGTTAGTACACTAATGTGTATACTAATGTGTACACTAATTGGTGCATATAGCATCACCTTTTGTTTTTTTTGTCCCTTTAACTTTCTCCACCTCTTTAAGGGAAGTACCCTACCTTTCCTCATATTTTGTTCATTTTTTCCCCACATGTAATACAAGATTTATTCAATGTTTCTTCAATTCATTGTGTGGGAAGCGTCTTCTCTTTGTTGGCAGGAATGAATATCAAACGTGTTTACACAATAGTGCAGTAGTTGCTTTACCTCGACATGGAAATTCCATCTCGCTTGCTAATAGTCGAATGCACGTTTTTTTTACCAGACTTGAGTTCTTTCATATTTCTCAAATGTAAGTTGCTTTGAACTTATTTGCCAAACTCATGTTTTGAAAATACTACTTTAGACTTGAAGTTTTGTTTTGAAAACAATGAAAACATGGCTTCAACCTTTAAAGTCGTGTTTCACATAACATGGGATTGAAAAATAAGTTTAAAATAACTTGTATTTGAAAAAAAATGATTTAAAAGAACTCAACTTTGGTCCAAAAAAAAAAAAAACTTGGTCGAATGCCCTATCGAGGAAGGAGCTTTGATAATTTAGGAGCATTCGGAATAGTCTAGGAAGTATGATGGAAATGTCACAACAATTACATTTAAATGCGTAAATTGAAATGAAATTATCGATTTCTACATGTAACAACCTGCAATAATCTAATCCTCCTTGTCTTCTTCCTTTTTAATATTTTAATTATAATTTTATTATATATATTTGAATATTGGATTGTTTTACCATATCTTGTGTAGTGATATTTTGAACAGGTGTCTCTAACTTGCCAAAGTTTAGACTAGTGCATTCACATTTGAAGGCAGTGTTTTGATTGCAAAAATGTAGAAATGGAAGATGCAGACTTAAATCGAATATTGTGTGTGAAACTCAACTCAACTCATCTATCCTCATTTACGAAGGAGAAGAAAAGAAATTAATTAATTAATTTTTTTTTTTGAAAAAGAGGAAAGAGCAGAAATTGTAATTTTGTATTGTGTCATGGTTGATGATAATGATGCATAATAATGCAGGAAATGCCACAAACTAATGGTGCCATCTTGTAAAGTTCTTGATGCCTGCATTTTCATTCTATTTTTGGGTTGCTTATATAGTTATTTATGGTAAAGAATGTTTTGTTAGAAGTAGGATGTGTGCTTGTGAACTTCCGTTTGATAAAGTCTAGTACATTTTTTAACAAAATGTACGATATAGAAAATTAATGGTTAAGATTGAGCCATATCATTAAAAGTGACCTGCTAAATAGGTCACTTTTTATAGTTTTGAGAACCAAATCTCATAACCAACCCATTTGAGTCAGAACCAACCTATTTGAGTCATAACCAACATTACACATCTCATAATCACTATCACATATCTTATAACTAACAATCATTTTGCTCATAACCACACAACTTTGATCATAACCAATATCTCATAACCACTAACACATATAGCATAACAAAACACCTTTCGACACCACTTTGTTCATAACTAAAATCACATATCTTATAATCACTAATCAAATATCTCATAACCATTACTCACATATCTCATAACCAACATCACATATATCATAACTATTAATTACATATCTCATAACCACACCACTTTGATCAGAACCAACATTATGTATCTCATAACCACTAATCACATATTTCATAACTAAACATCCTTTGACTTATAACTATATCACTCTGCTTATAACCAAAATCACATATCTAATAATCACTAATCATATATCTCATAACTTTTACTGACTTATGTCATAACCACATCTCATAACCAATACCATTTGCTCCATAACCAACATCACATATATCATAACCACTAATCACATATCTCATAACTACTACCCACATATAGGGGTATAAATTTGGTCCACGAGCTTGCGGCACACCCTAAGTCCAGTCGCACCTAAGTGGGCCCAACCAGGCCTCAGCCTAAGTCTAACCTAAGACCCTGGGCTATGTGTTCTAAAGCCCGGCCTGACTTTGGTGTGTTATGGAGTGTAACCCATCTCGTGAGCTCGACCCAAATTTTTTTTCCCCATCTGGCTCGACCCAACCCCAACGGGTCCCTGTCTCCCTATTAGTGCAACGGTCAAAAATTAATTTTTTTTTTGAAACAGTCGTATAATCGTTAATTCCACCAACAACCAATTTTATTTTATTTATTTTTATATATATAAATTAACCTCTCCCTCCTAAGTCCTATAAATACCACCCATCTCTCATTTTATTTCTCACAAACAAATCTGTCTCTCAAACTCTCATTATCTCTGAACTCTCAACTCTCTCAATTAATTTTGAAGTGTCATCCCTAAGTGACAATTGCAATTGATCACCTATATCTATTTTAGATTTATTTTTAGTTATAGTATCTTCATTAAATATAATAGAAATAGTAATATACAAACAATATACTTTTTAAAATATCTATATACATTTATATATATATATATATATAATTTAACTAAATTTTAATAAAAAATATGTTGAAAAAAATTATTTATGATGTGATTTTATTTTATTCTACTAAATAAATTTTCTCCTAAATTTTTTCCCCAACTTTTCTTCATTTTTTTCTCTACTCTATTTTCTTTCTCTTGATTTGTCCTAGTTGTGCCTGAGCTCTCTTTATTTCTTACTCAGACTTCTCTATTTCGCTCAAATTATCGAACAACTATTGTTGATAGTTCTTCCTTACTGCATTCTTCATCTCTCTACTCACGTGTCTCAGCAATAGATCATTGAACTTGTCACTACTCTCTTTGTCTATTTCAACACTATTCATTCTGGTGATATTTCTCTATTTAGTAAATGGATCTATCTCGAAACTTTAGCTCTTTCACATTAATATGTCATACATACACAAACCTTTGGTCGTAGTTATGATTTGAAAGGTTTTGTTATCATCAATTTATACATGTGTTATAGAACTGTTGAAAAATGAATATTACGCATTTTGTTGTACTGTTCTGCTATCTCAGTCCTCTTCATCCCTCATGCATCTCTCTCATTCTTTACTGTCATTGTAGATATCTCTAATGTTTCTTATCAGAAACGACAACTCCTTTGACGTCATTTTCACAGGTAATAAGCCCGTTTAGTCTCTCTTTCTCATATTCCCTTTCCTCTCGCTCTACTAGCTAATCTTCTCTAACTCTCATTTTCTGTTCCATGGCTTTAAGTCGTTGATTAAATTATTTAATGATTGTTATTACATTTTGTTTCCTCTGTATTATGAGAGATCTCGATTGGTGATTCTAAGATTTTTAGTGATTTGTTTAGTCATTTTATGATAATTGTTATGAAACTTTGTTGCTTGATTACAATATTTGTGGTTAAGAAAAAAATTGGATATTTTTGCTACATCAATTAGTTGTATTGTTATACATTTTGTGATTGATGTTATGAAATTTTTTGGGTTGGTTATGACATTTGTGATTTGTATAAATTTTGATTATTTTTATTATAGCAATTAGTGGTGCAGTTACGCATTTTATAGTTGATGTTATTAAATTTTGTGAGTTGGTTATGACATTTGTGGTTTTAAAACTTTTTAGATGTTTTTATTACACCAATTAGTGGATAGTCACATAATTTTTGATTAATATTATGAAATTTTGGGAATTAGTTACAACATTTGTGATTTTCTATAATTTAAAACAATTTTGTTATGCCAATTAGTGATGGCGTTATGTATTTTGTGTTTTATATTACAAAGCTTTGTGACTTGATTATGATATTTGTGGTTTCTAAAATTTTAAATATTTTTATTATTCCAATTAATGATGTGATTATACATTTTGTAGTTGATGAGTAAAATAGTCTTTTTTTTATTAATTTTACTTAATAAAAATAGATGAAGGATTTATATTAAACATAAATAAAAAAAATTAAGTATAAATTGACAAAACTATAAATTAATAATTTATTTTATTATAAGACTCTATTCATAAATGTTTTAATTATGTTTTTTTAAATGATTATTACATAATTTTGGCCCCATGTTCTCCAAAAATTTGGAACAAACATCCAAATTTTTTCAAATCAAAATTCTTCATTAATTGTTTTTGACAAATCCCTAGACCCTTTCTTTAGCCCAAACACGAGAGAGAGAGAGAGAGAGAGAGAGAGAGAGAGAGAGAGAGAGAGAGAGAGAGAGAGAGAGAGAGAGAGAGAGAGAGAGAGTAATTTCTAGACTTGGGGTGTGCCGCGAGCCCGTGGGCCAAATTTACACCCCCATGTGTGAGTAATGGTTATGAGATATGTGAGTAATTTCTAGACTTGAGGTGTGCTGCAAGCCCGTGAGCCAAATTTACATCCCTATATGAGAGTAATGGTTATGAGATATGTGATTAGTGATTATAATATATGTGATGTTGGTTATGAGGCAAATGGTATTAGTTATGAGGCAAATGGTATTAGTTATGAGATGTGGTTATGACATAAGTGGATAAAGGTTATGAGATATATGATTAGTAATTATTAGATATGTGATTTTGGTTATGAGCCAAGTGATGTAGTTATAAGTCAAAGGGTGTTTGGTTATGAGATATGTGATTAGTGGTTATAAGATATGTAATGTTGGTTATGATCAAGGTGGTGTGGTTATGAGATATATGATGTTGGTTATTAGATATATGAGTAAAGGTTATGAGATATTTGATTAATGATTATAAGATATGTCATTTTGGTTATGAGCAAAGTGGTGTCAAAGGGTGTTTGGTTATGTTAAATGTATTAGTAGTTATGAGATATGAGATATTGGTTATGATCAAAGTGGTGTAGTTATGAGCAAAATGGTTGTTAATTATGAGATATATGACTAGTAGTTATGAGATATGTGATGTTGGTTATGACTCAAAGGGGTTGGTTATGAGATGTGGTTGTGATTCATGTGGGTAATAGTTATGAGATATGTGATCAATGGTTATGAGATATGTGATATTGGTTATGAACAAAGTGGTGTGGTTATAAGCAAAATGGTGTTAGTTATGAGATATGCCAGTAGTGATTATGAGATATGTAATATTGGTTATGAAAAAAAGGTATTGGTTATGAGATATGTGACTAGTGGTTATGAGATATGTGATATTGGAATCCTTGGACTCCTCTGATTTCCTTTGCCCTCTTTTTGGTAACTGGTTACACTGGTTGTCAATTTAAAATTAAATTATTAAAATAATTTAGTTATGTAGTAGTTATGAGATAATATGGTATGTATAAATAACTAAATATAACTAAGTTATGAGTTAATATGATAATGGTTATGATCTATCTGATATTAGTTATAATATAAAATCACATATCCTCATAACTGATGTATGATACATCTAAATGTACCATAGCATCACCCCTAAATGTTACATGTCAACTTGAATGATAAGTTGTTTAGGTTTAATTCAAAATGTCATCGGTTTGAGTCTTGATATTCTATTTTGTTCAACTTCAAAAGGTTGAAACTTAGAAGTTCAATTTCCTTGTGACATGATTTATATCTATTTTTAATTTATCATATACTCAGTCAGACTCAACTCATTTGCTATATACGCTCATGTGTGGAAAAGAAAGGAAAAAAAATAAAAAAAATAAAGGGTTAATTTCATTTTTGTTCTTTCCAGTACGAGTTTCATGTTATTTTAATTCCTAATGTTCAAATTGTATCAATTTACTCTCAATGTATAAAAGTGTTTTAATTTGAATTTTAGTGGTTAAATTGTATCGATTTGGTTTCTAATATATAAAAAGTAGGAAAATGAGTGAGACTTTCATTTTTGGAGATCACCAAAATGATGTGGACCAATCATGTGTTTGTTTGTTTTTATTTTTATTTTATTTTATTTTTCTTTCTGTTTTGGACCAATCATAGGTGAGTGGAGATTGTATTTTTTGGGAGTCTCAGTCATTACTGTAAAATGTATTTCAATTTAATTTTCCAATCTAACCAGTTAATAGATGCATAGGAGACTAAATTGAGACATTTTTATATATCAGAGGTCAAATTGACACAATTTAAACATTAAAATGCTTTTATATATTGAAAATAAAAAATAACGCAAGACATATATTTTAAGATTAAAAATGTAATTTATCCAAAAATGAAAGGCTATTTTGAGAAGATGGTTATAATCAATTTTTTGGTGAAAAGTTACTTATAATTAATTTTTTTGTGAAAAAAAAAAGTAGGTTATAATCTGAAAAGCGGATTATAAGCCCCTTCCTAAAATAGGCCGGAGTCAGGATACTTTTCCAACTTGATGTCCTCAAGTTCCTGCAGAAGTCAACAACACCGCGTATGGATTCCGAAATCAAAAAAAATATAATAATTACACAGTGGAAGTCAGGAAAAAAAATATATTCATAAAAAAATTTACAGTTATAATTATTAATATTTTATTAATTTGTAATTATTTTTTCAAATTTCACTAATGATATTTTTCAAAAAAAATAAAAAAACCCCATAATTTAAGCTTGTTTGGTTTCACATTTTAGGATTCACTTTTTAAAAAATTAATTTTATTTATTTTTTTTTTATGTTTTTTTTTTCACTAAAGTTTTTTTTAATATTTTAAGCAATTTTTTTAATTTTTAAATACACCTAACATAAATATACTTAAAAATTATAATATTTGTGAAATTAAAAAAAAAAAATTCACTAACTACCAAAAATACAAAAAAAAAAGAAGAAAATTTAGTACATGTTCGTATTCTTGTGTATTTATTGATTTTTTAAAATATTTTTTTACAAATATTTTATTTTGAAGATACATCTAAGTAAGGTGCATTTAAAAAAGTAAAACAATTGCTTAAAATTTTAAAAATATTCACTAAAAATAAAAAAATAATAAAAATAAAAAACTTAATTTCTAAAAAATTGAAACCAAACACAATAAATAATTACACACAATGGAAGCCATGAAAGAAAATTATACTCATGAAAAAATTTATAATTTTAATTATTAATTTGTAATTATTTTTTCAAATTTCACTAATGTGATATTTTCCACAAAAAATAAAAAAACCCTATAAATAAGCAATCGTAACTGCAGTGTTTCCCATTTGATTTTTTTGAAACTTACCTTGTTTGGTCTGAAAATTTTAATAATAGTTTTTGAGTTTTCAATTTATATATTTTTGTTCTTAATAATTTTTTTAAATATTTTAATCAATTTTTTTAATTTTTAAATTCATTTAATTTAGATATAATTAAAAAATACAAAATTTGTGTAAAATTTTTCACAAATTCATTGAATACAAAAAATATATAAAAATTCAATATATTTTCGTATTTTATTATATAAATAAATTATTTTTTAATTTTTTTGTACAAATTTTATACCTTTTATGTGTATCTAGATTAAAAGAATTTAAAAAGTAAAAAAAATTTACCAAAAAAATATGAATTAAAAATATAGAAAAATATTTTTGAAACTCCAAACCAAATAAAGTGATTTATTTTTTGAAAAACACAAATGCTAACAAGTGCCCTATCCATTGTTTAATGTTTTTTGGGTGAAGTCATAACATTGTTTAATGTTGCTATTAGTGCAAAAATTGAAAATGGTGAAGAAATTAATAAAATGTTTAAAAATGAGTGAAAAGTATTATTCTTTGGGTTCAACATTTTTTTGGTCTTTTTATTTATTTTTATTTTTTATGCCCCTGAAGCATTTATTACCAAGACTCTTTAAAAAATCAAACGAAAATAAACCATTGATTTTTTTTTATAAGATATACAAAAATTTATAATATAAAAAGCAATTACCAAACCCAATTTAAGAGCTTGCTCATGGAGTTTCCTGGCAAAGGGAAGGAAAAAGAGAAAGCAGATGACACAATTTTGATGTCCACTGCCCAATTACCAGACCAATGATTAAGGTAAGCTATGGAGATCCATTTCCTCACAACTGCCATCCACCCAAAAATCATCATGCTATGTTTGGAAAGGGAAAGAAACATTAAAAAAATAAAAGAAAGAAAATGATGTGAAAGACATGATGTCTGTTTGGCAGAACTTAAAAGCAGTTTATTTCAGCTTTCAGCTTAATTTAAGTTATTTTGATGTGTTTGGTTTACCTTATAACTTATAGCTTATAACTTTTTGGAAGTCAGAAATCAGCTTATTCTTTGAGTGGGACAGGAGATGCTTAATTTATAAGTCAGAAATCAGCTTATGTTCATAGTTATAAGGTATAAGCTGTTTATGCATAAACTATAAATACTTTTCTACAACTCTACTAAACATGGCCATGCAAACATATTAAAGTATGCTCACGACAAAAGGAGGAGAAAGAAAAAGAATAAGAAGATGAGAAAAGTTTCATGGCCACCGTGTAATAGCCAAACCAATCACTAAAATTACGGAGATCAATTTTCTAACAATTACATCACATTATGCATTCTCAATTATTGGGCAATATTTTTATTAAATTTAAATTTATTGAAATTTGGTGAAAATAAATTTTACTCATTTCGTCAAACTTGTATAAAATGAAATTTTACAAAATATTTCATTCAATTATGTATAATCCAAACATTTCACTAAATTCTAACAACTCCAAATTTAATGAAATTGTTAAAAGATGAATGATTGAAAATGAGTTTTATTTTTTTTAAAAAAAACAAAAACCTGAATTGGTTAAAGAAGGTTTTTGAAATGAATTAGAAAGGTTTTTGAAATAATGTGTTGTCATTTTTGCGTTTGGTGAAAAAAAGCTGAGTTTTAGATGAAAAGATGAATTCACCTTCACATTTTTCATTATTGATGTCAAATAAAGCATTTAGTAAAGTGTTTGAGGTTTTTTTATGGGAGTTTTTTTGATAAATCCATTTGGGAGTTTTTTTGATAAATCCATTTTCTAGGAGCTTTATTCCATCCAACCCATATTCTTTTTGACTATTCCATTAGGTCCAATTTGAGATAAGAAGACCAAAATACCATTTTCATCTACTTATGTTCCATTTAGTTCACATTATTTTCTTATGTTTCAATAAGTCCTATGGGTGACATAATTACCAAAATACCCTTAATGTGAATGTTCACACCGTCAATATAAATGTTTATATCGTTAATGTGTAGGGGCCCGGCTCATGTCGATCCTCGTGGGTGCCCGGAAAAATTCAAGTCGGGCCGGGCCGGCCCACAAGCCAAAAAAATAGGCCCGACCTGACCCGTTGATAATATGAATATTCACATTGACAAGTTAACATTCACATTGATAGGAGTGTAAAATTGGCCTGCAGCCCGTGGGCGGCCCGAAACCAGCCCGTCGCCTGGGGCGGGCCTGGGCCGGCCCGTTCACAATATGAATATTTACATTGACATATTAAAATTAACATTAACATTGACAAGAGTGTAAAATTGGCCCATGACCAGTGGGCAGCCCGAAGCCTGGGCCCGGGCCCGGGTCGGGGTGGGCCCGGCCCGGCCCGTTGACAATGTGAATATTCACATTGACATGTTAACATTCACATTGATAGGAGTGTAAAATTAGCCCGCGGCCTGTAGCCGGCCCGAAACCCGCCTGCGGCTCGTGTGCTGCCCTGGGCGGGCCCGGCCCGACCCGTTGATAATGTAAATATTCACATTGACATGTTAATATTCACATTGATAAGAGTATAAAATTAGCCCGCGCCCCGTGGCTGCCTGAAACTAGCCCACGGCCCGTGGGCAGCCCGGGGCGGGCCCGACCCGGCCTGTTGACAATGTGAATATTCACATTGACATATTAACATTCACATTGATAAGAGTGTAAAATTGACTCGCGTCCCATGGGCGGCCCGGGGCGAGCCCGGTCCGGCCCGTTGATAATGTGAATATTCACATTGACATATTAACATTCACATTGATAGGAGTATAAAATTGGCCCGTGGCCCGTGGGCGGCCCGAAGCCCGCCCGCTGACCAGGGTGGGCCCGGCCCAGCTCGTTGACAATGTAAATATTCACATTAACATATTAACATTAACATTGATAAGAGTGTAAAATTAGCCCGTGACCCGTGGGCAGTCCGAAGCCCAGCCCCGGGCCGACGCGGGCCCGGCCTGTTGACAACGTGAATATTCACATTGACATGTTAACATTCACATTGATAAGAGTGTAACATTAGCCCGTGCCCCGTGGTTGCCCGAAACACGCCCATGGCCCGTGGGCAGCCTGAGGCGGGCCCGGCCTGGCCTGTTGACAATGTGAATATTCACATTGACATATTAACATTCACATTGATAAGAGTGTAAATTGACTCGCATCCCATGGGCGGCCCGGGGTGGCCCGGGTTTGGGTCCGGGCCTACCCCGGGCCGCGGGTGAGTTTCGGGCAGCGGACAAGTTTTACACTCTTATCAATGTTAATGTAAACATGTCAATGTGAATATTCACATTGTCACGGGTCGGGCCAAGCCCGCCTCGGGCTTCGGGCCGCCCACGGGCTGCGGGCCAATTTTACACTCCTATCAATGTGAATGTTAACATGTCAATGCGAATATTCACATTGCCAACGGGCCGGGCCCGCCCTGGCCCGAGGTCGGGCTTCGGGCTGCCCACGGGTCACGGGCCAATTGTACACTCTTATCAATGTGAATGTTAACATGTCAATGTGAATATTCACATTGTCAACAGGCCGGACCGGGCCAGTCCCGGGCCGCCCACGGGCCGTGGACGGGTTTCGGGCAACCACGGGACGCGGGCTAATTTTACACTCCTATCAATGTGCATGTTAACATATCAATGTGAATATTCACATTGTCACGAGTCGAGCCAAGCCCGCCTCGGGCTACGGTCGGGTTTCGGGCCGCCCACGGGCTACGGGCCAATTTTACACTCTTATCAATGTGAATGTTAACATGTCTATGTGAATGTTCACATTGTCAACGGCCCGGGCCGGGCCCGCCCCGGGCAACGGGCGGTCTTTTGGCCGTCCATGGGCCGCGGGCCAATTTTATACTCTTATCAATGTGAATGTTAACATGTCAATGTGAATATTCACATTGTCAACGGGCCGGACCGGGCCCGCCCCGGGCCGCCCATGGGCGGCGGGCGGGTTTCGCTCCGCCACGGGACGGGGGCCAATTTTACACTCCTATTAATGTGAATGTTAACATGTCAATGTGAATATTCACATTGTCAATGGGCCGGGCCGGGCCGAGTCGGGCCCGCCCTGGGCTGCTGTCTAGTTTTATACTCTTATCAATGTGAATGTTAACATGTCAATGTGAACATTCACATTGTCAACAGGCCGGACCGGGCCCGCCCACGGGCCGTGGGCGGGTTTCAGGCAGTTATGAGGCGCAGGCTAATTTTACACTCCTATCAATGTGAATGTTAACATGTCAATGTGAATATTCACATTGTCAATGGGCCGGGCCAGGCCCGTCCCGGGCTGCGGGCGAGCTTTTGGCCGCCCATAGGCCGCGGCCCAATTTTATACTCTTATCAATGTGAATGTTAACATGTCAATGTGAATATTCACATTGTCAACGAGTCGAACCGGGCCCGCCCCGGGCCGCCCATGGGCCGCGGGCGGGTTTCGCGCCGCCACGGGACGGGGGCCAATTTTACACTCTTATTAATGTGAATTTTAACATGTCAATGTGAATATTCACATTGTCAATGGGCCGGGCCCACCCTGGCTCGCGGGCGGGTTTCGGGCTGCCCACGGGCCAATTTACATTCCTATAAATGTGAATTTTAAAATATAAATGTTCACATCATTAAATTGCTAATCGTTGAAAAAATATTTATAAGGGTATCAAAATTAAATATAAGGGCATAAGTGTCCAAGAAAATAGTGTAAATCAAGAAAATGGACTTTATGGAATAAAACTATACATACATGGGACTAAATGGATTAAAAAATTTCTTCATGGACTTTTTAGGTTAAAACACTTCTAAATTGGACTTATCAATAAAAATCCCATTTTTTATTTATTATTATTTTTGTTTTATTGAACTTCTTATAATTTTTTTTTAGACTTCTAGATTCTACTCTATTAGACATACTGAAAAAGTAAACTTTCTAAAAAAATTTCAAAAAAAAAAAAAAATCTAGAAAGGACAAAAAAAAAGTAAAAAATACTTGGCTTTTTAAACTTTTTCCAATATTTTTAAAAACATTTTAGATTTGTCTTTTAAAATTTTTCTAGACAAGATAGTTTGAATTTTTTTTTTAAAAATCATATAATTTTACAAAAAGATCGCTAAAAATAAAAAATAAAAAATAATAGGGACCTTTTTAGTATAAATTTTGAACAAATTTAACGAATAAAAAAAATGTATTTGTGATCTCAACCATATAAATTAAACTCTCTTTTCATATTATTGTAAACTGGCCTATCACTCGTACTATGCACGGGATAATTATAGATATTTATATTTGTTTTAGATTTTTTTAATATATAAATTATGTTTTTTAAGATTTTTTATAAAAATAATTTAACAATCTTATCACTAACCATAGTGTATGAGAGAAGTTGAAAATGGTACTGCAATAACTATACATAGATTGTATCTATAATTATTTGTATGAGGGAATTTTAAATGCTGATCAGAGGATTTTGACTAAATCAATAAATGCAGGCATGTGGAAAGACATGTGGATTGAAAAAAATTAATAAATGTTGATTAGGAGGTTTTGACAAAATCAATAAATGCTGAGTTTTTTTTTTAATAAAAAAATTAGAAAATTCAGATTGAGATATTGAAACTTCCACAGGCCTTGCGGGTTAAAAATTCCATTTTACTTAATATATAGTATAGATATATAGATAGTGGTAACCCGTGCTATGCACAAAATTTTATATTTTAAAAAAAAATATATTATAATTATTAGATAAGCTTTAAAGATTTTTAAAATTTTTTTTTATGTTATAATATAATATATAAGATATAGATAGATATCTACAACTTTAATAAAATATAATCTAATTTTTTGGGGAAGAGAAAATGAATGCAAGTTTTAATTTATTTATTTTTTTTGAAATGGATGAGAGAGATTAGGAGGGAGAGATTATGAAATATTTTTGTTATTAAATAAATAAATCGGCTAATATTTTTTTAATCTATTTTGTAAATTAAAAAATTAATAATTTTAGAAAATTGATTAATTTGTCCCATTAAGTAATTTAAAATTTTGATAGATATATATAAAAAAAATACATAATTATATTACTAAATCATAATTCAAATTTAGATGCTATATTTTTTTTGAGATCTATAGCTAAATTCTTATCTTCTTTATGTTTGATTGGGGGGATAAGAGGGGGGATTATTTACTGTGCAGATTGTAATCCGCACAGTAAATCAATCCGATGTTTGTTTTTTTTTTTTTAGTACGCCGGACATGGAGTCCGAACGGACTCCTTAACCCCCATATGGGGGATTATACTATCCTAGGAGGGGGGGTGTGGGACAATTTTAGGAGGATTATTTACTGTTGGGATTAGGGGTGAAATGACCATTTTGATCCTCTACTATTTAATTATGTATTATATTTAGCAAAATTTAATAAAATTTAAATGTCTTAATTTAAAAATAAAATAATTTTATTTAACTTTTTATTGATGTTTTATTTATTTTTTTTAAATAATTTTTTATAGATATTTTATTGATGTTTTATTTTAAAATTTTGTTTATATTTTATTTAATTTCATTATTTAAATGTTAATAGATTGTTTTATTTAATTTCATTGTTTAATTATTATTATTTTTAAAAACAAATTTATTTAAAATTTTAATTAAAAAAATAATATAGAATTTTATTGATATTTTATTTATTTATTTATTTAATTAAAAAAAAATAAATTTATTTAATCTAGCTAAAAATAATTAAAATATTAAAGATATGTTTAATATTGCTATTACTTAGTAAACAATTGAAAAAGGGTAAATTAGTCTTTTGTTCATTTATCCTATCCAGTCCGTCTAACCAAACGTTGGATTCACTAAAATTAATCCTTTCCAGATATCTAATCCCATGAAAAAATAAACACAGGATACATACCCAATCCAACAAAATAGTCCGGGGGATTCACAGTCTCAGGATTCAAGTCCGATGAATTCTAATCCCCCATTATCCAGTCCGTCCAATCAAACACACCCATATATGAGAGAAATTGAAAAATGTGCTGCAGTAATTATGAGAGAAGTCAAAAGGGATTGTGGGTTGGGAGAAACTAATAAATGTTGAGGTTGGGTTGGGAGAAACAATAAATGCTGAGTTTATTTTTTGTTAAATCAAAAAATTAGAAAATTAGAAAATTAGGATTAGGATATTAGAGTTCTCGCAAGGCCTGTGAGTTAAAAACCCTATTTTACTTAATATATAGTATAAATAAAATTATAATTTTTTTAACATTTCTCAAGAAAAAAGAAAAAGAAAAAGAAAAAGAAAAGGTAATTGCACCCCAATGTAAGTCAAGAATAAAAAAAAATGCATATTCATAAAGTTTATGGTTTTAATTATTAATATTTATAGAAAATGTACTCATTTACAATTATTTTTAAAACCTCCCCATGTTTTTCACAAAAAAGAAAAAAAGAAAAAAAATGAAGAGTGAGAGAGACTCATTATCTTATGTTTGGGAAAAAAAATAAAAAATTTATACTATATATTAAACAAAATGGGGTTTTTAACCTCAAAGCTTGTAGGAGCTTCAATATCTCAATCTGAATTTTCTAAATTTTTTATTAAAAAAAAAAATTCAGCATTTATTGATTTGGTCAAAATTTTCTGATCAGCATTTATTAACTTTTTTCAATCCACATGTCTTTCCACATGCCTGCATTTATTGATACAATACCCTGATCAGCATTTAAAATCTCCTCATACAAATAATTATAGATACAATCCGTGTATAGTTACTGCAGTACCCTTTTTAACTTCTTTCATACACTATAGTTAGTGATAAGATTGCTAAATTATTTTTATAAAAAAATCTTAAAAAACATAATTTATATATTAAAAAAAATCTAAAACAAATATAAATATCTATAATTATTCCGTACATAGCACGGGTGATAAGCAAGTATCTATCTATACTATATATTAAGCAAATGAGGGTTTTTAACCCCAAGCCTTGTGGGAGCTCTAATCTCCCAATCTAAATTTTCTGATTTTTTTATTTAAAAAAAAAACCTTAGCATTTATTAACTTCTCCCAACCCCTAACTCTTACCCTCATAATAATACTTTAATGCATTAAGAACAAACATAAAAAAATTCTTTGAAATCCAACACATACGAATTCCTTGAAAAGTCCCAACACATATGATTATTATCCCTCATAATAATACTTTAATGCATTAAGAACAAGTATAATTTTTTTTTTTGAAAAGTCCAACACATATGATTATTATCAAAATATTAAATTTTAATATAATATAATAAAAAAAAGAAGACATTTAATTCCTTAAAAAGTCCAACACATATGATTATTATCAAAATATTAAACTTTAATATAATATGTGCGGGGAGCAAATATTCAAGCAAGCCCGCACTCTTTTCTTCCAAGCTCCTGCCTGTCCGATCGACCTGTGAGCACAACGGCGGTGAGCTACCTGGCGGTGTGTGGCCGAAAAACCCCTCCGACGATCAAGTTAGACACACACACAGGGATAGAGAGGGAGAGGACTGAGTTGTGTTTAGCGTTTTTCTCACCAAATTGTGTCATCCCCAAGCATGGGGGGCGTAGACATTCTTATATACCTTCTGCGCCCAAAATCTACTCCCAGTGATCTCGCGACACGTGGTACTGCTATCCCATCTATCAGCACAAATCTTGCTGACCATCACCTAACCCGACTGCCAGCCCACTCTACTGGGAGCTCGGCAGCCGGGCTGCAACATCTCGGCTGTCAATGGCCGTGTTGTGCAGTTGGCCAAAGCGCTCCGTCGCCGCGCTCCGTTTCGACCGAGCTCGGTTGCATCCCGGTACTGCCGAGCTCAGGAGAGCTCACGCTGGTTTACTATCAGCCTTCATGCCGAGCTAACTCTTGGACCGTGGAACAACCACGCGTCGCCTGGCGCCGGACATCCCGCTTGACCGGCTTCTAAATCGTGACGCCAAACAGCCCGGTCCAACCACGCCTTCCCTTATCCGAGCAAAACCTCTAAGGATGGGGCCGTGTTACCGCGACCCAACCTTGTTCGGCCAAATCCGTCCGGCCCAAATCTGTCTAGCCATTATTACAGCCCAAACCAGATCATAAATCTCCCTCTCAATTGCCCCTTAATTCCGTCCGCGCAAGCGTGACTGGGATTACCTGTTCTGACCGGGTTAACTCTTCCTCGGTCTTTAGTTTTACGAGAGGTCAACTGGGCTACTTTACTTGCTTGGTTCCCTGACCTGCTCGGTCGTCGCTTCGTCTGACCAACCTGTCCCCTCAACTCTGTCGCCGCCATTAATGAGGGCACGTGTCATGCGCTGATTGGTCCTCGAGCGGCCAACCAATGCGTCTGTTAGCATTCAAATTTTTGGCGGTTTTTCCACCTTAAAAGCATGCCTAGCTTCCTTCATCCTACTCTTCTTGCCTCTTCATTCTCTTCGACGACCCAGAGCTCGTGCCATTCTTCCCTTGCCATTTCTGAGCTTGTGTTTGAAGGAAGAGTCACTGTCTTCAACTGGTAAGTCCTTAAAGCCCCCATTTTTACTATTTCACTTGGTATTGCACATATTAGGGCATAAATCTGTAGATTTTAGGACGTACCCTACCCCAAATCCTCACCTGGCCCTTATTCGCGTCGCTGTTCTTGCTGTTCTTCATTTTTCCCAATGAATACTGAAGATCTAGGGCGGACCGGGCTCCAGGTCTTCTTTTGATCCAAAAAATCATTTAGACCGAGCAAATAACCAGTCTGTCAAAACCTTAGGAGAAACCGGGTAGGCAGAGAACTCGGTCGCTAGACCGGACTAAAATCTGGTCCGCTTGAGGGACCGAGCTCCTTGACTCACCCTATCGATCGAGGTGGTTGGCACCCTCCATGACCGAGCTAAAGTCAAGCTCGTTTTACGTGACCGCGCTCACACTTACAATTGCCATACTTTTCCTGCAGAGTCCAAGGGGACCTGTAACGACCCTCCTCTTACTCTTGTCATACTTGCATACATTCATGCATGATCTTGCCTTGTTATGTTAATTTGAAGGATTTGCTTGCCTTGTTTTGTTTGTACTGCTTGCATGATTTTGTTCTTTGCTCGGCGTGTAGCCGAAGTCATCCTGAGTTTAGATCAACCCCGAGCCTTGTACCTTGAATGTCTTGGAACCTTGGTCGACCCCCATCTTCACCTCGGGCATTATTGCCGAGATGTTTTGCACTTAGTGAACCTTGTCCTTGGGCAGGTATGGCCTAGGCCGAGATGTGGCACACCCCGGCCAAGGTGTGGCACAGCTTAGTCAAGCGTCGTCTTCCCTAGCCGATGTTTTGTTACCCCGTTGCCTTATCCATGATTCGAGCCGATGTCGTTCATTGCCGATGCGTTGTACCGAGCTTGCTGCATACGCTTTGTCAGAGACTTGTCTTATCAATCAATCACCTTTTTGAGCTGAACCAACCCGATGGCGCCACGTGTCCGAGCTAATTGTTAAGACAGCCGACAGACCTAGAAACAAATCATTCTTGTCTCAAATCTTTGCCTTTAGAGAGAGAAGCTCTTGAGAGGAGTTCTTGAGTGAGAGTGATCTTCCAAGCTTGATCTTCGTGGTTTGATCCGTTGGATTCGAGTTTTGAGGTTAGAATCTTGATCTACTTTGGCTGTTATTGTTGACCATCTAGCTGCATTGCATGATCGGATTTGTTTTGCATGTCATACATCGCTTTGAAGCTGGTTTTGAAAAGAGAAAATGGTTTTTATGTGTTCTTGAAGAAAAGTCTCATTTTGATCCGAAAGTTTGGAACGAAAGCCATGTTTTTGTGTTTGTTCTTGCATGACCTTCTTGTATGGGTACCCAGGTCCATGTTTTGAACTCGTGGCATGGAGCCTCAGATTTTGTAACAAGTTTTGATCTTGCATTCGTCTTTCTCATGATCATGTTCATCATGTTCTTCATGTTTTTCAAAGGGAAACCCAGGTTTTCCCGACTTTGCTTTTGATTGAGGCCAACGGGACCACACCTCGGCAAGGATGTGTGGGACCTCGGCAAAGATCTGGTTGGTACCCAGTGTGTTCTCATGAGGCGGGAGCAGTGTTTGAACTCCCAGCATGTTTTGCTTTGTCATTGACTTGGAACTGGTGTGAATGCCGAGATCATTTGCATGCATATAAGGCTTGTCTTGAGAATGTGGTTTGCCATGTGATTTGTAGGACCTTGATCTTCGCTTTGAGCCTACACCCGAGGAAAACTATGTGAGTGGTATTATCGATAAAGCTATGTTATACTTGTTTGATAAATCTTGCTTGCTTTGTTTTGACGAAAGTGTTTTGTTAAGCATGAATGAATAGCTCTTGTTTTGATGTATCAAGTATAATCCTTGTTTTGATGCCATCTTGAAAAGTCCCTTGTGCTGGAGGACTATAAACTTTCGCAGTACTAAGCATAAAAGGATACGGTCCTTGTTAAATCGGGCTACGGGCCTAAGTAACATAAGTCCCTTGTGCTGGAGGACTCTAAACTTTCGCAGTACTAAATGTAAAAGGATACGGTCCTTGTTAAATCGGGCTACGGGCCTAAGTAACATAAGTCCCTTGTGCTGGAAGACTCTAAACTTTCGCAGTACTAAGTGTAAAAGGATACGGTCCTTTCTTGAAAAGATTACTATGTTAAATCGGGCTACGGGCCTAAGTAACACCAGTCCCTTGTGCCGGAGGACTATAAACTTTCGCAGTACCCTTGACTAAACGATTACGGATCGTACAGCCTTGATACTCGTAATACTTGATTGATGGATACGGTTTGTCCCTTGCTTCGCCGATACTTGTAATACTTGATTGATGAATACGGTTCATCCCTTGCTTCGCCGATACTTGTAATACTTGATTGATGAATACGGTTCATCCCTTGCTTCGCCGATACTTGTAATACTTGACTGATGAATACGGTTCATCCCTTGTTTTGCCATACTCGTAATACTTGATTGATGAATACGGTTCATCCCTTGCTTCGCCGATACTTGTAATACTTGACTGATGAATACGGTTCATCCCTTGTTTTGCCGATGTCAGTAAGCATCTTTGGATACTTGTAATATTTGATTGATGAATACGGTTCATCCCTCGTCTTGATAAAGTTTGATATGTTTCGCTTGAAAGACTTCGGCTATATTCATGCAAAACCTTTATTTCTAGTACCATTCACTGAGTATCCAAGCTCACCCTCTCTATATATATGTAGGTGATGAGCAGGACGTCGGCGACGCCTAGACTGTTTTGAAAGCTGTTTGGACTCTTGATTATGTCGGCTTTGTTTTGTATTTACGTCGGCAATGTTATTTATCTTTCATGTCGGCGAATCTTGAAAATCATGCTTCTTGACTTGTATTTATTGTGTTTTGTATATGTCGGCTCGAGAAGCCTTTTGATCAAGATGTAATACGTATTTTACTTGTTGTATTCAAGTTGTAAAGTTAATTTAAAATGTTTGGCATTGCATTTGATCTACGCACAGCTCTTATGGACCACTTGTATTTGATTTATTGCTTCCGCATTTGTGAGCCCCCTATATTTATACTCTGATTGTGTTAAGTTTTTCAAAGTTGGCTTTCGGTAATTATGGATTACTGGCCATCACGGCACCAAACTACTAGGGGCGGTTTGGGGTCGTGACAGGACCGCTGACCAAATATTGAGGCTCTCAAAGACCGAGCAGCCATCCAGACACTAGTGTTTGCCAAGCCACCTCAGTCGAGCTAAACCAGCCGGCTACACATGGGGCGCTTCCGCTTCCTTGTTGACACCTCGGCTGCCTTGGCCGTATTCCAAGAAGACTACGGTATCCCGGCAGATGTTCACCTAGAGCTCGCCAAGATCGAGACAACCCCTTGGGGCAGATTAGACCAGTGCTCATTCACCGTTCTTTCCATTGTTGAAGGAGGTCTCCGTTTCCCGGTCAACCCTCTGCTGACCGAATTCCTGCGCCGTACCGGGCTAGCACCCACATGAGTGTCAACCAACACCTACCGAATAGTCAACGACATTCACGAATTAAATAACCGGCTAGGGACCAACTTAGGTTTAGCCGAGATATTGCGACAGTACACTTTTGGGCACACTGGCGATGGCCTCGCCTACTACTTAAAGATTAGGCCGGGCAAAGAAAAAATAGTGACCGATACCCCAGACAAAAACTTACACGACGACGAATTCTTCTGGGTGTCCGGCAATTATGAAACAGCCGACGTACCGGGCTGGTTCATTAGCAAGAATTTCGGTGAGACATGTAAGCCGTGCTAACTTTCCCGGTCAATTGCCTTTGTTCCATAATCTAAACTTTAACATTTTTCTTTTTTTCTTTGCAGCAATCCACGCCTTACAAGCCAACTACCACTACCCCAACGAGGAAGCCATCAGGGCCGTGCTCCGTTATCGCAATCGGGATTGCAACGAGCTGCTCGGCTACACCCTGACATACCGGTACTCTGCTCCATGCCGGAGTAAGATCACAGACTTCCTCCGTGCTCCATCACCTCCTCCAGACCCAACACTACCGGACGTGCCCTTAATCCGGTTAACCGAGGAAGAAGAGATGGCAAAACGAAGTCGTATCAAAAACCTCCTCATTGCAACATCTGCTGAGGTACCGAGCGTCGTCACCCCCGCTCCAGCTGCCGGTCAATCAAGTGGCGTTGTGGTGGCATTGGCGTCCCCAGCCAGCCAAGAAGCCCGCCGGGCTGGGAAAAGGCCTCACGCAGATCCCTCTACCGAGCTGGGTGAAGAGCTGACTACCGAGCAACCCACCGTCACCATAGACCCAACACCGGTATGGCGACCGCAGCTCAAGCACCGGGGTAAGGAGATCCCGGCAACGGCCTCCATGAAGGGTGACAAAGAACATCTCCTTGCCTTTGACCTCTCCAAGGCCCTTCTCCTGCCGAGCGACGTGGTCAGAAGCGACCATGTCCCAGACACCCGGCTGGTGAAGTCATCCGTGAAGTCCATGACCAAGGTAAGAGTCTCAAACTTCTACTCAAATTTTCACAAGTGTTTGCACGGTTTCCACTCTGATCCAATTTTCTTCTCGCAGGCCATCCAAAAGCAACATTTGGTCATGGAGCGCATCCATTGACTGCGGCAAAAGGCAAACGACACTGCCAGCCAAGTCCAAAGCCATCAGACCGAGCTCGGCCGAGCACAGTCTTCACTACAGATTGCCAACGCTGACAACACCAAGTTGCTTGGCCAGCTTGGCGACGCCGAGAAAAAGAGGGATGAGCTCCAGGCCGAGCTAGACGCACTCAAAGAGTCAAGGGAGAAGGAGTGCGAAGACGCCAACAACGCCGGCTTTAAGGAGGCCGAGGACAGCTATAAGAAGCAGGTTTTCGCCACCCAAGACATCTATTTCAAAGTGGGTTGGAAGTTTGCCTGCGAACAGCTTGGTCAAGGTCCTGATACCGATGTGTTTGCCTCTCCGCTAGTTGTCTTCCTACCGACCTATCTCGTGCCATATGCCAACGACGTCTTCAGCGCGTTGGAGGCTGAGGCCGAGGAAGGGCTTGAAGGAGCAGCCGAGGCAGATGCTGAGGGAGAGGACCGCCAAGAGTAGGAGCAGCCCGGCCAAATTACGACCGGCATCGAGATCAAAGCCCACCGATCAACCTGGAGGAAGCTGGCGACGAATTCACTAACCTTTCCCCCATAGTGTAGTTTTCTTTGTTTTTCTTTCTTTTTGCTCTGCACATGTAACCGGGCTGTCTGCCCCACCTCTTGTACATATTTTTATCATCAATGAAAAAGCTCAATTTTCTTGAAGTGTTAGCATGGGTCAGCTGAGTAACCTCAACCGAACAAAATACTTCGGCAACATTAACCATCGTGCTTAACTTAACTAACCGGCAAAGGCATCTCGGTAGTATATACAGCTAAGCACGTCAACTTTTTCAACCGGAGTAAATAATCTCGGTTGAGAATACCCAGGTTGAGCAAAACATCAACTCTTTCAACCGGAGTAAATTATCTCGGTTGAAAATATCCAAGTTGAGCAAAACATCAACTTTTTCATCCGGAGTAAATCATCTCGGTTGAGAATACCCAAGTTGAGCAAAACATCAACTCTTTCAACCGGAGTAAATCATCTCGGTTGAGAATACCTAAGTTGAGCAAAACATAAACTCTTTCAATCGGAGTAAATCATCTTGGTTGAGAATACCCAAGTTGAGCAAAACATCAACTCTTTCAACAGGAGTAAATCATCTCGGTTGAGAATCTCAAATTGAGCAAAACATCAACTCTTTCAACCGGAGTAAATCATCTTGGTTGAGAATCTCAAAACTCAAAGCAACATTAAAAATGCTGAAGCAAAGATGAGTCACTTCTATAGACTGACAAAAATGAATATTACATGAAGTGTAAGGCAAAAAATTCCTTTGCACAAAATGAAAGCTAAAGCTAGAAATAATACAGCTTGAGGTTGGTTGCATTCCATGGCCGGGGTATTCCTCTACCATCCAAGTCCTCCAGGTGATATGCCCCCTTGCCCGCCAGACCAGTTATCTTGTAGGGTCCTTCCCAATTTGCCCCTAGTTTGCCTTCACCTGGCACCAGGGTATTGCCCATGACTTTCCTCAAGACCCAATCACCTACTTTGAACGGTCTGGGGTGCACCGTTTTGTTGTATTTCCTTGAGAGCTCTTGTTGGTAGGCAGCGACATGGATGAGTGCCTTTTCTCGACGCTCTTCCACTAGATCTAGTTCAAGGGCAATGGCTTCGGCGTTCAGCTCGGGTTCAAAACTTTCACGTCTGAGGGTGGGCATGCCGACTTCCGAAGGTATGACTGCCTCCATGCCATAAGCCAAAGCATATGGAGTTTCCCCGGTAAACCGCCGCGGGGTTATTCGGTATGCCCAAAAGACGCTGGGGAGTTCCTCAACCCACTTTCCCTTGGCCTTTTTCAGCCGTTTCTTCAATCCATCAAGTATGATCTTGTTCGACGCCTCGGCTTGGCCATTGGACTGTGGGTAAGCCGGAGTAGAGTTGTAGAATTCAATCTTTAAATCTTCACAAAACCCTCTGAATAGGCCACCGTCAAATTGGGTGCCGTTATCAGAGATCAGAATTTTGGGGACGTCAAACCGCGTGACCACGTTCTGCCAGACAAACCGCTTCACGTCTTTCTTCTTGATTGTTGCCAAAGGCTCCGCTTCAACCCATTTGGTGAAGTAGTCTGTGGTTGTAACAAGCCCGCAGGGGACCTCGCTACAGCTCGGACTCGATTTGTAGTCACGGTTCTTAATCTGAACCAAAGAGTCCAAATCCGGCAAATCGTTTTGAGAAAACAGATTTTTGAAAGAAGTGCCAAACATGGACTGCTTTGCCAGATACAGAGTCGCCACCTAAATGTTTTTTTAATGGGAAATTTAGGAAACCCTGACTCGGTGCCAAAGGCCACGTGTCCGTCATCACCAAAGTTGCCTCGGCTCGGGAACTTGGGTACGATTGGGGAAGGTCACTTCGTGAGCACCCCCGCTCGCCCGATCAAAGATCGGCCTCTACTAACCATGATATCTATTTTTGAAAACTTTGTATGTCCTTATTCCGGTTATTAGCCTAGGTTACTATGTGATGCACGCAGCATATAAGTATAGATTGGGTCGCCCGAAATGGAACAAAACATTTCATGTTTGTTTATTTGAAAGATGGTTTGCTACTCGTAAGTAGGCTTAAAATGCAGATTTTGCCACCCGCAGGTGGGCTTGGAAAAGATGGTTTTGCCACCATCTAGTGGGCTTGAAACAAACAGTTGATGATTTATTCCAATCCAAGTAACCCAACCTTCACCCACAGGCATTCAAGGCAGTTATATCACATAAGCAATTAGCCTCATGGTAAGCATGCTATTCATGGCAGTCACTCACACGCATGCAAGGATGCTAAAGCATAAAACTTACTGGGTACTCCAAGCCAAAACAAAAACTCATTAGAAATCATGCATGAATCCTAAGTATACAGAAATGCCTAATGCAACACATGCAAGAATGCAAACTATAGCAGGCTCGGCTATTCTAAACATGGCATATGAAATGCTACAGCTAATATGTATTCAACTTGGAATTGAAAATACAATGCAGTTAGTATGATGCGCCGAGCCCGGTGCATGCAAAACAGATGAATGAATGCAAACATGCTATCATACTGTATGCTAATTGAAACATGCCCTAATCTAACCATCATAAGCGGGTAAATAAAAGGGAAAAAGACGTGGGGTTGGAAGACATACATCACACACACGCACACTTATTACAATTGTGCCCTCGCTTGGAGGGTCCGAACAAATAATACAGTTTCGAATAAAAGAATATTACAGTCCAAATATTACAGTCCGAATAATATACAAATTCCTAATTAATTAACAAATTAACTAAGAAAATAAATAAAACTGGCATGCAAGCCAGGGACTGCCTTGCTTCTGATGGATGAGGCATGTCCGGGTTGTCTTGCGCGGTAATCCACCGGGATGCCCCAATTAGCCTCTGTTTAGCAGTTATTCTTGGAAAGCGTGCCGAGCTTCGAAAAGTTGTTGATTCTTTATTTTGCTGCAACAGAGAGCAGGAAAGGGGCATAGCAATGTATTTTCACAGATATATGCATGCCTCGATCCTCGTGCCACCAATCACGCATACCGAGGCATGATGGCCGAGGAGTCAAAATGCACAATTCAATATAGGATGAATGCACATGAAAACACAACAAGAACCTAACTCTATCATGGGTAATCCGGAGTGTCGGTGACTGGGAATTGAGACACGTTCCGTCACTCGGAGTATGAAACGCACCTCGTTTCCCATGCCCGGGCTAACTCCTATTCCGAACACGATGCAATATGCATGACATGCATGAAATGCAACTAAGATACAGCCTAGCATGCACAATGCTATGAAAATGAGATGCCTCGAAATGCATGCACACGGGCACGCAAACCGAGAAAATGACAGAATGCGATCTAAATGACATGGAAATATGATATGAGCTTACACTAACACGAGAGAGCCTCAGCCACACTCACGTAAGAGGCCGATAGATGAAAATGAAGTGCCTCGAAATGCGTGCACACGGGCACGCAAACCGAGGTAATGGCATATGCATTGCAAATGCATGGAAATGGCATACAGAATGTAACATGGACTTATACTAACATGAGAGAACTTCAGCCACACTCACATAAGAGGCCGATAGATGAAAATGAAGTGCCTCGAAATGCGTGCACGCGGGCACGCAAACCGAGGCAATGGCATATGCAATGCAAATGCATGGAAATGGCATACAGAATGCAACATGGACTTATACTAACATGAGAGAGCCTCAGCCACACTCACATAAGAGGCCAATAGATGAAAATGAAGTGCCTCGAAATGCGTGCACCTGGGCACGCAAATCGAGGCAATGACATACGCAATGCAATGACATGGAAAAATGATATGCAAACATGCTAATGGATTTTTAGCAATGAAAAGTGGGGAAAAACAGCCCCGAAATGAGGCGAAAACACACCCGATGCATAGAATCTCTCCCGAAATGCAAAGTTAGGCGCATAGAATGAACTACAGCTATACAAAGCATGCATAATTGGTACATGGAATGAAAAGACAGAAGCAAGGCAGCCTCAAAATAAGAATTTTTCCAGTACAAATCATGGCCAAACAGCAAGCAATGATAGGGCAACAATGGCATGCAAAAATGGCCCTAAACATGAGGTTATGAAGCAACTCACGGCTGCGAACTCCAAATAGGTTAGGACCCTTCAATAACATTGAAGAGGGGCCCAAAATATGATGTTTTCCAGAACTGTAAAAACTCCAAAAACAAACACAGGTATGGCTGCACTCCTATGCAAGAAAAGGGCCAAAAGGTGGCCAAAGAGGCAAGTGGTATATGCAAAGCCCAAACTGAAAAATTCCCTTCTACAACATTGAAGAGGGACCAAAAATAAGCATATTTACAGAACTGTAAAAACTCCAAAACAGTATACAAACATGCTAGAAATGCAATGCAAAATAAGGCTCAAAAGAGGCTATAACATGAGGTATGCAAAATATTCCACAAACAGCCAAAGACCCTTAATGAAACATGAAGAATGGGCCAAAATAAGACTATTTTCAGAACTGTAAAATGGCCAAAAACAAAAGCATGATAGGCTAACAAAACATGCAAGAATGGGGACCAAAAGAGAGATATAACATGAAGTGGCATATGGAGGTTCCAAACCATGAAAGGCCCTAAATGAAACATGAAGAATGGACCAAAATGAGACTATTTTCAGTGCTGTAAAATGGCCAAAAACCAAAGCACAATAGGCTGCCAAAGCATGCAAAAATGGGACCAAAAAGGGAGTATAAAGGCAAGTATTGCATGGAGGTCCCAAACAGTGTTGATCCCTTCTTAAATGTTGAAGAGGGGCTCAAAATAAGCCTCCAAAACAGATCACACACAAGCAAAAAAAATCATGCAAGAAAACGGTATTTGAGAAGGGTATTGAAGCAAGTGCAATATGGGGGGCTCAAACAGGGTTGAGCCCTTAAGAAAAAGTGAAAATGAGCTCAAAACAAGGCCACTTTCAGTTATGGCCGGAGCTCAAAGCAAAAAGCATATATGGTTAAGAAAAGTTGCAAAAATAAGCCCAAAAAGGGTGAAATAGCAACTCACCCTTGTAGACCAATCTTTGGTTGCTTCTTGGACCAAGTTGCAGCACCTTTAGCCTTTGAGAAGCCCTCCTTGTTGCTGGAAATGGAGTGGTGGTGGTGGTGCTTGGTGGTGATGAAGGAATGAAGTATAGAACTTGGATGTTTTTGAGGAAAATGAGAGAGATAGAGGGAGGTTTGAATGTATATGCTTGAAGGCAATTTCTCTAACCCCTAATACAAGTGTTGGCCCTTGGTTATATGGACCAAAAAGAGGGGCAAAAGGTGGTGGAAAAAGGAGACAAGCTTTCCCCCACAAAATATCCCCCGGATATAGATATTTTCTGGGGGATAAAGCTATACAGCTGTAAAGTGAACAGTGTGAGGATCATGGCTGGCCAGGTATTTTTGTTGTAGGTGGCCGGCCGGCCACACCCCCTAGCCGGCCGGCTAGGGGTCAAAAGGGTCAAGTTGGTTTAGTGGCCGGCCACCACATAATGGTGTCCTCCCATGTGCCCTCTACACAACCCTGTGGTTAAAAGTCCAAGAAAGTGGCTCAAGGGTGTTCAACATTGGCTCGGAAGGAGGGGTTCAAAAGGGTCAAGCAACATTAGTGGCCGGCCACCAACTTTTAGGGTCCTCCCATGTGTGTACATCACAAGTATGTGGTTCAAAGTTCAAGAAAGTGGGCCCAAGGTGTTCAACATTAGCCCGGAAGGAGGGGTTCAAAAGGGTCAAGTAACATTAGTGGCCGGCCACCAACTTTTAGGGTCCTCCCATGTGTGTACATCACAAGTATGTGGTTCAAAGTTCAAGAAAGTGGGCCCAAGGTGTTCCACATTAGCCCGGAAGTGTGAAAAACGGGCGTCGGAGGGCGTCGGAGGATATATAACTGGTTGCTGCAACAATTACTGGCCTCCCACCCTTTAGTGACCTTCCCAATGATAAAACAAAGGTACCTGCCAAAAATGAACGAAAACCGTTGCAAAACGAATGTTCGGGGGCCAAAACACGCAGTTCGAGGTCCCGAAAATGGGCTGTTAAGCACCGAAAGTGGCATTCGGCCACGAAGTGGGTTTCTCAGACCCCAGTGTCCCTCAAAAGGGAGTAGAAAGGAAGTATGCCAAAAATCAGAACAAACGGAGATGGTTAGGCGGTCCCGAACAGAGGCACACGGCCTGACGGCTCCGAAAACCGGGAACCGGGCCCCGAAATGGGCAAAATGGCCTACGGCCACCAAATGTAGCCCACGGCCACTAAGAGATGGTCTAAGGGACCTCTCCCTCCCCTCAGGAAAAGAAACAAAGAAAATCGAGCCTGGTTCGCAAACCGAGGCAAGGCACAGAAGAGGGTTCGGAAGCTTGGAGGCAGGGCTCACGGCCGCGACTCTGAGACTTCTGAACGAGCACATTATGCAACATCACCAAGCGCTCAATCAGTGACGTCTGAGTTTTAAGGTCGGTCAAAAATGGGGTGTCTACAGTGGTCGCGATGAAGAACTTCCGGTTGCCTGGTGCTGTTGGGAGCGGCCTTACTATATCAAGCCCCCACATCGCAAAGGGCCAAGGGCTGGTGAGGGGAAGAAGTTCCCTGGCCGGCTGGTGGATCTGGTGGGCAAACTTCTGGCATTTCTCACACTTTATGTGCTTCCTTCTTGTCTGCTGGAAGGGTCCGTTCTCTGAGAAAGAGGATGATAGGGTCCATCCAAGAAGGACCTAACTCGGCGCAGAGTACTTTTGTCTGCCCGGTTTCCTCAGTGCTGGGCCTCGAAAGGAATTCAATTAAAAGAGGGTTGGGAGATGTGCTATCGACCATAGAAGCAAGGTCGGCCAACTCATCTGCTCGGCCGTTTTCTTCTCGGCCAATATGTTGGACCCTGATCGCCTGAAATCGCTTGATGTGGTCTCTGACCAGAGCTTGGTACTTCATCATTCTGTCATCCTTTGCCTCGTAAACCCCAGAAACTTGGTTAACCACAAGCTGGGAATCACTGTAAACCATTAGCTCGGATGCTTATATCTGAAGCGCGCTCTTGAGACCGGCCAATAGCGTCTCGTACTCGGCCTCATTGTTGGATACTGGGAAGCCAAGGGTGATAGAATGTTCAATAGTCAGTCCGTTTGGCGAAATCAGAACTATACCCAGCCCGGCACCGTGACGGTTCAAGGCTCCATCAACAAAAAGTTTCCACATTTCGCTGATAAAGAGCTTCCAACACTCTGAGGGGTCTTGAGAATCTTGAAGGTTGATGGGATCACGGTTGCTCGGCTGTTCGGCTTCCGGTCCCGTGCTGAGCGATTCCAATTCAGCCCCCCTTGGTGATTCGGCGCCGGACTCAACAAGTTGATCCATAATGCCTAAGTCCATAGGCGAATCGCCAGGTTGCGGTATTATGCCGGCCGCAGGCTTTGTGCTGAGCGGTTCCATTTCTTCCCTCCTCGGTGATGTGGTGTCGGACAAAGCGGGTTGGTCTGTGATACCCAACTCCGTTATTGCATCACCGGGCTGTAGTATCGAATTAACTGAAGGTGCTTCGGCGGGGCGCGTAAGTTCCGCGTCGCCAATGCCGCCAAGCTGTGGTATTTTGGTCGAGCTTGCATTCACCTCTTCATCTGCCACGGCAATATCGACCAGGCATACCGGATGAGTTCTAGGTGAGAATTCAGCAACGAAGTCGGCCAAAGTCTGGGCTTTTATGGCAGTGCGCGGCTGGAACTTCACACCAAACTGTCCCAATTCGACCGCCCACTTAAGAATCCGACCAGAGAAGTCTGCCCGTTCGAAGAAAGCTTTGAGAGGGAACTCGGTTAAGACGATGATAGTATGGGCATGGAAATAGTGTGCCAACTTCCTTGAAGCCATCATCAAAGCTAACGCAAGTTTTTCCAGCCGCAAGTACCTCGACTCTGCCGGTAGCAAGGTTTTGCTGACATAGAAGATGGGTAGATGCTTGATTCCTTCTGACCGGACAAACGCCGCACTGACTGCATGCTGCGATACGGCCAGATAAAGGTAGAGTTCTTCTCCGGGCTCTAGTGTGACCAACAACGGCGCTGAAGACAAATACTCCTTGAGCTCGGCCAAAGCCCGGTCACACTCTTCATCCCATGAGAACTTTGATTTCAAGGCTTGAAAGAAAGGGCGGCAGCGATCTGATGACCAGTTTATAAATCAGTTAAGCGCGGCGGCCATTCCGGCCAGATGCTGCACATCCTTAGCCGAACTAGGCTGTTTTAACTCTTGCATGGCGCGGATTTGTGCAGGGTCTGCTTCGATACCTCGGTTCGTGACTAGGAAACCCAAAAAATTTTCGGATCCCACGCTGAAGGCACACTTAGACGCATTCAGGCGTAGCTTGTTCTTTTTGAGAATGGCGAACATCTCGGCCAAATCGGACAAATGGTCTGCTTGATGCCGGCTCTTAACCACCATATCATCAATATAAGCCTCCATTGTTCAGCCTAGCAGAGGAGCGAACATCTTAATCACCATCCTTTGAAAAGTTGTCCCGGCGTTCTTCAAACCAAAAGGTATGACTCGGTAGCAGAAGAGTCCCCTTGGTGTAGTAAACGAGGTGATCTCTCGGTCGGGCCCATGCATGGAAATCTGATGGTAGCCGCGGTAGGCGTCCAAGAAACTGAGCCTGTTATGTCCAGCCGTTAAGTCCACAAGCTGGTCTATTCTAGGCAGAGGGAAGCTGTCTTTCGGACAAGCTCAGTTGACGGTCTTGTAGTCAATGCAAACTCGCCACTTCCCATTCTTCTTGGGCACCACGATCGTGTTTGAAATCCACCGAGGGTAGTGCACTTCCTGAATTGCTCGCGCCTCAAGCAAGTTCTTCACTTCCTCCGCAACTACCTCGGCGTGATGCAGTGCCGATCTCCTTGTTCCCTGAATGACCGGCTTGGCTCCGGGGAAGACATTGAGATGATGACATATAAAACTCGGATGGAGGCCAGGCATGTCGTAAGGTGACCATACGAAGACTTCGATGTTGGCCATCAAAAACTCAACCATGTCGGTCCTTTCTTGGGCTGTAAGGCTTGAGCCGAGCAAGAAGAACTTGTCCGAATGCTCTGTATCAATGCACACTTCCATCAATTCCTCGACAGCTTTGTCCTCGGCCTTGGTGCCCACATCGTCAAGGACTCCCCGGTCTTCCGGTCCCTCAATCATTTGAACGAAGCCTTTGGCAGCTTGGCTCCCGTTGACCGCCACAAAGCATCGCTTCGACATGACTTGATCGCCCCAAATCTCCTCGATTGCCCCCATAACTGAGGGAAATCTCATTACCTGATGATAGGTCGACGCTACGGCTTGCATAGCGTGAAGCCATCCCCTTCTAAGAATCAAATTATAAGTGGATGGCACCTGCAACACCCAGAACTCCACTTGTTTGACCACGGATCCTGCTTTGGCCGGCAGGATAATCTTTCCCAAAGGCCACTCCGGTTGTGAGTTGAAACCAACCAGTGGCGAAGTTGTCGGGGCCAAATCTGTATCCCGGAGCTTGAGTTGATTGAAAGTGTTGTAGTACATGATCTCGACCGAGCTTCCCTGATCGATCAAGATCCGTTTGACATCAAATTCTTTGACGCGGAGTGTAACCACTAGGGCATCATTGTGCGGCGTCTGAATGCGCTCTAGGTCTCTTGTGGAGAAACTGATCACATCTTTCTCTTCGGTCTTCCCCTTCTTGATCGCAGGCTGAACCGACAAAACTTCCCTCTTGTGTTCTGCCTTCTTGATCATTCCTCGGAGCTCGCATACACGCGCCGGTTCCACTATGCCGTGGATGACATTAATAACCCCTTGGGGAGGCGCATCTCGGTCATCCGATCCCCGCGGGTCAACCGGAGCTTGATTGGCCTTCACGCCCCTATCAATGTAAAGGTCCAGGTGTCCGGCTGCGACTAGCTCTTCCAAATGTTGCCTCAAAGGCAAACAGTCCTCTGTCCGGTGGCCTCGCTCCCGGTGAAACGTGCAACGGTACCTCGGATTGAAGCCCTTTTGTCCGTCGCCTAACTTAGCAGGAAACCGGATATACTCCTTGTCACGGATTTCATTAAGTATGCGATAGATTGGAATCTTAAAGACCGTGGTGATGCCTGTCCTTGCTTTCAACCTACTGTTTGCATCGGCTACGTCATCCCGGGGGTAGTTATCCCGGTCATTTCGACGTCCCTTACCCCGATTTTTGTGATTTGAGCCACGGTCCGATTCCTCAGCGTGGTCACTTGATCGGCTGGACTCCTGTCCAACCGCGTGCACTTTGCCAACTGACCTCTTGTCCGCTACTACCGGAGTTATTTTCGTGGTAGATGCCGACGCATCATCCTCCACACGGATGTACTCATCGATGCGCTGCATTAGCTGGCCCATGGATGTCGGCTGGTGCATGGTAAGCGAGTCCCGCAGTCTATGTTCGACCGGGCGACCTCGCTTGTATTGTGTGATTCCAAGGTTGACCGGGCAATCCAAAATCTCGTTGAAGGTCTCCCAATATCTGGAGTTGTATGCCTTCAATGTGTCGCTCGGTTCCATTTTGACACTCAGTAGGTGGTCAACTTCCTTTGGTGTTTTTGTGTTGGTTTTGAAGTGCGTCACAAAGGCCTCGACCAACTGATGCCACCTTTCTATGCTCCCCTCCGGCAACCTCTCGAACCATTTCAAGCCCAGTTCGCCTAAACTTGATGGGAAGATAAGGCACATAAGTGCGTCATTCTGCCTATGCCCGGCCATGACCTGTCGGAAGTGACTCACATGCATGTAAGGATCGGTTTTTCCGTTGTAGAGTGTGAATTTAGACTGGTGGAAGACTGCCGGAAGCGGTGTTGTTTCTATCTCCAGGGAGAAAGGGGCGGCGCTCAGTGTAACGCCCTCAAAATAATAATATTAAAACCCATCAACTTAGACATGCATTGATACAAAGAAACCAATCATCTTTCCATTAATCTGAATAATTCTTACAAAAGTATTACATGTTAACAACAAAAGCAAATGCCCTACGGGCTTACAGCTTTTCAAGTTAACACTTGGTTACAAAAAGAAGAGTGCTAACTTAATACATATTAAGCCCTTGGCTTGAATTTACATGTAATACATCAAAAGAAAGCAAATAACAAGCAGTCTGTCTGCTTCTAGCCTCCCTAGCTATGTCCTTGGAGGTGGTATGCTACCTGTACCTGAAAATGATGTCCCATAAAGGGTGAGCCACAGCCCAGTAGAAATACACTAAATCAGCCATGAACAATGACTAAAAGATTAGCAGTTGATAGATGGTCAACACAGATACATCCACGTATATCACATTTCGATTTCATGACATCAAGTCCATGTTACATTTCATTTCCCATGTCTTTTCCAACTTTGAGTTTGAAAACAAGGCTCAACACCTAGCCAAATAACTTAATGAGATTTAGACTCATCTTTAAAACACTTTCAAAATTCATGAGGGATACACATTTTAATGCTGTATCAATAACACATAAACAATTCCCACACTTTGCGAAAGATACACATTTCGGTGCTATATCAACATAACATAGAATCACTTCTATACTTTACAATTGATAACGATATACATTTTAGTGCTATATCAAATCAATTCAAACACTTCCATAACCAACACTTGATACACATTGTAGTGCTGTATCAATATCACACAAAATCCGGTTTAGAGGTCCATCCCCTATCTTCCCCTAAACCGTGGAGTACATCCCCCATCTCCTCCCACACAACACATGTATATAAACATAGATCATATACAATCAATCAATACATAGAATTAATGTATTATTCTAGTTGCTATATTCAATAGCATACTCAATCGATTAGTTTTAGTTTGCCTAATCATCATGCAGAGTCTACAACAATCAAGACTATCCTCCACCGATAGCCCAAAGCAGTTATTTCTATACTGAAAATAAATGCACCAAATGGATATATAATCAACATTTCAACTGGTGAGCGATGAACGAATCAAACTACACCCTTTAATCCCATACACATCCAATTCCAACATTCTCAATTTAATTCTTCTTTTCTTCAAATTAATTATACCAATTAATTTATCAATGTAATTAGGGCATTTCCCATAATTAACATCACAACCCTAAGGTTCCATTTTCACCAATAATTCAATATTGATCTCATTTCTCTATGCCAAACATGCATATAAGTTTATATAAACAAAACCCCAACTTTTGTAAAATTACACAAAGTTCCAAACTTTCTCAAAATTACCCAACAACTCCCAACTCATCAAAATACTAAAATTCAAAGACAAAACTCATGAGAAGGAGTAGGATATCCCTACCTCGAAGTTAGAGCTCAAATGGGGAAGTTGAAGAAAATCAAAATGCTCCAAACTCAAAGATTCACGGATCAAAAAGGAGCCCTCGACGATCCACACACTTTTTACAAAGGCCAGAGGATAGTGAGACACTCTAACTAGATCAAACCCTAGAGAGAAGAGAGTTTCTACAGAGAGGAGCTCTCAAAATATCTTTTTAGAAAGTAAGAGAGAGAGAGAGAATGTAAAAAGTAATTTTAAAATGTCCAGCTGCCAATTGATATACGATATTTTCACTCGAGCCGGAGAACACAACGCTTGAGCGTCAAGAAAAAAAAACTAGGTACGCTCGAGCGCCAAGACACAAGAATAAAGTACATCCGCTCGAGCGCGAAAACCAGTCCGCTCGAGCGTGGATTTTCCCTTCCCAGAACTTACACCAAAAAGTACTACCCGCTCGAGCGTAAAGAAACCCGCTCGAGCGTAAAAATACACCTGCAGAAGTTTTGCAGGGACACGAAATACTGGGAGTGTGCAATCTCCGCTCAAGCGCTACAAGGCCCGCTCGAGCGGAACGACCAAAAACCTGGCAACAAGATTTTAAACCAAGGTTTAACCCACCTGTTCGAAACATGCCCAACACATCCTAAAACTCAAACAAATGGAATTAAAGGACGACAACAAGATAGATACAACTACCAACTCCACAGAACCGAGTCCGGAATACAACTGAACAGTAAAGGGACAACCGGGATCACTATAACCTCCCCCCCTTAAAGAATTTCGTCCCCGAAATTAAATACAAGTTTTTCAAGAACAGGATTTTCTCAATTCCCAACATTATCACAATGTGAATTTTAACAACTCGACCCATTACCGGTCATCTCATCTCTTTTCAAGAGGCAGTTTACAACATTTTCCACAACATGCAATATAGTTATGCATTCTCTGAAATTCCACAAATTTCAATACTACATTCCACAATTCTATATCATATTCAGTATTCATGATATATTTCCATTTCTACAATACATCCAACATATGCAATGTTACATTAAACTTCCATTTTGAGGCAAGTTTCAAAATACTTCCATTAAATCAAAACATAAACCATGTTTTACAACCTAAGATATATTCAATACTCTTAAGGTTTAACAATATTACAAATTTACCAAAGCATGGTTACACATCAACAAACAAGTCCGGATATTTCTCACGGACTTCCAACTCACGTTCCCAAGTGGCTTCCTCCACTCCATGATGTTTCCACAAGACATTTACCAAGGGATTGGTCTTGCCTCGCAAGACTTGATCCCGCCTATCCAAGACCCGAATTGGTCTCTCCTCATACGAGGCATCCTCATCTACCTCCAAGTCGGTCCAATCTAACACATGGGACGAATCCGGTTCATACTTCCGAAGCATACTCACATGAAACACGTCATGCATTCTGGACAACTACGGTGGTAAAGCTAAACGATAAGTGACCTCCCCAATCCTCTCAAGGATCTCGAAGGGACCGATAAACTGAGGGGACAACTTCCCACTCTTCCCAAACCTCATCAAACCTCGCCTAGGTGATATTTTCAAGAAGACATGATCACCTACCTCAAACGCCAAAGGCCTCCTCCTACGGTCAGCATAACTCTTTTGGCGACTCTGGGCTGTAACAAGCCTCCTACGGATAAGCTCAACTTTCTCTGTCGTCTCCCTAACCAACTCCGGACCCAACAAAGGTGCATCACCCACCTCAGCCCAACACACTGGAGACCTACACAGTCGGCCATACAAGGCCTCAAACGGTGCCATATCGATGCTAGACTGAAAACTGTTATTGTAGGCAAACTCCACCAAGGGCAAGTGCCTCTCCCACGTCCCACTAAAGTTAAGGACACAACCTCGAAGCATATCCTCAAGGATCTGAATAGTACGCTCGGACTGCCCGTCAGTCTGAGGATGATAAGCCGTCTTAAAGGTCAACTTAGTGCCCAAGGCACTCTGCAAACTCTGCCACAACCTAGCAGTAAAACGAGGATCTCTATCTGAGACGATCGTCACTGGGACCCCGTGCAATCTCACTATGTCCCAAATATACAAGTCGATGAGATGATCTACCAAATCTCTCACGCGCATAGGAATGAAGTGCGCCGACTTAGTCAACCGGTCTACAACCACCCAAATGGCATCACTACCCCGCTGAGTCCTCGGAAGACCTACAACGAAGTCCATAGTGACATGCTTCCACTTCCACTCGGCAATAGGCAAGGGTTGCAACAAACCCGCTGGCCTCTGATGCTCAGCCTTCATTTGCTAGCAAGTAAGGTACTTCGATACGAAAGCAGCGACATCTCTCTTCATACCCCGCCACCAAAACTGGCGACCCAAATCCCGATACATCTTAGTGTCTCCCGGATGCACCGCAAGGCGGGAATGATGGAACTCTCAGAGTACTTCCTCTCGGCAAGACTCCGGTACAAACAAACGGTCTCGGTATCTCATACTCTGGTCGGGACACACCGTCAAACCCTTCTCAACTTTCCCACTGGAGATCTTCTCTCGGAAGGACTCTACCTCCAGGTCACCTCTCTGTGCCTCTAACACTCGTGTCACAAGTGTAGGCTGCGCAACAACAGAAAACAAGGCCGCAACCTCAATAGATTCGCCCAGAAGCAAATCAAACTCGCTAAGTGCACCCAACATCTCCTATTCCCGGATGGCTATACAAGCCACATCACTAATGGATTTCCTACTAAGGGCATCGGCTACAACATTGGCCTTTCCCGGGTGATAGTGCAACTCAAAATCATAGTCCTCAATGAACTCCATCCACCTCCTTTGCCTCAGATTCAAGTCTCTTTGTGTGAAAAGATACTTCAAACTCTTGTGGTCCGAGAACACCTCGAACCTCTCACCATAAAGGTAGTGCCTCCAAATCTTCAAGGTGAAGATCACTGCTGCTAACTCTAGGTCGTGTGTAGAGTAATTCTTCTCGTGTATTTTCAACTGATGTGAGCCATAAGCTATCACTTTCCCCTCTTGCATCAATACACAACCCAAACCCTCTCGCGAGGCATCACAATAAACTGCGTAAACCAACCCTCTCTTCGGAATAATCAACACCGGAGTGGTGGTCAATCTAACCTTCAACTCTTGGAACGACTTTTCGCAAGTCTCACTCCACACAAACTTGACCTCTTTTCGCGTCAATTTGGTCAACGGCGAAGCTAGCCTGGAGAAATCTTTCACAAATCGACGGTAATACCCAGCTAATCCCAGAAAACTGCGAATCTCAAACACACTCTTAGGCTGTGCCCAATCTTGCACTGCCTCCACCTTAGATGTATCAACAGACACCCCTTCCCCGGATACCACATGGCCTAAGAATTTGACCTCTCCTAGCCAGAACTCACACTTCCCAAACTTGGCATGCAGCCTATGGGCTCTAAGCAATTCAAGCACCACTCTCAAGTGTTCCTCGTGCTCCTCCTCAGAAGGCGAATAGATAAGAATGTCGTCCATGAAAACGACTACAAATCGATCCAAGAATTCCCGAAAGATCCGGTTCATCAAGTCCATAAAGACTGCCGGTGCATTGCTGAGCCCAAACGGCATCACCAGAAACTCATAGTGGCCATACCGCGTATGAAATGCCGTCTTAGGAATATCCTCCTCCCTGACCCTCAACTGGTGGTAACCCAATCTCAAGTCTATCTTAGAGAAACAATGGGAACCCTTCAACTGGTCAAACAAATCATCTATACGGGGCATAGGGTATTTATTCTTGACCGTAGCCCGATTCAACTTCCGATAGTCTATACACAATCTCAAGGCACCATCTTTCTTCTTAGCGAAGAGGGTCGGTGCTCCCCACGGCGAAACACTAGGGCGAACAAAACCCTTATTTAGCAATTCCTGGAGCTGAATCTTCAACTCACTCAACTCGGCTGGGGCAAAACGATAAGGTGCCATAGAAATCGGCGCTGTGCCGGGCACTAAATCAATAGAGAACTCTATATCTCGGTGAGGTGGCAAACTAACGAGATCCTCGGGAAAAACATCAGAATACTCACAAACCACCCTCAGCAATACAATCTGGGTCTTATCACACTCACCACTCATAAAGCTAGCAAGTAGACCACTAAGCTTATTCCACCCTCGCGGATCATACACCGGTGGCAACACACTACCAACTCGATCCCCCAAGAAATAGAAACACTCCCCGCTCAAGGTACATACTGTGACCCTCTGGTGGTAGCAATCAATAACAGCCCGGTATGACGATAGCTAGTCCATACCCAAAATAATATCAAAACCCTTTATGGGCATGACCACAAATGGAAAAGGAAGCCTATGGTCGGCGACCTCTATATCACAACCTCTAACACCTTGTTTCAAGATCAACTCACCACCAACAGGCGATACTACACATATAGGAGATGCTAACTGTGCCAACTCCAATTCCAAAACAGATGCAAATGCAGCAAATACAAAAGAATGAGATGCACCCGTATCAATCAATACACTAGCAACCGAGTTGCAAAACAAGAAGGTACCTCTCACAACTGACGGAGCAGGTACAAGATCCTGCACGGTAACAGCATACACACGCCCTGTAGGCCCCTGATCCAACTGCTCACCCCTCGGAGCAAATGACTGCTGCACTGATTGGGACGACGAAGCTCCCGGATTGGCCCTCGAGGCCTGCACAGACTGAGCTGGCTGAAAACCCTGCGTCTGCCTAGAACCAGACGCGCCCGAAGTGGCACTCAACTGTGGGCAAAACCTCTTCAGGTGCCCAGGCTGATCACACTGATAACAAGACAAGGGCTGACCCCTACCCTGACTCTGGCTCTGCGGTCTAGCTGAAGATGAAGCAGCTCTCTGACCTTCTCCCTTCTGTGGGCAAACTGAAGCCTTGTGGCCCAACTGACCACACTTGTAACAGATGAAATCTCCCTGATTACCTCTTCCCGAGCCTGCACTTGGTACCGGAAAGGTTGATCTAGCAACACCTCCCTGAGACTGCTGAGGGTTAGCATTTCTCTGTCTCCTACCATCACCCTGACCATCCTGGCTCCTCTTGGAGCCTCTCTGTCCCTCCTCTTCCTGCATCATGATCTCCATATGGCCTGCAGTATCAACCAAGCACCCATAATCTCGGATCATCGAACCTCCAACTCTCATCTTGAGGTCGCGCCTGTCACGACCCAAACCCGCCCCTATGGGTTTAGCACCGTAACCGGCCAGTAATCCAAGATTACCGGAGGCCTGCTTAACAGTAATACAGTAAAACAGAGTACAGGGGCTTGGCGGAAGCCAAAACAGTAAATAAACAATGTCCAATGAGCTGTGACAATCTGTATGCCAAAAAAGACTTTTCATACAAATATATACAGTCGGACAAAATAGTATGTACATATATATAATCGTTCAGTTCAGGGACCTAATCCCTATTAAACAGTACAGTACAGTAAACAAAACAGTTACAGAGATAGAAGGGGGAACTAAAACACCCCTAAGCCATAGCTTGACAGGCTCGGAACCTCGCAGTGAGGCACAGTGGTTGGCTTGACAAAACTGGAGCTTACCCCGACGCTTCTAACCACGGTCTGGTGCCTATTCACCTACATATATATATGTGCAGTGAGCTAAAGCCCAGTGAATAACGTAATGCATAAGAGGTTAAGAATGAATGTCCTTACAGTAATGAAAACAGTTCGTTAATTCAGTATATTAGTCATTCAGTCATATGTGGTACATCCATTAGCATAACAGTACAGTAAACAGTAGGTCTTAAAAGACCGAACAGTAAATGATGGCCATCAATCAGTAAACAGTAGTGGTTCCAACAAGGGAACTGACAAAGATCTCTGTAACAGTAACAGTAAACAACAGTTGCTAAGGATGCCACAATATAGTTCAGAATATAGGACATACATTCATTCAATTAACAGTATCAGTTCAGAAAGCAGTACAGTTCATTTGTTCAGAAGATAATCATTTTGAACATATCTTTACACAGTTGTTACTCACAGAGTTTCTGGGCTACAGTAAAGCTAGAGCGCGTCCCCAGTCGCCAACCCTACACAGTTACAGATTGAACACACACTAAGCTACACAGTTGGGAAAGATAATACTTAATCCCTAATTTGCCTCGGTGTGTTCTACATCTATATCCTCGTTAAGATGCCTTAAACTAGGCCTAATAATGCCTAGGATGAGATGAGGATGCAAAGATGCACTTTTAAAAGCATTTTCAGAATTTTCAGAAAACAGGGGTCATGCTCGAGCGTAGGTTACTCCGCTCGAGTAGACATGCAGACAAAGGTTTCTGCTCAAGCGTAGAATTACCCGCTCGAGCGTTCTGGGATAGGTGAAAATCACCCTCGATTGGGCGCTCGACACCCGCTCGAGCATGAGACACAATGTCCCGCTCGAGCGTCAATTATTCCGCTCGAGCAGACATCAAAACAGTGCAAAGTGCTGGGAGCACGAATTCCACGCTCGAGCGCCAGTCACCCCGCGCGAGCGTGAGTCCAAATTTTGGAAATTCCAGATTTGAACCTCAAGCTCAAAACCAAGTTTTAAAACATAAATTTCGATCCTCTTGGGCCAATTTTCCAGAAAACATCCCAAAACTCATAGTTTAACATGATTCCAAAGCTCAATTGTAAAATTAAAGCCCAAGGGTGTTTCAAACAACTCAATTTCAAACCAATTTTCAAGAATATGAAGAACATGCAACATGCATGAACTTAAATCATTTCAAAGCTTTAAATACAAGCTCAAATGAGCTAACTCTTACAAAAACATGATGAAACCATGGACTATCACTGTCACGACCCCAAACCGCCCCTAGTAGTTTGGTGCCGTGATGGCCAGTAATCCGTAATTACCGAAGGCCAACTTTTCAAAACTTAACACAATCAGAGTATGAATATAGGAGGCTCACAAATGCGGAAGCAATAAATCAGTTGCAAATGGTCCATAAGAGCTGTGCGTAGATCAAAAGCAATGCCAAACATTCCAATTAACTTACAACTTGAATACAACAAGATAAAATACATGTTACGTCTTGATCAAAAGGCTTCTCGAGCCGACATATACAAAATACAGCTAATACAAGTCAAGAAGCATGATTTTCAAGATTTGCCGACATGCAGAACAGGCATTGCCGACGTATATACAAAGTAAAGCCGACATAATCATGAATCCAAAACAAGCATCCAAAACGATCTAGGCGTCGCCACCGTCCTGCTCATCACCTACATATATATAGAGGGGTGAGTACAAAACTCAGTGAATGGTACTAAAAATAAAGGTTTGCATGAATAAAGCCAGAGTCCTTCAAAACGAAACACATCAAAACTTTAACAAGACAGAGGATGAACCGTATTCATCAATCAAATATTACAAGTATCCAAAGATGTTTACTGACATAGGCAAAACAAGGGATGAACCGTATTCATCATTCAAGTATCATAACATCGGCAAAGCAAGGGATGAACCGTATTCATCATTCAAGTATCATAACATCGGCAAAGCAAGGGATGAACCGTATTCATCATTCAAGTATCATAACATCGGCAAAGCAAGGGATGAACCGTATTCATCATTCAAGTATCATAACATCGGAAAAGCAAGGGATGAACCGTATTCATCATTCAAGTATCATAGGCTGTACGATCCGTAATCGTTTGGTCAAAAGTATTACGAAAGTTTAAAGTCCTCCAATACAAGGGACTTGTGTTACTTAGGCCCGTAGCCCGATTTAACAAGGACCGTATCCTTTACACATAGTACTGCGAAAGTTTAGAGTCCTCCAGCACAAGGGACTTGTGTTACTTAGGCCCGTAGCCCGATTTAACAAGGACCGTATCCTTTACACATAGTACTGCGAAAGTTTAGAGTCCTCCAGCACAAGGGACTTGTGTTACTTAGGCCCGTAGCCCGATTTAACAAGGACCGTATCCTTTACACATAGTACTGCGAAAGTTTAGAGTCCTCCAGCACAAGGGACTTGTGTTACTTAGGCCCGTAGCCCGATTTAACAAGGACCGTATCCTTTACACATAGTACTGCGAAAGTTTAGAGTCCTCCAGCACAAGGGACTTGTGTTACTTAGGCCCGTAGCCCGATTTAACAAGGACCGTATCCTTTACACATAGTACTGCGAAAGTTTAGAGTCCTCCAGCACAAGGGACTTTCCGAGGTTAACAATCAAACAAGGCCATTTATTCATGCTTAGCAAATACCACGTCAAAACAGCAAAACAAGATTTATCAAAAGCAGTGTAACATAGCTTTATTAGAAATACCACTCACCTAGTCCTTCAGGTGTAGACTCAAAGCAAATATCAAGAACCTACAATCACATGGCAAGTCACATTCTCAAAGCAAGTTCTATATACACATGCAAATGATCTCGGCATTCTTGCCAGATCTAAGTCAAAGACGAAGCAAAACAAGCGGGGAGCTTGATCACTGCTCCCGTTTCATAAAACACACTGGGTACCGTCCAGGACTAAGCCGAGGTCCCGTTATACAAAGTCAGGAAAAACCTGGGTTCTCCTTTGAAGAATATGAAGAACATGATCATTGCAAGATGGATGCAAGCTCACAACTTGTTACAAAAATCTAAGTTTTCATGCCAAGAGTGCAAAATAGGGACCTGGGTACCCATTAAAGAAAGTCATGCAAGGACAAACGCAAAAGCATGGTTTTCGTTCCAACTTTTCGATCAAAATGAGACTTTGTTCAAGAACACGTGAAAAAACCATTTTCTCTTTCCAAACCAACTTCAAAACGAGGCATGTCATGTAAAACAAATCCGATCATGCAATGCAGCTAGGTATTCAGCAAGAACGACCAAAGGAGATCAAGATTCTAACCTCAAAGCTCGGATCTAACGGTTCAAGCCACAAAGATCAAGGTTGGAAGACTACTCTCACTCAAGAATTCTTCTTCCTCCTTTCTAGAGCTTCTCTCTCTAAAACAAAGATTTGAGACAAGAAATGATTTGTTCCAAGGTCTGTCGGCTGCCTTAACAAACAGCTCGGACACGTGGCATAATCAGGTTGGTTCAGCTCCAAAAAGGTGATTGATAGACAAGACAGGTTTCTGACAAATCGTATGCAGCAAGCTCGGGTAAGACACATCGGCAAAGAGATGACATCGGTTCAAAACAAGGATCCAGCAACAGGATAGAAAACATCGGCTAGGGAGGACGACACTTGACTAAGCTGTGCCACACCTTGGCCGGGGTGTGCCACATCTCGGCCTAGGCCATACCTGCCTGCGGACAAGGTTCAAGTGCGAAACATCTCGGCAAAGAACGCCCGAGGTGAAGATGGGGTTGAACAAGATCTCAAAACAAGTCTAAGTACAAAGGTTCAAAGGCGGACTAAGCTCAAGGTGACCTCGGCTTCGCACACACAAACACTAAGCAAAGAACAAAATCAAGCAAGCAACTTAAGCAAATCAAGGCAAGATAAGACCTTCAATTAACATAACAAGCAAGACCATGTAAGAATGTATGCAAGTATGGCAAGAGTAAGGTGAGGGTCGCTACAATCACACTATTATGAATATGCATGCACCAATTGCCATGAAATCAACATCAAAATGCAGGGATAAACACATGCATGCATGATACAAGCTTTAATCCGACACTACAAGACCAATTCTTGACTTAGCTCATTAAACTATCATGATCCATGCTAGATAGAGCTTAAATACACAATTTAGAGGATGAAATTCATACCTAGGTTCCTCAATGACAAGTCTAGAGGTTCAATTTGCCAATTTACTCTTCAATTCTTCAAGTTCTCTAGCCAAACTCTCAAGAACAACTCAACTCTCTCTCACTCTCTATCTTGGTCGGTTGTAGGCAACAAAAAAAGCTGATGGGAGTGTTTTGATCAAGTGTACAAAGGCTCTAATATGTTTGGCCTACATGCCCACTAACAATGGCATTATGGTGATTAAGTCAAACTATGCAATTATCAATATTTAGTCTATTTTAATCACACCAAATCAATTTTCAATTAAATATACCATAAAATCATATAAATTCCAATGATCTCAAAACATCAATCAATTTCTGGTTTGGCTGCCGATAAGGCCTTCAATTTGCAGTTTAAACACAAAAACATGAACAAATCAATTAACAATCAACAGATAGAAAATGCATTTAAACAGATACAGTCAATCAATCAGTTTCAGATTTCAGTTAATCAGTTCAGTATTTCGATCAATTCAATTATCAGTCATAATCAGTCTTAGTTTAGCAGTAATCAGTGGTTAATCAGTAAACAGTGACGAGGGTTGTTATAGTCTCCCCTCCTTAAAAAGAGTTTAGTCCTCTAAACTCGAGTTACCTTCGTTTTGGAAGAAAACGGGATTCAGTGGAAACAGTTCAGGATATCTTTTAGCCATGTCATCTTCCCTCTCCCAAGTGACATACACGCCACCATGGTTTTGCCAGTCAACTTTCACTAACGGGATCTCTTTGTTTCTCAACTTCTTGATCCGTCTGTTTACAATCTGAATAGGCCATTCCTCGTAAGTGTAGTTATCACTCAGCACTACACGAGTAGGCTCTATCACGTGGAAAGGATCCCGGAGGTAGTCCCTCAACATAGAAATGTGGAAGACGTTGTGCATATGCTCCATTTCAGGAGGAAGCGCAACTTGATACGCCACCGGATTGATTTTCTCAATAATCTCATATGGTCCGACGTACCTCGGCGCTAACTTGCCTTTGACTCCAAAACGAGTCTGGCCTTTCATCGGTGTCACTTTCACAAACACGTGATCACCCACTTCATATTCTCTATTCCGTCTTCTGACATCAGCATAACTCTTCTGTCTACTCTGTGCAGTTTTCAGTCTCTGTTGTATCAGTTTCACTTTCTCAGTCGTTTCGTATACAATCTCGGGGCCAAGCAAAGGCCCATCTCTAACTTCTGCCTAGCAAATCGGAGATCTATATTTTCTGCCATACAATGCCTCGAAAGGCGCCATACCAATACTTGAATGATAGCTGTTGTTGTAGGCGAATTCAGCTAAGGGCAAATGGCTTTCCCAGTTTCCCTGAAAATCAAGAACACATATTCTCAGTAAATCCTCCAGAGTCTGGATGGTCCTTTCTGACTGGCCATCGGTCTGAGGATGATAAGCACTACTCAGTCTCAATTCGGTACCCAATGCAGTCTGTAAGCTTTGCCAAAATCTCGATGTAAATTTCAAATCCCTGTCAAAAACAATGGACACAGGCACTCCATGCAGTCTAACAATTTCATCAATATAGAGTATAGCCAATTTGTCCGCATTATAAATTGTCTTAACAGGTAAGAAGTGAGCAGATTTAGTCAGTCTATCGACAATAACCCAAATTGAGACCATACCTTTACTGGAGCGAGGCAATCCCACAATAAAATCCATGGTGATATGCTCCTATTACCACTCCGGTATGGGTAAGGGCTGCAATAGGTCTGCGGGTCGTTGATGTTCGGCTTTGACTTGTTGGCAATGAAGACATTTCGATACAAAATTAGCAATTTCTTTCTTAATTCCCGCCCACCAAAAATTCAGTTTCAGATCTTGATACATTTTCGTATTCCCTGGATGGATAGAAAATTTTGAATTGTGGCCCTCTTGCAAAACTCTTCTTTTCAATTCAGTATCATTTGGTACACATAGTCTTTCTTGAAATTTCAGTAAATTACTTTCAAATTTGAAACCCGGTCTGGGTTTAGTTTCCCTTTCTTCGATGATCTTCTTCAAGAAGTCATCTAGTTGCTGTTTCTCTTTAATCTCTTCAATCAATGCTGGTTGAGCAGAAATAGTAGCTAAGGTTCTACCTTGTTCTCGTAAAACGATTTCAATTTCAGATTTTTCAAGGTCACAAAGCTGTTCCTTCTGCCCAGTAAGCAAACAGGCTAAATTTCCAATCGATTTTCGGCTCAGTGCATCGGCAACGGTGTTGGCTTTTTCCTTATGGTACAAAATTTGTAGATCGTAGTCTTTAATTAGTTCTAGCCATCTCCGTTATCTCATGTTTAGTTCTTTCTATGTGAAGAAATATTTCAGACTCTTGTGGTCGGTATATACTTCACAGGTCGCCCCATACAGATAGTGACGCCAGATTTTCAGTACAAATACTACTGCAGCAAGTTCCAGATCATGGGTCGGGTAGTTCTTTTCGTGCGGTCTCAGTTGTCGGGAAGCATAGGCAATAACTCTCCCATTCTGCATTAAAACACATCCCAAACCCTTATGAGAAGCATCATTAAATACAGTAAAACCATCCGTACCTGAAGGTAAGGTAAGAATCGGTGCAGTTACAAGTCGAGTTTTCAACTCTTGGAATGTCGATTCCCTTTGGTCAATCTAGTCAAATGATATCCCCTTCTGAGTTAATTGAGTCAACGGTAAGGTAGTTTTGGAGAAATCTTTGACAAATCTTCTGTAATACCCGACTAGTCCCAAAAAGCTTCGGACTTCTGTCATTTACTACAGCTTCAATTTTCTGTGGATCAATAGAAATTCCATCTCTGCTAACAACATGCCCCAAAAACATAACATGATCGAGCCAAAATTCGCATTTAGGCAGTTTAGCATAAAGTTTCTGTTCTCTTAGGGTCTGTAGGGCAAGTCTCAGATGATGTTCATGTTCTTCTATACTTTTGGAGTAAATCAGTATGTCATCAATGAATACTACAATAAAGTCATCAAGGTATGGTTGAAAGATTCTGTTCATGAGGTCCATAAATGCAACAGGTGCATTGGTAACTCCGAAAGGCATAACTAAAAAATCGTAATGTCCATACCTCGTTCGAAAAGCAGTTTTGTCAATGTCTTCTGGTTTAACTTTCAACTGATGGTATCCTGATCTGAGGTCGATCTTAGAGAACACTTGAGCACCCTGTAACTGATCAAATAAATCGTTAATACGTGGTAATGGATATTTATTGTTCACAGTTACCTTGTTCAGTTCACGGTAGTCAATACACAGTCTCAGTGTAACGCCCTCAAAATAATAACATTAAACCCATCAATATAGACATGCATTTATATATAGAAGCTCCACATTCTTCTATTCATCAGAGTTCCATTACCAAAAAGTATTACATGTTAACGACAAAAGCAAATGCCCTAAAGGCTTACAGCTTTCCAAGTCAACACTTGGTTACAACAAAAGAGTGCTAACTCATTTACACATTAAGCCTTTAGCTTGAATATACATGTAATACATCAAAGAAACTAAACAACAAAAGTCTGCCCGCCTCTAGCCTCCCAAGCTACGTCCTTGGAGGTGGCATGCTACCTGTACCTGAAAATGATATTCCCATATAGGGTGAGCCACAGCCCAGTAGAAATACACTAAACCAAATATGAACAATGACTAAAAGATTAGTAGTTGATAGATGGCCAACACTGATACTTTCCCTTATCACACTTTACGGTTTCATGACATACAAGTCCATGTTACAATCCATTTTCAAATTCTTTTCAATTCTCAATTTATAACCATGGCTCAGAACCTGGCCAAACAACTTATATGAGACAGTAACTCATATTAAACTTCTTCCCAATTCATATTAGATAAGCGTACTAGCTATATCAACAGATAAGCATATAAGCTATATCATCACTTCCATAGATATGCATAAGAGCACTATCACACTTCCAAAGACAAGCATATGAGCTATGTCAACACATTACTAGATAAGCATATGAGCTCTATCTATGGAGTCCATCCCCTATCTTCTCCCAACAACATCCGGTTTAGAGGTCCATCCCCTATCATCCCCTAAACCGTGGAGTACATCTCTTATCTCCACCAACATGACACAATGCATATAAACAATAATTATACACATCATCACACAACACATAAATTTAATGTATTCTTTCAACCGTCATACTTAATGACACATTCCAGTGATTAGTTTCAGTTTGCCTAATCATCATGCATTGTCTACAACAATCAAGACTATCCTCCACCGATAGCCCAAAGCAGTTATTTCTATACAGAAAATAAATGCAACAATGGATATATAATCAACATTTCAACCAGGTGAGTGATAAATAATCCAACTACACCCTTTAATTCCATACATTTCCAAATCAATTTCTCATTCCTCATAATTAATTATGCGAATTAATTAACCAACGTAATTAGGGCATTTTTCATAATTAACATTACAATCCTTAGGTTCCATTTTCATTAATGTTTTAACATTAATATAGACATGCTTCGATATATAAAAGTTCCACTTTCTTCTATTCATCAGAGTTCCATTACCAAAAGTATTACATGTTAACAACAAAAGCAAATGCCCTAAAGGCTTACAGCTTTCCAAGTTAACACTTGGTTACAACAAAAGAGTGTTAACTCATTTACACATTAAGCCCTTGGCTAGAATATACATGTAATACATCAAAGAAATAAAACAACAAAAGTCCGCCCGCCTCTAGCCTCCCAAGCTACGTCCTTGGAGGTGGCATGCTACCTGTTCCTGAAAATGATATTCCCATATAGGGTGAGCCACAGCCCAGTAGACATACACTAAACCAAATATGATATAGCGATCCCGGGTTTACCCTTGTTGAACAGTGATCCGGACATGTGTCCGTGGATGTTGGTAGTTGTTTATTATCTTGTTTGCATCCTTTTTCTTCGTATTTGAGTTATAGGTTGTGTTGGGCAGGTTTGTTACAGGTTGGTTGTGTTTGGGAGCCTAGTGTTGCTGCCCAGATTTTTGGACCTTCGCTCGAGCGAGGAGTTGGTCGCTCGAGCGAGAGTTGAGTTTGTGTCTGGTGGGTCGAGCCAGAGTGGCTTCGCTCGAGCGAGTGATGGCGTCTGGTTCTGGACCTGAGAGTTGCATTTCCTGGCTCGAGCGAGCTTTCTTCGCTCGAGCGGTCTGGTTTGTTCTTCGCTCGAGCGAGAAGTTGGTCGCTCGAGCGTGCCTCTGGTTGCAGACCTGAGGGTTTGAGTTGTTGGCTCGAGCGAGCATTCTTTCGCTCGAGCGCACTTCTGAGTTTTTGGCTCGAGCGAGAGCTTCATGGCTCGAGCGAGAGTTTTCTGTGTCTGGTCGCTCGAGCGACCAAGTCTTCGCTCGAGCGAGCGTGTTTTATATCAGCGGACAGTAGCGTTTTTGAACATCACTTTTTCACCTTCTTTTTCTTTCAAACCCTAGATCCGAGACCCTCTCTCTACACGTACATTCTCTCTAAGAATTGATCTCCCTAGAGTATGAATCTAGCCTAAGGTCTTTGTTAAAAAGATAGAGGGCGTTGAGAGCTTCGACTTAATCTGAAAAAGTTTGGATTTGGAGCACGTTGATCTTCGAGCCTTCATCTCCTTTTTGGCTCAAACTTCGAGGTAGGGATATCCTACTCCTCTCTATGGATTTTGTCTTTAAATTTTAGTATTTTGAGATGTTGGGGTTGGTTTGGTAATTTGGTAAAAGTTTGGGGCTTTTGTGTAATTTTCCAAAAGTTGGGATTTTATTCGTAATAAACCTAGATGCATGTTTGGCATAGAGAAATCGAATAAATGTTAAATCATTGATGAAAATGGGACCTAAGGGTTGAAATGTTAATTATGGGAATTGACCTAATTACATTGTTTAATTAATTGGGATAATTAATTGTGAGGAATGAGGAAATGAAATGTTGATTGAATATCCATTGTGCACTTATTTTCTGTTTAGAAATAACTGCTTTGGGCTATCGGTGGAGGGTAGTGTTGATTGTTGTAGACAACGTATGATGATTAGGCAAACCAAAACTAATCAATTGGATGTGTCATAGAATATGACGGTTGATAGAATACATTAACTTTTGTATTGATTGATTGCATATGTGATTCCGTGTTTATATGCATTATGTGTGTATGGGAGGAGATGGGGGATGTACTCCACGGTTTAGGGGAAGATGGGGGATGTACCTCTAAACCGGTTAATGATTTAGGGGAAGATGGGGGATGTACCTCTAAATCGGTCAATGGCTAAGGGAAGATGGGGGATGGATCCAGGGATGCAGCTCATATGCTCACCCATTGTAGTATTGACACAGCTCATATGCTTATCTTTGTGAAGTGTAGATATAGCTCATATGCTTATCTGTTGTAGTATTGATATAGCTCATATGCTTATCTGTTATAATGTTGATAGAGCTTATATGCTTATCTGTGAATGTGGATATTGTTGTTATACATATCTGTTGTAGAATGTGGATACAGCTTATATGCTTATCTGTGAGTGTGGATACTGTTGTTATACATATCTGTTGAGAACGTGGATAGAGTTTATATGCCTATCTGTTGAAAAGGGAAAATGAAAAGTAACTAGGACTCACAAGTCATATGACATAAATATGTGATTTATGTGAATGTATCAGAGTTGGCCATCTATCAATTGCTAATCTTTTAGTCATTGTTCATGGTTGGTTTAGTGTATTTCTACTGGGCTGTGGCTCACCCTATATGGGAATATCATTTTCAGGTACAGGTAGCATGCCACCTCCAAGGACATAGCTTGGGAGGCTAGAGGCGGACATACTTTTGTCGTTTTACTTTTTGATGTATTACATGTAAATTCAAGCCAAGGGCTTAATGTGTATGAGTTAGTACTCTTTTGTTGTAACCAAGTGTTAACTTGGAGAGCTGTAAGCCCTTAGGGCATTTGCTTTTGTTGTTAACATATAATACTTATGTAATGGAATTCTGATAAATGGAAGAATGTGGAACTTTTACATATCAATGCATGTCATGTTTGATGGTTTTATTGTTATTATTTTGAGGGCGTTACATATGAACAATGACGAAAAGATTAGCAATTGATAGATGGCCAACACTGATATTTTACTTTATCACACTTTACAATTTCATGACATACAAGTCCATGTTACAATCCATTTTCCAATTCTGTTCAATTCTCAATTTATAACCATGGCTCAGAACCTGGCCAAACAACTCATATGAGGCAATAACTCATATTAAGCACTTTCTTATTTCATAATAGATAAGCATACTAGCTATATCACACACCAACAGATAAACAAACAAGCTATATCATCACTTCCATAGATATGCATAAGAGCACTATCACACTTCCAAAGACAAGCATATGAGCTCTGTCAACACATTAATAGATAAGCATATGAGCTCTATCTATGGAGTCCATCCCCTATCTCCTCCCAACAACATCCGGTTTAGAGGTCCATCTCCTATCTTCCCCTAAACCGTGGAGTACATCCCCTATCTCCTCCAACACAACACAATGCATATAAACAATAATTATACACATCATCACACAACACATAAATTTAATGTATTCTTTCAACCGTCATACTCAATGACACATTCCAGTGATTAGTTTCAATTTGCCTAATCATCATGCATTGTCTACAACAATCAAGACTATCCTCCACCGATAGCCCAAAGCAGTTATTTCTATACAGAAAGTAAATGCAACAATGGATATATAATCAACATTTCAACCAGGTGAGTGATAAATGATTCAACTACACCCTTTAACCCATTCCCTTTTCAATTTCCACATTTTCGAATCAATCCCTCATTACCAACAATTAGTTATACAAATTAATCAATCAATGTAATTAGGGCATTTCCCATAATTAACATTACAACCCTTAGATTCCATTTTCATTAATGTTTCAACATTAATTTTACTTTTCCATGCCAAACATGCATTTAGGTTTTATATAAATAAAAATCCCAACTTTTGTAAAATTACACAAAGGCCCAAACTCTCTCGAAATTACCCAACAACCCCCAACATATCAAAATGCAAAAATTTAAAGACAAAGCTCATAGTAAGGAGTAGGTTATCCCTACCTCGAAGTTAGAGCTCGAATGGAGAAGAGACCAAAACCAAAGTGCTCCAAAGACCGAGATTTTCGAATCAAAACGACGCCCTCGACGATCAACACAACTTTTACAAAGGCCGAAGAGAAGGAGGACACTCTAACTAGATCAAACCCTAGAGAGAAGGGAGTTTCTAGAGAGAGAGGCTCTCAAAAATGGTTTTTAGAAAAAGTAGGAGAGAGAAAGAAAAGCAAAAAGTGATTTAAAATTACCCAGCGGATAACTCATATACGTGTGACCCGCTCGAGCGGAGAACACAACGCTCGAGCGCCAAGAACAAAAATCTGAACACGCTCGAGCGCAATAAGGCCTGCTCGAGCGCCAAGACACAAGAATAAAGCACTTCCGCTCAAGCGTGAAAACCAGTCCGCTCGAGCGTAGATTTCCCCCTCCCAGAACTTATACCTAGAAAGTACTACCCGCTCGAGGGCCAACAAACCCGCTCAAGTGCTACTGCTCGAGCGTAAACAAACCCGCTCGAGCGTAAAAATCACATCTGCAGAAGTTTTGCAGGCACACGAAATACTGGAGGTGTGCAATCCCCGCTCGAGCGGATCGCCTAAAAACTGAACAACAAGGAATTGAAACCAAGGCCTAACCAACCTGTAACAACCCTGCTCAAAACATCCTAAAACTCAATCAAGTGGAATTAAAGGACGACAACAAGATAGATACCACAACTAACTTCACGGAACCGAATCCGGAATACAACAGAACAGTAAAGGGACAACCGGGATCGCTATAGAAACTAGCATATCACCCGTGCTATGCATGGGATTAAATTTAAAAAAAAAAAAACCATTCATAGTTATGTCAAACATATTTTTAAATTATTAGCATAAAATATATGTAATTTTAAAAGAAAATATTGACATTGCATAATTAAAACAATAAAAATAAGAATTTATTACATTTGTTCGAAATTCACTGAATAAGTAAAACAAAAAATAACTAAAATCTAAATTGTTGTGGGCCTTCTATCAGCATTCTTTCATTATCAACATGATAGTTAGTATTATAATTAATGAACAACACATATATTATGTATTTATAAAATGTTATAAAGTAAAAATATTATACTTACATGTTTTTTTTTTTTTTTTTTTACTTTATGAATAGTATAGACATTCTTTAGACCAATCTATATTTAAAACAACGGTTACGCACGGTGCACAATCTAGTTGACGTGACATTGTTGGTACAGGTATGATAAATGCATAGGCAAGGTCTTGGCATGATGCAATATAATCTTTAATCATTCTAACGCCATTATTCTATAAAATTTTGGAATTATAACTTTGTGTTTGAAAAAATAAGAATAAGTTAATTATAATAAATTTTATAATTTCCTATCTTTGATCTCATATTCTTCAAATATGAAGATTGACATCGCAAAATAAACTCTGTCCGTTTATCTTGAACAGTGAGATTTATTGAACCAATACTGTCTTTGAACATAAGGTTAACATTGTATCTTATCAAATCAAATCAGAAAAAAAATCAAATCAGGAAAAAAATCAAATCAAATCACAAATATTTTTATGCTATCTAACTACAATCATATTTTTTTCCATAAATAATTGTAAAGAAAAACCATTAAAACAGTAAATAAAAGATTAAATCACATTAAAAAAAAGAACCATTGAACAAACTACAATCACATCAAATTTTTCCCATAATAAAAAAGAATAAATAAATGAAAAAAAGAACCACTGACTAACTACAATCATATTAAAAAAAAAAGAAACATTGAACTAACTACAATCACATTTTTTTCTTTGTGAGTTTTATGTTTATCTAACTTCAATCATATTAAGAATAAAATTAAAATAGTAAATAAAAAGATTAAATAACATTAAAAAAAAAAACCATTGAACTAACTACAACAATCATATTAAAAAAAAAAGCCATTGAACAAACTACAATTACATCACATTTTTCTCATAATAAAATAAATAAATGAAAAAAAAGAACTATTAAACTAACTACAATCACATTAAAAAAAAGAATTATTCAACTAATTATAATCACATTTTTCTCTTTGTGAGGGTTTATATTTATCTAACTTCAATCATATTAAAAAATCAAAAATAAAATTAAAATAGTAGATAAAAAGATTAAATAACATTAAAAAAAAAACCATTGAACTAACTATGACAATCATATTAAAAAAAAGAGCCATTGAACAAACTACAATCACATAACATTTTTCATTGAATAAAATAAATAAATGAAAAAAAGAACTATTAAACTAACTACAATCACATTAAAAAAAAGAATCATTCAACTAATTATAATCACATTTTTCTCTTTGTGAGGGTTTATATTTATTTAACTTCAATCATATTAAAAAATCAAATTATAATTTTTTATTCGCTAGACAAATCACAAATATTTTTATGCGCCATCTAACTACAATATTAAAACAATAAACAAAAGGAAAAGTCAAGAAGGAGAAAACAAAAAGAAGACTTACTGTTTGCATACGTGCTCAATGAAGTTGAAAGTGTAAAAGTGAGAAGTCACGAAAGAGAAAACAAAAAGGAGACTCACTGTTGGCAATAGGTATATAAAAAGTAAAAAAGAGTGTGTGTATTAGAGAAGTTAAAAAGACTTGGAAGAATTTAATAAGTGCTAAGTTTTTTTTTTTCAAAAAAAATCAAAAAAATTAAGAAATTAAGGTTCAGATATTGGACCTCCCACAACACTTGTGGGTTAGAGATAGATATAAATAAATAGATAAATATAGATATAGATATTTATGGTTGTTTTAAATTTTTTTTAATATACAAATTATTTGTTTTGGAAAAGGTACTGCAATAATTATGAGAGAAATCAAAAAGTCTTGTGGGTTGAGAGAAGTTAATAATTTTTTTTAATATACAAATTATTTGTTTTGGAAAAGGTACTGCAATAATTATAAGAGAAGTCAAAAAGTCTAGTGAGTTGAGAGAAATTAATAAATGCTGAGGTTAATTTTGTTTTAAAAACAAAAAATTAGAAAATTAGGATTGGCATATTGAACCTCCCACAGGCCTTGGGGGTTAAAAATCCCCTTTTGCTTAATATATAGTACTAGCATATCACCCGTGCTACGCACGGATTGTGTTTACAATTATCTATATATGTGAATTGTGATTTTTAAATATTTTTTTTTAAATGTCTTCTTTTTTTTCCTTTTTTATATTATATTAAAGTTTATTATGTTGATAATAATCATATGTGTTGGACTTTTCAAGAATTTTTTTTTATATTTGTTCTTAATACATAAAAGTGTTATTATGAGGGATAATAATCATATGTGTTTGGACTTTTCAAGGAATTTATATGTGTTGGATTTCAAAGAAGTAATGCTAGAGACCCCAAATATTCTACCAAAAGTTTTACCAAATGTCTCACATGGGTGTGGGACCCACACAATGTGGGTCCCATGTAGGTCCCACACCCATGTGAGACATTTGGTAAAATTTTTGGTAGAATTTTTGAGGCCTCTAGCATTTTTGATTTTTTTTATGCTTGTTCTTAATGCATTGAAGTGTTATTATGAGGGTAAGGCTTGGGAGTTGGGAGAAGTTAATAAATGCTAAAAAAAAAATTTCAATCAAAAAATTAAAAAATTTAGATTAGGAGATTGGAACTCTCACAAGGGTTGGGGTTAAAAATCCCATTTTGCTTAATATATAGTATAGATAATTGTGAAGTACATATGAATTCCTTAAAAAATCCAACACATGATTATTATCCCTCATAATAACATTTTAATGCATTAAGAACAAGCATGAAAAAAATTCCTTGAAAAGTCCATCACATATGAATTCCTTGAAAAGTCCAACACATATGATTAATATCAAAATATTAAATTTTAATATAGTGTAAAAAAAAAGAAAAGACAAAGTGGTGAAACACAACCCGTGCATATGCTAGTCTATACTATATATTAAGCAAAAGGGGATTTTTAACCCCAAGGCCTGTGGGAGCTTTAATATCTCAATCTGAATTTTCTAAATTTTTTATTAAAAAAAAAACTCAGCATTTATTAATTTGGTCAAAATTCTCTGATCAGCATTTATTAACTTTTTTCAATCCACATGTCTTTCCACATGCCTGTATTTATTGATTTGGTCAAAATTCTCAGATCAGCATTTAATCCCCTCATACAAATAATTATAGATACAATCTGTGTATAGTTACTGCAATACCTTTTTCAACTTCTCTCATACACTATGGTTAGTGATAAGATTGTTAAATTATTTTTATAAAAAATCTTAAAAAACATAATTTATATATTAAAAAAAATCTAAACAAAATATAAATATCTATAATTATCCCGTGCATAGCACGGGTGATAGGCTAGTATCTATACTTCTATCTATACTATATATTAAGCAAAAGGGGGGTTTTTAACCCCAAAGGCTTGTGGGAGCTCCAATACGCTAATCCTAATTTTCTAATTTTTTAAAAAAAAAAAAAAAAATTAACCTCAGCATTTATTAACTTCTCTCAACCCACAAGACTTTTTGACTTCTCTCATAATTGATGCAGTACCTTTTCCAAAACAAATAATTTGTATATTAAAAACAATTTAAAACAAATATAAATATCTATATCTATATCTATCTATTTATTTATATCTATCTCTAACCTACAAGTTTTGTGGAAGTTCTAATATTTGAATCTTAATTTCTTAATTTTTTTGATTTTTTTTGAAAAAAAAAACTTAGCAATTATTAAATTCTTTCAAATCTTTTTAACTTCTCCAACACACACACACTCTTTTTAACTTTTCACATATCTATTGCAAACAGTGAGTCTCCTTTTTGTTTTCTCCTTCTTGACTTCTTACTTCTACACTTTCATCTTCAGTGACCACGTATGCAAACAGTAAGTCTTCTTTTTGTTTTCTCCTTCTTGATTTTTCCTTTTGTTTACTCTTTTAATATTGTTGTTAGATAGCGCATAAAAATATTTTGTGATTTTTCTAGCGAATAAAAAAATTATAATTTGATTTTTTAATATGATTGAAGTTAGATAAATATAAACCCTCACAAAGAGAAAAATGTGATTATAATTAGTTGAATGATTCTTTTTTTTTTTAAATGTGATTGTAGTTAGTTTAGTAGTTCTTTTTTTTTTTCATTTATTTATTTTATTATGGGAAAAATGTGATGTGATTATAGTTTGTTTAATGACTGTTTTTTTTAATATGATTGTTGTAGTTAGTTCAATAGTTTTTTTTAATGTTATTTAATCTTTTTATTTACTATTTTAATTTTATTTTTAATATGATTGAATTTAAATAAACATAAACACTCACAAAGAAAAAAATGTAATTGTAATGTGATGTGATTGTAGTTTGTTCAATGACTCTTTTTTTTAATATAATTGTTGTAGTTAGTTCAATGGTTTTTTTTAATGTTATTTAATCTTTTTATTTACTGTTTTAATTTTATTTTTAATATGATTGAAGTTAGATAAACATAAACACTCACGAAGAAAAAAAAAATGATTGTAGTTAGTTCAATGGTTCTATTTTTTTAATGTGATTGTAGTTAGTCAATGGTTCTTTTTTTTATTATTTATTTTTTTATTATGGGAAAAATGTGATGTGATTGTAGTTTGTTCAATGGTTCTTTTTTTTTAATGTAATTTAATCTTTTATTTACTGCTTTAATGGTTTTTCTTTACAATTATTTATGAAAAAAATATTTGTGATTTGATTTGATTTTTTTCTAATTTGATTTCTAAAGTATCAATTATTGATAATGATTAGATTGTATTTTGAAAAAAAAATTGTAATTGATTTTTTTAACTCACTGTGTTTTTTGAAAAAAAAATTATTGTGTTTTTTTAACTATCAATTCACTTAATTTGTGATTTGATTTTTAACTCACTGTATTTTTTAAAAAACAAAATGGATTGTACTCATTAGGGTCACATAATATACCAATTATTGATGATGATTAGATTGTATTTTGACTCAAAAAAAAAATTGTAATTGATCTTTTTAACTCACTATGTTTTTTGAAAATAAATTCTTGTGTTTTTTAATTATCAATTGACTTAATTTGTGATTGATTTTTTTAATTATTGATGATAATTAGATAGCATTAAAAAAATTGTGATTTGTATGATTGAAGTTATCTCATTTTGTTTATAATTTTATTTTTTAATATGATTGAAGTTAACTTACAAAAAGAAAAATGTGATTGTACTTTGTTCAATGGTTGTAAATAATATTTTTATTTACTATTTTAATGGTTCTTTTTTTCAATTATTATTTTTTTATTATGAGAAAAATATGATTGTAGTTAGATAGCATTAAAAAAATTGTGATTTGTATGATTGAAATTATCTCCTTTTGTTTATTATTTGATTTTTTTAATATGATTGAAGTTAGATAAATATAAACACTCATAAAAGAAAAATGTGATTGTCGTTTGTTTAATACTACTAAATAATCTTTTTATTTACTATTTTAATGGTCCTTTTTTTGAATTATTTTTTTTATTATGAAAAAAATGTGATTGTAGTTAGATAGCATTAAAAAAAATGTGATTTGTATGATGAAGTTATCTCCTTTTGTTTATAATTTAATTTTTTAATATGATTGAAGTTAGATAAACATAAACACTCAAGGGGGTTTTTAAGGAAAATGGGGTTTTTAACCCCAAGTCCTGTGGGAGCTTCAATATCCCAATATGAATTTTCTAAATTTTTTATTAAAAAAAAAAGTCAGCATTTACTGATTTGGTCAAAATCTCCTGATCAGCATTTATTAACTTTTTTCAATCCACATGCATGCATTTATTGATTTGGTCAAAATCTCCTAATCAACATTTAAAATTTCCTCATACAAATAATTATAGATACAATCTGTGTATAGTTACTGCAGTACCCTTTTCAACTTTTCTCATATATTATGGTTAGTGATAAGATTGTTAAATTATTTTTATAAAAAATCTTAAAAAACATAATTTATATATTAAAAAAAATTTAAAACAAATATAAATATCTATAATTATCTCGTGCATAGCACGGGTGATAGGCTAGTACTATATATTAAGCAAAATGGGGTTTTTGACCCCAAGCCTTGTGAGAGCTCCAATCTCCTAATCTAAATTTCCTGATTTTTTGATTTAAAAAAAAAATCTTAGCATTTATTAATTTCTCCCAACTCCCAAGTCTTACAATCATAATAACACTTTAATGCATTAAGAACAAGCATAAAAAAAATTCTTTGAAATCCAACACATATGAATTCCTTGAAAAGTCCCAACACATATGATTATTATCCTTCATAATAACAGTTTAATGCATTAAGAACAAACATAAAAAAAATTTCTTGAAAAGTCCAACACATATGATTATTATCAAAATATTAAATTTTAATATAATACAAAAAAGGAAAAAAAAGACATTTAATTCCTTGAAAAGTCCAACACATATGAATATTATCAAAATATTAAACTTTAATATAATATAAAAAAGGAAAAAAAAAAGACATTTAAAAAAAAAATTTAAAAATCACAATTCACATATATAAATAATTGTGTACACAATCCGTGCATAGCACAGGTGATATGCTAGTACTATATATTAAGCAAAAGAGGGTTTTTAACCCCAAGGCTCGTGGGAGCTCCAACCTCCTAATCCTAATTTTCTAATTTTTTGATTTAAAACAAAAAACTCAGCATTTATTGACATCTCCCAACCCAACCTCAGCATTTATTGACTTCTCCCAACCCACAATCCTTTTGACTTCTCTCATAATTATTGCAACACCCTTTTCAATTTCTCCCATACACTATGGCTACACACAAAAATAATAAAAAAAAAAGATAAGAATTTAGCTATAAATCTCAAAAAGATATAACATCTAAATTTGAATTATGATTTAATAATATAACTATGTATTTTTTTTATGTATATCTATCAAAATTTTAAATCACTTAATGAGAAAAATTAATCAATTTTCCAAAATTATTGATTTTTAATTTACAAAATAGATTAAAAAAAACTATTGACTGATTTATTTATGTAATAACAAAAATATTTCATAATCTCTCCCTCCTAATCTCTCTCACAAAATTTCAAAAAAAAAAAAAATATTAAAACTTGCATTCTTTTTCCCTTCCCCAAAAAATCAGATAATATTTTTTATTAAAGTTGTAAATATCTACCTATATTTTATATATTATATTATAACATAACAAAAAAAATTAAAAAAATTAATTTTTTTAAAGTTTATCTAAATAAACTTTAAATCAATAAAACTCACATGTCTATCACATATCTAACTCACATCATAACTTACCTAAAAAATAATAATTAATTTTTTGATTTAAAAAAAAAACTCCCAGCATTTATTGACTTCTCCCAACCCACAATCCCTTTTGACTTCTCTCATAATTATTGCAACACCCTTTTCAATTTCTCACATACACTATGGTTACACACAAAAATAAAATAAAAAAGATAAGAATTTAGCTATAAATCTCAAAAAGATATAGCATCTAAATTTGAATTATGATTTAATAATATAATTATGTATTTTTTTATGTATATCTATCAAAATTTTAAATCATTTAATGGGAAAAATTAATCAAATTTTCAAAATTATTGATTTTTAATTTACAAAATAGATTAAAAAAAACTATTGACTGATTTATTTATTTAATAACAAAAATATTTCATAATCTCTCCCTCCTAATCTCTCTCACAAATCTTCACCTAATCTCTCTCACAAATTTTCAAAAAAAAATATTAAAACTTGCATTCTTTTTCTCTTCTCCAAAAAATCAGATAATATTTTTTATTAAAGTTGTAGATATCTACCTATATTTTATATATTATATTATAACATAACAAAAAAAACTAAAAAACTAATTTTTTTTTTTTAAAGTTTCTCTAAATAAACTTTAAATCAATAAAACTCACATGTCTATCACATATCTAACTCACATTATAACTTACCTAAATAATAATAATTAAAAACAAATGGAAATCACAGATAAATTAAATTTAAAAAAAAAAAGATACCCACAACTCCATCTTAAATAAATTGAAAAAAAAATACCTGAATAGAAACTACACAAAATAAAAATAAAAATAAGAAGATATATCTATCTATCTATTTATCTATACTATATATTAAGCAAAATGGGGTTTTTAACCTCAAGTCTTGTGGGAGCTCCAATCTCCCAATCTAAATTTCCTGATTTTTTGATTTTTTTTTTTAAAAATCTTAGTATTTATTAACTTCTCCCAACTCCCAAGTCTTACCATCATAGTAATACTTTAATGCATTAAGAACAAGCATAAAAACAATTCTTTGAAATCCAACACATATGAATTCCTTGAAAAGTCCCAACACATATGATTATTATCCCTCATAATAACACTTTAATGCATTAAGAACAAGCATAAAAAAGATTTCTTAAAAAGTTCAACACATATGATTATTATCAAAATATTAAACTTTAATATAATATAATAATAAAAAAAGACATTTAATTCTATGAAAAGTTCAATACATATGATTATTATCAAAATATTAAACTTTAATATAATATAAAAAAGGAAAAAAAAAAGAAGACATTTAAAAAATAAAAAAAATATTTAAAAATCACAATTCACATATATAGATAATTGTAAATACAATCCGCGCATAGCACGGGTGATATGCTAGTACTATATATTAAGCAAAATAGGGTTTTTAACCCAAGCCTTGTGAGAGCTCCAATCTCCTAATCTAAATTTCCTGATTTTTTTATTTAAAAAAAAAATCTTAGCATTTATTAACTTCTCCCAACTCCCAAGTCTTACCCTCATAATAACACTTTAATGTATTAAGAACAAGCATAAAAAAAATTATTTGAAATCCAACACATATGAATTATTTGAAAAGTCCCAGCACATATGATTATTATCTCTCATCATAACACTTTAATGCATTAAGAACAATCATAAAAAAAATTTCTTGAAAAGTTCAACACATATGATTATTATCAAAATATTAAACTTTAATATAATATAAAAAAGGAAAAAAAAAAAGAGAAGAGATTTAAAAAAAAAATTTAAAAATCACAATTCACATATATAGATAATTGTAAATACAATCCATACATAGTACGGGTGATATGCTAGTACTATATATTAAGCAAAAATGGATTTTTAACCCTAAACTTTGTGGGAGCTCCAATCTCTCAATCTAAATTTCTTGGTTTTTTGATTTAAAAAAAAATATTAGCATTTATTAACTTCTCCGAACTCCCAAGTCTTACCCTCGTAATAACACTTTAATGCATTAAGAACAAGCATAACTTTTTTTTTTTGAAATCCAACACATATAAATTCCTTAAAAAGTCCCAACACATATGATTATTATCTCTCATAATAACACTTTAATGCATTAAGAACAAGTATAAAAAAAAATTTCTTGAAAAGTTCAACACATATAATTATTATCAAAATATTAAACTTTAATATAATATAATAATAAAAAAAGACATTTAATTCCTTGAAAAGTCCAACACATATGATTATTATCAAAATATTTAACTTTAATATAATATAAAAAAGGAAAAAAAGAAGACATTTAAAAAAAATAAAAAAATAAATTTTAAAATCACAATTCACATATATAGATAATTGTAAACACAATCCGTGCATAGCACAGGTGATATGCTAGTACTATATATTAAGCAAAAGGTGATTTTTAACCCCAAGCATTGTGGGTACTCCAATCTCCCAATCTAAATTTCCTGATTTTTTGATTTAAAAAAAAAAATCTTAGCATTTATTAACTTCTCCCAACTTTCAAGTCTTACCCTCATAATAACACTTTAATGCATTAAGAACAAGTATAAAAAAAATTCTTTGAAATCCAATACATATGAATTCCTTGAAAAGTCCGAACACATGATTATTATTCATCATAATAACACTTTAATGCATTAAAAACAAGTATAAAAAAAATTTCTTGAAAAGTCTACCACATATGATTATTATTAAAATATTAAACTTTAATATAATATAACAAAAAAGAAAAGACATTTAATTCCTTGAAAATTTCAACACATATGATTATTATCAATATATTAAACTTTAATATAATATAAAAAAGGAAAAAAAAGAAGACATTTAGAATAAAAAAAAAGAAAACATTTAAAAATCACAATTCACATATATAAATAATTATAAACACAATCCGTGCATAGCACAGGTGATATGCTAGTATTATATAAGGAAAAAGAGGTTTTTAACCCACAAGTTTTGTGGGAGCTCCAATATCCCAATTCTAATTTTCTAATTTTTTGATTTAAAAAAATAAATAACCTCAGCATTTATTGATTGCTCTCAACCCACAAACCTTTTTTGTGTAACAGGATTGCTTGGTGTGCATGTGGGTCACGTGCCACAGTTGAAGTTTGTTGAATGGGCAAATGCTTCACAAGTGCCTTGTTTGGTGCGTGTGTTGGGTACCACATAATAAGAAAGCACACTAAAGCTTTTTATGGGTTTTGGGTTTAGTGTGCTGATTCCACATGCCACACACCTTGATCTGACCATGTACAGACGATTTATAGCGACCCCGGTCTTTTCCCATTTGATTATTGTATCCGGACTTAGGTTCCGTAGATTCCGTCATTGTATAATTGTTGTTGTCATTCATTATTTTCTTATTTTGAGTCTTGGGTTGTGTTGGGAAGATTTGGAGCAGGTTGGTTGAGCTTAGGAACCAAGTCTAGTTGCCCAGATTTTGGCTTGTCCGCTCGAGCAGGGGTTTGGACGCTCGAGCGGGGAATACACCCATCCAGTATGTCCTGTGTAGTGTTGGCCGCTCGAGCGGGGGATTGGACGCTCGAGCGTGATGTCGTGAGTGACGCTCGAGCGGGGAGTTGGGCGCTCGAGCGGGGACCTGTCTGCAAAAACTTCTGGGAGAGTGCATTCGCCGCTCGAGCGGGAGTCTGTGAGTGGCGCTCGAGCGGGGGTTTCCACGCTCGAGCGGGGCGACTGGTATAAAAATCCGAGAGCCGACTTTCAGGATCATTTTTCATCTCCTTTTTGATTTTAAAACCCTAGAACCGTCTTCTCCCTCTCCCTACACACCTTCTCTCTTAGGTTTGATCTACTTAGAGTGTATTTCTACCCTAAGCCCTTTGTTAAAAAGATAGAGTGGGTCGAGGGCTTCCGTTTAATCTGAACAATCTTGGGTTTGGAGCACTTTGGTTTTTGTCATCTTCTCCATTCGAGTTCTTCGCTTCAAGGTAGGGATTTCCTACTCCATCCTATAAGTTTTGTCCTAAGTTTTGGTATTTTGATATGTTGGGAGTACTTTGGTAATTTTGGGAAAAACCCTAGTTGTATTAATAAATTAATTTGTATAATTAATTTAAGGAAAATGGGGAAATTGGTTAAATGCATGAAATTGAGGAATTCATTGATTAAATGGTGTAGTTGGATAATTAAAATCACTCGCCTATTGAATTGTTGATATATTTATTTCCAGTCTAGAAATAACTGTTTTGGGCTATCGGTGGAGGATAGTCGTGTTTGTTGTAGACATTGCATGTGGATTAGGAATAACTGAAACTAATCACATTGGTTAAGTCATTAATTTTGACTATTGCATTAATACAGAAAATACGTGTATTGATTGAGCATTGCATTTGCATATTGTTTGGGAGGAGATAGGGGATGTACTCCACGGTTTAGGGGAAGATAGGGGATGGACCTCTAAACCGGATTTTTGTTTGGGAGGAGATAGGGGATGGACTCCATTAGCACCATTTTTATGTGTGCTTATTATATTGAAGTGTTTTTACATGATTATTGATACAACACTAAAATGTGTATCAAATGGGAAGTATGAAGTGTTTTGATATGAGCATGAGTCTCATTTGTTTTGTTGATATTGGAAGTAATGTGAATATGATATATAATTCACTGTTGTAAGTTTGGCCAGGTTCTGAGCCATGTTGATAATAATGGAAAGTGAAATGTGTCTTAGACATTAGTGTCATGAGACTGTTTAATGATAAAATTGATTATCTTGGTTAACCATCTATTGAATGCTATAGCTTTATTCAATGCTTATATTTGGTTTAGTGTTTTTCTACTGGGCTGTGGCTCACCCTTTATGGGAACATCATTTTCAGGTTCAGGTGATAAGCTACCTCCACGGACTTAGCCTGGAAGGATTTGATGTTTGGGATTTTGAAGACTTGTCTTTAGTTATAAGTTTTATTTTGTTATTTTTGAGATTTTATGTAAACATTCAAGCCTAGGGCTTAACTTGTAAAAGAGATAGTACTCATCCTTCTTGTGTCCAAGTGTTAGCTTGGAAAGATGTAAGCCCTTAGGGCATTTATTTTGATGTTGCAGGATGTTACATGTGATGTCTTTCAATAAGAATACTCTGATGAATAACTCAAATGATTCGTTTTCTTTTATAAATGCATGTTAATGTTATGGTTATTATGGGTTTATTTTGAGGGCGTGACACGATTGGGTTGCCATATCCAAGATATATAACATTTGAATTTGGGTTATGCTTTTTATTTTTATTTTTTTAGTGTTACATAATATTCGTTACGTTGAAGTGTCACATGTGACATTTGGAAAAAGTACACTAAGGAATTTTAATTTTTTTAGAGTGTCACATCATACTCGCTACGTTGTCACATTTGAGAAAAGTATACTAAGAAGTTTTATTTTTTTTGAAGTGTCACATCATATCTGTCACGTTGTCACATTAGGGAAAAGTAAACTAAAGAGTTTTTATTTTTCTTGAAGTGTCACATCAAACCCATCACGTTGTCACATTAGGGAAAAGTACACTAAAGAGTTTTTATTTTATTTTTTAGAGTAAAATTTTTGGAGTATCATATCATACGCGCCACGTTGTCACATTTAGGAAAAGTACACTAAGGGGTTTTTAATTTTTTGGAATGTCACATTAACACTTGTCACATTAGAGTATTACATCATACCTGTCACATTAATAAAAGGGTATAATTATCTACCAAAATACTACTAAAATTAAAAATAGGGCCATACAAAAATAAACTATCCACTAATAAGACTTAACAGATCAATAAAAAAACTGGAAACTAATTGGAGTAGCGTCACAATGGTAATGTCTATACTGAAATATTCAAATATCAAAAAGTGCACATGTAATCCCACCAAAATCGTCCGCCAGCAAATAAAAGGGTGTAATTGACTACTAAATACTAACAAACAAAGAAAGCAGGATCAAATGGGATATATTCCCCAACTAATGGGACTATTAAGAACAATAGAAACAACATTGGGACCAATTGGTGCAACTGTTTATGGAATGGGATTTATCAATAAATATCCATTTTTTAATGTATATCTATCAAAATTTTAAATTACTTAATGAGACAAATTAATCAATTTTCCAAAATTATTGATTTTTAATTTACAAAATAGATTAAAAAAACTATTGACTGGTTTATTTATTTAATAACAAAAATATTTCATAATGTCTCCCTCCTAATCTCTCTCACAATTTTTCAAAAAAAAATATTAAAACATGCATTTATTTTCTCTTCCCCAAAAAATCAGATAATATTTTTTATTAAAGTTGTAGATATCTACCTATATTTTATATATTATATTATAACATAACAAAAAAAAAACTATAAAACTAAAAAAAAAATCTTTAAAGTTTATCTAAATAAACTTTAAATCAATAAAACTCATATGTCTATCACATATCTAACTCACATCATAACTTACCCAAATAATAATAATTAAAAACAAATGGAAACCACATAGAAATTAAATTAAAAAAAAAAGATACCCCACAACTCCATCTTAAATAAATTGAAAAAAAAAATACTTGAATAGAAACCACACAAAAATAAAAATAAAAATAAAAAGATATATCTATCTATCTATCTATCTATCTATCTATCTATCTATCTATCTATCTATCTATATATATATATATATATATATCTATACTACATATTAAGCAAAAGGGGGTTTCTAACCCCTAAGGCCTGTGGGAGCTCCAATATGCTAATCCTAATTTTCTAATTTTTTGTTTTTTTTTAAAAAAAAAATTAACCTCAGCATTTATTAACTTCTCTCAACCCACAAGACTTTTTAACTTCTCTCATAATTACTGCAGTACCTTTTTCAAAACAAATAATTTGTATATTAAAAAAAATTTAAAACAAATATAAATAGTTATATCTATATCTATCTCTAACTCATAAGTTTTGTGGGATTTCCAATATCTGAACCTTAATTTCTTAATTTTTTTGATTTTTTTTGAAAAAAAAAACTTAGCACTTATTAAATTCTTCCAAGTCTTTTTAACTTCTCCAATACACACACTCTTTTTAACTTTTCACATACCTATTGCAAACAGTGAGTCTCCTTTTTGTTTTCTCCTTCTTAACTTCTTACTTCTACACTTTCAACTTCAGTAACCACGTATTCAAACAGTAAGTCTTCTTTTTGTTTTCTCCTTTTCTCCTTTTTCTTTTGTTTACTGTTTTAATATTGTAGTTAGATAGCGCATAAAAATATTTGTGATTTGTCTAGCGAATAAAAAATTATAATTTGATTTTTTAATAATATTTGTGATTTGTCTAGCGAATAAAAAATTGTAATTTGATTTTTTAATATGGTTGAAGTTAGATAAATATAAACGCTTACAAAGAGAAAAATGTGATTATAATTAGTTGAATGATTCTTTTTTTTTTTAATGTGATTGTAGTTAGTTTAATAGTTTTTTTATTTATTTATTTTATTATGAGAAAAATGTGATGTGATTGTAGTTTGTTCAATGGCTCTTTTTTTTAATATGATTGTTGTAGTTAGTTCAATGTTTTTTTTTAATGTTATTTAATCTTTTTATTTACTATTTTAATATGATTGAAATTAAATAAATATAAATACTCATAAAGAAAAAAATGTGATTGTAATGTGATGTGATTGTAGTTTGTTCAATGATTTTTTTTTTTTAATATGATTGTTGTAGTTAGTTCAATGGTTTGTTTTTTTAATGTTATTTAATTTTTTTATTTACTATTTTAATTTTAGTTTAATATGATTGAAGTTAGATAAATATAAACACTCACAAAGAAAAAAATATGATTGTAGTTAATTCAATGGTTTTTTTTTTAATGTGATTGTAGTTAGTCAATGGTTCTGTTTTTCATTTATTTATTTATTTTATTATGGGAAAAATGTGATGTGATTGTAGTTTGTTCAATAGTTTTTTTTTAATGTGATTTAATCTTTTATTTACTGTTTTAATGGTTTTTTTTACAATTATTTATGAAAAAAATATGATTGTAGTTAGATAGCATAAAAATATTTGTGATTTGATTTGATTTTTTTTCTGATTTGATTTTTAAAGTACCAATTATTGATAATGATTAGATTGTATTTTGAAAAAAAAAATTGTAATTGATTTTTTTAACTCACTGTGTTTTTTGGAAAAAAATTATTGTGTTTTTTTAACTATCAATTCACTTAATTTGTGATTTGATTTTTAACTCACTGTGTTTTTTGAAAAAATAAAATGGATTGTATTCATTGGGGTCACATAATATACCAATTATTGATGATGATTAGATTGTATTTTGACCAAAAAATATTTGTAATTGATCTTTTTAACTCACTATGTTTTTTGAAAAATAAATTATTGTGTTTTTTTAATTATTGATGATGATTAGATAGCATTAAAAAATTTGCGATTTGTATGATTGAAGTTATTTCCTTTTGTTTATAATTTTATTTTTTAATGTGATTGAAGTGAGATAAACATAAACATTCACAAAAAAAAAAAAATGTGAATGTAGTTTGTTCAATGGTTCTAAATAATCTTTTTTATTTACTACTTTAGTGGTTATTTTTTTCAATTATTTTTTTTATTAAGAGAAAAATGTCATTGTAGTTAGATAGCATTAAAAAAATTGTGATTTGTATGATTGAAGTTATCTCATTTTGTTTATAATTTGATTTTTTAATATGATTGAAGTTAACTCACAAAAAGAAAAATTGATTATAGTTTGTTCGATGGCTCAAAATAATCCCAATATGAATTTTCTAAATTTTTTATTAAAAAAAAACTCAACATTTATTGATTTGGTCAAAATCCCTTGATCAACATTTATTAACTTTTTTTAATCCATGTGTCTTTCCACATGCCTGCATTTATTGATTTGGTCAAAATCCCTAGATCAGCATTTAAAATCCCATCATACAAATAATTATAGATACAATCTGTGTATAGTTATTGCAGTACTCTTTTCAACTTCTCTCATACACTATGATTAGTGATAAGATTGTAAAATATTTTTTATAAAAAATCTTAAAAAAACATAATTTATATATTAAAAAAAATCTAAAACAAATATAAATATCTATAATTATCTCGTGCATGGCACAGGTGATAGGCTAGTACTATATATTAAGCAAAAGGAGATTTTTAACCCCAAGCCTTGTGGGAGCTCCAATCTCCCAATCTAAATTTCTTGATTTTTTGATTTAAAAAAAAAAAATTCTTAACATTTATTAACTTCTTTCAACTCTCAAGTCTTACCCTCATAATAACATTTTAATGTATTAAGAACAAGCATAAAAAAATTCTTTGAAATCCAACACATGAATTTCTTGAAAAGTTCCAACACATATGATTATTATCCCTCATAATAACACTTTAATGCATTAAGAATAAGCATAAAAAAAATTTCTTAAAAAGTCCAACACATATGATTATTATTAAAATATTAAACTTTAATATAATATAATAAAAAAAAGACATTTAATTTCTTGAAAATTCCAACACATATGATTATTATCAAAATATTAAACTTTAATATAATATAAAAAAGGAAAAAAAGAAGACATTTAAAAAAAAAAAAAATTAAAAATCACAATTCACATATATAAATAATTGTAAACATAATCCGTGCATAGCACGGGTGATATGCTAGTATATATATTAAGAAAAATGGGGTTTCTAACCCCCCAAGTCTTATGGGAGCTCCAATATCCCAATCTAAATTTTTTGATTTTTTATTGAAAAAAAAATCTGAGCATTTATTAACTTCTCCCAACCTCCAAGTATAAAAAAAAATTCTTTGAAAAGTTCAACACATATGAATTCCTTGAAAAGTCCCAACACATACGATTATTATCCCTCATAATAACACTTTAATTCATTAAGAACAATCATAAAAAAAAATTCATTGAAAAGTCCAACACATGAATTTCTTGAAAGTCCGACACATATGATTATTATCAAAATATTACATTTTAATATAATATAAAAAAAGAAGACATTTAAAAAAAAGACATTTAAAAATCACAATTCACATATATAGAAATAATTGTGAAATACATATGAATTCCTTGAAAAATTCGACACATGATTATTATCCCTCATAATAACATTTTAATGCATTAAGAACAAGAATGAAAAAAATTCCTTGAAAAGTCCATCACATATGAATTCCTTGAAAAGTCCAACACATATGATTAGTATCAAAATATTAAATTTTAATATAGTATAAAAAAAAGAAAAAAAAAAGAAGACAAAGTGGTGAATCACAACCCGTGCATAGCACGGGTGATATGCTAGTCTATATTATATATTAAGCAAAATGAGGTTTTTAACCCCAAGTCTTGTGGGAGCTCCAATCTCCTAATCTAAAATTCCTGATTTTTTGATTTTTTTTAATAAAAAATCTTAGCATTTATTAACTTCTCCCAACTCCCAAGTCTTATCATCATAATAACACTTTAATGCATTAAGAACAAGTATAAAAAAAATTCTTTGAAATCCAACACATGAATTCCTTGAAAAGTCCCAACACATATGATTATTATCCCTCATAATAACACTTTAATGATTATTATCAAAATATTAAACTTTAATATAAAGTTTAATACATATGATTATTAATGCTGATCAGGGGATTTTGACCAAATCAATAAATGCTGAGATTTTTTTTTTAAAATAAAAAATTTAGAAAATTAAGATTGAGAGATTGGAACTCCCACAAGGCTTGGGGTTTAGAAACCTCATTTTCCTTAATGTATTTACAATCTATAATCTATACTATATATTAAGCAAAAGGGGGTTTTTAACTCTAAGCCTTGTGGGAGCTCCAATCTCCCAATCTAAATTTCTTAATTTTTTGATTTTAAAAAAAAATCTTAGCATTTATTAACTTCTCTTAACTCTCAAGTCTTACCCTCATAATAACAATAAAAAAAAATCTTTGAAATCCAACACATATGAATTCTTTGAAAAGTCCCAACACATATGATTATTATCCCTCATAATAAGACTTTAATGTATTAAGAACACGTATAAAAAAAATTTATTGAAAAGCCCAACACATATGATTATTATCAAAATATTAAACTTTAATATAATATAATAAAAAAAAGATATTTAATGCCTTGAAGAGTCTAACACATGATTATTAGCAAAATATTAAACTTTAATATAATATAAAAAAGGCAAAAAAGAAGACATTTAAAAATCACAATTCACATATATAGATAATTGTAAACACAATCCGTGCATAACACGGGTGATATGCTAGTATATATTAAGCAAAAAGGGATTTTTAACCCCAAGCCTTGTGGGAGCTCCAATCTCCCAATCTAAATTTCCTGATTTTTGATTTAAAAAAAAAAAAACTTAGCATTTATTAACTTCTCCCAAACCCCAAGTCTTACTCTCATAATAACACTTTAATGCATTAAAAACAAGCATAAAAAAAATCTTTGAAATCCAACACATGAATTCCTTGAAAAGTCCCAACACATATGAATATTATCAAAATATTAATGCATTAAAAACAAGCATAAAAAAAATTTCTTGAAAAGTCCAACACATATGATTATTATCAAAATATTAAATTTTAATATAATATAATAAAAAAGAAGACATTTAATTCCTTGAAAAGTTCAACACATATGATTATTATCAAAATATTAAACTTTAATATAATATAAAAAAGAAAAAAAAAAGAAGACATTTAAAAAAAAAGGACATTTAAAAATCGCAATTCACATATATAGTTAATTGTAAATAGATTAAGAAAAATGGGGTTTCTAACCCAAAGCCTTGTGGGAGCTCCAATGTAACGCCCTCAAAATAATAACATTAAACCCATCAAATAAGACATTCATTGACATATGAAATAACCACATTCTTCTATTCATCAGAGTCTCATTACAAAAGTATTACATGTTAACAACAAAAGCAAAATGCCCTACGGGCTTACAGCTTTCCAAGTTAACACTTGGTTACAACAAAAGAGTACTAACTCATTTACACATTAAGCCCTTGGCTTGAATTTACATGTAATACATCAAAAATAAAATGACAAAAGTATGTCCGCCTCCAGCCTCCCAAGCTATGTCCTTGGAGGTGGCATGCTACCAGTACCTGAAAATGATATTCCCATATAGGGTGAGCCACAGCCCAGTAGAAATACACTAAACCAACCATGAACAATGACTAAAAGATTAGCAATTGATAGATGGCCAACACTGATACATTCACATAAATCACATATTTATGTCATACGACTTATGAGTCCAAATTACTTTTCATTTTCCCTTTTTCAACAGATAAGCATGTTAGCTCTATCATCATTTCAACAGATATGTATAAAAACTATATCCCACATTCACAGATAAGCATATAAGCTATATCCACATTCTCAACAGATATGTATAACGACAATATCCCACATTCACAGATAAGCATATAAGCTGTATCCACACTTCACAAACATAAGCATATGAGCTCTATCTTCACTTCTCTAGACAAGCATATGAGCTGTATCTACGGAGTTCATCCCCTATCTTCTCCCAACACTATCCGGTTTAGAGGTACATCCCCTATCTTCCCCTAAACCGCGGAGTACATCCCCCATTTCCTCCTCTACACATAACGTATACAAACACATTGGTTCTATATACAATCACTCAATACATACAATTAATGTATTCTATCAACCGTCAAATTCCATGACACATTCCATTGATTAGTTTCCGTTTGCCTAATCATCATGCATTGTCTACAACAATCACGACTATCCTCCACCGATAGCCCAAAGCAATTATTTCTAAATAGAAAATAAATGCACAATTGGATATTCAATCAACATTTCGTTTCGGTGAGTGATAAATAATTCAACTACACCCTTTAACCCCATGCATTCCCAATCTCAACAATTCCATTTCATTTCCTCATTTCTCACAATTAATTATCCCAATTAATCAATCAATGTAATTAGGTCATTCTCCATAATTAACATTACAACCCTTAGGTCCCATTTTCATCAATGATTCAACATTTATTCCATTTCTCTATGCCAAACATACATCTAGGTTTATTATAAATAAAACCCCAACTTTTGTAAAATAACACAAAAGCCCCAAACCTTCACCAAATTACCAAACCAACCCCAACATCTCAAAATACCAAAATTTAAAGACAAAATCCATAGAGAGGAGTAGGATATCCCTACCTCAAATTCGGAGCTCCAAGGGAGAAGATGACAAAACCCAACGTGCTCCAAATCCTGAAATTTTCAGATTAAAAAGTAGCCCTCGACGATCAACAACCTTTTTGTAAAGGCCAAAGATTAGCAAATCACTCCTACTAGATCAAAACCTAAAGAGAAGGTAGAGTTCTAGAGTGAGAGGCTCACCAATGGTGTTTTTGAAAAAGTAGGAGAGAGAAGAGAAAGTGAAAAAGTGATTTGAAAAGTCAAAACACGGAACTTAAACCCAGTCGACCCGCTCGAGCGTCAAACGCCCCGCTCGAGCGTCACTCACAAACTCCCGCTCGAGCGTCAACAATCCCGCTCGAGCGGCGGATACACACTCCCAGAACTTTTACAGAACCAGGTCTACGCTCGAGCTTCCAACTCCCCGCTCGAGCGGCACTCACACAACCCCGCTCGAGCGGCCAACTCCACGCTCGAGCGTCCAACCCTGCACAGGAAATACTGGATGGGTGCAATTCCCGCTCGATCGCCAAAACCCCCGCTCGAGCGGACAGGTAAAAATCTGGGCAATTAGTTTTGGTTTCTAAACTCAACCAACCTGTAACAAACCTGCCCAACACATACTATAACTCAAATACGAAGTAACAAGGATGTAAACAAGATAATAATCAACTACCAACATCCACGGACACATGTCCGGATCACTGTACAACAAGGGTAAATCCGGGATCGCTATATCCAATCCCTTAATCTTAAATTTTCTAAATTTTTGATTTAAAAAAAAAAAAATCCCCGCATTTATTGATTTAGTCAAAATCTCCTGATCATTATTTATTAACTTTTTCCAATCCACATACCTACATTTATTGATTTGGTCAAAATCCTTGATTAGAATTTAAAATCCTTTCATATAAATAATTATAGATACAGCCCGTGCATAGTTACTGCAGTAGCCTTTTTAATTTCTGTAACGCCCTGCTAATAATAACATTAAACCCATCAGATAAGACATGCATTTACAAATAAACTAACCACATTCCTTTATTTCATTGAGTTCCATTACATAAGTATTACATGTTAACAGCATAACAAAATGCCCTACAGGCTTACAGCTTTCCAAGTTAACACTTGGTTACAACAAAGAGTTCTAACTCGTTTACACATTAAGCCCTTGGCTTGAAGTTACATGTAATACATCAAAAGTAAAACGACAAAACTATGCCGCCACTAGCCTCCCAGCTATGTCCTTGGAGGTGGCATGCTTCCTGCACCTGAAAATGATATTCCCATATAGGGTGAGCCACAGCCCAGTAGAAATACACTAAACCAACCATGGACAATGACTAAAATATTAGCAATTGATAGTTGGTCAACACTGATACAATCACATAAATTACATATTTATGCCAACGACTTACAAGTCCCAATTACTATTCATTTTCCCTTTTTCAACAGATAAGCATGCTAGCTCTATCATCAGTTCCACAGATACGTATAAAAACTATATCTCACATTCAGATAAGCATAAAAGCTATATCCACATTCTCAACAGATATGTATAACAACAATATCCACAGATAAGCATACAAGCTGTATCCACACTTCACAACAGATATGTATAACAACAATATCCACAGATAAGCATACAAGCTGTATCCACACTTCACAACAGATATGTATAACAACAATATCCACAGATAAGCATACAAGCTGTATCCACACTTCACAAAGATAAGCATATGAGCTCTATCTTCACTTCTCTAGACAAGCATATGACACTACAAGAATTTACACAATTGGCGACCACTTTTGCCGACCAAAAAAATTTTTGTCGCAAAAAAATGACATTTGGCGACCAAATATGAATTAGTCGCGAATGATCATTATTTTTGGCGACCAAATATTATTGGTCGCAGAAGGTTATATTTTGGCGACCAAAAAATGAGTTGGTCGCAGAAAGTGGTATACTTTTGCCGACCAACTACAAATTTGGTCGCGGAAGATCACATAGTTTTTGGCGACCAAAAATTTGGTCGCCAAAAACTTATTTTCAGCAACAAAAAAAAATTAGTCGCCAAATCAGTACTTTTAGCGACTAATATTTTAGTCGCCGTTGATTGAGATTTGGCGACTAAAAAATTTTGTCGGCAAAGGTACATTTTCTGTGACTAATATGATTTTTTGGTCGCCAAAAGTTTGGGAGGGAAATTTGATTTTCAGTGGGGCGGGATTTGAATTTTCTTTCTCTCAATCGGTGCCCACTCTCTCTACCAAGCCTCACTGCCAAGTCTCAGCCTTTCTTTCTCTCTTTCTATCTACCTAAGAATCCTCCTCCACATCTTCTCTTTCTCTCTCTCAAAAAACCCCCATATTCAGTTTTGTATGGCAGTTCACTTGCTAGCATACGAGGTAGCTGACATCTGCCTAGGCAAGCCGCCTCTCAGATCTCTCTCAATCTCCGCCACCGTGGCCGATGCCTTGTCCGCCCTCAAATCCTCCTCCGACACCTGCCTCAGCGTATGGACCTGTGACCACTCCAAATCCGCCGCCGAGGAGTGTCGCTATGTCGGAAAAGTCTGCATGGTCGATGTTATTTGCTACCTCTGCAAAGACGAAAACCTCTCTTCTCCTTCCTCTGCTCTCAAATCCCCTATTTCTGTCTTGCTCCCCAAACTTCCTGGTCTCGTCAGGCACATCGAACCCTCTTCCAGGTAACCCATTAACATTTCAATTTTAATCTGTTTTTGTTTGTATTTGCTTTTGTAGATTGCTTGATGATAGGTTTTTCAATGTGTAGAGGGTTTTCTCTAATGTCCTCTACATGTTCGATAAATTGCCTCAAAGAATTGACTCCACAATTCCACCCAAGAATCTATACATGTTTTAGGGCTTCCAATTTTTGTAAATCATGTTAATTATACATACACTTCCCAATTTTTGTAAATCATGTTAGTTATACATACACTTCCCTTTTTTCTGTCTCAATTTGGCCTTTTCTGAAATTTTGCACTTGTTTACAAGTTGATTTTTTTGTGTTTGGGTAAGCATGTTCGTTCTTGGGGATGCATACATTGCATTTGTGTTTTTTTGCCTTAAAAGAGTCTTCCTCGCTTGAGATTCAACAAGGAAGGAAATCTTCTCGCTGTTACTACAGCAGACAATGGAATAAAGATACTCGCTACCACTGCTAGTCTTAGATCTTTAAGAGTAGTTGAAGCCCCGTCCTTTGAAGCATTAAGATCACCTATTGAATCTGCTGCAATTAAGGTCCTTCAATGCTTAAGTTTTCCTAGTACACCAGTGCATGTTTAAGAGGTGCCTGCCCATGAATACTGTTGACTTTTGTCACACGATGAGCATGTTCCATTTTGAATGGAACACAGAGAATGACCAAAATAGAGTGATTCTAAGACTGCCAAGCAACTTTTTATTCTTTTATTTTTTATGTACAATGTCACATTTGTTTCTTTTGGACTGATTATACATTTTGGTTTCCCCTCTAGAATGGAGTTGATCCTATGGCTAGAAACATGGAAAAGCCAAAAACTTTGGATGATGTAACTGATAAAACCAAACCCTGGCAGTTGGCCGAAATTATAGATCCTGCTCAATGCCGGCAGGTTACCATGCCAGACAGCATGGATGGAGTCAACAAGGTGTGTTTCTACTCATTTGTTGCTGCAGAATCTATCTATTGGATTATGCTCGACTGACACATCTACATCCAGGTTGCTCGACTACTCTATACAAATTCCGGTTTTGATGTTTTGGCACTTGGGTCTAATGGGATTCAGAAGTTATGGAAGTGGACACGCAGTGAACAAAATCCAGGTGGAAAGGTAATAGCAAGTTGGGAGTAATTTCATTTGCATGTTTTCCTGTTTCTTTTCTTTTATTAGTCGATATTTGTGGAGGAGAATTCTGAACTCAGTGAGGGTCTAAAGGCCACTGCCAATGTTGTTCCACAGCAATGGCAACCAAACAGTGGTCTTGTTATGACTAATGATGTCACAGGTGTCAACCTTGAGGAAGCAGTGCCTTGCATAGCACTCTCAAAGAATGACTCTTATGTCATGTCAGCCTGTGGCAGCAAGGTTTCTGTTCTTGACTGTGTTTGTAACTTTGTTGCATCTGTATGCATGTCACATTCGTTGTCACTTTTAGAAGGTGTGTCACTGCATTAGAACATAGATAATATTTCATACATATTTCAAACAAATTATTCCCTTGACTGTCTTTGTTTAGGTTTTGAGAAATAGGATCATAACATCGATGATACGTGGAATGGTGCTCTAGATTATTTTTTTTTCCCTGTTACTTTTTCTAAACTACTGATTTAGTTTGCTTCTCATCCAAAAATAAAGGCATTGGTTCAATTAGATTAACAAATTATCGTAGAAAGATTCTTAATGACTAGCAAAAATCTGGGAGCTTAATGGGATTCTAAATATGATTAATTTTGAAGTGCCATTAGAAGAGGATTTGGGTTCTGTGACAGAATCCTTATTTCAAGCGTCCATTTTAATAAAATTATGCTTTCTCATTAGTCTATACATGCATTTGAGTTGTCATGGTAAAAGAAAAAAATGTGAGCAAGCAAATCCATTGAACTCAATTTATGAATACATATATTTAACAATATTAGTTCTGTAAATGTTTCCTTTGACTACATGCATCAGTGTTATCAGGAACAATTGTTGATAAAGTAATTGCGGAGCTTGAGACCTGTGGATTCCAATGTTTGATTGCTGGAATTGGCGGGAACGGTCTTCAGATTTCCTTCCACTCTTCGTCCTGATTTTCTCAGAACATGCACTAATCTCAGTAAGAATTGCTACTCCAATTTGAAATAATGCCTAAGATTTATGCTTCTCTCACCATGTTCTGTCAATAATTGGTGTATGTACATTATTGTTGTTATTGTTATTTTTGTTGCACAAACTAGGCACCTTTTTGTTTCTGTTCTTGTGAAGTACCTGGAATGTAACTGTGGGCTTGAGATCCCGTTTCTTGCTTCCTGTTGTTTGAAATAACTGTGAAATTGTATGGCATCCAGGTTCCAAATAGATGCTAAACCTGTTCGGGTTTTGATTATTTGATGGTGCTTTTTCTTATTTTTAAGAAGCACCAAACAAATTGTTTGGTAATGATAGGAGTGGCTTAAAATTAAGTAGATATCCTGATTATGGAGGTGTTTCTTAGCTTATTTATTAAATATAGTCCATTAAATACAATCAATTATAACAATTTTCAAAATCGCTGCCAAGTAAAAGTGACAATTCCCAGCATTTTACTATTTCAGAAAATTTAAACAACCTTTATCAATAGTCACAGCTTATTTCATTATCACCTTCAGGTAAGCATCTTTTAAACAAGTTTAACCCCAAATGGACCTTAGTTTCATGAATGCGTAATTTGCTGCTGAATAAGTCTTGTTTGGATCAAATTTATTTATTTGTTTCTTTGTTTTTTTTTTAAAGATGTCGAAGAACTCAGTGAGGAGGTAATTTAATTTCATTGCTGTTCTTTTCAAATTGTTCTTTTCAGAGGCATACAATTCTCAAGTAGCAAGCTTAAATTCTTAATAATAAGTCTTATTTTTTTCATTCTTGACTTAAATGACTATAATGTCTGATATTTTTCACTAGCAAGCTTAAATTCTTAATAATGATTATTGGAGAATTTTGGTGAAAGTAAAATCATCAAAAGTTTTTGACTATTGATCTTTCTCCTCTATAATTGGAGCATTCACATTCTCAAGTAGGAAGGTATTTCAAATAACCTACTCTGATTCTGTTTTGAATTGTCATTTTATATTTTGCATTATATTTAAATGTATTAGAAATGTGTTTCCATTTTACTTTGTCCAACTTTTATGCATATTTGCTGTTCAGCTGCTTCAACAGCAGAGAATTAAGGATCCATGGATACTAATATCTGGCAGCTATATAGAACTCTTATTGATGTACTAGTCATTTGGGTCCTTTTGTACTTGAGAAATTTCCAAGAAAGATGTATTTAGCAACTACATATTTTTTTTCTTCTTTATTTCAAATTGCTGATAGAAAATCCAGTTCGAAGACTAGGTGCAACAGGGGCCAGAGAGGTAAAAGCAATTTTCTACATTTAATCGAGGCTTATTTGCAAGTGATGATGGCAATAGAAACTTCGCAAGGCTGTAAGTTAATTTTTGCAGGTAAAGCAACATTTTTTCTTTAAGGATATCAAGTGGGACACGCTTGCAAGGCAGAAGGTCCTTTGTTTGAATCTTCTTCTTCTTTTTTGTTTTTTTAACAGAAAGCAATCAATTGTTAATGAATTTGCAAACTCACCAATGTTCACTTGTTATGTGCAGGCCATGTTTATACCTTCAGCTGAAGCACTTGACACTAGTTATTTTATGAGCCGCTACGTTCGGAACCCGGAAGATGAAAATGTTGGTGGTGACAGTGACTTCAATGACATGACTGAAACATGTAGTATTTATTATTTTAAATAAAATGTATAAATGTCTATGACGGGTATTTTAATTTTGTTTTCAAGCTTAGTTTATTTATTATTTTAATAAACATCAATTATTAGTTCTTAATAATTGTTTATCATAGGTATTTTTTTTGTTCAACCACATAAAATTAGCACAATTTTTTTTTAAAAAAAGAAGCTATGGCGGCATTTTCTAAACGTCACTATATCTCAACCCTAACGGCTAAATTTTTAAAATGTATAAATGTCTATGAAGGCGTTTCAAAACGTCGCTAAATATCATAATGTGAAGTCAGAGACTGTTAGTAAGACATTTGGCGGCGTTTTATACATTTGGCAGCATTTTTAAAACGCCGCCAATACTCTTGCAATGACGTTTTTAAAACGCCATAAAGCTATAGCGACGGCCGCGTCCTCGACGTTTGGTGTTAAGCGTCACAAAAAGAATTGGCGGCGTTTTTATCACTTATAGCGGCGTTTTTTAAACACCGCTAAAAATAGATTTTCCAGCAGTGATTTAATTGATTTTTGCAAAGATACAGGTTTGCAATCCAGTGTTGCTGCCACTATCATGCTTCTCTGATAAATTTTCCAATTCTGTTTCTTTATTAGGTGCCTTACATCACTACTGCTTTGATGGATGCGAAGCTAGGCATGGAAGGGCGCAAGGATCTTTTTGATTGGCTATCAAGGCAACTTAGTGGATTAAAACTTCGAATATGAATTATGTATTGTGTCGAATAGTTAATGAATTAAAACTTAGTGGATCTTTTTGATTGGCTATCAAGGCAACTTAATGTATTGTGTCGAATATGAATTGAAAACTTAGAATAGTTGTATTGTGTCAAATGTTAATGAATTATGTATTGTGTCGAATGTTAATGATTCAGTTAATTTGAATGATGATTTAAAATTATAGGTTTATTATGGATTGAATGCATTATTAGGAATTACAGGTGTATTGTTTTCCTGCTTTGGCGACCAATTTATTAGTCGCGACATCAAAAATAATTTTTTTCCGCAAAAAATGACAATTGCCGACCAAGAGTTTTGGTCGCAAAAAATATATCTATTGCCGACCAAAACAGCTCTTGGTCGTGGAAACTCACTTTTGCTGACCAAACTTTTTGGTCGCTAAATGTGATAATTGGCGACCAAACTTTTTGGTCGCGAAATGTGACAATTGGCGACTAAGAAATTTGGTCGGGAAAATATCACTTTTCGCGACCAAAGTGTTTTAGCGACAAAATGAATTAGTCGCGGTAATTAAATATTTAGCGACCAAAAATTTAGTCGGCAAATCCAACTTTTGCCGACCAACCAAAATTTTGGTCGCGAATTACTTTTGCCGACCCTCAATTGGCGACCAAAGTAGCGACCAAAAAAATTGGTCGCGGATAACTTTTGCCGACCAAAAATAGACTTTTAGCGACCAATTTTTTTGTTGCGAAAAGTGTTAATTCTTGTAGTGTGAGCTGTGTCTACGGAGTTCATCCCCTATCTCCTCCCAATACCTATCCGGTTTAGAGGTACATCCCCTATCTTCCCCTAAACCGCGGAGTACATCCCCTATCTCCTCCTCTACACATAACGTATATAAACACATTGGTTCTATATACAATCACACAATACATACAATTAATGTATTCTATCAACCGTCAAGTTCCATGACACATTCCATTGATTAGTTTCCGTTTTACCTAATCATCATGCATTGTCTACAACAATCTCGACTATCCTCCACCGATAGCCCAAAGCAATTATTTCTAAAACAGAAAATAAATGCACAAATGGATATTCAATCAACATTTCATTTCTTCATTCTTCTCAATTAATTATCCCAATTAATTAAACAATGTAGTTAGGTCAATTCCCATAATTAACATTTCAACCCTTAGGTCCCATTTTCATCAATGATTCAACAATCATTCCATTCTTTTCATGCCAAACATGCATCTAGGTTTATTATGAATAAAACCCCAACTTTTGTAAAATTACACAAAAGTCCCAAACTTTCACAAAATTACCAAACCAAGCCCAACATCTCAAAATACCAAAATTTAAAGACAAAACCCATAGAGAGGAGTAGGATATCCCTACCTCAAATTCGGAGTCCCAAAGGAGAAGACGACAAAACCCAACGTGCTCCAAAACCCGAGATTTTCAGATTAAAATGAAGCCCTCGACGATCAACAACTTTTTTGTAAAGGCCAAAGGTGAGTAAATCACTCCTACTAGATCAAAACCTAGAGAGAAGGTAGAGTCTAGAGTGAGAGGCTCAACAATGGTGATTTTAGAAAAGTAAGAGAGAGAAGAGAAAGTGAAAAAGTGATTTGAAAAGTCACAATTTCGGGACTTTAACCCAGGTCTCCGCTCGAGCGTAAAACACCCCGCTCGAGCGGCCACTCACAGACTTCCGCTCGAGCGGCGGCCAACCTCCCGCTCGAGCGCAGAATGCACTCGCCCAGCACTTTTGCAGAACCAGACCTCCGCTCGAGCTCCCAACCCTACGCTCGAGCGGCACTCAGACAACCCCGCTCGAGTGGCCAATACCACGCTCGAGCGTACAACGCTGCACAGGAAAATACTGAATGGGTGTAATCTACGCTCGAGCGCCAACACCTCCGCTCGAGCGTACAGGCCAAAAATCTGGGCAACTAGTTTTGGTTTCTAAACTCAACCAACCTGAAACAAATCCGCCCAACACATCCTATAACTCAAATACGAAGTAAGGAAGGATGTAAACAAGATAATAAACAACTACCAACATCCACGGACACATGTCCGGATCACTATACAACAAGGGTAAACCCGGGATCGCTATAATTTCTCTTGTACACTATGGTTAGTGATAAGATTGTTAAATTATTTTTATAAAAAATCTTAAAAACATAATTTATATATTAAAAAAATTAAACAAATATAAATATTTATAATTATTCCGTGCATAGCACGGTGATAGGCTATCTATACTATATATTAAGCAAAATGAAGTTTTTAACCCCAAGGCCTGTGGGAGCTTCAATATCCCAATCTAAATTTTCTAATTTTTTTATTTTTTATTTAAAAAAAAAACTCAGCATTTATTGATTTGGTCAAAATTCCCTGATCAACCTTTATTAACTTTTTTCAATCCACATGTCTTTCCACATGCCTGCATTTATTGATTTGGTCAAAATTTTCCACATGCCTGCATCCGTTATATAAATAATTATAGATACAATCCGTGTATAGTTACTGCACTACCCTTTTCAACTTCTCACATACACTATGGCTAGTGATAAGATTGTTAAATTATTTTCATAAAAAATCTTAAAAAACATAATTTATATATTAAAAAAAATCTAAAATAAATATAAATATCTATAATTATTCCGTGCATAGCACGGGTTATAGGCTAGTATTATATTTGGAAAATGGGGTTTCTAACCCACAAGTCTTGTGGGAGCTCCAATATCTCAATCTTAATTTTCTAATTTTTTGATTTTTTTATAAAAAAAACTCAACATTTATTAACTTCTCCCAACCCACAAGCCTTTTGGAAGATTTGGCCAAAATTCTCTCATAACGAAACTTTAATACATTAAGGACAAGTATAACAAAATTTCCTTGAAAAGTCCAATACTTATCATTATTATCAAAATATTAAGCTTTAAAATAAAATAACTTTTGATGTAAATGTCGATTTTTAATAAAATTAGTATTTTTAGAATTCTCTCATTAAGATCTATCAAATAAGATCCATGTTGACTATGAATTTTATTTTACTTTTTTAAAAATTATTACTGTTGAAATTAATGTAAATAATAATAGTAACATGCCACTCTGTTACAGAGTGGAGTGGCATGTTACTATTATTATTTACAGAGTAATATTGTTCAAGATTAAATATATATATATATATATATTACTTTGTCCTTACTCAATTATGTGTCTTATCCTTAGAGGGTTTATGAAGCAAAATAAATTGGGTTGGGGGTTCTTAACCCACAAGCCTTGTGGGAGCTCCAATATCTTAATCTTAATTTTCTAAATTTTTTATTTAAAAAAAAAAGTCAGCATTTATTGACTTCTCCCATACTTACTCCTACACCTTGTTCAACTTCTCTCATACATTAAGTTAGTGATGAGATTGTTAAATTATTTTTATAAAAAAATCTTTAAAAATATAATTTGTGTATTAAAAAAAATATCTAAAACAAATATAAATCCTTATTAAATCTATCTATCTATCTATCTATCTATCTATCTATCTATCTATCTATCTATCTATATCTATACTATATATTAAGCAAAAGGGGGTTTTTAAATCCAAGCCTTGTGAGAGTTCCAATCTCCCAATCTAAATTTTTTGATTTTTTGATTTAAAAAAAAAAAACCTTAGCATTTATTAACTTCTCCCAACCCCCAAGTCTTACCCTCATAATAATACTTTAATGTATTAAGAACAAGTATAAAAAAAATTCTTTGAAATCCAGCACATAAATTCCTTGAAAAGTCCCAGCACATATGATTATTATTTCTCATAATAACACTTTAATGTATTAAGAACAAGCATAAAAAAAATTTATTGAAAAATCCAACACATATGATTATTATCAAAATATTAAACTTTAATATAATATAAAAAGGAAAAAAAGAAGACATTTAAAAAAAAAAAGAAAAAAGACATTTAAAAATCGCAATTCACATATATAGATAATTTATACTATATATTAAGCAAAATGGGGTTTTTAACCTTAAGGCCTATGGGAGTTTCAATATGCCAATCCTAATCTTCTAATTTTTTGTTTTTTTTTAAAAAAAAAATTAACCTCAGCATTTATTAGCTTCTCTCAACTCAAAAGACTTTTTGACTTCTCTCATAATTACTGTAGCACATTTTCCAAAACAAATAATTTGTATATTAAAAAAAATTTAAACAAATATAAATATCTATATCTATATCTATTTATTTATATCTATCTCTAACCCACAACTTTTGTGGGAGTTCTAATATTTGAACCTTAATTTCTTAATTTTTTTTATTTTTTTTGAAAAAAAAAACTTAGCACTTATTAAATTCTTTCAAGTCTTTTTAACTTCTCCATGACACACATTTTTATTTATTTATTTTTTATAAACTTATTACAAACAGTGAGTCTCCTTTTGTTTTCTCCTTCTTGACTTCTTACTTCTATACTTTCAACTTCAATAACCACGTATGCAAACAGTAAGTCTTCTTTTTGTTTTTTCCTTCTTGACTTTTCCTTTTGTTTACTGTTTTAATATTGTAGTTAGATAGTGCATAAAAATATTTGTGATTTGTCTAATGTGATTGTAGTTAGTTCAATAGTTCTTTTTATTTATTTATTTATTTATTTTATTATGGGAAAAATGTGATGTGATTGTACTTTGTTCAATTGCTCTTTTTTTTAATATGATTGTTGTAATTAGTTCAATGGTTTTTTTTAATGTTATTTAATCTTTTTATTTACTATTTTAATTTTATTTTTGAATTTTAAATATGATTGAAATTAGATAAATATAAACTACCACAAAGAGAAAAATGTGATTATAATTAGTTGAATGATTCTTTTTTTTTTTTAATGTGATTGTAGTTAGTTTAATAGTTCCTTTTTTTCATTTATTTATTTTATTATGTGAAAAATGTGATGTGATTGTAGTTTGTTCAATGACTTTTTTTTTTAATATGATTGTTGCAGTTAGTTCAATGGTTTTTTTTAATGTTATTTAATCTTTTTAGTTACTATTTTATTTTTGATTTTTTAATATGATTGAAGTTAGATAAATATAAACCCTCACAATGAGAAAAATGTGATTATAATTAGTCTTTTTATTTACTATTTTAATTTTATTTTTAATATGATTGAAGTTAGATAAACATAAACACTCACGAAGAAAAAAATGTGGTTGTAGTTAATTCAATGGTTCTTTTTTTTTTTTAATATGATTGTAGTTAGTTAATGGTTATTTTTTTCATTTATTTATTTTTTTTATTATGAGAAAAATGTGATGTGATTGTAGTTTGTTCAATAGTTCTTTTTTGAAATGTGATTTAATCTTTTATTTACTGTTTTAATGGTTTTTCTTTACAATTATTTATGAAAAAAATATGATTGTAGTTAGATAGCATAAAAATATTTGTGATTTGATTTGATTTTTAAAGTACCAATTATTGATAATGATTAGATTGTATTTTGAAAAAAAAAATTGTAATTGATTTTTTTAACTTACCGTGTTTTTTGAAAAAAAATTATTGTGTTTTTTTAACTATCAATTTACTTAATTTGTGATTTAAATTTTAACTCATTGTATTTTTTGAAAAACAAAATGGATTGTACTCATTAGGGTCACATAATGTACCAATTATTGATGATGATTAGATTGTATTTTGACCCCAAAAAAAAAAAATTGTAATTGATCTTTTTAACTCACTATGTTTTTTGAAAAATAAATTATTGTGTTTTTTAATTATCAATTGACTTAATTTGTGATTGATTTTTTTAATTATCTATACTTACTATATATTAAGTAAAAGGGGGATTTTAACCCCCAAGGCTTGTGGGAGGTCCAATATCCCAATCTGAATTTTCTAAATTTTTTATTTTTTTTTAAAAAACTCAACATTTATTAATTTGGTCAAAATCCCTTAATCAGCATTTATTAACTTTTTTTACTCCACATATCTTTCCACATGCCTGCATTTATTGATTTGGTCAAAATCTCTTTATCAGCATTTAAAATCTCCTTATACAAATAATTATAGATACAACCCGTGTATAGTTACTGCAGTACCATTTTCAACTTCTCCCATACACTATGGTTAGTGATAAAAATTGTTAAATTATTTTTATAAAAAATCTTTAAAAACATAATTTATATATTAAAAAAAAATCTAACACAAATATAAATATCTATAATTATCCCGTGCATAGCATGAGTGATAGGCTAGTTGTAAATATATTAAGGAAAAGGGGGTTTCTAAACCTCAAGCCTTGTGGGAGTTCCAATCTCTCAATCTTAATTTTCTAAATTTTTGGATTTAAAAAAAAAAATTCAGCATTTATTGATTTGGTCAAAATCCTTGATTAGCATTTAAAATCTCCCCATACAAATAATTATAGATACAGCCTGTGCATAATTATTGCAGTAGCCTTTTTAATTTCTCCTGTACACTATAGTTAGTGATAAGATTGTTAAATTATTTTTATAAAAAATCTTAAAAAACATAATTTATATATTAAAAAAATTAAAACAAATATAAATATATATAATTATCACATGCATAGCACAGGTGATAAGCTAGCATTATATAAGGAAAAATGGGTTTCTAATCAACAAGCCTTGTGGGAGCTCTAATATCTTAATCCTAATTTTCTAATTATTTGATTTAAAAAAAAATAATAATCTCAGCATTTATTGACTTTTCCCAATCCACAAACATTTTTGACTTCTCTAATAGTTATTGCAGCACCCTTTTCAACTTTTCCCATGCACTATAGTTAGTGATGAGATTATTAAATTATTTTCATAAAAAATCTAAAAATAATAATTTGTATATTAAAAAAATATGTAAAACAAATATAAATATCTATATCTATCTATAAATTATATAAAGGAAAGGCTTGTGAGAGTTCCAAACTCTCATTCCACAATTGTTTATTTTTGTAATTTTAAAAATAGTTAAAAATAATTCTATTGGCTAACAAAGTAATTATAGATTTTTTTTTAAAAAAAAAACCACCTAAAATTTTGAATTATAAGTTCTTAAAATCTCTCCCCCCAATATTTCTCCCTTTTCTAAATCCCATCTCATAATAAAGCAACTATACATTAAAAAAAAAAATTAAAAAAAAAAACACACAAATCTCATCTCATAACAAAGTAATTATATATCAAAAAAAAAAATATTATAGATTAAAAAGAACGTAAAACCACAATTGCTAATTTTTGTAATTTTAAAAATATTTAAAAATAGTACTATTGGCTAACAAAATAACTATAGATAAAAAATAAAAAATAAAACTAAAATTGCTAATTTTGTAATTTTAAAAATAATATTATTAGCTAACAAAGTAACTATAGATTTAAAAAAAAAAATTGAATTACAAGTTTCTAAAATCTCTCCCCTAATATTTATCTCTTTCCTAAATCTCATAATCTATCTATGCTATATATTATACCAAAGTGACTTTTCATCTTAGAGGCCCTAAGTGTTTCAAAACCTCAAATCTAATTTTTTTAAAGAATATAGATCTCATACAATCTTCTCTCTCTTAAATAAATCTAATGAAAAGAAAATTCTCTCATCTCCCATAAAATGTATATTATTAAAATATTTCACAACTGGTCTAATCTATATAAACTTAAAATTAAGCCTAACATAAAATAAAAATTAAACCTTATATCTAGATTCTCTCTCTATTACATAATTAAACACAATTTTATTCCCAAATAAATTTAAGCATATCTATACTATATATAATTTTTTAGAAAAATCTCATAATTTATTATTTTTTATAATGATTCTATGATTTATAGTTTAGAAAATAAAAGATGAATTTTTTTTTTCTTATACACTCTTTTTCTAACCAATTCTTTCTTCTATGCAAAAATCTTAGCCATCATACATTATACTTTTTTCAAGCCATTCATGTCTTACTAGCCCTATAAATATTATATTCATGGAACAATGAAACTCATTATTTTTTAACTTTATTTTTATGAGACAAATTAGAGATTAATTTATGTTTAATCTGTTATATTCTTTAAACAGACTCTTTTATGTTTTAGGTAAACCATTTTTTATTTTTCTTTTTTATCTATAACCATTTTTTTGTTTTTATATTGAATATTTTGTGTGTCATTTCTCTCTCCACTCTACCAACCATTATCTATTTTTTGTTTATAATTATTTTTTGTTGGTTAATATTATTTTCCTAAAATTTTTATACTAAAATCGCATGATAGGATCATTTGTATAATAAAAAAACATGTCACTCACTATAAAGTGATAGATAAAAATCTAAACAAAATCTTTATTAATAAGTTTTTTGTATTGATTTTATATTTGTATATAATTACTTTTTTTTTTAAAAAAAAAAATTACTTTTAATATTTTTATAGCGATCTCGGTTTTCCCCTTTCTTTTTTTTTATTTTTATTCCGGACTCGGTTCTGTGGTTGATGGTTGTTGTCTGTGTTGCATTTCCATCCTTTAACTCTAAATAAGTGAGTTTAGAAATGTTTTGGGCGTGTTTGGAACAGGTTGGTTGAGCTTTGGTCTCAAGTGTTGTTGCCTAGGTTTTAGGTGATCCGCTCGAGCGGGTCCCTTTGCGCTCAAGCAGAGTCCACATACTTGCAGTATCTTGTGCGTCTACAAAACTTCTGCAGATGTGTTTTTCACGCTCAACCGGATTTTCTTACGCTCGAGTGGGTCACGCTCGAGCAGGCCTCTTGGCGCTCGAGCAGGTGTGTTTTGTTTTTGTGTCTTGGAGCTCGAGCGGGTCTTTTTGCGCTCGAGCGGGTTCAGTTTTTGTGTTTGATGCTTGAGCGTTCTATTCTACGCTCAAGCGAGCCATACGTATATCAGTTCGCAGCAGCAGCTTCTTCTTCACTTTTTGATTTCCCCTTTTGTCTAAAACCCTAGATTCGACTCCCTCTCTCTCTACACTCACCTTCTCTCTAGGGATTGATCTAGTTCTTGGCCGTTCCTACCCTAATCTCTTTGTAAGAAAGGTAGAGGGTTGCATGGGCTTTGTTTTGATCCGAAAAACTTTGGGTTTGGAGCACTTCCGAGTTTGGCTCTTCTTCCCCTTTAGGTTCTCCATTTGAGGTAGGGATTTCCTTGTTCTTTTACAATGCTTCGTCTATAGATAGATATGTGGTAGTTTTGTATTGCATGAAAATTTTATCCATGTTGGGTTTGTTTGAAAACCATGGGGGTGAACCTAGGGTTGGTTGTTTGAAAATGGGTTTGTTATCATTGATGGTGATTTGGACTAATTGGGGTGTAAATTAGTATATTATTGTTGATAGAAGAAAAAGCCCTAATTTATATTTGATTTGATAAATTAAAAGAGGGGTTTTGTACTTTGGGCCAATACATATGTATTTTGGGTCTCAATTGAGATCATTGTTAATTGTTGTTGGTATTTGAGCCATTTTGGGTCAATGTTAAGAAAGAGAGAGAAAGCCCTAATTTACTATTATGAATTAATTTGCATAATTGATTTGGAAAATTATGAGAAGAACAGTATTGGTTTTATGAAATGAAAACGGGGTATTGGAAATTGGAAAATCCTGGAAGTCGATCTTGGAAATGGGAAATGAAGTGTTAACTCTATAGCGATCCCGGGTTTACCCTTGTTGTACAGTGATCCGGACATGTGTCCGCGGATGTTGGTAGTTGGTTATTATCGTGTTTACATTCCTTTTTCTTCATATTTGAGTTATAGGATGTGTTAGGCAGGTTTGTTACAGGTTGGTTGTGTTCGGGAGCCTAGTGTTGCTGCCCAGAATTTTGGACCTTCGCTCGAGCGAGGAGTTGGTCGCTCGAGCGAGAGTGGGGTTCGTGTTTGGTGGGTCGAGCCAGAGTGGCTCGCTCGAGCGAGCGGTTGCACCTGGTTCTGGACCTGAGAGCTGTCTTTCTTGGCTCGAGCGAGCTTCCTTCGCTCGAGCGGTCTGGGTTTTTCTTCGCTCGATCGAGAACTTCTTGGCTCGAGCGAGAGTTTTCTGTGTCTGGTCGCTCGAGCGACCAATCCTTCGCTCGAGCGAGCGTGTTTTATGTCAGCGGACAGCAGCGTCTTAAACATCACTTTTTCAGTCCCTTTCTTTGAGCAAAACCTAAATCCGACACCCTCTCTCTCTAAACTTGCACTCTCTCTAAGATTTGATCTCCCTAGGGTGTGAATCTAGCCTAGGGCCTTTGTTAAAAAGATAGAGGGCGTTGAGAGCTTCGATTTAATCTGAAAAAGTTTGGATTTGGAGCACGTTGATCTTCGAGTCTTCATCTCCTTTTGGGCTAAAACTTCGAGGTAGGGATATCCTACTCCTCTCTATGGGTTTTGTCTTTAAATTTTGGTATTTTGAGATGTTGGGCTTGGTTTGGTAATTTTGTGAAAGTTTGGGGCTTTTGTGTAATTTTACAAAAGTTGGGGTTTTATTCATAATAAACCTGGATGCATGTTTGGCATAGAGAAATTGAATGAATGTTAAATCATTGATGAAAATGGGACCTAAGGGTTGAAATGTTAATTATGGGAATTGACCTAATTACATTGTTTAATTAATTGGGATAATTAATTGAGAAGAATGAGGAAATGTAATGTTGATTGAATATCCATTGTGCATTTATTTTATGTTTAGAAATAACTGCTTTGGGCTATCGGTGGAGGATAGTCGTGATTGTTGTAGACAATGCATGATGATTAGGTAAACTGAAACTAATCAATGAAAGGTGTCATGGAACTTGACGGTTGATAGAATACATTAATTGTATGTATTGGGTGATTGTATATAGAACCAATGTGTTTATATACGTTATGTGTAGAGGAGGAGATAGGGGATGTACTCCGCGGTTTAGGGGAAGATAGGGGATGTACCTCTAAACCGGATAGTGTTGGGAGAAGATAGGGGATGAACTCCGTAGATACAGCTCATATGCTTGTCTAGAGAAGTGAAGATAGAGCTTATATGCTTATCTTTGTGAAGTGTGGATATAGCTTATATGCTTATCTGTGGATATTGTGGTTATACATATCTGTGTAGAATGTGGATATAGCTCATGTGTTTATCTGTGAATGTGGATATTGTTTTTATACATATCTGTTGAAATGATGATAGAGCTAGCATGCTTATCTGTTGAAAAAGAGAAAATGAAAGGAAACTTGGACTCATAAGTTGTATGACATAAATATGTGATTTATGTGATTGTATCAGTGTTGGCCATCTATCAATTGCTATTTTTAGTCATTGTTCATGGTTGGTTTAGTGTATTTCTACTGGGCTGTGGCTCACCCTATATGGGAATATCATTTTCAGGTGCAGGAAGCATGCCACCTCCAAGGACATAGCTTGGGAGGCTAGAGGCGGACATGTTTTGTTGTTTTACTTTTGATGTATTACATGTAACTTCAAGCCAAGGGCTTAATGTGTAAACGAGTTAGTACTCTTTTGTTGTAACCAAGTGTTAACTTGGAAAGCTGTAAGCCCGTAGGGCATTTTGTTTTGATGTTAACATGTAATACTTATGTAATGAGACTCTAATGAATAAAAGAATGTGGCTAGTTCATATGTCAATGCATGTCTTATTTGATGGGTTTAATGTTATTATTTTGAGGGCGTTACAAACTCTATGTGAGTTTTAGAAAATGAATATGAGAATTGAATTGTTGTATCTTGAGTGTTGAATACGCACATTTGGAGAAAATTGTTGTTGGATTTAAGATCTCATGAGAGTTGAGTCTTTATAATAGATGTACTAAAATCATGCATCTAGAGGTTTTGTCCTTGGTCATCGGTGGAGGATGACATGGTTGTGTTGAATTGTCGTGTATGCATTACACCTGTGTTGGTTGAACATTGTATGTAGTGAAGTGCTATTGTACATTATATATGTATAAATTGTTAGGGAGGAAAAAGGGGATGTACTCCAGTGTGTGAGAGGAGATAAGGGATGTACTCCACACATACTTATGTGTTCATATACTTTAACACATTGCTTATGTATTTTGCTAGTATATGTGTACGTATTACACTTGTTGGTTATACTCTGTTGTATGGTGATTCTTGGTGTTATACCCTACGCTTATAATCAGAGGTATCGTTACCTTCCAGCTAGCGCCTGGAGAACTGACTGTGCTGAGAATAGAATGTACCACACCCTTCCAGCTAGCGCCTGGTAAAATGGCATATTGTTGTGAGAGTTGTATCCTTGGCTTACTGTGCATATAGCCGGTAGAGCAGAGTTTTTATTGTTTTGTCTCAGTATATCTGAGTATATCATGGATTGTGATGGTTATAGTTTTGGAGGGCCTAGTTGCCTCAATTGTTAATATTATACATGTTGATGATATGTTATCCCCTTTTTATTGAAGGCATGCATGTATAGTTACGGATGTATTGAAAACAAAACCAAAATGCCATTGTGAGATTTTGGGAAAGTGTGAAGGAGAAATTGGGTATTTGAAAGTATGTTTTGAAAAAAGGAAATATCTGTAACGCCCTCAAAATAAACCCATAAATCATACATTCTGGACATGCTTAAACATAATAGAATGAAGCCTAATCAGATTTCATCAGAATATTCATTACAAATTGTATTACATGTTGACAACAAAAGCAAATGCCCTATAGGCTTACAACTTTCCAAGTCAACACTTGGTTACAAAAGGAGAGTACTAACTCTATACAAAAGAAGCCCTTGGCTTGATATACATGTAATACAAAAAATGTAATCACAAAAGATGTCCCAGCCACTAAGCCTCTTAAGCTACGTCCTTGGAGGTGGCATGCTACATGTACCTAAAAATGATGTCTCATATAGGGTGAGCCAATGCCTAGTAGAGATATGCTAAACATAACATGAGCAATAACTAAAACATTAGTACCTGATAAATGTTTAGCTTGACAAAACTCAACTTATAAACATGGCTCAGAACCTGGCCAAAGAACTGAAATAAGACTACATCTCTACCAACAATACTACAAACTGCCATTTTACGGAAATTACGTCCGCGGGATTCGGCACCCATGTATTTTCATTCTCTTATGGCCATTTTACGGATATTTCATCCGCGGGACTCGACACCCATGTATAGATATATTCAGATTGCCATTTTACAGAAATTACGTCTGCGGGATTCGACACCTATGTATAAATATTCAGATGGCCATTTTACGGAAATTTCATCCGCGGGATTCAGCACCCATGTATTCAAATACACAACTTGATTAGTTTCAATTTACCTAATCATCATGCAGTGTCTACAACAATCAAGACTATCCTCCACCGATAGCCCAAAGCAGTTATTTCTAAACAGATAATAACTGCCCCAACTCAATTTCATAACAAATGTCATTAATTACACTAATGACCCAAATATACCCAAATGTGGCATTTTTCCACATCTTCTCAATATTGACCCAAAGGTCCAAATATTATCAACAACTACAATAATCTCCTTTTTAGACTCAAAACACATACGTATGAGCCAAATAAACAAAACCCTTTTTTAAACACTATACATCTCAAACCCTAACATCCCAAAACCAAACCATTTATACAAAAGCCCAACATTTAGGTTAAAACCCATAAAGATGAGTAGGAATCCCTACCTCAAAAGATGAAACCCAACAGAGGAGATGAAGAAAACGAAGATGCTCCAAATCCCAAAATTCTCGGATCGAAACGTACCCTCGATGATCAACACACTTTTTACAAAGGCCAAAGGGTGAGAGATTACTCTAACTAGATCAAACCCTAGAGAGAAGTGGAGGTTTTAGTGAAAGAAGCTCTCCAATGGCTGTTTTGAAAAGTAAGAGAGAGAAATAGAGTTGAAAAAGTGATCCAAAAAGCTAAATCTCAGAGTGATATACATGTCTCCCTACTCGAGCGTGGAACTCCCCGCTCGAGCGTCAGACACAGACTCACGCTCGAGCGTCCAAATCCCCGCTCGAGCGCCGGATACATACTTCCAGAATTTTTACAGAACCAGGTCCCCGCTCGAGCGTAAAACTCCTCGCTCGAGCATCACACACAAACTCACGCTCGAGCGTCGAAACTCCCGCTCGAGCGTCAAACACTGCAGATGAAAGTACTAGGAGATGGAAATTTACGCTTGAGCGTCAAAACTCCCGCTCGAGCGGAGAAGCAACAATAAAGGGTCTGCTCGAGCGTCAAAATCCCCGCTTGAGTGTGAAGGCCAAATTCTGGACAACTACTTTTGGTTTCAAAGCACAACCAACCTGTTTCAAACTTGCCCAACACAACCCAAGACTCAAATACGAAGAGTAAAGGATGGAAATGAGAATGAGACAACAACACATCCACGGAACCGAGCCCGGAATACAATAAATAAAGACAGGCAAAACCAGGATCGCTATAACCTCCCCCCCTTAAAGAATTTCGTCCCCGAAATTAAGTACAGGTTTTTCAAAAACATGTTTTCTCAATTACCAACATTATTACAATATAAAATTCAACAACTTGACCCACTACCGGTCATTCCATCTCTATTCAAGAGGCAAACTTCTAACATAATCTCCAACATGCATTATCGACATGCATCACAAAACAAATTCAATGCCCAAATTATATTTGCATTTCTAAAACAGAGTTAATATATGCAATGTCAAAATAAACTTCCATTACAAGGCAAGTTCCACAATATTCCCATAAACCAAAACATTCACAATGTTTTACAACTTAAGATATATTTAATGCTCTTAAAGTTTATCAATATTACAAAATCCCAATACATGGTTAAACATTTACAAACAAGTCCGGATATTTCTCACGGACATCCACCTCACGTTCCCAAGTGGCTTCCTCCACTCCGTGATATTTCCACAAAACTTTTACCAAGGGAAGAGTCTTGCCTCGCAAGACTTGATCCCGCCTATCCAAGACCCGCACCGGCCTCTCCTCATACGAGGCATCCTCATCTACCTCTAAGTCGGTCCAATCCAATACGTGCGATGGATTCGGCTCGTACTTCCAAAGCATACTAAAATGAAACATGTCATGCACTTCGGACAACTGCGGCGGCAAAGCTAAACGGTAAGCAACCTCTCCAATCCTCTCAAGGATCTCAAAGGAACCGATAAATCGAGGGGACAACTTCCCACTCTTTCCAAACCTCATCAAACCCCGCCTAGGTGATATTTTCAAGAAAACATGATCACCCGTCTCAAATGCCAAAGGTCTCCTCCTACGGTCGGCATAACTCTTTTGGCGACTCTGGGCTGTAACAAGCCTCTTACGGATAAGCTCAATTTTCTCCGTCATCTCCCTCACCAACTCCGGGCCCAACAAAGGTGCATCACCCACTTCGGCCCAACAAACCGGAGACCTACACGGTCGGCCATACAAGGCCTCAAACGGCGCCATACCGATACTAGACTGAAAGCTGTTATTGTAGGCAAACTCCACCAAGGGCAAGTGCCTCTCCCACGTCCCACTAAAGTCAAAGACACAACCTCGAAGCATATTCTCAAGGATCTGAATTGTACGTTCGGACTATCCGTCAGTCTGAGGATGGTAAGCTGTGCTAAAGGTCAGGTTAGTGCCCAAGGTACTCTGTAAACTCTGCCACAACCTAGCAGTAAAACGAGGATCTCTATCAGAGACGATCGATACTGGGACCCCGTGTAACCTCATTATGTCCCGAATATACAAGTCGGCAAGATGATCTATCGAATCTCTCACGCGCATAGGAATAAAGTGCGCTGACTTAGTCAACCGGTCTACAACCACCCAAATAGCATCACTACCCCGCTGAGTCCTTGGAAGACCTACAACGAAGTCCATGGTGACATGCTCCCATTTTCACTCGGCAATAGGCAAGGGTTGCAACAAACCCACTGGCCTCTGATGTTCAGCCTTCACTTGTTGACAAGTAAGGCACTTCGATACGAAAATTGCCACATCTTTCTTCATACCCCTCCACCAAAATTGACGACCTAGATCACGATATATCTTGGTACCTCCTGGATGTACCGCAAGGCGTGAATGGTGAAACTCTCGGAGTACGTCCTCTCGGCAAGACATCGGCACAAACAGACGGTCTCGGTATCTCACACTTTGGTCGGGATACACAGTCAAACCCTTCTCAGCCTTCCCACTGGAGATCTTATCTCGAAGGGATTCTACCTTAAGGTCACCTCTCTGTGCCTCTAACACTTGATTCACAAGTGTAGGCTGTGCAACAACAGAAAACAGGGCTGCAGCCTCAATGGATTCGCCCAAAAGCAAATCGAACTTGCCCAGTGCTCCTAACATCTCCCACTCCCGGATGGCTATACAGGCAACATCACTAATGGATTTCCTACTAAGGGCATTGGCCACAACATTGGCCTTTCTCGGGTGATAGTGCAACTCAAAGTCATAATCCTCTATGAACTCCATCCACCTTCTCTGCCTCAAATTCAAGTCTCTCTGTGTAAACAGATACTTCAAACTCTTATGGTCTGAGAACACCTCGAACCTCTCATCGTAAAGGTAGTGCCTCTAAATCTTCAAGGTAAAAATCACAGCTGCTAATTCTAGGTCATGTGCAGGGTAATTCTTCTCGTGTATTTTCAACTGACATGAGCCATAAGCTACCACTTTCCCCTCATCAGGCATCACAATAAACCGCATAGCCTAAACCTCTCTCCGGAATAATCAAAACCGGAGCGGTGGTCAATATAACCTTCAACTCTTGGAACGACTTTTCACAAGTCTCACTCCATACAAATTTGACCCCTTTCCTCGTCAATCTAGTCAACGGCAAAGCTAGCCTGGAGAAATATTTCATAAACCGGCGGTAATACCCAGCTAAACCCAGAAAACTGCGGATCTCAAAAATACTCTTAGGCTGTGTGCCCAATCTTGTACTGCCTCAATCTTGGATGTATCAACAGACACCCCTTTCCCGGAAACCACATGGCCTAAGAATTTGACTTCCCCTAGCCAAAACTCACACTTCCCAAACTTGGCATACAACCTATGGGCTCTAAGCAACTCAAGCACCACTCTCAAGTGTTCCTCGTGCTCCTCCTTAGAAGGTGAATAAATCAGGATGTCGTCCACGAAAACGACTACAAAACGATCTAGGAATTCCCGGAATATCCGGTTCATCAAATCCATAAACACTACCGGTGAATTGGTGAGCCCAAATGGCATCACCAGAAACTCATAGTGGCCATACCGCGTACGGAATGCCGTCTTCGGAATATCCTCCTCCCTGACTCTCAACTGATGGTAACCCGATCTCAAATCTATCTTAGAGAAACAACGGGAACCCTTCAACTGGTCAAACAAATCATCTATACGGGGCATAGGGTATTTATTCTTGACCGTAGCCCGATTCAACTTCCGGTAGTTGATACAAAGTCTCAAGGCACCATCTTTCTTTTTGGAAAAGAGGGCCGGTGCTCCCCACGGTGAGACACTAGGGCGAACAAAACCCTTATCCAGCAACTCCTGGAGTTGAATCTTCAACTCACTCAATTCGGTTGGGGCAAAACGGTAAGGTGCCATAGAAATCGGCGCTGTGCCCGGCACTAAATCAATAGGGAACTCTATCGTTCGGTGTGGTGGCAAACTAACAAGATCCTCGGGAAAAACATCCGAATACTCGCAAACCACTCTCGGTAACTCAACCCCGGTCTCATCACACTCACTATTCATAAGGCTAGCGAGAAGACCACTAAGCTCACTCCACCCTCGCTGATCATACACCAATGGTAACACACTACCAACCTGATCTCCCAAGAAATGGAAACACTCCCCGCTCAAGGTACATACTGTGACCCTCTGGCGGTAGCAATCGATAGCAGCCCGGTATGATGATAGCTAGTCCATACCCAAAATAACATCAAATCCCGACATGGGCATAACTACAAAAGGAAAAGGAAGTCTGCGGTCGGCGACCTCTATATCATAACCTCTACATCCATGTTTCAAAATCAATTCGCCCCCAACAGGAGATATAACACAAATAGGAGATGCTAACTGTGCCAACTCCAATTCCAAAACAAATGCGAATGCAACAGATAAAAAGGAATAAGATGCACCAGTATCAATCAACACATTGGCAACCGAGTTGCAAAACAAAAAAGGTACCTCTCACAACAGATGGAGCCAGTACAAGATCCTACGCGGTAACAGCATACACGCGCCCTGTAGGCCCCTGATCCACCTGCTCACCTCTCGGAGCAAAGGACGGATGCACAGACTGAGACGATGAAGCCCCCTGATTGCCCCTTGAGGCCTGAACAGACTGTATTGGCTACGAACTCTGTATTTGTCTCAAACCAGACGCACCGGGTGTACCACCCAACTGTGGGCAGAACCTCTTCAAGTGTCCTGTCTGACCACACTGATAACAAGAGAACGATCGGCCTCTGCCCTGACTCTGGCTCTGAAGTCGAGCTGAAGATGAAACTGCTCCCTGACCTCCTCCCCTCTGTAGGCAAGCTGGAGACTTGTGGCCCAGCTGACCACACTTGAAGCAGATAAAGTCTTCCTGGCTGCCTCTTCCAAAACCCAAACCCGGTACTGGAAAGGTAGATCTTGCTAAAGCACTTTGGGACTACTGAGGGTTAGAACCCCTCTACCTCCTGTCATCCCCCTGGCCATCCTGACTCCTCTTGGAGCCCCTCATCCTCTCATTTTCCTCCATCATAGACTCCATATGGGTCGCGACATCCACAAGACGCTCATACTCCCGGATTATGGATCCCCCAACCCTCATCTTGAGGCCATGCCTCAACTTCCTTTCGAACTCAATACAACGGCGTTCCTCCGACGCCACGAGCTCAGGTGCAAACTTGGACAAACTGGTAAAGGTGGCCTCAAACTCGGCCACAGACAAACCTAACTACTTGAGCTGGCAAAACTGGTCCCTCAACTTTTCCCTGATAGCTGGGTGTAGACACCCCATTTTTGACCGTCCTCAAGACTTGGACGTCACCGCTTGGAACACTCGGTGATTATCCATGTTTGTGTTCGTTTGGAGTTCCCGGAGGTCTCGGCTCGCGCGCCCTGCCTCAGGATCTCCGAACTTGACTGTTTAGTGTCTGGTTTTGCACCAAACACTTGTGTTTTGCCTTGGAGGGGCAGGGAATGCCTTGTGAGACATCCCTACACACCACCGGCAGTGGCTAGGGGTCACCGGCTGGTTTTTGCTTCCATCGGCAATCTTTTCTGCCGGTCGGCATATTTTGTTGCCGGTCGGCACATTTTGTTGCCGGTCGGCACTCTTTTTTGTCAAAATGACATTTTTGGGCAGCCGACCACTGTTCATCTACTTTATGTAGATATTTTGTGCCAGCTGTGATAGCTGGCACCAACTCTGCCTCCCTCCATACACGTGTATGGAGGGATCTCCCTCTAAGCAAGCTTGTTGTATAAGCTTTGCAAGAGGGAGTTCTATAAGAGGACAAGCCTCCTCTTGGCTCTAGGTTAGAGACTTGGAAGCAAAAACCAGAGGTTCTACATATAGATACATCCTATCTCTATATCTCCCTCTCTCTCCTCCTTTGTGTGTGTTTCTTGGCCTAAAAGTGTGTTTTTACCTTACTTTTGCACCAATACACACACTATTACACCTAGCTCTGAGATTGAGGGACTTGGGGGGTTGATTCTTGAGTTTTTGGACTGATTTTGATCAAAAGAAGAGGGCTGGACCATTTGTTCTTCAAAGGATCTTCAAGGGTGAGCACTTCACTTTAGTTTCCCCAAACTTGCAATAGTTTTTTACCTATCTTGCTTGCTGATTTAGCTTTTGTGTATAACATAAAAAAGGCTTACATTTTCATGCTTTAGAACTTTCATTAAGGTTGTTTTGTGGTTTGAGTGCAAACTCACCTTATTAGGCCTTGTTTGGCCCCTTTTTGTACCATCTTTGTTAAGCTTTGGTCACTCTTGTGTCTTGGCCTTCTCACCACTAAAATCCAGTGGATTTTCAGTGGTGAAGAAGGGATTTTGAAGTCTTGCATAGGGGAGGGACACCCCTCTCCCTTGGCCCCTCTTTTGTCCTCATTTTTGGCTTAATATGGTAGCATGTATGCTCAGTTGTTTATGACTGCTTTTCAGAGGTTTTTTGGGTGTTTTGGATCATGTTATACCTCTGTCCTATGTTGGGTTTATTGGCCTTTTACATGAATAACATACTTGCTTTGAAATCCCATTATTTGGCTTAAAGAGTGCCATGTTGTAACACATCATTTGAGCATGATTTTGGTGCAGCACTAAGAAGTTTTTAGCATTGTTTTTCCATGCTTAAAGTCTGTTGGTTATCAATTTGGTCATGTTTGACATGTTTGTTATGGTTGCTATGCATTTTGGCTTGTGAGCCCTCAAGTGTATGAGTCATAAGTATGCCTTAGTTGGTCTACTTTGATGAGTTGAAGTTGTTTGCCATGTCATTTCAGTCCCTAAATCATGCTAGCATGCTTGCATTCATCGTTCCTTTCATGCTTTGAAGATGTCCCCTTTTTATGCTTTGAAATGAACATTATGCATGCCTAAGTATTTGAGCCTTCAAGGTTGCCATATCATTGGGTTTTAGGGCTGATTTCAGTGTATTCAAACTCCGTTTTTGGTTGCATAGCTCATACCATGTTGGCTTGGGGTAGTGATAGTAAGATGCTCCTTTGTTGTGCCTTAACTTTGGGCCTATTAGTGTGTATGCTTCCATGCTTGATTGTCCATTACTTTGGCATCTTTGGCCACTGTTTTGGGGTGTGGCCGAGGCCTCCCATTTCAGCCTAAATCCACTCTTGTTTATGGCTACATGTTTGAATTGTTGCCTCTAGTTATATGCTTGCACTGTGCCATGTTTGCATCTCATTTTATGTTGCATTGTATCGCATTTTGCATGCTTAATACATCACCTTTGCATGTTTGGTTTGCATTGCATTTGGCATGTTTTTCATTTTAACTTCATGTTGCATCTTTAAGTCAAGCTTGTATACATGCATTCCATTGTTTGGTTTGGGGTGTCAAACCAAACTCGAGGGGCGAGGAGTGTTTGTACTTTAAGTGACAAAACACGTCTCAACCCTCGGTCGCCAATCCCCTTGACTCTAACATGATAGGGTCTTGGCATTCATATATTTGTTGCATGCATCTTTACATCAAGTGGCAAATTTGATCCCTTGAGCTATCATGCACCATTGATGGCTCGAGGATCGAGGGCCATGCTTCCCTGAGCTCAAAGCATGATAGGAAGCATGACCATGCTCACATGTGCCTGAGATCCCATGCCATACTGTCTGTCCTCTGTTTGCTGTCAAAACTGTCTTCTGCAGGAGGTTCTTGCCGACCGGCATAATTCTGCGCCGGCCGGCAATCTGTTTACAGCCGATAGATCCAAAAATGGCCGGTGGGAATTGTGCACTGCCGGTGGTAATTTCCCCTATCCGGTGGTACTCTGCAGCATGCAAGGAACCTGTCCCAGGGCTTTGGAAATTTTCAGAGAAGCAGGGCAGTATAAACAGAGGTGGCAGTGATGTGATACGGGTTTTTCAGGCGAGCTGGGTATCGAGCATGCATCATTCGCGCATCCCGAGGCAGAGGCTGCGGCCATCCCTTTCCTTTCTTTTTGCATTCTTCCCATTAAGTAAATTAGAAATTCTGTAATAATTTTATTTGCTTATTATTTGGACTGTAATATTTATTTGTATCCTCCGAGCGAGGGTAAATCTGTAATAAGTGTGCGTGAGTGTGTGTATGTCTTCCAACCTCACGTCTTTCTTCCCTTTTATTTACCTGCTTATGATGGTGGACTAGGCATTTTTTAAAATTAGCATACCTTATGCTATGCATGCGTGCATACATGCATTTGTATTGCATGCATTAGACTCGGTACATCATACTAACTGCATCTGTACTTCAATTCAAAAATTGAATATGTGATAGTTGATCGCATTTCCATGCTATGCTTAGGTTAGCCGAGCCTGACTAGATTGCATTTTTGCATGCGATGCATTAGCCATTCTTAACATGAACTAGGACACGCATGTTTGCTAACTAGTTTATTGTTTTGGCACGGAGTACAATGTAAGTATTTTAGCTTTAGCATCCCGCATGCGTGTGAGTGTTGCCATGACAGTATGCTTGCCATGCGGCTAAATGCTTATGTGATAAATTGTTTGAATGCCTGTGGATGAAGGTTAGATTGTTTGAGTTGGAAAAATTCGTTGAAATCTGTATTTTAGCCTACTCGCGAGTAGCAAATTCCAAATTTTTTTTCAAAACAAACGGATATGCAATGTTTCTTTCCAAATTAGGCAATCTAGTCTATACTTGTTTGCTGTGCGCATAACATAGTAATTCTAGGCTAACAATTGGAATAAGAACACATAATGTTTTCAAAAACAGATATCACGGTTAGTAGAGGCCGATCTTCGGATCGGGCGAGAGGGGGTGCTCACAGCTGACCTTCCCCAATCGTACCCTAGCTCCCGAGCCGAGAAACTCCGGTAATGACGGACATGTGGCCTTCGGCACCGAGTCAGGGTTTCCTAAATTCCCCCATAAAAAATATTTAGGTGGCGACTCTGTATCTGGCAAAGCAGTCCATGTTTGGCACTTCTTTTCAAAAAAATCTGTTTTTCAAAACGATTTGCTAGATTTGGACTCTTTGGTTCAAGATTAAGAACCGTGACACAAAATCGAGTCCGAACTGTGACGGGGCCCCACGCGGGCGCGTCTACACTGGGGCTAAAAACTTCTCCTGGAAAGCATCTACAAAAGCCTCCCAAGTGCCAACAATACGGCCTCTCGTGAACTTCCACCATTGACCCGCATCTCTCTTAAGCTGGAAAGACGCCAAGGTCACCTTTAATACCCCATCCTCGATACCAATCATCTCAAATGTCTTGGTCATCTGCTCTAACCACTCATCCGCCTTAAGTGACTCCTTTGGATCCTCAATAAACTCCTCCGGATTAGACCGGAAGAACTCCCTTTTCTAAAAGGAAGGCCCTGCATCAACAACCTGGGCCTGCACTGGAGCTTGAACTGGAGCCTCAGCTCTGAGAATACCCATGGATTCCCTCAAAGCATCTGCTATCCCACGGGCTAAGGCGCCCATAGCCTGCTGTCCTGCTGGCTCGGCTACATTAGCCTGACCAACCCCTTCCTGCTGCACCGGAATATCATCCGGTATAGGCATTTCCTGTCTCCTAAGCCTGCCTCGCCTACCACCACGTCCTCGTCCTGACATCTTAATAAAGGTAATGAAGAACATTAGCACATTCACAAATGTGCCGAAGCTAAAACACTCGCGTCCTAATGCAATGGACAACTGTAATTCACCCCACGTAAGCACGAAATCACATAAGTACCTACGAATTTCATTTCCGGATAATGATAGTCCCTAGGCGTTACTAGAGTTCCGGTTAGAAACAACATTGATCAAGTGCTTTTCTAACAAGACTCACAAAAACCCAAGGATCCAATCAATCATCCTAGAAACTAAATCCCATACCCAAATAGTCACATAAACATGTTATCACATAAGCATATAACACTGCATCTAAGTCTCTATCAAGTGAGACGAACCCATTGTGGTACTAACAACTTCTCGTGTACCCAAAGTATTCGAACTCGGTACGCTCTGATACCAAGTTGTAACGCCCTCAAAATAAACCCATAAATCATACATTCTGGACATGCTTAAACATAATAGAATGAAGCCTAATCACATTTCATCAGAATATTCATTACAAATTGTATTACATGTTGACAACAAAAGTAAATGCCCTATAGGCTTACAACTTTCTAAGTCAACACTTGGTTACAAAATGAGAGTACTAACTCTACACAAAAGAAGCCCTTGGCTTGATATACATGTAATACAAAAAATGTAATCACAAAAGATGTCCCAGCCACTAAGCCTTTCAAGTTACGTCCTTGGAGGTGGCATGCTACCTGTACCTGAAAATGATGTCCCATATAGGGTGAGCCAATGCCCAGTAGAGATATGCTAAACATAACATGAGCAATAACTAAAACATTAGCACCTGATAAATGTTTAGCTTGACAAAACTCAACTTATAAACATGGCTCAGAACTTGGCCAAAGAACTGAAATAAGACTACATCTCTACCAATAATACTATAAACTGCCATTTTACGAAAATTGCGTCCGCGGGATTTAGCACCCATGTATTTTCATTCTCTTATGGCCATTTTACGGATATTTCATCCGCGGGACTTGGCACCCATGTATAGATATATTCGGATTGCCATTTTACGGAAATTGCGTCTGCGGGATTCGGCACCCATATATAGACATTCAGATGGCCATTTTACGGAAATTTCATCCGCGGGATTCGGCACCCATGTATTCAAATACACAACTTGATTAGTTTCAATTTACCTAATCATCATGCAGTGTCCACAACAATCAATACTATCCTCCACCGATAGCCCAAAGCAGTTATTTCTAAGCAGATAATAACTGCCCCAACTCAATTTCATAACAAATGTCATTAATTACACTAATGATCCAAATATACCCAATATTGACCCAAAGGTCTAAATATTATTAACAACTACAATAATCCCCTTTTTAGACTAAAAACACATACGTATGAGCCAAATAAACAAAACCCCTTTTTAAACACTATACATCTCAAACCCTAACATCCCAAAACCAAACCATTTATACAAAAGCCCAACATTTAGGTTAAAACCCATAAAGATGAGTAGGAATCCCTACCTCAAAAGATGAAACCAACGGAGGAGATGAAGAAAACGAAGATGCTCCAAATCCCAAAATTCTCGGATCGAAACGTAGCCCTCGACGATCAGCACACTTTTTACAAAGGCCAAAGGGTGAGAGATTACTCTAACTAGATCAAACCCTAGAGAGATGTGGAGGTTTTAGTGAGAGAAACTCTCCAATGGCTGTTTTGAAAAGTAAGAGAGAGAAATGAAGTTGAAAAAGTGATCCAAAAAGCTAAATCTCGGAGTGATATACACATCTCCCCGCTCGAGCGTGGGACTCCCCGCTTGAGCGTCAGACACAGACTCACGCTCGAGCGTCCAAACCCCCGCTCGAGCGCCGGATACACACTTCCAGAACTTTTGCAGAACCAGGTCCCCGCTCGAGCGTAAAACTCCCCGCTCGAGCATCACACACAAACTCACGCTCGAGCGTCGAAACGCCCACTCGAGCGTCAAACACTGCAGATGAAAGTACTGGGAGATGGAAATTTACGCTCGAGCGTCAAAACTCCCGCTCGAGCGGAGAAACAACAATAAAGGGTCCGCTCGAGTGTCAAAATCCCCGCTCGAGTGTGAAGGCCAAATTTTGGACAACTACTTTTGGTTTCAAAGCACAACCAACCTGTTTCAAACTTGCCCAACACAACCCAAGACTCAAATACGAAGAGTAAAGGATGGAAATGAGAATGAGACAACAACACATCCATGGAACTGAGTCCGGAATACAATAAATAAAGAGAGACAAAACCAGGATCGCTACAATATCTATTGTAAGTATGGAAAATGTGAGAAAGATGATGGGCTTAGAGAAATTGGTTTCCTAAGAAGTTGTTGTTGTTGTGAAAGTTTGGGAACAAGGGTTAATGAAATGAAATGAAGTATGAATCGCTTATAGCGCTGAATGGATTGATTGTTTTGAGAAAAGCTTATACTTATGTATACTTTTGTATAAACTGCCACATTATTATTCTAGTACGAGATTGAGCATTTATGATCATAGCTATCTGTAAGCTGTTATTATTGAGGATCATGTAGAGATCCCTACTGGACTATATGTTCATCTCACGTTGTTGAATCTTTTTCAAGTGTTAAGCAGGATGTGTTACAAGATGTGGATCTTCTTACTTGTTGGCCACGGGGCCTCTTTTGTGTTGGCGGAATGCCATATATGTAAAAAGGTTACACCCTTCTTTGATTCTTTAATGATGTAAGCCTTCGGGCATTTTATTCAGTATGCTCATGTTGTATTTAATTTGCATTCGGATGAGAGAATTGTTATTTACTTCTATTCATGGGACTGAAGAGTTTATTTCCGCATGTTTTCTCTGAACTTGAATTAAGCTAATGAATTTGGTAATGATTTCGAGTAATAAAAAGTGGGGCGTGACAATTTTTTTGATATCATGATATATGTTAATTAACAGTTGGTGCAAAACATTATTTCAAAGGCATATAATAGTTTTTCAAAGTTATAAATATAAAATTTTAATCTTAATCATTTTTTGCAAAACTATTAAAGGTATTAGTCAATTATTTAATTATGTATCTTTAATATGTGCGACTCCTCTATTCCTTTATGGTACTTCTCTCTCTACTCCACTATGAGTTCATATGTTTTTAGAAAAAAATCATATGTAATTTAAAATTTTGAATTTTTTTTATATAGGAAGTTACAAAAATAAATTTTAGAATTTAAAATATAGCTATACAAAACCATATCCTTTTAAATATAGCTATATTTATAATTAATTTTAATCTATCTATTACCTATCCTTATTTATATTATTATATAAATAAAAATGTTGTACAATAATTGAAGTTCAAAATCCTAATATATATTTTTTTCAAAATTTTAAATTGTTAAAATGCATATATTGCAATATAATTAATTTCTTCCTATTATAAATTTTATTTTACAAATCTTATAAGATTTGTTCAATGACTAATATTCAATTTTTGTAAAAAAATTCCAATATATTCCTTCTAAAAGTTAATATAGCAAGTCTACAAAATTATATTTTAAATCTCAAAATTATTAATATTTTTATTGTTATTTATTTTTGTTTTCAATAAGCATGTTAAAATATAAATAATATCCAAATAAAATTATACATATTAATAAATATGACATTAATTTTAATTGTAATCACATCTTTTTAAAATATTTATTCATTTTTAACTTTTTTTTGATATTTTAAATTATATGTTACGATAATTTTTTCTTATTCATTAAGTTTTTAAAATTTCTTTAATTATTTTCCTTTCAAAAACCAATATAACAATTTTTTAAAATTCATATATTTTTATTCTAAAATAGTAAAGTATTAGAATTATGTCTTTTTTTTTTTATTTATAACAAAGCATAATTTTAATTGTTAATTGTCAATACAACAATTTTAATCTATGTTTTTGAGTAAATATTATAGTAAAGGAATATTTGAAACAAAACTCTTAAACTTATATATAAAAATTTATTTACGAGAGAAAAAATACACAAAAATTAAATATAATTATCATATTTTTAATAAATAATATATTATTTTATTCCGTGCATAGTACGAGTGATATGCTAGTGTTATATAAGTAAAAGGAGGTTTCTAACACAAGTCTTGTGGAAGTTTCAATATCTCAAACTAAAATTTCTAATTTTTTGATTTTAAATAATTAAAAAAATCCTCTATAGCTCTCATTTAAGAAAATAAATAAATAATAATAATAATTAATTAATATCTCTTGATTTATGACTTTCAAATGGAAAGTATATCAAATATATAAAATAAAAAAATAAAACGTATACCTATCCATTTCAAAATTCAAATTTGAGGAGTACTAAATATGAAAAGCATTCTATTGATTTAAATTTAAAATTATAATGATTTATCCTATAATATATAAGTTTTAAAACATTCCATGATTTATCTATATATCTATACACTAATATAGTTGCAAACTTTTATTTTGTTTATTTTTTTGTTAATATGTGTTACAATATGATTGGTCTATAAATTAATTTTATATTCTTAAAAGAAAACTTCCAATTTGGATTCTTACTTAAATTATGTTACTATAATTGGAATGAGATCAATATTCATTCCTTAAATTTTGCATCCTTTATTAAATTATAAAATAAATTTTCAAATTTAAATTCTTCTTCAAAATATATTAATACAATTAGAATGAGATCAATATTCACGTGTGTCATAATATTATTGGTCTAAATATAATTTGTTTTAAATACATGTGTTCAAATTATTAATTGCTATTAATTTTTTTTTCTTTTTACGAAAAAATGTGTAGGAAAGTATAGATATGATGCAACCCAAAAAATATAGCGATTCCGGTTTTCCCTTCATTGTTTAACAGTATTCCGGACTTAGGTTCCGTGGAGTTGGTTGTTGTATATGTCTTGTTATCATCCTTTAATTCCTTATATTTGAGTTTTAGGATGTGTTGGGCGTGTTTCGAATAGGTTGGTTGAGCTTTAGTCCCATTCCTTGTTGCCCAGATTTTTGGTGGTCTGCTCGAGCGGGTCCCTTTGTGCTCGAGCGGAGTTTACACACTTTCGGCATTTTGTGCCTCTGCAAAACTACTGCAGGTGTGTTTTTCACGCTCGAGTGGATTTCCATACGCTCGAGCAGGTAGCGCTCGAGCGGGCCTCTTGGCGCTCGAGCGGGTGTTCAATGTCTGTAAGAATACTGGAAGAGGTTAATCTACGCTCGAGTGGGATTTCCTTTGCGCTCGAGCAGATGTATTTTTTTCTTGTGTCTTGGCGCTCGAGCGGGTCATTTTGCGCTCAAGCGGGTCCAGTTTTTGTGTTTGACGCTCGAGCGTCCTATTCTCCGCTCGAGCGGACTAGTCGTATATCAGTTGGTAGCTGAGTGATTTTGAATCACTTTTCGCATTTCCTTTCTCTCTCTTACTTTTCTAAACCCTCTTTTGAGAGCTCCTTTCTCTAGAATATACCTTCTCTCTAGGGTTTGATCTAGTTAGAGTGACCTCTTACCCTTGAGCCTTTACAAAAAGTGTAGAGCTTGGTGTGGGCTTCCTATCAATCCGAAAATTTCTTGATTTGGAGCACTTCGAGATTTCTTGAGATAGCGATAACTACTCATTCTTATGTGCTTTAACATAAATGTTGAGCTATTTGTATAGATGGTTTGATTTGGGAAGTTAGGGTTTGAGATGTGTTATATTGAAAAGAGGGGTTTTGTCTTTTTGACTCATATATGTATATTTTGGGTCTTAAAAAGAGATTATTGATGTTGTTGATGATATTTGAGCCTTTGGGTCAATATTGAGAAATAGGGAAAAAATGCCATGTTTGGGTATATTTGGGTCATTAGTGTAATTAATGACATTTATCATGAAAATAATGAAGTTGGCATAATATGGGATGAAATGGTGGAGTTGAATTTATTATTAATCACTCACTTTTGAATTTGTTGATGAATTATCTGTTGATGTAATTATTTTCTGTTTAGAAATAATTGCTTTGGGCTATCGATGGAGGATAGTCTTGATTGTTGTAGACAATGCATGATGATTAGGCGAACTAAAACTAATCAATTGAATATGTCATTGAATATGACAATTGGTAGAATACATCAAGTTTATGTATTGATTGATTATGTATATGATATGTGTTTATATATATTGTGTTGTATGGGAGGAGATAGGGGATGTACTCCACGATTTAGGGAAAGATAGGGGATGGACTCCTAAACCGGATATTGTTTGGGAGGAGATAGGGGATGGACTCCATGGATACAACAAATATGTGTATCTGTTGAAGTATTGATACAACGAATCTGTGTATCATTTATGAAGTATGGAAGTATTCGTGTGATATTGATACAGCAAATATGTGTATCTTTTGTGAATTGTGGAAGTGTTTAATATGAGTTGTTATCTCATTTGAATTGTCAAAATGAAAGTACTGTTGATATGAGGTATAATCTCATTTAAAGTATATGGCCAGGTTTTGAGCCAGGGTTATGAACTGAGAAAATGGATAAGAAATGAAACATGGACATATTTGTCATGTAATTGAAATGGGTTATGAATTGATTTATGTGAGTTAAACATTTATCAAATACTAATGTTTTAGTTATTGCTCATATTATGTTTAGCATATCTCTACTGGGCGTTGGCTCACCCTATATGGGACATCATTTTCAGGTACAGGTAGCATGCCACCTCCAAGGACGTGACTTGAGAGGCTTAGTGGCTGGGACACCTTTTGTGATTACATTCTTATATTACATGTATATCAAGCCAAGGGCTTATTTTGTGTTTTGAGTTAGTACTCTCCTTTTTGTAACCAAGTGTTGGCTTGGAAAGTTGTAAGCCCGCAAGGCATTTACTTTTGTTGTCAACATGTAATACATTTTGTAATGAACACTCTGATGAAATGTAATTATGCTTTATTCTCTTATGTTTAGCATGTCAAGAATGTATAATTTATGTGTTTATTTTTTAGGGCGTTACAAAAAAGATAAAAAAAGAAGAAAAAAAGAAAAAAGGTGAGCTAATATGGCACTTCGTAAACAACCCTTTATTTGATGATCCCTTTCTAAAAGGTTTATTTTTTAAATATTTTCAATAAAAATTCTATTGAAAATCTTAAGTATATTGCTTTTTCTTTTGTTCATTAATATTAAAATTTTAATTAATGTTATTTATTATTTTAAAAAATAAATTTGCAAATAATTTATATATTTATATATATAATTTTGTTTTGGTTGCTCAGGTTATTATTTGGTGTTTCTGCCCAAGTCCACTCAAATTTAATTTGAATTTTTGAATTTCTGCATAGGTCCTCACTTAATTAAAAATTATCTAATTTAATCTTTAAAAAAATTTAAGCTCGACTCAAGTTGCTTCAGTTGAGCCCACCTAAGTTAGCAATTCTAGAAAGGGAGGTTGAAAGTTACATGATTAAATTTGTGATAAATTAAAAAATAATAAATAAATTGTGATAAAATTGTGAGACTTAAATTATAAATTTCAATCTTCTTTGTCTTCATAATTTGCATACAAAAATTTAACTATTTGCATTATTTTGTATAAAAATATATTATTAAGTTTTTTACAAGTCGTACGTAGCATGGGTTACCACTAGTCTATCTATACTTCTATACTATATATTAAACAAAATAGGGTTTTTAGCCCCAAGCCTTGTGGGAACTCCAATCTCCCAATCTAAATTTCCTGATTTTTTGATTTAAAAAAAAAATCTTAGCATATATTAACTTCTCCCAACTCCCAAGTCTTACCCTCATAATAACACTTTAATGCATTAAGAACAAGCATAAAAAAAATCTATACTATATATTAAGCAAAAGGGACTCCAATCTCCCAATCTAAATTTCCTGATTTTTTGATTTAAAAAAAAAAAAATCTTAGCATTTATTAACTTCTCCCAACTCCCAAGTCTTACTATCAAAATAACACTTTAATGCATTAACAACAAGCATAAAAATAATTCTTTAAAATCCAACACATGAATTCCTTGAAAAGTCTCAACACATATGATTATTATCCCTCATAATAATACATTAATGCATTACGAACAAGTATAAAAAAAATTTCTTGAAAAGTCCAACACATATGATTATTATCAAAATTTTAAACTTTAAATATAATATAATAAAAAAAGAAGACATTTAATTCTTTGAAAAGTCTAACACATATGATTATTACCAAAATGTTAAATTTTAATATAATATAAAAAAGGAAAAAAAGAAAACATTTAAAAAAAATTTAAAAATCACAATTCACACATATAGATAATTGTAAACACAATCCGTGCATAGCACAGGTAATATGCTAGTATCTATACTATATATTAAGTAAAAGGGGGTTTTTAACCCCAAGCCTTGTGGGAGCTCCAATCTCTCAATCTAAATTTTCTGATTTTTTGATTTAAAAAAAAAAAAACCTTAGCATTTATTAACTTCTCCCAACCCCCAAGTCTTACCCTCATAATAGCACTTTAATGCATTAAGAACAAGTATAATTTTTTTTTTGAAATCTAATACATATGAATTCCTTGAAAAGTCCTAACATATATGATTATTATCCCGCATAATAATACTTTAATGCATTAAGAACAAGCATAAAAATAATTTCTTCAAAAGTCCAACATATATAATTATTATCAAAATATTAAACTTTAATATAATATAATAAAAAAAAGAAGACATTTAATTCATTGAAAAGTCCAACACATATGATTATTATCAAAATATTAAACTTTAATATAATATAAAAAAGGAAAAAAAGAAGACATTTTTTTTAAAAAAAAAAAGACATTTAAAAATCGCAATTCACATATATCGATAACTAGCCTATCAACCGTGCTATGCACGTAATAATTATAAATATTTATATTTGTGTTAGATTTTTTTAATATATAAATTATGTTTTTTAAATTTTTTTATAAAAGTAATTTAACAATCTTATCACTAACCATAGTGTGTGGGAGAAGTTGAAAAGGGTACTGCAGTAACTATACACGAGTTGTATCTATAATTATTTGTATGAGGAGATTTTAAATGCTGATCAGGGGATTTTGACCAAATCAATAAATGCTGAGTTTTTTTTTTTAATAAAAAATTTTGAAAATTCAAATTGAGATATTGGAGCTCTCACAGGTCTTGGGGGTTAAAAATCCCTTTTTGCTTAATAGATAGTATAGAAGTATAGATTGTAAATATATTAAGGAAAATGGGGTTTCTAAACCCCAAGCTTTGTGGAAGCTGCAATTTCTCAATATTAATTTTCTAAATTTTTGATTTAATAAAAAAAATCACAGCATTTATTGATTTGGTCAAAATTCCCTGATCAACATTTATTAGCTTTTTCCAATCTACATGCCTGCATTTATTGATTTGGTCAAAATCCCTGATTAGCATTTAAAATCCCCTTATACAAATAATTATAGATACAGCCCGTGCATAGTTACTGCAGTAGCATTTTTAATTTCTCCTGTACACTATGGTTAGTGATAAGATTGTTAAATTATTTTTATAAAAAATCTTAAAAAAATTAATTTATATATTAAAAAAATTAAAACAAATATAAATATTTATAATTATCCCGTGCATAGCACAGGTCACAGGCTAGTGATATGTTAAGCAAAAGAGGATTTTTAACCCCAAGCCTTGTGGGAGCTCCAATCTCCTAATCTAAATTTTCTGATTTTTTGATTTTAAAAAAAAACCTTAGCGTTTATTAACTTCTCCCAACCCCCAAGTCTTACCCTCATAATAACACTTTAATGCATTAAGAACAAGCATAAAAAAAACAAAAATGCTAAAAATTCTACCAAAAGTTTTACCAAATATCTCACATGGGTGTGTGGGTCCCACACCTATGTGAGACATTTGGTAGAAGTTTTGGTGGAATATTTGAGGTCTCTAGCATTACTCTAAAAAAAATTCTTTTAAATCCAACACATGAATTTCTTGAAAAGTCCCTACACTTATGATTATTATTCCTCATAATATCACTTTAATGTATTAAGAACAAGTATAAAAAAAATTTCTTGAAAAGTCTAACACATATGATTATTATCAAAATATTAAACGTTAATATAATATAATAATAATAAAAAAGACATTTAATTCCTTAAAAAGTCTAACACATATGATTATTGTAACACCCTCAAATTAATAACATTAAACCCATCAAATAAGACATGCATTGAGATGCAAAAGTTCCACATTCTTCCATTTATCCGAGTTCTATTACATAAGTATTACATGTTAACAACAAAAGCAAAATACCCTACGGGCTTACAGCTTTCCAAGTTAACACTTGGTTACAACAAAAGAGTACTAACTCATACACGTTAAGCCCTTGGCTTGAGTTTACATGTAATACATCAAAAGTAAATCAACAAAAGTCCGCCTGCCTCTAGCCTCCCAAGCTACGTCCTTGGAGGTGGCATGCTACCTGTGCCTGAAAATGATATTCCCATATAGGGTGAGCCACAGCCCAGTAGAAATACACTAAACCAACCATGAACAATGACTAAAATATTAGCAATTGATAGATGGCCAACACTGATACATTTACATAAATCACATATTTATGTCATACGACTAATGAGTCCAAATTACTTTTCATTTTCCCCTTTTCAACGGATAGGCATATATGCACTAGCCACATTCTCAACAGATAAGCAAATAAACTATATCCACATTCTACAACAGATATGTATATCAACAATATCCACAGATAAGCATATAAGTTATATCCACATTCTACAACAGATATGTATATCAACAATATCCACAGATAAGCATATAAGCTATATCCACACTTCTTTAGATAAGCATATGAGCTGTATCTACGGAGTTCATCCCCTATCTTCTCCCAACACTATCCGGTTTAGAGGTACATCTCCTATCTTCCCCTAAACCGCGGAGTACATCCCCCATCTCCTCCTCTACACATAACGTATACAAACACATTGGTTCTATATACAATCACTCAATACATACATTTAATGTATTCTATCAACCGTCAAATTCCATGACACATTCCATTGATTAGTTTCCGTTTGCCTAATCATCATGCATTGTCTACAACAATCACGACTATCCTCCACCGATAGCCCAAAGCAGTTATTTCTAAACAGAAAATAAATGCACAATGAATATTCAATCAATATTTCATTTCCTCATTCTTCTCAATTAATTATCCCAATTAATTAAACAATGTAATTAGGTCAATTCCCATAATTAACATTTCCACCCTTAGGTCCCATTTTCATCAACGATTTAACATCAATTCCATTTCTCTATGCCAAACATGCATCTAGGTTTATTATGAATAAAACCCCAACTTTTGTAAAATTACACAAAAGCCCCAAACTTTCACAAAATTACCAAGCCAAGCCCAACATCTCAAAATACCAAAATTTAAAGACAAAATCCATAGAGAGGAGTAGGATATCCCTACCTCAAATTCGGAGTTCCAAGGGAGAAGACGACAAAACCCAACGTGCTCCAAAACCCGAGATTTTCAGATTAAAATGAAGCCCTCGACGATCAACAACTTTTTTGTAAAGGCCAAAGGTGAGCAAATCACTCCTACTAGATCAAAACCTAGAGAGAAGGTAGAGTCTAGAGTGAGAGGCTCAACAATGGTGATTTTGGAAAAGTAAGAGAGAGAAGAGAAAGTAAAAAGTGATTTGAAAAGTCACAATTTCGGGACTTAAACCCAGTCTGCCGCTCGAGCGTAAAACACCCCGCTCGAGCGTCACTCACAGACTCCCGCTCGAGCGTCCAAACTTCCGCTCGAGCTCCGGATGCACTCCCCCAGCATTTATACAGAACCAGGCCTCCGCTCGAGCTTCCAACTCCCCGCTCGAGCGGTACTCACACAACCCCGCTCGAGCGGCCAATCCCACGCTCGAGCGTACAACGCTGCACAGGAAAATACTGAATGGGTATAATCTCCGCTCGAGCGCTAAAACCCCCGCTCGAGCGTACAGGCCAAAAATCTGGGCAACTAGTTTTGGTTTCTAAACTCGACCAACCTGTAACAAACTTGCCCAACACATCCTATAACTCAATTACGAAGTAAAAAGGATGTAAACAAAATAATAAACAACTACCAACATCCACGGACACATGTCCGGATCACGGTATAACAAGGGTAAACCCGGGATCGCTATAACCTCCCCCCCTTAAAGAATTTCGTCCCCGAAATTAAGCACAAGTTTTCAAAAACAAGTTTTTCTTCATTTTAAACAATGTTACACTTTAACATTCAACAATTCGACCCATTACCGGTCATCCCATCCCTTTAACAAGAGACATTCCACAATATGCAAACAACATATGTACTTCCAACATGCATCAACATTATGCACTATCTTTCCAATTTCAACAATACATTCAACATATATAATGTTACATTCAACTTCCATATGAGGCAAGTTCCAAAACATACTTCCAATAAACCAAAACATTTTCAATGTTTCACAACTTAAGACATATATAAAAGCTCTTAAGTTCAACAATAGTTCAAAATCTAAATACAAGATTACATATCAACAAACAAGTCCGGATATTTCTCGCGGACTTCCAACTCACGTTCCCAAGTGGCCTCCTCCACTCCGTGATGTTTCCACAAGACTTTCACCAAAGGAATGGTCTTGCCACGCAGGACCTGATCCCGCCTATCCAAGACCCGAACCGGTCTCTCCTCATACGAGGCATCCTCATCTACCTCTAAATCGGTCCAATCCAACACATGTGATGGATCTGGCTCATACTTCCGAAGCATACTCACATGAAACACGTCATGCACTCCGGACAACTGTGGCGGTAAGGCTAACCGATAAGCAACCTCACCAATCCTCTCAAGGATCTCAAAAGGGCCAATAAACCGAGGGGATAACTTCCCACTCTTTCCAAACCTCATCAAGCCTCGCCTAGGTGATATTTTCAGAAAGACATGATCACCTACCTCAAACGCCAAAGGTCTCCTCCTACGGTCGGCATAACTCTTTTGTCGACTCTGGGCGGTAACAAGCCTCCTACGGATAAGCTCAACTTTCTCCGTCGTCTCCCTAACCAACTCCGGACCCAACAAAGGTGCATCACCCACCTCGGCCCAACACACTGGAGACCTACACGGTCGGCCATACAAGGCCTCAAACGGTGCCATACCGATGCTAGACTGAAGCTGTTATTGTAGGCAAACTCTACCAAGGGCAAGTGCCTCTCCCACGTCCCGCTAAAGTCAAGGACACAACCCCGAAGCATATCCTCGAGGATCTGAATAGTACGCTCGGACTGCCCGTCAGTCTGAGGATGATAAGCTGTACTAAAGGTCAACTTAGTGCCCAAGGCACTCTGCAAACTCTGCCACAACCTAGCAGTAAAACGAGGATCTCTATCTGAGACGATCGTCACGGGGACCCCGTGCAATCTCACTACGTCCCGAATATACAAGTCGGCAAGATGATCCACCGAATCTCTCACGCGCATAGAAATAAAGTGCGCCGACTTAGTCAACCGGTCTACAACCACCCAAATGGCATCACTACCCCGCTGCGTCCTCGGAAGACCAACAACGAAATCCATAGTGATATGCTCCCACTTCCACTCGGCAATAGGCAAGGGTTGCAACAAACCCGCTGGCCTCTGATGTTCGGCCTTCACTTGCTGGAAAGTAAGGCACTTCGATACGAAAACAGCCACATCTCTCTTCATACCCCGCCACCAAAACTGGCGACCCAAATCCTGATACATCTTAGTACCTCCCGGATGCACCGCAAGGCGCGAATGGTGAAACTCTCGGAGTACTTCCTCTCGGCAAGACTCTGGTACAAACAAACGGTCTCGGTATCTCACACTCAGGTCGGGATACACCGTCAAACCCTTCTCAACTGTCCCACTGGAGATCTTCTCTCGGAGGGATTCTACCTCAAGGTCACCTCTCTGTGCCTCTAACACTCTAATCCCAAGTGTAGGCTGCGCAACAACAGAAAACAAGGCCGCAGCCCCAACAGATTCGCCCAGTAGCAAATCAAACTCGCCAAGTGCTCCCAACATCTCCCATTCCCGGATGGCTATACAAGCTACATCACTAATGGATTTCCTACTAAGGGCATCGGCCACAATATTGGCCTTTCCCGGATGATAATGCAACTTAAAATCATAATCTTCGATGAACTCCATCCACCTCCTCTGCCTCAGATTCAAGTCTCTCTGTGTGAACAGATACTTCAAACTTTTGTGGTCCGAGAACACCTCGAACTTCTCGCCATAAAGGTAGTGCCTCCAGATTTTCAAGGCAAAGATCACTGCTGCTAACTCTAGGTCGTGTGTGGGGTAATTCTTCTCGTGTATTTTCAACTGACGTGAGCCATAAGCTACCACTTTCCCTTCTTGCATCAACACACAACCCAAACCCTCTCGTGAGGCATCACAATAAACCGCATAACCTAACCCTCTCTCCGGAATAATCAACACCGGAGCGGTGGTCAATCTAATTTTCAGCTCTTGGAACGACTTTTCACAAGTCTCACTCCACACAAACTTGACTCCCTTCCGAGTCAGTCTAGTCAACGGTGACGCTAACCTGGAGAAATCTTTCACAAACCGACGGTAATACCCAGCTAATCCCAGAAAACTGCGGATCTCAAACACACTCTTAGGCTGTGCCCAATCTTGCACTGCCTCAACCTTGGATGTATCAACAGACACCCCTTCCCCGGATACCACGTGGCCTAAGAATTTGACTTCCCTCAGCCAGAACTCACACTTCCCAAACTTGGCATACAGCCTATGGACCCTAAGCAACTCAAGCACCACTCTCAAGTGTGCCTCGTGCTCCTCCTCTGAAGGCGAATAGATAAGGATGTCGTCCACAAAGACGACCACAAATCGATCCAAGAATTCCCGGAAGATCCGGTTCATCAAGTCCATAAAGACTGCCGGTGCATTGGTAAGCCCAAATGGCATCACCAGAAACTCATAATGGCCATACCGCGTGCGGAATGCCGTTTTCGGAATATCCTCCTCCCTGACCCTCAACTGGTGGTAACCCGATCTCAAATCTATCTTAGAGAAACAACGGGAACCCTTCAACTGGTCAAACAAATCATCTATACGGGGCATAGGATACTTATTCTTAACCGTAGCCCGATTCAACTTCCGGTAGTCAATACACAATCTCAAGGCACCATCTTTCTTTTTAACAAAGAGGGCCGGTGCTCCCCACGGCGAAACACTAGGGCGAACAAAGCCCTTATCTAGCAATTCCTGGAGCTGAACTTTCAACTCAACCAACTCTGCTGGAGCAAAACGATAAGGTGCCATAGAAATCGGCGCCGTGTGGGGCACTAAATCAATGGAGAACTCTATCTCTCGGTGAGGTGGAAAACTAACAAGATCTTCGGGAAAGACATCCGAATACTCACAAACCACCCTCGGCAACACAATCTGTGTCTCATCACACTCACTACTCTCAAAGCTAGCAAGTAGACCACTAAGCTCACTTCGCCCTCGCGGATCAAACCCCGGTGGCAAAATACAACCAACCCGGTCTCCCAAGAAGTGGAACCACTCCCCGCTCAAGGTACATAACGTGACCCTCTGGCGGTAGCAATCGATAACAGCCCGGTATGACGATAGCCAGTCCATACCCAAAATAACATCAAAACCTTTCATGGGCATGACAGCAAACGGAAAAGGAAGCCTATAGTCGGCGACCTCTATATCACATCCTCTAACACCCTGTTTCAGAATCAAATCACCACCCAAAGGCGATACCACACAAATAGGAGATGCTAACTGTGCTAACTCCAATTCCAAAACAGATGCAAATGCAGCAGATACAAAAGAATGAGATGCACCCGTGTCTATCAACACATTAGCAACCGAGTTGCAAAACAGAAAAGTACCTCTCACTACCGATGGAGCCGGTACTAAATCCTGCGCGGTAACAGCATACACGCGCCCCGTAGGCCCCTGGTCTACCTGCTCACCTCTCGGAGCTAAAGACTGCTGCACAGACTGGGATGACGAAGCTCCCGGATTGGCCCTCGAGGCCTGCACAGACTGAGCTGGCTGAAAACCCTGCGTCTGCCTAGAACCAGACGCTCCCGAAGTGGCACTCAACTGTGGGCAAAACCTCTTCAGGTGCCCAGGCTGTCCACACTGATAACAAGACAAGGGCTGCCCCCTGCCCAAACTTTGACTCTGCGGTCTAGCTGAAGAAGAAGCAGCTCTCTGACCCCCACCCTTCTGCGGGCAAACAGAAACCTTGTGACCCAGCTGGCCACACTTGTAACAGGTGAATTCCCCCTGACCACCTCTCCCGGAGCCTGCACTCGGCACTGGGAAGGTCGATCTAGCAACACCACCCTGCGACTGCTGAGGGTTAGAACCCCTCTGCCTCCTGCCATCACCCTGACTATCCTGGCTCCTCTTGGAGCCTCTCTGCCCCTCATCCTCCTCCTGCATCATGAGCTCCATATGAGCTGCAGCATCCACTAGGTGTCTATACTCTCGGATGTAAGACCCACCAACTCTCAGCTTGAGGCCCCGCCTCAACTTCCGCTCAAACTCATAGCAACGGCGTTCCTCGGACGCCACCAGTTCCGGTGCAAACCTGGACAGACTGGTAAAAGTAGCCTCAAACTCGGCCACCGACAAGCCCTGCTGATTAAGCCGGCTGAACTGATCCCTCAGCTTCTCCCTAGCTGCTGCAGACAAAAACCTCTCCTGAAAAGCATTCACAAACGCCTCCCAAGTACCACCCACACGAGCCTTCTCGTACTTCCACCATTGACCCGCATCTCCCTTCAGTTGCAAGGATGCCAAGGTCACTTTCAGTGCTCCGTCCTCGATGCCAAGCATCTCGAACGTCTTACTCATTTGCTCTAGCCACTCATCAGCCTTCAGTGGCTCCTTCGGATCCCCAACAAACTCATCCGGATTAGACCGGAAAAACTCCCTCTTCAAGAAAGAAGGCCCTGCCTCAGCTGCCTGACTCCCAGCTCTTAGAATACCAAAAGCTCCTGCTATCTCTCTGGCCAAGGCACCCATGGCCTGCTGACCCACTGGCTCGGCCACATTGGCCTGGCCAACCCCTTCCTGCACTGCCGGAATCTCACCCGGTAACGGTGCTTCCTGCCTCGCAGGTCTACCACGCCTAGTACCTCTTCCTCGTCCTGACATCCTAATAAAGGTAACATAGAACATTAGCACATTCACAAATGTGCCGAAACTAAACACTCACGTCCTAATGCATGGACAACTGTAATTCACTCCACGTAAGCACATAATCACATAAGCACTTACGAATTTCATTTCCGAATAATGATAGTCCCAAGGCGTTACTAGAGTTCCGGTTAGAAATAGCATTGATCAAGTGCTTTTCCAACAAGACTCCCAGAAACCCAAGGATCCAATCAACATCCTAGAAATTAAATCCCATACCCACATAGTCACATAAGCATGTTATCAATTAAGCATATAGCATATGATACTACATCTAAGTCTCTATCAAGCGAGACAAACCCATTGTGATACTAATCACTTCCCACGTACCCAAAGTATTCGAACCCGGTACGCTCTGATACCAAGTTGTAACACCCTCAAATTAATAACATTAAACCCATCAAATAAGACATGCATTGAGATGCAAAAGTTCCACATTCTTCTATTTATCCGAGTTCTATTACATAAGTATTACATGTTAACAACAAAAGCAAAATGCCCTACGGGCTTACAGCTTTCCAAGTTAACACTTGGTTACAACAAAAGAGTACTAACTCATACACGTTAAGCCCTTGGCTTGAGTTTACATGTAATACATCAAAAGTAAATCAACAAAAGTCCGCCTGCCTCTAGCCTCCCAAGCTACGTCCTTGGAGGTGGCATGCTACCTGTGCCTGAAAATGATATTCCCATATAGGGTGAGCCACAGCCCAGTAGAAATACACTAAACCAACCATGAACAATGACTAAAATATTAGTAATTGATAGATGGCCAACACTGATACATTTACATAAATCACATATTTATGTCATACGACTAATGAGTCCAAATTACTTTTCATTTTCCCCTTTTCAACGGATAGGCATATATGCACTAGCCACATTCTCAATAGATAAGCAAATAAACTATATCCACATTCTACAACAGATATGTATATCAACAATATCCACAGATAAGCATATAAGTTATATCCACATTCTACAACAGATATGTATATCAACAATATCCACAGATAAGCATATAAGCTATATCCACACTTCTTTAGATAAGCATATGAGCTGTATCTATGGAGTTCATCCCCTATCTTCTCCCAACACTATCCGGTTTAGAGGTACATCCCCTATCTTCTCCTAAACCGCGGAGTACATCCCCCATCTCCTCCTCTACACATAACGTATACAAACACATTGGTTCTATATACAATCACTCAATACATACAGTTAATGTATTCTATCAACCGTCAAATTCCATGACACATTCCATTGATTAGTTTCTGTTTGCCTAATCATCATGCATTGTCTACAACAATCACGACTATCCTCCTATCAAAATATTAAACTTTAATATAATATAAAAAAGGAAAAAAAGAAGACATTTAAAAAAAAATATTTAAAAATCACAATTCACATATATAGATAATGAACACAATCCGTGCATAGCACGGGTGATATGCTAGTTCTTTGAAATCCAACACATATGAATTCCTTGAAAAGTCCTAACACATATGATTATTATCACTTATAATAACAATTTAATGAATTAAGAACAAGCAAAAAAAAATTTCTTGAAAAGTCCAACACATATGATTATCATCAAAATATTAAACTTTAATATAATATAATAAAAAAAAGACATTTAATTCCTTGAAAAGTCCAACACATATGATTATTATTAAAATATTAAACTTTAATATAATATAAAAAAAGGAAAAAAAGAAGACATTTAAAAAATATATATATATATTTTAAAATCACAATTCATATATATATATAGATAATTATAAACACAATTCGTGCATAGCACGGGTGATATGCTAGTAAATAATAATGGGAAAGAGGTGTAAATGGAAAAGTCAACACTGTGTGGAGCCCAATCTGAAAAAATGAAAAATAAAAAAAATCTATACTATATATTAAGTAAAATGAGATTTTTAACCTCAAGCCTTGTGGGAGCTCCAATCTCCCAATCTAAATTTCCTGATTTTTTGATTTAAAAAAAATCTTAGCATTTATTAACTTCTTCCAACTCCCAAGTCTTACCCTCAGAATAACACTTTAATGCATTAAGAACAAGCATAAAAAAAATTCTTTGAAATTCAACACATGAATTCCTTGAAAAGTTCCAACACATATGATTATCATCAAAATATTAAACTTTATTATAATATAATAAAAAAAAGACATTTAATTCCTTGAAAAGTTCAACACATATGATTATTATTAAAATATTAAACTTTAATATAATATAAAAAAGAAAAAAAAGAAGACATTTAAAAAAAAATATTTAAAAATCACAATTCATATATATAGATAATTGTAAACACAATCCGTGCATAAAAAATAAATAAATAAAAAGGTGAAAACCTAATGACCAATGGTAATTGTCGTATTTTTCAACTGGAGGAGAAATTATTAAATAGGTATGCCGTGTTATCATGTTAATTTGGTGTACTCAATCAATTAAGTTTCAATGAATGTGATAACTATTTGTATAGTTTCTAAAACTACTTCATATATTATCACTTTTTTTTTTTTAGTTCTCTATGTATTGTTCACATTGACTGGATGCATTATTGATGTGAAATTTCAAAATCATGGAATAACTTCTCTGAAGAGTCAAGAGTTCGTTTGGGAACAGGCTAATTTAGTAACTTTTTGACTATTTGGCTAAAAAGGTAGGTAAAAAAAACTTGTATGTTTGGGATGACTTTTTGGCTAATTACGAAAAGATGTGCAAAAAGTAGAGAGAAAAGAGAATCTTTGACTTTTTGGTATGGGTTGTTGGCTTTTTGGCTAATTTAGTAACTTTTTGGCTAATTGGCTAAAATAGCCTCTTGCCAAACGAGGCCTTAGTTTGAACTTATTTCGATTTAATGATTTAAATTGTTCAAATTTAATATTTTGAGTATATTGTAAAAAAATTAAGTGCATTGAATCATATGCTTTATTTTTTTTTTAAATTGAACAAAAAAAACCATTGACTTTTTTAAAGAAGATATACAAAAATTATAACATAAAACTAAGCAATTACCAAACCCGATTAAAGCTTGCTCATGGAGTTTCCTGGCAAAGGGAAGGAAAAAGAGAAAGAAGAGGAGACAATTTGATGTCCACCGTCCAATCAACAGACCAATCAGTAAGGTAAGCTATGGAGATCAATTTCCTCTCAACTACCATCTACCAAAAAATCATTATGTTATGTTTGGAAAGGGAAATAAACACTGGAAACATAAAATAAAGAAAATGATGTGAAAGACGTGCAAATGGAATCTTTCTAATGTACAAGTCAACAACCAATGGTAGTTGTGTTCTCATTTGATTCTTTGAAACTGTTTCAGGGTCTGCATTTCTTTTCATTCCATTTTCAAAAGTTGTGAGTGAAAATTGATTCAACTCTTTTCTCATCTGGGTTTGATTTCAATTCCAATTCCCAAAACAGATTAGAGTATGCCTCATCCACTCATTTCTCCCCTTGTTAGTTCAATTTTGAAAACCTTGAACTCTTTAGTGCTAAAAGAGTTTGGGATAGCATGGGGTTTGAAAACAGATCTAGAGAACTTAGGGAGCACTCTAAGTACCATTCAAGCAGTCCTTCAAGATGCAGAGACCAAGCGAGGAAAGAGCGAGGCTCTGAAGAATTGGCTGAGAAAGCTCAATGATGCAGCTTATGATGCAGACAATCTGGTGGATGAGTTCATGAACGAAGCTCTGAGAAGAAGGATGGATTCTGAGAGAGGCATAAACCCCCAAGTAAGTGCCTTTTTCTCTCTTCGAAACCGGCTTATATTTCGATTGAAAATGGGGCATAAGATCAAGGATATGAGGGATAGGTTAGATGCCATTGCTGGGGAGAAAAACAAGTTTCACTTGAGGGAAGGTCTGGTGGAAACCGGAGAAGTTTGTGGGATGCAGAGAGGACAAACTGATTCAATGGTGAATGAATCAGAAATTTATGGGAGAACTGATGAGAAAGAAATGATAATTGAAATGTTGCTCAATAATTCAAGTGATCGTGATGATGATGTTTCGGTCTATGCTATGTGTGGTATGGGGGGACTTGGAAAAATCACACTTGCTCAATTGGTCTACAATGATGGAAGGGTGAAGAGCTACTTTGAGCTGAGAATTTGGGTGTGTGTCTCTGTTGATTTCGATGTAGAGAGACTAACCAGAGCAATCCTAGAGTCCATAGAAGGTCGTGGGTGTAGTATCTCAAACTTGGATCCACTTCTACGTCGCCTCCAAGAAAAACTGTTTGGGAAGAGATTTTTACTTGTCTTGGACGATGTATGGAATGAGTACCATGAGAAGTGGGATAGGCTAAAAAATGCACTAAAGTGTGGAGCTAAAGGCTGTACCGTTATAGTAACAACAAGGATTCAGCAAGTTGCTCTTATTATGGCTACACTTCCTATACACCACATGGCTCATCTGTCGGAGGATGATTCTTGGTCCTTGTTTAAACGGCGTGCATTTGGCAACGAAAGAACAGAGGAAAACCTTCAATTGGATCTCATTGGGAAGGAAATAGTGAAAAAATGCAAAGGGTTACCCTTAGCGATAAAGGCTTTGGGAAGCCTCATGCAATTTAAAAGAAGTGAAAGTGAATGGTTATCTGTGAAGGAGAATGAGACTGGGATTTGCCAGATGATGGAAGTGGTATTTTACCTTCCTTGAGGTTGAGCTATGAAGCCTTACCTCCACATTTGAGGCAATGTTTTGCTTATTGTTGTATATTCCCGAAAGACTATAGAATAGAGAAAGACAGGTTGATACAATTGTGGATGGCAAACGGTTTTATTCCATCTAAAGAACAAATGACATTACATAATATGGGCCATGGGATTTTCTGGGACTTGGTTTGGAGGTCCTTATTACAAGATGGAAGAGAAAAACGATGGAACAATATTATGTAAAATGCATGATCTTATGCATGATCTTGCACAATCTATTATGAGATATGAATGCTCTATTGTGGAGCCTCACGAGGCGACGAAAATTCCAGATAAAATTCGTCACTTGTCTTTTAATATTGGCTTTGGAAAGATGGCTCCTTGGAATGAGATTGTATTTGAAGTCCCATCTTTGCAGTCTGTCTTTCTATTTTCCAAGGACAATATTGCTTCACCTTGCATTTCAAAACAAAAGTATCTTAGAGTGTTGGATTTTGGTAAAAATGTTGATGAGAAGTTGTCAATGTCAATTTCCAATTTCAACCATCTTAGGTATTTGGACATGTCGTACTCTAATATGGAAATTCTACCGGAATCAATAAGTAATCTCCAAAACCTGCAGACCCTAAAGCTAAGACATTCTGCACTTCGTAAGTTGCCCAAACACATGAAAGCACATGAGAAATCTCACTTACTTGGACATCACAGGGTGTAATTTTCTTACTTCAATGCCAGATAAAATGGGACAATTAACTTGCCTACAAAGACTAAGCATGTTCATTGTAGGCCAAGATGAGGGTTACCAAATTGGTGAGTTAAAAGAATTAAATCTTGGGGGTACGTTGAGCATAAAGAGACTCGAGAACGTAAGAAATTTAGAAGACGCGAAGAAGGCCAATTTGAAGGGGAAACATGATCTTATTTCTTTGGAATTATAGCAAGAGCAATGAAGAAAACATACCAAAGAATGTCGAAGAGGTTCTTGAGAGTCTCTAACCTAATTTGAATCTGAAGAAGTTGAGCATAAATTTCTTCCAAGGTTCAAAGTTTCCAAATTGGATGTTGGGTTTGGTTCTTAAAAACCTGGTTGAAATCTCTTTAATAGATTGTGAAAGATGTGAACATCTTCCTCCTCTTGGCAAACTACAATCCCTAAAAATTCTTGAGATCAAACGCATGTGTTCTCTTAAGTACTTCAACCATGGGGATTATGGAGATGGGGAAAGATCATTTCCTGCATTGAAGACTCTCGAGTTCTATGAAATGCCAAGCTTGGAGGAATGGGCAATAGTGGATAGAGGAGAAATTTGCCCTTGCCTACGGGAGTTGGTGATATCTGGATGCCCCAAATTGACTAAATTGCCTTTTCTTCTAGCACTTGAGAGCTTAACAATTGAGGGAGGCAATGAAATGTTATTTAGGTCCGTGATTAATCTTACTTCAATTTCCGTTTTTCGGATACAATTATGCTAGGGACTCCCAGCGAGTCTGGATCCTCAGCGGCCCTTCCTGCGGCGCCTCAAAACGACGTCGTTTTGGTGTCAAATTTTAATTTAAAAAAAAAAAGGAACAAAGGAGAAGAAGAAAGAAGGGAAATGAAGAAAGGCTGAGAAAGTGAGGAGGAGGAGGAGGAGGAGGAGGAGTGAACAGAATTCAGAGACCAAAATAAAATTTTCCATTTCATTTGTCTTGGTTTTCTTCACATCCAAAGACAGTGAACAGAAATTTCAAAGAAGAGAGAGAGAGAGAGAGAGAGAGAGAGAGAGAAATGGAACAAACCTGAAGATTTCTAGGTATTTGCCATTTCAATCTAATAACATAATCTCAATGTATAAAGAGATTTAAGAGCCCATTTCAAATACCCACCATGGTTTTCGCCGGTAACCCAGATGATCGTGAACAAACTTCTTGACCCAAATCCCATCACACGAATCTCAGCTTCAGATTCATGGACATATCTTGGTTCAAATTCAACAAAAAGATTCTCAAAAATGTCAAGCGAATGAGTGAATCAGAGAGGGATTGAATTGGAGGAGGAGAAAGAGAAGGAGACGCTGAATGCGTTTCATATAATTTCATTATCGGAGGGGTTCGATTTGTCGCCGTTGTTCGAGGAGAGGAAGAAGGAGGAGAAGATGAGGTTTGCGACGGCGAGCAGAGTGATAGAGAGGATGGAAGAGGTAGGGAAGGCGGCGGAGTTCAGCGTGAGGAAGAGCTTCAGCCTCCTCCTCTCCTTTCCTTCTACCCCTTCTCTTTCCCCTTCTCGATCCTCCCTTCTTTCTTCTTCTCCTTTGCTCCTGCTCTGTCTTTTTTTTTTTAATTGAAATTTGGCCCCAAAACGATGTCGTTTTGGGGCGCCGCAGGAAGGGCCGATCCGGGCTCCACCCCCAGCACCCCACTGGCATTTCATTGGCCAATTTTTTGAGAACTTTTGTTATCACTATGACGAGAAGGAAAACCCATTTAACAATGGGATAGTGAAGAATCTTAAAGAAATCTTCCTTTCTAAGACCCCTCCTTCAGCAATCAATTTCAGAAAATGGGTGGTTCAGGAAGCTGATCCAATTATGGAATCCATAAATCAAAAGTTTGGTAGAGGTATGATTGACTCAAAAGATAAATTAGACATAAAAATGGGAGGTGTGCTTAGCAAGCATGGTGGAATTCTTATTCCAAATATTTTGCAAAATTTGGATTATACTAGGATTGATGATAATTTGAAGGAGGAAGGAGGGGATAATGCATTTGATCCGTTGTTCTCTCATACTAAGGAAGAACATAGGCACTCACAGTGGAACCCCCATAACTGCTATAGTACAAGTGTAGATGAAAGGAGTGAGGACGGTAGCTCCCATTGAACTTCATCTCCAATTCCTTAAGATTTAAAAGGTAACATGAACATTGTGTTTTTACTTAAAAATGGCTAACAATATAACAATAAACTTTGTAATATAAATATTTGCATTTGAATCTTAGTACTGCTTTGCACTCAGTGTTCATGCTTTGTTCTACATGACTGTAAGAGGGAAGACTTAATTGTTCCAAAATTTTGTTTGTTCTATTAATTGCATACACCTGCCATTTATTTTTCTATGATAATTATTCCATCTACAAGTTTCTTTTCTAGTTATGCTGGGAATTGTGATGGAAAATGATAGAAAATCAAAATTTTAGAAATAACAAAAAGTGCTAAAGGAAAAGCATAATCGTTGCTTTAGAGCACTAGAGACCATTCTGGTATATAAAAGAGCTGGTTTATTCCTCATTAAAAAGCTATTGTAAATATCTCCACGAAGCCAAATAAACCAACTCTTTCATATTTAAGCCTAAGGAGTTAAGAAGCACAAATACTTCTAAGAAGGTGCGTGTTTATGTTGTGTCTGTCTTAGTGTTTCTTAGCTATGGTGCTCTTTTCTGTATTCCTCTTGTTCACATTCTTGGAAACTTCATGATCAGTTTTTTGTTAAATTCTCTTTGATTCAACTTTTTCTTCCTCTTTTAGGGGAGTACTTGTTGGCTTTCGAAGGTTATTATTGTAATTTTGAACTTGCTAGCAAGGATCAATCAGTCTTTACAGAAGATTAATTACCAACCAATTATCAGACGATTGTGTTTTAGTTCTTTCAGTTTCAATGAAGAGGACTTTTACTGGTGGCTTTGTTTAGGAGAATTAAGTAAATAACGATTAAATGAAGAACAATTGTAACATTTCATTAAGTAAAAATGAAAGACTTACAATGATCCAATTCAGCCTCGTAGAGGTTTACAGCAACAAGTTACTTAAAACTACTCCTATGAACGAAGTGCAGTACAGGAATTTGAAGTACAGAAATGTAAAAAACAAGAAATGTAAAAACTGGAAAGAAAATAAAGAAGATAAAACTGGTTTTTTGGATCTGAGTCTGTCCTTTCTTTCTGGGGCCTTCTCTGCTATTTATACTTCTCAATGACAACCGTCGAAATGAGTTTCTAACCGTCGAACCATCCTTCCGTGATTATTGATCATGTTTCCTCATGGTTGGCTCCATTACGCCATGTCTGCAGTTAGGCTTCCCTATTAATTTTGAATTCAAATTTATGAGTAACCGTTAAAGCCACGTCATCTTGCATCTCTTTGTTAATCCAGTGCTATGTAGATCCACCATAACCAATACTAATTGCCACGTGCGTGATTATGATTGAAGATTTGAATTGTCTTCTCGTATTGCCCTCACTCTGCCACATGTTGAACTGTGATTGGCCCGTACAAAATATGTAGCCAACAGTACTGTAGCTGGACTTTTTCGTGCCCCCCCTTTCGAGATGTCAAGATATAAGCCTTACAATTCGGACTTCTGCGGTTATGAATCTATTCTCACAAGTGCAATGTGAAATTGATAACACTAAAGAGTCCAAATTAGGCAAATCGTTTTGGAAAATTGATTTTGAATCACAAATGCCAAAATTGAACTGCTTTGCCAGATACAGAGTCGCCACCTAAATATTTTTATTTTGGAGAAAGTTAGGAAACCCATGACTCGTGCCAAAGGCCACGTGTTCGTCATCAGCAAAGTTGCCTCGGCTCAGGAACTTGGGTACGAAAGGGGAAGTCATGAATACATTTGAGCACTCCCTGTATGCTCTTGTTCCGATTTATTCGGCTAGCATTTACTATGTGATGCACGCACACAAGGTATAGACTGGTTTGCCCGAATTAGAACAATTCAATTTCATGTTTGTTTTGTGAAAAGGGTTTGATTTTGCCACTTAACCAAAGTGGGCTTAAAGTTTGTGAATTTGCCACTTAACAAAGTGGGCTTTAAACGTACATTCATTGAATCATTTCCAATTCAAGGAACAAGCTTTCATCCACAGGCACTCAAACAGTTTAACAAGTAAACACTTAGCCTCATGGAAAGCATGTTAGTCATAGTGATCACTCACATTCATGCAAGTATGCTAAAGCACTAAAAACTCACCTAGTACTCCAAGCTAAGATAAAACAAAAGAGTTAGAAAAATATGCATGATTCCTAATTATACAAGATAACTAATGTAACACATGCAATAATGCAACTAATAGGCTCGTCTACTTAACATGTTATTTGCAACAATTTTATAGCATGCGTTTAAACACTTATTCAACGAGGTAATAAACGACAATGCAAGTTAGAATGATGTGCCGAGCCTCGGTGCATGCAATACAAATGAGTGGATGCAAACATGCGATATGCTAATTGAAACGTGATGCTTCTAATCTAACCATCGAAAACAGATAAATAAAAGGGAGAAAGACGTGAGGTTGTGTCACGCCCTCAAAATAATACATAAAACCCATCATTTTAGACATGCCATGATGCACGAGAAATAAATATCTTTCTATTAATCAGAGTAGCTCTTATAGAAATATTACAAGCTACTAACAAACAAATGCCCTACGGGCTTACAGCTTTCCAAGTTAACACTTGGTTACAAAAAGAGAAGAGTACTAACTCAATACATCTTAAGCCCTTGGCTTGAATTTACATATAATACATCAAAGAAAGCAAAACAACAAAAGCAGTCTGTCTACCTCTTGCTTCCCAAACTACGCCCTTGGAAGTGGCATGCTTCCTGTACCTGAAAATGGTGTCCCATATAGGGTGAGCCACAGTCCAGTAGAAATACACTAAACCAACTATAAACAATGACTAAGATAATAGCGTTCAATGGGTGGTCCGCACTTGTATTCCAATTTATACTGTGTCACAGTTTAACGACAATCATGTCCATGTTACATTCACTTTCCGTTTCTTAACCAATTCTCAATTCATAACTATGACCCAGAGCCTGATCAAACAACCTATATGAGGCAAACACTCATATTAAGCATTTACATTTTGCAATAGATAAGCATATTAGCTATATCAATACATCAACAGATAACCATACAAGCTGTATCAATACATCGACAAATAAGCATATTAGCTATATCTGCACTTCAATAGATAAGCATATGAGTTGTATCTGCACTTCAATAGATAAGCATATGAGCTGTATCTGTACTTCAATTTTCGGTTTAGAGGTCCAGCCCCTTTCTTCCAATAAACCTTCCGGTTTAGAGGTCCAGCCCCTTTCTTCCAATAAACCGTGGAGTACAGCCCCTTTCTCCACCCACACAAACAATTTATATAAACAGTTATCATATACCACCAACCAATACATAAAGTTAATGTATTATTCCAATCGCTATATTCAATAGTACACTTAATCGATTAGTTTTAGTTTGCCTAATCATCATGCATTGTCAACAACAATCAAAACTATCCTCCACCGATAGCCCCAAGCAGTTATTTCTAAACAGAGAATAAATGCACCAAATGGGTAAAATATTGACATTTCAATTTGGTGAGTGATGAATAACCCAACTGCACCCTTTAATCCCATACATTCCCAATTCCAACATTTTCAATTCCATTTCTCATTTCTCACATTTATTTCACAAATTGATTTAACAATGCAATTAGGGCATTTCCCATAATTAACAAAACAACCCTAAGGTTTCATTTCTATCAACAATCCAACATTCATCTCATTTCTCTATGCCCAACATGCATATAGGTAATAATAAATAAAACCCCAACTTTGTAAAATTACACAAAGACCCAAACTTCCTCAAAATTACCCAACGACTCCAAACATATCAAAATGCCAAAATTCAAAGACAAAGCTCATAAGATGGAGTAGGATATCCCTACCTCGAAATTAGAGCTCAAACGGAGGAGAGGACCAAACTCAAAGTGCTCCAAACTCCAAACTTTTCGGAACAAAACGTAGCCCTCGACGATCAACACACTTTTTGTAAAGAACAAAGGGTAGAAGAACACTCTAACTAGATCAATACTTAGAGAGAAGTTGAGTTTTAGTGAGAGAAGCTCTCAAATGGATTTTTCGGAAAAGTAAGAGAGAGAAAAGATGTTGAAATGTGATTCAAAAATGCACAGCTGCCAACTGATATACGCATGATCCGCTCGAACGGAGAATAGAACGCTCGAGCGTCAAGCACAAAAACTGGACCCGCTCGAGCGCAATAAGGCCCGCTTGAGCTCCAGGACACAAGAACCAAATACATCCGCTCGAGCGCGAAAACCAGTTCGCTCAAGCGTAGATTACCCCCTCTCAGAACTTTCGCAGACAAAGGACACCCCGTTCGAGCGCCAACAGACCCGCTCGAGCGTGACCCGCTAGAACGTAATGAAACCCGCTCGAGCGTGAAAAACACATCTGCAGAAGTTTTGCAGAGGCACAGATACTGGAAGTGTGAAAACTCCGCTCGAGCGTGATATGGTCCACTCGAGCGTACAACTAAAAATAAAACTCCGCTCGAGCGCAAGGGTACCCGCTCGAGCGTACCACCAAAACTCTAGGCAACAAGGAAAGGGACTAAGGTTCAACCAGCCTGTTCGAAACACGCCCAACACATCTTAAAACTCAGACATACGGAACCTAAAGGATGGCAACAAGACATACAACCACCAACTCCACGGAAACCTACGACCGGAGCACTGTTCATATAGGGGACAAACCCGGGATCGCTATAACCTCCCCCCCTTAAAGAATTTCGTCCCCAAAATTAAGAAAATAACACAATTACAAGGTCAACCGACCACAAAGCACTCAACCGCCGAGCATTTAGGAAAGAAACTATTCTCTTAACAAATTTGTAGTTAACTCTCACAAAAGAAAGAACTAATTAAGGGAACACGTTCCAATGACAACACTCAGGCACAAAAGACCTTAACAAAACCAAACTCTTCCCGAGATAGATCACCAATGTGAGAACCCGAATATAAAAATTAAGTAAATAATTAAATAATAATTTTACAAATCTCAAATATTTTATTATGAATCTTTAAGTACAAATTAAATATTATTGGAGGATCTTTTAATTAATTTTAAACCTAAGATAAATTTATGGTGAAAGTCATTGATTGAGAAGCAAGATTTATTATTAAAAAAAAATAGAGAAGAGAGTGTGACTTGAACTCTAGACCACAAAATTAATAAGTTAGACTCTTACCATTTGAATTGCATGTAACTTATATATGTATTTTGTATATTTATCTATCTATTTGACCTAAGTGTGCCCACCACTAGTATAAAATAAAATAAACACAAACCCTAACTCTTGTTATAATTGTTTTCCACAACACTAGCAGCCCTAGCAGCCGTGGGTTTATGAAGAAAAGAGAGGGGTTTTTCAATCATCAAGATTATTGTTGTAGCCAAGAAGGAGAGCTTTTGGGTGTGTTGTGCTGTGTGGCTTCCTAGGATTTCTTCTCTTCTTTCTTTGTTCTTCATCCTTATTCTATTATTATTTTATTCATTCATGGAGGTTGTAGGTTTATATATTTTGTATATATATATTGTTAAGAAATTTGAGGAGTTAAATTCATGTATAAAGAATGGGTATTATTCTTAGTTAAAAAAAAAATTCTGCGCATAATCACGAACTTTAAAAATCAAGAAACCATATCAAACGGATGAATTTTAATCTGAAATTTTTACAGTAGATCAATTACATATTGAATTGCATATCTGATTTTTTTCATAATTTTTGGGAGTCGAAATCCATATAAATTGAGGTATTCAAATCTGTCCAGGAAACCAATCCGAAACAGTAAATTCGGAAGTGTTGTTCTCTTTGGGTATAAATCCAAAAATTATCAAATTACCGTCATTAGAACCGGTTACGAGTCTAGTTTCGTACCTTTTTGGCCTTGAATTGATTGCTCGTGTATATTAAGAAAACCGTCAATTTCTTTAAAGTGCTGCAGAAAACAACCTGTTTGGATATAATAAATTGTAGAAAATTATTTTGATAAGAAAATCAAGTGAAACCAATTGGGTTTGAAACTTAGGATATATTAGATCATATCTGGAGGTTATTGGAATTTTTCGAATAGCGTGGAGTGGGTTTTGTAATTTTCAAAGTTAGCGAATAGATTGGGAAAACTTGTTTAAAACACTGTTTCATCTTAAAGTTATTTTTAGTTAAGTTTCGATCAGAATCTATGTCTTGGGTGATTTTAGACCTTGAAGAATATGAACTTAGGTAATATTTAAGAGTAACGGTGAGTTGGGTTGAGCCGTGTTAGTGCGCTTTAGTTTGAGGTTACTTAGTTCCTATTTTTTTTAGTATTTTTAAATTAGTTGTGACGCATAGTTTTTATATTTGGTTCCGGCCACTAGTTGGACTTTTACACTCTATTCGAGGATTATATTATTTCGTTTCCAGGTGAGTAGTTTCATGCTACGTATTTTTATAAATGTTCCCCTACCCTGAACTGTTGGAAAATTAAATTGTTGTTTCAAGACTAAATTGTTTTGATAAATTATTATATTATCAATTGAATCAAATTATTTCTGAAACATATGTGAACTTGGCATACTGTAAACTATTTGTTTTGGTCTCATGTTTATAATGATGAACCACCATGTTTTGCGAAACTGATGTGTATTGATTATTGGGACCATGTGTGTATTTAGTCCAGGGAAATTATTCCACTGTGTGTGGTGACTCTGGCCACTAGGGAACAGATCCGGGTTGGGTCGTGATGACTCTAGTGCTCAACGATTGTAAGGAACAGACCTTTAAAAATAACTAGGTGACCTTCAATCGGATCGTCTTTGAGAAAAGGCCCAGGTGCCACCCTGAGGATGACTCTTAGTTCGGTATTGGATCCAACGGGGCTTATAGCCTGAGAAATGTGTGGCAGATTATTTGTTTTTATTGGTACCCAGAAAATTATTGGTGTTCATGTTATAATCTGTTTTAAGTGGAAAATGTCGTTTATCATGTTCTTGCGAGACATGAGTATTTTAAGTGTTGAACTGTGGAACCTTCTTTTTGAAACAGATTGTATTTACCAAACTGTATGCCAATCTAGTTTCTGTGATATATGTCTTATGTTGGAATTGAACCCTGTTTTCAAAACTGTATTTACTATCCATGTTGCTACTCACTGAGCTATCAGCTGACTTAGTTGTTTACCATTTCCAGGTGTTGGAAGGACTTAGAGTGGACTCATGGCGTAGCGGGGACTCAATTGCATGGACCTCTAGGGCATTCCTTTAGTTTAGAGTGTTATGTCAAGTTTGTGCATATTCATATTTATTCTTATCGAAGTTCATTTAGGATTATTTTTGATAGGTGGGTTGTTTATATCCCATAAGTTTGGATGGTTTTTTTTATTACGGTTGATTTTGCCGTTTATAATTGTGACATGTCTGGATTGAGTTTTGGTTATTTATTATTGGACTATTGTTCAGTTGTTCAATGTGATTGGATTCGTGTTTAGGCTTACGTGTGCCTTGGGCTAAGTCCCTGTGGGCCACGGCCGGTCATGCCCGGATTTGGGGTGTGACAACCAAAACACTCGACTAATGCTCCCAGCTAAGTCACTTCTCAACAATTATAGTCCCAAATAAAACAACCAACGCAAATCCTTTGTACAAATATAAGAGAAATCATTCTCTTGCCCATGAGGCATATCTCAAAAAAAAAAAAAATCAAATTTTCAACGTTGGCATTCTACAACAAACTTTGCATTTTCCAAGCGAAACTTACAAGTTTTGTAAACATTTTTCATAAACACAGCGTCATTCATAACACATGACCAACCACAATTCACTTGCCAAATACCTCTCATTGAAATGTTTCATAACGTTTAAGTTAAATCAATTTCTCAACAATATCATAATTTAATATTCAACAACTTGACCCATTACTGGTCACTTCACCCCTATTCAAGGGGCCATTTACAATATATGCTTCAACATGTATTCCTTTAAATCTAACAATTTCCAATATACAAGGTTCACAATTTCACACATATCATAGTCAATGTTCATGATATATTTTCAGTCTTGCAATACATTCAACATACGCAATGTTACACAACTTAAGACATGTTCAATGCTCTTAAATTTTAACAACACAACAAAGATACAACAAGTGCTCAACAATCAGAGATAGATCCAGATTTTTCTCGTGGACCTGAAATTCACTCACCCAAGTGGTTTCCTTAACACCCATTACGTTTTCATTATGCCTTACGAATGGAAAAGTTTGGCCTAGTCAGACTCGATAACGATGATAATAGTAAGACACATTCAATCACCACAGTGTTCTCAGACATCCACCATGTCTTGACTACTCACAACACTCAAACCAATATTTGATACTAAATATCCCAACAAAGGAAACACGGAAACGTTTGTACACATGGCTTCCAGTCAACTCTCACCAAACACGTATGTAAGACGAAGCACGGGTAGGGAACAACATTACGGTACATTACTACCTCACTACTTCAAGGTCTCGCCAAAATCACACAGCATATAACCAGCGACTTAGGCTAGGTCGAGTCTAACTTCCCGTAAAATATTTAGGTTCGTAAGGCTACCACTAAACACGTCATTTACATCTGGCCACAACCGAACTCAAAGATTTCTCTCAAGTTATTTTCTCGAAAATAAGGGTAGCAAAACTCACGTTTCGATTCAAAAATCATTTTAGTTTACGAAGAGCACTCAATGACCCCTGAGTGAATCTCAACACAGTCAACCCACAAAACCCGCCATACTCACAGTGATGACGCAATACCCAAAAACAGAACTTCCATAAAAAGGACTCCTAAACACTTAAAATTTTCAATAACGTAACGACACAACGGATAACATTGCACACCCCCGTGCCTTGCACACACAAACAAGGGCCAAACGGGTCAAAACGACTCTAACAAGGTGCCTTACTTACTTTTCACAACCTTACCACCTCGCTTGTGTTACCACTGTCCAAACTGGACGGCGGACACTTATGTCGAAGCGACCTGACTTAACCAAACATCCAACCTCTCGACTTCACTAAGAAACCACACTATTGCCTTATCAAGGTATTCACCTGGGATTTTCCAGGACTGATCCCCTTCTACACATCATCTAATAACAACCTACGAACCACACACTAATACGCACCGCACTAGGCAAAACCTCCTTATTTTGCAAGCTATCTTACTCCCATACCGAGTCCCCCCATGACCCATAGGGTCCACTCTTTACCCCGCATCTTAGTTGTCACTCATCCCGAGAGTACCATCAAGAGGCCCAACCTCCGTGTCGAACCACTAGCCAATGCTACCGCTAGATAACCACCACGAACCCAACCCCGACATCGTCGCCTGTCGCTGACAAGGCTTTCACAGGTTCACCATTCTAAATTCCTGGAGGAGTAAAAGTCCTCAACCTTCTCATTATCATCCCAAACCTTTCTTTGCAAAGACCAAACCACAGTGATTCTACTCACGGTTCACACCCAAACCATGGGTTATACCCCCAACCAATCCTGTCGTCAGCATCACTTGACCTACCCGGTATTAAGGTACAAACCTATCGTATTCTACCATCAAAAGGGAGTCTGGGAACTTAAGAAACACCCATTACTCCACCGCTCGGGATATAACGCCAGCTGCTCACCACACACTGCTCTCGATGCCAATAACCACTATCTTATATAGGGTCTCACACTCTCTCTAATCAAACTACTAGTCGGTACAGATGCAAATTTGACGACAGTACCTATCATGAAGGGATAAGTCTAGTCCTAACGAAATTATGCACTATGACTCCGCAAAGCATCGTGTTAAATATATACTATAGCTAGTATTAATCACACACTACACATCCTCTCGAGGAGTTCTCCCGACAAGAGACCAAAATCTCTACCATAAACATAAGGTCAAATGGGTTACACCTATGAAGTTCCGCATACTCGGCGAGTACAACTATTCAATCCCCAAAATAGCCCCACAATAGTCCTGATTAGGATACGCATCCCTCAATTCTTTCCCAAACCAAATCACATGCATATAAATGCATTATTACCAAAAATTTTATGGTCTTACAACGACTTATTGCATTAATAAAACTTTAGAGCTACTACATGCCCCAATCCACCCAATCCAAGGAAGTTAACAAACAAAGCATATATATATAGATAAGCAAACAGTTTAGATGTTTCAACATTCCCAAAACACATTGGTTACACAACAGAACCCAATGATTACAAAACGATAATTCACCGATTACAAAATGGATTAGTCAAAACAAAACCATCCCCTCGGTATTACCACCACTACCGTCCCTTACTAGACCGCCAAAGTTGATCATTCCCCAAACATAAGATAACCTACGAGCTTACAAGCCATTGACAAGAACTACTGTTGTGCCCCAAATGGCCACACCTGGAACAACTGCGGACTTCCCCAAGTGGGACCTAGGAACTCGCCTCTCCTAAAGCCCTCGAAGTCTGGCCTGTTTGTCCCCCAAAACGGTATTGCCCCTGTCTAGTCAAATAAGGCTGGACCCGACTAGGTTGTGAGACTTCCAAAGAAGCTCCTGGCTGAGTACAGAAACGCCTGATATGACCTGGCTGATTACACACCCAGCAAGTAAACGACTCCCAAGCACGAGACTGGTTCAAAGTCTGAGCTGATGAAGGCCCCAACAACTGTTTCCCCACTGAACATTCAATCGGCCCAAAACCCGGCTGACTAGATAATTCTGATGGTACAACTACTGGTAGAACTGCCAACCCTACTCTCTTTTTCTGGGGACGCACCGAAGCCTTGTGGCCTAGCTGACCACATCTGAAACAGCTAGCCGATCCCCTACTCTGAGGCTGGCCTGAAACCCGAACCTTTCTGGACCCCTCAACAGAAGAGTCTGAAACCCCATACGAAGAAAAGGACACAGCCTGGGACTGAACACACTTTCACCTCCACATCTTACCGGGCCTAGAGTACCTATAAGCCGTAGGAGTTACCGAGATGGCCTTTTCTCTACTCCAACCAACATTCTCAACCATGGCCTCTCCCCTATTCTGGCCCATAGCCAGCACTGCTGCCTCCATATGGGCCGCAGCCCCGACAAGCGCACTATAGCTTCTATGCCAAGACCCAGCAACCCTTTCCCGGATGCTATCGCACAGCCTACCCTCAAACTCTGAACAACGCAATTCCTCCGTCTCTACCAATTCCGGGGCAAACCTTGACAGATTAGCAAACCATGCCTCAAACTGCACCAAAGGAGTAGTACCTTGGCGTAACTCCACAAACTGTTTCCGCAACTCTTCCCGAGCAGAAGGAGGGAAATCACAACTTCCTCATCTAGACATCCTAGTGGAAGTAACAAAGGTATTAGTACAACAACAAAGGTGCTGAAATTATTTCACTAGCGTCCTAACACGATGGACAGTTGTAATTCATTCCACGTAAGCACATAAACACTTAAGCACTTACAAATTTCATTTCCGGATAATGATAGTCCCGAGGCATTACTAGAGTTCCGGTTAGAAACAGCATTGATCAGGTGCCTTTCCAACAGGACTCCCAGAAACCCAAGGATCCAATCAACATCCAAGAAACTACATTCCATACCCACATAGTCACATAAACATGTTATCACATAAGCACATAACATTACATCTAAGTCTCTAACAAGCGAGACAAACCCATTGTGATACTAATCACTTCCCACGTACCCAAAGTATTCGAACCCGGTATGCTCTGATACCAAGTTGTCACGCCCTCAAAATAATATATAAAACCCATCATTTTAGACATGCCATGATGCACGAGAAATAAATATCTTTCTATTAATCAGAGTAGCTCGTACAGAAATATTACAAGCTACTAACAAACAAATGCCTTACGGGCTTACAGCTTTCCAAGTTAACACTTGGTTACAAAAAGAGAAGAGTACTAACTCAATACATCTTAAGCCCTTGGCTTGAATTTACATATAATACATCAAACAAAGCAAAACAACAAAAGCAGTCTGTCTGTTTCTTGCTTCACAAACTACGCCCTTGGAAGTGGCATGCTTCCTGTACCTGAAAATGGTGTCCCATATAGGGTGAGCCACAGTCCAGTAGAAATACACTAAACCAACTATAAACAATGACTAAGATAATAGCGTTCAATGGGTGGTCCGCACTTATATTCCAATTTATACTGTGTTACAGTTTAACGACAATCATATCCATGTTACATTCACTTTCCATTTCTTAACCAATTCTCAATTCATAACTATGACTCAGAGCCTGATCAAACAACCTATATGAGACAAACACTCATATTAAGCATTTACATTTCGCAATAGATAAGCATACTAGCTATATCAATACATCAACAGATAACCATACAAGTTGTATCAATACATCAACAAATAAACATATTAGCTGTATCTGTACTTCAATAGATAAGCATATGAGCTGTATCTGCACTTCAATAGATAAGCATATGAGCTGTATCTGTACTTCAATTTCCGGTTTAGAGGTCCAGCCCCTTTTTTCCAATAAACCGTGGAGTACAGCCCATTTCTCCTCCCACACAAACAATGTACATAAACAGTTATCATATACAACCAATCAATACATAAAGTTAATGTATTATTCCAATCGCTATATTCAATAGTACACTTAATCGATTAGTTTTAGTTTGCCTAATCATCATGCATTGTCAACAACAATCAAAACTATCCTCCACCGATAGCCCCAAACAGTTATTTCTAAACAGAGAATAAATGCACCAAATGGGTAAAGTATTGACATTTCAATTTGGTGAGTGATGAATAACCCAACTGCACCCTTTAATCCCATACATTCCCAATTCCAACATTTTCAATTCCATTTCTCATTTCTCACATTTATTTCACAAATTGATTTAACAATGCAATTAGGGCATTTCCCATAATTAACAAAACAACCCTAAGGTTTCATTTCTATCAGCAATCCAACATTCATCTCATTTCTCTATGCCCAACATGCATATAGGTAATAATAAATAAAACCCCAACTTTGTAAAATTACACAAAGACCCAAAATTCCTCAAAATTACCCAACGACTCCAAACATATCAAAATGCCAAAATTCAAAGACAAAGCTCATAAGATGGAGTAGGATATCCCTACCTCGAAATTAGAGCTCAAACGGAAGAGAGGACCAAACTCAAAGTGCTCCAAACTCCAAACTTTTCGGAACAAAACGTAGCCCTTGACGATCAACACACTTTTTGTAAAGGACAAAGGGTAGAAGAACACTCTAACTAGATCAATACTTAGAGAGAAGTTGAATTTTAGTGAGAGAAGCTCTCAAATGGCTTTTTCGAAAAAGTAAGAGAGAGAAAGGATGTTGAAATGTGATTCAAAAATGCACAGCTGCCAACTGATATACACATGATCCGCTCGAGCGGAGAATAGAACGCTCGAGCGTCAAGCACAAAAACTGGACTCGCTCGAGCGCAATAAGGCCCGCTCGAGCTCCAGGACACAAGAACCAAATACATCCGCTCGAGCACAAAAACCAGTTCGCTCAAGCGTAGATTACCCCCTCTCAGAACTTTCGCAGACAAAGGACACCCCGCTGGAGCACCAACAGACCCGCTCGAGCGCGACCCGCTCGAAGGTAATGAAACCCGCTCGACCGTGAAAAACACATCTGCAGAAGTTTTGCAGAGGCACAGATACTGGAAATGTGAAAACTCCGCTCGAGCGTACAACTAAAAATAAAACTCTGCTCGAGCGCAAGGGTAGCCGCTCAAGCGTACCACCAAAACTCTGGGCAACAAGGAAAGGGACTAAGGTTCAACCAGCCTGTTCGAAACACGCCCAACACATCCTAGAACTCAGACATACGGAACCTAAAGGATGGCAACAAGACATACAACCACCAACTCCACGGAAACATACGACCGGAGCACTGTTCATATAGGGGACAAACCCGAGATCGCTATAACCTCCACCCTTAAAGAATTTCGTCCCCGAAATTAAGAAAATAACACAATTACAAGGTCAACCGACCACAAAGCACTCAGCCGCCGAGCATTTAGGAAAGAAACTATTCTCTCAACAAATTTGTAGTTAACTCTCACAAAAGAAAGAACTAACTAAGGGAACACGTTCCAATGACAACACTCAGGCACAAAAGACCTCAACAAAACCAAACTCTTCCCGAGATAGATCACCAAAACACTCGACTAGTGCTCCCAGCTAAGTCACTTCTCAACAATTATAGTCCCAAATAAAACAACCAACGCAAATCCTTTGTACAAATATAAGGGAAATCATTCTCTTGCTCTTGAGGCATATCTCAAAAAAAAAAAAAAAAAAAAAAAATCAAATTTTCAACGTTGGCATTCCAAAACAAACTTTGCATTTTCCATGCGAAACTTAAAAGTTTTGTAAACATTTTTCATAAACACAGCATCATTCATAACACATGACCATCCACAATTCACTTGCCAAATACCTCTCATTGAAATGTTTCATAACATTTAAGTTAAATCAATTTCTCAACAATATCATAATTTAATATTCAACAACTTGACCCATTACTGGTCACTTCACCCCTATTCAAGGGGCCAATTACAATATATGCTTCAACATGCATTCCTTTAAATCTAACAATTTCCAATATACAAGGTTCACAATTTCACACATATCATAGTCAGTGTTCATGATATATTTTCAGTCTTGCAATACATTCAACATACGCAATGTTACACAACTTAAGACATGTTCAATGCTCTAAAATTTTAACAACACAACAAAGATACAACAAGTGCTCAACAATCAGAGATAGATCCAGATTTTTCTCGTGGACCTGAAATTCACTCACCCATGTGGTTTCCTCAACACCCATTACGTTTTCATAATGCCTTACGAATGGAAAAGTCTGGCCTAGTCAGACTCGATAACGATGATAATAGTAAGACACATTCAATCACCACAGTGTTCTGAGACATCCACCATGTCTCGACTACTCACAACACTCAAACCAGTATTTGATACTAAATATCCCAACAAAGGAAACACGGAAACGTTTGTACACATGGCTTCCAGTCAACTCTCACCAAACACGTATGTAAGACGAAGCACGGGTAGGGAACAACATTACGGTACATTACTACCTCACTACTTCAAGGTCTCGCCAAAATCACACAGCATATAACCAGCGACTTAGGCTAGGTCGAGTCTAACTTCCCGTAAAATATTTAGGTTCGTAAGGCTACCACTAAACACGTCATTTACATCTGGCCACAACCGAACTCAAAGATTTCTCTCAAGTTATTTTCCCGAAAATAAGGGTAGCAAAACTCACGTTTCGATTCAAAAATCATTTTAGTTTACGAAGAGCACTCAATGACCCCTGAGTGAATCTCAACACAGCCAACCCACAAAACCCGCCATACTCACAGTGATGATGCAATACCCAAAAACAGAACTTCCATAAAAAGGACTCCTAAACACTTAAAATTTTCAATAACGTAACGACACAACGGATAACATTGCACACCCCCGTGCCTTGCACACACAAACAAGGGCCAAACGGGTCAAAACGACTCTAACAAGGTGCCTTACTTACTTTTCACAACCTTACCACCTCGCTTGTGTTACCACTGTCCAAACTGGACGGCGGACACTTATGTCGAAGCGACCTGACTTAACCAAACATCCAACCTCTCGACTTCACTAAGAAACCACACTATTGCCTTATCAAGGTATTCACCTGGGATTTTCTAGGACTGATCCCTTTCTACACATCATCTAATAACAACCTACGAACCACACACTAATACGCACCGCACTAGGCAAAACCTCCTTATTTTGCAAGCTATCTTACTCCCATACCGAGTCCCCCCATGACCCATAGGGTCCACTCTGTACCCCGCATCTTAGTTGTCACTCATCCCGAGAGTACCATCAAGAGGCCCAACCTCCGTGTCGAACCGCTAGCCAATGCTACCGCTAGATAACCACCACGAACCCAACCCTGACATCGTCCCATGTCGCTGACAAGGCTTTCACAGGTTCACCATTCTAAATTCCTGGAGGAGTAAAAGCCCTCAACCTTCTCATTATCATCCCAAACCTTTCTTCACAAAGACCAAACCACAGTGATTCTACTCACGGTTCACACCCAAACCATGGGTTATACCCCCAACCAATCCTGTGCATCACTTGACCTACCCGGTATTAATGTACAAACCTATCGTATTCTACCATCAAAAGGGAGTCTGGGAACTTAAGAAACACCCATTACTCCACCACTCGGGATATAACGCCAGCTACTCACCACACACCACTCTCGATTGAAGATTTGAATTGTTTTCTCGTATTGCCCTCACTCTACCACGTGTTGAACTGTGATTGGCCCATACAAAATATGTAGCCAACAGTACTGTAGCTGGACTTTTTCGTGCCCCCCCTTTCGAGATGTCAAGATATAAGCCTTACAATTCGGACTTCTGCGGTTATGAATCTATTCTCACAAGTGCAATGTGAAATTGATAAACACTAAAGAGTCCAAATCAGGCAAATCGTTTTGGAAAATTGATTTTGAATCACAAATGCCAAAATTGGACTGCTTTGCCAGATACAGAGTCGCCACCTAAATATTTTTATTTTGGAGAAATTTAGGAAACCCATGACTCGTGCCAAAGGCCACGTGTTCGTCATCAGCAAAGTTGCCTCGGCTCAGGAACTTGGGTACGAAAGGGGAAGGTCATGAATACATTTGAGCACTCCCTGTATGCTCTTGTTCCGGTTTATTAGGCTAGCATTTACTATGTGATGCACGCACACAAGGTATAGACTAGTTTGCCCGAATTAGAACAATTCAATTTCATGTTTGTTTTGTGAAAAGGGTTTGATTTTGCCACTTAACCAAAGTGGGCTTAAAGTTTGTGAATTTGCCACTTAACAAAGTGGGCTTTAAACGTACATTCATTGAATCATTTCCAATTCAAGGAACAAGCTTTCATCCACAGGCACTCAAACAGTTTAACAAGTAAGCACTTAGCCTCATGGAAAGCATGTTAGTCATGGTGATCACTCACATTCATGCAAGTATGCTAAAGCACTAAAAACTCACCTAGTGCTCCAAGCTAAGATAAAACAAAAGAGTTAGAAAAATATGCATGATTCCTAATTATATAAGATAACTAATGTAACACATGCAATAATGCAACTAATAGGCTCGACTACTTAACATGTTATTTGTAACAATTTTATAGCATGCGTTTAAACACGTATTCAATGAGGTAATAAATGACTATGCAAGTTAGAATGATGCGCCGAGCCTCGGTGCATGCAATACAAATGAGTGGATGCAAACATGCGATATGCTAATTGAAACGTGATGCTTCTAATCTAACCATCGAAAATAGATAAATAAAAGGGAGAAAGACGTGAGGTTGGAAGGCATACACATTATTACAACATTGAGGCCCTCGCGCAGGAGGGTCCGAATGAATAAACTAGCTAAGCTAAACTACTTAACTAATTATTACAAAACTTGAAATAAATTAACTACCTCTAAGATAATTAAATAAGTACAACACAAACTAATTAATTAACTTATCTAAACTAATTAAATAAGTACAAAACAAACTAATGAGATACAACTAATTAATTACAACAAATAAATGACTAATTGCTAATTAAACTAATTAACTAGCCCCGGAAAGCGAGGGAGGCCTATGCATGCTTGGTTTCCACCTGAAGAACATCCACTGTTTCCTCTTGAAAGCCTCTGTTGCACAACACTTACACTTTTTTCCTTCTCCAGATCAAATCTGCTCTACCTCACAAGCTTTCTGCTCAAAATTCACTGGTGGCCAATAGGCCAGAAGTGGGGTATTGCCGGCCAGCACTGAGGGGTTGTCGGCCACTGATGGTGGCCTGCCGGCTACTGTTAAAGGGTTGCCGGCCACTGATGGCTTGTTCCTCCTTGCTGCAATAGAGGACAAATAGAGTAACGAGAGGGTATTCTCACAGATTGTTTGTACTATGTATCCCTCTTTATCATCAAAACATCTCAGAGGAGCGATACACTTAGCTCTTAAACCATCAATCAAGCAATTTCATTGCATAATGGCCAAAGAACTAAGATGTACAAGTTCAATAAATGCACAAACAAGACCAAAAGCCTTCACCCTATCATGCATGATCAAGGGTAATGGAGACCTAGGAAACTTGGCACATTTCATCACTTTGAGTATGAAATGTCCAATTTTCCTTGTGTTCAAATTAACGTTCGATTTGAAACACAACAAGACATAACCAATTTCTTATCTTGCAACATTTTAGTTGCATCTTGTAGTTTCTCATTTTAGATTACCAACCATTCCTTAACCAATTAAGTCCATTGGTGAGAAGTCCTTTAAAGAGAAAGAAGTGTCAAACGAGGGGTGGTTTAAGGTAATAGAGATGTGTCATGCCGCTGATAATGAACCCCCAAAAGAGGATTAAATCATTAAGCATAGACCTCAATCTCAAGCTTAAACAATCCCAAGGTTGAAACAACCCTCAAAGCAAATGAAAAAGTCAAGAAATGAGGGACGTGGCAGAGATTAATAGTGCTGAAACATGTAATCAATTCAAACAAGTGGTGTCTAAAGCTTTAAAACACCAAGCTTGTGAGGACATTTACACTAGAAGCATGCAAAACAAAACTCAAATGCACTAAATAGCCAAAAATAGAAACAAAACAGTCTAAAATATAGCCTAAAACATGCTGGAATTATGTTACAAAGAGCTAGAAAAATAAGCTAACACATAGAGCTATCTAGGCTAAACAGGGCACAAGAAGGGGAGGCTAACCTCTCCAAATTTGGACTTCAAAACATGATTTTCACCACCGAAAATACTTTGAAATTCTGTTTTCAAAAGCTCCAAAAAAGATGGTTTGAAAGTGGGAAACAAAGGTGGAAAGACCTTACAAACAATGAATAAAAAAGGGTGAACCATCCCCTAACCTTAAATGGCCTAAAACCACTAATTTCAGCCCACCAAAATAGATTTTTTTATAGCCTAAAAATAGACCAAAATCAGTAGGAAAAGATAGAAAAAACATTTATACAAAACAAGCTTAAAAGAGAGGTATTATACTTCTTGAAGTAAAGATCAACTTTAGGTAATAATTCAAGCCAAAACCACCTTCAAGAGCTCCAAGAAGGCCTTAAGGAATCTCAGCTCAAAGATGAACAATTTTGGTTAAGGACATGTAGGCAAAAGGGTAGTGTATGTAGGCTAATGTGCACAAATTTGCAAGAGAGAGAAAGAGCAATGTAGAAAGAGAGAGATATTTTTGCTCCAAAAATTTCAACCCTCAAAAATGGGGGAGGAGACCCCCTATATATAGAAAAACATGCATTTGGCTGAGATACGTCCCTCCATACACGTGTAGGGAGATGCAGCCAATTGTGCCAACAGTTGGAACAGCTGTCAACAAAATATCCAAAAAAAGACACTGATGGCCGGCAAGCCACACCATTGGCCGGCAGCCCATAACTGGTAGCCGACAGGCCACCAGAGGATGCCTGCAAGTCCCAGGGTCTCGAGGTTTGAAGTAATAAGGTTTTGGTCCAAAACAAGGCATAGAAAGGATAGGGTTTAAAAGCTCAAAGACAGGGCATTCCGCCGAAGACTTCGGGCACTAAAACGAGCACATGCAATCAAAATCATCGAGTGCACAAGAGATGACGTTCAAGTCTTAAGGACGGTCAAAAATGGGGTGCCTACAAGTACCTTGACTTTTCTCACATCTTTTGTCATGTTTTTCCTTATGTAATATAAGATTTGTTCAATCTTTCTTCAATTTATTGTCTGGGAAACTTTTTCTCTTTGTTGGCAATAATGAATATCAAATGTGTGTTCACTCAGTAGTGGTGGAGTTATTTGACCTCGGTGTGGAAATTCCATTTTGTATGCTAATAGGCGAATGTAAGTTTTTTTACTAGACTCGAGATCTTTCATATCCTATTTCTCAAATGCAAGTTGTTTTGAACTTATTTCCCAAATCCATGTTGTTTTGAGAAGGCCATGTTTTGAAAATATTACTTTACGGTTGAAGTTTAGGGGTGTAATTTTGGCCTGTGGCCCGTGGGCGGCCCGAAGCCCACCCGCAGCCCAAGGTGGGCCCGACCCGTTTAGGCCCGAACTCAAGCCCAACCCGAGGCCTTGGGCCAGGGCCAGGGCCATCGTTTTGAAAGCCGGCCCGGCCCATCGGCCCGCTCAAGGCCCGCCCAAAAGTCTGGCCCGAGGCCCGGCCTGCCCGACCCACCCGAGGCCTAGTGTTATTTTTAATGGAAAATAATAAAATTTTGGTGAAAAAAATTAAAAAATTGTTTAGGCCCGCCTAAGCCCGAGCCCAGACCTAAGCCTAGGGGCCCGACCTGAGGCCCGACCCACTGGCCCGCTCAAAGCCCGAATACCCCTGGACCTGGGCTTGAGCCTAGTTTTTTGGCCCGTGGAATGGCCCGGCCCGGCCAGATTTTTTTGCGGGAGCCCGTAAGGCCTGACATGGGCCCGGCCCGACTCTGCCCTAGCTCGAATGGGCCAGGCCGGGCCAAAATTACACCCTTATTGAAGTTGTGTTTTGTAAGCAAATGAAAACATGACTTCAATCTTTAGTTGCACGGAGTAGGAGTGTGGAGTCGTAAATATTTCAAGTATCGTTGGTTGGAAGGGTTTGTATATATTTTAATAATATATAAAAATATATTGTAAGATTATATTTTTTTCTCTAATGATAATGGAATAATATATGTTATAAATAAATAAAAAAAATCATACGTTAAAATATTCTAATTATAATATTTTAATTACTTTTTTTTATCTATTTATTCTAAAATATTTTTGTTAAAAATTATTTGTTATAATAACATTAATTCAATAAATATAATATATAAATAAATACACATAAATTTATAAAGGCAATATATAGCATATAAATTAAAACATATATATAATTTATATAGGTTATATATAACATTCCTATCTTAAAAAATGGTTATATATAATATACAAATAAAAACATATACAAGTATACAAGTATAATTTATAAAAACATGTAAATATACAAGTATAATTTATAAAAACATAAATAACTATATATGCATAGATATTATATATATCTATATAATAAGGGAGAAGTATTTTTGAAAATGTATAAAATGTATAAGAGACACATTTCCTTTGAATGGCTGAGATCAATTCTAATATCTATCCATGGCTCAGATCAATTCTAATATCTACACATTTCTTTTGATGTTCCCGCCCAACATGGCTGTTTCCCCACTCTTCTCTCTCAATATCTAACCTCTGTATCTAACCTCTGTCTTCCCATCACAAATGATTTGCCTCCCCATCTACCCTCTGTCTACCCACATTCCTTCACTATTTCTCTGCCTACCCTCTCTATCTCTCTCTTCCTCTCCGTTCTTCTTCTTGATTTTTTTTGAAAATCTCAGCTTTTGCCTTCATCACAGCCTTCATCAGAGTCTTCATCAGAGCTTATACTGTTGTTCAAATCAGAGCCTTCATCAGAGCTTACACCGTTCCACTCTCACCGTTGTTCACTCCGGCTCGACATCACTTTGGCTGCTGGGTTAGTTTATCACTTTGGCACTGGGTTAGTTTTTTTTTTACAGGTTGACTGATTTCTTGTTTTTTACACCGTGCCTTGAGTAAAAATTAAAGAGCCTTGATTTACTGATTTCCTGATTTACTGATTTCCTGAATTCCTGCTGGGTTAGTTTAACCTCATGTTAATAACTCATGCTAAAATAACTCAACTGGAGTTAAATGTGTGGGGAATTGGAATGCATAGTATTATATATAACAATTTGACTTCCTGTAGTCATCAAATTCTGAAATCACAAAATCAAATTTGACTTCCTCTAGTCATGAAATTCTGAAATCAAATTTGACTTCCTGTAGTCATCGAGTAAAATAATAACAATTTGACACAATGGAACACACGGTGTAACTCAGTCAATTTTATATATAACAATTTTGTGTTAAAATCTGTGTTTCCATTACTAAAAGGCAGAGTTTATTTAAGTGGAAAATCATAACTTCATCAATGATTTGACACAATCATTGAAGTGTGAGCTTTGCTCAAATTCTCCTGGTCCCCTGAACAACCACAAAAGAAGAGAGAGAGAGAGAGAGAGCACTTTTTCCATTCTCAATATACTGTTATGTTCTGTCATTTTTTTTGGCTACAATAATGGCCAAAACATAGATTATGTTTAGCATGCCATGATAAGATACATCCTATAACATGTCGCTTATTGTATAATCTTTTTTTTTCTTTTTTTTAAGTGTCACTTATTGTATAGTCTGCCTTAAATTGTTCAATTTTCCACTTTGAAGTTGGATGAACATACGTTTATTATATTTGCTAATTATTTTTACAGGTGTTGGAGGCTATTCATATTTGTATGAGCCACTTTGGTGGGCTGGCATGATAACAAGTGAGTTTATGTTGTGCTTTCCTTTCAATAGATAACAAACTAAATTGGTTAATGTTATATTGCTATTGCATTATGTGATATCAGTTTCCTAAGTTTTTTTAATTCATAATCTTCCCATTCTTAGTTTCTGCAGTCAAGGATTTTATTTTGCACAGAAGTCAATGACTCTAGAATTCAAACTTCACATTTTCCTTTTTACCCCCTATTTTACCTTTTATTGTGTGGAAACTTCCTTATCAATTTTTTCATATTATACATCCTACAAATCACAATGCAAATGCAGAAAAGCACCAATAATAAAATTAGTAATTAAACAATGAATAAAACAAAACACATTGACTTGGTAAGTAATTGTTTTGTAACAAACTAACCATCATGTGTAGATTTTTCTCTTCAAGATAACATGGTCTCATGTTTAAATATTCACTGAAAGATTAATGGCGGTTATAATTAGCGTTAAGGGTATAAATACAATTGTTGCTCGATACATGGTGTGTAAGGTGTTGATTTCCTGTTAAATAACTCATGTTAATAACTCATGCTAAAATAAAGGAAAAAGCATTTCAATTAATAAATCATGTTAATAACTCATGTTAATTTCAGAATTTCAATAACTTATGTGTTATCTCATGTTAATTTCAGAATTTCAATAACTCATGTGAGTCCTTGGAAGCTATCTCCTTATTCTCACCTTCATTGACATCTACATATATTGACTCTTTGTTGATTTCAGAATTTTTTTCCGGATTATCTTGATTACTCTTTATTGTATTGTTTTTAGTCAGATACAATGTGTTATCTCCTCTATTATTGAGTTTTCCTCTATTATTGTGTTCCTTTATTCCTTTAGTCAAATACATTGTATTCCATTGTGTTCCTTTATTCCTCTACATTCTGTATATGATCTCATTTTACTGGGTTTGTTTTTGGCTCCAGGTTCTGTCTGTTTTTGGCTGTCTTCGGCTCCCTTTGAACTCCCACTCGCAAGGTAAGACTTTGAACTCGCTGTTGTGTTTTTCCCTTTTTGAATTCTGAATTTTGAATATTTTGAATTTTGAATCCTGAATGAGTTTTTGGGATTCTGAATTTTGAATTTTGAATTCTGAATTCCGGCCCTAAATTCACCTAAATTCTACTCCCTTCGGCTGGATAGGAGATGGTTTTCGGCCCGGATAACCTTATCCACAATTCCAGATTGATTGATTACACTAGCAGATAGATAGCTATACTTCTTCTGACTGATAGTTATACGTCTTCTTCTTCTAAAATTATACATACTACTAACCAAAATTTGTTAAAATTATAAATGTTTGTAGCTTGAATTCAGAATTTAGGTGATAGTTAAATTCTGCTATCTTCGGCTCCCTTCGAACTCCCACTCTTGAATTTTGAATTTGTAGCTTGAATTCTGAATCCTGAATGAGTTTCTTAATTTTGAAATTTGAATTTGTTGTCTAAATTAGTTGCAAGTCTTATACTGCAATATTTTTTGTTGCAGTATTTCTTGAGTTGTTGTGCTGTTGTTTAAATTATCTCTTGAGTTGTTGTGCTGTTGTTTAAATTATCTCTTGAGTTGTTGTGCTGTTGTATATGATCTCATTTTTTGTTGGGTTTGTGTTCAAGCCTAATGATGTTTGTGTTGTTTTCTAGGATCAATTACTCAAATCTCTTTTGTATTTGCTTGCTTGAACTGGTTTCTCTGGAAAACATATTAATAATATTCTCTATGCCCATCAACTTATCATTAAAATATTTGGTTATTAGACAGCACAGTATTCTCTTATAATGTATTCATATCATTAATATTAAAGTATATTCAAGCAGATCTAATTTATATTAATGATACATTAAAGGTATCCCACTTCTTTAATATGTTGCTTGGCTTCCATTGGGAATTAAATTGTTCAATTTGCTTTTAGTTTACAATTTTTTTTTTTTAAATTTAATATTATCATTTGTAAATGTTTTGCAATAATAGATTAATCTACAATAATAGATAGATATATAATACTTGATCTTAAAATGTAATTTATCCAGTTTAATGTAATTTATCCTCTGGATTAAAATGTAATTTATCCAATTTAATCTTAACATTATGTTTCTTGAATGGATTTAATTTTTTAAAAGGTTTTGGATTTGAATTAATACTTGATGGGTTTTATTTTTTAAATGGGTTTTAATTTGTTTACATTTTTTTAACAGTATTTAGTTCTTTTATGTTGTGTGATTTTGGATAATTTTCATTTCAAATAGCTTGGGGAGTTGGTCTAACCAATTTTGTAACGCCCTCAAAATAATAACATTAAACCCATCAATATAGACATGCATTGATATATAAAAGCTCCACATTCTTCTATTCATCAGAGTTCCATTACCAAAAAGTATTACATGTTAACGACAAAAGCAAATGCCCTAAAGGCTTACAGCTTTCCAAGTTAACACTTGGTTACAACAAAAGAGTGTTAACTCATTTACACATTAAGCCCTTGGCTTGAATATACATGTAATACATCAAAGAAATTAAACAACAAAAGTCTGCCCGCCTCTAGCCTCTCAAGCTACGTCCTTGGAGGTGGCATGCTACCTGTACCTGAAAATGATATTCCCATATAGGGTGAATCACAGCCCAGTAGAAATACGCTAAACCAAATATGAACAGTGACTAAAAGATTAGCAGTTGATAGATGGCCAACACTGATAATTTCCCTTATCACACTTTACGGTTTCATGACATACAAGTCCATGTTACAATCCATTTTCCAATTCTTTTCAGCTCTCAATTTATGGCTCAGAACCTGGCCAAACAACTCATATGAGACAGTAACTCATATTAAACACTTTCCCATTTCATAATAGATAAGCATACTAGCTATATCACACACCAATAGATAAGCATACAAGCTATATCATCACTTCCATAGATATGCATAAGAGCACTATCACACTTCCAAAGACAAGCATATGAGCTATGTCAACACATTACTAGATAAGCATATGAGTTCTATCTATGGAGTTCATCTCCTATCTTCTCCCAACAACATCCGGTTTAGAGGTCCATCCCCTATCTTCCCCTAAACCGTGGAGTACATCTCCTATCTCCTCCAACACAACACAATGCATATAAACAATAATTATACACATCACCACACAACACATAAATTTAATGTATTCTTTCAACCGTCATACTCAATGACATATTCCAGTGATTAGTTTCAGTTTGCCTAATCATCATGCATTATCTACAACAATCAAGACTATCCTCCACCGATAGCCCAAAGCAGTTATTTCCATACAGAAAATAAATGCAACAATGGATATATAATCAACATTTCAACTCGGTGAGTGATAAATAATCCAACTACACCCTTTATTTCCATACATTTCCAAATCAATTTCTCATTCCTCATAATTAATTATGCGAATTAATTAACCAATGTAATTAGGGCATTTTCCGTAATTAACATTACAACCCTTAGGTTCCATTTTCATTAATGTTTCAACATTAATTTCACTTTTCCATGCGAAACATGCATTTAGGTTTTATATAAATAAAAACCCCAACTTTTGTAAAATTACACAAAGGCCCAAACTCTCTCAAAATTACCCAACAACCCCCAACATATCGAAATGCAAAAAATTTAAAGACAAAGCTCATAAAGAGGAGTAGGATATCCCTACCTCGAAATTACAGCTCGGATGAAGAAGAGACCAAAACCAAAGTGCTCCAAAGACCAAGATTTTCGGATCAAAACGACGCCCTCGACGATCAACACAACTTTTACAAAGGCCGAAGAGAAGGAGGGCACTCTAACTAGATCAAACCCTAGAGAGAAGGGAGTTTCTAGAGAGAGGGGCTCTCAAAAATGGGTTTTAGAAAAAGTAGGAGAGAGAAAGAAAAGCAAAAAGTGATTTAAAATCACCCAGCGGATAACTCATATACGCATGACCCGCTCAAGCGGAGAACACAACGCTCGAGCTCCAAGAACAAAAATCTGGACACGCTCGAGCGCAATAAGGCCCGCTTGAGCGCCAAGACACAAGAATAAAGCACTTCCGCTCAAGCGCGAAAACCAGTCCGCTCGAGCGTAGATTTCCCCTTCCCAGAACTCATACCCAGAAAGTACTACCCGCTCGAGTGTCAAGGAACCCGCTCGAGCGCCACCGCTCGAGCGTAAACAAACCCACTCGAACGTAAAAATCACATCTGCAGAAGTTTTGCAAGAACACGAGATACTGGAGGTGTGCAATACTCGCTCGAGCGCAAGAAGACCCGCTCGAGCGGACCGTCCAAAAACTGGGCAACAAGGAATTGAAACCAAGGCCTAACCAACCTGTAACAACCCCGCCCAAAACATCCTAAAACTCAATCAAGTGGAATTAAAGGACGACAACAAGATAGATACAACTACCAACTTCACGGAACCGAGTCCGGAATACAACAGAACAGTAAAGGGGCGACCGGGATCGCTATAAATTTGTTATGTTTAATGAGTTTTATTTTTTAAATGGGTTTTAATTTGTTTACATTTTCTTGACAATATTTTGATTTGCTTGCTCTTATATTTTGATTTGCAATATTGGTGAACATTATAAATCTTATATATTTATTTCTTAATTTGCATTAACATTAGGGAGAGTTGTTATTTTAGATGAGTTTTGTAGAGCATGTAATACAAGCAAAAATGTTACAAGTTCTTTAAGAAAAAAAAATTTAAATATATTTTTATAACTGCATTTTAATCTTAAAATTATTTACATCGTGCCTTCTGTCAATTTTGATTAAACATTGAGCAGAATTATTGTGAACCAAATTTCTCTCAGAACTATTAAACATTGAGGAAATGTGTCTCTCATCACCAAATTTCTGTCAATTTTTAATCAGAATTATTGTCAATTTTTTTAATAAAAAAAACATTAAGCAGAAATTGGTTTGGTGTTCAAAAAAAAGAAAAGGTTATACACGTTGTGTTTACTATCAACTGTGTATAATAGTTGGTCGGTCAATTATTGTCAATTATTTGAACTATTACGCAGAAATTATTTGAACTAAATTTCATCAAAGAATTAAAAAAAACATTATGTAAACCAAATTTTTGTCAATTTTGATTAAACATTAAGCAGAATTATTGTGAACCAAATTTCTCTCAGAACTATTAAACATTGAGGAAATGTCTCTCATCACCAAATTTTTGTCAATTTTTAATCAGAATTATTGCCAATTTTTTTAATCAAAAAAAACATTAAGCAGAAATTATTTTTTCATCAAAGAATTACTGTCAATTATTTGAACTATTAAGCAGAAATTTGGTTCTTACACATAAGGTTGGTCTCAAAATTATTTGGCTATTATACACAGGAAAAACATAATAGATCTAAAGTTTTCACTAAATCAAGGATGAACAAAAATTTTCACCAAATCTCCAATAATAATACTTTTAATCTTTTTTGATAAAATTTTAAAATAGAGTATGGATAGGAGATGATTTTCTTTCATAAAAAATGGTATGGATAGGAGATGGTTTTTAGGATAAGTTTGGAATTTTTTTAAAAAGATTTGAAGATGCAAAGAGAGTAAGGATTAGAGTATTCATATCAGATCAAGCTTTTAATCAAATTTTCACTCAAATTTGATGAACATAGAGAGAGAGAGAGAGAGAGAGAGAGAGACAGAGACAGAGACAGAGACAGAGACAGAGACAAAGACAGAGACAGAGAGAGTAAGTTAAGTAATTTACTAATCATAACCATCGTGGTTTGGTTGTCCTGACTCCTTATTGTTGTTGTTAGAACTTAAAGCTTGGATTAGGATTGGTTGTCCTGACTCCGGTGGGTAAATTGAAGTGTAAACCATTTGGCTGATTACGTCGCTATTCATAAAATTGGTTTGTCTTAAATTTTTAAAATTTGGTCAAGATTTGTTTAAATTTGGTCAATTTTGCTGCATTATTAGAAAGAAGTCAAGTACTCTCTCTCATACCCTAACCCAAGGACCTTCACAATTATTTATTTTTTGGTTATTCTTGGAGGCTTGAGTGCTAGATATAGTAGTAGTGGGTAGTTTTGTAGATTAACTTGATATTGAAAATCATGTGTGCATTGCTACTTGCATTGTGCCCTTAGTGAGGCATAGTCGGGTTGCTTCATCGTAGTTATGTGATGATATCTTTTGATGTAATGTGGACTTCTATTCTCCCTTTTATTTATTTATTCTTTCCAATATAAATGTAACGCCCTCAAAATAATAACATTAAACCCATCAAATAAGACATGCGTTGACATATGAACTAGCCACATTCTTTTATACATTAGAGTTCCATTACATAGGTATTACATGTTAACATCAAAACAAAATGCCCTACGGGCTTACAGCTTTCCAAGTTAACACTTGGTTACAACAAAAGAGCACTAACTCATTTACACATTAAGCCCTTGGCTTGAAGTTACATGTATTACATCAAAAGTTAAGCGGCAAAAGTATGTCCGCCTCTAGCCTCCCAGCTATGTCCTTGGAGGTGGCATGCAACCTGCACCTGAAAATGATATTCCCATATAGGGTGAGCCACAGCCCAGTAGAAATACACTAAACCAACCATGAACAATGCCTAAAATATTAGCAATTGATAGATGGCCAACACTGATACAATCACATAAATCACATATTTATGTCATACGACTATGAGTCCAAGTTTCCTTTCATTTTTCCCTTTTTCAACGGATAGGCATATAAGCACTAACCCCATTCTCGACAGATATGTATAACAACAATATCCACATTCCCAGATAAGCAAATAAGCTATATCCACATTCTACAACAGATATGTATAACTACAATATCCACAGATAAGCATATGAGCTATATCTACACATCACAAAGATAAGCATATGAGCTCTATCTTCACTTCTCTAGACAAGCATATGAGCTGTATCTACGGAGTTCATCCCCTATCTTCTCCCAACACTAACCGGTTTAGAGGTACATCCCCTATCTTCCCCTAAACTGCGGAGTACATCCCCTATCTCCTCCTCTATACATAACGTATACAAACACAATGGTTCTATATACAACCACTCAATACATACAGTTAATGTATTCTATCAACCGTCAAGTCCCATGACACATTCCATTGATTAGTTTCCGTTTGCCTAATCATCATGCATTGTCTACAACAATCACGACTATCCTCCACCGATAGCCCAAAGCAGTTATTTCTATACAAAAAATAAATGCACAATGGATATTCAATCAACATTTCACTTCCTCATTCCTCACAATTAATTATCCCAATTAATTAAACAATGTAATTAGGTCAATTCCCATAATTAACATTTTAACCCTTAGGTCCCATTTTCATTAATGGTTTAACATTTATTCCATTTCTCTATGCCAAACATGCATCTAGGTTTATTATGAATAAAACCCCAACTTTTGTAAAATTGCACAAAAATCCCAAACTTTCACAAAATTACCAAACCAACCCCAACATCTCAAAATACCAAAATTTAAAGACAAAATCCATAGAGAGGAGTAGGATATCCCTACCTCAAATTCGGAGTCCCAAAGGAGAAGACGACAAAACCCAACGTGCTCCAAAACCCGAGATTTTCAGATTAAAATGTAGCCCTCGACGATCAACAACTTTTTTGTAAAGGCCAAAGGTGAGCAAATCATTCCTACTAGATCAAAACCTAGAGAGAAGGTAGAGTCTAGAGTGAGATGCTCAACAATGGTGTTTTTGGAAAAGTAGGAGAGAGAAGAGAAAGTAAAAAGTGATTTGAAAAGTCACAAATTTCGGGACTTAAATCCAGTCTCCCGCTCGAGCGTAAAACACCCCGCTCGAGCGTCCAAACTTCCGCTCGAGCGCCGGATGCACTCTCCCAGCATTTATGCAGAACCAGGCCTCCGCTCGAGCTTCCAACTCTACGTTCGAGCGGCACTCAGACAACCTCGCTCGAGCGGCCAATACCACGCTCGAGCGTACAACGCTCCACAAGAAAATACTGAATGGGTGTAATCTCCGCTCGAGCGCCAAAACCCCCGCTCGAGCGTACAGGCCAAAACCTGGGCAACTAGTTTTGGTTTCTAAACTCAACCAACCGGTAACAAACCTGCCCAACACATCCTATAACTCAATTACGAAGTAAAAAGGATGTAAACAAAATAATAAACAACTACCAACATCCACGGACACATGTCCGGATCACTGTACAACAAGGGTAAACCCGGGATCGCTATAATCTCCCCCCCTTAAAGAATTTCGTCCCCGAAATTAAGCACAAGTTTTCAAAAACAAGTTTTTCTTCATTTTAAACAATGTTACACTTTAACATTCAACAATTCGACCCATTACCGGTCATCCCATCCCTTTAACAAGAGACATTCCACAATACGTAAACAACATATGTACTTCCAACATGCATCAACATTATGCACTATCTTTCCATTTTCAACAATATATTCAACATATACAATGTTACATTCAACTTCCATATGAGGCAAGTTCCAAAACATACTTCCAATAAACCAAAACATTTCCAATGCTTCACAACTTAAGACATATATAAAAGCTCTTAAGTTCAACAATAGTTCAAAATCTAAATACAAGATTACATACCAACAAACAAGTCCGGATATTTCTCGCGGACTTCCAACTCACGTTCCCAAGTGGCTTCCTCCACTCCGTGATGTTTCCACAAGACTTTCACCAAAGGAATGGTCTTGCCACGCAGGACCTGATCCCGCCTATCCAAGACCCGAACCGGTCTCTCCTCGTACGAGGCATCCTCATCTACCTCTAAATCGGTCCAATCCAACACATGCGATGGATCTGGCTCATACTTCCGAAGCATACTCACATGAAACACGTCATGTACTCCGGACAACTGCGGCGGTAAAGCTAACCGATAAGCAACCTCGCCAATCCTCTCAAGGATCTCAAAAGGCCAAATAAACCGAGGGGATAACTTCCCACTCTTCCCAAACCTCATCAAACCTCGCCTAGGTGATATCTTCAGAAAGACATGATCACCTACCTCAAACGCCAAAGGCCTCCTCCTATGGTCGGCATAACTCTTTTGTCGACTCTGGGCTGTAACAAGCCTCCCACGGATAAGCTCAACTTTCTCCGTCGTCTCCCTAACCAACTCCGGACCCAACAAAGGTGCATCACCCACCTCGGCCCAACAAACTGGAGACCTACACGGTCGGCCATACAAGGCCTCAAACGGTGCCATACCGATGCTAGACTGAAAACTGTTGTTGTAGGCAAACTCTACCAATGGCAAGTGCCTCTCCCACGTCCCACTGAAGTCCAGGACACAACCCCGAAGCATATCCTCGAGGATCTGAATAGTACGCTCGGACTGCCCGTCAGTCTGAGGATGATAGGCCGTACTAAAGGTCAACTTAGTGCCCAAGGCACTCTGTAAGCTCTGCCACAACCTAGCAGTAAAACGAGGATCTCTATCTGAGACGATCGTCACTGGGACCCCGTGCAATCTCACTACGTCCCGAATATACAAATCGGCAAGATGATCCACCGAATCTCTCACGCGCATAGGAATAAAGTGCGCCGACTTAGTCAACCGGTCTACAACCACCCAAATAGCATCACTACCCCGCTGAGTCCTCGGAAGACCCACAACAAAGTCCATAGTGGCATGCTCCCACTTCCACTCGGCAATAGGCAAGGGTTGCAACAAACCCGCTGGCCTCTGATGCTCGGCCTTCACTTGCTGGCAAGTAAGGCACTTCGATACGAAAACAGCCACATCTCTCTTCATACCCCGCCACCAAAACTGGCGACCCAAATCCTGATACATCTTAGTACCTCCCGGATGCACCGCAAGGCGCGAATGGTGAAACTCTCGGAGTACTTCCTCTCGGCAAGCCTCCGGTACAAACAAACGGTCTCGGTATCTCACACTCAGGTCGGGATAAACCGTCAAACCCTCCTCAACTTTCCCACTGGAGATCTTCTCTCGGAGGGATTTTACCTCAAGGTCACCTCTCTGTGCCTCTAGCACTCTAATCACAAGTGTAGGCTGCGCAACTACAGAATACAAGGCTGCAGCCTCAACAGATTCGCCCAGTAGCAAATCAAACTCTCCAAGTGCTCCCAACATCTCCCATTCTCGGATGGCTATACTAGCTACATCACTAATGGTCTTCCTACTGGCCTTTCCCGGGTGATAGTGCAACTCAAAATCATAATCCTCGATGAACTCCATCCACCTCCTCTGCCTCAAATTCAAGTCTCTCTGTGTAAACAGATACTTCAAACTCTTGTGGTCCGAGAATACCTCAAACCTCTCACCATAAAGGTAGTGCCTCCATATTTTCAAGGCAAAGATCACTGCTGCTAACTCTAGGTCGTGTGTGGGGTAATTCTTCTCGTGAATTTTCAACTGACGTGAGCCATAAGCTACCATTTTCCCTTCTTGCATCAACACACAACCCAAACCCTCTCGTGAGGCATCACAATAAACCGCATAACTCAGCCCTCTCTCCGGAATAATTAACACCGGAGCGGTGGTCAGTCTAACTTTCAGCTCTTGGAACGACTTTTCACAAGTCTCGTTCCACACAAACTTGACTCCCTTCCGAGTCAGTCTAGTCAACGGTGACGCTAACCTGGAGAAATCTTTCACAAACCGATGGTAGTACCCAGCTAATCCCAGAAAACTGCGGATTTCAAACACACTCTTAGGCTGTGCCCAATCTTGCACTGCCTCGACCTTGGATGTATCAACAGACACCCCTTCCCCGGATACCACGTGGCCTAAGAATTTGACTTCTCTCAGCCAAAACTCACACTTCCCAAACTTGGCATACATCCTATGGGCTCTAAGCAACTCAAGCACCACTCTCAAGTGTTCCTCGTGCTCCTCCTCTGAAGGCGAATAGATAAGGATGTCGTCCACGAAGACGACTACAAATCGGTCTAAGAACTCCCGGAAAATCCGGTTCATCAAGTCCATAAAGACTGCCGGTGCATTGGTAAGCCCAAATGGCATCACCAGAAACTCATAATGGCCATACCGCGTACGGAATGCCGTTTTCGGAATATCCTCTTCCCTGACCCTCAACTGGTGGTAACCCGATCTCAAGTCTATCTTAGAGAAACAACGGGAACCCTTCAACTGGTCAAACAGGTCATCTATACGGGGCATAGGATACTTATTCTTAACCATAGCCCGATTCAACTTCCGGTAGTCAATACACAATCTCAAGGCGCCATCTTTCTTTTTAACAAAGAGGGCTGGTGCTCCCCACGGCGAAACACTAGGGCGAACAAAGCCCTTATCTAGCAATTCCTGGAGCTGAACTTTCAACTCAACCAACTCTGCTGGAGCAAAACGGTAAGGTGCCATAGAAATCGGCACCGTGCCGGGCACTAAATCAATAGAGAACTCTATCTCTCGGTGAGGTGGCAAACTAACAAGATCTTTGGGAAAGACATCCGAATACTCACAAACCACCCTCGGCAACACAATCTGGGTCTCACCACTCTCACCACTCTTAAAGCTAGCAAGTAAACCACTAAGCTCATTTCGCCCTCGCGAATCATACCCCGGTGGCAACACACTACCAACCCGGTCTCCCAAGAAATGGAACCACTCCCCGCTCAAGGTATATAACGTGACCCTCTGGCGGTAGCAATCAATAACAACCCGGTATGACGATAGCCAGTCCATACCCAAAATAACATCAAAACCCTTCATGGGCATGACAACAAACGGAAAAGGAAGCCTATAGTCGGCGACCTCTATATCACATCCTCTAACACCCTGTTTCAGGATCAACTCACCACCCAAAGGCGATACCACACAAATAGGAGATGCTAACTGTGCTAACTCCAATTCCAAAACCGATACAAATGCAGCAGATACAAAAGAATGAGATGCACCCGTGTCTATCAACACATTAGCAACCGAGTTGCAAAACAGAAAAGTACCTCTCACTACTGATGGAGCTGGCACTAAATCCTGCGCGGTAACAGCATACACGCGCCCCGTAGGCCCCTGGTCTACCTGCTCACCTCTCGGAACAAAAGACTGCTGCACAGACTGGGATGACGAAGCTCCCGGATTGGCCCTCGAGGCTTGCACAGACTGAGCTGGCTGAAAACCTTGCGTCTGCCTAGAACCAGACGCTCCCGAAGTGGCACTCAACTGCGGGCAAAACCTCTTCAGGTGCCCAGGCTGCCCACACTGATAACAAGACAAGGGCTGCCCCCTGCCCAAACTCTGACTCTGCGGTCTAGCTGAAGAAAGAAGCAGCTCTCTGACCCCCACCCTTCTGCGGGCAAACAGAAACCTTGTGACCCAGCTGGCCACACTTGTAACAAGTGAATTCCCCCTGACTGCCTCTTCCTGAGCCTACACTCGGCACTGGAAAGGTCGATCTAGAGACTGCACCCTGAGACTGCTGAGGGTTAGAACCCCTCTGCCTCCTGCCATCACCCTGACCATCCTGGCTCCTCTTGGAGCCTCTCTGCCCCCTCATCCTCCTCCTGCATCATGAGCTCCATATGAGCTGTAGCATCTACCAGGTGTCTATACTCTCGAATGTAAGACCCACCAACTCTCAACTTGAGGCCCCGCCTCAACTTCCGCTCAAACTCATAGCAACGGCGTTCCTCAGACGCCACCAGTTCAGGTGCGAACCTGGACAAACTGGTGAAAGTAGCCTCAAACTCGGCCACTGACAAGCCCTGCTGATTAAACCGGCTAAACTGATCCCTCAGCTTCTCCCTAGCTGCTACAGACAAAAACCTCTCCTGAAAAGCATTCACAAACGCCTCCCAAGTACCACCCACACGAGCCTTCTCATACTTTCACCATTGACCCGCATCTCCCTTCAGTTGAAAGGATGCCAAGGTCACTTTCAGTGCTCCATCCTCGATGCCAAGCATCTCGAACGTCTTACTCATTTGCTCTAGCCACTCATCCGCTTTCAGTGGCTCCTTCGGATCCCCGACAAACTCATCCGGATTAGACCGGAAAAACTCCCTCTTCAAGAAAGAAGGCCCTGCCTCAGCTACCTGATTCCCAGCTTTAAGAATACCCAAAGCTCCTGCTATCTCTCTGGCCAAGGCACCCATAGCCTGCTGACCTACTGGCTCGGCCACATTGGCCTGGCCAACTCTCTCCTGCACTGCCGGAATCTCACCCGGTAACGATACTTCCTACCTCGCAGGTCTACCACGCCTAGCACCTCTTCCTCGTCCTGACATCCTAATAAAGGTAATACAGAACGTTAGCACATTCATACATGTGCCGAAACTAAACGCACTCGTCCTAATGCATGGACAACTGTAATTCACTCCACGTAAGCACATAAACACATAAGCACTTACGAATTTCATTTCCGGATAATGATAGTCCCGAGGCGTTACTAGAGTTCCGGTTAGAAACAGCATTGATCAAGTGCCTTTCCAACAAGACTCCCAGAAACCCAAGGATCCAATCAACATCCTAGAAATTAAATCCCATACCCACATAGTCACATAAGCATGTTAGCATTTAAGCACATAGCATATGATACTACATCTAAGTCTCTATCAAGCGAGACAAACCCATTGTGATACTAATCACTTCCCACGTACCCAAAGTATTCGAACCCGGTACGCTCTGATACCAAGTTGTAACGCCCTCAAAATAATAACATTAAACCCATCAAATAAGACATGCGTTGACATATGAACTAGCCACATTCTTTTATACATTAGAGTTCCATTACATAGGTATTACATGTTAACATCAAAACAAAATGCCCTACGGGCTTACAGCTTTCCAAGTTAACACTTGGTTACAACAAAAGAGCACTAACTCATTTACACATTAAGCCCTTGGCTTGAAGTTACATGTATTACATCAAAAGTTAAGCGGCAAAAGTATGTCCGCCTCTAGCCTCCCAGCTATGTCCTTGGAGGTGGCATGCAACCTGCACCTGAAAATGATATTCCCATATAGGGTGAGCCACAGCCCAGTAGAAATACACTAAACCAACCATGAACAATGTCTAAAATATTAGCAATTGATAGATGGCCAACACTGATACAATCACATAAATCACATATTTATGTCATACGACTATGAGTCCAAGTTTCCTTTCATTTTTCCCTTTTTCAACGGATAGGCATATAAGCACTAACCACATTCTCGACAGATATGTATAACAACAATATCCACATTCCCAGATAAGCAAATAAGCTATATCCACATTCTACAACAGATATGTATAACTACAATATCCACAGATAAGCATATGAGCTATATCTACACATCACAAAGATAAGCATATGAGCTCTATCTTCACTTCTCTAGACAAGCATATGAGCTGTATCTACGGAGTTCATCCCCTATCTTCTCCCAACACTAACCGGTTTAGAGGTACATCCCCTATCTTCCCCTAAACCGCGGAGTACATCCCCTATCTCCTCCTCTATACATAACGTATACAAACACAATGGTTCTATATACAACCACTCAATACATACAGTTAATGTATTCTATCAACCGTCAAGTCCCATGACACATTCCATTGATTAGTTTCCGTTTGCCTAATCATCATGCATTGTCTACAACAATCACGACTATCCTCCACCGATAGCCCAAAGCAGTTATTTCTATACAGAAAATAAATGCACAATGGATATTCAATCAACATTTCACTTCCTCATTCCTCACAATTAATTATCCCAATTAATTAAACAATGTAATTAGGTCAATTCCCATAATTAACATTTCAACCCTTAGGTCCCATTTTCATTAATGGTTTAACATTTATTCCATTTCTCTATGCCAAACATGCATCTAGGTTTATTATGAATAAAACCCCAACTTTTGTAAAATTGCACAAAAATCCCAAACTTTCACAAAATTACCAAACCAACCCCAACATCTCAAAATACCAAAATTTAAAGACAAAATCCATAGAGAGGAGTAGGATATCCCTACCTCAAATTCGGAGTCCCAAAGGAGAAGACGACAAAACCCAACGTGCTCCAAAACCCGAGATTTTCAGATTAAAATGTAGCCCTCGACGATCAACAACTTTTTTGTAAAGGCCAAAGGTGAGCAAATCATTCCTACTAGATCAAAACCTAGAGAGAAGGTAGAGTCTAGAGTGAGAGGCTCAACAATGGTGTTTTTGGAAAAGTAGGAGAGAGAAGAGAAAGTAAAAAGTGATTTGAAAAGTCACAAATTTCGGGACTTAAACCCAGTCTCCCGCTCGAGCGTAAAACACCCCGCTCGAGCGTCACTCACAGACTCCCGCTCGAGCGTCCAAACTTCCGCTAGAGCGCCGGATGCACTCTCCCAGCATTTATGCAGAACCAGGCCTCTGCTCGAGCTTCCAACTCTACGTTCGAGCGGCACTCAGACAACCCCGCTCGAGCGGCCAATACCACGCTCGAGCGTACAACGCTCCACAGGAAAATACTGAATGGGTGTAATCTCCGCTCGAGCGCCAAAACCCCCGCTCGAGCGTACAGGCCAAAACCTGGGCAACTAGTTTTGGTTTCTAAACTCAACCAACCGGTAACAAACCTGCCCAACACATCCTATAACTCAATTACGAAGTAAAAAGGATGTAAACAAAATAATAAACAACTACCAACATCCACGGACACATGTCCGGATCACTGTACAACAAGGGTAAACCCGGGATCGCTATAATAAAAACCTAGGCTTAGGCGCCCATAGGATTGTTTGACAAAAAGGCATTATTCATTTCTATTCAACTTACTAAACCATCAAGCGCATCACTAATCACTGGAATGCTCAGCTGAAGAACTCTACATGCTCAATTTTGTTTTTCAAAAATAGATGCAATCAACCATGATTTAGTCGCCCTTTTAATGAAAGAACATTTCATTTAGTAGGTCACACATGTATGCAAGATATAGAGAGAGACATCACTATGATATACCTTTACACAAAAATTGTACCATTCAAATATAGTATATTTGTTGTGTGATTCTAAAAAGAAAAGGACTGTTTTTTTTCATTTATTTTTTTTTTTTTGAATATCTAGAGTTCCTAATTAAAAGAAAAACTTGAAAGACTTGGCATTTTAACATTTATGTGTAATATGGCAAGAGAGTTTATAATTTTTTTTTTTGGCACCTTTTTAAGGAAGTATAGTATTCTATGTTGTATTTCAAAACATTCTGGTCAATGTATATATGTGTGTATTACTTTAGTTGTCTTCATGAAAAAAAAAATGTATTAAACTTACAAGTATTTAACTTAACGCAAGTACTTAACATAACCCGTTTTACTTTGAATCAAATTCACCAAGTATTTAACTTAACCCACAAAAATGTATTTAACATTTTGTTATGAAAAACTAAAAAAAAAAAATTGTACCATTCAAATGTAGTATATTTGTTGTGTGATTCTAAAAAGAAAGGGACTTCATTTTTTTTTTTTTTTTTTTGAATGAATATCTAGAGTTCCTAATTAAAAGAAAATTTTGAAAGACTTGGCATTTTAACATTTATGTGTAATATGGCAAAAGTGTTTATGATTTTTTTTTTGGCACCTTTTTAAGGGAGTATAGTATTCTATGTTGTATTTCAAAATATTCTGGTCAATGTATTATGTGTGTATTACTTTAGTTGTCTTCATGAAAAAAAATGTATTAAACTTATAAGTATTTAACTTAACGCAAGTATTTAACATAATCCGTTTTACTTTGAATCAAATTCACCAAGTATTTAACTTAACCGACAAAAATGTATTTAACATTTTGTTATAAAAAAATTTTAAAAAAAATTTATACCGTTCAAATGTAGTATATTTGTTATGTGATTCTAAAAACAAAGGGACTGTTTTTTTCATTTTCTTTTTTTTTTTTTTGAATATCTAGAGTTCCTAATTAAAAGAAAATTTTGAAAGACTTGGAATTTTAACATTTATGCGTAATATGGCAAGAGAGTTTATGTTTTTTTTTTCTTGCATTTTTTTAAGGGAATATAATATTCTATGTTGTATTTCAAAAATTCTGGTCAATGTATATGTGTGCGTATTACTTTAGTTGTCTTCATGAAAAAAAAATGTATTAAACTTACAAGTATTTAACTTAACGCAAGTATTTAACATAATCCGTTTTGTTTTGAATCAAATTCACCAAGTATTTAACTTAACCAAAAAAAATGTATTTAACATTTTGTTATAAAAAATTTTTAAAAAAAAATTGTACCATTCTAAACAGAGAAGGCACGTGCCTCTGGTATCTGTTGAATTATTTTTTTTGGCATAAATTTGTGATTATGATTATAATGGGTTTTGATTTTGATTTGAATTTCATCTCTATAAAATTGAAGTCAGTTAGAAAAGAGAAGAGTTCAAATTTGGACAATTGTTGTACTCCGATTTTAATTTTATCATTTTAATGTGATTGTTAAAATACATCTATTCTAAACGTTGGGTTGGCCTTTTTCTTTTTCTTAGAAGTTTATATTTTTATTTATTTCTTCTCCTCTTGATTGTAACCCGTTAAGTATTTTCTATTCATGACAGTTATTTATTTAAATAAAATTTTGAATTTTATTATTCGATTTGGTAGCAACAGATTTGGAAATAACATTTCATTGCCAATGAAATCCATGTTAACTTTTATTATTGCTAATTTTTTGTTTCTTTGTGTCTAAAATTATATAACCAAACATTTTTAGGTTGAAGTACAACAGTTATGAACAATATCACTATTTTTGGTCAAGTAGGTTTTTTTTCTTCATTTTCTCTTCATATAAATTTACGTACCTCTCTTATAAATTTAAGTACAACAGTTATGGGCAATATCACTATTCTAATTATTTTTTTTCCTCATACTTTATAGGTGGATGGGGACTTACACCGAACCGTAATATCACCTCTCTTTACTAATTTTCTTATTTATGTGTGTAAAGTCTTATTTATGTGTATAAAGTTTTCCTCATACTCTAAAGTTTTTGTATATATAGGTTCGATTTCTTCAAGAAAGAAATGTTAATGTTGTTATTCGCGATAAGCGTGACCTTAATACTATTCGCATTCATGAGGTAAGCCTAAAAGTCACTTGAACATTGGACATATATTTTCTTATCATTTTAAAAATAATTTATAAATATATTCTACTTATTTTTTATAGGCAAAGGCAAAGGAAAAAGACAAAGCAATATCAAAGGAAACAAAAAAAGCTATTCCTTATGACAAAGGAAAGGAAAATGCACATCCCATGGTATGGTTTCTCAACAATTTTTAAAAGTTTCTTTTTCGAATATTAAATAGAGTTTTTTAGGAATTGCATAGTGTCATATACTCTTTTTTAAGTACATTTTTTAAAAGTTTCTTTTTCAAAAATTTATTCAATTCTTTTTATTGAATGTGAAATGTTTTTCTGAAGCATGTTAAAGTAAGCATTTGTATGACACGCTAATGCATTTGTATGAACATTAATTTGAATTTTTAATATGTTTGTCTATTTGTATGATAAAAATATGTTGCATTTGTACAATATGTTGCATCTACAACATCGCATAATAAAAATATAATAGAAGAAAACGAAAAAGGAAAATAAGAAGAAAGAACAAATATGTGATGAAAAGAAAACTACTTAATATAATTTTTTTTAATTTTTATTTTTCTTATAAGAAGTTCTTAAGGAAAGAGGAAAAATACAAAAATACATTTTAATATAACAGAAACAACAAAAGGAGTGAAAATGAAAGTACAAAACATTACACGCTAATATTCACATTTTACGTACCCATTGATCTAATATTTACCTTTTCAACGTACATTTTGTAAAGAGATGGGTAGTGTCTTTAAACCAATAAGTGCGTGCATAGTGAGTTTGCAGTTTTGTGTGCTTAATGTGTTTTCAAATTATTTTTCCCTTCCTTTTTAAATTTTATCAATACATGCATTGGTTCTTATATGACTAACAACTTAACCGAGTGAAGACGAAAAGTTAGTTAAAAGGAAGAAAAAATACATGATGAAAGGGAGGCAAGTTAGTTAATCTTCACATTTTATGCACCTTCTTATATAATATTCTCATTTTAGGCACACAATGATAATGTGTTATCAAAAGCTGCATTGGCCCAACGTGCACGGCGAGAACGTGAAAAAAATCAAAAGCCATGTTCTGCATACCAATTGGGACAACGCCTGCGACGAGAACGAGAAAGAGAAAGATCAAAGGAATGTATTAACCCAAGACAATCTTCTTTAACACCAAATTGGTAAAAGAAAAAGAATTTTTTACCCAAGACAATCTTGAATTTTTTACTCTTAATATTACCACTTTATTATATAGATTTTAATTTGTTCACAATCTATTTCTGTAGGCCTCCTCCTACAACTCCATCTAGAAATGTTGGTGTGGTCATCCGTGATGAGCACGACCTAAAGGCACTCCGTGTTCGTGCGGTAAGTACAAAATCAAGTCAAACATTGTATGTATTTTATTTATATAAGATTATATAAGATTTTTTTAATCTTTTGAATATTTTATTTATATTTGTTAGGCAAAAGAAGAAGAAAAGGTCAACGCAATGTCTAAAGGAAAAGAAAAGATGGCCCCTTCCGGCAAGAGAATGACAAATGCATGTCAAGTGGTATATATTCTTTTTTAAAAATATGATGCAAAACTAATCAAAATTTTGAATAGTTAAAAGATATGAGTGTATAACATGAATTTATTGTTTTATGTTGTTTTTGTAGAATGATTGTAATATGTTTTCTTGTAACTTGCTATTATTTGTATGTGTTTTTCAAATTTATTTATTTTTATTTTGCATGGATACATGTGCATTTATAATGTATCATCCATAAGTTGCTACTTATATAAAGAGAATAGGAAAAAAGAAACAAAAGAATAAAGGAAAAATATATAAAGAAAGGAGAAACTAAATAAGATAGGTTTTTAATTCTTATTTAATATATAAAATAGAAAACAAAGAAAGGGAAAGGGAAAGGGAAGAAATAAGAAGATAGAAAGGGAAGAAATAAGAAAGAAATAAATAAAGATAACACTATTAAATGTATAAAACAAATAAAATAGAAAACAAAATTAAGATAGTTTCATTTTAAGCACAAAATATTCATATAATTTGCTTCAATGATAAAATATTTTCATTTTAGGCACAAAATGATAATGTAATATCAAAAGCTACATTGGCCCAACGGGCACGACGAGAACGTGAAAAAATTGAAAAGTCATACTTTGAATTTCAATGCTTGCAACGAGAACAAGAGGGATTAGAAGAATGTGTTCAACTAAGACAACGTTCTTTAACACCAATTCGTCGCGATCGCACTTGCTTGGGGTGGGAAACAATATCTGAAGATTCTCATTTGGCACAAAAATGAACAATGGTTACCCATAATTCTACATGTTCGTTTTCTATGCCAAGCACATCTTTAGCTCCACCAAGGAATCGGTAAACTACTGTGTCTAATCTTGAAATACATACTTTTACTCATACCGTTTTGTTTTACAGAATTTTATTTATACACAAATATTCGTAGGTCTACTCCTATAAATTGATTTCTTCAACAAGATCTATGTACTGATGATGAATTAGGAGATCTGCCTATGAGTATATTAATTGACGCCCGGGCACACAAAGATTCTTGCCACCGTTATCTTGGCAAGATGGATATATTATGTCCTTATTGTTTAGCCTTACATTGGATGGATGAAAAATTGACAAAGTCATCTATAAAGCGTCCCTTATTCGAAACTTGCTGTTTGGAAAGAAAGATTAAGCTACCTTTACTTATTACACCCCCTCCACCACTTCAGGCATTGTATGATAGGAATAATGATCAATCAAAATCCTTTCGAAGTTATACTCAAGTGTACAATCCAGCCAATGCTTTTACGAGTCTTGGTGCTATATTGGATCCTAGAGTACTCAGTGGAAGGGGCCCTACATCATTCACAATTCATGAGGAATTGCGACATCGAACAGGATCACTACAACCACAATCAGGGCAGGATGCGAGTTATGCTCAGCTGTATATCTATAACCCTTATTCAGCTTTAGAAATTCGTAATCGTAGAAATCCTAACTTGAGAAGGGATGTTCTCAAAACTATTCAAGATAGTTTGTTGCAAGTCAATGCATTTGTAGATAAATATCGCCAGGCTCATGCCATTTTATATCAATTAGACTCGGCAGGACACAATCTACCTGCTCATCTTCATTACAATTCAACAACTGATCGACATCGGTATAACCTACCAACTACAGATGAGATTGCAATTGTAATACGAGGTGATGGAACAGAGGTAAATGGAATGAGAGATATTATCTTACATTTCCGAGGAAATAATGAGTTGATGCAAATTAATGAATGTCACTCAGCATACTTGCCATTACATTATGTTCTATTATTTTCATATGGTGAGCTTGGATGGGAACCTGAGTTGAAATTGTAGAATGTTCAGTATGATTGACCTTCAACTAATCGACTTACTCAAATGAATTTTTATAGTTATTGTTTGTTTGAACGACCCACAGAGTATTCAACAATTTTGAGAGGTGGGAAACTATTTCAAGAGTTTTTGGTAGATGCTTGGGCTGCAACTGAGCAAAATCGATTAACATATTACAAGCTTAATCAAGGGAAACTTCGGGCTGAGCTTTAACAAGAGTTGTCAGATATGGATCCAGATTATGTATGACCTGGACAAATTGGTCAAAGGTTTGTTTTGCCGTCTTTATTTACTGGTAGTCCTAGACATATGTTTAAAATCTTTCAAGATTCAATGGCTATCACACGATACAACCAACACCTAGATATTTTTCTTACCATGACTACAAATCCCAATTGGCCAAAAATTACTTCAGCATTATTACCATATCAAAAACCTATTGATCGTCCTGATTTAATTGCCCGTGTTTTTGAGTTGAAGAGAAAATGTTTGATGAAGGAGATAGAAACAAATAAAGTGTTTGGAAATAAAGTTGTACATGTTTTTACAATTGAATTTCAAAAATGAGGACTCCCTCATATGCATGCACTTTTATTTCTCAAGGGTCCAGACAAAATTCGGACATGTGCTCAAGTAGACAAATTGGTCTGTGCAGAATTTCCAGACCCAAAAGATGATCCTATGCTTTTTGAAACTATCAAATGTTGTATGGTACATGGACCATGTGGTGCTCGAAATCCGCAAGCACCATGTATTGGAAATGGTAGATGCACTAAGAGATACCCTCTAGCTTTCACAGAAACAACAACTATGGATCAAGATGGATACCCTATCTATCGTTGTCGCAATAATGGTCAAGTACATACTATGAGGGGGCAAGAAGTTGATAACAGGGATGTCGTACCATACAATGCATATCTTTCAAAACTTTTCAACTGTCATATAAATGTGGAAGTTTGTGCCGGAATGAGATGCATCAAGTATATACATAAGTACATTTATAAGGGTTATGATCGTACAACGATGGTGTTAGGAATGATAAATGAGATTCAACAATATCTCGATGCAAGGTATATTGGACCTCCAGAAGCTGCTTGGTGAATATTTAGTCATCCTTTGCATGCAAAGATGCCAACAGTTGTACGATTGGCACTTCATTTACCTGGAATGCATCATGTTGTTTTAACCTAGAAGAGTCATTACAAACGATTCAATCTAGAGCTGGTCAACAAATGTCAACTCTTACTGGCTTCTTTGCATATTGTGCTGCCAGTGAAGATGAATGTCCATTCACTTATCAAGAATTTCCATAACATTTTGTTTGGCTCAAGTCAGAAAAAAGATGGAAATCAAGAGAAAGGGGATATGCAATTGGTAGAATGTACTTTGCTAGCCCTAATTGTGGTGAAAGATTTTATCTACGTTTGTTACTAACCGTTGTCAAAGGACCAAAGTTGTTTCAGTCTTTACGCACGGTCGATAATGTTGTGCATGATACATTTAAATTAGCATGTGTTGCAAGGGGGCTTTTAGAAGATGATGAAGAATGGAGACAATGCTTGAAAGAGGTTGCAGTTATAAAAATTGGATATCATTTGAGGAGATTGTTTAGTATTATTCTCACCTAGTGCTCTCCACTAAATCCATGTGCATTATGGAATCAATTTCCAACGCATATATGTAATGATCTTGCACATAAGATTTGTACATTGTTTGTCATTTCTAAACCAACTGAGGCTCAAATTGAAGATTATAGTCTCCATCTTTTGAATCAAATGCTTCATGAATCAGGAAAAAGTTTAATTGACTTCCCACCCATGCCACTACCTACTGCAAATTGGAGTGTAGTAGTTAGTAATCGATTGATATTTGAACATCAACAACTGCAAAGTGAGGCACAACATGCAGATCCACAAATTACTATTGATTGTCTTAATAATGGACAACGGAATGCTTATAATACAATCTCTTCTTTAGTTTTTCAAAATAAAGGAACTGTTTTCTTTCTGAATGGGGGTGCTGGAACAGGGAAAACATTTCTGTACAATACGATTGCATTAAAATGTCGCAGCCTTGGGCATATCGTTGTTACTGTGGCTTCGTCTGGAATTGCATCATTGTTACTGGTAGGAGGTCGCACTACACATTCAACATTTTCCATCCCGTTAGATGTCTTGGAAAATTCACTTTGTGGGTTTAGCAAACAATCATTACAAGCTAAGTTATTTAGAGAAACAAAACTCATAATTTGGGATGAAGTTCTTATGCAACATAAACATTGTGTTAAGGCGGTTGATCGTACATTGAGGGATATTTGTGATAGTGAAAATCTATTTAGGGGTATTACTGTTGTTCTTGGTGGAAACTTTCGACAAATCTTACCAGTTATACCCAAAGGAGTTCGTGAGCAAATTGTGAATGCATCATTAAGACACTCTGTTCTATGGAAGCATATATATATCTTGACTTTGGATTTGAATATCCGCTTGAATCATGAAGGCCATGAAAATGCTAATTTTGCAAATTTCTTGATGGAGGTAATACTACTTTAACCTATATTATATGTGTGTATTTTAAATTAATAAATTGTGTTTACACTTACTTTTTTATTGATTTTACTTTTTTTTTAGATTGGGACCAATCCTCAAGAAATCGTTAACCTTCCATCAACAATACACAAATGTCAAGATTTGAATGAATTACTCTCTACAGTTTATCCACAATTGAATATGATAGAGACGTCAACCCCAACATTTTCAACTGAACGCACAATTCTGTCTGCGCGTAACGATGATGTCAGTGACATTAATACTACTGCGTTGAATATCTTTCCAGGGAGATTATATACTTATCTTGCAGTAGATAAAATGTCTGAAGATAATGAAATTGATCCTACCATTACAAATAGATATCCTAATGAATATTTAAATTCATTGGATCCTCCTGGGTTGCCAACTTTTAAGTTAGAGTTAAAAGTGGGTTGTCCTATAATATTGTTGAGAAACATTAAACCGAAAGATGGACTATGTAATGGTACAAGATTGATGGTTACTAGGTGCGGCACTCGCATAATTGAAGCTCAAATTTTAACTGGAGAAAATTTTGGAAATTTGGCATTCATACCAAGGATATCTTTGACACCATCTTCTTCAGAAATGTCTTTCCAAATGACAAGACGTCAATTTCGGGTCCGATTGGCATATGCCTTGACCATTAATAAATCTCAAGGACAATCTGTGAAATTTGTTAGGGTTGATTTGCGTATACCAGTGTTTAGCCATGGGCAATTATATGTGGCATTGTCTAGATGTACATCCTTTGATCGTATAAGTATTCTCCTCCCTAAAGATAGTTTGGATTCTACTACAAATATTGTTTATCCTGAAGTGTTGCTATAGTATTCTATGCAGATTAAATGACGTTTTATTAGAAGGTAACCATGTAGATTTATTTCCGTTGATTATATAACTTTTTAAAAAATTTCAATTTAATAATAATTTGAAATTTGGACTTTTGTAGGATTTGACCGAAAAATCTATGGAGCTTAAAATGAGAAACACGACTAGATTGCTTCAATGGGGATGTAATAAGGTAATTTCAATCTCAAAGTATTTTGACATGTATATTTCCAACAAATGTACTAATCTATATTTTTTTTGTTTCCACAAATTACCAGATTGTTGTGCGTATTCCTCATTGGGGATACATAAAAGTTGATACAAAGATTTTTTGGACAGTAATGAGGAGGAAGTTTGGGCAAACACATATTTGAAGACATGTTATTGACACATCTTTTGTAAAGCATACATATTTTTGGTGTATGACATATTAGTGACACATCTTTTGTAAAGCTTTAACCCACTTTTTATAAAGTTTTAACCTACTCTTTTGGTGTATGACAATATAACTTTATTTCTGTTTTTTGTTCAGTGTTTATACTTTTTTTTACTGCCTTTTATATTTTGATATGCAATATAACTTTAAATCTTATATGTTTGTTTCTTAATTTGCATTAAGATTAGGGGGAGTTGTTATTTTATTTGAGTTTTGTAGAGCATGTAATACAAGCAAAATTGTTATAAGTTCTTTAAGAAGAAAAATATTTCAATATATTTTTTCAGTATCTTTATCAAAAAATGACACAAACTTTATAAATTTCAACATAATACGTATAAATTATAACTGCATTTTAATCTTCAAATTATTTACACCGTGCCTTGAGGCACAGGCATACGCTAGTATCTATATAATTTGAGAAGAGAAGGAAGATCAAAGAGACAGAGAGGGGAGTGGTAAAGTCCAACAAAGAGGGAGAGAGAGAGAGAAGTCGTGATCAAATTCGCGTTTCTCTCACATCAAACTTGTGATTCTTCTACGAATTTGAGTCAAAAGCGCAAAATTACGCTTCCGAGGAAGAATCGTGAGCAACTTGAACGATTCCTGCTACTAAGTTTTAACCTTTAAAGCGATGTGTTTCACAAAACAGGGATTTGAGGAATAAATTTAAAATAACTTGTATGTGGTAAAAAATGATTTAAAAGAACTCAAATTTGGCAAAAAAACAATTTCTGCTCTTCCCTCGTTTTCAATCTCCTGAAATGAGGATAGTTGAGTTGTTTCAAACACAATAATCAATTTAAGTCTGCATCTTTCATTTCTACATTTGCCATCAAAACACTGCCTTCAAATGTGAATGCATTACTCTAACATTGGCAAGTCAGAGACACTTGTTCAAAAAATCACACACAACATATGGTGAGACTATCCAATATTTAAATATAACAGATAAATAAAGATCCGATAACCTTTGTTAGTTGAGTAAAATCAACCATTCAATCAGGCTCCAAACTTTAGATATTACAATTTGTTACATGTAGATATGCATTTAAATGTGTTGGTGAAAATACTAGAAAAATTATATTTTATTGATAAAAAATTTCAAAGAAAATGAGATACAAATAAATCAGGCTAAGGCAGGGATATCTCATTTTCTTTAAGGAGATCAAGCCCACTATGGTAAGAAAAACCCAAATACCGATGCAATAGTCACAAAACTGTGACTTGTCCCCTCCACAATACAATAGCTCAACCACTTGTCGTATGGTTCAGGCCAACTCTACACAAGATGGTGAACCCAAAGATCTACAAAAAAAAAAAAAAAAAAAAAAAAAAAAAAACACCCTTCTTTGGCTAGTAATCTTTCAAGTATAGAAAAATAGTTGGTGTGTTGGTGTAGAAAAAAGTAGATGTGAGGAACTATTTATAGGCCACTAGGACTTTACAAAATACACCAAAAAATAATAATGTCCATGAACCTAGAGAAAAGGGAGAGTCTCCAAAAAATTAGCTTACCACCAAGTCCATGAACCTAATTAATCTCCATTGATGAACAAGACAAAAGGTCACCAAAACAATAAATCTCCATTCATGAACAAGATGAGATTCATGAACAAGACAAAAGAAGATTCATGAACAAAATATATATATAAAGAAATAAAAGATATTAAAATGGTCCAACAAAATGTACTTAATATGACATTTCTATCATATGTCCTAGACTAGTCCGATTGCTTCTAAGCTATTGTGGGGAAGTATTTTGAGATGATGCCATTTGGCTAAGGTGACGCTGATGTGTCAGCTGAGGGCAGATCATGTTTGCCGAGATGTTTAGGGCATTGTCGAGGTATTCTGCGGGGATACCAAAATCCGAGATATTTGGATAGAGGACTAGAGTCCTAGATGAAATCAAGCTACCTATTTGGATAGAGATGAGACTCTTGAGGGAGTTCATCTTAATCTGAATAGTGTGAGTTATGATAAATGTTATCCTTGTAAAGGATAGAGTCCCATGAAATAAGACTTCTAGGGAAAGTTAGAGACTGATCATTATAAAAGTGAGACACCCTCGTAGGTCTAAGGTATGTTTTTATTTATATGTGGTATACTGTGAGCAATATGTTATTTCTTGTGAGTTAAGCACAATTTGCTATCTGTAAGAGACAAGATTTACTGACTTGATCGTCGGAGTGCCCCCGGGTGGACGAACCACCGCGAGAATTCTCATCTTCTTGTTACAAGTTATTGGGCTTAATTTATTATGCGGTACTCTCTAGCTAAGTTCCCCTTTTGGTTGTGTGGTCAGAAATCAACACCCACAATTAGGCGCAGTCTATGGGAACTTAGTAAGGATAGATGGCCAACAATGGACAGGAAGTGAGGATTAGAGACGACATCCACAATGAAGAGGAGAAGCATGTGGATCCTAACACTAAAAGAGATGACCATAACGGAAAAGTGCAAGAAATGAATACTGAGGCGAATAATGTTGCCAAAGGCCATGAAGGGAACGAGAAAAGTAGCCAAGATGAGTACTACCGTGAAAGCAACCTTCAGGTATGGAGGGACAAATGTCAGAGAAAAGACGAGAAAACTAAAAGACATGGAAAATAACTTGATAGATCTACAGACAATGGTCAACCTCATGATGCAAAACAACGTGATACAGCTAACATCCCCATTACAGGACATGCCAGCACCAGCACCAACAACCAAAACTAGTGCCCAGAAGACAAGATCTCGACCAAGATGATTAGGTCCGAGAAGAGAAGAGCTCAACCTAAGTGAGCAGATCCCAGATTCCAGAAGACAAGATCTCGACCTAGATGATTAGGTCTGAGAAGACAAGAGCTCAGCCTTAGTGAGCAGATCCCAGATTCCAGAAGACTAGATCTCGGCGTAGATGATTAGGTCCAAGAAAAAAAGAGCTCAACCTAAGTGAGCAGATCCTAGATTCCAGAAGACAAGATCTCGGCCTAGATGATTAGGTCCGAGAAGACGAGAGCTCAGCCTCAGTGAGCAGATCCCAGATTCCAGAAGACAAGATCTCAACTGAGATGATTAGGTTCAAGAAGAGAAGAGCTCAGCCTGAGTGAGCGGATTCCAAATTCTAGAAAACAAGATCTCGGCCTAGATGATTAGGTTTGAGAAGACGAGAGCTCAGCCTGAGTGAGCAGATTCCAAATTCTAGAAGACAAGATCTCGACCTAGATGATTAGGTCTGAGAAGACAATAGCTCAGCCTGAGTGAGTAGATCCGAGATTCTAGAAGACAAGATCTCGGCCTAGATAATTAGGTCTAAGAAGAGAAGAGCTCAACCTAAGTGAGCAGATCCTAGATTCCAGAAAACAAGATCTTGGCCTAGATTATTAGGTTTGAGAAGATGAGAGCTCAACCTCAGTAAGCAAATCCCAGATTCTAGAAGACAAGATCTCGGCCTAGATGATTAGGTCTGAGAAGAGAAGAGCTCAATCTAAATGAGCAGATTCCAGATCCCAGAAGGCAAAAAGGAAGCACACAAGATCAAACTGAAGTCGGACAGGTTCTGTTTGTCAGCAGAAGGCCATCTATATAGAAAGGATTTTATAGGACCTCTATTACGATATGTACATCCTTCCTAGGTTGAAGACTTTTTATACAAGGTCCACAAAGTAGTACGTGAAAGCCATGCAGAGGGTAGATCCCTTATCTATAGAGCTATATCGTAGGGATTCTGGTGGCCCTACATGCAAAAGGATGTCGAAGCTTATGTAAAAAAGCGTGAAAATGTTGTTGAAATCCATGTTGTTGAAATCCATGATTATGCGATAAGACCTAAAAGTCTTATGACGCTGTTTCAGATTGAAACATGACGAATAACTTAGACTTATCATATGGTAGAGTTGAGTTACACTTGCCATATGATAGAGTTGAACTAAGTTGGCGATGTTTCCGAATGAAACATGATGAATAACTTAGACTTATCATATGGTAGAGTTGAATTACACTTGCCATATGATAGAGTTGAACTAAGTTGGTGATGTTTCCGATTGAAACATGACAAATAACTTAAATTTATCATATGGTAGAGTTGAATTACACTTGCCATATGATAGAGTTGAACTAAGTTGGTGATGTTTCCGATTGAAACATGACGAATAACTTAGACTTAATATATGGTAGAGTTGAATTACACTTTCCATACGATAGAGTTGAACTAAGTTAGCAATGTTTCTGATTGAAACATGACGAATTACTTAGACTTATCATATGGTAGAGTTGAATTATACTTGCCATATGATAGAATTGAACTAAGTTGGCGATGTTTCCGATTGAAACATGACGAATAACTTAGACTTATCATATGGTAGAGTTAAATTATACTTACCATATGATAGAGTTAAACTAAGTTGGCAATGTTTCCGAATGAAACATGACGAATAACTTAGACTAATCATATGGTAAAGTTGAATTTTACTTACCATATGATAATTGAACTAAGTTGGCGATGTTTTAGAATGAAACATGATGAATAACTTTGACTTGCCATAACGACAGAGTTGAACTAAGTTTGATCTAGTCAGATTAACAGAGACACCGAGGTAGAAAACCTCAGCTAAGATTTGTTTGAATCAGACTTTTGCAAAATTTAAGATGCATGCTTAATGTGAACATAAGTGATACTTAGGTTCACATTAGGGGGCAAGAAGCAGGAATAAAGAATAGGCTTGACACTTGTTGAAATTTACAAGTTGGAGTCTGCCGAGGTATCCAGATGAAGGAAGCAGGAATAGGCTTGATACTTGTTGAAATTTTTGAAAAATTTACAAGTTGGAGTCAACCGAGGTATCCAGATGAGGGGACACTCGAGTTATTGGTTACCCGAGATCACTAACTAGGTCGTCGAACCTGGAAATGTTGGAACGGTGAAGTCTTGATAAAAGACAGCAAGTACTTGTACAAGTAAGGAAGCAATACTTGTTGAATGTTATTGAAAGAATTTTTATAAAGTGCCTATTGGCTAAGATCACAGTAAAAGGTGAACTGCGAGGTAAGTTGGTCCGAGGTAACCAATAAAGGGTGCACCTGAGATGAAGTGGATCTGAGGTGGTACATGTCAGATGTGTTTTAACCAGATGTGATTACACAGTTAAAGTATACTTGGGAGAAGTAAAAAAATATTTTAAGTATGGAATCAAACAAGACAGTAAAGACAGAGACATGCATTCAACACTTAGTCAAACAGAGGACTTGCATTTAAAAAGACAACTTGTTCAGATACAAAAGAAGGCACCTGGGCCTGAAGCAAACAAGACGTCAAGATGGAATCTGACTCCATCCTCGATGATAGATATTATAGAGAAGGGCATATATGTCTCTCCAGGCATCATGGAATCCTCCTCCCTAGACAACCTTAGATAAACGTCAGCTGGAATGGAGAATTCCTGACGGAAGTATTCTAGTTTATTGGAGAAGTCTACCCTCCATTTGAACATCCCCATGGTCTCAGCTAGGGCGATTTTGGACTGTGTAGGTTAAAGACCTCGGCGAAATCCTAAAGAGTGCTAGGTTATTAGTTTTAGGGTTCTGAGGAAGGTTTGGGGGCAAAATTTGTTTTAGTTTTCCTAAGTGTGGATTCTAGCAAATCCCAAACCTAAGTCTATGCAAGTGTACAAGATCAAAGGCAGTAATCTACTAACAAGCAAGAATAGACAGAAGAAACAGGTCTCAAAAACACGAATCAGTGATCAAAGATTCAAGCATACGAGAAAAATAGAGCATTGACAGATTCAGGGTATGAACAAAATTGATAGAATTCGGTGACAGTGTGCCAGAAGATATGTGTCAAATACAGAAAATGTGAAGATGGGCTCGAGAACATGAATGACAAAATATGAGTCAAAGCAAGCGAAGGCATGTAGAACAATGGGATTCGAATATGAATACAAGATGGCAATGTAGATGCAGATACAGATACCGTGTGTGATGTGTAACAATCCACAAAAGGAATATATTTGAAAACAGTGGAGAACTGAAGTTAAAATAAAAGAAATCAAGGACTTACAAAGCAGAGCTAAGGAAGTAAATGCCGGAGGGGGATTCGCTGGAGTTAGACAACGCTTTGACCAAAACGGAACTACTGAGTGTACGCCGGAAGTGGTGACCAGAGTTGTAATAGGAAAAGCTTCGAAGAAATGGCAATGGAGACTTTTAGAGAGAGAGTGAAAGAAGTTTTGTCTAAAAATGAAAAAGGTGGCAAAACATTATGTAACTACCTTGGACGGCGTGCCTATTAAGCGACGTGGGTAGCTTTGATGTGACAGAGTGACGCGTGACTAACGCGAACCAACGAGGTGATGACATAATGATATCGGTTGAAATGTTGATCTTGGTTAAGATGATGATCTTGGTTAAAATGTTAATTTTGGTTGAGATTTTGAATTTAGATGGGACAAAACTTGTTTGTTTTTGGTTCCTGATGAGTTGATATTCGAGTCTTGATGTTTTTTGAACTAGTGAATCATGATCTCTGCTAGTAGTGTGATCTTTGTCGAGATGTTGGACCTAGATGAAATAGAACATGATGGTTCTTGATTCTTGGTTCTTGACGAGTGGACATTTGAGTCCTTGTTTCGATACGCCGACGAGTCATGATCTCGGTAGGAAGAGTATCTCTAGCATGTTGGAAGATGAAACAATGTAGGTTCCATCACCTCAGGTTACCGAGGTAATAGAACCTAGGGGGCAGTTGTGGGGAAGTATTTTGAGATGATGCCATGCGGCTAAGGTGGCGCTGAGGTGTCAACTGAGGGTAGATAATGTTTACCAAGATGTTTAGGGCGCTGCCGAGGTATTCTGCGGGGATACCAGAATCTGAGATATTTGGATAGAGGACTAGAGTCCTAGATGACATCAAACTACCTATTTGGATAGAGATGAGACTCTTGAGGGAGTTTATCTTAATCTGAATAGTGTGAGTTGTGATAAATGTTATCCTTGTAAAGATAAAGTCCCATGAAGTAAGACTTCTAGGAGAAGTTGGAGACTGATCATTATAAAAGTGAGACACCCTCGTGGGTCTAAGGTATGTTTTTATTTATGTGTGGTATACTGTGAGCAGGAAGTTATTTCTTGTGCGTTAAGCACAATTTGCTATCTGTGAGAGATAAGATTTACTAACTTGATCGCCAGAGTGCCCCCGGGTGGACAAACCACCGCGGGAATTCTCATCTTCTTGTTACAGGTTGTTAGGCTTAATCTATTATGTCGGTGTTCTCTAGTTAAGTTTTTTTTTGGTTGTGTGGACGAACCGCCGTGGGAATTCTCATCTTCTTTTTGTTTTGAAATTTGAATTATTTATTTATTTTTAAATTACTCACCAAAACGACGTCGTTTTGGTGAGGCTTAATCTCAGCCCTTGGCTGGATCACTCTAGAGGATCTTAACGCTGGCTCTCTTTCTCTTGTGCCATTTCTATTCTTTTTGCTTGTTCACTAGAGTAGTGTACCATGTTGGACTCTTTCGTAAATTGCTATTACATGTTGGATTCTTTCGTAAATTGCTACCCACAGTGAATACATTGTTTGTTTTTTATTTATTTTTACCGTGTTTATTCACTTTGTGTGAACGACAGTCATCCACATTTTCATTTTGCTTTCGTTTGGTTTGTGGGGTGTCTTTTTAGTTTTTTTTTATTATTATTATTTTATTTTGAATTAAAAAGACTAGTTTGAAATAAATTTTTTGACTTTTTAAATTTTTATGAGAGAAAAAATAAAATAATTATGATTTAGATATGATATTTTATTTTATTAACTTTTTAATTTTTTTTACTCAAATAATTAAAAAAAAGTCTCTCCCAAAGTTTTTGGATGTGTTTAGTTTGGACTTGAGAGACAAATTTTCAAAAAAAATCTTGGAGAAAGAGTTTAAAATTTTTTTTGATTTGTTTGGTCATATATATTTTGGAAATAATTTTGGCAGTGGCTTTGGTCCAGTCCAAGATCGGACTGGACCGTGCTGTTGGGCCCGTGGAGGCCCACCACGGGTCCCGTTTTGATAATCTGAACCGTTTAATGTGTAGAACTCGTCGAGTATTATATGCCTAAAAAAATCACGTTGATCGGATATCGATAGCTATGTGAACAAAACAGTTTTTTATCAACCGTTAATTGTTTCACCGTCCATTTTTTTTATACAAAAATGATTTGATCACATAGCTATTGATATCCGATCAACGTGATTTTTTACAAGCATATAGTACTCGACGATTTTTACATATTCAACGGTTCAGATTATCAAAACGGGCCCAAAAAATGGGTCCCATGGGCCGAACTTGAGGGGTCCAGTCTTGATCTCAACTTGTGACAAGCTGGACCCAATAATTTTAGAGTATAGGAGTTTGAGATGATTTGATATTTTGTAGTAATTGAGTAGTATGTGAGAAAAAAAATGATTGAGAAAGAGAGGAGAGAGAAAAAAAATGATTGATTGAAATGTAAGAAATAAAAAAGTAAGTTTGAATTTTTTTTTTTTGTCTAAAATCACTAAACTAAACAAACTTTTTTTAAAAAAAATTTAAAATTTATTTTCAAAAGCAAACCAAACAAGCTTTTGTCTTGGAAAACAGCGACGGCCTCCTGGGGAAGCCATTATCTTGATTATTTTAGTTATTTTTTATTTTTATTTTTTTGTTGCTCTTGAGAAAATTTACACGGCTTGCGAAATTCTCTCTCACGGTTCCATAATCAAACAATGACCGACTCTGTTTCTCTATGTTCCTCACGCTTCTCTCATCTCTTAGTCGCGTCTCTTTATCTCTGGACGATATCGATGAGAAATCATATCGGAGATCCCTATCGGAGATGGCTCGCACGAAGTGAAGTGAAAGGCTTTGAAAGGGAAGCAACAGGTTGGTTTAGTTTTGAGGTTTGTTTTCATTTTCTTGCCTTATTCTTGCTGAATGTTTGGTTTTGTGTTGTTTTTGATTTTGTCTACAAAAATGTGTCCTGTTATTCACGCCAACCACAACAATTTTCTCTTTTATTCAGTTTCTTTATGTAATTTGACTTCTTGTTGTAAGAATGGCTATTTTATTTTTATTTTTTTTATTCTTTTGCATTCACACATTTTTCGTGGGACAAGGATTTGCGGGTTTCGCTGAGTTTCTCTTTTCCATTCTCACTTATTGGACAAGCTCTTGCTGGTTTTCCTTATTGCACTTTTTTACTAGTTTATCTTTTTGTTTTCACTGCTTTATTAATCATGAGTGAGGTTCAACTGATTTTTTTTTTTTTTGAATAAATAATAAAAATGGTGCGTTTCTATCTTATTTACATTTTGTTATTCAAATTAATTATTGTGATATAATCATATCCCCCTTCTACATTATAGATTACTGCTTATATTTATATATGCATGTGTATGTATCTATTCATTACTGAAATTATTGGGATTCCATATTTTCTCCAAAAACGCCGCTAATTCTTTTTGCGACGTTTAGTACCAAACGTCGAAGCTGCGGCCGTCGCTGTATCTTAACGACGTTTTAAAAACGTCACGATATTAGAATAGGCGGCGTTTCTAAAAACGCCGCGAAATGTCCTACTATACGCACGCTGACGTCACCAATAATGTTTAGCGACGTTTTGAAAACGCCGTGATATCTGTTTAAAAAAATACAACCGTTGGTATTTAGGTTTTAGGAGGCATTTGTAAAAACGCCGTCATATCCCTTTCCCTCTTTTTTTTTTTTTTTTTTTTTTTTGGAAATTGTGCTAATTTTATTTGATTGAATTTAAAAAATGCCTCTAATAAAACTAAAATATAAAATATTAACTCTCATTTAAATACCTGTAATAAAACTAACATATAAAATAATAACTCCATTCAAATAATGAAACATTAATTCAGTATCTCATTCAATTAATATCCAATCACCATTACCCACAAAATAACATTTCCAAAATCCAAAAATCATGTTTTAACATTAACCACAAACTAACATATATCCAAAAACCATGTTTTAGCATAGAAGTTACTAATAAAAAAGATTGGCTATGCCTCGGGGATGAATGGGAAACAGTTTTATCCATTCATCATGATTAAAAGGTAAATCATAACGACATAAAAAAAATAAAAAAGATTGGGGATTGATAAAATATTTCTTCCTGTAGTGATGTCATATTTCTTTACATCCAGCAATAAGGGATAAAATCTTTCTATGAATGGAGCATATGCTATGTCGACCTGCAACATAGAAATTTTGACACAGATTAGGGGTTCCATTACAATTTACAAATTGACTATATATTCACCAACTTCTTGGAAAGTATATATTAGTTCGCACTTCTTTGACTACAATGCATAACACAACTGCATTTGTAGTTCAAGTAATACATAATAATTTTAAATATAAGAACAGTAAAGATGGAAAACCAATATCAAATTAGTAGATTGCAACTAACTTACTAGACTGAACTAACCAAGGAAGAAAGGTCCATCAGTAAATTTGAAGAGAGCTGATTCGAGGTAATCAAAAGCAGTACCTGTCAAGGTTTATTAGAGCGGGTCACATTATGATTCATATAAAATGTTAAATTTCTATCTAGATCGTAGTACTTCAAAAAAAAAAAAAACATAGCACGTCTTGAATCTTACTGATTTCATTTTCAGATCCTTCTTTCAGTGAAGTGATCACGGCCAGATTAAAGGTGTTTGTGTAGGATAGCAACTCCTCAGCAAATTCTCTCTTGGTGGGATCCTACAGACATTTGATACGCTCTAGAATTCAAATTTTTGAAGCGATAGAGAGTTGAATTTTATGTCAAGAGTGAAAAATCTACTTACATCAGGGTAAAGAGCTGGTCCTTCAAAGTAGCTATCAATATATTTTAGCAAATCAAGACTCACTCCTCGAATTTCATTATTGTGCTCCAGTGATGGCACCTACTAATTTTGAAAAGGAAAAAAGAAAAGAATCCACAAATATCATAATCCATGAAACAAGAGGGCTCTCAACAGATTTTGTGATTTTTTCCTCATTTGATAGATATAAATTTCTGCAATTTTAAGAAGAGAACGAGGAACACAGAAATTACCAAACAGTATTTTCCGAACAATTAATTATGGTTGAGAATGTAACCTTATTTGGTGGGTAGACTTTTTCCTTGTACCAATCTGGCCTATTTTGAAGATCAATAGGAACTAATTTGATCTTCTCTTGCAGACCCTGCACAAAGAAGTAAAGAAATTTCAAATCGAGAATTGCAGTAACATGAATAAAAGAAAAAAGAAAAGAAATCCATGGGACAGTCCATGAGTTAAATTTTAATCCACTCATGTAGGCTAAATTTTAATCCACTCACAAATGTATGTCATATAAAGCTGTTTAAACCAAACATGGGACAGTCCATGAGTTAAATTGAAAATGAATAGTAATAGAAATCCATGACAATGGAGTAAAACAGAAAAATAAGTAAATAAAATGAGAGCAGACTTACAATCAAAGCAGTCTTAAGACTGCTATCGGAGAATTCAGACCATTTTTTCTGTGACTTGAGTCTTTGAAATATGTCATCAAAATCGCTGTCCCACTGAAACATTAAAGAATAATTACAAACCAACATGCATACAACATAAAGCTTAAATCAAAGAGAGTTGTTTAAGAACATAATGCCAAAAGATTGACCACACCTTTATAAAATCACATTTGGCAATGATTTTTCTGCATGCATAATTTTTGTGAATATAATGCAATTCCCTTAAGTATGAGGTATAACGCTGCAAAACCACATATATATTATTAAACCAAATTAGCACACATGGACACATCCTAACTTTTTTTTTTTTTTTTTTTTTTTTTTTGATAAATAGGACACATCCTAATTAATTAAAAGTTCAGGTGATGGAGTTATTAGAAAAGTTCAAGGAAAATCTTAAAGATTGGTTTGATTTACTAACATTGACCACGTGGGACCACACATAATCTCGATCTGGACTCCATCTGAGTCCAACTTTATTATCCATACATATTATTAGAAAAAAAAAAAAAAAAAAAACACCCATACACCATGTGCTTGTCAAACCAAATGACCATGTGATGGTAACAAATCATAATTCCTGCAACAGTCTTACTTTTTGACAATTATATTGTGAGAGAGAGAGTTTTAATTTCTTGAATATCCATTTTGACTTACACACATGCATGGACACATCCTATCTAGTTAAAACTTCATGCAATGAAGTTATTAAGAAACTCGAGGAAAATCTTAAAGCTTAGTTTTGTTTAGAAACATTGAACACGTGGGACCACACATACTCTTGATACGGATTCCACTTGAGTCCTACATTATGTTCATTAATTCAGAAAATGTTGTTGAGTTTCTTTTAACTATTATTATGTTTCACAATTTAAAATTAAGTTGACAATTCTAAGTTTTGTAAACATTCACACCTGCAATTTATATAATAGAATAGAAATACACATGTAATGGAGATAAAGGTAAGAGTGAGATTTTGAAAACGAGCAAACCTTGTGGTTCCATCAAAAAGAGGAGGTGGGTCAGAGCTAGAATCAAGAACAGGGGGAAGAACTTCCTCAACATCACCACCAACCCTGCCAAATGCCAATATTATACAAAGCTGTATTTATTGTATATGAATACGACCCACACAATTGAAAAAAAAAAATCACAAAACAAAACCCACTTCAACAATTAAAGATCAGATTACATAAATATCATAAAAGACACATAAAAATCTAGAAAAAGTACGTTTTGGGCATGGATGGTGTTGGAGATGCCCTGGTTTCCATGGAAGAGAAAAATATATTATATCATTTTCCATAGAACTCAGAGATTCCCTCTAGAAAAACTAAAAACAGAGATTAACAAAACTAGACAGTTAATTTGAATGTTATTTTGGGGGGTGGTTTTAATTTGCAACCACTATACCTATACCTTCGCTATGTGCCAACAAACCTCAGCAATTGAAGCGGATTGAGTACTGTGAGATAGTTCACGAAGAAAGCGACCAAATTGGCGGACAGCAATAGAGATGGCTGGAACAACAGAGGAATTGTGGGCAGCTTCCTCATCGATGGGCGACTCCTCCAGCTTCTCTTCTTCTGCTGAGTTCCTCTCTTTTTCTTCATCTGATAGTAACATTTCTTTGGGTTCCATGGTGTCCGATTCAGAAGGTAGTGGAGTGATAGTGTCTTGATTGACTGGTGAGAGCACAGCTTCATCAACAGTTGGAGTTATCTCTGGGGTTTCTTCTACAGGCCATTACTTGAGAATCTGATGGTAAAATTAGAAAGTCCATTACCTGAAGGAAAATTAGCAGCAGCAGCACGAGGATCAAAGTTGTTGCTTTGCTTTGCTACCATCATGTTATCTCAAGTCGTGCAAGGCTTACGAAACTTGATCATATTGAAAAGCATCCACATCACAGCCCAGACCATGAGCCAATCCTGGTTCTGAAAAAGTAAAATTAACCAGACCATAACTATATATGTAAATAGATATGTGTTGGGTTGGGGCAGGTCACCTAGTTAAGTTCTCCACTGCCATTCTCATGCATTCCAAGCACAAATAGTTTATTCATCTGGAAATGTAGAAACTGATAATGTGCTAGGAGATTTTCAACATGACAAATTAGAAAATGAAACCTATGAATTGCTAGACGAAACAAAGACCAACTTTTGTATTAGAACTTTATTTCCCATCATGTGATTCCATGCTCCATAGTACCACAAAAATGGACTTGTCACCATCTTGATAGAGAAATTAAACCACACTAGACATATATTCTTTAATTTTAAGAAAGTTGGTGCTCCTTCCTTTACTACCCTCAATTTTATATGCTAATAATATTTTTCTTCTTAATTCGAATAATCATGTGGTCTATATTGCCTCCTAAAATTTCTTTTCATTTCATATGATTCCATGTTATCCAACAAATGGACTTTGTCACCATCCTCAAAAAGAAAGACATGGGATCATTGACATAATGTGAGAACATAGTCTTTTCAAGGCTGACTTGCAATTGTCTGAGGTGGCTTGCATTATTTGGTCAATGCTAAAGTCGGCCCACAACACTAACCAATCAGTAGAAGCCACCTCAGTCTGTTTTAAATCCATAACAGATTTAAATTCTAACACAACATCAACTTTGTAACACAAATAAAATTCTAACTTTACAATAAGAAGGTATCGAATTGAACGTGATTACATCAAAAGTATTTATAAACAATCTCCATTTCAAGCAATAAAAGGCATATCAATTTTTGTTCTCAGTTCAGGAATGCAGAGTCCACAAGTTGACAAATCAGGAAGAAATACAATGCCTATGAGTGGAAGAAATTTCTAAATTACACAAAAAAAATTTTATTTATTTATTTATACAATAAAAGGCATATCAATTATTTTTTTGATCCTATCTATTTCCTAGATAAAGTGGAGATCTCGATTTCAATTCACAACATTGCATTGCGCTACTTCGTCAATCATAAATTGGAGATCTCAATTCGATCCATGAAAAAGGAGATGATCAGGCTCCTGGATTCCGGATTTTGCTGCCTAAATCCAATGTGCAGGTTGTGTATAGTGCTAATTGCAATTTGATTACGGATAAGGCTTTGCTGGTAATTTACTTGATTCCATTTGGGTACTAATTTACAAATCATAATCTCCTATATCATCACATGTAGCTGTGCCATCATAAACAACAATATCACTGCCTGCCTACTGATGAATTTCTAAAAAATTTCTTATATGTCGTCTAAAATTTTTCTGAATAGGAGCAAAAAAGAAAATTTTCCATTGAAAACTACCTAATTTGCAACTTCCTCAGTCTGACTTCTGCAGGGTAGAAAAAAATTGTTGAAAACTACATTTTGGTTTTTTCCTATGTCATGAATTCACATAAATGGGGTTGTCCATAAAACCTGAGGTGTTGTTTAGTCCTAGATCTGTTGGGTGAGTTTGATTCATGCACTCTGACATTGTTTTCAAAATCCTCTCTCCTAACTATCCCACTTTCTTTGCCAATGCTATTTTTAAATAACACCCCCTTGAATGAGTTCTTTTACCAATCTATCAGAAGAGGGTAGTACCAAACTAAAATAATAATAATAATAATAATAATAATAATAATAATAATAATAATAAGCAATTCAATGATAAAAATATTTTTTAAAAAAATGCTAATTACTAATCTGAATAGATGACCGATTAAGGTTTTTTGAAACACACATCTCACATTGACTTGAGCAGTCAAGGCTATTTTTGCTAACTAAGAAAAAAATATCACAATTGCAATGCTGCAGTGTTTATAGAGAAGCTCATATACTCATACTTCTCAATGAAACTTCCTATATAATGATTTTCACGAAAAAAAAAGGAGCTTAGTATCCAAGTATTAATCTGATTATTATCCACAACAGATCACTAATTCAAGTGTTTTTGAATCACTGTTTTCTATTTTCAATACAAGTTCTTCCACATCCAAAGTCTTTATAAGGCTTTATTGAAGATCATAATAATGAATTGAGAGATATGTTTCCATTACAGCACTGAAATAGGCTTCAAAATGAAGAGTTTCAGAGAGAGACAGAGAGACGACGGAGCTCACCTTAGTAGACGATGGTGCAGATGGTGTTTTGGAGCTTCGAAATCGAAATCGCTCTGAGATGAAATCACCGAGATCGATCTGAATCTCTGTGAATGATAAGCTTTTAGAGAGGGTTGACACAGAGAGAGAGAGAGAGAACTCACCTACCTCGTTCGTGCAGATGGTGGCGGCGGTGGAGCTTCGCGATCGAAATCAAAATCAGAGATTCAGATGAAATCGAAATCAGAGAAGGCGTAAGGATTCAGATGAAATCGAAATCAAAATCGAAATTGATCCATTGATTTCTGCTGGAAGAGATTAGGGCATTCTGCTGGGAGAGATTAGATTAGGGCATCTGTTTAGAGAGAGAGAGAGAGAGAGAGAACGAACGATAGACTGATGAGAAGTAAAAGATTAAGGCATCCCTGATGAGTGAACGAGTGTATTACCTAGGTAGCCAGAGAGAGGGCATTTGAAGGCGCTTTTCAACGCCTTCAAATAGTGAAACGGTGCCGTTTTAACATTAAACAAAAACAACGGTTAAAAAACGCCGTTAAATAATATAAAATGTGACGTTTCATAAAACGCCGTTAAATAAACGTCGTCAAAACCTATAATTCCTGTAGTGCATGCAATGGTACCATTCTTATTCATTGATTTTCTTTGGGGTTTTCTTCTTTAACCAGGTACCTTTAGGCAAAAAATTAAGTTGCTGACGTGTTAAATGAATTATTGTGGAAGAAAAATTTGTCTACAAAAAGAACCAATAAATAGAAAAGGCAGTGAGCGAATTTAGGAAAGCCATAAAAGAATTGGCAAAAGTAATGATTTTATTTATTGTTCTACTTTTGTGATGAGGTAATCAAAATGAATAGGAAAGTTGTGGTCTTCATGATAAATAACTTTTTTAGAAGGGCCAGGTTATATTCTTTCTTCTTCTTTTGTTTTTTGTTAATTATTTTTATTGATGGTGAGGTTAGTACCTATTGTTGAGTATTAACTTTTTTGCATGTTCTTTGTGTCCTCTAAATTACTTCTTTTTGAAAATCTTTTCCTATACTTGCAAATTCTCAATTTTGCTTCTCATGACTCTGTAAATTTTTAATTTTTCTTTGTTGTTCATGGTCAATCAAAGACTCACAACTTTGGAATGAATTATGGCATTTCTTGCACAGTCTGGTTTTTTTACTCGCCTTCTTTGAGGCATTTACTTTTAAAGTTGAGGCATTTACGTTTTCAGAGATCACTCTTCTATAGTGTTTACTTTTTGCCTTCCTAATAAATATGTGATTATGGTTTAAATTGAGCACATTTATATTGCCAAAAACATGGTGGTACTTCTTTTCTATTGTTTGAAGTGTCACATTGTGATAGACACTTTGATCAACTTAATGTGTGGCATTCAGACACTACTATTACTGGCAAATGCTCCACAGTCGTATAATATTCAGCCAAATAGGTAAATTATTTCGCTATTTCTCTCTACTGCTTTTCTTTTCTGATTCTCTTCTAGCTTTTTTCTTAATAAATAACATCATCATCATTATTATTATTATTATTATTGTGTGTGTGCCCGCGTGCATGCTCATAACATTCAAAGGTGAATAAACTAATTGCAGTTGATGTGGTGGATGGAAAGGTTATCCAATATATTTTGGGTGGAAAGACACTATTATCCTGTATATTTCTTCTTTTGTGGTCATAGGTTGGTACAGGTGAATTTGCAGCATACATTTTATGTTCTTATCATTGGGATATTTTGTCATGGGTGATTGGATTCAAATTTGTTGTTGGTTAGCATTGTAGAATTATTTGATTTTCGGGATTTGATCTATTCATCATGTATAAAATTATTTTCTTTATCATTGTTTTCGTTTTGTTTTTCAAAAGCTTCTAGATCACAGAAAGGGAATTTTTTTTTTTTTTTTTAAAAAAAAAAAGATTGCTTGCCCCTTACATATTAGAACATTGTTGGGGTCGTTCTATTTGCACACCACGCATTTTCTCACAATCCACCATTTTTCAATTTTTTTTAATTGCCATTTTGTCCCTCAACAAAATTACCAAAGAGGACTTGAATACAACAGTCATCAACATTTACCGATTCACAACTCCTCTTCGTCACCTCTTCCACCTACCCTTCTTATTCCCCTTCGCAACCCCCAACTGCTGCAGGGTGAGTAAGAGAGAGAGAGAGAGAGAGAGAGAGAGAGAGAGAGATCACAGGGCAGCGCTACTGCTGCCTGACGACAACGACCCATCCTTACTCATTTGCAGCGCCGCCGCCGATGAGGTCGTGATTGAGAGAGACAAAGATCGCAGATTGTGATCACGATTGTAAGAGAGAAGCAATGGTAATAACTGACGAGGATAATGGTTGCGGTAATGGTGACAGCGACGGTGGCTAAGGTTTGTGGTTGGCAAAGATGAGGGTTTTGTATTAATTGATAGGCAAGGGAGGGGTGGGGAGGGTCTCCGAAGAAAAAGAATGAGGAAGAGGATGAGGAAACTGGGGAAGGGGATGACGATGGGAGGGATGGTAGCCGCCGGTGGTGGACGATCGAATGAGGAAAGAGTTGGGTAAAGGGGTGGACGACAGTTGTAGTGGAGGTAGTTAGGGTTAGGATTTGCTAGAGAAGATAAGGATAATTTGGTATTATTTGAAAATTAGTAGGGTGTGTTGAGACAAAATCAAAATATTCATGTTGTGTGATGTGTGAACTAAGCAAATGGTGTGTAATGAGGCAATCAGTGGTGTGTAAATAGAATCTCCCACATTGCTGTGATGAATTATGTATTATTGATATAGTACCTTAAGTTATAATATTTGATTTGCTTTTTTTTTTTTTAAATAATAATTTGTAGTTGCATATTCATTAATTTAACATGTACTCATTGAAATTTTACATTTGTGGAAATAAATAGTGTTTCAAATATAGTAAAACAAGGATCCTTTGTGGGGAAAGCACTCATTGGGGTTCATTCAATGTTGTGGACTACAATGAAAAACCTATAACAACAAGAGATTTTTTGCCAAAATGGATTGTTATATTTTGGTTTCAATCACTGCTTTCATATCTACCCAGACAAGATATAAAAGCTTGTTGCTGTAGTTGACATCTTACTCGCGCACGCTAACAAAAATTATAACTAAACTGGGGTGTTCTTTGCAAGTAATTGGGAAACAAACTAACACACAGTTTATTGCTTACACTAGCTCATGTTTATTAGCTGGAAAAATTCTCTGAAAAATATCAAAACTTGTTTGTTAGATTTTGGGATGTGTATCTCTACTGAATGAGTTTTCCTAACCAAATAAATAAACTAAATTATTTGCTTCATTATTCATGTTCCATTTCATTTATCAACAAAACATTCAAAATACTAACATATGGAATTTTGGGGTTAAAACTTGCAAATTCCGACTCTTTGATTTATATATAACCCAAAACTCAGGAGAAATTTATGAAACTTGATTGCCATTTTCTTATTTTCCACGCATGAAGGGAAGAAAAAAAAGATTGAAAAGTGTACCAATATTCATTAATGGATTGAAGAGGACACTATTCAGCAAGTTTGTGAATATGTTAAAGGTTCTTTTTAAGATTGGATTGCATACTTAATATGCATTATTTATAAATTCTTGCAAATAATAATGCTTTTATGGTAAGTTGTTCAAGTACATGTCTAACTCGTAATAAGAAAAAATACTTCTTATGATATTATGATCAATCTATTATTTTAGTAGATAGAGCAGTATGTTCCCATTTAAATGGTTCCCTTTCCCTATAGCATGGAATCCATATTATTGCAGATGCTTTGGATATGACAATCAGTGATCCAAGTGAAAAATCTATTTTGCTTGAGGGCAACATAAGTCAACTTACAAAACTCACTTTTCTAATTAGTGTATGTATTTGAATACTGCCTCTGCAAGAATTTTCTCTATAATCTTTACAGTAGGTGTAACGATTCAAAGAGCAAAGTGGCGAGAAGGAGAATGCTGTATAAATGGTGCAAGTGAAGATGCAAAATTATCAAATATTTTTTGTATGATTGAATATTTGGTTGTGCCTTTTTTAAAGAGAAGTAATAGAATACCACTCTTCAATGTTTTGTTTTTGGAGTCTCTAGTCTTGCTATAGCTCTTCCAGTAAGTGTATCAACTATGAAACATGGACACGCCAAAATGGAAGCTGTGGCGGTGTCAGATATGGGGACACGCCGGGGACACGGGGATACGTATCCCTTTAATTTAACTTATTTTTTTGCAAGGGACACGGTGAAGACACGGCTGGGTCACGTGTGTCCAAATCTGGACACGCCATGGGATCATCTTCTGAGGACTTTGATCATCTTCGATTGTCTTCGTCTCCGTTCTCTCTCTCTCTCTCTCTCTCTCTCTCTCTCTCTCTCTCTCTCTCTCTCTCTCTCTCTCTCTCTCTCTTTCCGTTTGCATATAATTTACTTTATATAAGATAATTGATCATATATAATATATATAATAAAATTTATAAATTATAATTTTTATCCTGTATAATAAAATATCTAATTGTTATTTCTTAACTTTTTAATATATAATAAATAAAATAAATCATCCAATTATTTAAAAGAAATCTAATGAAATCATATATAAAAAAAATTATAAAATAAAATATCTAATTTTTCTTTTTATTTATTTTAACATATTTTATTATCCCTTATTTGTTATATTTTTTTTATTTATAATATATATATATATATCAATTAAAAATAAAAAAAATAAATTAACAATAACACATTATTTAAAAAATATAATAAATAAATAAAATAATTAATGTGTATTAAAATAAAAACATTTATAAAAAAATTAAAAAATTTGTCGTATCCCCTGCCGTGTCCGTGTCCGTGTCCGTGTCCCCCATTTTTAGAAATTTCCGTGTCCCGTGTTCGTGTCCGCATGCGTGTCCGTATATCAAATACACTTTGACAAATTATATTTTGATGGTTGATTTGCGTCTAGACCTAAAATTAGTGAAAGCATATATGTCAATCTCTGCTTGATGTTTCTTTTCCTATAAGAGAAGAACTAAGGCATAAAGTAGGATCTTTCTCTTGCTTTTCTATGGATCTTTGTTTCATCACCCTTTTCTTTTTTCTCTTTTATTTTTGGTTGCTTGTGGAATCGATTATACAATTATCATGTGGTCTTGTTCATTTTTGGGTAAAAGAATTGCTCCTGCTTTTTATATGGATCTTTTTCCTAGATTTTTTTAGTGTTCCTTTTTATTTTCCATTTTTTTTGGGCAGAATTTCTTGTAGCTTAATGTTTATTTTCTCTTTCTAATTTTTAGGAGTCAATCGTCATATTAAAACCATGACTAGAATTGCAAAGATCTTCTTTTCTAAAAGGTAGAGCTTTCTTTCTTGTCAATTCTTTCTTTTATTTTTTATTTGCTTTTAATGTTTTGGTTCTTATGCTTTGAATTTATGTATTAATTCAGAATTTACTTCCAGAACTAACTCTCGGTTTGCTTTCTAGAAGGAATTTGAGGTTGTTGAATCCTGACCATTGTTCAGTTTATTATATGAGTGCTTTGATGTTCTGTAGTTCATATTCATTGGCGCTTGAAAATCTTGTTAATAATTCAGATAATTCAATGCTTCCCTTTGCCCTTCTCCCTAACTTCTGTTTTTTTTTTTTTTTTTTCCTCTCCCCGTGAGAACATAGAAAATGGAAGTTAAATCATGATTAGTTTTTTTTTTTAAAAAAAAAAAAGATTATAAACTTGATGCAATTTACAAAATTAAAAAAAAAATTCATGAAAATGCACTAATGTTTTTGTGTACAGTGGTACAATCATCACGAGACTTCTACCATCACATGAACACTTTAGAAATGCCTTGGAGATGAAAAGGAGGGATCTAAGGAGAGTAGCTCGACATTTTAGAATCTCAAAAGAATCCCAACTCTACAGTGGTATAAAGAACAGATTTCTTAGGTAAATATGATAAAAGATGGAAAGATAGTCACTACCTAAGAAACAAATTTTGTGGTGGAATAATAAGAGGCAAAACAATTGTCTTCATCCCGTAGTTTACCAGGACTGTGCACATGACATTTGACCATTTTTTCAGTTGATACTCTTGCTTTGAATATATTTATGAGATGTCAGAACATTTTTTTTTTCTTTCAAACTATTTTCTATTAGTTTTACCTTGTGGATGGTGGTTGGTTTATTCATGTATCATGTGATATTGTCTTAATCTATGTTGGAAAATTTGGAAAGTTGCCATTATTTTGCTTTTGTTTTGACGAGTAGCTTCTAATTATGCTATTTTCTTTATTTATTTCAAATACCTTTATAAAGTAAAATCCGCTAAAAGCTAGGTATTCTTCATTTTGTTTTGTACTATGTTACTTCAACATGATAATTAACTTTCTTCTACTTAAAAAAAGAAGAAAAAATACAAGCATGACTGAAACTAATAATGGGGTGGATATTGAGTAGGGCTTGCCTCATACTACATTTGATTTCATGTTAAAATTTGCTTGAACCACGGGCATGGGTAAACGTGCGAAGCACGACGCCTTGCAACTAGTACACATATAAGAGGGAGTTCATTGTGCTATAGTATTTGTGGCTTTCTTTTTCAGTTTCCCCTTTTGCCCCTTTCATTTGTTGAATTTTCCAAGCCATCTCATGTACTTGATTTTCTTAGTACTTATTATTTTGGACTATTTTGTAATTTCATGGCCCAACTTTGCCTGTCATATTAAAGTGTTCATCACATGGCCACTGCCTTTGTTTGGAGCAGAAAGAGCAAAGCATGTCTTTGTCATTTTACACTCTTCTTCAATGTCTACATCGCTCTTCCTCTCTTTGGCAGGGATGATGATTTAGACAACGGTGAGATTGACAGCTTTATTGACAGTGAGACCCATCGATGCACCATTTTGATTTTGAATCGAAACCCACAGAAGATGAGGTCCAAGAAAGATCTCAACCGAAGATCTGCATCACCATGGCTTCAGGATCCTGACTGAAGATGGGGTACAAGAAAGATCGCCCTTGAAGATGAACTCTTCTGACAACTTCACCAGCAGAATTACATGAGGTACTTTCACCATGATTTGCCAATTCTAGGCTGAGATCAGTTTTATTTTTTTAATTTAATAGTTTGATTCTTTGTAACTCCATCGTTTTTTAATTTGAGAGAATCTGATATTAAAGTAGTTGATGTTTCTCTTTTAGCTCAACGTAGAAGAACTATGACTATACATCGGTCTTCTAGATTTTTCTTTTACTGGCTTCTGTTTTCTCGACTTCAAGATTGCTCCATTATTTTTTGTAAGGTGTGCTCTTCTCTTCTCTTGCCCTCTTTTGATCATTTTGCTAAAGTAATTAGACTCCCAGTTCTTCAAATGGCAGGATTTGTTTTGGATTTTCGTTAGTTTCCATTTTTTAAAAATTATTGCACAAGGTGGAAATATAACGATCCCGGTTGTCCCTTTACCGTTCTGTTGTATTTCGGACTCAGTTCCGTGGAGTTGGTAGTTGTATCTATCTTGTTGTCATCCTTTCATTCCTTTTATTCGGGTTTTAGGATGTATTGGGCAGAGTTGTTACAGGTTGGTTAGGCTTTTGTTTCAATTCTTTGTTGCCTAGTTTTTAGGAGGTCCACTCGAGCGGGTCTTCTTGCGCTCGAGCGGAGTTTGCACACTCCCAGTATTTTGGTGCTCTGCAGAACTTCTGCAGGCATGTTTTTCACGCTCGAGCGGGTTTCTTTGCGCTCGAGCGGTGGAGCTCGAGCGGGTACTCTGGCGCTCGAGCGGGTAGTACCTTTTGGTGTAAGTTCTAGGAGGGGGAAATCTACGCTCGAGCGGACTGGTTTTCGCGCTCGAGCGGATGTACTTTATTCTTGTGTCTTGGCGCTCGAGCGGGACTTCTTGCGCTCGAGCGTACCTAGTTTTTGTTCTTGACGCTCGAGCGTTGTGTTCTCCACTCGAGCGGGAATGTCGTATATCAGTTGGCAGCTGGGCGTTTTAAATTCACTTTTTACATTCTCTCTCTCTCTTACTTTCTAAAAAGCCATTTTGAGAGTTCCTCTCTCTAGAAACTCCCTTCTCTCTACGGTTTGATCTAGTTAGAGTGTTTCCTTTTCCTTCGGCCTTTGTAAAAGTTGGGTTGATCGTCGAGGGCTATCCATTGACCCGAGAATATTTAGTTTTGGAGCACGTTGAGTTTCTTCACCTTCTTTCCTTGAGCTCCGAATTTGAGGTAGGGATTCCTACTCACTCTTATGGTCTTTGACCTAGATTTTTGGTTGTTTTGATAAAGTGTTGAAGTTGGGTAATTTTGGAACTTAGGGTTTCAAAATGTTAAAAGAGGATTTGTTATTTTGAGTCTAAAATGTGTATTGTGGGTTCAAAATAATGATATCGTTATTGGTTGTTGATATTTGGACCATTGGGTCAATATTTGGGAATTGGGTAGAAAACCCTAATTTTGGAAAAATTGTGGCTTTATGGAATTGAGTTGGAAATAATGAAATCGGTGCATTATATGGTTGAATAGTGGAGTTAGATTTATTAATCGCTCACTTTTGAAAACATTGATAGTTTATCTGTTGGAGCTTTTATTATCTGTTTAGAAATAATTGTTTGGGCTACCGGTGGAGGGTAGTTTTGATTGTTGTAGACAATGCATGATAATTAGGCAAACTAAAACTAATCAATTGGATATGTCATAGAGTATGACAGTTGATAGAATACATTAACGTTATGTATTGATTGATTGTGTATATGACCTTTGTGTATATACGTTGTGTGTGTGTGGGAGGAGATAGGGGATGTACTCCACGGTTTAGGGGAAGATAGGGGATGGACCTCTAAACCAGATATTGTTTGGGAGGAGATAGGGGATGGACTCCACTGATACAGCTCATATGCTTGTCAGATAATGTGTTGATATAGCTCATATGCTTATCTTGGAAGTGTTGATACAGCTCATATGCTTATCATTGGAAGTGTTGATATAGCTAATATGCATATCTGTTGAAATGTAGATACAGCTTGTATGCTTATCTGTTGAGATATTGATACAACTAGTATGTTTATCTATTTTAAAATGGGAAATGTTTAATATGAGTCATTGTCTCATATAAGTGGTTGGCCAGGTTCTGAGCCGTTGCGGTAAATTGTGAAATTGATAAGAAATGGAAATCGAAAAGAAATGGAAATGGGTTATGAATTGGTTTATGGAAATTGAACATTTATCAATTGCAAATGTCTTAGTTATTGCTCATACTGTGTTTAGCATATCTCTACTGGGCGTTGGCTCACCCTTTATGGGACATTATTTTCAGGTACAGGTAGTATGCCACCTCCAAGGACATAGCTTGGATGATGATGAGAGTTGAAGACTCTTTTTGTTTATTTTGTTTATATTACATGTATATCAAGCCAAGGCCTTATTTTGTATAGAGTTAGTACTCTTCTTTTGTGTAACCAGGTGTTGACTTGGAAAGCTATAAACCCATAGGGCATTTCCTTTTGTTGTTAACATGTAATACAGTGTAAGAATTACTCTGATGAATAGAAATGGTTGGTTTCTTTTATATCAATGCATGTTTTAAGTGATGGGTTTTATGTATTATTTTGAAGGCGTTACAGGAAATCTCGGTTTTAGGCTTGTTTGATTTATTTGCAGGGGTCAAGTTCAGAGCATGTCATATTTGAGCTAAAAGCTATTTTCTTTTTATTTTTGTGAATCCTTTTTTTTATTTTTTAACCACATTTTTATTTTGTTTTCTTTTGAAGTTTGTGAATTCCTAAGGTTTTAACTATTATCTTTCCAATTCAGATGTTTTTTCCATTTCTATTCACTTCTGCTTTTGTTAATTTTATCTGGTGTTTTTTTTGGATTTGTGTTTCTTGGTATTTTCCTTGGGGATTGATACTGGCACTATAAACCAAGTTATAATAGTATCTATTCCAATTGAAGGAATCAGTGATGCGTACAAAACTACAGATCAAATATGTAGCCTTTTAATGTGTTTTTTTTTTTTTTATTTCTTCATCTTTTCGATGTTTTCTTTCAAGTATTTCATATTGTAGCTTTTCAAATTGCATTATGTCGATTTTAGGATGAGAGGTTCAATACGAAGGCAACGTGCTAAGGTATAGTCACTCATACTTTTTGGCCAAATCCTCCTCTACTCTCTCTACTCGGTGAGAACTTTCTTTGCTTGAAAATGGCCTTGTCTTCAATATGTAAGTGAATTGTTTGTTGTATTGTCTAAATGAATCCAATTATTCTATCAACAGGCTTCAAAGGGTATGTTATTTATTAGACATCAATACTAATTGCACATATAAACTGTATTTTCACTCTGGTTTGTTACTTCTGTGCAAGTCCAAAAAAGTGTTGAGGATTTGTTTGCATATGGAATATCGAAGTTAATGATCAAGTATGGACATCTTAGTGTTATTCTTCCTAATCCTCGAATAACTTCAAGTCAATATTTTTGACTTTCTCAGCTTCGCTATTGGTTTGTGAGGTTGATATAGGTAAGCAAGATTCTTTTGGTTGATCTAGGGATGGCTCATTTGGTTTAGCTCATAAGCCGGTGTCTATGAAGCATGGACACTCCAAAATTGGTATCGTGGCAGTGTCCGACACGGGGACACGCCGGGGACACGTACGGGACACGCCAGATGGCGTGTCCCTTTAATTTAATGATTTTTTTGGAAGGGGACACGGCGGGGACACGCGTGTCCATATCTGGACACGCCATGGGACACGACAGGGCTGTTTTTTTATATTTATTTAGAAAGTAAAAAAAAAAAAAAAAACAACAACAACAACGTTCAAAGCCCTAATCGAACAACTGAGGGAGTAAAGGAGTAAAATCAGACTTGCGAAGACCTTGTCTCTCTCAGTCGAAGCCCTCTCAAGTCGATCGAACCTCTCTCTCTCAGTCGCAGCCCTCCGAAGTCCATCGAAGACCTCCGATCCAGTCGTCTCAGTCTCTGTATCAGTCCATCCAGTCGTCTTCGACCTCCGATCCAGTCGTCTTCAAAGGTAAGCCTCTGTCGTCTCTTTCTCTTTCGCCTCTGTCTCTCTTTCTCTTTCGCCTCTCTTTCTCTTTCGCTCTCTCTCTCTTTGCTCTGGTTCGACTCAGACTGAGTCTGATTTTTATTTTTATTTTTATTTTTTTTATTTGTTTATATATATATATATATATGTATATATTTATATGCAAGATTTTTTTTATTTTGATTTTTATTTGTTTATACGTTTATATATATATATATGTGTGTGTGTGTGTGTGTGTGTAGACTTTTTTTTTTTTTTTTTTGTCCTTATATGTTTATATATATGTATATATATAAAACTGTATTTAAAAAAAAATTATAGGTTTATATATATACATATATACAGTATGTAAACTCTTTTTTTTTTTTTTTTATCCTTCTAATGTTAAGGTTAATTTATAGGAAAAATGTCTAGTTCAAATTCTGCCAATAACACACAATCTGCCTTTGATACTGAAGATGATAAGCCACTGTGGAAATATGTGACTAGATTAGAAAAATCTGATGCAAGAGGGGGGAATTATACTTTTCAATGTAACTTTTGTCGGGTTAGTGTTTGTTAATTTTATTGAATTACACAAGATTGGATGTTGAATCTTTTGCCTCTTATATTTATTGAATTAATGGTACTATGTTAGTATTTGTTAATTTTAATTTAGAATGAATGTAATACGAATCTACATAACACATAAAAATATATATATATAATAAAAAAAAAATATTCGCTGTGTCTCCCGCCGTGTCCGTGTCCCCATTTTTTGGCAATTCCTGTGTCCCGTGTCCGTATCCGTATCTGTATCCGTGTCCGTGTCCGTGCTTCATAGGCTGGTGTTTAAAAAAATATGATTAAGCAAAATTAATATGAAGTTGAGTATGGTTCACACTAGAGTTGCATAAGAAATTATTTGAAAGTTAAAAACCTCATTCAAGTTACTTGGAAATTAATGTTAAAAAATCTAATTTGATTTGGAGACTAGGTGTCTATACTCTATAGATGTGCTGTTGAAATTTGGTGCAGATTTAGCTATATCTGTTGGTAGATTCTCTATTCCACTCAAAACCAAATGGATTAAACCTTTTCAATCACCCCCACCATCTCCTCCTTGTGGTGTATCAATATTGAAATTGGTTTTGCAATTTTAGCCTTCCACTACAAGAATTAACACTTTTCGCAACAAAAAAATTGGTCGCTAAAAGTCTATTTTTGGTCGGCAAAAGTTATCCGCGACCAATTTTTTTGGTCGCTACTTTGGTCGCCAATTGAGGGTCGGCAAAAGTAATTCGCGACCAAAATTTTGGTTGGTCGGCAAAAGTTGGATTTGCCGACTAAATTTTTGGTCGCTAAATATTTAATTACCGCGACTAATTCATTTTGTCGCTAAAACACTTTGGTCGCGAAAAGTGATATTTTCCCGACCAAATTTCTTAGTCGCCAATTGTCACATTTCGCGACCAAAAAGTTTGGTCGCCAATTATCACATTTAGCGACCAAAAAGTTTGGTCAGCAAAAGTGAGTTTCCACGACCAAGAGCTGTTTTGGTCGGCAATAGATATATTTTTTGCGACCAAAACTCTTGGTCGGCAATTGTCATTTTTTGCGAAAAAAAATTATTTTTGATGTCGCGACTAATAAATTGGTCGCCAAAGCAGGAAAACAATACACCTGTAATTCCTAATAATGCATTCAATCCATAATAAACCTATAATTTTAAATCATCATTCAAATTAACTGAATCATTAACATTCGACACAATACATAATTCATTAACATTCGACACAATACAACTATTCTAAGTTTTCAATTCATATTCGACACAATACATTAAGTTGCCTTGATAGCCAATCAAAAAGATCCACTAAGTTTTAATTCATTAACTATTCGACACAATACATAATTCATATTCGAAGTTTTAATCCACTAAGTTGCCTTGATAGCCAATCAAAAAGATCCTTGCGCCCTTCCATGCCTAGCTTCGCATCCATCAAAGCAGTAGTGATGTAAGGCACCTAATAAAGAAACAGAATTGGAAAATTTATCAGAGAAGCATGATAGTGGCAGCAACACTGGATTGCAAACCTGTATCTTTGCAAAAATCAATTAAATCACTGCTGGAAAATCTATTTTTAGCGGTGTTTAAAAAACGCCGCTATAAGTGATAAAAACGCCGCCAATTCTTTTTGTGACGCTTAACACCAAACGTCGAGGACGCGGCCGTCGCTATAGCTTTATGGCGTTTTAAAAACGTCATTGCAAGAGTATTGGCGGCGTTTTAAAAATGCTGCCAAATGTATAAAACGCCGCCAAATGTCTTACTAACAGTCTCTGACTTCACATTATGATATTTAGCGACGTTTTGAAACGCCTTCATAGACATTTATACATTTTAAAAATTTAGCCGTTAGGGTTGAGATATAGTGACGTTTAGAAAACGCCGCCATAGCTTCTTTTTTTAAAAAAAAATTGTGCTAATTTTATGTGGTTGAACAAAAAAAATACCTATGATAAACAATTATTAAGAACTAATAATTGATGTTTATTAAAATAATAAATAAACTAAGCTTGAAAACAAAATTAAAATACCCGTCATAGACATTTATACATTTTATTTAAAATAATAAATACTACATGTTTCAGTCATGTCATTGAAGTCACTGTCACCACCAACATTTTCATCTTCCGGGTTCCGAACGTAGCGGCTCATAAAATAACTAGTGTCAAGTGCTTCAGCTGAAGGTATAAACATGGCCTGCACATAACAAGTGAACATTGGTGAGTTTGCAAATTCATTAACAATTGATTGCTTTCTGTTAAAAAAACAAAAAAGAAGAAGAAGATTCAAACAAAGGACCTTCTGCCTTGCAAGCGTGTCCCACTTGATATCCTTAAAGAAAAAATGTTGCTTTACCTGCAAAAATTAACTTACAGCCTTGCGAAGTTTCTATTGCCATCATCACTTGCAAATAAGCCTCGATTAAATGTAGAAAATTGCTTTTACCTCTCTGGCCCCTGTTGCACCTAGTCTTCGAACTGGATTTTCTATCAGCAATTTGAAATAAAGAAGAAAAAAAATATGTAGTTGCTAAATACATCTTTCTTGGAAATTTCTCAAGTACAAAAGGACCCAAATGACTAGTACATCAATAAGAGTTCCATATAGCTGCCAGATATTAGTATCCATGGATCCTTAATTCTCTGCTGTTGAAGCAGCTGAACAGCAAATATGCATAAAAGTTGGACAAAGTAAAATGGAAACACATTTCTAATACATTTAAATATAATGCAAAATATAAAATGACAATTCAAAACAGAATCAGAGTAGGTTATTTGAAATACCTTCCTACTTGAGAATGTGAATGCTCCAATTATAGAGGAGAAAGATCAATAGTCAAAAACTTTTGATGATTTTACTTTCACCAAAATTCTCCAATAATCATTATTAAGAATTTAAGCTTGCTAGTGAAAAATATCAGACATTATAGTCATTTAAGTCAAGAATGAAAAAAATAAGACTTATTATTAAGAATTTAAGCTTGCTACTTGAGAATTGTATGCCTCTGAAAAGAACAATTTGAAAAGAACAGCAATGAAATTAAATTACCTCCTCACTGAGTTCTTCGACATCTTTAAAAAAAAAACAAAGAAACAAATAAATAAATTTGATCCAAACAAGACTTATTCAGCAGCAAATTACGCATTCATGAAACTAAGGTCCATTTGGGGTTAAACTTGTTTAAAAGATGCTTACCTGAAGGTGATAATGAAATAAGCTGTGACTATTGATAAAGGTTGTTTAAATTTTCTGAAATAGTAAAATGCTGGGAATTGTCACTTTTACTTGGCAGCGATTTTGAAAATTGTTATAATTGATTGTATTTAATGGACTATATTTAATAAATAAGCTAAGAAACACCTCCATAATCAGGATATCTACTTAATTTTAAGCCACTCCTATCATTACCAAACAATTTGTTTGGTGCTTCTTAAAAATAAGAAAAAGCACCATCAAATAATCAAAACCCGAACAGGTTTAGCATCTATTTGGAACCTGGATGCCATACAATTTCACAGTTATTTCAAACAACAGGAAGCAAGAAACGGGATCTCAAGCCCACAGTTACATTCCAGGTACTTCACAAGAACAGAAACAAAAAGGTGCCTAGTTTGTGCAACAAAAATAACAATAACAACAATAATGTACATACACCAATTATTGACAGAACATGGTGAGAGAAGCATAAATCTTAGGCATTATTTCAAATTGGAGTAGCAATTCTTACTGAGATTAGTGCATGTTCTGAGAAAATCAGGACGAAGAGTGGAAGGAAATCTGAAGACCGTTCCCGCCAATTCCAGCAATCAAACATTGGAATCCACAGGTCTCAAGCTCCGCAATTACTTTATCAACAATTGTTCCTGATAACACTGATGCATGTAGTCAAAGGAAACATTTACAGAACTAATATTGTTAAATATATGTATTCATAAATTGAGTTCAATGGATTTGCTTGCTCACATTTTTTTCTTTTACCATGACAACTCAAATGCATGTATAGACTAATGAGAGAGCATAATTTTATTAAAATGGACGCTTGAAATAAGGATTCTGTCACAGAACCCAAATCCTCTTCTAATGGCACTTCAAAATTAATCATATTTAGAATCCCATTAAGCTCCCAGATTTTTGCTAGTCATTAAGAATCTTTCTACGATAATTTGTTAATCTAATTGAACCAATGCCTTTATTTTTGGATGAGAAGCAAACTAAATCAGTAGTTTAGAAAAAGTAACAGGGAAAAAAAAATAATCTAGAGCACCATTCCACGTATCATCGATGTTATGATCCTATTTCTCAAAACCTAAACAAAGACAGTCAAGGGAATAATTTGTTTGAAATATGTATGAAATATTATCTATGTTCTAATGCAGTGACACACCTTCTAAAAGTGACAACGAATGTGACATGCATACAGATGCAACAAAGTTACAAACACAGTCAAGAACAGAAACCTTGCTGCCACAGGCTGACATGACATAAGAGTCATTCTTTGAGAGTGCTATGCAAGGCACTGCTTCCTCAAGGTTGACACCTGTGACATCATTAGTCATAACAAGACCACTGTTTGGTTGCCATTGCTGTGGAACAACATTGGCAGTGGCCTTTAGACCCTCACTGAGTTCAGAATTCTCCTCCACAAATATCGACTAATAAAAGAAAAGAAACAGGAAAACATGCAAATGAAATTACTCCCAACTTGCTATTACCTTTCCACCTGGATTTTGTTCACTGCGTGTCCACTTCCATAACTTCTGAATCCCATTAGACCCAAGTGCCAAAACATCAAAACCGGAATTTGTATAGAGTAGTCGAGCAACCTGGATGTAGATGTGTCAGTCGAGCATAATCCAATAGATAGATTCTGCAGCAACAAATGAGTAGAAACACACCTTGTTGACTCCATCCATGCTGTCTGGCATGGTAACCTGCCGGCATTGAGCAGGATCTATAATTTCGGCCAACTGCCAGGGTTTGGTTTTATCAGTTACATCATCCAAAGTTTTTGGCTTTTCCATGTTTCTAGCCATAGGATCAACTCCATTCTAGAGGGGAAACCAAAATGTATAATCAGTCCAAAAGAAACAAATGTGACATTGTACATAAAAAATAAAAGAATAAAAAGTTGCTTGGCAGTCTTAGAATCACTCTATTTTGGTCATTCTCTGTGTTCCATTCAAAATGGAACATGCTCATCGTGTGACAAAAGTCAACAGTATTCATGGGCAGGCACCTCTTAAACATGCACTGGTGTACTAGGAAAACTTAAGCATTGAAGGACCTTAATTGCAGCAGATTCAATAGGTGATCTTAATGCTTCAAAGGACGGGGCTTCAACTACTCTTAAAGATCTAAGACTAGCAGTGGTAGCGAGTATCTTTATTCCATTGTCTGCTGTAGTAACAGCGAGAAGATTTCCTTCCTTGTTGAATCTCAAGCGAGGAAGACTCTTTTAAGACAAAAAAACACAAATGCAATGTATGCATCCCCAAGAACGAACATGCTTACCCAAACACAAAAAAATCAACTTGTAAACAAGTGCAAAATTTCAGAAAAGGCCAAATTGAGACAGAAAAAAGGGAAGTGTATGTATAACTAACATGATTTACAAAAATTGGGAAGTGTATGTATAATTAACATGATTTACAAAAATTGGAAGCCCTAAAACATGTATAGATTCTTGGGTGGAATTGTGGAGTCAATTCTTTGAGGCAATTTATCGAACATGTAGAGGACATTAGAGAAAACCCTCTACACATTGAAAACCTATCATCAAGCAATCTACAAAAGCAAATACAAACAAAAACAGATTAAAATTGAAATGTTAATGGGTTACCTGGAAGAGGGTTCGATGTGCCTGACGAGACCAGGAAGTTTGGGGAGCAAGACAGAAATAGGGGATTTGAGAGCAGAGGAAGGAGAAGAGAGGTTTTCGTCTTTGCAGAGGTAGCAAATAACATCGACCATGCAGACTTTTCCGACATAGCGACACTCCTCGGCGGCGGATTTGGAGTGGTCACAGGTCCATACGCTAAGGCAGGTGTCGGAGGAGGATTTGAGGGCGGACAAGGCATCGGCCACGGTGGCAGAGATTGAGAGAGATCTGAGAGGCGGCTTGCCTAGGCAGATGTCAGCTACCTCGTATGCTAGCAAGTGAACTGCCATACAAAACTGAATATGGGGGTTTTTTGAGAGAGAGAAAGAGAAGATGTGGAGGAGGATTCTTAGGTAGATAGAAAGAGAGAAAGAAAGGCTGAGACTTGGCAGTGAGGCTTGGTAGAGAGAGTGGGCACCGATTGAGAGAAAGAAAATTCAAATCCCGGCCCACTGAAAATCAAATTTCCCTCCCAAACTTTTGGCGACCAAAAAATCATATTAGTCACAGAAAATGTACCTTTGCCGACAAAATTTTTTAGTCGCCAAATCTCAATCAACGGCGACTAAAATATTAGTCGCTAAAAGTACTGATTTGGCGACTAATTTTTTTTTGTTGCTGAAAATAAGTTTTTGGCGACCAAATTTTTGGTCGCCAAAAACTATGTGATCTTCCGCGACCAAATTTGTAGTTGGTCGGCAAAAGTATACCACTTTCTGCGACCAACTCATTTTTTGGTCGCCCAAATATAACCTTCTGCGACCAATAATATTTGGTCGCCAAAAATAATGATCATTCGCGACTAATTCATATTTGGTCGCCAAATGTCATTTTTTTGCGACAAAAATTTTTTTGGTCGGCAAAAGTGGTCGCCAATTGTGTAAATTCTTGTAGTGTTCGTTTGAATCATAGATTGGACATATTTGCATTCAGCCTAAAGCTGTGATGAACAATGAACCATCATGTCTTACAAACAGCGTCCTTTTTCTTCTAATTCTGCTACAGTTGTTCTAAAGAAACATGTAGATTTTTAAACTACCTTTTTAATAAAATTTTAGTTGTTTTAGTCCATTATTTATTGAATTATATATATATATTTTTTTTAGGTTTAGTCAGACTCAAGACAACATGTAGACTATTTTAACTAAAATTTTAAATTAAATTTTAAGCTATTTTTTTATTTCAATTCTTAGTTAATCCATATTTTGCCTATTTAAAGATGTGTGGTTGCCTATCTTTTCTTTCATTTCGGGAGAAATACAAATTTAGGCGAGTTTGATAATTGCATGCCATCAAATTTTTGAAAAATACCAAATGGGAGCATCCGTTCAACAAAGACAAGGCATTTCTCTTTTCTATCAACAAAGACAAACACCACTCCATCTTCTCTCTCACAAAGCAAAATGGACTTGCATAGATTAGCTAAATTCCCTCTCCTCTTCACTTCTTCACTCCTATGTAGTTCTACTAGGATTGTATCTCATTCCTCTAATTATTTCATGTGTTGATTTGATTCTTTATTTATTTATTTATTTATTTATTTATTATATTTTAACTTTGACATTATAGAAATCCACCTAACATTTTAATTTGCTTACTGTTCATTTTAATACATAGTGGTTATGTCAATGAGTTCTTCTGAAGCAGTTATGCACAAATGCACAATCTGACAACACTTTTTAAATTAATATAGTTTACAATTAGATGTTATTTTATATAAGGATCAAAGTAACAGCCAATGTTAATACTCCAATTTTAATTCATATGTTTAATGCTATTTTTTTTCACAATGATGCAACTATTTTCTATTTTAAGAATGTTGAAGAAGAAAAATCATACCTAAAGCAAGTTCAGCAGAAAAATCATCAAATCTCACTCCTACTTGACCACCTAGATTATTTGGAATTTTTGTTTGACTCTATCAAAGCTACATTGCTGATTTTTTATTTCTATTTCATTGCTGACAAAATGATGGGTAAACAAAGAACTTGAAATGTGTTTTACATAAAGTCATATCATTTGAAATGTGTTTTTCGTATGTATTCAATAGTGTAGATTTTAGCATAAGCATGCGTGTATTATGCATGTGTTAGTCATAGATAGATCTTATGCATATACATTTCTTTGTATTGTTTGGTTTGCAGAACAACAGAAATTGAGGAATGATACATGGATGGAGCAAACAAAACCGGTTTTCTTCTATCAAGGAAAGCTTTTAGCTAAAAGTGCAACCAAAATAAAGCACAGGTTTACAAAATTTCCACCATGATTATTCTTCTTCTTCTAAAATTTCCCACTTCCTCAAGCTTATAGATTGAATCCAGTTCACCTAGCTAATTATTGATTTATAACATATGATATTGAGAATAGACTTTAACCCATTCCATTTACATAAACATATATTTTCTTAACACAGAATGACCCTTAATAGAGGAGGGGAGGGGAGGGGAGGGGAGGGGAGGGGTGGGGTGGGGCGCGGTGAGTATAACTATTAATTGACTTAATGTTTTATTTATTAATGAAATGGTGAATTGAAAGATATTTTTCATATCATTAAAAGTTATTAATTGATTTAAAATTTTATTTATTAATAAAATCAATCATTTGTTATATGAGTACGGTTTATTTATTAATAAAATGGGTCATTTTTTTATGTATGTATTCTTTTTTGTTTCTTTGTTAGTTTAGTATTTTTTTTAGATGGGAAAATTATCTTATCTCTTTTATACTAAAATATATATTTTATTTTGTTTATCTTTGTGTCTTAACACTTTCTGTAATAATTTCAGTTATTTTAGTTATTGAAAAAGAAAAAAAGCATAATTATGTTAAAATGATAGGACTTATTATATTTTTTATAATTACTATTATTTATAATACAATCTATATAATTGTATAATATATCTAATGATTTAGTCTATTTAATTTCATAAAATAATATTTTTCTTTTTAAAAATTATCAACATATAAAATTTAAATATGCTGTAATAATAACTCATGCTTTGTACACGAACTTTTGTAAACTACGGCTCTTTTTGATAAGTGACACTACAGGAAAACATAGCAAAAAAGACGGAGTTTTTAGCGACGCCGCGCCCCCCGTCGCAAAAAACGGTTTTTTGCGACGGTAAATTCACCTGTCGCAAATAATAGCCTTTAGCGACGGCACTTACCCGTCGGTAATGAAACTAAGCGGAGGGATCGGAAATGCGGAAGTATTAGCGACGGTAAATAAAACCGTCGCAAAAAACCTTTTTTTTTAGACGGCATATATCATTTGCGACGGAAATTTGCCGTCGCAAAAAAGGATTAATTCAAACGGCGCCGTTTTTCATTATATTTGCGACGGTCTACATCATACCGTCGCAAAAAGTCCAAAAAAAAAAACCCCTCCTATTTCCTGTTGCCGCTCGATCCTCCTCCCCAAATCCCTAACTTCACCCCCAAATTTCCCAAACGGGCTACGAGGAAGAGTGGTGCGGCGGCGACGGCTCCGGCGACAAGAGTGGTTCTCCGGCGACGACTATCTCTCCCTCTGCGTATGCTCTCTCTCTCTCTCTCTCTCTCTCTCTCGGTCTCTGTATATATATATAAATCTGTCTATATATATATATATATAGATGAATGTCTGAAATCTGTCTATATATATATATATGCAATGTATATAAATCTATATATATATATATAAATCTGAAATCTGTCTATATATATATATAAATCTGTCTATTGCAAATCTGTCTATATATATATAAATCTGTTTATATATAAATATAAATTTATCTGTTTATTAATAAATCTGAAATCTGTTTATTAATATAAATCTGAAATCTGTTTATTAATATAAATTTATCTGTTTGCAAATCTGTCTATATATATATATAAATTTATCTGAAATCTATATATATAAATCTGTCTATATATATATATATATAAATCTGTCTATATATATATGTATATAAATCTGTTTATTAATAACATACTTTAATTAATAAATCTGTCTATATATATGTATATAAATCTGATATGTAGTAACAAACTTATATAATTAAGTTATAAATGCTGAACTCAATTTCTGCCAAAACATATTGTATTTATATTTAAAAATTTTGATTATTGTATCATCACTGGGAGACTCATGTAACAAGATCTACTCATATAGTCATATGAGAGGAATTATTGTAGATACAGTTTAAAATTTAACACTTTCTAAATTATTTATTTATTTATTTTATTTTTTTGAAATTTTATTAGCAACTTGATGATAAAAGTATCTGTGACTATGGAAGACTGACCTACTTATATCACAATAATTTGAAATTGTGGTTGAAAAAGGATATAATAATTGACTGCATATTTTCACATTTCACAATCACTATAGATGATCTATCACAATTCTTTCAATTCTCAAGCCACTAGGCCACATGCTAGTTTTAATATAAGATAAAGGATCCAAATGCATTTAATTAATCCCTTGTAATATAAGATAAGGATCCAAATGCATTTAATAATCCCTTGTCAACTCCTAAGTTTCTGGTTTGGAATACCCCAGTTCTAGCCTTTGTAGCAGAAAGTATTTTAGGTACAGAACTAATTATAATTGTATAAATATATCTATTTATATTTTATGTAGTTAGTTTTGTGTTGTAGAGACCTATTTTGGAAAGTAGGTTAAAAATTAATTTTTTGATTATTTTTTAAAAAATATGAAAAAAATAGAGATGTGATGTGACTAAAAAAAATAAAAAAGTCAAAGAACTGATTTTGAACCCAATTGCCAAAATAAGCCGTCAAGTACTAGTTGAGTTGAAGTGGTATATTTTTTAACTCATTATAAGGTTTCTTTTGTGAAGTTGAGTTGATTTTTTAATTTTTTTATTATTTTAGTTTGTGATTAAAAAATTCGTTTGCGTTGATTTGTTTTTTAAATTTTGTAAAAGAAAAAATAAAATAATTATGATTTACATGTAAAATTTTATTTTATTAATTTTTAACGCCCCAAAATCACCAAACGGCGTCGGTTTAGCACGAAACTTGGCACACACGACCGCCTACGCACGAGAGACTTGTGGGAGAAGACGGGGCTCGAATCGGGTTCCCCGTTTGGGAGTTAGAGCCGGATTTCACTTTAGGCAAATTACTTCTTTAAGAAACTTGAATTCGAGGCGTTAACGCCCCAAAATCACCAAACGGCGTCGGTTTAGCACGAAACTTGGCACACACGACCGCCTACGCACGAGAGACTTGTGGGAGAAGACGGGGCTCGAATCGGGTTCCCGGTTTGGGAGTTAGAGCCGGATTTCACTTTAGGCAAACTACTTCTTTAAGAAACTTGAATTCGAGGCGTTAACGCCCCAAAATCACCAAACGGCGTCGGTTTAGCACGAAACTTGGCACACACGACCGCCTAGGCACGAGAGACTTGTGGGAGAAGACGGGGCTCGAATCGGGTTCCCCGTTTGGGAGTTAGAGCCGGATTTCACTTTAGGCAAATTACTTCCCTAAGAAACTTGAATTCGAGGCGTTAACGCCCCAAAATCACCAAACGGCGTCGGTTTAGCACGAAACTTGGCACACACGACCGCCTACGCATGAGAGACTTGTGGGAGAAGACGGGGCTCGAATCGGGTTCCCGGTTTGGGAGTTAGAGCCGGATTTCACTTTAGGCAAATTACTTCCTTAAGAAACTTGAATTCGAGGCGTTAACGCCCCAAAATCACCAAACGGCGTCGGTTTAGCACGAAACTTGGCACACACGACCGCCTAGGCACGAGAGACTTGTGGGAGAAGACGGGGCTCGAATCGGGTTCCCGGTTTGGGAGTTAGAGTCGGATTTCACTTTAGGCAAACTACTTCTTTAAGAAACTTGAATTCGAGGCGTTAACGCCCCAAAATCACCAAACGGCGTCGGTTTAGCACGAAACTTGGCACACAAGACCGCCTAGGCACGAGAGACTTGTGGGAGAAGACGGGGCTCGAATCGGGTTCCCCGTTTGGGAGTTAGAGCCGGATTTCACTTTAGGCAAATTACTTCTTTAAGAAACTTGAATTCGAGGCGTTAACGCCCCAAAATCACCAAACGGCGTCGGTTTAGCACGAAACTTGGCACACACGACCGCCTAGGCACGAGAGACTTGTGGGAGAAGACGGGGCTCGAATCGGGTTCCCGGTTTGGGAGTTAGAGCCGGATTTCACTTTAGGCAAACTACTTCTTTAAGAAACTTGAATTCGAGGCGTTAACGCCCCAAAATCACCAAACGGCGTCGGTTTAGCACGAAACTTGGCACACACGACCGCCTACGCACGAGAGACTTGTGGGAGAAGACGGGGCTCGAATCGGGTTCCCCGTTTGGGAGTTAGAGCCGGATTTCACTTTAGGCAAATTACTTCCTTAAGAAACTTGAATTCGAGGCGTTAACGCCCCAAAATCACCAAACGGCGTCGGTTTAGCACGAAACTTGGCACACACGACCGCCTACGCACGAGAGACTTGTGGGAGAAGACGGGGCTCGAATCGGGTTCCCCGTTTGGGAGTTAGAGCCGGATTTCACTTTAGGCAAATTACTTCCTTAAGAAACTTGAATTCGAGGCGTTAACGCCCCAAAATCACCAAACGGCGTCGGTTTAGCACGAAACTTGGCACACACGACCGCCTACGCACGAGAGACTTGTGGGAGAAGACGGGGCTCGAATCGGGTTTCCCGTTTGGGAGTTAGAGCCGGATTTCAATTTAGGCAAATTACTTCCTTAAGAAACTTCAATTTGAGGAGTTAACGCCCCCAAATCACCAAACGGCGTCGGTTTAGCACGAAACTTGGCACACACGACCGCCTAGGCACGAGAGACTTGTGGGAGAAGACGGGGCTCGAATCGGGTTCCCGGTTTGGGAGTTAGAGTCGGATTTCACTTATGAGTCAATTTTTTTTTATATTTTTCTATAATTAAAATATTAACACATTATATGGTTTTTAATTATTTTTATCTTGTTTTTTTCAGATATTTCCTGAGTAGTAGTTGGCTTTTTCTGGAATGCGGGCGTATCAAGATTATGACCAATTTTTGTTTTTGTAACCCACGAACGAATGAAGACGAAAACTTTTGATTTTGATTTATGTTATTTAAATTTGGGAGCAACATTATGTATGTATTATGCGACGTTATGTAGTGGCATAATTTTTATTGTTATGAATTTTTATTTATGTATTGCTATGAATGGAGCAATATTATTAATTTTCATTATTTGTCAATTTTTATTTATGTACGTATTTATATTATTCTGTAATTTTTCAATTTTTTATACTTATTTTTTATCTAATACAGGTTATTTTAATTTTTTTAATAATTTATTAGCAGGGTTTTTTTTTTTTTTAATTTTTTGATACGGGAGAAGAACCCGTCGCAAAAACCATTAATAGGCTTTTGCGATGGTACCAACACAGTCGCAAAAGCTGTCTTATTGAATGTACAGGACACCTTTAGCGACGGTAAACCGTGCCGTCGCCAATACTTATATGATGCCAAAGCCTTTAACGACGGTAATGTTCCCGTCTCAAAAAACTCACTTTTAGCGACGGTAATTACGTGCCGTCGCGAAAAGTGATTTTTTCCCCATTATTTGCGACGGGAAAAATGCCGTCGCAAAAAACACACCTTACCGTCGCAGAAACTAATGGCGACGGTACATACCGTCGCGAAAGGTCTTTTGCAACCCCATCTGTCGCGACCCCCCCTTACCGTCGCAAAAAGCCATATTACCGTCGCAAAAGGTATTAGCGACGGCTTCCGGGAGCATTTGCGACGGCCGTTTACCGTCGCAAAAAACAAATTTTTTTGTAGTGTGAGTTAAAAATTACTTCCCAACTTTTAACTTACAATTATCATGTGGTCTTGTTCATTTTGGGGTAAAAGAATTGCTCCTGCTTTTTATATGGATCTTTTTCCCAGATTTTTTTAATGTTCATTTTTATTTTCCATTTTTTTTGGGCAGAATTTCTTGTAGCTTAATGTTTATTTTCTCTTTCTGATTTTCATGAGTCGATCGTCATATTAAAACCATGACTAGAATTGCAAAGATCTTCTTTTCTAAAAGGTAGACCTTTCTTTCTTGTCAATTCTTTCTTTTAATTTTTATTTGCTTTTAATGTTTTGGTTCTTACGCTTTGAATTTACGTATTAATTCAGAATTTACTTCCAGAACTAACTCTTGGTTTGCTTTCTAGAAGGAATTTGAGGTAGTTGAATCTTGACCATTGTTCAATTTATTATATGAGTGGCTTGATGTTCTGTAGTCCATATTCATTGGCGATTGAAAATCCTGTTAATAAATCAAATAAGTCAATGCTTCCCTTTGCCCTTCTCCCTAACTTCTGTTTTTTTTTTTTTTCTTTTTTTTTTCTCCTTGTGAGAATATAGAAAATGGATTAAAAAAAACAAAATTATAAACTTGATGCAATTTACAAAATTATAAAAAATTCATGAAAATGCACTAATGTTTTTGTGTCCTCAATCATCACGAGACTTCAACCAACACATGAACACTTTAGAAATGCCTTGGACATGAAAAGGACGGATCTAAAGAGAATAACTCGACATTTTAGAATCTCAAAAGAATTCCAACTCTACAATGGTATAAAGAACAGATTTCTTAGGTAAATATGATAAAAGATGAAAAGATAGTCACTACCTAAGAAACAAATTTTGTGGTGGAATAGTAGGAGGCAAAACAATTATCTTCATCTCGTAGTTTACCATGATTGTGCACATGACTTTTGACTATTTTTTTAGTTGATACTCTTGCTTTGAGTATATTTATGAGATGTTAATTCAAAACATTTTTTTTACTTTCAAAATATTTTCTATTAGTTTTACCTTGTGGATGGTGGTTGGTTTATTCACGTATCATATGACATTGTCTTAATCTATGTTGGAAAATTTAGAAAGTTGTCATTATTTTGCTCTTTATTTTGACGAGTAGCTTCTAATTATACTATTTTCTTTATTTATTTCAAATACCTTTATAAAGTAAAATTCATTAAAAGCTAGGTATTCTTTATTTTGTTTTGTGCTATGTTACTTTAACATAATAATTAATTTTCTTCTACTTAAAAAAAGAAGAAAAATTGCAAGCATGACTGAAACTAATAATGGAGTGGATATTCTTAATCTTTCTACAGACACTTAGGCTCTGTTTGGTTGTGAATTCAAAATGTAATTTCACAGGTGTATTTCAGTATGATGTTTGGTTGTGTGTTTGGAATCAACTTTCCAAACCTCTGCAGAGAGCTCTGTATTACAGCCGCGTTTTTTGTGAAAATTTTGGCCAGGGGAAGACCACCCGGACGTCCTTAGGGACTACCGCCCGGACGTCCTTGGGGACATCCACCCGGATGTCCTCTGCTGTACAGGGTTTTTTTTTTTTTTTTTTTTTTTGCAATTGATTTATATAATTGGAAAAAAAAATTTCTGAAATTTTTTTAATTTTTAATGTGCTTTAAAATAATTTTGAATTGTATATTTAGTTATGAGTTGTAAATTTTTGTATCACATATCAAATATCACATCAACAATTCCCCACTCAAATCAAACCTCTTTTCCAAAACTATTTTCAAAACTCTTTACCAAACAAATTTTCTACACTCAAATCATAATTTTACAACACACAAACTCAAAATACAATTCATACTCTCAAATCACATTTACAAAACACAACCAAACGCAACCTTAGGGCTCGTTTGGTTTGATTTTCTGAAAAAATTTTGGGAAATTTTCTCTACAAATAAGTTTTCAAAAATAATCAAACCAAACAAATTTTCCCAAAAAAATTTCTCAAAACTTGTAAACCAAACAAGTTTTCCAAACAAATCTCTCTCTCACACATATCAAATCAATCACTTTTTCCAAAACTCTATCTCAAAATAATTTTCCAAAACATCTTTTAAAAAAAACTAAACCAAACATATTTTCGTACTTTTTATCTCTAAAACACATCTCTCAAACACAAACCAAACATACCCTTAATCTTTCTACAGACATATCAATTTCTTCCACTTACATAGAGAGCACGGCTTACCTCATACTACATTTGATTTCATGTTAAAATTTGCTTGAACCACGGACATGGGTGATCGTGCAAAGCACGACGCCGCGCAACTAGTACACATATAAGAGGGAGTTTATTGTGCTACAGTATTTGTGGCTTTCTTTTGCAGTTTTCCCTTTTGCCCCTTTCATTTGTTGAATTTTCCAAGTCATCTGATGTACTTGATTTTCTTAGTACTTACTATTTTGGACTATTTTGTAATTTCATGGCCTAACTTTGCCTGTCATATTAAAGTGTTCATAACATGGCCACTGCCTTTGTTTGGAGCAGAAAGAGCAGAGCATGTCTCTGTCATTTTACACTCTTCTTCAGTGTCTACATCGCTCTTCCTCTCTTTGGCAGGGATGATGATCTAGACGACGGTGAGATTGACAGCTTTATTGACAGTGAGACCGATCGATGCACCACTTTGATTTCGAATCGAAACCCATAGAAGATGAGGTCCAAGAAAGATCTCGACCGAAGATCTGTATCGCCATGGCTTCAGAATCCTGACTGAAGATGGGGTACAAGGAAGATCTCCCTTGAAGATGAACTCTTCCGACAACTTCACCAGCAGAATCGCACGAGGTACTTTTGCCATAATTTGCCAATTCTAGGCTGAGATCAGTTTTCTTTTTTTAATTTAATAATTTGATTTTTTGTGACTCCATGGTTTTTTTATTTGAGAGAATCTGATGTTGAAGTAGTTGATGTTTCTCTTTTAGTCCATTATTTATTGAATTATATATATATATATATTTAGGTTTAGTCAGACTCAAGACAACATGTAGACTATTTTAACTAAAATTTTAAATTAAATTTTAAGCTATTTTTTTATTTCAATTCTTAGTTAATCCATATTTTGCCTATTTAAAGATGTGTGGTTCTATGTATCTCTGCTAGCTGAGTAGTTTTAATTGGAATTGGTTGTCATTTTGTTCCAGTCAAATCCATCAATTTCACTATGGATATTATTGATTAAAGTAGAATTGGCAATATTGCTATGACCTTTTATTGATGACCACATTGTGTCTGCTAAAAACCCTTTTATCATTTGTAATTTCTTAATTCTTTGATTTTTGATTCTTTGGCTTTTGATCTCACTATACATGCTGCTCCATTGCTAAGTGAATCAACAAATATTGTTTGTATGTGTTGTAATATTTTGGAAGCTTCACGCGTCCTAAAGTTGGTAAGGGTCAGTCAATATCTTATGCACTTTTAATTGCGTAATTCAAAGCCCGATTCGCATCATTATGCTCAATAAAAGGAATGAGGGAAGCTCCAATAGAAAAATACTGGAAGGGAAATGGCAACAAACTCCTATTTTCCTTTCATTACGGTTTATTTGGTCGATAACTCTGAAAAGATAGATTACCTATCTTTTCTTTCATTTCGGGAGAAATACAAATTTAGGAGAGCTTGATAATTGCATACCATCAAATTTTTGAAAAATACCAAATGGGAGCATCCGTTCAACAAAGACAAGGCATTTCTCTTTTCTATCAACAAAGACAAACACCACTCCATCTTCTCTCTCACAAAGCAAAATGGACTTGCATAGATTAGCTAAATTCCCTCTCCTCTTCACTTCTTCACTCCTATGTAGTTCTACTAGGATTGTATCTCATTCCTCTAATTATTTCATGTGTTGATTTGATTCTTTTTTTATTTATTTATTTATTTATTATATTTTAACTTTGACATTATAGAAATCCACCTAACATTTTAATTTGCTTACTGTTCATTTTAATACATAGTGGTTATGTCAATGAGCTCTTCTGAAGCAGTTATGCACAAATGCACAATCTGACAACACTTTTTAAATTAATATAGTTTACAATTAGATGTTATTTTATATAAGGATCAAAGTAACAGTCAATGTTAATACTCCAATTTTAATTCATATGTTTAATGCTATTTTTTTTCACAATGATGCAACTATTTTCTATTTTAAGAATGTTGAAGAAGAAAAATCATACCTAAAGCAAGTTCGGCAGAAAAATCATCAAATCTCACTCCTACTTGACCACCTAGATTATTTGGAATTTTTGTTCAACTCTATAAAAACTACATTGCTGATTTTTTATTTCTATTTCATTGCTGACAAAATGATGGGTAAACAAAGAACTTGAAATGTGTTTTACATAAAGTCATATCATTTGAAATGTGTTTTGCGTATGTATTCATAGTGTAGATTTTAGCATAAGCATGCGTGTATTATGCATGTGTTAGTCATAGATAGATCACTTATGCTTATACATTTCTTTCTATTGTTTGGTTTGCAGAACAACATAAATTGAGGAATGATCATGGATGGAGCAAACATAACTGGTTTTCTTCTATCAAGGAAAGCTTTTAGCTAAAAGTGCAACCAAAATAAAGCACAGGTTTACAAAATTTCCAACATGATTATTCTTCTTCTTCTAAAATTTCCCACTTCCTCAAGCTTATAGATTGAATCCAGTTCACCTAGCTAATTATTGATTTAGAACATATGATATTGAGAATAGACTTTAACCCATTCCATTTACATAAACATATATTTTCTTAACACAGAATGACCCTTAATAGAAAAGGGGAGGGGTGGGGTGGGGCGCGGTGAGTATAACTTGACTTTTTTATTTTTCCCTGTAATTTTAAATTTTCAAACATACAATAAATTATCTAACTTCAACATAATGTCGTCTTTGTTTGTTTGTTTGTTTGTTTTGTTTTGTTTTGTTGTCTTTCATATATGAATGTTTGTAGGGTTTGAGCACTGTCTAGAACTTCGAATTTTGCTAAATGTTTTGATTGTGTTCTATTAAATTTCCTACTATCATGCCTCTCACTAAAGAACACTATTAATGTTTACCATTGCACGCTATTTGTCATACTCCTTGTCAACATCATTGTAATTTCAAAATATTTCTTGATTTTGAGTTCCTTAGTTTGGAGAAGAAACCTCTAGAATTTGTTGTTCGTTTCTTCATGGAAATGCCTTGTTTAGATTTATCTAAATAGTGAGGCATTGCTTGCATTTGGCCAAGCCTCCTCTTGAAATATAAGTCATTAGTATTATTTCTTTGAAATTTAAAAAAAAAAAAAAAATCCTTTCTATACAATTATTATTAGCTTTCTAGAACAATGCTTTAATGGAACTAACATGAGATGCGTACGTGTTAGCACCTTTCTATGGCAAGTATGTATGTGTATTTTTATTTTTTTACAAGTAAGAAACAATTTTAAAAGAACCATATGTACTTATTAATTAGTCTTTATTGCAGACACTTTTGAGAATGAAGAATCCAAACACACATTTATGGAGGAAAAAAATTGATAATATGTTGGCTTCAAGTGCAAACCTGATGGCTAGTGCGATCGCATTCTTAGAAGGTTTTATCTGGGGAAGTCCATTACAATTAGAAAAAATAAAATTTCATAACCACACCCCCCCCCCCCCCCCCCCCCCCCCCCCCCCCTTCAAGTTTTGCAAAATATGCACCATGGATTTTTATTTTATTTTTGCTCATATACTTTCATTCTATTTGTTTTGTAGGGACCCTACAGTTCCCGTAGTGAGCTGGTCCAATATTTGCAAATATGTTATGTTTCCATCTATAGCGGTCACAACTGTAGCTGAACGTGGGAAGCAGCAAGTTACAAGTAGCATGCAACAGGGTAACATCAGTAATTAGTTATCAAAGATTAAGGATCCTTTTGGATGGATGCAAATTTCAAATCAAGCAATTTGAGATTGCTTGAAACATGGGCATGGACTATTGTGCAAAGCACGACGCCTCGCAACTAATATATATATAAGCTGTGGTTTGCTGCTTGTGGCTTCTGCTTTTTTTTTTTTCTCCTATTTTGCTTTTAACTTGTTTTGAAATTACTATTTTGTCTTTTAGTTTGGTTAATGAAACAATTTGGATGGTGGCTTTTTGAAAATTATATAATAAATTTTGGTTGTTTTGGTTGAAAATGTTTGTCATGGGTTGCCTATTTTGCTTTTTTAATTTGTATAATTTACTAGTAGTGTATTAATTTGAGTGAAGATTGTCTCGTAAATACGCAGACATTTTTTGTCAATTATGAAAAATAATTTTTTTAGTTTTTAATAAATTACAAATATACCAATAATTTAAAATATAAATTAGTTTTATAATATTGTAAATTACAACTATCGTTTATTATAAATTTTAATTTAACACAATAATAATAAGAAAAAAAAAACTACTCGCCTATGTAATAATAAATTATCAAAATTATTCATTGAAAAATATTTCTCATATTATTAAAAAGTATTAATTGACTTAGTGCTTTATTTATTAACAAAATGGTGAATTAAAAGATATTTTTCATATCATTAAAAATTATTAATTGACTTAATGATTTATTTATTAATAAAACTAGTCATTTGTTATACGAGTACGATTTATTTATTAATAAAATGGGTCATTTTTATACGTATGTATCCTTTTCTGTTTCTTTGTTAGTTTAGTATTTTTTTTAGATGGGAAAATTATTTTATCTCTTTTATACTAAAATGTATATTTTATTTTGTTTATCTTTGTGTCTTCACATTTTCTGCAATAATTTCGGTTATTTTAGTTATTGAAAAAGGAAAAAGTATAATTATGTTAAAATGACAGGACTTATTATATTTTTTTCTAATTACTATTATTTATAATACAATTTATATAATTGTATTATATATCTAATGAGTTAGTCTATTTAATTTCATAAAATAATATTTTCTTTTTAAAAATTATCAACATATAAAATTTAAATATGCTGTAATAATAGCTCATGCATTGTACACGGACTTTTGTAAATTACGGCTCATAAAACGAGTTAAAAATCACTTCCTAACTTCTAACTCACTTCCTCTCTTACATAAAAAAGTCAGAAAGCCAAAAAAAATTAAAAAATCAACTTTTAACCATCTTTTCAAAATATTTCTATTATATATATGTGAAGGATTAGAGAGGCTCATGACTGAAATAAAAGAAAAGAAAAAGAAAAAGAAAAGAAAGAAAGAAAATGGTAGCCAAGAAATTTAAATGGAATCTTTTTTATTCTTTGGTTCCAACTTGATGCCTCCGTGAGTCTCTGCAGTAGCCAACACCGCGTGGAGCCCAACGTGTAAAAAAATGAAAACCCCCTAATTGCTTTGCTGTGTTTCCCATTTGATTTCTTTGAAACTGTTTGAGGGTCTGCATTTCTTTTCATTACATTTTCAAAAGTTGTGAGTGAAAATTGATTCAACTCTTTTCTCATCTGGTTTTGATTTCAATTCCAATTCTCAAAACAGATTAGAGTATGCCTGATCTACTTATTTCTCCCCTTGTTAGTTCAATTTTGAAAACCTTGAACTCTTTAGTGCTAAAAGAGTTTGGGATAGCATGGGGTTTGAAAACAGAGCTACAGAACCACACCAAGTACCCATTCAAGCAGTCCTTCAAGATGCAGAGACCAAGCGAGGGAAGAGCGAGGCTCTGAAGAATTGGCTTAGAAAGCTCAATGATGCAGCTTATGATGCAGACAATCTGGTGGATGAGTTCATGATTGAAGCTCAGAGAAGAAGGATGGATTCTGAGAGAGGCATTAAACCCCAAGTAAGTGCCTTTTTCTCTCTTCGAAACCGGCTTATATTTCGATTGAAAATGGGGCATAAGATCGAGGATATGAGGGATAGGTTAGATGCCATTGCTGGGGAGAAAAATAAGTTTCACTTGAGGGAAGGTGTGGTGGAAACCGGAGAAGTTTGTGGGATGGAGAGAGGACAAACTGATTCAATGGTGAATGAATCAGAAATTTATGGGAGAACTGATGAGAAAGAAATGATAACTGAAATGTGTTTACACAGTAGTGCAGTAATTGCTTTACCTCAACATGGAAATTCCATCTTGCTTGCTAATGGTCGAGTGCAAGTTTTTTTTACAAAACTTGAGTTCTTTCATATTTCTCAAATGTAAGTTGCTTTGAACTTATTTCCCAAACCGATGTTATTTTGAAAATACTACTTTAGACTTGAAGTTGTGTTTTGAAAACAATGAGAACATGACTTCAACCTTTAAAGTCGTGTTTCACATGACAATATTTGAAAAAAAAAAAATGATTTAAAAGAACTCAACTTGGCTAAAAAAAAATAAAATAAAAACTCAAACTTAGTCGAATGCCCTATTGAGGAAGGAGCTTTGATAATTTAGGAGCAATCGGACTAGTCTGGGAAGTATGATAGAAATGTCACAACAATTACATTTAAATGCATAAATTGAAATGAAATTATCGATTTCTACATATAATAACCTGCAATACATGCAATAATCTGATCCTCTTCGTCTTCTTCTTTTTTAATATTTTAATTATAATTTTATTATATTTATATTTGAATATTGGATTGTTTTACTATATCTTGTGTAGTGATATTTTGAACAAGTGTCTCTGACTTGTTGAACTTTAGCACTACAACAAAAAACACTATTGGCGACTAAAATGGGAATTTTCGTCGCTGAAAGTCATGGAATTGGCGACTAAAATGGAATTAGTCGCCAAAATTGGTCACTTTTGCCGACTAAAAGACTTTAGTCGCCGAATGTAATGGTTTTAGCGACTAAAAGGCAGTTTAGTCGCCAAATATAGGGGTTTTAGCGACAAAAATATTTTTAGTAGCCAAAGGTTAGGGTTTTTGGCGACTAAAACCATTTGGTAGCCAAACGTTAAGGTTTTGGCGACTAAAAACCACTTTGGTCGCTGAAGGTCAAGCTTTTTGGCTACTAAAAAAAAATTAGTAGCTAAAAACAGGTTTATGGCGACTAAAATTCACTTTAGTAGCCAAAGGGGAGGTTTTTGGCGACCAAAAACAAGTTTAGTCGCCAAAAGGGTAGGTTTTTAGGCGGAATGGTTTTCTTTAGCGACGGAAAATTAATTAGTAGCCCAAAAATAATACAATTGGCGACTAAATAATTTTTTTAGTCGCCAAAAGTGATCTAAAATTTTTTTAATAAAATAATTTATTTTTTACATAAATTATATTTTGAATATATATAATTACATTTATATATATAGTTGTGTATTAATACTGATGAAAGTAATATATAAATAATATAAGTTGCAATTATAGTCATGAGATGGCTCAGTGGCATAGTGGGGTGGAGTGTATGGTTAAGGTTTGGAACTTGGAGGTCCTAGGTTCGAACTGTGGGAGCTTCTGAGGCACAAAGGAAAATTTTTTTTTTTTTCAAAAATGTTTTTGGCGACTAAAAAAAAATAGTCGCCAAATGTATAAATAATAAAAATAATAATTCACTATTAGCGACTAATAGTTTAGTCGCCAAAGGTATAATTTCCAAAAATGGAATTGACTATTGGCGACTAAAACCTTAGTCGCTGAAAACCTGTGTATTGCCGACTAAAAGTTTTTTTTGTCGCCAAAGGTATTGCCGACCGTCTATTTGCGACAAACCCGGCGACTAAAAGATTTTGTCGGGGAAAGTGGAAATTTGACATTTGGCGACTAAAAAGGGACTTTTGGCGACTAAAAATTTAGTCGCCAAAGGTGTATTTTCTTGTAGTGTAGACTAGTGCATTCACATTTGAAGGTAGTGTTTTGATGGCAAATGTAGAATTGGAAGGCACAAACTTAAATCGTTTATTGTATTCGAAACTTAACTCAACTCAACTATCCCTATTTAAGGGGAAGAAGAAAAGAAATTAATTAATTAATTTTTATTTTTATTTTTGAAAAAGAGGGAAGAGTATGAAAAATCTAGAAATCCCTGGATGTTGATTTGTGATTATGTATCAATTTTAAACAGTAAATAACAATCTCCATCAAACAATCAAGACAAATCGACACAACGATTTTACGTGGAAAAATCACAATTGGAGCGCCTCCAATTGTAATAAAAAAACCAATGGCAAGAGCCACAAAACAATCCACTAAGAAGACAAAGGAATTACACAAGTGTACTTTTAATTACCTAGCGAATTCATGCCCGAATTGAACCGACCCCTATGTGCCTCTTCCAGTCCCGTCTTCACCTCGCAATTGTTTTGCCCAACGTTGAATCCACAACGCCGATGAACCACTCTAAAATCCACCAAAGCTTCAGGCTCAAATTCCATAGAATCTACCGAATAATAACACTCTTTTGTATTGAATAAACAAACAATCCTTTGATGTATACTTCTTAAACCATGAGTTGAATACTCAATCAAACATAAAAAAAAAACTAGCAAAATAGCCTCAAAAGAAAACCCTAAAACCCTCCAAGAAGATCTGAAAAACCTAATCCTAAATTTGGAGCAACTTGAGATGTTATAGAATTAGAAATCGCGAGGTCCGCTCGAGCGTGGGAATGGACGCTCGAGCGGGGACTCTATATCGCGTGTTCCAAATCAGGATGTACACTCGAGCGCAAAAACACCATCACAGTATATTTGCAGACAGGTCAAACTGTTGGAACTCAACATTCTCTACTCGAGTGTACAAATGGCCGCTTGAGCGGACATGCAACTTTGAAAGCATTTTTGCATTTTGCTTCGGGGGCGCTGCCCTTCAACCCCGCTGTGGCGCTTCCCCGGACCCACTAAGGGGTGTTGTCCTCTGGACCCTCGCGAGCTCGATCCTTGTCACAGTCAGCGAAGTGGCAATCATGAAAGAATTAGCACCACAAACTTCTCTGCAAGGCACAATTCGGGTTGGATTCGCTTCTAAAAATTCATAGCCTCACTGAAATAAAAGTACGAAAACAAGAACAACTTAAAGGAGTTTTTTCAAACGGGATTGCCAAGAATAAAAACCTAACAATACAGAAATTGTAATTTTGTATTGTGGCATGATTGATGATGATGCATAATAATGCAGGAAATCCCATAAACAAATGGTGCCATCTTGTGAAGTTCTTGATGCCTGGATTCTCATTATTATTTTTTGTTTGCTTATGTAGTTATTATGGTGAAGAATGTTTTGCTAGAAGTAGAATGTGTGCTTGTGAACTTTTGTTTGATAGAAAACTAATGTTACCTGTGAGTGTTAACTCGAATGGTAAGTTGTTTAGGTTTAATTCAAAATGTCTTAGTTTTGAGTCTTAATATCCTATTTTGTTTGATATGTGAAGCTAATGAACGGTTTCTCACTTCAAATACTTCAAAAGGTTGAAACTTAGAAGCTCAACTCCCTTATGACATGATTCATATACACTCAATCAAATCCAACTCGCTTACTATATATGCTCATGTTTGGAAAAGAAAAGAAAAAAAATAAAAAGATAAAGTGTTAATTACATTTTTTGGTCTTTGGAGTATGGGTTTCGTGTCATTTTAATCCCTAATGTTCAAATTGTATCAATTTACTCTCAATATATAAAAGTGTTTTAATTTGAACTTTAGTAGTTAAATTGTGTCGATTTGGTTCCCAATATATAAAAAGTATTTCAATTTAGTTTTCCAATCTAACTTGTTAATAGACACATAGAGTGTGTTTGTTTGGACGGACTGAATAAGGGGGGATTGTAATCCATCGGACTGTTAGTCCTGGGATACATTATCCCTGGACTATTTGGTTGAATTGGATTTGTATCCAATGTTTGTTTAGTCATGGGATAAATGTTTAGATTGGACTATTTTTAGTGAATCCAATGTTTGGTTAGACAGACTGGATAAGTATAAATGTTCAAAAAACTATTTTACCCTTGTAATTTATAATTTTTATTTAATATATAACTTTAAATTTGTAATCTATAATTTACAATTTAATAACACTAAAAATTTTCAGTAATTTATAAGGCTATAATTTTTAATTTAATATTTTCAATTAAATTAAATTTATAATTTATATTTTTTATTTAAGATATAATTTTAAATTAACAACACTAAAAAAATTATAAGGCCATAATTTTTAATTTATTATTTTTAATTAAATTTAATTTATAATTTATATATTTTTATTTAATATATAATTTTAAATTAACAACACTAAAAAAATAATTTATAAATGTTCAAAAGATTATTTTACCATTTTCCAATTTTTTATTAAGTAATAGCATGAGAGTAAAATGGACATTTCACAAATTAGTTCTATGGCATACCAATCTCATAGAAACAATCTCACCCCTTCTCCTAGGATAAAATAATCACTTTTATATATTAAAACACTTTTATATATTAGAGGCCAAATTGACATAATTTAAATATTAAAAATGAAATTAAAATGCTTTTATATATTGAAAATAAAAAATAACGCAAGACTTATGTTTTAAGATTAAAAATGTAATTTATCCAAAAATAAAAGAAAGATAAATGGAGTGTTGATACTTTTCCAACTTGAAGGGTCCTCAAGTCTATGCAGAAGTCATCAACACTGCGTGTGGATTCCCAAATGAAAAAAAATACCGAGTAATAATTACGAATCAGATCCCTCGTTAATTTCTTTCCTTAACTTCTAACTTATTGGATTATTCGGTCCACTTTTGGGCACAATTTTGATAATCTGAACCGTTCACATTTTAAGATTTGTTGAGTATATTATACTTATAAAAAATCAAATTGATCGGATATTAAAAACTATGTGTTCGGATCATCGAACTACAAACCATTTTTAAAAGAAAATTTAATAAACAGTTTTCAAAACACATGTTTTCTGATATCCAATAAACTTGATTTTTTAGAGGTATGATGTACTCAACAAATCTTAAAATATGAACGGTTCGAATTATTAACATTGGGCCCAAAACTGAACCCAATGACCTAATAAGCAAGAAATTAAGGAGGGAATCCTAATTCATTAATTACACACAGTGGAAGTCAAGGAAAAAAAATTATGTTTATGAAAAAATTTATAATTATAATTATAATTATTAATATTTATAATTTTTTTATTAATTTATAATTATTTTTCTAAAATTTCACTAATATGATAATTTCCACACAAAAAAAAAAACCCATAAATAAGCAATCATAATTGCAGTGTTTCCCATTTCATTTTTTTGAAACTTACTTTGCTTGGTTTGAAAATTTTTAAAATAGTTTTTGAGTTTTTAATTTATATATTTTTGTTCTTAACAAATTTTTTTAATATTTAAATTAATTTTTTTAATTTTAAATTCATTTAAGGGAAATTTATCGGAAAGTCCTTTATGGCTGAATTGTGTTCCGTTTGGTCCTACTGATTTTTTCTTTGATTGGCAACTCCATATTAGGTGGGATTGCTTACCCATAAGTCCTTTTTTGAATATTTTTTATGTGGCCTGGACGGATATGTCCTCGCCTATTATATGGGATGTTCTGTTTTTCCATATTGGTATGTGCAATCCCAGCAATTGTGGGTACTGACAGTGGGTCAAAATTTATTTAAGAGGTATTATAATTAGGGTTTGTATTGTGGGTTCATGTTGATCTGCGCGGCTTAGGAATTCATCCACTTACGTTCACACCGTCATATTACACAGGTTCTCTCTGCATTTTGTATTAAAGATTCCCCCCACCATTCCCACACTTCAGTAATTCCCCCCTCACCTCTGCACAACTTCCTTGCTTTTGTGGAACACACCGACATGTGAATGTTTACAGATAAACATTCAACTCCACAAACACAATACCCATTCACAACGATGCACAATTCCCATTGTAATTGTATTTCTATCGCAATTTTTTTCATTTTGGGTTTATGGGTCTTTCTCACATACTTAGTCGTGTGTTATTTCTTATTGATACCTGTGCCGTTATGCAGATGGACGCCTTTTTGATGCTTCTTTGTTCTTACCGGTCCACGAATGTCGCATGTAATCTGCAATCATCAAACACATTTGTTGAGTTTGTCGATTATGTTTGTTCGAAGTTTGCCGGACTTCTGCCGGGAAATTTCTTGTTGTTCTATAAGATTCCCGGTTATAACAACTTCTCCTTACAGAATGATGTGGACCTGAAGAATATGGTTTGCCTTGCGCGCTCGTTCCAGTTGCAGTTAATTGACGTGGTCATTGAACAACATCCTCGTCGGGATGACAACACTCCTACCATTGACCCAATGATAACCCACGCACAGGGCACAACGGGGGCTACACTACTTAATGATTTCGGAATGGACGATGATGTCGACCTGCTGCAATCATTTTGTCCGCACAAGGAGAAAGTCTTCCTTTCGGCTCCATGGGCAAAAGGTTTTACCCACATCGGACAACATTTCGAAGGTGGGGCTTCTGAATTTCGCAATGTATTACGGAAATACGCCGTTGAATGTGGGTTCCAGATCAAATTTCTGAAGAACGACTCCGTTCGGGTAACGGCTATCTGTGCTATGAACGAATCGAAGTCTTGCACGTGGTCTGTGCACGGACGGAAATTGGAGGCAAACGGATTTTTCTACTTACGAAAATGGAACAGTGAACACAGTTGTGGCGTGGCTGTGCGTACATCCACACACCCACTTGTTGGGTCTGATCTTGTGGCCGACATTGTATCTGAACATGTACGTGATAGACCACTAACCCGTCCGACCGAAGTGATATTGGACTTGAAACAAGATTACAGGCTCGATATAAGTTACCGGGTGGCCTGGCTAGGTGTTGAAAAAGCGAGGGGAGAACTGTTCGCTGCACATTCCATTTCGTTTGACCAGTTACGTTGGTATAGTAATGCAGTATTGGAACACAACCCCGGGACCTACATCAACATTGAATACGATGATCACACCCAACGGTTCACACGCTACTTCATTTCATTCAAAGCATGCATCGATGGGTTCTTTATTGCCGTCCTTTGCTTTTCCTAGACGCCACGTTCCTCAAAGGCCGCTTCAAAGGTTTTCTACTTGCCGCCACTGCAAAAGACGGAAACCAAGGTTAGTTCGTTCAATTTAAACCATGACACTACCCCATTCACATGACAACCAACCATACCACCTTCATAATATTTTTTAACGTGGTCATTAACCACCGGCGCTATGTTTCTGTCACAACCCTTGCATACAGTACATAATTAGTTCTACAAATTTTTGCAAATCCGCAGGTTTGTTCCCTTTATCCTATGCGGTGGTGGATTCCGAAAATACCTCAAACTGGTCTTGGTTTCTTCATCATCTCGCGCAGGTGGTTCATGGGGACAGACCTCTAACCTTTGTATCGGATCGGAACCTTGGTTTGCTTGAGGCAATGCCAACCGTATTTCCGAATGCAGAACATGCATTCTGTCTACAACATTTGCAGGGGAACTTAAGGGACAGGTTGCGTTACACAAACAGTATGCATCAGGAGGTTTGGTTAGCAAATTACGACATTGTGCATGCGCACCAACTGTTACCGCTTTTAACCACAGAGTTTAACAATTCCATAAATCGGGCCGTTCTGTTGCATCTGAATTCCTAGCAAATGCACATCCACAACATTGGGCAAATGCATTTTTCAGGTCCGTCCCACATGCTCCTCAAAAAATGAACATGCACAACACATTTCCTCATAATGTTCATACTTATTACCCTACATGTTGTACTCATTTTGCAGGGGGCGGCGTTATGGCGAAATGTGCTCAAATGCTGCAGAATCATTCAATTCATGGGTCCAGGAGGCCCGTAACCTCCCAATCACAAGAATGGTTAACAGCATACGGACCAAATTGATGCGACAAATGGCGAAACGTAGAGACGCTTCCCAAATGTGGACCGGCACCATATGTCCCAAAATGGAATATCAATTAGAAAAGCATTCAACGAAGGTAGATCATGGAAAGTGAGCCAATCAAACACTGATGTGTACAAAGTGCACTCTTTCCCATCGGTCACTGTTGACATCGGACGACGCACTTGCTCATGTTTCAAGTGGCAACTCAATGGGTTCCCTTGCGCACATGCGATGGTTGCTGTCCGTAAGAGTGGGCGGGATTTGAACACATTGGTCGAACCATACTTCCATGTGTCTGAGTTTCGTGCCACTTATGCATCAAGCATTTTCCCAATTCCCACTATTGAGCAACCGCCTTTCAACCCAAATGATTTCGTCATCAAGCCCCCCACCGTGAAACGTCCACCCGGTAGACCAAAGAAGAAGAGGATACTGTCAAAGGGGGAACATGTTTAGCAAATCAGATGCGGCAGATGTGGGCGCATGGGGAATCATAACAGGAAGACATGCAACGAACCCATTTAACCACATCCTTCCACCCAGCCACAACAGCACTAAACTGTTATTACTATTCAAGTTTTTTCCTCGCCATATTCGATACAATACTTTCTTATTACTATTCCAGTTTTTTCCTCGCTACAATATTTTTGTTTCAATTGTTTCGGTTACAATAATTGTGTGCGACGCCACACGACTATGTCATAGCCAATTTACTATCATTGGCACACTCAGTTATTAATAATAGGTTTCCTTCATTTAATTCGATATATGTTATCTCCACAACAGACTTGGTATTTCCATCACAAATTTTGACATCCGTGGATGGAACCAATATGGCAGATTATACCTCCCACAACATTTTTGCATGTGTTTTTACGTGAATTCTGAACTGCAGTATTTTACAACTACAACAGAACATGCAAGTACGTTCTGAATTCATACTGACTTACACACAATCTGCATTCGTGGTTGGTATGAAAACAGGCAGGGTAACCAACCCCAGCATGTGGACGTCATTTAGTGAATATTACACTACACCCTTTTCACATCAAGAACATATTAGTACCTCTGTCATGAATTCATACAAGCTTACCAGTGCGAACATCACGGCACAAACACACATTTACGATGCTAACATCAAACAAAACATGCCACTCACACCATCACCACACACAGACATTCCCCATACCAACAAACAGTCGCACCCTACCCCAAACGCTGCACTTTAAACAACGCCAGCAAGACGACGAGAACAACAACTAGTAACTTAGATTTCCATATCGATGCAACTACACATTCACATTACAACGTCCCCTTCGAACAGGATCAACAACTTAGCACACATAAACCCCCTCCCATCCAAGATTTGCACCGTACTACACATACTACACTTCCTACCACGCAAGCCAAAAACAAATTACAATACCTTATCAGTCCAACTTAAATCCCATTTCGACAACACATTCATATCACCAGATGCATCCGTGATGCCCAACCACATACACGTACCGCGCGCCACACACACATTCATGAATGAGATGAATGCAAACACACATACATATAACCAGGACATAAATGCATAACACTTGGTAATAAAACTGCCAACAATAAATAAGTATTTCAAACGTGCGCATTGAACACTATAATTCAACACAGTTGTGAAACGGAGTAACGTAATAGTTCTTCTTTGTTTATAATCTAGGCATAATCTAATTGAAACGTAACTAAAACTATCCACGACAAAACCCACATTATATACCAAATCATTATGCAAAAACCATAAAACCAACACATAAACTATAAACAGTTTGTACTGCAACTGTCAACCAAAAAAACTATTTCCAAAGTGTAATCTACGCAGTAAAATTAAAAGTAGTTGTAGTACGTAGTAACGTAACAGTAATTGAACTTCCATCACCCAACCATTCGGCCCATGTTGCTCATCACACCACGTATAGGATCTCCTATGAATCTTTTCACCATGTCCGCACGTAACACGCTACAGTTGCCTCCTTCTAACGACCGCCCCACATCAACATGATTCACATACTGTCTCATTATTGTGCAAACAATAATCGCATAGTCCATGCTGCAACAACACACATTACAAACGGTCCGTCAACAACACACATCAGAAATCTTCTGCAAGAACAACCTTGTTGAAAAAAAAAAAAAAAAACACGCTGCACTAACGTTTCCGTACGCTGCTGGGGGCATTCCGAAACTGATTCCACCATCATATCAAAATCCTGCGTACCAACCAGTTGATCCAAGCCATTTGCAGCCATTGCTTGCCGCTGAATGTCAGTTACAATGTTTTTCTGCGCAATAAAAGCAAACCCAATGAGAATATATAACATGTAATTCCAATACACGTACATACTCGTCAACTCTAACATGATTCAAATCAACCCACCAGTTTTACGGCCTCCGCGTAGTGCACACCGCCGGTACTGGTCCTACTCCGCATCGAATTGTAGTGCTTCCAGCTTCCGTCCTCAATATCATAAACCACTAATGTCCAATGACCAAGGTGGCAAACCAGGAAATGCATGTAACGTGCACCCCAGCATGTAGATTGCTCGTCACATAATTGAATCTTGCCTCCACATTGTCATCTTTCATCACGTCCTGCACACATCAAACCCACAACAAACCAAAATAACAATATCACTCCACACCATCCACAAACAATGACACACAATGGAGACCTAAAAAAAACTTACCCAGCATATGCTGCTGAACAAATAAGAGTTCTCCAGAAAATCTTTTCCCGCATTCAACCTTTCCTGCTCATCAGACAGCACCTCTGCGAAGGCGTCAATAACCTGCCACAAACAGTGCCAAAATCCAAATAAGACCAATATTCACACATTCACACATATTCACAAAACAGATATTTCGGTAAACCAATATGACCCATAACACAATTGGTAACACTTACATTCCCCCGCACACCTGATTGCCTCACCAGTGACCTAACGTCCGAAAAATATACTGCATTCCCATCAATTCGACCAACCCACATTACAGCCTTACACACGTGTCAACATATAACATTACAATTACATAAACGACAATAATATTGTGTACTACAGTACAAAAAACTACCACTGCAATTAGTATTCCACACCTTAAAAATTATACCCACAAACACACACGGTACTGACCTATCACCGTATCTATCATACGCATTGTTTATCACATCTTTTTCTGTCTCAGTCATCATCTTCCACACTGTGTTACGATTCGTGATTCCAAAACCTGTGAAAATTTTCTTCCCATCACCAACACTGTCCACATCAATCACACTTTCGCGTTTCATCACATTGACACTACATCCAACCCCCCCGGTCTTAGAAATGTTCACTTCGTTGTTCATTACTCGTCCCCTACACCTCAACTCTGGGTACTCAAACCCTGATAACTTCAGATTTTTCCTCACTTTACCTTTGATGTTACGTACGAAGGAGTTCATACCACTCACAGCACTGCCACCTTTCGTCAACAAAGGACTCATAACAACAACGTCATTGTCATCTGCTTGGATGGGATCGTGCATTTCGTTGTTGTCAACCATGGGAACATATGCGACGGGAGAGGCGTCCACCATGATACCATATTCAACAGTCGGGCAGTGGTCCAGTCCATTACCAACACCAACCCCATTACCAACAACATATCTGTCAACACAAGGGTCCGTGACATTCACACTGGAAAAATGTTGCGTCACACTATGCACTGCTTGCTCAGCAACTTGTTCCTTAAAGGCTGCAAGGCTCCGTCGTAACTCGGCATTCTCAGCTACAAGTTTCTTGCATTCTTCATCTTTCACCTTAAAAATGCTCTCGAACCCTGCCACCAAATTAACTGATTGCATTTCATTCTTCCTTTTCAATCTATCAACTTTTTTCTTCAATTCCATTATAATTTTGTTTTCTCCTGCGTCCTCAGTTATAAAATCAGGACTTCCTGAACCAACATGTTCGCAATTGTTCTTCCCGGTCGGACTACTGAACGCGGGTAAAAACTTACCATCCCCCCCATCCACCACCTCGCCGGATACACCCCCACATTCCAGACTACGCATGACAAACGGCACATTAACGTCTTGCTTATGTATGCTCCCACTACACTGCTTACCATAGCTCCTGCCCTCCACTTTAACAGCCACTACAGCAGACCCACTAACAGCCACTCTTGTCACTTTAACACCCTCTTCTTCAACCAGACCCACATTACCTTCCCCCAACATACCCTTCCCCTCCAACATTGACACTTCGTGCGCCTGTACGACTAACTCATCCGTGATCACCTAGCCAAAACAGCATAATTTACAACCCAACATTAGTGCAACCACACATAACAACAACATCATAAAACACATTACTGGATGCCCTAAAAAAAACACAACGCTTCATAAATAATTACCTCAAACTTATTTGTATCGGACAGCTTCACACCTTGCGAAGTAGATATCAGGCCACCAACTTCCCATCTGAGGAATCTGGGGAACCTGTGACCATATTTTGCTTTCACAATGTTTGTATGTTCACACAACTAGAACTGCACCACAAACAAGCAGAAAACAACAAAACCAATATAACAACCACTCAAAAATCATACCAAAAAACATAAATTTAGGTTAGCCAAGAAACCAACTACCAACAAATAGGTTGTACACTTACTGTTAAAACAACTACGCATCCGGTAACTTTCTCCGGTGTTCGATGGAAGTCCCTCACCGAACACATGAGCATGTTACGTACAGCTGCACCCCAATCATATAATTTCATGGCGTCAAAGTTGTCCACGTACCGTATCAGGGTCCAACTAATGGTCTCTCCGAACGTGGCAAAGAAAAGCTTCCCACACACATAAAGACAAAGAAACTTGGCCGTATCCTCATGATCGTGCGGGGTGTTCCCCACCGACGCCTCCATCAGCAAATCCCTCACAAGTTTGGCCGTTATCCTGCTTGTCCCTGGACACCTACGTTGGACAAAATCAGACGCAGGCCTCAGTCGTGGCGTCAAATCAAGGAATGCATTGCCACCTTGCAGCCCGAACAACAGCTTCACATCCTCATCTGTCAAGTCAACTCCACGACCACCCAGAACAAACTTGCCTTCCCGTACACTGTATGACCTTAGGATACGCACGATCAGATCGTCGCACTTTCGGAACTCTGTGTGATCAAGCTGGTTGATTAATATAGCTTCAACCATAATCCAAAACGATGCCCTTCTCAAGTATGCCAGGTGCACTTCCCGCAAATTGACTGCGTAAACCAATTTAATGATCCCAGCAACGTTAGACCGGAAATTGAGTTGTGGTTTGACAGCCTTCCTAGCACCAACGGACCGACTGACAATATTGGGTTGCTTAAACAGGACTCGTCCAGGCATGTTCACCCCGATTTTTCTTCTCGATGACAAGCCCAATGCCTCTTGCCTTTTACGTTCACATGACCATGTCCACCGAGACCCCGCCGAATTAACCCCTGCAGTTCCACAACTCACATAAGCAACAAATACAACTTCACCACAAACTGATAAATTTCAGAATTTCACATAGACATACATTATCCAACCCACTCACAACAACACAATCTGAAAAAAAAAAAAAATTCATGTAATTGAACAAAATTAATTATAACTCCAACAAAAAAATGTTCACACCACATTCATATAACGCCCGCGTACACCACACACATCAAAAAAAACCCTTGACCGACAACATCACTTATAAAGCCACATACTAAATAACATTTAACACTTGCATACACATGCCACGTCCCCATAACTTCCACACTCAAAAAAATTATACCATCCCCATAACCAGGTGCATGAGGTCCCCTCACACAATGCCCTCTTCCCTCAACAATAAAAAATCCCACACCATAATTAATCGTTTTCAAAAAAAACTTCAAACACATACCCCACAACATGACTGGGTACGAACCCACCAAGCCCAAATACAGAAATTCATTCCCAAATCAAAAAGCACCCGACATCCCATACCACACTGGCCCTACAAGTACAATATTGCCTACGTTCCAAAACCAACCAAAACTTTATTCAAACAACACAACAAACACATATTCAGAAACACGCCATTACTGAACAAATTACAACGACAATCATACATCCATATCATATTTGACTGTGCAGAGTAACATATACCACGATCGCCCCAAACCAAAATCCCTAACCACGTCAATATAGAATGCTAAACGTAAAATAATAACCCAATCCATTACCAACTTACCTGTATCAGGCATTTGAATAACTTTTCCGTATCCCCAGCCAAAGAAACCTCAGTCTAATCTGGAATGTTCGCAGAGCAACAACCTCTTCCACGGAATGTATTAGGGTTCTTGGCCACCACGAATAAACGATTTTCAACCCTAAGGATTCTTTTACGCATAAAACCAATGCGTCAAATATTTCCTAAATCAATGTCGTTGGTTCTGCAATCACGAAATTTGAAATTCAAATCACACAAGGGGATGATCATATCAGATTCTGTGTTTCACGTCGAAACCCATAAACGAAATCTTATAACCCCCAAATACATCAAACAAACAATTTACGAACTTTTTCACGGGTTAGGTTGCACATGATCAACCATTGAAAAAAACAGGTGGGCGTGACACATCACGTGACCTGACAACTACCCCACATCACTGGCACAACACTCAACACACTCAAACCACGTCCAACGCCAAGATGCCAGCAATACACACCAACTAAAAAAAGTAGTAGTACATTTTTAATTGTTACGTGACACACAATCACGCCCCCATTGCCACAAACCCATGCGCGCCCCAAAAACCCACCCCTCAAAATAATGCCTCAATGGCAAATTGGTAACAATCACGCCCCCATTGCCACAAACCCATGCGCGCCCCAAAAACCCACCCCTCAAAATAATGCCTCAATGGCAAATTGGTAAACAAACACTAAACGGGACTAAACGGTTACAAAAAAAACAATTAGGATCATATGGTCTATAAGATGGGAATATGGGATTTACTGGTCAATTCTCCTTCATTGAATCTAGATAAAACTGAAAAAATACAAAATTTGTGTAAAATTTTGCAAAAATTCATTGAATACAAAAAATATATATATAAAAATTCAATATATTTTCATATTTTCTTATATTCAATAAATTATTTTTTTAATTTTTTGTACAAATTTTATACCTTTTATGTGTCTCTAGATTAAGAGAATTTAAAAGGTAAAAAAAATTCACTAAAAAAAACATGAATTGAAAATATAGAAAATTATTTTTGAAACTCCAAACCAAATAAAGTGATTTATTTTTTGAAAAACACAAATGCTAACAAGTGGCCCTATGCATTGTTTAATGTTGGTATTAGTGCAATAATTGAAAATGGTGAAAAAATTAATAAAATGTTTAAAAATGAGTGAAAAGTATTTTGGGTTCAACATTTTTTTGGTCTTTTTTATTTATTTTTATTTTTTATGCCCCTGAAGCATTTATTACCAAGACTCTTTAAAAAATTAAACAAAAAAAAACCACTGATTTTTTTTCAAAAGATGTACAAAAAATTTATAATATAAAAAGCAATTACCAAACCCAATTTAAAAGCTTGCTCATGGAGTTTCCTGGCGAAGGGAAGGAAAAAGAGAAAGAAAATGACACAATTTTGATGTCCATTTCCTCACAACTACCATCCACCCAAAAATCATTATGTTATGTTTGGAAAGGGAAAGAAATATTAATATTGTATTTGGTTGAAGGATTTGAGAAGGAATTTGAAAAGAGAAATGGAAAATGTAGGTGAAATGTGAATAAAATATACCTATATTTCACCTAGTTTCACACACATTTTTTATTTTTCTTTTCAAATTACTCTTCAAATCCTTCAACCAAACACAGTATAAAAAAATTAAAGAAAGAAAATGATGTGAAAGACATGTAAATATATTAAAGTATGCTCATGACAAAAGGGGGGGGAAAGAAAAAGAATAAGAAGATGAGAAAAGTCTGATGACCACCGTGTAATATCCAAACCAATCACTAAAATTATGGAAGATCAATTTTCTAACAATTGCAGCACATTAAGCATTCTCAATTATTGGTCAATATTTTTATTAAATTTAAATTTATTGAAACCTTGGTGAAAATAAATTTTAATTATTTCAACAAACTTGTATAAACTGAAATTTTACAAAATATTTCATCAAATTATGTATAATCTAAACATTTCACTAAATTCTAACAACTCTTCTTATACTTAAAATTAATGAAATTGCTAAAAGATGAATGATTGAAAATGAGTGTGTTTTTTCGTTTTTTTTAAAAACAAAAACCTGAATTGGTTAAAGAAGGTTTTTGAAATAAATTAAGAAGGCTTTTGAAATAATGTGTTGTCATTTTTGAGGAAAAAAGCCGATTTTTTAATTTAGATGAAAAGATGAATTTACCTTCACATTTTTCATTATTGAAGTCAAATAAAGCTTTTAGTAAAGTGTTTGAGGCTTTTTATTTATTATTTTTTTTGTTCTATTGAACTTCTTATAATTTTTTTCAAATTTTTTTTGGACTTTTAGATTTTACATGATTAGACATACTGAAAAAGTAAACTTTTTTTAAATTTTCAAAAAAAAATAAAAAAAATCTAGAAAGGACAAAAAAATAATAAATAGTTGACTTTTCAAACTTTTTCCAATTTTTTTTTTAAAAATAATTTAGATTTGTCTTTTTAAATTTTTCTGCACAAGATGGATTGAAAAAGTTTTAAAAAAAAAAAATCATATAATTTTACAAAAAGATTGCCAAGAATTAAAAAAATAAAATAAAAAAGGGAACCTTTTTAGTATAAGTTTTGAACAAATTTATGAGTAAAAAAAAATGTATTTGTGATCTCAAAAAATTTCTCCTAATTTGACCAATAATAGTATGGCATGATACACACTCAACCATATAAATTTAACTCTCTTTTCATATTATTGAAAATAAAATTATGATTTTTTTTTAGCATTTCTGAAGAAAAAAAAGAAAGAAGAGGTAATCGCACCCCAATGTAAAGTCAAGAAGGAAAAAATACATATTCATAAAAAAGTGGGAACCCCGTAACCAATTGTAATTGTTGTATTTTTCAAATGGCAGAGAAATTATTCAATAGGTTAGGTATACCATAACATGTACTTAATCAATGAAGTTTCAAAGAATGTGATTAATTATTTGTTGTTTCTAAAATTATTTCATATATTGTGGCTTTTTTTTTTTTTTTACATTGTCCGGCTATACTATTGATGTGAAATTCTAAAACCATGGAATAACTTCTTCTTTTTTTTTTTGAACATAGAAAATGAGGAACAAAGAAAACCACCAAGCTAAACAGCATTACACAGATTACGTAGAGCAGCAGGAGGGTGTGAGACCCAATCAAGAGGAAGATTGCCATGCAGGAATGCCTGGGCCACCCAGTGAGCTGTTCCATTTGTTGCTCTCGGACACCACTGGAAAGACAACTAACTTCGAACAGCCATCCCCTTGATATCATGGATAATGGCTCCACACTCCCAAGGGGGAACATCCTCAGAAACACACAAGTGGATGACATATTTATTGTCGCTTTCCACAACCACCAGTGCTGGATTGAACTCTTGAGCCAACTGACAAGCGAGTCGGCAAGCTAGAGCTTCGCCTTGAAAAGAGGAAGAAATACAACACTTCTTGGTGATTCCATCCATCAGCTGACCCTTAGAATCCCGAAGAACCGCTGCAACTGCAGCTAGATTAGAGCCCCTCTTAACAGCCACATCGCAATTGATTTTTAAGTTCCCCATAAACAGAGGCACCCAATTTGCTACAGGAAAAGTGACAGCAGCCTGAAACTGAGAACGCGAAACAGCTCCCAAACCCATAGCTGACTCAAATTCTGCCATGGCCATCCGAACTCGAGATAAGATTGAAAGAGGATCAATCAGTTGGTTGTTAAAGAAAAATTCATTCCTGCCCTTCCAAATAAACCAACCAGTCCAAACAACTTGCTGAAAGAAAAACTCCCGCTCAGCAGCATTTTGAAACTGCTCCATCATAGCACACAACCGTTCAAGGACCGAGTGGATGGAGATCCAGTTGACCCTGAAATTTAGATTACTCCCAAACCATACTGCGCGAACCCAGTTACACCCAAACAGTAAATGCTCCACCAATTCGGGTTTGGAATGGCAAATTGGACAGAGATTAGAAAAAGCACACCTTCTCCGGACCAAGTTCTCTCTAGATGCTAAAGCATTTTGGCACACACGCCACCAAAAGTGGCGGATTTTTGGCGGAACTTTGAGAGCCCAAATGTGTTTCCAAAAATTACTGGGAGGTTGGAAGGAAGAAGACGGAGTTTGTGTTAGATGGTCATGTACAAGGGACCTAGCAGTGTGATACCCCGAGGAGACCGAATATGATCCTTTAGATTCAAAATGCCAAACCTGAGAATTTGCCAAAGGTGCCAAAGCAATGGGAATAGAGGAAATAGCTTTAAGTTCAGAGGTTGACACAAGGGAACTAAGGGCATCCAATTTCCAGCTCTTTGAAGTATTATCAATAGCATCCACCACTCTGTTAATCTCACAATTCACAGGTTGCATGGAGGTGACTTGAAAATTAGGGAGGGAGGGGACCCATTTGTCCTCCCAAAAATGGATAAAAAACCCATCATTAACTTGCCACCGGACCCCCTTTTTTAAAATTTCCCGTCCTTGCAGAATGTTTGCCCATGCCCAAGAAACCCGGCGACCTTTATTTGCAAGCATAAAGCTAGAATAAGGGAAGTAAATGCCTTTCAAAATACGAGCACTGAGAGAGTGCAGATACTTTAGTAATCTCCATCCCTGTCTTGCAAGCAAAGCCAAATTGAAGCTGTGGAAATCACGAAAACCCAATCCTCCTTGGAGCTTGGACATCACCAATTGATCCCATCCAACCCAGTGGATCCCTTTCCCATCCAACTCCCCTCCCCACCAAAAACTGCGAATGTAGGAATTCAATTTAGCACAAAACTTTTTTGGAAAAATGAAACAGGCCATTGCATACGAGGGGATTGCTTGAACCACCGCCTTTATCAGGGTTTCCCTGGCAGCTTGTGAAAGCAACTTCATCTTCCAACCCTGAAGTTTTGACACCACTTTTTCTATAAGAAACTCATAAGCCTCTGCTTTTGATCTTCCCCAAAAAGAGGGCAGCCCAAATATTTTGCAGATGGGGGTGAAACCTTAAGACCAGACATGGCACAAATAGAGCTGCATAAAATTTGAGGCACATTAGAGGAGAATTGGACACTAGACTTGTCAAAATTAACCATTTGACCAGAAGCAGCACAATAGGTTGATAGGATATCCAAAACTTTTTGACATTCCGAGACCTCTGCCTTTAGGAAAAAGAGCACATCATCAGCGAATAACAGATGAGAGAGAGCTGGGCAGTGCCTTGTAATCTTAAAACCAGTGATTTGCCGGGCCGTGAGACTTTGTGAGAGAAGATTAGAGAGTACATCCGCGACCATAATAAAAAGATAGGGAGATAACGGATCCCCTTGGCTAAGCCCACGAGTGGGAATGAAAGAGGCCCTTTTTTCACCATTAACATAGATTGAAAAGCTCACAGTTGATACGCATTCCATAATCCAATTGATCCACTGTGGATGAAAACCCAATTTTTGCAAAGCCGCGGCCAAGAAGTCCCATTCTATACGGTCATAGGCTTTGTTAAAATCAAGCTTTACAGCCATATAACCCACTTGCCCACCCTTCTTCAGTTTCAAGGAGTGAAAAGCTTCATGCGCTATGAGGATATTATCTTGAATCAACCTACCCGGGACAAACGCTGACTGATTTGGGGAAATTAACGAACCGAGCACTTTTTTTAGACGATTGGCCAAGATTTTTGTGATGATCTTAACAATAAAGTTACAAAGGCTGATAGGACGGAACTGTGATAAATTTGTAGGATTACCAACTTTGGGGATCAGAACCAAATTTGTTTGATTGAGCTCTTTGAGCAGAAACCCTCCCACAAAAAAACTGCGAACAGCTTGATAAACTTTGGTGCCAACCACATCCCAATAGGTTTGAAAGAAGAAACCAGGGAAACCATCTGGCCCGGGTGCTTCGACAGCGCCACGTTGGAAAACAGCAGTTCTAACTTCCTCCTCAGATAACATGGAGATTAATTGACGGTTCATTGAGTCAGTTACCAGCGGCTGAACCACAGAAAGAGCTTCATTAAGATTTCTATCCCCCACACTTGAAAACAACTGAGAAAAATATTCCAACAGATGGCTGTTAATTTCAGGGTCGGATTCCATCCAGCGGCCATTCTCGTCTTGAAGTTTAAGGATTTGATTGCGCTGACGACGTTAGATCATTGTGGCATGAAAAAAACTAGAATTTTTATCCCCATAATTTAGCCATCTGACCCGTGACCTTTGATGGAGATACATCTCTTCACGAGCTAGTAATTCTTTCAACTGAGATTGAATCTGATTTTGAAGTTCTGAGTTATCAGCAAACAAAGGTTGTGATTGGAGATTTGCCAACTCCGTTTTCAAGCGAACAATCTGAATCTTGGTGTTCCCGAAACACTCTTTACTCCAACTCTTTAACCCCTCCCTGCACTCCCGCAGCCGATTAACTAGTTAGAACATTGGCGATCCAGCTTGAAACTTGTCCCATCGGGATTTAATCACATCAAGACAACCAGGGCTAGAGGACCACATAGTTTCGAATTTGAACACCCGTGGAATGTTTTTCAGAGGGACACAACATTTGAGAATTAAAGGACAGTGGTCTGACCCAAACAGGAGCTCATGAAACACTTGGGCACATGGATAAAGTCCTTGCCACTCTACTGTAGCCACTGCCCGATCCAGTCTCTCGCGGATATTGTCAGCACCTCATTGATTATTAGACCAGGTGAAAGGCGAGCCCTTGAACTCCAGATCCATAAGAGCACAATCAAAGAGCAACTCCATAAAAGCTTGAAGCTGGCTCATACGACACTCTGCTCCTCTCGACTTTTCTTCCATACAGCTGATTTCATTAAGATCCCCTATACAAAGCCAAGGGTAAGAATTTTCATGTGCCATCTGCCGAAATTTGATCCAGAAATTTTTTCGAATTAGTTTTTGGGGTGGAGCGTACACAAAGGTAGCTGCCTAGCTACTCTGGCAAGCAGGTGAAGAAATAACACTATGGATCATGTTCCGCGATGAAAAGTGAATATCATCAGTCCACCACACGGCTAAACCCCCTGATATTCCAAGGGGATCAACATAACATTTGTAAGGAAAGTGAAAACGTCTACGAAGTCTATCCAAATAACCTGCTTTATTCTTTGTTTCCATTAAAAACACCACTTTGGGACGATGGGTTGAAATCAACCCTCGAAGGATCTGGACTGTCAGGGGTCGTCCCAAACCCTGATAGTTCCAGCTGAGTATCAACATAGTAGGTGTGGCTGTTCTGGGCCAGCCACCAGAGCCCAATTCTCATCCTCCATCTCACTGCTATAAGGATATGTACTAGGCACTTGAGAAAGATACTCTGCAGAACCAGTAGACAAAAGATTACCTGGTATTGCAGCTGCCAGAGCCCCATTATGTTCTGAAGAAACCTCTTGCACCTGAATATCGAACAATTTCGCTCTACTTGCCTTTCTACCTTTCCCAACTGATTTTGAAGTCTCTCTCCGGATAGAGGATCTAGTTTTCGAAGGGACTATCGTTGAAGTAGTAGGAGAAGGGATATCCAACTCAGCTACAGGAATGTTAGTGAGCTCAGATCCTTTAAGCAATTTAGGTGTTCGAGCAAAAGCCTCCTCCACCTCAGGGGCCTTACGTTTTAGAGTTAACGTATTAAAAACAATGGACATACAATCATCTAGCACAATTGTCTTTAAATCAGCCTTTGGGCTAGAAGGTGGGCTCAACTCCACAATACTAATGGGGCGAGCCAAATTTTTCAGAGGGGGAACTGGGGCTAGATCTGATTGGCCTTCAACAGGTTCGGTAACAAAATAGGAAGGCCTAGTAGGAACGTTTGGCCCAAAGTTGTAAGCCCCAACACTGGCCAGATTATGGCCCTTTGATTGTGGCCCAACCAGTTGAGATAAAATTGAATCACCCAAACAAGCCGAAGAACTTGTACTTGCCTGGCTACTAGACTGTGCAAGAATATCCCTTTTGTCCATACTACGCCCCAACGGCTCCACGTCCCCCACTCCTTGTACAGCTGCATGTTCCACAGATCGTGCCACCATCTCCGACTTTGTCCCAGCCTCAAGACCGTTTGCCACCTGCTCCCCTACCTCTTCCCCACGCGCCACCTCAGATTCGGAACTAGGTTGAGCCGGCAATGAATGATTCAAATTTGGCCGGATTCGAGCTGCTAACTCATCCACTTTTTCCCGGTGATGTTCAACCAGTAATCCCGAACTTCGTGCTATTCCAGTGCGCAGGCCGGGGCCATACCCAGACACTCGCCCCTCATCTCGAGAAACAAACTTACACACATTCCTCTCATGGCCAATCCTGCCACAGTCAAAACAGAAATCTGAGAGCTTCTCATATTTAAAAGAGATCCAAGAATTTGACCCTGCTACTGGGGTCGAACCACCCCTGTTCAAGGTAAAACCTCGAGGGAGAGGCTTAGTGACATCAATCTCAACCCTGATACGGAGGAAATTACGATAAAGGAGAAGACCCTCACAGTGAGCTTTAACACAAAGCAGACGCCCGAGCTTATTCCCTATGATTTCTCCATTGGCCTTCGTCATATTCTCTAGTGGTAGACCATGGATTTGAACCCAGAATGGGCACCAGGTGAACTGAATGTCTGAAATAGGAAGCCCCGCCTCCAGAGGTTGAAGAATCAACAGATGACCCATAATAGACCAAGGGGCCTCCTGCAAAACCCATCTTCAATCCTCACTATCTTCAAACGTAAAAAGGAACAGATTATCATTCCAAGGAGAAATGGTGAAAGAGGCTCGCGTCTTCCAAGCCCCATGGAGAATGGTAGAAACCGCTTGCTTGTTAAGCTGTTTAGTGGTTAGGACTCGCCCAATTAGACATCGATGGGAGACTTCCCCCAACGCTGCAGCACTATCCTCGAGTTCGATAGAATCCAGCTCGGAGACAAAAATCGACGGGCTCGCCATACAAACCAAGGAAAATAGAGAGTATAAAGGAAACTAAAGAGGGGAGGGAGCAAAAAAGGGCTAAAACTAGACCAGAAACAAATAGGGAAGAAGACCTAGGGGAAAAGAGAAGGAAGAGAATGGGAACAAAAGATCGCAGACGGACTAGATAAAGAGAACTAGGATAAACCCAGAGAACTACCTTAGGGTAGAGAGCCTCCTGTTGGAAAAAATGATTTTTGGGGACTTTAATTTAATATTAAAGTATGGTGACTTTAATTAAATATTAAAGTGGGTCCTAACCATTTTTTGTGTTGGGTCCAAGTGAGCCAAAAATCATTGGGTTTTGAATAAGAAATTGCCAAGAAATTGCTTCATGATGTTAGATTCATGAATAGGATTTTAAAGAGTATTTAAATCTTTTTTCTTGGCTAAAGGGTGTGAATCATTTGGGCATCCATACTTTTCATTTTGTGGAAAGGGGCTATGGATGCTTGGTGTTTTAATGACTAGCCTTAAAGGCAGGAGGCTTTTCCTCTCTCCCCTATACATGTATAAATTGAGACCCTCCTGTCAAGTTTCAATATATAGAAATTTTTGCTTCCATTTTACAAGTCAGTTTGCTTGATAGTTCCTATTGTGAGAGAGTGCTGCCATTGTTTTGTTCGCTAAGCTAGACAGATAGTGCTTCTGCCGTAGCTGGTTTTGACCGTCGTATCCTGGGAGACAGACGCCGGGTTTCCTCAAGCACTCGACCCGTGAGGCGGCGAAATCTGTTTTAAGGAAACTGCTTCCGTGCAGGCTTCGATTTTGTCTCTTTACCCTTTATTGTTTTTTGTGTATTTCTGTTGAAATTTAGTTGTAATTATCAGCATATGTTCTTGGTATATAATTTGTTTTCTTCATAAATCTATTTATTTAATTTTACAATTTTGAACAACAAGCTTAAAACAGATTTTATATATCTTTTCTATGAAATTGATCGAATAGATTTATATAGACTATTAGGTTAGCTTTGTATAATGTTACTAGGAATTGTTGTGGAATTGCTCACTATTTCAATAATTGTAAATTATGCAATGGTACTCTCTAATTGCTTAATTATAATATGCATACTTAATTGTATTAGTATGATCTTGTTTTATGCGTTTGGTTCATCATTTCCCTACCATGATTTGCATGAATTTTAAGGTTATAAAATATAATTTATGAATGTTGCAATTTTGACATGCTAATTCTATTCTAGTCTCAATTTGTTACATGCTTATTATTTTCTAGGTTAGATTACATAATTTAATGTATTTGGAGTTATAGAGTTTTATGAATTGTGTACATGATTAATCTAAATTATCTAATTGTGTGCATTAATATGAATTATTTAATTGGGTGCATTAATCTAAATTATCTAATTGGGTGCATTAATCTAAATTATTTATTCGGGTGCATTAATCTGAATTATTTAATTAGGTGCATTAATCTGAATTATTTAATTGGGTGCATTAATCTAAATTATCTAATTGGGTGCATTAATCTAAATTATTTATTTGGGTGCATTAATCTGAATTATTTAATTAGGTGCATTAATCTGAATTATTTAATTAGGTGCATTAATCTGAATTATTTAATTAGGGGCATTAATCTGAATTATTTAATTTGGTGCATTAACTTTGAATTTAACTTATCTATTTGGAGTTATTAGTTTAAATGTTTATTATGAATTAATTTCATTCATGACTCATGAGTATTGAACTTTATTTTAAAGTTGTAATTTAATTTTGAAGTTACAAATTGTATTTTATTGTGGTACCTTATATTAGTTGGTTACTTATATAATTAATAGTTGGCTAGATGGTTTCAATTATTTATTATAATTAAATGTTTTAGATTATTTGTTTGTATTCTGTTGTGGTTTGCTACTAACTTTCTTTGTAGGGATACCAATGCGAAAAACAAATATAAAACCAAATGAATAGAATTTGGGATGTAAAAAAAAAAATGTTTGAAGCATGTTTGCTTGAAATGTAATTGATTTGTTTACCAATTTGTAGTAACAAGTTTTATTTGTTTATATTGTTGTAGCAGTGGTTTTACATTGCTTGTAAAAGTTTTGGACCCTGGTTTGCTTTAACCTAGTTCATCCCTAAGAAAATTTAATTCTTAATTTGTTTATCACGGACTAGGAGTCAACATGCTCTTAAAAGTTTTGTTAAAAGGTTAACTGGGTTTTAAGTGCGACCGATGTGACCCCTCCAGTCTTCCTGGGAACTTTCTTGACCATGTTCGATTCTAGGTTTTGTGGTGAGACTAATTTTTGAATTAATTTTTCTTCTAAGGGATTTTCTAAGGGTTAAGTTTAATTTCTGGAAACACAGAAGTGATATTCTGGTGTAATTTTCAGAAATGGAAACTATCACTGATGCTGCTACTACTACTAATGTTAGTGGGGATTTGAACCCCAGGGCAACTGGATTGCCAACCCTTACTGCTGTGACCTCTGTGGTCAACCCTGGTGTTACTCCGGCTGTTCCGAGAGGACCGCTTAGTCACCATGAGCGCCCAGAAAAATTTGCTGGGGAAAACTTTAAGAGATGGCAGCAAAAGATGCTGTTTTACTTGACCACACTAAACCTTGCCAAGGTTCTGAGTGAGGATCCTCCAGCCGTGGCAGAGAATGAGCCTGACAGGCAGAAAGTCATAGCGCTTGACACATGGAAGCAGACAGACTATCTTTGCCGGAACTATGTGTTCAACAGCTTGGCAGACTCACTCTATAGTGTGTTTTGTTCCAAGAGCTCAGCAAAAGAATTATGGAAATCTTTGGACAAAAAGTACAGAACTGAGGATGCCGAGGCAAAGAAATTTGTGGTTGGCCGTTTCCTTGTTTTTAAAATGGTAGATTCTAAAACTGTGGTAAGCCAAGTCCAGGAGTTCCAAGTGATCTTGCATGAAATTCATGCTGAGGGGATGCCTTTGAACGAGTCATTCCAAGTTGCTGTGATCATTGAGAAACTTCCCAATGGTTGGAAGAATTTCAAGAATTACTTGAAGCACAAGCGCAAGGAAATGTCTGTTGAAGAGCTGGTTGTCCGACTCCGGATTGAAGAGGATAATAGAAAGAAAAGAGAGAGTACCTCCTCAGGAAAGGCCAATGTCATTGAGCATGGCAAATCTTCTGGGATAAGGAAGAAGCCCCCTGTGAACAAGAGCTCTAAGCTAGGGCCAAGGGGTGGTGTTGCAAAGAAGTCGGCTTACAAGCCGCAGGAACCTGGTTATCGATTCTTTGGGAAGTGTTATAACTGTGGTAACGAGGGGCATCGGGCTAGTGACTGCCGCAAGCAGAAGAAGCCATACAAGACCAAACCTCGTGCTCATATGGCAGACTTACAAGAGCACTCCCATGAGGAGGATGATATGCACTTGTCTGTCGTTGTCTCTGAGGTGAATCTGGTGGGTTCAAACCGAAGAGAATGGTGGATTGATACTGGGGCTACACGCCACATCTGCTCCGAGCAGAAACTGTTTACAACTTTCGAACTGGTTACAAACGGTGAGAAGTTGTTTATGGGAAACTCTGCTACCTCGATTGTTAAGGGGAAAGGAAAGGTGGTCCTGACGTTGACGTCAGGAAAGAAGCTAACCTTGAACGAAGTCCTGTATGTTCCGGACATTCGTAAAAATCTTGTCTCAGGGTCTCTTCTTAGTAAACATGATTTTCGCATGGTTTTTGAGTCCGACAAGGTCGTTCTTACCAAAAGCGGAATGTATGTGGGTAAGGGTTATATGTTGGGAGGTATGTTTAAACTCAATGTTATGACTGTTATCCCAAAGATGAATAAAGGTGCATCTTCTTCTGTTTACATGCTTGAGTCTTCCAATTTGTGGCATGGTAGACTAGGACATGTGAACTTTGAATCTTTACGTAGATTAATCAAGTTAGATCACATACCATCTTTTAAGATTAATCCGAAACACAAGTGTGAAACTTGTGTTGAAGCAAAGTTGACAAGATCTTCGTTTCATTCTATTGAAAGAAGTTCAGAACCGTTGGATTTAGTGCATAGTGATGTGCGTGACTTAAAATTTATATAATCACGTGGTGGCAATAAGTACTTCATCACTTTTATTAATGATTGCACTAAGTATTGTTATGTCTATTTGCTCAAAAGCAAAGATGAGGCGATTGACAAGTTTGTTCTTTATAAGAATGAAGTTGAGAATCAAGTAGGCCGCAAGATTAAGGCTCTAAGAAGTGATCATGGCGGTGAGTATGAATCTCCATTTATTGAGACTTGTGCTCAATCTGGGATTATCCACCAAACCACAGCGCCTTATTCTCTTCAGTCTAATGGGATTGCTGAGCGGAAGAATAGAACGCTAAAGGAAATGATGAATGCAATGTTGATAAGTTCTGGATTGCCACAGAACTTGTGGGGGGAAGCAATTCTCTCTGCAAATTACATTCTGAATAAAGTACCCCAGAAGAAGGTGGACAAGACGCCGTATGAGTTATGGAAAGGCGTTAAGCCTTCGTATAAATTCTTACGAATGTGGGGGTGTCTTGCAAAAGTGGTGATTCCTACACCCAAACGGGTTAGGATAGGCCCGAAATCTGTGGATTGTATATTCATTGGTTATGCACATAATAGTAGTGCATATCGGTTTCTTGTTCATAAGTCTGAAATTCCAGACATACACAGGAATACCATCATGGAGTCAAGGAATGCATGTTTCTTTGAAGACATTTTTCCTTGCCGAACCCATGCAGGGGTTCCAAGGTCTTTGGAGCAATTTGATGAGCTTGCTAGTGAGGATGATCATGTTGATGATCCAGGTGATGATCAAATTGAGGTTTTAGATGAGCCTAGACGGAGTAAAAGGGCTAGGACATCCAAATTTTTTGGTCCAGAATTCTTGACTTATATGGTTGAGAACGAACCTCAAACTTTCCACGAAGCTGTGACTTCTCCTGAGAGTCCTTTATGGAAAGAAGCGATCAAAAGTGAGATTGACTCCATCTTACAGAACCACACCTGGGAGTTGGTAGATTTACCTCCAGGTTGTAAGCCTTTAGGCTGCAAATGAATTTTTAAACGAAAGATGAAGGCCGATGGGTCTATTGACAAGTATAAGGCGAGGCTCGTTATCAAAGGGTACAGACAATGAGAAGGCCTGGATTACTTTGATACGTACTCACCTGTAACTAGGATAACATCCATTCGCATAATGATTGCGATAGCAGCTTTGCGCAATCTTGAGATACACCAGATAGATGTAAAGACAGCTTTCTTAAATGGGGATTTGAATGAAGAAATCTACATGGAGCAACCTGAAGGGTTTTCAGCTCCAGGACAAAGCAAGAAAGTCTGTAAACTTGTCAAATCTTTGTATGGTTTGAAGCAAGCGCCTAAACAATAGCATGAGAAGTTTGATAATGTAATGTTGTCAAATGAGTTTCGAATCAACGAATGTGACAAGTGTATTTATGTCAAAGACACTGACAGAGGTTATGTCATTTTGTGTCTATATGTTGATGATATGCTCATTATAGGTAGTAACGATGAAATGATCAAAACTACCAAGAAGTTGTTAAACTCTAAATTTGACATGAAGGATATGGGCATTGCAGATGTTATTCTGGGAATTAAGATTACCAGAATCTCTGGCGGAATTGTACTTTCTCAGTCTCATTATGTTGATAAGATACTTGAGAAGTTTAGTGGATCAGATACGAGTGTGTCATCGACACCTGTAGACTTAAGTCTACACTTTACCAAGAATAATAAAGAGAGTGTCTCTCAGTTAGAATATTCTCAGGTAATTGGAAGTTTAATGTATCTGATGAGTTGTACTAGGCCAGATATAGCTTACTCGGTTAGTAGGCTTAGTAGATACACAAGTAATCCTGATGCTTCTCATTGGAAGGGCATTGTGCGGGTGTTAAGGTATTTACGCTACACTCGGGATTATGGGCTGCATTATACTCGATATCCAGCGGTGCTTAAAGGATATAGTGACGCGAATTGGATATCAGATATAAAAGACTCAAAGTCCACTAGTGGATATGTGTTCACTCTTGGTGGGGCAGCCGTGTCTTGGAAATCTTCCAAGCAAACGTGTATATCTAGATCAACGATGGAATCAAAGTTTATTGCTTTGGATAAAACAACGGAAGAAGCAGAATGGCTTCGCCATTTCATTGAAGATATTCCACATTGGTCTAAACCTGTGCCAGCTATTTGTATTCATTGTGATTGTCAATCTGCAATTGGTAGGGCACAGAGTAATATGTATAATGGAAAGTCTAGACATATCCGTCATAGACATAATTCCATACGACAACTACTCTCGAATGGAGTTGTCTCTTTAGACTATGTAAAGTCTAAGGACAACATTGTGGATCCGCTAACCAAAGGGTTAAGTTAAGTGTTAGTCGAAACGTCATCAAAAGGAATGGGGTTAAGGCCTTTGGAAGTTACCGGAATGGAAACCCAACCTAATTGACTGGAGATCCCAAGATCTAGGTTCAATGGGACAACCTAATTGCGTGTAACGGTGGTATGTCACTGAGGAGGTTAAACCTCCAGCCATTCCTTCTATTAATGATACCTGCAAGTGTAGAGGATAAGCTGAGCTTTTAATGACTCTTATGTGTTAAGCTGTTGAGCTAAGTATTGCAGGATACTTTAGTAGAGTCACCTATGTGAGTTTGAAGTGGGGTCGCTTCTAGAAGAATTGGGCAGGCCAAGATTCTTTGAAACCACTCGCTGAACCAGGCTAGTGTCCAGGGCCACACAGGGCACACCAGTGAGAACATAATGGTGGTAGGAGTAATTCCCGTGTGAGATCTATTGTCTCAGTTTACAGAAACGGTAGAGCAGTTCAAGATGTCTTATTCACTGATCTGCCAGTAAACTCGATAGGTTTTCACTGGGAGAGGTTCAAAGCCAAAAGCTACCTTCTCTGATGTCGGGGTTAGTCCGTTGTACTCTCTCTCAGAGTCTTTATTGTTGAACGATGTCCGTTTGTTGAGTCATTCGGTCAATTTTTATTCATGTGGGGGATTGTTGGAAAAAATGATTTTTGGGGACTTCAATTTAATATTAAAGTGTGGTGACTTTAATTAAATATTAAAGTGGGTCCTAACCATTTTTTGTGTTGGGTCCAAGTGAGCCAAAAATCATTGGGTTTTGAATAAGAAATTGTCAAGAAATTGCTTCATGATGTTAGATTCATGAATAAGATTTTAAAGAGTATTTAAATCTTTTTTCTTGGCTAAAGGGTGTGAATCCTTTGGGCATCCATACTTTTCATTTTGTGGAAAGGGGATATGGATGCTTGGTGTTTTAATGACTAGCCTTAAAGGCTGGAGGCTTTTCCTCTCTCCCCTATACATGTATAAATTGAGACCCTCCTGTCAAGTTTCAATATATAGAAATTTTTGCTTCCATTTTACAAGTCAGTTTGCTTAATAGTTCCTATTGTGAGAGAGTGCTGCCATTGTTTTATTCGCTAAGCTAGACAGATAGTGCTTCTGCCGTAGCTGGTTTTGACCGTCGTATCCTAGGAGACAGACGCCGGGTTTCCTCAAGCACTCGACCCGTGAGGCGGCGAAATCTGTTTTAAGGAAACTACTTCCGTGCAGGCTTCGGTTTTGTCTCTTTACCCTTTATTGTTTTTTGTGTATTTCTGTTGAAATTTAGTTGTAATTATCAGCATATGTTCTTGGTATATAATTTATTTTCTTCATAAATCTATTTATTTAATTTCACAATTTTGAACAACACCTCCCATGCTAGAGAGAGAGAAAATAAATTTTTAATTGCAACCTTCCAGTTTGAACTTATTTCAGGTCTGTTTAATGATTTAAATTGTTTAAATTTAGTATTTTGAGTATATTGTAAAAAAAATAAGTGCATTGAATATTATCCATATGCTTTATTTTTAAAAAAATTGAAAAAAAAAAATGGTTTTTTAAAAAAGATATACAAAAATTATAACATAAAACTAAGCAATTACCAAAACCCAATTTAAGCTTGCTGATGGAGTTTCCTGGCAAAGGGAAGGAAAAAGAGAACGAAGATGAGACGATTTGATGTCCACCGTCCAATCACCGGACCAATCAGTGAGGTAAGCTATGGAGATCAATTTCCTCACAACTACCATCTACCAAAAAATCATTATGTTATGTTTGGAAAGGGTAGTTGTTAATCAAAACACAAAACATGCAGCGGAATAAAATCATCAGATCATACCTTTTGATGATTGAACCTCGTGGATAAATCACGTGCTTCCAGAATCAGATCAATCAATCCCAGCAGTGGGGTGATATTACATTGGTGAATATCACCCACACAAACCACAGTGCAAAATGACTTTGATCGTTGTTTCTTGGGAGAGAGTCAGAATATGGGTTGAAACAGACTCAACGTTGTTTCTCTTGGATTACCCATAACCATATAACAAATATTTAATATATTATAATATCTATCCATATCAGTTAAGATACAGATAATATCTAATATATTATATCTATCTATATCAGTTCAAACTGATAACGTCTGTTTCAAGAGTGGTTATCCTAAATAGGTTTGATTTCAAAATCAAAACCTATTTGGATAAGGATTCAAAATCAAATTTTAATGGTCATGCCACATGGGCGCCCATTACTAACATCTCCCACTCGCACATGAGTTGGCATGACACTGCCACATCTCTATCTCAATCTCCCCAAAAACGAACAATCTCATACTAGCCACTGCACCGTGCGACTGCTGAGAACACCTGCATGTGGGAGCTCTATACTAGAAACTCAAAATGAGCCAGCATAGAGACATCAACCCAAAAAGAAAAGAAATAGTGTCTCATATACCCCAGACCCATCTAATTACACCGGTCCAAAAAACATCTCTAATCCCTCAAAAAGAGCATGTTTGACCCTCTCAATTCTTGCAATATATTCACACTCAATTCGCCTCTCATACAGAGCGATGTGAGTTGCCGGCAGTGAATATACAACAGTGGTGTAATACTAGATGATCTTCCCTTTGCACTCATGCCATTTAGTTTAGGATTGACCGCTTTCCCAGTGATGTCCCTTAAGGCCGAATCATGCATGACCGCAGGCAACATACCAAAGTAGCAGAACATCAACCCCTTACCTTATGACATAGTCAAAAGTCACAAAAGGGTACATAAATGAAAGTCATATCAATAATGACTCGTAAGACTCACACGGTGAGGAAGCAGGGATCCATTCTCTCACCTCATTACTCGGTCGCTAAGCACATATAGTATGAATATATGTTACGGTGGAGTAACTCTTCCATAAAGAGTGACGTCATACTCGATACACCGTACAGATATTAGTCTAGTCGCTTTCTAGCGCCTAACCCGAATTCTCTATTTGCTCGCCTTCTAGGCGTCAAATGAGATCTCGAATCTGGCTAATCATAACAGGCACAACATGGAAAGTGGGTACTAACATCCATGTTTGGTCCTTAACACGACCTCATCTTGGTTATAACCAAGGCGACATACATAGTGGATGATTTAAGCCTCTCTTGGCTCCGAATAAAAATAAACCACCAGTCTCATCCTTGCTCGCTCCCAAGCGCCAAGGGCGATTGCTCGTGTGAGTGAGCCAATCTTGCCTGCTGACATCATCATTTGCTAATCATTATGACACAAACCATAATAGTGTCAACATCCCATCATCTCAAAATAAGTGATCGATTTAAAAAAAAATTGACCACAGCTTGCGCAATTATAGATTCCAAACATAAGCCTTATCAGCACCTCTTGCGATAAGTATATACAACGGAATCCACCATGTGCGCCTCACATGAAATGATTTAAGATCACTATCTCTTGCGCAATAACCTCTCTAAAGATATTTTTGGTGACCAATTTGCGTTCATTCTTAATGCGCCCAACTAGCGCAGATGCGCCCAACTAGCGCATTGAATTTTACAAGGAGCAAATTAATATGCTTCTAATAAAGCATTTTATCCACAGTCTAATGAGCAAGGTCAATGTCTAAACAACTCAGTTAACCATTTATCAAAGATAAAACTTATCATGCCGAATACGCCCACATAGCGTACTTTAGGCTCCCACAACAAAGAAAAAATCAAGGAATATAGGTCATCTGTTTCTCCTAAAGACAATCTGAGGATTCACTCAATAGCTAAGGCTCTGGCTTTTACCGATAGGTAAGTCAATGGGTTTGCAATTTTGCATCTAGAATCGTTCTAGGATATTCCTTATGTAAGTCATTGAAGACAAACCGAGAATTTTCCTAAAACAGTCCCTAAGGATCGTACATCCGAGCATATGAATTACATCACCCATGTCCATCATATCTAAAATGGAGGACTGCCCACCCTAGGTGGCGACAACCTTATAAATTCCTGGCTCATAATGACTAAGTAAGGAAAAACTTCTTTTGGACCATTGATCATGCCTCAGTGGTCTTCATCGATCATCGTTGCCCTATCATGGCTTGACGAAATCTAAGAACCACTGTTTGGATAACTGCTTGTAAAAGATTTGTTGGAACTAGCAACCTTTTTGCGCTCCTAACTTTTCACCATAAAAGCAGAAGGTAAATCCCTACGGATCTACTTATCCAATTCTCTAATGAGAAATCGGGTCACAGTGTCCACAAATCAATGTTCCGAACTTATGTCAATTATAGCCTAAGTCAAAATAACCTCACTCCCCAGGAGGAAGTCTTCTCATGGTCTACACTTTCCTCAATGGTGCGACCATTCGGTATCTAGCGAGCCTTATGCCTCAAAAATGACTATCCAAATTACGCATAACTTTATAACAGTTTTGCGTCATAATGGAAAGTCAACCAAATTATAAAAAATGGTTAATCCTCAAAGACTTTGTCTTAAACTGCGCAGCATTGATCCACTTTCAAAAAAATAGGGGACTAGAGCCTTAGGCATTATCCTAGGCTCTTTATCATCTTGCGGAGCAATCATGAATGTTTCCCTCTCAATCACCCAGTGATGACGTGGAAAATTTTCACATTTGCTACCACGCAACTAAAAATGTAGAGTATTCTGCTCTAATGGAGTAATCCATTAGTAGACACATCGCTCCCACTGTCCCTAGGATATTGGAAATTTCTTTCCATTCTCAACTAGGCTACATAGAGCGCTATGCTTGGAATTCTCCATCTTATAGAGTTCCGAAAACTCTATTCACGTCACCTTTACTAATAAAACTTTATGTGACTTAGTTACACTACCACAAAGCTGCTTACCTATATGCACATGACCCGGAGGGTTTGCATGACCGCATACAATAATGCGCCACACGACCCTTTGTGTTTACAAGACAGCATACAATAATGCGCTATAGAACCCTAGGTCTTAACTTCGCAATCTTATGAGAAGTAGAATAAAGATAAGCTGCTTAATGGTTACAGATCGCCCATAGATGGCTCTCTGCTAACCCATTACTCAAAATGGAGTGTAAAAACTGATATGGAGGGCACTTAGTTAGGGATATAGGCAACAAACTAGTGCAATTCCCAATTGGGAAACATTTTGCGCCATTATCTACCTAACATTAACAATATTTAATTCCTTATCTCTACTACACCAGTGTGTTGTTGAGTACTAGGAATAATCAATGTTCTAAGCATCCATCTCTCTTCACAGAGTTTTTCTGAAAAAATAACTCAAATAGATACTCGCCACCTTGGTCAAAACTAAAAGCACAAAAAACTCTTATCTAATTGATCTCGACCTCATATGTGCAATGTCAAAAATCATCTCAAAACTTTTGACTTATGGGAGATCAAATAGTCTTGACTCAGATGCGTATCGTAATCTATAAATGTGTTGAGATTGAGGCTTAGCTATTGTACCCTCACACATATCTAGTCACAAAATATCATAGTGGACTAAATGCGCCAAAACAAATGACCTTCTGCGGCTTTCCTACTTACTTGTGCGCACCCATTGCGAACAAAGTTACACATTCACATGAGAGCAGGATGTCATAAGCGAGTGGGCCCGAGAAGGCCTACTCAAACCATCGTGTCATCATCTCATTAATGTGATTAAGTATAATAAGCCACTGGTTCATGACCAATGTCATAAACTAATTCCAATCATCTTAATGTGTGAGTTCTCGAAGACAAGTTTTAAAGGTTTAGGCCCAACTAGGTAATGACTCACGACTAAGTCATATTCACTAGATCATAAAAAGGATGTCATGGAGATATCAACTGCGCCTAAGTCGCAAATTTAACTAGTAAGTGCTAATCCCCTGCATCTTCAAGTCAATTTTATTCTCCATACACTTTAATACATCTAGTTGAAAGATGACGATACTCCTGTTGCCATCTCTATTTCTCGCTTCATAGTTACTTGCAATTAATTCTACTATCCACAAGAAGGAGAGAATAAGCTATCAACTATGATAGCTCCTGAAGTAACTTAAGCGCGAATTAGGCTAAAGAGTCTAATTCAACACAATGCTCTTACAAGCGATGCGTTAAATTCTTAGAGTCATAACAACCTTGTCAGCCTTAACCTTTTCATTACTATGCTGCAACGTTTGCGCTTAGTGGTAAATGTTATTCAAAACGTTAGCCTTGTAAAGGAATCACACAAAGAAGCACCTCATCCATGTTTCACACTCAAGTGTGGAAACAGTAAGTGTCCACACTTAGACAAGTTGGCAATGCTAATAGATTTTGCAGCCACTAAGCGCTAATCTTTTCACTCAGTGTTAATAGATTTTGCAGCTTCTAAGCGCTAATCTTTTAACTTCACGTGATATTTCAACGCACACTATTATAGTGCATGAAATTTCGCTCAATCCACTCCCAATAATTGGGTAGAGAGCAAAACACTGCTCGTACTGGCTACTCGTCTTACACTTAATGACTAATTTATTTAAGCTCGCATTTCTTGGATGACGTGACTCTTGAATGTTACTTCATCCAATGATGTAACATTATTTACAAGTCAAATTACAAAGTCAATCCGCGCAACTCATTAGTCAAGATCATATACAGATCTATTGAGGGCTTACTAATTTCATAACTCCAAAACTCGCCAACTAAAACTATGTAGCGTGCCGCTAACTATAGCGCACACATTAGTTTTTATTGTGCCAAACAAGGCAACAAAAACACGGCGACTTTGAGTCATGTTTCCTTACTTTGGCTCAATTAAGGTTTGACCTAAAGTCTCCAAGACTTTTTCTCATCTAAAGAATGGGATTAGTTTGTTCACATTTGAACATCTCTACTAAGTCTAGGTCAACCAAATTAACTTCCATAAGCTAAATCAATTTAGAGAGAAATTCGCATTGGGATTAATTTGATTAGCATAATATAATTTTGCCGCAAAAATCTAAATTAAATAGTGACAATATTACACAAGTCGCAAGATCGAAAATCCGCTATGCTCGTAATCATCTCTTGCGCCACAAGTGACAATTATCCAAAATTTAGTTTAATTTATGCGCAAAATATTGGTTTTCGGGAGTTAATCTACAAAGATTTCTCTCAACCGAATAACCTCCCACTGACTATGGCATATACAAAGCATGATAAATTCCATACAATAGCATTTTAATGTAAATCTACAAATAACTCATGCTATATTTATTTAATAATGGAATTCTAATAAATAAATAAATAATCATGCTCTTCTAATTACAACATATTACAAACCCAAAAAAAATATGCTGTATTCAATATTTAAATTATGCCATAACAGAAAGTACATCATCCTGAAATTTTCTGGATTTTTTTTGGTATTTTCTGGAATTTTAAATAACTAATTAAACACACATAAAATTAGAAATAAAAAATCCAGAAACTAGTAAACAGAAACAATATTCAGATTATGCCATAATTAAAATGTACATTGTTCTGAAATATTCTGAAATTTTTCTGAAATATTCTGGAATTTTAAATGACTAATAAATACACATAAAATTAGAAATAAAAAATCCAGAAACTGATAAAATGAGACAATATTACCAGTAGATATTAAAACATTTCAGAAGTCCATAATAAAAATTTCAACCCCAGAAAATTATTTATGCAATACCAGCATCATTTTAAAGCATAAAAAATGAATTATTAACACAGAAAAAATATTTTTTATTTTCGTAAAATTTTCAAAATTTTATAGAATGTAGAAAAATTAATTCTGAGTCTAAGGGTACCAACCATGCTTAAAACAAAGCTATAACGAATAAATTATGGCCAATTAACGCAATTCAGAATTAAAAAACAAACAAACAGAGCCTTAGAGCCAAGCCAGCGCGGAAAAAACGGCTCGGCTCGGCTCGGCGCCGCTCAGCGCAAGTCGGCTCAAGGATCGGCTCGGCGCGCGGCTCAGCCTCGGCTCGGCCCGCGGCTCAGCCTCGGCTCGGCGCTCGGCTCCGCACGCGGCGCGCGTGCGGGCGCGGACGGCGCGCCTGCGTAGACAGCACCGCCGACGCGCGCGTGATGGCGCGTGCAGGCGCGTCAGAAGGGCATCCGGCGCGTGTAGGCGCGTGGAAGCGCGTGGGCGCGCGTGGCTTCGACGTGGTGGCGCGTGAATGCCACGCGCCGCCTTCCAGGGTACTGACAGTTCCGATTTTTGTACTGCCGGACTCCTTTTTCCAAAATAAAATCATTTATGGCATAAAAAATAACATTTAAGCAACATAAAATTGAGGTATATCACTCTCTCAATCTAAATGGAGTTAAAATGCAAAAAAGAAAACCGTGCACTTCATCTTCCTCCTCCATTAATATTCATGCATATACATGTATATATACGCATGTAAAAATAGAAACACGAAAATATCCATCAATGGCTCTGATACCAATGTTAATCAAAACACAAAACATGCAGCGGAATAAAATCATCAGATCATACCTTTTGATGATTGAACCTCGTGGATAAATCACGTGCTTCCAGAATCAGATCAATCAATCCCAGCAGTGGGGTGATATTACATTGGTGAATATCACCCACACAAACCACAGTGCAAAATGACTTTGATCGTTGTTTCTTGGGAGAGAGTCAGAATATGGGTTGAAACAGACTCAACGTTGTTTCTCTTGGATTACCCATAACCATATAACAAATATTTAATATATTATAATATCTATCCATATCAGTTAAGATACAGATAATATCTAATATATTATATCTATCTATATCAGTTCAAACTGATAACGTCTGTTTCAAGAGTGGTTATCCTAAATAGGTTTGATTTCAAAATCAAAACCTATTTGGATAAGGATTCAAAATCAAATTTTAATGGTCATGCCACATGGGCGCCCATTACTAACAGTAGTAAACATTAAAAAAATAAAATAAAGAAAATGGTGTGAAAGACATGTAAATGGAATCTTTATTCTGTACAAGTCAACAACCAATGGTAGTGTGTTTCCCATTTGATTTCTTTGAAACTGTTTGAGGGTCTGCATTTCTTTTCATTACATTTCCAAAAGTTGTGAGTGAAAATTGATTCAACTATTTTCTCATCTGGGTTTGATTTCAATTCCAACTCTCAAAACAGATTAGAGTATGGCTGATCTACTCATTTCTCCCCTTGTTAGATCAATTTTGGCAACCTTGAACTCTTTAGTGCTAAAAGAGTTTGGGATAGCATGGGGTTTGAAAACAGAGCTAGAAAACTTAGAGAGCACACTAAGTACCATTCAAGCAGTCCTTCAAGATGCAGAGACCAAGCGAGGGAAGACCGAGGCTCTGAAGAATTGGCTGAGAAAGCTTAATGATGCAGCTTATGATGCAGACAATCTGGTGGATGAGTTCATGACTGAAGCTATGAGAAGAAGGATGGATTCTGAGAGAGGCATAAAACCCCAAGTAAGTGCCTTTTTCTCTCTTCGAAATCGGCTTATATTTCGATTGAAAATGGGGCATAAGATCAAGGATATGAGGGATAGGTTAGATGCCATTGCTGGGGAGAAAAATCAGTTTCACTTGAGGGAAGGTGTGGTGGAAACCGATGAAGTTTGTGTGATGGAGACAGGACAAACTAGTTCATTGGTGAATGAATTGGAAATTTATGGGAGAACTGATGAGAAAGAAATGACAATTGAAATGTTGCTCAACAATTCAAGTGATCGTGATGATGATGTTTCGGTCTATGCTATGTGTGGTATGGGGGGACTTGGAAAAACCACACTTGCTCAATTGGTCTACAATGATGGAAGGGTGGAGAGCTACTTTGAGCTGAGAATTTGGGTGTGTGTCTCTGTTGATTTCGATGTAGAGAGACTAACCAGAGCAATCCTTGAGTCCATAGAAGGTGGTGGGTGTAGTATCTCAAACTTGGATCCACTTCTACGTCTCCTCCAAGAAAAACTGTTTGGGAAGAGATTTTTACTTGTCTTGGACGATGTATGGAATGAGTACCATGAGAAGTGGGATAGGCTAAAAAATGCACTAAAGTGTGGAGCTAAAGGCTGTACCATTATAGTAACAACAAGGATTCAGAAAGTTGCTCTTATCATGGCTACACTTCCTATACACCACATGGCTGGTCTGTCAGAGGATGATTCTTGGTCCTTGTTTAAACGACGTGCATTTGGCAACGAAAGAAGAGAGGAAAACCTTCAATTGGATCTCATTGGGAAGGAAATAGTGAAAAAATGCAAAGGGTTACCCTTAGCAATAAAGGCTTTGGGAAGCCTCATGCAATTTAAAAGAAGTGAAAGTGAATGGCTATCTGTGAAGGAGAGTGAGATTTGGGATTTGCCAGATGATGGAAGTGGTATTTTACCTTCATTGAGGTTGAGCTATGAAGCCTTACCTCCACATTTGAGGCAATGTTTTGCTTATTGCTGTATATTTCCCAAAGATGGTGTGATGGAGAAAGACAACCTGATACAATTGTGGATGGCAAATGGTTTTATTCCATCTAAAGGAAAAACGACATTGCATATTGGCCATGAGATTTTTAAGGACTTGGTTTGGAGGTCGTTCTTGGAAGAAGTGAAAGAGCGCAAGGATGGAAGAATATTTTGTGCAATGCACGATCTTATGCATGATCTTGCACAATCTATCATGAGAAATGAATGCTCTATTATGGAGTATCACGAGGGCATGAAAATTCCAAAGAAAATTCGTCACTTGTCTTTTAACATTGGCTCTGGAGAGATGGTTCCTTGGAATGAGATTGTATCTGAAGTCCCATCTTTGCGGTCTCTCATTTTACGTTGCTGGAAAAAGGATTCTTCACCTTTTATTTCAAAACAAAAGTATCTCAGAGTGTTGGATGTGGGTCCCAGTGCTTTTAAGATGTTATCAATATCAATTTCCAATTTCGGCCATCTTAGGTACCTAGACATGTCGGGCTCTAGTATAAAAACTCTACCCGAATCAATAAGTAATCTCCAAAACCTGCAAACACTGAAGCTAAAATATTGCAGAAAACTTTGTAAGTTGCCCAAACACATGAAGCACGTGAGAAATCTCACTTACTTGGACATCACAGGGTGTGATTCTCTTACTTCAATGCCTGACCAAATGGGACAATTAACTTGCCTACAAAGACTAAGCATGTTCATTGTGGGCCAAGATGAGGGTTACCAAATTGGTGAGCTGAAAGAATTAAATCTTGGGGGTACGTTGAGCATAAAGAGACTCGAGAACGTAAGAAATTTAGAAGACGCCAAGAAGGTCAATTTGAAGAGGAAACAAGATCTTATTTCTTTGGAATTGTATTGGAGCAAGAGCAATGAAGAAAACATATCAAAAAATGTCGAAGAAGTTCTTGAGAGTCTCGAACCTAATTCAAATTTGAAGAAGTTGAGCATAAATTTCTTCCAAGGATCAAAGTTTCCCAATTGGATGTCGGTTTTGGTTCTTAAAAATCTGGTTGAGATCTCTTTAAGAGATTGTGAAAGATGTGAACATCTTCCTCCCCTTGGCAAACTACAATCCCTAAAAATTCTCAACATCAGACGCATGTGTTCTCTTAAGTACTTCAACCATGGGGATTATGGAGATGGGGAAAGTTCATTTCCTGCATTGGAGACTCTCAAGTTCAATGAAATGCCAAGCTTGGAGGAATGGGCAATGGTGGATAGAGGAGAAATTTGCCCTTGCCTACGGGAGTTGGTGATATCTGGATGCCCCAAATTGACTAAATTGCCTTTTCTTCCAGCACTTGAGAGATTAACAATTGAGGAAGGCAATGAAATGTTATTCAGATCAGTGATTAATCTTACTTGGATTTCCTATTTTAGGATAACAAAGTGTAATTTGAAGATTCTTCCAGATGGACTGGATAATCTATTTGCTCTAAAGACCTTAAGCCTTTATCGTTGTCCTGAACTTGAAAATTTGTCAGTACTCAAAAACCTACACTCTCTGCGGACACTATCTATATGGGGATGTAATAGTCTTACATCCCTTCCAGTGCAAGGGTTGCAAGGCTTGACTTCCCTTACATCCTTAAAAATTACCAGCTGTGATAAGCTAATATCTTTGTCAGATGGAATGCAATATTTGACAGCACTTCGGGCCTTGAGTATCCAGCAATGTCCAGAGATACAATCTTTTCCAGAGGGTATACAACATTTTAATGCTCTCCGAGATTTGGATATACAAAATTGCGTCGGATTAATTTCTCTACCAAATTGGCTAGGAAGCCTCCAGTCATTATCATCCTTATCGATTTTCCAATGCCCTAATCTGAGGTGTTTGCCAGATGGGCTGCAGGATCAGAAGACTCTGAAAAGGCTGTCAATTACAGAATGTTCACATTTGGAGCGCCGGTGCGAGAAACAGACTGGGGAGGATTGGCTGAAGATAGCTCATATTTCCGAGATTTGGATCAATGATGAACAAGTACAATCCTTGGATTGTTAATGTGCTATTTTGAAGCCGAGATTCACATCCAACAGTGTTTGTAGAAAGCTGATTCGAGGAAGTGTGAGAACATAGTCCCAAGTTAGTGCAGAATTGAAGACTGGAGTTTTTGATGGAGCGTGCTTGAAGAATTTTGTGGCTGGCCTCAATGGGTTTGCACACTGGTTGAATAATACATCATAGTTTTCAAGGTTCGTTTTCTTTTTCTTGAATAATAGTACATCATAGTCAGAATTGAATTTAATTAGGGTGTGTTTGGTAACGTTTACGTTTTCAGTTTATATTTACAAAATTTTTATAAACTAGTTTTTGTTTATTTTTTGTTTATTTTTAGAAAAACATAAACTACAAACGCGTTTGGTAATTGACAAAATGTCTAAAAAAAATTTAAAATATAAAAAAGAGTGAGAAATGGCAAGTGGCGGCGGTCGACGGTGGTGGAAAGTGGTGACGGTGGGCGGTGGGTAGCTGGTGGTGGTGGTGGTGGCAGGTGGGTGGCGGATGGCGGGTAGTGGTGGGTGGTTGCCGGTAGGTGGTGGTGGCGGGTAGATGGCGGGTGGTGGTGGTGGGTGCGTGCGTGACGGTGGTAGGTGGTAGCGAGTGGGTGACAGGTGGTGGGTGGTGGTGGCAGGTGGGTGGCGGATGGCTGGTGGTGGTGGGTGGTGGCGGGTGGGTGGCAGGTGGTGATGGTGGGTGAGTGGGTAACGGTGGCCGGTGGTGGGTGGTAGCGAGTGGGTGGTGGGTGCGTGGGTGGGTGCGTGGGTGGGTGGGTGACAGTGGCGGGTGGTGGGTGGTAGCGAGTGGGTGGTGGTGGTGGTGGTGGTGGTGGTGGCGGGTGGCGGGTGGCGGCGGCAGGTGGGTGGCGAATGGCGGATAGCGGGTGGCGATGGGTGGGTGGTGGTGGTGGGTGGGTGACGGTGGCGGGTGGTAAGTGGTAGCGAGTGGGTGGTGGTGGCGATGGCGGTGGTGGATGGTGGTAGTAGGTGGGTGGTGGGTGGCGGGTGATGGTGATGGTGGTGGGTGGTGGTGGCGGGTGGTGGCTGGTGGTGGCTGGTGGTGGTGGGTGGCTAGTGGTGGCAGGTGGTGGATGGTGGTGGCAGGTGGGTGGTGAGTGGTGGTGGCAAGTAGGTGGCGGGTGGTGGCAAGTAGGTGGTGGGTGGTGGTAGCGGGCGGTGGATGGTGGTGGCGGGTGGTGGGTGGTGGCGGGTGGATGATAAGTGGGTGGTGGGTGGTGGTGGTGGTGGTGGCGGCGGCGGCAAGGGGTGGGTGGTGGTGGCGAGTGAGTGACAGGTGGGTGGTGGTGGCTGATGGGTAGTGAGTGGTGGTGGTAGGTGGTGGTGGGGGTGGGTGGTGGTGGCGGAAGACAGTGGTGGAAAATGGTGGCGGGTGGTGGCTAGTGTTGGGTGGTTAAAAAAAAAAAACTCAAAACTCAAAACGGAAACATATTTTTTGTGTTTTCATTTTTTGGCCAAATTTATAAACTGAGACCACTGATTTATAAATCAAAAATTTTACCAAACAAGTTTTTATTTGAATTTTTTAAATTTTTGTAAATATAAACAGAAAACTGAAAACGTAAGTGTTACCAAACGGCATCTTAACTTGTGAAATTAGAATATCACTAAATTTTGATATCTTTCATTTATCTCTCGTATAGGTTAAAGAAATTTGAAATTGTATTTCATAGCAGAGTTACGGAATGCTGTCATTTCTCTAATTGCTCTGAAAAGCTTTTGTGGAATTAGATTAGATCATAGATGACCATGAAGAATTGTAATAATTGGTTGCTGCAAAACATTGCACAGGATGGTGTTTTCAGATGCTAGATATTGTGGATTTTTTTGTTCCAGGTGCTTCCTAGTTTCATTGTTCCTCTTTGAGGGATGTGATTTCCATTTATTTGCTCATTTTTATCTGTTTAGAGCCATTTAAATGGATATTATTTATTTTTATTTAATTTTTTATCAGAATTTCTTTGGGCCCACCATTGTATGTTTGGTATGTTTAATCTTAAGTTTGTTTTATGTCTTTGTGCTTCAAAAAATTGTTTCCAAGAAGAGCGCATCAACAGGTTGGTACTTAGAGCATCTCGTTTACCTTCTTTTTTTTTTTTTTTTTTCCCATCAAATTTGTTCAATAATTTGGATCCAAATTTTAATTTGATATAGCTTGGCGAAAATCAAAATTTTCATCAAATATTTTCAACATTAACCAACCCATCACGAAAACCTATGTTTTAATCAATTCAAGTGTAAAAAACTAATTTTCAAACCTTCATCTTTTAACAATTTGTTTAAAAGTAAAAAAAATTGTTAGAAATTTGATGAAAATTTGGATGAAATTCAATACCACCCAAACAAGGCCAACCCAGTGCAAATGCTTCGAGATGTAATGAAAGTGGAGATAGGTTGCTTAGGGGTCTAAAGTGTTTGTTTGGTCTGTCGACAAGTGAAAGCTGGAACTACCAAACGTGGCCTTAACTACTCAAAAAGTATTTTCTAAATTCATTAAAATTATTCATGTTTTTCACATTAGGCTACCAGTTATTGATCATTTGACTATACTAGTTGAACTCCATGTGCTACGGGTCACATTATCATTGATGAAAATAATAAGGAAAAGATGTAGTGTTTTTTTTTTTTCTTTTTTTTTTTTTTTTTGAGAAATTCTCCAATGCAAAATACACAATATTTCTTCTTTTCTATCCTATCAATCATAACCACATCTTATATTTCACAGAATTGTAAACCAGCAAATAAATTGGCCCCCTTGTCTTCAAATGAAACTCTTTGGGTTAACCGGTTGGAAGGGTTGTTTTATGTTTCTCTTTTTTCCTGCTCTCTATGCTGCCACTCCTTCCAAAGGTAGAACTGGAAACAAATCCACCTTCGAGTTTTCTCTGCAAAATTAATTGGAAAATAACATTAGTAATTTGCGTGGGCACAAATGTAGTGAGAGTAAAAATGTATAAAGATGTAGTGAGAGTGAAAATGTATAAAAGATTTGATTAGTTATGTTTAAGCAGTTGGAAGGTTATCCAAACACAAATTAGAACAGAAGGTGTGGAATTTGCCTAATAATACTATTTTTAAAGTGAAGTAGTGAATGAGATTAGACTACCATTTGCTCTTCATACCTGGATAGTGTAGGATTTGCATAGGTGGTGGAATGAGATAAGATGGTTGCTGCTAGTGGTGCCTGGTGAGTTGGGTATGCTAGCTAAAATGCTACATGGCCTCTGCTCTGTCTTGATGCAGGTTGTATCTTGCGTGGCTATAATGGAAGAAAATAAGAGGGGTAAAGCATGAATGAACAGAGAGCAAAATGGCAAACATGAAAAAAGAATGAATCTGAAGCAGTAACTGAGGACATATGAGAGCCCATGAAAACCGCTTAAATCAAAACAAAAACATCAACAATCTAACAAAGCAACGAGAAGTTAATCAATATATATGATATTTTCATCTGTTGTTCCATTATCTTCACTCAATTTTCTCAACACCAAAAATGATTAGATAAGTAGGGTTCCATTTACACTCATTACAACAAATAGCACTTTTCTTTTGGTGACAAAAAAAAGTCAATTTTTAGTTGCTGAAACTTTTAGCGACTAAAATTTTTAATCGCCACGCTAGTTGGTGACCAATTGTTGGGAAAGGTTCTGGGAACTTAAAGAATTTAGTCCCCGAAAATCATCAATTGCCAACTAATTTTTTAGTTGCCAAAACCTTACTAAAAAATTTTGTCGCCAAAAACTAAAATTATTTAGGACGTCTAAAGTTTCAGTCGCCACAAAGTTTTCGTTCATATTATTTTTTTTAGCTACTAAATATTTTAGACACTTAAAGTCTGATTTTGTTTTTGGCTACTAAAGTTTTAGTCGCCAAATTTTTTTTTTCATTTTATTATTTTTTTAACTACTAATGTCTTAATCGCCTAAAATTTGCTTTTTTTATGGCTACTAAATATTTGCCAAAAAGTTTTTTTTTTTTCATTTTATTTTTATTTTTAGCCGCCAACTATTTACTTGCTAAAAATATATATTTCCTTTTTGGCTACCAACTGTTTAGTCGCCAAAAACATAATTTTATTTTTTTTTTAAATTATTTTGTCTACAACCTGTATGTATTCCATGCAACCTGTACCATGTATATAAATAAAACAATACATATATTATCAACCTGTACATACTCCATACAGCTTGTACCATGCATTTTTTGTGGTGAATAAGTCTTAAAATAAAATGGTAAAATATACAAACTTACAAGGGGCATACCCCAAGCCTTATATCACCAACAAATAACACCTAAACAAACAAAACTCAAACACTGAACAAAACTAAAACCAAGGAACTAACAAAATACAAACTATAGAAGATCAATTGCAGAAGTAAATGATGGACCAAAACCAAACTAGGGCCCTATCATCAGCTGCAACCACAACCATATCAGCAACTGCAGCCCAGCTAAAGCCAGAACAGAGCCAGGAAAAGCAGCAGCTGCAGCCACCAGGAAATGCACAGCAGTAGCCAGCTCCGGCCACAACCTCACAACAACATTGCAACAGCATCAAACCAACAAGCAGCAGCAGCAGCAGCAGCAGCCCAACTTCAACCAGCAACACTAGCTGCAAAGCTACACCAGCATCTCCCAGCAGCATCCAACCATAGAAATAAAGAAACAGGCCTCTTGGACTAGGATGCAGATCAAATTTAACAAAAGGAGTATATATCCCAATGGAGCCAACAACAGCCAATTGATATGCAAACACAAACAGCACAGCAGCACCAAGCATAGAACAAAGAGAGGGTAATTTGTTCAAGCACCACATAACAGAGGCCATGGGGAGGTTGAATAGATGCAATCCCCTCAATAAGAACCAAAAATGACTACCAACTGAAAACATGTTTATGACCAAACAAATATAGAGATAATACATGACACACAATATAGTCCTTAGTCACTCAACCCACAACTCTGTTTAAGCAGAGAAACTCAACAAGAATATATGCTCACTAACCACTCAACCCACAAACAAGAACTCCCTCACCAGATGTACCAGCTGGCTAACCTGCAGAACAAACCATTAGAAATGTTAAAACTTTGATGTGTTATTGATTGATTGATGTGTTACAAGATTCTTGTATTGATATATTGTATTACAAATCAGAGTGGCATTATATAGGAGAGGGTTTGGGTTAGTGAGTGGTGGTAGTGGATGGTAGTGGAGGTGGTGGGTGGTAGTGGAGATGGTAAGTGTGTTAGGTTTAGTGGGGTGGATGTAGTGGGTTAGGTTAGTGGGTTAGGTTAGTGTACATTAACAGCCCCCCTCAAACTCAAGGAGGATAGGAACTAACCAACTTGAGTTTGAAGAGAGTAACAAAACAGAAAAGTAAACTGATAAATAAAAAACAAAACAGGATAGGAGACACGGTATGGTCGTGTCGGACCGTTGTAGCAGAACAGTTTATGGGGTCATGTCGGACCGTTGTAGCAGACAGTTTACGGGGTCATGTCGGACCGTTGTAGAAGACAGTTTACGGGGTCATGTCGGACCGTTGGAGCAGACAGTTTACGGGGTCATGTCGGACCGTTGTTGAAGACAGTTTACGGGGTCATGTCGGACCGTTGGAGAAGACAGTTTACGGGGTCATGTCGGACCGATGTAGCAGGACAGTTTACGGGGTCATGTCGGACCGATGTAGAAGACAGTTTACGGGGTCATGTCGGACCGTTGTAGCAGACACTGTGTGGTTGTGTCAGACCGTTGTAGAAGCTGTGGTGGTGCACCGAGGAGGCGACTTAGGGAGTGCGCCATGAGCGACTTATACCTGATACTGGTATAACCCCCCCTCAAACTCAAATAGGTGTGAAGATAGAAACCTATTTGAGGTTGAAACAAATGGATTGATAAAGCTGACCGGTGTAAAAGACACTGTATGAGTGTGTAAAAGACACTGTATGAGTGTGTATATAGGCTGCCCAAAAATGGATGTAGATATCGAGCCCTCAAAAGTCGTGCCCTCAAAAGGTGTGCCCGCACCCTCAAAAGGCGTGCCATCAAAAGGCGTGCCCGAATGCATCAAAAGGCGTGCCTGTTTGTCGGCGAGAAGAGGCGCGCGATGCGCGTGGCTGCCTCGGCTATTTAACCAAGACAGAGCTGAGGCAGAGGCGAAGACAAACAATTGGCGAAAATCCTCTGAAAAACTCTTCGTTTTGCTGAGAAGGTTTTGCTGAGAAGATACTCTGTAACACTCTCTATAACACTCTGTTGCCCAGAAAAAATGGCTTCGTCTTCCCGCGGGCTGCTTACCCTCTTTCCCGACCTCAACGAGTCTACAGGAGAGAGAACTGGTGCGGTGGCCAGTGAACCTCAACCAAACACTGCTGGGTTTGCTCCGCTGAACTTTCCGATGCGGTCTGTGGAGCAAAAAATGGCGGTGCAGTCGGATGTGGAGGCCAATCAGTATACGTTGAAGGCATGTGTGGAGTCCATGACGGCGGTCACAAATCTGTCGCACCGGCTACAGAGTAGGACAAATGAGGTGCAGCAGTTAAACTCCCAGCTGGCTCTGCTCCAACGCATGTATAAGGATGCGCGAGCAGAGATGAGCGTGCTAAGGGCAGAAAACAAGGAGCTGAAGCGGAAGGCCACCGTGATGTTCCGATTTGGAGGTCCGCCATATGCTGCAGTGGAGGAGCAGAGAGTAGTGATCGTGCCCAGTGGAGTGGGAAACACGGAGGCAACACCGTCAAGGACTGGCCAAGACGGAGGCAAGAAGAAGAGACCTGCAGCAGAGTAGAGAAGAAAAATCCCACTGTGGATGTGGGTGTTTTATTGTTGTTGTTGTTTTTTTTTTTTTTTTTTTTTTTTTTTGTGTGTGTGTGTGTGTGTTGTTGTAAAATGATGATCGGGGTGAGGCCCGACATGAATAAAATAAGTTGGTGTGCAGTTCATCTTCGTCCTCGCTGTTTTTTTTTTTTTTTTTTTTTTTTTTTTGTGGTTGTTTTTTTTTTTTTTTTAGTGTGCAAAGAAAAAAGAAGGAAAAACAAAGATGAAAAATAAAGGGAAAGGGAAAGAAAAAAAAAAAAAAAAAAAACAGAAAGAATAAGAATATATGTGAATAAAATTGAAGAGAAAGGGGTGAATGTGAAAGGAATAAAAAAATTAAAAGAAATAGATAAAAGAAAATCACGTGGGTGTGTTGGGTTGTTTTTTTTTTTTTTTTTTTTTTTTTTTTTTGGTTTTGGTGTGAAACCGTCCTGTGGCCTTGGGAAGATAGTATAAGAAAATATATATATATATATATATATAAATGAGTAGTGAGAGAATGATGAGGATAAGGTGGTGTGGTGGGTGGAGGAAGAATCATTTAGTTTAAAAAAAGAGTGGATTTGTGAAAGGAATAAAAAATTAAAAAGGAATGTGAGATTTAAATGTATTGGGATGGGGCCGACACTAATGAAAAAGGAAGATGAAGGGTGTATGGGTCGGTTTCTGATCAAAAAAGAGGGATTAAAATAAATAAAAAAAAAAGAAAAAAGAAAAGAAAGTGGAGACCATGAGGAGAGAGAAAAGTACTGATCCCTTGCTCATATTTGCAGATATGAGAGAGATGCTCTAAATCTGTTAATCGCGTCTGCAACAGACTTTCCCAATCCAAGCACAACAATGTGGTCTTGTGCACCGGTTTTCTTGAAGTCAATCACGGAAGCAACATTCAAGGCTTTAGAAATTGATAGAAGCTCCTCCTCTGCAGAAGAATCGGATTCAACAAGTGGGACTACCGGAAAATCCAACTCAATTGAAAAACAATCCTGTGATTCTTCACTACTATTGTTCTTCAAGTTCAAGGAATGTGTTTGTTTGACTTCTGGAATTCTTTTAGCAGTCAAAACTCCTGATAGTGTCATAAACTCGATTTCATTTCCATTTACCAAACCAGATGTGAATAGAAAGTGTGAAGCTGCTAAGGTTGCATGGCCGCAGAGTTTAACCTCGATCGTAGGAGAGAACCATCTGAGGCGAAAGCGAGGGTTTATGGACGAGGAGTTTGAGTGATGAGCCCACGACTCGGGGTGAGTGATCCGAGTCAAGTAACAGGTTACGGGAAAACTCAAGAAGTTTGAGTGGAAATCTCCTTGGCAAGGAAAGCTCAAGGGAGGTGAATGAGGAGGTGGTTGGGATTTTGTGCAAAGAAGCATCATCCGGGAAGGGGATTCAGAGGACTGATCTTTCAGGGCGTCTGTTACGTCTGCTTCCAGAGAGACCCAACATACACACCCCGGAGAAAGAGAGAGAAAGACCATGCCCGAGGGAGGGGCTAGGACAGTGACTGAGATAGAGGAAGCTAGGGTATGTGTAGAGGTCTGGCGGGCGGCCAAGGCGAGCCTGCCGCCCGCCGGTGAAGCAGAATAACCAGGTTCTTAACCTTGCTCTGATACCATGTTAAAACTTTGATGTGTTATTGATTGATTGATGTGTTACAAGATTCTTGTATTGATATATTGTATTACAAATCAGAGTGGCATTATATAGGAGAGGGTTTGGGTTAGTGAGTGGTGGTAGTGGATGGTAGTGGAGGTGGTGGGTGGTAGTGGAGATGGTAAGTGTGTTAGGTTTAGTGGGGTGGATGTAGTGGGTTAGGTTAGTGGGTTAGGTTAGTGTACATTAACAAGAAATATATATGAACTGCTTTCACTCTGCCCACAATTCTCTCCCACTCCTCACAAAGATTGTAATCTAGCAATATCTGACTTACATCACTCAACACACAACCATCCCTAATAAAGGGCCAGCTAACAAGCTGCATAACAAACAAATGGAGAGGAAATGTATGTATGCATGATTATGTGTAAGAGATGCCACATAATTAGTTAGAATGATTCAGATATGATCAGATGTACACAGTTGATATGGGTAATTGGAGAGGAAATGCATGTATGCATTTTTATATATGTTTTCACCAATTTATACATTGTGCATTTTTACACCAAGGCAGCACACACCAACAGCACTAAAAAGGTAAGTAAATTTATTTGGAGGCCAAAAGTAGTGATAAAATGTAATCAAACATTGTATCTCCTCTTTAAAAATTCTTACAAAAATCAATCAATATTTTCTTTGGATTATATTTTTTTTTATTTTTTTTCGACTCTGTCTTTGGAACTTCCCTTAATTGATCACATAATGTTAGAGGGAAAATTTAAGAAAGAAGTGTTCTTAAGGTTATATTCTTTCTTTGGTATGGAAAGAAGAGATTTCATTACATTATGTGATTAAATTCAAAAAGCAAACTTTTCGCTTGGCAATTCAATAACAAACTCTAACTAACTTAATTTCCCTATGATTTACAAATCAATACAGCCCAAAAAACCCCATTTATTTTGTCCAAAAACCAAAATCACCCATTCAGATTCATTTTGCTTCCAACCTTGAACTAAAAATTCTGAATACTTCTCCAAAATCTAAATAAAATTGGAATATTTGTTAAGCAATACACGACCATAAGCAAAATATCAAACCAACCCCTTTGGATCCATTTGGTTAGCTCATGGGCAGCAGCCAACCCCCTGCTACAACAAAAACAAAATTTATAAGACTAAACTGATATAATAAAATTCAATGGATAAAACAACAAACAACAAGATTGTTTACAGGGTCTTAAAAAAGTAATAGGCAATGCTGAAACTATATTTATCACAGCGTACCAATCCTCACTCCCAAAGAAAGAAAGAAAGAAAGAAAGGGGAAAAAAAACAGAGAAAAAAAAAAAAAAGAAACAATAGAAAAACACAAAAACCCCAATAAATATAGAAAAACTCCATATCAGTATTTCAAGAGTATTTAGCAAACTCATAAGTGTTTAGCAAAAAATAGTATAGATATATATAGATCCATATATATATCATCCTTTCTAAAGAATGGAGAATTAGAATGCATCAAAAACAACAATAATGCCTTTTATTGTATTTTTTTTTTTTGGTTGATAAATAATGCCTTTCATTGTGAATTGACATTTGATGTTTGAGGTTTTTATATTGGTACCAAACTAGACAATGTGCTATCGTTATGAGATTCAATTTATCCTGTTTTTGTTTTGAAACAAAAAGCATGGTGAATGACCTTTGCTAAAACGTCTTACTCAGCAGTTGCAGCAACCATCAAAACTCAGCTGTGAATTTTTTCTCTACTCTTTTGTTCTCTTCAACAAAGCAAAAAATTAGGTGCTACAAAAATCAACACCCATTTCCTATTAAAGAATCATCCATTTTAGAAATCAAAACCATGTCAGAAATCAAACTCAAAATAAAAATTCATTTATGAAATCAAAACCTATATAAAAAATGAAACCCATTTCATGAAGATCAAGTATTATTTCAGACCCAAAATCTTTTAAAAAATTAAATCCATTAAGAGACAAAACCTATTTAAAAAATCAAAACTGTAAATAGAAACCCACACAATGACCAACCCAACCAAACACCCACACATGCCATAAACGTTTATGGTTTAAAATTGATGAATTGCAATTTCAACAAAATGAAGATAAATGATTTGAGTGAAAATGATCTGAGATTCAACAAAATGAAAAAATATCCAGGTTCAACAAAAATAACCATATTTAAAAATATCTAGATTGAACTTTACAAACCCGCAAAAATATCCAGATTCAAGCAATCAGAAACAACCAAACCCACAAAAATATCATGAATTGCAAAAGTTGGAAGTTGTATTTTACCTTGCAAGAGGAGGGAGACAAAAGAAGAGGGTGAGAGGAGAGGAGAGGAAAGGTGGTCGGTGCTGTCGTCGAGAGAGGATGATGGCAAGATGAGAGGTGGTCAGCAGCATCGAGATGGCGGTGGTGGCAAGAGGAGAGAGACGAAAGAGGACTAGAGGAAAGGCAGAGGACATTGACTGAGAGAGAGAGAGAGAGAAGCTTATGAGAGAAAAAAGTTTTGAGGAGAGAGAGAGAGCAGTGACTTTATGGACGGGAAAACAAACGTTAATCGGCGACTAAACATTTTGGTCACCAATTAATTTGATATATCTTTTCAAAATTTAAAACGTTTCCCTCTAAATGTTTTAATTTTTTGGTAATTAAAAATATTTTTAATCGCTGAAACTAAATCCTTGTTTGGTTTGTATTTAAGAAACATGTTTTGAGATAAAAAGTATAAAAATTTGTTTAATTTGATTTTTTTCAAAAGATGTTTTGAAAAATTATTTTGAGAGAGAGTTTTGAAAAAAGTGATTGATTTGATGTGTATGAGAGAGATTTGTTTGGAAAATTTGTAAACCAAACAAGTTTTGAAAAAAAATTTTGAGAAAATTTGTTTGGTTTGATTACTTTTGAAAACTTGTTTGTAGAGAATTTTTCTCAAAATTTTTTGAGAAACACAAACCAAACAAATTTTTGGTGACAAAACTTTTGGTTGCCAAAGATAAAAAATAAATTTTTGTTTTTATTCGGGCAACTAAAATATTTTTTAGTTGCTGAAAATAAATTTTTGTTTTTCATTCGGCGACTAAATAATTTTAGTAGCCAAAACTAACTATACAGAGACTAAAAATTTTTTTAGTCGCCAATTTTTAGCGACTAAATTTTTTTTTTAGTTGCCAATAATCAATATACCCCGACTAAAAAAAATTAGTAGTTAAATATTGTACTTTTACCGACTAATATAATTTTTGGTTTCCAATTCCACAACTTTTGACAACTAAATTTTTTTTAGCCACCAAATTTAGTTGCCAAAAGTGCAATTTGTTGTACTAACTTATCAACTAACCATTGGCACATTGACAATCAAAGTGTCTTCCTTGCAAAGCCTCATCTTCACTAATCCGTTGTTTTGAGAAGTTAGTTAAAAGCTAACTTTTTTATTTATTTATTTTTGGCTTTTTTTGAAAAAACGTGTAAAAAAGTAGAGAGATGATGTGACTCAAAATAGATTAAAAATTGACTTTTGGCTTTTAGCCATCTTCCCAAAAGAGTTAGCTTCACCTTTGTAATCAATTCTATATATGTCACTAAATCCATTTCTGAACTGCGCACCCAAGTCTGAAGAAAATGCAAAATTAGAGCAAAAACACAACAAAATCTGAAGAAAATGCAAATCAAATGAAGAACGTAAGGGTGGAAATTGTGACCACGGAGATTCCAAATGGAAAAAAACCAAATCAGAGCAAAATGCATAGCAAGAGAGAGATGCTTGAGAGTGAGACATTCAGATGACAAGAAGGTGAGGAGATATCAAATACCCAATTTTTAAAAACATGCCATAAAAATTAACAAAACACTTTTTTATTTAACCGCAAGTAGACCCAATATTATGATTAATGTTTGTGTGTGCTAGATATCAATCAAATCCTAAGGAATTACATCTTAGTGCTTGAGAGGGTAATTTTTGGGAAAAATTGGGCCGAGCTGCGAGTTGGGCTTTGAGGCCCAAAACGCGAAGGACTGAGTAAAAAAGGCCGTAAAGGATACTCCGGCCCAGGAGAGCAAGGTTACTCCGGCAAAGTTACTCCGGCCCAAGGAGGTGAAATTACTTCGGCTCACAAACGATAAAGTTACTCCGGTTCAAAGATTATAGATTTGTTCCGGTTCTGAGGAGATGTTGACTTACTACGGTCAAAAGAGATGAGGTTACTTCGGTTGAGAGATTGTAAATGTACTTCGGTCCTGGAACAGCTTGGAGTTAGACCGGTCTTGAAGTCTACATCGGCTTTAGAGGTGTACCGGTCTTGGAGTTATACCGGTCAAGAGTCGTTGTTTCGGTCCAAACACACCATGGGTTGAACAGAGGAGAATCGAGATATGGTATAGCGAGCAAAACCGAACTAAGGATAGGTCGGCCTAATCTGAGGCTCGGCATAACTAATGTTACTTCGGTCAAAATAGTAATTCGGCTATGGAGAAAACCATCCCACTTGGTTTAAGCAGTGGGGGAGGGTGTAAAAGGATAAGCATTATCCTTAGGAGAATGAATCCTAGGAGGACTCTGCATGGAGAAGTACAAGTCCTACTAGGATTGTGCCACGGAAAACTTATAAAAGCCCACAAGCATCACCTTGGAGGAGGTAATTGAACACAATTCTTTCTGAGAACATAGAGCTTTGTCTATTTGTTAAGCTTACTGACTTAGGCATCGGAGAGGTTTCCGGCACACACCCGCCGACTAGCTCACGTTTGTGTTTTCAGGTGATAAAGCGACGTCGTACGGAGGAGCGTGGACTTGGTCAACAGGATTATACGAGGAGAATTATTTCCTCCCCGTACAATTGGCGCCGTCTGTGGGAATCGAACAGACAAGAACAAAAACCTCTTGACTAAGCTTCTCCTTTCTCTCAAATCAATGGCACACATTGAAGAACTACCGCAGTCCGCCGTCGACGGACTAACTCCAGACGGGGGCGCAAGGCGTGAAGGATTACCCTCTGTCCCTCCTATGGCAGATCTGGAGCCCCAACAACATAACTCCAGGAGGAGTGGCAGGGGAAGGCAGAATAGCAGCCCTCGTCACTCTCAAAGTCCTGACAGGCAAAGGAGGAGGATTGATCCTCAAGCCCTGGAAGATCGCGTAAAGGAACAAGATGAACTAATTCGGAAGATGGCGGCGGACATGGAAGCATTAAAACGCCAGATGAAAACTAAAGATGTGGCGACAGGAGAGGGGCACAAGCACAAGACGCCCCCTCGCCACTCAGAAAATCGTAGTAGGAATACTACACCCTCCCAAGGAGAGAGCAGAAGCCTCAGGACAGGCGACACACACTCCTTATCTTCAAGGACTCGTCAGTCCAGGTCTGAGAGGACGAGATCCGAAAGATCATACACTGAAGGAAGCACGTATTGGCCTTCACATTCACACCAAACCAGATCTAGACAAACGGAGCTGCCCAGGTCATCCGACTTACGAACCGTGCTCGAAGAAAAAGCACGATGCAAGGAAGATGCCAGGGCAAGGGATCCACACCGAGTTTCGGCCTTACAACGGTTGGCTCCTCGGACGCATGGAAGCGTCGAGGTTGGAATGCCAATACCGCGACCGGCCTACGAACCAACGGACAAGGCATTGGCAAGACTACAGACTTCGCCGTTTGTCCCAGCGATCGAAAACGCGCCCCTGCCATCAGGCTTCCTTCAGCCGAAATTCAATACATATGAAGGGAAGACGGACCCATATTCACACCTGAGCCACTTTCGCCAAGTCATGGCTGTGTACAGGCGAAACGAGGCCTTAATGTGCATACTCTTCCCGTCAAGTCTGGGCGACTTAGGCTTGACTTGGTTCGAAAAGCTCCCAGAGGGCAGCATAGCCTCCTGGGCCCAATTGGCAGAAGCGTTCGTAACAAGGTTTCGAACAAATACTGAAACACCGGTGGAGATAGACCAGTTACTCTCCATCGACATGGGTGAAAAAGAGACCCTCAGATCTTACAACAGTCGCTACTGGGAGACATTCAACCAGATTGGAGACTGCCCCACCAATCTAGCCATTGCGCAATATAAAAGAGGCCTACCAGTAGGGAACCGACTAAGGGATTCAATTACCATGACGCCACCCCTCACCATGGAGGCCCTGATGGAAAGAGTGCATCAGCACATCAGGGTAGAAGAGGATGGCGCACGTGCAAAAGCAAAAACTAGTGCAACCACGGTGCCAGAAAAGAAGGCCTCAGCAAAGGTCAATACAGTAGATAGGCAGAACAAAAACGGGCGTGGCAGACGAGATAACGGAGAAGACCCAGACAAAAGATGGTTGAGAATCCGCACTGCCATAACAACGGTATTCAAAAAACCAATATATCGGATTCTGAGCGAAATAAAAGACGAGCCATTTGTCAAGTGGCCAGCCAAGCTAGGGGAAGCTCAGAAGAATTACGACGACAGATCTCGGTGCACCTTCCACAAAGAAAAGGGGCACTGAACTGAGAATTGCACGCCACTGAGACAGCACTTGGAAGAATTGGTGGCAGCAGGCCACTTGGACAAATACATTGAAGGAGGAGCGCAACTGGCCCCCCAAGATCATAATGACCATCCCAATAGAATGCCAATCGATGCACCACCTCAAGGCATTATCAATGTAATTCATGGAGTTTTTGAACCTGAGCGCGTATGCGAGCTCAGAGGTTTAATCAAGAAGGCTGAGCACTTTAGGGAAGTATTAAGTGCCCAACCTACCATCAAGAAGGGGAGGACAGAGGCAACAAACATCATGTCCTTTTCGGATAAGGACTTGGAACGAATTTACTGCCCCCATAATGATGCCCTGGTTGTCACTCTCCGAGTCAAGGATTTTGACGTCAAGCGGATTCTGATTGACCAGGGTAGTTCATGTGAGATCATGTATTACGACACATTCAAGCAACTAAAGCTGCAAGACAAAGACTTGGCACCTGCAGTTTCTCCCCTGATTGGATTCAACTCCATGCCAGAGTGGCCTGTCGGCAAAATAATCCTTCCAGTCAGAGCAGGAAGTGTAACAAAACAAGTGGAGTTCTGGGTATTGAAGGTCCCCTCCACCTACAACATCATCCTGGGCAGAACATGGCTGCATGCCATGCGTTCGGTAGCATCATCATACCATCAGGTAATGCGGTTCCCCAATGACGCCGGTATAATTGAAGAAGTCTATGGCGATCAGATCATGTCAAAACAGTGCTTCGCCACAGCGAATGGAAGCCGAGCTGCCAAAGGATACGTTCATTCGGTGGAAGAGCCAGAAAGTAATGAACTATTCGCGGACGTCGGCAAAGAGGCTGATCAGAAAGCGGTGGAGGACTTGGTGGAGGTAAAAATAGATGAGAAGAACCCGGATAAGTTCTTCTTGCTTGGCTCATCGTTGTCCAGCACTGAGAGATTAGAGGTCTTGGAATTCTTGACCTCTAATATCGAAGTGTTTGCCTGGACACCTTACGACATGCCAGGCATTGATCCAAACTTCATCAGTCACCAACTCAATGTCCACCCATCCGCCAGACCAGTCATTCAACGCACACGCAGATCGGCACTCCACCACGCCGAAATAGTGGCAGAAGAGGTAGGCAACCTGCTGGAGGCAGGAGCAATAAGGGAAGTGCACTACCCAAGATGGATCTCCAACACAGTCGTAGTGCCGAAAAAGAATGGTAAATGGCGTGTCTGCGTCGACTACAAAACAGTCAACAAGGCGTGCCCAAAAGATAGCTTTCCTCTACCAAGGATAGATCAACTGGTGGACCTGACGGCAGGGCATAACTGACTTAGCTTTCTGGATGCATACAGAGGCTACCACCAGATCGCCATGCATGAACCAGACCAAGAGGTCACATCCTTCACAACACCAAGGGGGTTATATTGCTACAAGGTCATGCCCTTTGGCCTAAAGAACGCTGGGGCGACATTCCAAAGGATGGTCACCAAGATGTTCGAACCATTGTTAGGCAGAACAATGGAGGCTTACATCGACGACATGGTGGTCAAAAGCAAGGATGAGAATGACCATCTTAAAGACCTAGGCGAGATGTTCCAGATCCTGAAGAAACACAAGCTGCGCCTCAATGCGTCCAAATGCGCATTCGGAGTTGGATCTGGCAAATTCTTGGGCTTCCTGGTGACCAACCGAGGTATAGAAGCTGACCCCTCTCAGATCAAAGCAATCCAGGAGTTGGAGAGACCAAACTCAGTCAAAGAAGTGCAGCATCTCACTGGTATGGCGGCTGCACTCAACCGGTTCATAAGCAGATCGTCGGACAGACTACGACCGTTCTTCCAAGCTTTAAAAGCCAAGTTTGAGTGGGATGAAGAATGCGACCGAGCTCTGGAAAGCTTGAAGGAGTACATGTCTTCCCCACCACTACTTGTTACTCCAGTACCTGGTGAAGAACTCTTTTTGTACCTGGCAGTTTCTCAGCACGCAGTTAGCGCAGTGTTGGTCCGTGCAGAAGGAATACAACACCTGCCCATCTTTTATGTCAGCAAGACATTGTTGGGAGCCGAAACAAGGTACTTGCCCTTGGAGAAACTAGCATTAGCATTAATGATGGCATCCAGAAAATTGGCACACTACTTTCACGCCCACACCATAGTCGTCCTCACAGCCTTTCCACTAAAGGCTCTATTTGAAAGGGCGAACTTTAGTGGGCGAATCTTAAAGTGGGCAGTGGAGTTGGGACAATTCGACATTAAGTTCCAACCCAAGACCGCAATAAAAGCCCAATCTTTGGCAGACTTCGTCGCGGAGTTTACTCCTGGAAGTCATCATATCTGCCCAGTCGACCTGACTGACACAACCGAACTAGGGACGGAAGTTGACGCCGGAATAGCGCAACCCCTAGTGGAAGGTAGTCAATCAAGCACCAAGGCAGATCATACTAAGGACAACAAGGAAGAGACAAACAAAGGCTCACCAGCAGTTCAAACAGAGGACAAAGGACAGACAGCCAACATGGACCTCGAAGAAAACACCATTCTTGACCTCACGACATCGTCTGATCCTTCCACTTGCTGGAAACTATTCGTTGGAGAGATGTGGAAGCTCTTTGTGGATGGAGCATCCAACCGACATGGTGCAGGGCTTGGCATAGTCCTCATCTCTCCAGACGGCCTGGTTATAGAGCAAGCAATCAACCTTGGCTTCCCAGCATCCAACAATGAAGCGGAGTATGAGGCGCTTCTCGCAGGACTCAAGTCTGCACACTTCATGAAAGCAACCGAAATAATGGTATACAGTGACTCTCTGCTGGTGGTAAACCAAATTTCTGGCGAATACGAAGCAAAGGACGACAGAATGGCCAAGTACCAAGAGTTAGTCAGAACGGAGATCAAGAAGTTTGATGTGGTAAGGATAGAACAAATTGGCAGGGAGGAAAACAGCCGTGCGGACGAGCTAGCAGGCCTTGCCTCAATAACAGATACATCAATCCCTCATCCATTACTCATCGACTTCTTACCAAGACCAAGCATAGAAGACCCCGAAGCAGAAGAAGTATGTTGCGCAGAATTAGGCCCTTCTTGGATGGATCCCATCATCCTATTCCTAAAAGACGGCATCCTACCAGAAGAGAAAAAAGAAGCCAACAGAATAAGGGCAAAGTCGCAGCGGTTTTGGCTATCTCCATCTTTGGCATTATACAAGAAGTCGTTCTCTGGGCCTTGCCTCAAGTGCGTTCATCCCAGCAAAGTAGAAGCATTCCTGTTCGAAATACACGAAGGGGTATGTGGAAGTCATCAAGGGGGAAGGTCGCTCGCTTACAGGGCTATTTCACAAGGATATTGGTGGCCATATATGCAAGCAGACTCAGAGAAATATGTGAAGAAGTGTGAAAATTGCCAGAAATTCGCGCACCAAATACATCAACCAGCAAGAGAACTCCTACCCTTAACTAGCCCATGGCCTTTCGCAATGTGGGGCTTAGACATAGTAGGACCACTTCCAACAGCACCCGGGGGCAGAAAATTCTTTCTCGCAGCAACAGACTACTTCACAAAGTGGGTGGAAGCAGAAGCATTGGCGTCAATCAAAGAAAAAGATGTGAAGAAGTTTGTTTGGCAGAATATTATCACTCGGTTTGGCATACCAAAAGCACTGATCTCAGACAATGGAACTCAGTTCGACGGCAGAATCTTTAGAAGCTTTTGTGAAGAATACAAGATAGAGTTCTACAATTCCACACCGGCATATCCTCAAGCAAATGGGCAGGCTGAAGCATCAAATAAAGTCGTCTTGGATGGACTAAAGAAAAGGCTAGAGAAAGCAAAAGGCAAGTGGGCAGATGAACTTCCTCACGTCTTATGGGCTTACCGCACCACGCCTCGGCGATCAACTGGAGAAACACCATTCTCCTTAGCCTATGGCATGGAAGCAGTGATCCCACTAGAAGTTGGCCTCCCCACAATTCGAAGCGAAAATTTTGATCCAGACTTAAATGGAGAAGCCATAGCCTTAGAACTCAACCTTGCAGAAGAAAGAAGAGAAAGAGCGTTAGTCCACATCGCCTCATACCAACGAGAGTTAATCAGAAAATACAGCAAAAAGGTGCATCCAAGACAATTCAAGATTGGGGATTGGGTACTACGCAAAGTAATGGGAAACACCTTGATCCCAGGAGACGGCAAGTTAGGCCCAAATTGGGAAGGTCCTTATAAGGTGGTTGGGTTAGCAGGCAAAGGGGCATACCACCTAGAAGACAAGGATGGCAAGGCAATCCCTAGGCCATGGAATACGGCCAATCTCAAGTTATTTTACTTTTAGCTTTTCTTTTCCAAACATATGTAATTTTCTCTTCCTTCAATAAAATGAGAAATTCTTTTTAGCACAAGTTGTTCTTTGTAAAAGTTTAAGTATATCGCAAGCATTCTATTCTAAGTTAGCTGGAAAAACTAACTTAGAGGTTGGCTGGATTAAACCAACACTCTTCCTAAGCCCAGGATAAGGATCCAGGCTGCGGGACATTTGGTCGGAATAACCAAATACTATAAGTTAGCTGGAAAAACTAACTTCAATAGTTGGCTGGAATAAACCAACACTTGTTACTCTTCAGCCGAAGTAAGTGTATGGCTGAAGAGTGGTTGGCTGGAATAAACCAACTCTTGTTACTCTTCAGCCGAAGTAAGCGTATGGCTGAAGAGTGGTTGGCTGGAATAAACCAACACTTGTTACTCTTCAGCCGAAGTAAGTGTATGGCTGAAAAATGGTTGGCTGGAATAAACCAACTCTTGTTACTCTTCAGCCGAAGTAAGTGTATGGCTGAAGAGTGGTTGGCTGGAATAAACCAACTCTTGTTACTCTTCAGCCGAAGTAAGTGTATGGCTGAAGAGTGGTTGGCTGGAATAAACCAACTCTTGTTACTCTTCAGCAAGTAAGTGTATGGCTGAAGAGTGGTTGGCTGGAATAAACCGACTCTTGTTACTCTTCAGCCGAAGTAAGTGTATGGCTGAAGAGTGGTTGGCTGGAATAAACCAACTCTTGTTACTCTTCAGCCGAAGTAAGCGTATGGCTGAAGAGTGGTTGGCTGGAATAAACCAACTCTTGTTACTCTTCAGCCGAAGTAAGTGCATGGCTGAAGAATAGTTGGCTGGAATTAACCAACACTTTGTACTCCTTAGCCGAAGTAAGTATATCGGCTAAGGAGTGGTTGGCTGGTAAGCATAGATTAAAAAGCCAAAACCGAAATAGAAGTTGGAGTAATAAAAGGCATTACGAAGTACAGACATACATATCAAAACCGAAGTTAGAGTCCAAGCAAATTTCCATTTCATTAAAGATCAAAATAAGTACAAAGCAAGGATCGAAGCCCGGTTACAAAGACGAAACAAAAAAAGAAAAAGTACAAAGTCAAGAAAAGAGTTCTTGTATTTCAGCGTCAAAGGCCGCATCACCATCAACTTGAAAACCGGTTTCAAGGGGAAGATCACGCTCGGTCGCCGGGTTAGTTTCGGTTGGAACCACGGTGTCACTTGGTTGTTCAATAGGAGGGCCACAACGGCAGGCTGCGCCTCGACGGATGGCTGTACTTCGGCTCTGGTTGTTGAAGTTAGAAGGGCCCTGACTCTGCTCTTCTTTGCCATTTCTTCCTCAGCAGTTAATGGAACAAGTCTTATTTCGGGCAAAGTTGGGTCCGGTTCTGGTTCTTCCTCAAGTAGGAAATCGGTCACTCTTGCTTTTCGGCGACCACTATATCGGTAGGTCGGTTCAAAATTTAGAAGCTTGGCCCAACCTCGTTCTTTAATCCGTAGTGCGGCTCGCAAAACCGCAAGGTTGGGATAGCTATATAAGGAATGAAGGTGGGCGAAATCTGCAAAAAAGAGAAGTGTTAGTTCGGCTAATAAACTAACAAAAACCGAAATAAAATACAAATAAGAAGACCGAAGTCAGATTACCAGGCTCTCCCTTCTTCCAATTTATAGGTCGGCCAGGAATTTGGGCTTGAAAATCCTCAAAATTCCCAGAGACCCAGAAGAAGTCATCATCATTAAGGTCTTTGTCCGGTGTGTGCTTAACAATCTTCTCTCGGCGGCGGCGGATCCTAAGGTAGTAGACCCACCCAGCATCTTTCGAGCCGATGGAATATTGATGGAATATTTCGGCAAGGCCGAGGTTTAAACTAGTTTGGTGGTTTAGTGCGGCTATTCCCATAATAATACGGTATGTATTGGTGGACAGTTGGGTGGGGCATAACCTAGTTTGCCTAAGGAACTCACAGATCAACGGTTGTACGGGAAACCGTAGTCCGGTTTCTATTATGGACTGAAGAGTAAAGGGGACGAAGCCTTCGTTATCCCAGGGTGTGATGTCTTTTTCGGCCAAAGTCAAATGGACGTCATCCGGTATGTTATAGTCCTTCCTGAATTCGGCCATCCCACCAGGGGTCTCAACTAAATACCTATACTTACCCATTTGTTGTATAATTTACGGATAAGTTATTTCGGTGCAAAAATCGTGCTCAGTAGCTCGATTGAGCGCACGCAGGAGTGCCTGGGTAACCTAAGTCTGCAAAGTAAAAAGCAGAGGGGGTTAAAACACTGATTAATGGACCGTGCTACAATTTAAAAGCAAGGTATAAGAGCCCTACTTCGGCCTCAAATTAGCTTTTTCTATCTCGGCTCATCAAAACGTTTGGTAGCTCGATTTGAGCAGTTTGCTCGGTAGACCGGTTTAACGTCTAGGGGCAGCTTTCTGAGTTCGGTCTAAAAGACTAAGAGAGCTGGTTTAGCCCCAAGGCCTAAATCGGCTGCAATGTGAATAGAGTTACTTCGGTTAAGCCTCCGGGGGTGGCTTTCTGAGTTCGGTTTAGGAACCAAGAGAGCCGACTTGACCCCAAAAGCTTAGTTCGGTTGACCACCGAGGTTCCTAGTTTGCTATATTCAAAACTTGGTGATCTTATTTCGGCTAAAGCGAGTTCGGTTATTGACTACAAAGATCTATCTATTTGGGGACAAACAGGATCCTAGCTCGGTTGCTATGTGATTTTGGATCTAAAAGTGGTTTTCTACATAACAGTTCATACACACATGGAGTTCTACTGGTTTTTTCATAAAAGTACGAAAACATAGAAAGCAAGATGGTTAGATTTTCTTACCAGAGAAGAGAGAAAGAAGACTGGAGTCGGAAACGGTGGCAGCAAGTAAAGAACACAAGCTTGAGTATGGAAGGAGTAGAGGCACAGAAAGAAGATGAAAACAGTAGAGTAAGTGATTCAAGAAGAGAAAGGTTGTTTTGTGAAAGAAGGGAGAGAAAAAGGCGGCAAAAAGAGGCGGGAACAGTACAAAATTTCTGAAGGGCGGCATGACAGTTGGCCACAGCTTATCAGAGCTTGCCACGTGTCACTGGAATGGGAAGCGTTACAGTCGCTGTGATTGAAGAGACATTTTGACCGGACATAGTGATACCCGAGGTAAAATTAGCTCGGTTGGAGAGCCTGAGGGTCTTTCGCTCGGCTGGAGAGGCTAAAGGGTTTTTAGCTCGGCTGGAAAGGCTTAATAAACTCTAGCTCGGCCAGTAGACTGATAATCCCAATCATGCTGCGCAGATGGGATTAAGGGGCAATTGAGAGGGTAATTTTTGGGAAAAATTGGGCCGAGCTGCGAGTTGGGCTTTGAGGCCCAAAACGCGAAGGACTGAGTAAAAAAGGCCGTAAAGGATACTCTGGCCCAGGAGAGCAAGGTTACTCCGGCAAAGTTACTCCGGCCCAAGGAGGTGAAATTACTTCGGCTCACAAACGATAAAGTTACTCCGGTTCAAAGATTATAGATTTGTTCCGGTTCTGAGGAGATGTTGACTTACTACGGTCAAAAGAGATGAGGTTACTTCGGTTGAGAGGTTGTAAATGTACTTCGGTCCTGGAACAGCTTGGAGTTAGACCGGTCTTGAAGTCTACATCGGCTTTAGAGGTGTACCGGTCTTGGAGTTATACTGGTCAAGAGTCGTTGTTTCGGTCCAAACACACCATGGGTTGAACAGAGGAGAATCGAGATATGGTATAGCGAGCAAAACCGAACTAAGGATAGGTCGGCCTAATCTGAGGCTCGGCATAACTAATGTTACTTCGGTCAAAATAGTAATTCGGCTATGGAGAAAACCATCCCACTTGGTTTAAGCAGTGGGGGAGGGTGTAAAAGGATAAGCATTATCCTTAGGAGAATGAATCCTAGGAGGACTCTGCATGGAGAAGTACAAGTCCTACTAGGATTGTGCCACGGAAAACTTATAAAAGCCCACAAGCATCACCTTGGAGGAGGTAATTGAACACAATTCTTTCTGAGAACATAGAGTTTTGTCTATTTGTCAAGCTTACTGACTTAGGCATCGGAGAGGTTTCCGGCACACACCCGCCGGCTAGCTCACGTTTGTGTTTTCAGGTGATAAAGCGACGTCGTACGGAGGAGCGTGGACTTGGTCAACAGGATTATACGAGGAGAATTATTTCCTCCCCGTACAGTGCTGTTAAAAGAATTTTTAGATATCTTGTTGGCACTGAAAATTTGAGACTGTTTTATCCTAGAGGTGTTGCATTTAATTTAATTAGTTACTCAGATGTCGACTTTGCCGGATGCAAACTTGATAGAAAAAGCAACAGTGGCACTTGTCACTTTATTGGTAACTCAGTAGTATCTTGGTTTAGCAAAAAGCAAAATTCGGTTGCTTTATCAACAGCCGAAGCTGAATATATAGCTTTCGGAAGTTGTTGTGCCCAAATACTTTGGATGAAACAACAATTTGAGGATTTCGATTTGCATTATGATCATATTCCTATTAAATGTGATAATACTAGTGCCATCAATTTAAGCAAAAATTCAGTTCAACACTTACGAACAAAACATATTGAAATTCGATATTATTTTTTAAGATATTATGTTCAAAAATGGGATATTGTACTTCAATTTATAAACACCGACAAGCAATTGGCGGATATTTTAACCAAACCCCTAAGCGATGATCGCTTCAATTTTATTCGTGGCGAGCTTGGAATGTTGATTTCTACTTAAAAAGTTTTGTTATGACTGTAAAACTTGAATTTTTGTTAAAATGATATATGTGTATTGCTACATTGATATGGAAACATTTATATCAGTTGAATACTCTCAAGTCCTTCATACATTTATTCTCCTTAATAGTTTGCTATTCTCAACTGTGTACTTTTTTTTGAGTTCTGCATCTTGAGGTAAAATTAACTTTGCATATATTGATTTTTTTTAAACCCTCATGGTATTTTTTTTTTTTTGCATTACCATTCCAACAACACCAACGTCCCATTAAGTTTAATTTCTGCTAGTATTATTTTATTTTTTTATTTTGTTATTAGTCTTAATTTCTTTTATTTTTATTTTTTTCTCATTATTATTTTTTTGTTTGGGTTTAATTTTCTTATTTTTTTTATTTTCTATTTTTTAATTTCATTTTTCAGTACTTAAACATAAAAACAAAAATAAATCAAAATAAACATATTTACATACAAAAAAAAAAAAAACCTTCATTTTTTTTTACGCCTGTACGCCGATCTTACTTACTCGCCTCTTCCATCGTTTTCTTCTTCTTTTTATCACCTTGGGTGGCACTTGAAGGCCTTGCCCCCGTGCTTTCGTCGAGAGCAACGACTCTCTGCTGACTGTCAAAGGCCAAGAACGACGTTTCTCCAAATCGGGCCATGGAGATGGTCTTCCATTTAAGTTCTTTATTTTCGGCCTTCAGTGCGCAAATCTCCGCTCGCGCATCCTTATACATGCGCTGGAGCAGCAAGAGTTGGGCGTTGACCTGGTGGAGCTCACTCGTCCTGTTCTGCAGTCGGTGAGCCAATTTTGTGACTGCAGTCACCGTCTCCATACAAGACGTCAGTGTGAAATGATTGGTTTCAATGTCTAATTGAACTGCCATTATTTGCTCAATCGACATCATAGGAAGGTTGGAAAGAGTAAGAGCAGGGCACTCAACCCAGTAGCGCTTGCGGGATCATTCAAGTTCGGAAAGAGAGTAAGGGGACGGGACGAGGCCATGAAGTAGAAGAGAGAGATGTAATCGAAATGAGGGTTGCTTTTGGCAGCCTTTCTGCTCTGCTCAGTCTCTCTGTTCTATCTCTCTCACGTAGAAGAAGAAAATAATGGAAGCGAATGAGAAAGCAGAATGAGAAGAGAGTGATTAAGAAGAAGACGGAGGGGAAGAAGACAAAAGGGAGAGAGAGCTGAGGCAATCGATTGACCCGTCTCGTTTTTGTCGGTCAACTGACGCAAAAACGAGGACGCGTGTCCGACGCGATTTTCGACGGAAAAGAGAGAGGTGCGTGAATCGTATATATATGTATATATATATATGTTTTGAATTGTATAGATGCCGTTTATCACTATCATTTTCCTCCTCCTCCTCCAGTTTTTGACCTATGATTTCCTTTTGATAATGTCACAAGGGAAGAAAATTATATGATATTATGTATTATGGTATTATTTTGTTATGATGTTATGTATTTATAGTTTGATATCTTAGTCTCATATCATGTCTCTAATTAAAGCTTATTTATTACACATGTGCTAACCTATGTATTTAGAAATGAATTCATGGAGTATGACTTGAGGGGAGCTTTTCTTACTCCCAAATCAAATTAAAACATCATTGTGTGCTATCATAAAAAATGGGGAGATTGTTAGACTTATTTATTTTGATAATTTATTTAATTATGTTTTAATTTATTTGAAAGAGGAAAATAGAATCTAAAATTTATTTTGATGATTTAGTTAATTATGTTTTAATTTATTTGAAAGAGAAAAATAGAGTCCAAAATTTATTTTGATGATTTATTTAATTTTAATTTATTTGAAAAAGAAAAATAGAATCCAAAATTTCTTTTGATGATTTATTTAATTATGTTTTAATATAATCCAAAATTTATTTTGATGATTTATTTAAATTATGTTTTAATTTATTTAAAAGAGAAAAATAGAATCAAAATTTATTTTGTCCCATTATTTCTCACCTAAACTTTTATCCTAAATATTGTTTGAATGTATTTAATATTTGCTTAAATCAGAAGTTCATTTCAACCTAAAAATAATGCCTAAACCAGAGGTTCAAACAGCCCAAAACAAAGGTTCAAACAGCCTAGCACAGCAGTAGGCCAAAAGGTTTAAGTGAAAGATATTCAAATTAGTAATGATGGAGTGGAAGATATTTAAATTAGTAATGATGGAGTGGAAGATATTCAAATTAGTAATGATGGAGTACAACGGCTAGAAACGGCTATAAGTTTCATTATATATACCAAAACCTCTAATATAAATAAGTTACAAAAAAATCAGAAAATATTCTTTGATCTATAATCACTCACATCTATTCTCTGAAAAATTCTCTGAGAAATATTCTTCAATTTTTGTTTACATCCACTTTCAGAAATTATACATTGAGACGTATAATTTTAAACCCATCTTTCCTGTGTGAGGTTTACAGAAAAACTAGAGCTTCATTTTTATATTTATCTTTAAGAGATAATTCTTATAACTTTCTGTGAAAGCAAAAGTACATTCTTTTCAATCTTGTAAGAGTGTAGTACACTCAGTGTTCTTGACTTAGAGAGTTTGTGTAAAATCTGTGAAGGATTGCTCCATCTGTGAAAAGGTTGTTGGTACCCTGTGAAGTTAGAGTATAGTGGAAAATCTCAAGTGAAGCTTGAGGAGTGGACGTAGGCCGAGTTGACACCGAACCACTATAAATTTGTTTGCCTCTCTCTCCCTTATCTCTTTATTTTTTTTTAAAATTGCTATAGCTATATTTCACATTTTTACTGTGCTAAAATTATTAACTGACATAGTTGTTAAAACACTTGTTTTAATTATTTTTATTTCATTAATTATATTTATATATTGTGCTAGTCATAATTTTTATTAGGGTATTATTAATTTTAATTGTAAAAACCTAATTCACTCCCTCTTAAGTTGTCTTTTGGGTAACAACATCTTTATTTTTTTACATATTTTTTTAAAAACAGTCAGAAAATAAGCTTTTATTGTCACGCACCATGTCTATTCTACTAGTTGATGTTTGTATGAGAGGTTGAGCTATAGTTTACTGCATTGAATATTTATGAGCTACTAGTGGATCTGTGCGTATGTTTGCCAATCTTAGTGTTTATGAGCCATCAATTTAAGAGTATTTCTCAATCTCAATTACCTCAATTACTGTGAACCATTCATTTTTATAAAAAATTGTTTGCATAAGTATAGAATGACCATGTAGGCTTTTCTTTGTACATTAAAATCCACTTGACCCCAAAAAACAGACTCAATTTGACATATTCTTTCATTGATAACTCAAAATTCAAACTACCCTTAAAAGATTATTTAGTGCAATTGAAATGGTGGGCTTTTTTTTTTTCATTTTTATCTAATTTGCACAAACTAGGTGATTCTCTTACCCTCAAATGCTGTCTATATAGTTTAGAATTAAGTGTGAGACACACAATATCATGTGGAATTATCTTCTTCTTCTTTATTTATTTATTTAATTTTGTTGTTGTTGATGATTGGGCATGTGCATATTATTCGCAAATATTTTGCTTTTATACACACATATTTATAGTCACCTATTCAAACTATATGCAATTCAGCATTTGGACAAAGAGAAAAATGGGAGGAGAGATAGATTCATTCTCTCTAAGTCCCAAAACTCCCAATCATATCATTTTAAGGAAAATTATTTGCACCCCGAAGTTTGCATAGTTTATATTGTACCCTACAAATAGAGACAAACTCAAAGCATTCCCTATTAACTTGGTTCATGATTGCATTGAGTGGCCAACTTGCATAGTATATGATGAAGAATGGAATCTCTTTCATTCATTCATGAAATTTTTCTTGTCCAACTGTGGCTTTTGAAAAGGGGTGTAAATCTGCGTATAAGTTATTCCCTAATGAATTTTATATATCTAGCTTGGTTTGTTTAGTCGTATAATGTTGAATAAGCTATGGCATACTAATGCCTGCCTTATGAATAAACTGACTGGAATCACACATCTACACCATGATCTTTAGCAATATCTTTGACCTTGTAGGTAGCGACAAAGTTAGAAGATTTGCTTAGAGGGGGCCATGTTAAGTGTAGAAAAAAAATCTTTCGTTGAATGAACATGATAAAGAGCATGGAAAAAGAAAAAGGGCAAATTGATTTACCTTAGGCAGAGGGTTTCAAACTAACCTTCGGTCAGAATTGGTTGGTGTTAAATAAACCAGAAGATTGGTGGTTGGGTGGCGGGTCAGTAGCAAACCCAACACGACCCGTGAACAACCCAAATATCACTTTGTAGGTTTACTAGGTCTGCTAATCCAAAGCAATGTGAATGGGTTGAATTCATGGTTAAGGAGTAGAATTAGTTAACGTTTTTATCCATGCCCATTTTCTAAATATTAAAGAAAGATCAATTAATTAATTAGAAGAAAAAAAGTAAAATCAATTAATTAATCTGGGCGCATTGATTTTTTTGTTCACTTTTCTATGATTTTGTTCCCCTATGCACATAGGCATTATTGGTGTCCTGTTGCTACTATTAACATGCTTCATCACCCCTATTATCCATTTCCGTACTGCTATATGTGCTTTTATTGTGTTGGATAAGTGTTTTTGAAGCTCATTTTGAGCCCAGGAACTTCTATATATGGTGGATTTCAACTATGCATCTCATTCCTTCATGGTGAATAGACATTCATATTTTTCTAATTGATGTATGTCTTGAGAATAGATCATTGATAGCAAATTGTTTACTAACTTCTAGAAAAAAGTAAATGATGACATGACAATTTAATATGCTAAAAATCACAAAATGCATGATAACCTATTTCACAATGTTACTCGTTTTGTTTATATACATGATGTTTATTTACACTTAATTCTTTTGCTAAAGAATGTAATATTCTCTGTTGATCATTGCATATTTACAGACAACTTATGAGAACTTTTGTTATCACTATGACGAGAAGGAAAACCCATTTAACAATGGGATAGTGAAGAATCTTAAAGAAATCTTCCTCTCTAAGACCCCTCCTTCAGCAATCAATTTCAGAGAATGAGTGGTGCAAGAAACTGATCCAATTATGGAATCCATAAATCAAAAATTTGGTAGAGGTATGATTGACTCAAAAGATAAATTAGATATAAAAATGGGAGGTGTGCTTAGCAAGGATGGTGGAATTCTTATTCCAAATATTTTGCAAAATTTGAATTATACTGGAATTGATGATAATTTGAAAAAGGAATGAGGGGATAATGCATTTGATCCGTTGTTCTCTTGTACTAAGGAAGAACATAGGCACTCACAGTGGAGCCCCCATAACCGCTATAGTACAAGTGTAGATGAAAGGAGTGAGGACGGTAGCTCCCATTGAACTTCATCTCCAATTCCTTAAGATTTAAAAGGTAACATGAACATTGTGTTTTTACTTAAAAATGGCTAACAATATAACAATAAATTTTGTAGTATAAATATTTGCATTTGAATCTTAATACTGCTTTGCACTCAGTGTTCATTTTTTGTTCTACATGACTGTAAGAGGGAAGTCCTAATTGTTCCAAAATTTTGTTTGTTCTATTAATTGCATACACCTGCCATTTATTTTTCAATGATAATTATTCCATCTGCAAGTTTCTTTTCTAGTTATGCTAGGAATTGTGATGGAAAATGATAGAAAATCAAAATTTTAGAAATAACAGAAAATGTTAAAGGAAAAGCATAATCGTTGCTTTGGAGCACTAGAGACCATTCTAGTATATGAAAGAGCTGGTTTATTCCTCATTAAAAAGCTATTGTAAATATCTCCATGAAGCCAAATAAACCAGCTCTTTCATATTTAAGCCTAAGGAGTTAAGAAGCACAAATACTTCTAAAAAGGTGCGTGTCGGTGTTGTGTCTGTCTTAGCGTTTCTTAGCTATGGAGCTTTTTTCCATATTCCTCTTGTTCACATTCTTGGAAACTTCATGATCAGTTTTTTGTTAAATTCTCTTTGATTCAACTTTTTCTTCCTCTTTTAGAGGAGTACTGTAGCTCGACTTTTTCGTGCCCCCCCTTTCGTGAGGTTGAGATATAAGCCCTACAGTTCGGACTCCCGTGGTTCTAACTCTAATCTCACAAGTGCAATGTGAAATTGATAAACACCAAAGAGTCCAAATCCGGCAAATTGTTTTAAAAAATTGATTTTGAATCAAAAATGCCAAAATTGGACTGATTTGCTAGATACAAAGTCACCACCTAAATATTTTTATTTTGGAGAAATTTAGGAAACCCACGACTCATGCCAAAGGCCACGTGTCTGTCATCACCAAAGTTGCTTTGGCTCGGGAACTTGGGTACGAGAGGGGAAGGTCGTGAATACATTTGTGCACCCCCGCTCGCCCGATCAAAGATCGGCCTCTACTAATCATGATATGATTTTTATCAACATTATATGCTCTTGTTCTGGTTTATTAGGCTAGCATTTACTATGTGATGCACGCACACAAGGTATAGACTAGTTTGCCCAAATTAGAACAATTCAATTTCATGTTTGTTTTGCGAAAAGGGTTGATTTTGCCACTTAACCAAAGTGGGCTTAAAGTTTGTGAATTTGCCACTTGACAAAGTGGGCTTTAAATGTACATTCATTGAATTATTTCCAATTCAAACAACAAGCCTTCATCCACAAGCACTCAAACAATTTAATAAGTAAGCACTTAGCCTCATGGCAAGCATGCTAGTCATGGTGATCACTCACATTCATGCAAGTATGCTAAAATACTAAAAACTCACCTAGTACTCTAAGCTAAGATAAAACAAAAGAGTTAGAAAAATATGTATGTTTCCTAACTACACAAGATAACTAATGCAACACATGGAATAATGCAACTAATAGGCTTGACTACTTAACATGTTATTTGCAACAATTTCATAGCATGCGTTTAAACATGTATTCAATGAGGTAATAAACGACAATGCAAGTTAGAATGATGCGCCGAGTCTCGGTGCATACAATACAAATGAATGGATTCAAACATACGATATGCTAATTGAAATGTTAACCATCGAAAGTGGATAAATAAAAAGGAGAAAGACATGAGGTTGTAAGGCATACACATTATTACAACATTGATGCCCTCGCGCATGAGGGTCCGAATGAATAAACTAGCTAAGCTAAACTACTTAACTAATTATTAGAAAACTTGAAATAAATTAACTACCTCTAAGCTAATTAAATAAGTACAATGCAAACTAATTAATTAACTAACTAATCTAAACTAATTAAATAAGTACAAAACAAACTAATGAGCTACAACTAATTAATTACAACAAATAAATGACTAATTGCCAATTAAACTAATTAACTAGCCCCAGAAAACGAGGGAGGCCCACGCATGCTTGGTTTCCACCCAAAGAATGTCCACTGTTTGCTCCTGAAAGCCTCTGCTGCACAACACTTACACTTTTTTTCTTCCCCAAATCAAATCTGCTCTACCTCACAAGCATTCTGCTCAAAATTCACTGGTGGCCGGTAGGCCAGAAGTGGGGGATTGCCGGCCAACACTGAGCGGCTGCCGGCCACTGTTAAGGGGTTACTGGCCACTAATGGCTTATTCCTCCTTGCTGTAATAGAGGAAAAACAGAGCAAAGAGAGGGTATTCTTATAGATTGTTTGTACTGTGTATCCCTCTTTATCATCAAAACATCTCAAATGAGTGATACACTTAGCTCTTAAACCATCAATCAAGCAATTTCATTGATAATGGCAAAAGAACTAAGATGTACAAGTTCAATAAATGCACAAACAAGACCAAAAGCCTTCACCCTATCATGCATGATCAAAGGTAATGGAGACCTAGGAAACTTGGCACATTTCATCACTTTAAGTATGAAATGTCCCAATTTTCTTTGTGTTCAAATTAACGTCCAATTTGAAACACAACAAGACATAACCAATTTCTTATCTTGCACTATTTTAGTTGCATCTTTTAGTTACTCATTTTAGATTACCAACCATTGCTTAACCAATTAAGTCCATTGGTGAGAAGTCCTCTAAAGAGAAGGAAGTGTCAAATAAGGGGTGGTTTAAGGCAAGAGAGATGTGTCATGCCGTTGTTAATGAACCCCCAAAAGAAGATTAAACCATTAAGCATGGACCTCAATCCTAAGCTTAAACAATCCCAAGGTTGAAACAATCCTCAAAGCAAATGAAAAAGTCAAGAAATGAGGGAGGTTGCAGAGATTAATAATACTAAAATTAAGTGAGAAAAGCACCAAAAACATGCAATCAACTCAAACAAGTAGTGTCTAAAGCTTAAAACACCAAGCTTGTGAGGACATTTACACTAGAAGCATGCAAAACAAAACTCAAATGCACTAAACAGCCAAAAACAGAAACAAAACAGTCCAAAATTTAGCCTAAAACATGTTGGAATTAAGCTACAAAGAGCTACAAAAATAAGCTAACACATAGAGCTATCTAAGCTAGCAAACAAGGCACAAAGAGGGGAGGCTAACCCCTCAAAATATGGACTTTAAAACATGATTTTCACTATTGAAAATACTCTAAAATTCAGTTTTCAAAAGCTCCGAAAAAGATGGTTTGAAAGTGGAAAACAAAGGTGGAAAGGCCTTACAAACAATGAATAAAAAAGGGTGAACCACCCCTTAACCTTAAATGGCCTAAAACCACCAATTTTAGCCCACCAAAAGAGAGTTTTTTATAGCCCCAAAACAGCCCAAAATCAGTAGAAAAAGACAGAAAAAATAAGTATACAAAACAAGTTTAAAAGGGAGGTATTATACTTCTTGAAGTAAAGATCAACTTTAAGTAATAATTCAAGTCAAAACCACCTTCAAGAGCTCCAAAAAGGCTTCAGGGAACCTCAGCTCAAAGATGAACAACTTTGGTTAAGGAGGTGTAGACAAAAGGGCAGTGTATGTAGGCTAATGTGCACAAATTTGCAAGACAGAGAGAGAAATGTAGAGAGAGAGATATATTTTTGCTCAAAAAATTCCAACCCTCAAAAATGGGAGAGGAGACACCCTATATATAGAAAAACATGTATTTGGCTGAGATACATCCCTCCATACACGTGTAGGGAGATGCAGCCAATTATGCCTATAACTGGAACAACTGTCAACAAAATATCTAAAAAAAGACACTAATGGCCGGCAAGGCACAAGGGTGGCTGGCAACCCACAACTGGTGGGCGGCAGGCCACCAGAGGATACTTGTAGGTCTCAGGGTCTTAAGATTTGAAGCAATAAGGTTTTGGTCCAAAACAAGACACAGAAAGGATAGGGTTTAAAGGCTCAAAGACAGGGCATTCCACCAAAGACTTTGGGCACTAAAACGAGCACATGCAATCAAAATCATCGAGTGCACAAGTAATGGCGTCCAAGTCTTGAAGACGGTCAAAAATGGGGTGTCTACAAGTACCTTGACTTTTCTTACACCTTTTGTTATGTTTGTCCTCATGTAATACAAGATTTGTTCAATCTTTATTCAATTCATTGTCTGGGAAACTTCTTCTCTTTGTTGGCAATAATGAATATCAAATGTGTGTTCACAGAGTAGTGGCAGAGTTACTTGACCTCGGTGTGGAAATTCCATCTTGTTTGCTAATTAGCGAATGCAAGTTTTTTTACAAGACTCGAGATTTTTCATATCCTATTTCTCAAATGCAAGTTGTTTTGAACTTATTTCCCAAATCCATGTTGTTTTGTGAAGGCTATGTTTTGAAAATATTACTTTATGGTTGAAGTTGTGTTTTGTAAGCAAATGAAAACATGACTTCAATCCTTAGTTGCACGAAGCGGGAGTGTGGAATCGTAAATATTTCAAGTATTGTTGGTTGGGAGGGTTTCTATATATTTTAATAATATATAAAAATATATTGTAAGATTATATTTTTTTTCTCCAATGATAATGGAATAATATATGTTATAAATAAAAAAATAAATAAATCATATGTTAAAATATTCTAATTATAATATTTTAATTACTTTTTTTTATCTATTTATTCTAAAAATTTTTTGTTAAAAATTATTTGTTGTAATAACATTAATTCAATAAATATAATATATAAATAAATACACATAAATTTATAAAGGCAATATATAATATATAAATTAAAACATACATATAATTTATATAGGTTATATATAATATATAAATAAAAACATATACAAGTATACAAATATAATTTATAAAAACATAAATAAATATATATATATGCATACATACTACATATATATATATATATATATATATAATCTGAGAAGAGAAGGAAGATCAAAGAGAGAGAGAGAGAGAGAGAGAGGAGTCGTAAAGCCCAACAAAGAGGGAGAGAGATGTTGCGAACCACTTGCGAAGAGAGAGAGAGAAGTCGTGATCAAATTCACGTTTCTCTCACATCAAACTTGTGATTCTTCTACAAATCTGAGTTAAGAGCGCAAAATTACGCTTCCGAGGAAGAATCGTGAGCAACTTGAATGATTCCTGCTACTAAGTTTTAACCTTTAAAGCGATGTATTTCACAAAACAGGGGTTTGAGGAATAAATTTAAAATAATTTGTATGTGATAAAAAATGATTTAAAAGAACTCAAACTTGGCAAAAAAAAAATTTCTGCTCTTCCCTCATTTTCAATCTCTTGAAATAAGGATAGTTGAGTCGTTTAAAACACAATAATTGATTTAAGTCTACATATTTCATTTCTACATTAGCCATCAAAACACTGCCTTCAAATATGAAGGCACTAGTCTAACATTGGCAAGTCAGAGACACCTGTTCAAAAAATCACACACAACATATGGTGAGACTATCCAATATTTAAATATAACAGATAAATAAAGATTAGATAACCTTTGTTAGTTGAGTAAAATCAACCATTCAATCAGGCTCCAAACTTCAGATATTGTAATTTGTTACATGTAGATATGCATTTAAATGTGTTGGTGAAAATACTAGAAAAATTATATTTTATTGATAAAAAATTTCAAAGAAAATGATATACAAATAGATTAAGCTAAGGCACGGATATCTCGTTTTCTTTAAGGAGATCAAGCCTACTGTGGTAGGATGAACCTAAATACCGATGCAGCAGTCACAAAACTATGACTTGTCCCCTCCTAGATACAACAGCCCGACCATTTGTCGTATGATTCAGGCCAACTTTGCACAAGATGGTGAACCCAAAGCTCCACCAAGAAAAAACACCCTTCTTTGGCTAGTAATCTCTCAAGTATAGAAAAATAGTTGGTGTGTTGGTGTAGAAAAGAGTAGATGTGAGGAACTATTTATAGGCCACTAGGACTTTACAAAATACACCAAAAAATAATAATGACCATGAACCTAGAGAAAATGGAGAGTCTCCAAAAAATTAACTCACCACCAAATCCATGAACCTAACTAATCTCCATTCATGAACAAGACAAAATGTTACCAAAACAATGAATCTCCATTCATGAACAAGATGAGATTCATGAACAAGGCAAAAGAAGATTCATGAACAAACTATATATATATGTATATAAATAAATAACAGATATTAAAATGGTCCAACAAAATGTACTTAATGTGACATTTCTATCATATGTCCTAGACTAGTCCGATTGCTCCTAAGCTATTGTGGGGAAGTATTTTAAGATGATGCCATGTGGCTAAGGTGATGTTGTCAGCCGAGGGCAGATCATGTTTGCCAAGATGTTTAGGGCACTGCCGAGGTATTCTACGGGGATACCAGAATTCGAGATATTTGGATAGAGGACTAGAGTCCTAGATGACATCAAGCTACCTATTTGGATAGAGATGAGACTCTTAAGGGAATTCATCTTAATCTGAATAGTGTGAGTTGTGATATATGTTATCCTTATAAAGGATAGAGTCCCATGAAGTAAGACTTCTAGGGGAAATTGGATACTGATCATTATAAAAGTGAGACATCCTCATGGGTTTAAAGTATGTTTTTATTTATGTGTGGTATACTGTGAACAATAAGTTATTTCTTGTGAGTTAAGCATAATTTGCTATCTGTGAAAGATAAGATTTACTGACTTGATTGTTGGAGTTTCCCCGGGTGGACGAACCACCGCGAGAATTCTCATATTCTTGTTACAGGTTGTTGGGCTTAATCTATTTTGTCGGTGCTCTCTAGCTAAATTCACCTTTTGGTTGTGTGGTCGGAAATCAACACCCACAATTTGGCGCAGTCTGTGGGAACTTAGTAAGGATAGATGGCCAACAACGGACAGGAAGTGAGGATTGGGGACGACATCCATAGTGAAGAGGAGGAGCATGTGGATCCTAACACTGAAGGAGGGGACCATAACGGAGCAAGAAGTGAATCCTGAGGCGAATAATGTCACCAAAGGCCGAGAAGGGAACAACAAAGGTAGCCGAGATAAGTACTACCGTGAAAGCGACCTTCAGGTATGGAGGGACAAATGCCGAAGAAAAGATGAGAAAATTGAAAGACATGGCAAATAAGTTGACAGATATACAGACAGTAGTCAACCTCATAATGCAGAACAACGTGATGCAGCCAACATCCCCATTATAGGATATGCCAGCACCAATAACCAAAACTGGTGCCCAGAAAACAAGATCTCGACCTAGATGATTAGGTCCGATAAGAGAAGAGCTCAGCCGGAGTGAGCAGATCCCAAATTTCAGAAGACAAGATCTCTACCTAGATGATTAGGTCCGAGAAGACGAGAGCTCAATCTGGTTGAGCAGATCCTAGATTCTAGAAGACAAGATCTTGGCCTAGATGATTAGGTCCGAAAAGACGAGAGCTCAACGAGTAAGCAGATCCCAGATTCTAGAAGACTAGATCTCAGCCTAAATAATTAGGTCCGAAAAGAAAAGAGCTCAGCCTAAGTGAGCAGATCCCAGATTCCAGAAGACAAGACCTCGACCTAGATGATTAAGTCTGAGAAGATGAGAGCTCAGCCTCAGTGAGCAGATCCCAGATTCCAGAGGACTAGATCTCAGCGTAGATGATTAGGTCCGAGAAGAGAAGAGTTCAGCCTAAGTGAGTAGATCCTACATTCCAGAAGACAAGATCTCGACCTAAATGATTAGGTCCGAGAAGACAAGAGCTCAGCCTCAGTGAGCAGATCCCAGATTCCAGAAGACTAGATCTCGGCGTAGATGATTAGGTCTGAGAAAAGAAGAGCTCAGCTTGAGTGAGCAGATCCCAAATTCCAGAAGACAAGATCTCGGCCTAGATGATTAGGTCTGAGAAGACGAGAGCTCAGCTTGAGTGAGCAGATCCAAGATTCCAGAAGACAAGATCTCGGCCTAAATGATTAGGTCCGAGAAGAGAAGAGCTCAGCCTAAGTGAGCAGATCCCAGATTCTAGAAAATAAGATCTTGGCCTAGATGATTAGGTCCGACAAGATAAGAGCTCAGCCTCAGTGAGCAAATCCCAGATTCTAGAAGACAAGATCTCGGCCTAGATGATTAGGTCCGAGAAGAGAAGAGCTTAATCTAAATAAGCAAATCCCAGATCCCAAAAGGCAAAAAAGAAGCACACAAGATCAAACTGAAGTCACCCAAGTTCTGTCTGTCGGCAGAAGGCCATCTATACAGAAGGGATTTTATTGGACCTCTATTATGATATGTACATCCTTCCCAAGTTGAAGACTTTTTATACAAGGTCCACAAAACAGTATGTGGAAGCAATGCATGGGGTGGATCCCTTATCCATAGAGCTATATCGCATGGATTCTAGTAGCCCTACATGCAAAAGGATGCCGAAGCCTATGTAAAAAAGCGTAAAAGTGTTGTTGAAATCCATGATTATGCGATAAGATCGAAAAGTCTTATCACGATGTTTCAAATTGAAACATGACGAATAACTTAGACTTATCATATGGTAGAGTTGAGTTATACTTGCCATATGATAAAGTTGAACTAAGTTGGCGATATTTCCGAATGAAACATGATGAATAACTTAGACTTATCATATGGTATAATTGAATTACACTTGCCATATGATAGAGTTGAACTAAGTTGGTGATGTTTCCGATTGAAAAATGACGAATAACTTAGACTTATCATATGGTAGAGTTGAATTATACTTGTCATATGATAGAGTTGAACTAAGTTGGCGATGTTTCTGAATAAAACATGACGAATAACTTAGACTTATCATATGGTGGAGTTGAATTATACTTACCATATGATAATTGAACTAAGTTGGCGATGTTTCCGAATGAAACATGATGAATAACTTAGACTTGCCATAACGGCAGAGTTGAACTAAGTTTGATCTAGTCAGATTAACAGAGACACCGAGGTAGAAAACCTCGGCTAAGATTTGTTTGAATCAAAATTTTGTAAAATTGAAGATGCATGCTTAATGTGAACATAAGTAATACTTAAGTTCACATTAGGGGGCAGGATGCAAGAATAAGGAATAGGCTTAACATTTGTTGAAATTTACAAGTTAGAGTCTGCCAAGGTATCTAGATAAAGGAAGCAGTAATAAGCTTGACACTTGTTCAGATTTTTGAAAAAATTTACAAGTTGGAGTCAACCGAGGTATCCAGATGAAGGGACACTCGAGTTGTTGGTTACCTGAGATCACCAACCAGGTCGTCGAACCTGGAAATGTTAGAAGGGTGAAGTCTTGATAAAAGACAGCAAGTACAAGTAAGGAAGCAATACTTGTTGAATCTTATTCAAAGAATTTTTATAAAGTTCCCGTTGGCTGAGATCACAGTAAAAGGTGACCTCTGAGGTAAGTTGATCCGAGGTGACCAAAAAAGGGTACACCCGAGATGAAGCGGATCCGAGGTGGTACATGTCAGATATGTTCTAACGCAAAGTGATTACACAGTTAAAGTATACCTGGGAGAAGTACAAAAATATTCTAAGTATGGAATCAAACAAGACAGTAAAGACAGAGACAAGCATTCAACACTTAGTTAAAAAAAGGACTTGCATTCAAAAAGACAACTTGTTCAGATACAAAAGAAGGCACCTGGGCCCGAAGCAAACAAGATGTTAAGATGGAATCTGACTCCATCCTTGATGATAGATATTATAAGGAAGGGCATATATGTCTCTCTAGGCATCATGGAATCCTCCTCCCCAGCCAACCTTAGATAAACGTCAGCTGGAACGGAGAATTCCTGACGGAAGTATTCTAGTTTATTGGAGGAGTCTACCCTCCATTTGAACATCCCCACGACATCGGCTAGGGAAATTTTGGACTGTGTGGGTTAAAGACCTCGGCAAAATCCTAAGGACTGCTGGGCTATCAGTTTTAGGGTTCTGAGGAAGGTTTGGGGGCAAAATTTGTTTCAGTTTTCCTAAGTGTGGATTCTAGCAAATCCTAAACCTAAGTCTATGCAAATGTACAAGATTCAGAGGTAGTACTCTACTAACAAGCAAGAACAGACAGAAGAAACATGTCTTAAAATCATAAATCAGTGATCAAAGATTCAAGAATACGAGAAAAATAGAGCATTGACAGATTCAAGGTATGAACAAAATTGATAGAATTCGGTGACAGTGTGCCAGAAGATATGTGTCAAATACAGAAAATGTGAAGATGGGCTCGAGAACATGAAGGACAAAATATGAGTCAAAGCAAGCAAAGGCATATAGAACAATAGGATTTGAATATGAATATAAGATGGCAATGTAGATGCAGATATAGATACCGTGTGTGATGTGTAACAATCAACAAAAGGAATATATTTGAAAACGGTGGAGAACTGAAGTTAAAATAAAAGAAATCAAGGACTTACAAAGCAGAGCTGAGGAAGTAAATGCCGGAGGAGGATTCGCCAGAGTCAGACAACGCTCTGATCGGAACGGAACTGCTGAGTGCACATCGGAAGTGGTGACCAAAGTTGTAATAGGAAAAACTTAGAAGGAATGGCAATGGAGACTTTTAGAGAGAGAGTGAAAGAAGTTTTGTCCAAAAATGAAAAAGGTGGCAAAACATTATGTAACTGCCTTGGACGACGTGCCTGTTAAACGGCGTGGGCCGCTTTGATGTAACAGAGTGACGCGTGACTAACACGAACCAACGAAATAATGATCTCGGTTGAAATGTTGATCTTGGTTGAGATTTTAATCTTGGTTGAGACTTTGAATTTAGATGGGATAGAACTTGTTTGTTTTTGGTTCCTGATGATTTAATATTCGGGTCTTGATGTTTTTTGAACTAGTGAATCATGATATCTGCTAGTAGTGTGATCTTTGTAGATGTTGGACCTGGATGAAATAGAACATGATGGCTCTTGATTCTTGGTTCTTGACGAGTGAACATTTGAGTCGTTGTTTCGATACGCCGACAAGTCATGATCTCGGTTGGAAGAGTATCTCTAGCATGTTGGAAGATGAAACGATGTAGGTTCCATTACCTCAAGTTGCCTAGAGGTAGTTATGGGGAAGTATTTTGAGATGATGCCACGTGGCTAAGGTGACGCTGAGGTGTCAGCTGAGGGCAGATCATGTTTGCCAAGATCTTTTGAGCACTGCCGAGGTATTTTGCGGGGATACCAGAATCCGAGATATTTGGATAGAGGATTAGAGTCGTAGATAACATCAAGCTACCTATTTGGATAGAGATGAGACTCTTGATGGAGTTCATCTTAATCTGAATAGTGTGAGTTGTGGTAGATGTTATCCTTGTAAAGAATAGAGTCCCATGAAGTAAGACTTTTAGGGGAAGTTGGATATTGATCATTATAAAAGTGAGACACTCTCGTGGGTCTAAGGTATGTTTTTATTTATGTGTGGTATACTGTGAGCAATAAGTTATTTCTTGTGAGTTAAGCACAATTTGCTATTTGTGAGAGATAAGATTTACTGACTTGATCGTTGGAGTGCCCCTTGATTGACGAACCACCGCGGGAATTTTCATCTTCTTGTTACAGGTTGTTGGGTTTAATCTATTCTGTCGGTATTCTCTAGCTAAGTTTCCCTTTTGGTTGAGTGGATAATCCACCGTGGGAATTCTCATCTTTTTTGTTTTGTTTTGAAATTTGAATTATTTATTTATTTATTTATTTATTAAATTACCAAAACGACGTTGTTTTGATGAGGCTTAATCTTAGCCCTTGGGTGGATCACTCTAGAGGATCTTAACGCCGACTCTCTTTCTCTTATGCCATTTCTGTTCTTTTTGCTTGTTCACTAGAGTAGTGTACCATGTTGGACTCTTTCGTAAATTGCTACCCACAGTAAATATATTGTTTGTTTTTTATTTATTTTTACCGTGTTTATTTACTTTGTGTGAACGATAGTTGTTCACATTTTCATTTTGCCTTCGTTTGGCATGTGGGGTGTCTTTTTAGTTTGTTTTTTTTTTTTAACTATTTTAGTTTGAATTAAAAAGACTTGTTTGGAATAAATTTTTTGATTTTTTAAATATGTATGAGAGAAAAAATAAAATAATTATGATTTATATATGATATTTTATTTTATTTTTTTTACTAAAATAATTAAAAAAAGTCCCTCCCCAAGTCTTTGGGTGTGTTTGCATTGATTTTGAAAGATAAATTTTCAAAAAAAATCTTGGAGAAAGATTTTAAATTTTTTTTTGGTTTGTTTGGTCGTATATTTTGGATATAATTTTGGAGTATAGGAGTTTGCGATAATTTGATATTTTGTTGTAATTGAGTAGATATGTGTGAAAAAAAAGTGATTGAGAGAGAGGAGAGATAAAAAATAATTGATTGAAATGTAAGAGATAAAAAAGTAAATTAATTTTTTTTTTTTCAAAATCACTAAACCAAACAAAATTTTTTAAAAAAAAATTCCAAAATTTATTTCCTAAAATCAAACCAAACAAGCCTTTGTCTTGGAAAACACCGACGGCCTCCTGGGGAAGCCATTTTCTTGATTACTATTTTTCTCTTTTTTTTTGGTTGCTCTTGAGAAATTTTTCACGGCTTGCGAAATTCTCTCTCACGGCTCCATAATCAAACAATGACCGACTCTGTTTCTCTATGTTCCTCACGCTTCTCTCATCTCTGTCGCGTCTCTTTATCTCTGGACGATATCGATGAGAAACCATATCGGAGATCCCTATCGGAGATGGCTCGCACGAAGTGAAGTGAAAGGCTTTGAAGGGGAAGCAACAGGTTGGTTTAATTTTGAGGTTTGTTTTCATTTTCTTGCCTTATTCTTGCTGAATGTTTGGTTTTGTGTTGTTTTTGATTTTGTCTATGAAAATGTGTCCTGTTATTCACGCCCACAACACCAATTTTCTCTTTTATTCAGTTTCTTTATGTAATTTGACTTGTTGTTGTAATAATGGCTGCTTTATTTTGGCGGTTTTTCCCTTTTTTTTTTCTATTCTTTTGCATTCGCACATTTTTCGTGGGACAAGAATTTGCGGGTTTCGCTGAGTTTCTCTTTTCCATTCTCACTTATTGGACAAGCTCTTGCTGGTTTTCCTTATTGCACTTTTTTGCTGGTTTATCTTTTTGTTTTCACTGCTTTATTAATCATGAGTGAGGTTCAACTGATTTTTTTTTTGAATAAATAATAAAAATGGTGCGTTTCTATCTTATTTACATTTTCTCATTCAAATTAATTATTGTGATATAATCATATCCCCTTCTACATTATAGATTACTGCTTATATTTATATATGCATGTGTATGTATCTATTCGTTACTGAAATTATTGGGATTCCATAATTTCTCTAACATACAATGGTACCATTCTTATTCATTGATTTTCTTTGGAGTTTTCTACTTTAACCAGGTACCTTTAGACAAGAAATTAAGTTGCTGACGTGTTAAATGAATTATTGTGGAAGAAAAATTTGTCTACAAAAAGAACCAAGAAATAGAAAAGGCAGTGAGCGAATTTAGGAAAGCCATTAAAGAAATGGCAAAAGTGATGATTTTATTTATTGTTCTACTTTTGTGATGAGGTAATCAAAATGAATAGGAAAGTTGTGGTCTTCAGGATAAATTACTCTTTTAGAAGGGCCAGGTTCTATTCTTTCTTCTTCTTTTGTTTTTTGTTAATTATTTTTATTGATGGTGGGGTTAGTACCTATTTTTGCGTATTAACTTTTTTGCATGTTCTTTGTGTCCTCTAAATTACTTCTTTTTGAAAACTTTTTCCTATACTTGCAAATTCTCAATTTTGCTTCTCATGACTCTATAAATTTTTAATTTTTTTTTCGTTGTTCATGGTCGATCAAAGACTCACAACATTGGTATGAATTATGGCATTTCTTCCACAGTCTGGTTTTTTTACTCGCCTTCATTGAGGCATTTACTTTTAAAGTTGAGGCATTTACGTTTTCAGAGATCACTCTTCTATAGTGTTTACTTTTTGCCTTCCTAATAAATTTGTGATTATGGTTTAAATTGAGCACATTTACATTGCCAGAAACATGGTGGTACTTCTTTTCTATGGTTTGATGTGTCACATTGTGATAGACACTTTGATCAACTTAATGTGTGGCATTCAGACACTACTATTACTGGCAAATGCTCCACAGTTGTATAATATTCAGCCAAACAGGTAAATTATTTCCCTATTTCTCTCTACTGCTTTTCTTTTCTGATTCTCTTCTTGTTTTTTTCTTAATAAATAATATCATTATTATTATTAGGTGTGTGCGTGCGTGCATGCTCATAACATTCAAAGGTGAATAAACTAATTGCAGTTGATGTGGTGGATGGGGAGGTTATCCAATATATTTTGGGTGGAAAGACACTGTTATCCTGTATATTTCTTCTTTTGTGGTCATAGGTTGGTACAGGTGAATTTCCAGCATACATTTTATGTTCTTATCATTGGGATATTTTGTCATGGGTGATTGGATTCAAATTTGTTGTTGGTTAGCATTGCAGAATTATTTGATTTTCGGGATTTGATCTATTCATCATGTATAAAATTATTTTCTCTATCATTGTTTTCGTTTTGTTTTTCAAAAGCTTCTAGATCACAGAAAGGGATTTTTTTTTTTTTTTTTAAAGATTGCTTGCCCTTACATATTAGAACATTGTTGTGATGAATTATGTATTATTGATATAGTACCTTAAGTTATAATATTTGATTTGCTTTTTTTTTTTTAAAAAAAAAAAAAATTGTAGTTGCATATTCATTAATTTAACATCTACTTATTGAAATTTTACATTTGTGGAAATAAATAGTGTTTCAAATATAGTAAAACAACGATCCTTTGTGGGGAAAGCACTCATTGGGGTTCATTCAATTTTGTGGACTACAATGAAAAACCTGTAACAACAAGAGATTTTTTGCCAAAATGGATTGTTATATTTTGGTTTCAATCACTGCTTTCGTATCTACCCAGACAAGATATAAAAGCTTGTTGCTGCAGTTGACATCTTACTCGCGCACGCTAACACAAATTATAATTGTTAGTATATTATTCTATTCTATGTTAGTGTATATCAGCTGTTAGTAGGGTATATTTATTTTCCTTTTACTTTACTTTATTAGTGCCACTTTCGGCTCCTCTCCTATATAGAGGAGTTCAACTGAACCTTTGTAATATCAATCAATACAACATTCAATACAACATTTCAATACACAATTCTTTTTCTTTCTTTATACATAAAACTTTCATGGTATCAAAGCAATAGGTTAAAGATCTTGGTGTTCTTCACCTTCCGGCGGGCGGCAACCTTGCCTTGACCGCCCGCCGGATCTCAACCAATTCAAACCTCCCTCTCCCTCTCGGCACCTCACTGAAACACACCACCATTGCCATCACTCGATGCATACACACACACGGTTTTGAGGGAAGATCCATACACATGCACTCTCTCAACCATGCAAGACACGGTCTCTCTCTCTCTCTCTAATCTCTCTCTCGATGTGCATGGGGAGAGGGCCTTGATCCACACACAACCCACACACAGCAGACACATGCACACTGCCACAGACACCACCGTTGCCATCACCACGCCACAGTAGCAGCAGCCACGGGAAGCACCACATCACTCAATCAATTCACAAACCCATGATCATCAGCTCAATCATCGACCACTATCTCGCCGCCGCCGTCCATTTCTCCACCACCACCAGCAGCCTCATCTCCGCCGCCGGCATCTTCGCCTCCACCACCCATAGCGCCAGTCGCTTCTCCGCCTCCGCCCTCGACTTCCCTTCTCTCTCCTCCGCCACCGAGACCACCACCGCCATGGCCGTCGATACCTCCTTCTATGACTCCTCCTCCACCGCCCTAGACAACTCCAAGCCCATGCACCCACAAGACATGATTCACGCACCTCTCCCTCTCTCTAGGTCTCGGTTGGCTATCACACAAACACACACAGAGGAGGCACCTCTCCCTCTCTCTGGGTCTCGATTGGAGGTGGAAAGGGGACAAACATTCCTCTCTTTCATGGATACACACCCAAGAGGGACACCCAGCAGATGCATACACCCACGGCCATGAGCTCTCTCTTGGCTCTCTCTATGGACAACACATGCACTGGCTCTTTCTCTTCTCTCTCTATAACACACTGACTCACGACATAGCCATTGATCATTCACAAACACACACCAGCTCTCACACACAGACTGAGCTCACTGAGCTCCTTCTCCCTCTCGGCTCTCTCCATAGCCACAGCCCACATACACATTGACAAACACACACCCTTGGAAGCTGCACACACTGATACACACACCCTGGACGCACCAGCACACACACGGCACACACCAAACAACCAGCAAATGGGGGGCACCCACTCAATCTCTTTCTCTCTCATATTTTATTAATCTCTCTCTCTTCATCCAACCCACCAACTTAGCCGCTTTTGTCCCCCCACCATAATTGTTTTCACCACCCACCACCCCACTCAACTTTCTTTTACTTTATATATATATATATATATTTCTTTTGCTCCACCTTTTCCGCGTTGTTCTAATTTTTTTTTTATTCCTTTTTCGTTCTCTCAGTGCTTAGTCCACCAACTCACTCTCCCTCTAACATCATAATTCTCCACCGAATTGGACACCCTATGAGGGAGATATATTGTATTAAAACAAAAAAAAAAAAAAAAAACACAAACATTTTCCACCCACCAAACAACCTTTCATAGCCACTCTACACTCAAATAATTTCCCACCACCCCACACCAGCACTCACTTCCCTCTTTTATTTATTTATTTTACACACTTTTCCACAGAAAGTGAGCCAGCCCTTTTCAAATAATTTTTCATTACATTTTTATTTTACCAAAAAAAAAAAAAAAAAAACAAAACCAAAACTACATTCATTCCAGTTGATTTTTCTGCCTTACCACACCTCCCATTCGAGTTTGCACAACACACTTATTTTATTCATATCAGGGATTCACCCCGCTCACCATTCTACACCAAAAAAAAAAAAAAAAAAAACCACACCCACAGTGGGATTTTTCTTCTCTACTCTGCCGCCGGTCTTTTCTTCTTGCCTCCGTCCTGGACGGCCCTTGACGGTGTTGCCTCCGTGTTTCCCACTCCACTGGGCACGATCACTACTCCCTACTCCTCCACTGCAGCATATGGCGGACCTCCAAATCGGAACATCACGGTGGCCTTCCGCTTCAGCTCCTTATTTTCCGCCTTTAGCACACTTATCTCTGCTCGCGCATCCTTATACATGCGCTGGAGCAGAGCCAGTTGGGCGTTTAACTGCTGCACCTCATTTGTCCTACTCTGCAGCCGGTGCGACAGGTTTGTGACCGCTGTCATGGTCTCCACACATGACTTCAAAGTATACTGATTGGCCTCAATATCAGTTTGCACTGCCATTTTTTGCTCCACCGACCGCATCGGAAAGTTCAACGGAGCAAAACCAGAGGCGCTTGGTTGAGGTTCACTGGCCACCACACCAGTTATCTCTCTTGTTGACTCGTTGAGGTCGGGAAAGAGAGTGAGCAGACCACGGGACGAAGAGGCCATAAGCTGAACGGGAAGACGAGGCCATGTTATGGGTTGCTGAGTGTTTCAGAGAAGGGTTGGTTACAGAGTGTTTACAGAGTGTTTCAAGATTTGCAGCTCTTAGCGACAAGCTCTCAGAGAACGAAGAGGTTTCAACTGGTTTGTTATGCTTCCAAGCCTCAGCCTCCGCTTCGGTTTATAAAGACCATGATGAAGAGGCAGACACGCGCATCGCGCGCCACTTGACGCCAGACGACAAAACGGGCGCGCAAGCCAAGGTAGTCACGCGCCTCGCCATCATGTCCGGCACACCTTTTTATGGATGGGCACGCCTTTTGATGGCACGCCTTTTGATAGATTGGGCACGACTTTTGAGGACTCGATATATATATCCATGTATATCTTTTGGGCAGCCTATATACACACTCATACAGTGTCTTCTACAACGGTAAGCTTTATCACTCCCTTTGTTTCAACCTCAAATAGGTTTCTATCCTCACACCTATTTGAGTTTGAGGGGGGGTTATACATATATCATGTATCATGGTGAGCATGGTTACACACCATGGGAACCACCCAAGCCACCCCACGGCGCACTCCCTAAGTCGCCCCCTTGGTGCACCACCACAAGCTTATACAACGGTCCGACATGACCCCGTAAACTGTCCCGACATTGATTCCGGTCAGTTTCTACAACGGTCCGACATGACCCCGTAAACTGTCCCGACCTTGATTCCGGTTAGCTTCTACATCGGTCCAGCATGACCTCGTAAACTGTCCAGACATTATCTGCTACAACGGTCTGACACGACCATACAGTGTCTCCTATCCACTTTTATTTGTCAGTTTATTTTCCTGTTTTGTTACTCTCTTCAAACTCAAGTTAGTTAGTACCTATCCTCCTTGAGTTTGAGGGGGGCTGTTAGTATATTATTCTATTCTATGTTAGTGTATATCAGCTGTTAGTAGGGTATATTTCTTTTCCTTTTACTTTACTTTATTAGTGCCACTTTCGGCTCCTCTCCTATATAGAGGAGTTCAACTGAACCTTTGTAATATCAATCAATACAACATTCAATACAACATTTCAATACACAATTCTTTTTCTTTCTTTATACATAAAACTTTCAATAATTAAACTGGGGTGTTCTTTGCAAGTAATTGGGAAACAAACAAACACACAGTTTATTGCTTACACTAGCTCATGTTTATTAGTTGGAAAAATTCTCTGAAAAATATCAAAACTTGTTTGTTAGATTTTGGGATGTGTATCTCTACTGAATGAATTTTCCTAACCAAATAAATAAACTAAATTATTTGCTTCATTATTCATGTTCCATTTCATTTATCAACAAAACATTCAAAATACTAACATACGGAATTTTGGGGTTAAAACTTGCGAATTCTGACTCTTTGATTTATATGTTACCCAAAACTCAGGAGAAATTTATGAAAACTTGATTGCCATTTTCTTATTTTCTATGCATGGAGGGAAGAAAAAAAAGATTGAAAAGTGTACCAATATTCATTAATGGATTGAAGAGGACACTATTCAGCAAGTTTGTGAATATGTTAAAGGTTCTTTTTAAGATTAGATTGCATACTTAATATGCATTATTTATAAATTCTTGCAAATAATAATGCTTTTATGGTAAGTTGTTCAAGTACATGTCTAACTGGTAATAAGAAAAAATACTTCTTATGATATTATGATCAATCTATTATTTTAGTAGATAAAGCAGTATGTTCCCATTTAAATGGTTCCCTTTCCCTATAGCATGGAATCCATATTATTGCAGATGCTTTGGATATGACAATAAAGAAATTCAGTGATCCAAGTGAAAAATCTATTTTGCTTGAGGGCAACATAAGTCAACTTACAAAACTCACTTTTTCTGATTAGTGTATGTATTTGAATACTGCCTCTGCAAGAATTTTCTCTATAATCTTTACAGTAGGTGTAACGATTCAAAGAGCAAAGTGGCGGGAAGGAGAATGCTGTATAAATGGTGCAAGTGAAGATGCAAAATTATCAAATATTTTTTGTATGACTGAATATTTGGTTGTGCCTTTTTTAAAGAGAAGTAGCCCATTAATAGAATACCACTCTTCAATGTCTTGTTTTTGGAGTCTTTAGTCTTGCTATAGCTCTTCCAATAAGTGTATCAACTATGAAGCATGGACACGCCAAAATGGAAGCCGTGGCGGTGTCGCATATGGGGACACACTGGGGACATGGGGACACGTCGGGGATACGTATCCCTTTAATTTAATTTATTTTTTTTGCAAGAGACACGGCAGAGACATGGCGGGATCACGCGTGTCCAAATCTAGACACGCCATGGGATCATCTTCTGAGGACTTCGATCATCTTCGATTGTCTTCGTCTCTATTCTCTCTCTCTCTCTCTCTCTTCAACCGTCTTTGTTCTCTCTCTCTCTCTCTCTCTCCGTTTGCATATAATTTACTTTATATAAGATAATTGATCATATATAATATATATAATAAAATTTATAAATTATAATTTTTATCCTATATAATAAAATATCTAATTATTATTTCTTAAAATATCATATATAATAATAATTTTTGTAAATTATTATTTCTTAACTTTTTAACATATAATAAATAAAATAAACCATTCAATTATTTAAAAGAAATCTAATGAAATCATATATAACAAAAAATTATAAAATAAAATATCTAATTTTTCTTTTTATTTATTTTAACATATTTTATTATCCCTTATTTGTTATATTTTTTTATTTATAATATATATATCAATTAAAAATAAAAAAATAAATTAACAATGACATATTATTTAAAAAAATATAATAAATAAATAAAATAATTAATGTGTATTAAAATAAAAACATTTATAAAAAAATTAAAAAATTTGCCGTGTCCCGTGTCGTGTCCGTGTCTCCCATTTTTAGAAATTTCCGTGTCCCGTGTCCATGTCCGTATGCGTGTCCGTATATCAAATACATTTTGACAAATTATATTTTGATGGTTGATATGCATCTCTTTGCCTAAAAAATATTCTAGACCTGAAATTAGTGAAAGCATATATGTCAATCTCTGCTTGATGTTTCTTTTCATATAAGAGAAGAACTAAGGCATAAAGTAGGATCTTTCCCCTGCTTTTCTATGGATCTTTGTTTCATCAGCCTTTTCTTTTTTCTCTTTTATTTTTTGTTGCTTGTGGAATCGATTATACAATTATCATGTAATCTTGTTCATTTTTTCGTAAAAGAATTGCTCCTGCTTTTTATATGGATCTTTTTCTTAGATTTTTTTAATGCTCCTTTTTATTTTCCATTTTTTTGGGGCAGAATATCTTGTAGCTTAATGTTTATTTTCTCTTTCTGATTTTCAGAGTCGATCGTCATATTAAAACCATGACTAGAATTGCAAAGATCTTCTTTTTTAAAAGGTAGAGCTTTCTTTCTTGTCACTTCTTTCTATTAATTTTTATTTGCTTTTAATGTTTTGGTTCTTATGCTTTGAATTTACGTATTAATTCAGAATTTACTTCCAAAACTAAGTCTCGGTTTGCTTTCTAGAAGGAATTTGAGGTTGTTGAATCTTGACCATTGTTCAATTTATTATATGAGTGCTTTGATATTCTGTAGTCCATATTCATTGGCGCTTGAAAATCCTGTTAATAAATCAGATAATTCAATGCTTCCCTTTGCCCTTCTCCCTAACTTCTCTCTCTCTCTCTCTCTCTCTCTCTCTCTCTCTCCCCGTGAGAACATAGAAAATGGACGTTTAAATCATGATTAGTTTTTCTTTTTTTTTTAAAAAAAAAGATTATAAACTTGATGCAATTTACAAAATTATAAAAAAATTCATGAAAATGCACTAATGTTTTTGTGTCCTCAATCATCACGAGACTTCTACCATCACATGAGCACTTTAGAAATGCCTTGGACATGAAAAGGAGGGATCTAAAGAGAGTAGCTCGACATTTTAAAATCTCAAAAAAATTCCAACTCTACAGTGGTATAAAGAACAGATTTCTTAGGTAAATATGATAAAAGATGGAAAAATAGTCACTACCTAAGAAACAAATTTTGTGGTGGAATAATAAGAGGCAAAACAATTATCTTCATCTCGTAGTTTACCAGGATTGTGCACATGACTTTTGACCATTTTTTCAGTTGATACTCTTGCTTTAAATATGTTTTTGAGATGTTAATTCAGAACATTTTTTTTACTTTCAAACTATTTTCTATTAGTTTTACCTTGTGAATGGTGATTGGTTTATTCACGTATCATGTGACATTGTCTTAATCTATGTTGGAAAATTTGGAAAGTTGCCATTATTTTGCTTTTTGTTTTGACCAGTAGCTTCTAATTATGCTATTTTCTTTATTTATTTCAAATACCTTTATAAAGTAAAATCCACTAAAAGCTAGGTATTCTTTATTTTGTTTTGTACTATGTTACTTCAACATGATAATTAACTTTCTTCTACTTAAAAAAAAGAAGAAAACTATAGGCATGACTGAAACTAAAAATGGGATGGATATTCTTAATCTTTCTATGAACATCAATTTCTTCCACCTACATAGAGAGTAGGGCTTACCTCATACTACATTTGATTTCATGTTAAAATTTACTTGAACCACGGGCATGGGTAATCGTGCGAAGCACGACGCCTCACAACTAGTACACATATAAGAGGGAGTTCATTATGCTACAGTATTTGTGGCTTTCTTTTTCAGTTTTCCCTTTTGTCCCTTTCGTTTGTTGAATTTTCCAAGCCATCTCATGTACTTGATTTTCTTAGTACTTATTATTTTGGACTATTTTGTAATTTCATGGCCCAACTTTGCCTGTCATATTAAAGTGTTCATCACATGGCCACTGCCTTTGTTTGGAACAGAAAGAGCAGAGCATGTCTTAATCATTTTACACTCTTCTTCAGTGTCTACATCGCTCTTCCTCTCTTTGGCAGGGATGATGATCTAGACGACGTCAGATTGACAGCTTTATTGATAGTGAGACCCATCGATGCACCACTTTGATTTCGAATCGAAACCCACAGAAGATGAGGTCCAAGAAAGATCTCGACCGAAGATCTGCATCACCATGGCTTCAGGATCCTGACTGAAGATGGGGTACAAGGAAGATCTCCCTTGAAGATGAACTCTTCCGACAACTTCACCAGCAGAATCGCACAATGTACTTTCGCCATAATTTGCCAATTCTAGGCTGAGACCAGTTCCATGGTTTTTTAATTTGAGAGAATCTGATATTGAAGTAGTTGATGTTTCTCTTTTAGGTCAACGTAGAAGAACTATGACTATACATCGGTCTTCTAGATTTTTCTTTTACTGGCTTCTGTTTTCTTGACTTCAAGATTGCTCCATTATTTTTTGTAAGGTGTGCTCCTCTCTTCTCTTGCCCTCTTTTGATGATTTTGCTAAAGTAATTAGACCTCCCAGTTCTTCAAATGGCAGGATTTGTTTTGGATTTTCGTTAGTTTTCATTTTTTTAAAAATTATTTGCACAAGGTGGAAATCTCAGTTTTAGGCTTTTGTTTTTTTTTTTTTTTTTGATTTATTTGCAGGGGTCAAGTTCAGAGCATGTCATATTTGAGCTAAAAGCTATTTTCTTTTTATTTTTGTGAATCCTTTTTTTTTTATTTTTTAACCACATTTTTATTTTGTTGTCTTTTGAAGTTTGTGAATTCCTAAGGTTTTAACTATTATCTTTCCAATTTAGATGTTTTTTTCCATTTCTATTCACTTCTGCTTTTGTTAATTTTATCTGGTGTGTTTTTTGGATTTGTGTTTTTTGGTATTTTCCTTGGGGATTGATACTGACACCAGCAACCAAGTTATAATAGTAGCTATTCCAATTGAAGGAATCAGTGATGCGTACAAAACTACAGATCATATGTAGCCTTTTAATGTGTTTTTTTTTATTTCTTCATCTTTTCAATGTTTTCTTTCAAGTATTTCATATTGTAGCTTTTCAAATTGCATTATGTCGATTTTAGGATGAGAGGTTCAATACGAAGGCAATGTGCCAGGGTCAGTAGTATAGTCACTCAATACTTTTTGGCCAAATCCTCCTCTACTCTCTCTACTCGATGAGAACTTTCTTTGCTTGAAAATGGCCTTGTCTTCTATATGTAAGTGAATTGTTTGTTGTATTGTCTAAATGAATCCAATTATTCTATCAATAGGCTTCAAAGGGTATGTTATTTATTAGACATCAATACTAATTGCACATATAAACCGTATTTTCACTCTGGTTTGTTACTTCTGTGCAAGTCCAAAAAAGTGTTGAGGATTTGTTTGCATATGGAATATCGAAGTTAATGATCAAGTATGGACATCTTAGTGTTATTCTTCCTAATTCTCGAATAACTTCAAGTCAATATTTTTGACTTTCTCAGCTTCGCTATTGATTTGTGAGGTTGATATAGGTAAGCAAGATTCTTTTGGTTGATCTAGGGATGGCTCATTTGGTTTAGCTCGTAAGCTGGTGTTTAAAAAAATATGATTAAGCAAAATTAATATGAAGTTGAGTATGGTTCACACTAGAGTTGCATAAGAAATTATTTGAAAGTTAAAAGCCTCATTCAAGTTACTTGGAAATTAATGTTAAAAAAACTAATTTGATTTGGAGATTAGGTGTCTATACTCTATAGATGTGCTGTTGAAATTTGGTGCAGATTTAGCCATATCTGTTGGTAGATTCTCTATTCTACTAAAAACCAAATGGATTAAACCTTTTCAATCACCCCCACCATCTCCTCCTTGAGGTGTATCAATATTGAAATTGGTTTTGCATTTTTAGCCTTTGTTTGAATCATAGATTGGACATATTTGCATTCAGCCTAAAGCTGTGATGAATAATGAACCATCATGTCTTACAAACAGCATCCTTTTTCTTCTAATTCTGCTACAGTTGTTCTAAAGAAACATGTAGATTTTTAAACTACCTTTTTAATAAAATTTTAGTTGTTTTAGTCCATTATTTATTGAATTATATATATATATTTTTTAGGTTTAGTCGGACTCAAGACAACATGTAGACTATTTTAACTAAAATTTTAAGCTATTTTTTAATTTCAATTCTTAGTTAATCCATATTTTGCCTATTTAAAGATGTGTGGTTCTGTGTATATCTGCTAGCTCAGTAGTTTTAATTGGAGTTGGTTGTCATTTTGTTCCAGTCAAATCCATCAATTTCACTATGGATATTATTGATTAAAGTAGAATTGGCAATATTGCTGTGACCTTTTATTGATGACCACATTGTGTCTGCTAAAAACCCTTTTATCATTAGTAATTTCTTAATTCTTTGATTTTTGATTCCTTGGCTTTTGATCTCACTATACATGCTGCTCCATTGCTAAGTGAATCAACAAATATTGTTTGTATGTGTTGTAATATTTTGGAAGCTTCACACGTCCTAAAGTTGGTAAGGGTCAGTCACTATCTTATGCCCTTTTGATTGCGTAATTCAAAGCCCGATTCGCATCATTATGCTCAATAAAAGGGATGAGGGAAGCTCCAATAGAAAAATATTGGAAGGGAAATGGCAACAAACTCCTATGTTCCTTTCATTATGGTTTATTTGGTCGATAACTCTGAAAAGATAGATTGCCTATCTTTTCTTTCATTTCGGGAGAAATGCAAATTTAGGAGGGCTTGATAATTGCATACCATCAATTTTTTGAAAAATACCAAATGGGAGCATCCGTTCAACAAAGACAAGGCATCTCTCTTTTCTACCAACAAAGACAAACACCACTCCATCTTCTCTCTCACAAAGCAAAATGGACTTGCATAGATTAGCTAAATTCCCTCTCCTCTTCACTTCTTCACTCCTATGTAGCTCTATTAGGATTGTATCTCATTCCTCTAATTATTTCATGTGTTGATTTTATTCTTCTTTTTATTTATTTATTTATTTATATATATTTATTTTAACTTTGACATTATAGAAATCCACCTAACATTTTAATTTGCTTACTGTTCATTTTAATACATAGTGGTTATGTCAATGAGCTCTTCTGAAGCAGTTATGCACAAATGCACAATCTGACAACACTTTTTAAATTAATATAGTTTACAATTAGATGTTATTTTATATAAGGATCAAAGTAACAGTCAATGTTAATACTCCAATTTTAATTCATATGTTTAATGCTTTTTTTTTTCACAATGATGCAACTATTTTCTATTTTAAGAATGTTGAAGAAGAAAAATCATACCTAAAGCAAGTTCAGGAGAAAAATCATCAAATCTCACTCCTACTTGACCACCTAGATTATTTGGAATTTTTGTTCGACTCTATAAAAGCTACATTGCTGATTTTTTATTTCTATTTCATTGCTGACAAAATGATGGGTAAACAAAGAACTTGACATGTGTTTTACATAAAGTCATATCATTTGAAATGTGTTTTGCGTATGTATTCAATAGTGTAGATTTTAGCATAAGCATGCGTGTATTATGCATGTGTTAGTCATAGATAGATCTTATGCTTATACATTTCTTTGTATTGTTTGGTTTGCAGAACAACAGAAATTGAGGAATGATACATGGATGGAGCAAACAAAACTGGTTTTCTTCTATCAAGGAAAGCTTTTAGCTAAAAGTGCAACCAAAATAAAGCACAGGTTTACAAAATTTCCACCATGATTATTCTTCTTCTTCTAAAATTTCCCACTTCCTCAAGCTTATAGATTGAATCCAGTTCACCTAATTATTGATCTAGAACATATGATATTGAGAATAGACTTTCACCCATTCCATTTACATGAACATATATTTTCTTAACACAGAATGACCCTTTTTATTTTTCCCTGTAATTTTAAATTTTCAGACATACAATAAATTATCTAACTTCAATGTAATGTCGTCTTTGTTTGTTTGTTTTGTTTTGTTGTCTGTCATATATAAATGTTTGTAGGGTTTGAGCAGTCTAGAACTTCGAATTTTGCTAAATCTTTTGATTGTGTTCTATTAAATTTCCTACTATCATGCCTCTCACGAAAGACCACCATTAATGTTTACCATTGCAAGCTATTTGTCATACTCCTTGTCAACATCATTGTAATTTCCAAATATTTGTTGATTTTGAGTTCCATTAGTTTGGAGAAGAAACCTCTAGAATTTGTTGTTCGTTTCTTCATGGAAATGCCTTGTTTTGATTTATCTAAATAGTGAGGCATTGCTTGCATTTGGCCAAGCCTCCTCTTGAAATATAAGTCATTCGTATTATTTCTTTGAATTTTTTTTAAAAAAAAAAAAAAATCCTTTCTATACAATTATTATTTGCTTTCTAGAACAATGCTTTAATGGAACTAACATGAGATGCGTATGTGTTAGCATCTTTCTATGGCAAGTATGTATGTGTATTTTTACTTTTTTACATGTAAGAAACAATTATAAAAGAACCATATGTACTTATTAATTAGTCTTTATTGCAGACACTTTTGAGAATGAAGAATCCAAACACACATTTATGGACGAAAAAAATTGATAATATGCAAACCTGATGGCTAGTGCGATCGCATTCTTAGAAGGTTTTATCTGGGGAAGTCCATTACAATCAGAAAAAATCAAATTTCATAACCCCCTTCAAGTTTTGCAAAATATGCACACCATGGATTTTTATTTTATTTTTGCTTATATACTTTCATTCTATTTGTTTTGTAGGGACCCTACAGTTCCCCTAGTGAGTTGGTCCATCTATAGCGCTCACAACTGTAGCTGAACGTGGAAAGCAGCAAGTTACAAGTAGGATGCAACCGGGTAACATCAGTAATTAGTTATCAAAGCTTAAGGATCCTTTTGGATGGATGCTTGATTTGAAATTTGCATGAGCATAGACTGTCGTGGTCTCACAACTAATATATATACAAGTGGTGGTTTGCTGCTTGTGGCTTGTTCTTTTTATTTTTTTTTACTATTTTGCTCTTAACTTGTTTTGAAATTGCTATTTTGTCTTTTAGTTTGGTGAGTGAAACAATTTGAATGGTGGCTTTTTGAAAATTATATAATAAATTTTGGTTGTTTTAGTTGAGAATGTTTGTCATGGGTTGCCTATTTTGCTTTTTTATTTTGTATAATTTACTAATAGTGTATTAATTTGAGTGAAGATTTTTTTGTAAATATGCAAATATTCTTTATCAATTATGAAAAATAATTTTTTTAGTTTTTAACAAATTACAAATATACCAATAATTTAAAATATAAATTAGTCCTATAATGCTATAAATTACAACTATAGTTTATTATAAATTTTAATTTAACACTAATAAGAAAAAAAAAACAACTCGCCTATGAAATAATAAATTATCAAAATTATTCATTAAAAAATATTTCTCATATTATTAAAAATTATTAATTGACTTAGGTCAAGTTTGGCATGAGTGAAAAAAGATAAAAAGTTAAAAAGTCACTATCCTATTTAAGTCACATCATCTTATTTAAGTCACATCACCTCTCTAACACATCACTTCAAACCCAATTCAAATTCAATCCATATTTCATAAAAAGTCAAAAAGTGCACTTATTTACTTATTTAGTTAAAAAGTGCACTTATTTACTTTTTAGATTTTTTGGAGGATGCCAAACTTGGCCTTATTTATTAATGAAATGGTGAATTGAAAGATATTTTTCGTATTATTAAAAGTTATTAATTGATTTAAAATTTTATTTATTAATAAAATCAGTCATTTGTTATACGAGTACGGTTTATTTATTAATAAAATGGGTCATTTTTTTATGTATGTATTTTTTTTTTGTTTCTTTGTTAGTTTAGTATTTTTTTTAGATGAAAAAATTATCTTATCTCTTTTATATTAAAATATATATTTTATTTTGTTTATCTTTGTGTCTTCACACTTTCTGTAATAATTTCAGTTATTTTAGTTATTGAAAAAGAAAAAAAGTATAATTATGTTAAAATGATAGAACTTATTATATTTTTTCTAATTACAATTATTTATAATACAATTTATATAATTGTATTATATATCTAATGATTTAGTCTATTTATAATTTCATAAAATAATATTTTTTTTTAAAAAAATTATCAACATATAAAATTTAAATATGCTGTAATAATAACTCATGCCTTGTACACAAACTTTTGTAAACTACGGCTCTTTTTGATAAGTGAGTTAAAAATTATTTCTTAATTTTTAACTTACTTTCTCGTTCACATAAAAAAATTAAAAAATTTAAAAAAATAAGAAATTAATTTTTAATAATTTTTTCAAAACACTCCTACTATATATATATATATATATATATATCTCTGTGGAGGATTAGAGAGGCTCATGACTGAAATAAAAGAAAAGAAAATGATAGCAAAGAGATCTAAATATAGACCACTAATTTATCATCACTAATATCATCATTAGTGAGATGGCAATTAAAAAAATAAATAAATAAATAAAATAAGACACAAAACACATGTGACAATAAATAAGACCCACTACCACCTTATTAGAGTCACCACTAATTAGTGAGCCACCACTTATTAGTGGTGTAAAGCATTTTTGTTTATTCTTTGGTTCCAACTTGATGCCTCCGTGAGTCTCTGCAGTAGTCAACACCGCGTGGAGCCGAACGTGTAAAAAAATGAAAACCCCCTGATTGCTGTGTTTCCCATTTGATTTCTTTGAAACTGTTTGAGGGTCTGCATTTCTTTTCATTACATTTCCAAAAGTTGTGAGTGAAAATTGATTCAACTCTTTTCTCATCTGGTTTTGATTTCAATTCCAATTCTCAAAGAGTTTGGGATAGCATGGGGTTTGAAAACAAAGCTAGAGAACTTAGAGAGCACACTAAGTACCATTCAAGCAGTCCTTCAAGATGCAGAGACCAAGCGAGGGAAGAGCGAGGCTCTGAAGAATTGGCTTAGAAAGCTCAATGATGCAGCTTATGATGCAGACAATCTGGTGGATGAGTTCATGATTGAAACTCAGAGAAGAAGGATGGATTCTGAGAGAGGCATAAAACCCCAAGTAAGTGCCTTTTTCTCTCTTCGAAACCGGCTTATATTTCGATTGAAAATGGGGCATAAGATCGAGGATATGAGGGATAGGTTAGATGCCATTGCTGGGGAGAAAAGTAAGTTTCACTTGCGGGAAGGTGTGGTGGAAACCGAAGAAGATCGTGTGATGGAGAGAGGACAAACTAGTTCATTGGTGAATGAATTGGAAATTTATGGGAGAACTGATGAGAAAGAAATGATAATTGAAAAGTTGCTCAACAATTCAAGTGATCGTGATGATGATGTTTCGGTCTATGCTATGTGTGGTATGGGGGGACTTGGAAAAACCACACTTGCTCAATTAGTCTACAATGATGGAAGGGTGGAGAGCTACTTTGAGCTGAGAATTTGGGTGTGTGTCTCTGTTGATTTCGATGTAGAGAGACTAACCAGAGCAATCCTAGAGTCCATAGAAGGTGGTGGGTGTAGTATCTCAAACTTGGATCCACTTCTACGTCGCCTCCAAGAAAAACTGTTTGGGAAGAGATTTTTACTTGTCTTGGATGATGTATGGAATGAGTACCATGAGAAGTGGGATAGGCTAAAAAATGCACTAAAGTGTGGAGCTAAAGGCTGTACCGTTATAGTAACAACAAGGATTCAGAAAGTTGCTCTTATCATGGCTACACTTCCTATACACCACATGGCTCCTCTATCGGATGATGATTCTTGGTCCTTGTTTAAACGGCGTGCATTTGGCAACGAAAGAAGAGAGGAAAACATTCAATTGGATCTCATTGGGAAGGAAATAGTGAAAAAATGCAAAGGGTTACCCTTAGCAATAAAGGCTTTGGGAAGCCTCATGCAATTTAAAAGAAGTGAAAGTGAATGGTTATCTATGAAGGAGAGTGAGATTTGGGATTTGCCAGATGATGGAAGTGGTATTTTACCTTCTTTGAGGTTGAGCTATGTAGCCTTACCTCCACATTTGAGGCAATGTTTTGCTTATTGCTGTATATTTCCCAAAGATCATATGATGGAGAAAGACATGCTGATACAATTGTGGATAGCAAATGATTTTATTCCATCTAAAGGAAAAACGACATTGCATATTGGCAATGAGATTTTTAAGGACTTGGTTTGGAGGTCGTTCTTACAAGATGTGGAAGAGAATGAGGATGGAACATAGTTTGTAAAATGCATGATCTGATGCATGATCTTGCACAATCTATCATGAGAAATGAATGCTCTATTATGGAGTATCACGAGGGCATGAAAATTCCAGAGAAAATTCGCCACTTGTCTCTTAACATTGGCATTGGAGAGATGGTTCCTTGGAATGAGATTGTATCTGAAGTCCCATCTTTGCGGTCTCTCATTTTAAGTTGCTGGGAAAAGGATTCTTCACCTTTCATGTCAAAACAAAAGTATCTCAGAGTGTTGGATTTGGTGAAAATGTTCATAAGTTGTCAATGTCAATTTCCAATTTCTACCATCTTAGGTATCTAAACTTGTCGAAGTCTGATATAAAAATTCTACCAGAATCAATAAGTAATTTCCAAAACCTGCAAACACTGAAGCTAAAATATTGCTACCAACTTTGTAAGTTGCCCAAATGCATGAAGCACATGAGAAATCTCACTTACTTGGACATCACGGGTTGTCGTTCTCTTACTTCAATGCCCGATAAAATGGGACAATTAACTTGCTTACAAAGACTAAGCACATTCCTTGCGGGCCAGGATGAGGGTTACCAAATTGGTGAGTTGAAAGAATTAAATCTTGAGGGTACGTTGATCATACAGGGACTTGAGAACGTAAGAAATTCAGAAGATGCCAAGAAGGCCAATTTGAAGGGGAAGCATGATCTTATTTCTTTGGAATTATGCTGGAGCGACGAAGAAAACAGACCAAAGAATGTCGAAGAGGTTCTCGAGAGTCTCCAACCTAATTCAAATCTGAAGAAGTTGAGCATACATTTCTTCCAAGGTTCAAAGTTTCCAAATTGGATGTTGGGTTTGGTTCTTAAAAATCTGGTTGAGATCTCTTTAGGAGGTTGTGAAAGATGTGGACATCTTCCTTCTCTTGGCAAACTACAATCCCTAAAAATTCTCATTATCAGCGGCATGGATTCTGTTAAGTACTTCAACGATGGGGATTATGGAGATGGGGAAAGTTCATTTCCTGCATTGAAGACTCTCGAGTTCTATGAAATGCCAAGCTTGGAGGAATGGACTGTAGTGGATAGAGGAGAAATTTTCCCTTGTCTACGGGAGTTGGTGGTATCTAGATGCCCCAAATTGACTAAATTGCCTTTTCTTCCAGCACTTGAGAGATTAACAATTGAGAAGGGCAATGTGTTGAAGATTCTTCCAGATGGACTGCCTGGAAATCTTAAGGCCTTGGAGTTCCTAGAGTTAGATTTCATGTACAATCTGAAGACCCTGTCAAATCAACTGGATAATCTATTTGCTCTAAAGTTCTTACACCTTAATTGTTGTCTTGAACTTGAAAATTTGTCAGGACTCAAAAACGTAAACTCTCTGCAGAGACTGCATATATGGGAATGTAATAGTCTTACAACCCTTCCAGTGCAAGGGTTGCAAGGCATGACTACCCTAACATCCTTACATATTCACAGCTGTAAACTAATATCTTTGTCAGATGGAATGCAATATCTGACAGCACTTCAGAACTTGAGTATCATTCGATGTCCAGAGATACAATCTTTTCCAGAGGGTATGCAACATTTGAATGCTCTCCGATATTTGTCAATAGACAATTGTGGCGGATTAATTTCTCTACCAAATTGGCTAGGAAGCCTCCGGTCATTATCATCCTTATCGATTTGGCGATGCTTTAAGCTGAGGTGTTTGCCGGATGGGCTGCAGGATCAGAATACTCTGACAATGCTGTCAATGGGACAATGTCCACGTTTGGAGCGCCGGTGCAAGAAACAGACTGGGGAGGATTGGTTGAAGATAGCTCGTATTCCCGAGATTTGGATCAATTTTGAACAAGTACAATCCTTGGATTTTTAATGTGCTATTTTGAAGCCGAGATTCACATCCAACAGTGTTTGCAGAAAGCTGATTCGAGGAAGTGTGATAACATAGTCCCAAGTTAGTGCAGAATTGAAGACTGGAGTTTTTGATGGAGCGTGCTTGAAGAATTTTGTGGCTGGCCTCAATGGGTTCGCAAACTTGTTGAATAATACGTCATAGTTTTCAAGGTTCGTTTTCTTTTTCTTGGATAATAATGCATCATAGTCAGAATTGAATTTAATGAAGTTGTGAAATTAGAAAATCACTAAATTTTGATTTCTTTGATTTATCTGTCGTAGAGGTTGAAGAAATTGGAAATTGTATTTGATAGCAGAGCGGCATGGGTACGGAATGCTCTCAGTTCTCTAATTGCTCTGAAAAGCTTTTGTGGAATTAGATTAGATCATAGATGGCGATGAAGAATTGTAATAATTGGTCGCTGCAAAACATTGCTTTGTTTCCTTTGATTTTATATTTCTAAGCACGGGATGGTGTTTTTAGATGCTAGATATTGTGTGGATTGATTTGTTCCAAGTTGCTTCCTTCCTAGTTTCATCGTTCTTCTTTGAGGGATGTGATTTCCATTTTTTAGCTAATTTAGAGCCATTATGTGGATCAATAGGCCATCAGTTTTTTATTTTGATTTTGATTTTTTCATTTTTTGTAACTTTTTTTTTTAAAAAAAATAAAAATAAAAATAAAAATTTATTATTATTATTATTATTTATTTCTGTTATCTTGCCCAGGCTTTTCATGCTTGCAGAATTTCTTTGGTCCACCATTGTATGTTTTGGGAAACTTAAAAAGTCACCTTTTTCTCTAATTTTTTTTTTTGGGGCGATTTTTTTCAAAATTATGTTAATTTTTTTTTAAGCTTTTCAGTCGATGTAGACGCATCTAAAAATTTTTTTTTAAAAAAAATGAAAATGTCAAAATAAGCTGAAAAAGTTCACTATTTTTAACTTATTTTTGTTTTTTTCTGGACTTTTTTTTAAAATTTATTTTCAATTTATTTTTTATTTTTTGGTTTATCCCGTCGAGTTGAATTTAGAATTTTAAATTTTTTGAAATATTTTAAAAAATTCACTAAAGACTAAAATAAAATAAAAATATAAAAAGCCACCAAACGAGCAAATTCCAAAGGCCGATTAATCTTAAGTTTGTATGTGGGTAAAAATCTGACCACACTGCCCGTTTAGTGATCAGCTGGAGAGCACAGGCAGAATAGATGGCTTTAGCAACCTGTAACAGAAAGAAAAAGCTCCGGCGGTGGTTCTTCCACCCGGGGGCACTCCGACGATCAAGTCAGTATATCTCTCAAAGATAATCAAATGCTAAACTGAATACTCAAAACATAAATTACATACCTTAGACCCACGGGGGTGCCTCTCTTTTATAATATACTCAATCCAAGTCTCACTAGAAGTATGACTTCTATGAACTCCAATTTAGTGCTTACTCTGGACTCTATAAGAGATAAAGATAAAACTCCCTAAGAGCTTTATCCTTATCTTGGTTAAGTCCCCTTTTTGTCTTAGGACTCTTGTCCCTTATCTGCTTATCTCGGATTCCGATATCTTCGGGGATAACCTCGGCCATTCCGAGATCATCTCGGCTTAACTACCAGGACACGTGGCACCTCGGCCAACACGTCGGCGTCACCATGCCACGTGTTGGTATTCAGAAAATACATCCCCACAACTGCCCCCTAGGTTCTATTACCTCGGCATTCTGAGGTGATGGAACCTATTCCGATATTTTGCCATTTCTTTTCTAAGTAATGGTTCAAAAACTGTTTAGCCGAGATAATCCTCTTCCAGCCGACGTGTTCTCTTCGGAGAACAAGGTTTCGATCGTACTTTTCCACGTGCATGAGCTGTCATGCATATCTAACCGTTCTTTTTCACGTGTTTTGTTTTCATTGGAGCGTGTCTGTGACGCGCCTGAAAGCTGTCTGTTCGTTCGTCTGCGCCGTCTGACGCGTGCGTTGCTCTAGGCGCAATAATTGCCCTAATTTTGCCGCCGTTTCAAATTTTTGACAAAACTCTTTTTTGCCTCTACTTTTCCTTCACTTTTTCATTCTGTCTTCTTGCTCTTTTCCTCTCTGAAAGCTCTTTCTTCTTCGAATCCGCCATTGCTTCGATCTCTCTTCTCGAACTGCTCTTAATCCCTCATTCTTGCGAAGCCTTCTTTGCTGTTGCAACCAATTTTTGAGCTCGGCGAACATTGCCCCGACTTCACTTGTTCCGGTAAGATTCATTCCCTTCAATGTTAATTTCTCTTTCTGCGCTTTTGTCTGCCTGTTGCCATTACTGATCTTGTTCGAAGCCTTGGGTTTATTTGTATCTTGAATTTGTGGCTATTCCTTGAACTTCTATACTTTTTCACCATTATCTTTGCCACTGTTCTTGATTTTTTTTTTACTTTTGTATCTCTATTGTTTCTGAGAGCTATACCTCTGTTCTTGAATCTGAAACTTCGTCTTTTTTTTCTCGTTTTTGTATCTGCCCCGGATCTGTGCCTTCAATCTTGGTCTTTAGAGTTCTTAGGTTTGGGATTTGTGCGTAGAACCTTCAAATTTAGGGAAAACTGAAATAAGCCTTATCAGCCATTTCTTAGATTTTTACCGAGGTTCTTGTAACCCTTCCTAAAAACGCCCATCTTCTGAAACATATTTTAAATTGACATAATGGGTATATGGAGGCATAGGGTAAATACCCCAACAAAACTTGAATACTTTAGGCAGGAATTCTCTATCCCAGCCGATGTTCATCTTAAACTAGCTGGGGACAGTGATACCATCATGCCCACAGACCATACGATGCCCTTTCCTATAGTAGCTTTCACCGAATGTGGACTTCGGCTTCCACTTGATCCCCTGTTTCGCGAAGTTCTTTATTTCTACAAGCTAAACCCCATGCAACTTACTATCAACTCTTATAGGGTGATTAATGGTATTATAGCCTTAGCTAGGCAAGAGAACCTTAGAATTACCCTGGCCGACCTTCAATACTGCTATACCATGTGCCCTCTTGACCTGAAGGATAGGGGTTTCGTTTATTACCTTAAGCCGAGATCTACTCAGTACAAAATTGTAGCCGACCTCCCAGACTCCAACAAGGGGGCTGGAGATGATTTTCTCATTGCTTCTGGAAATTGGGAATTTGGCCCTGATGAAGATGTCCACCTCTACCCTCTTCCTCGAACAATTACAGAGGGCAAGAGTAAGAGCCCTGAGTCAACACTTAGTTGTTTTTATTTAAGTCTTTAATATATTTTTTTGTTTCTGACGTCTGTTTCTCTGTCTTGCAGATCTTCGCCAGCCACCGAAAAATTTTCGTCAATCCTTCTTCCCAGGAACAGATCTAAAAACACTCCTTAACCTTCCAATCCATAAACGAAAAGCCCCACTGTTACTAAACTTCATCCCTACATACAAGTCCACTTTACCCGACGTCCCAAGAAAAAGGAAGAAGAGTCTTTCTCCACCCACAGCCACAACCTTAACTGCTTCCACATCCCGAACAGATCAAGAATCCACATCTGACCCAGCTGATTTTCCATCAACTTCGGCCCCCTACTTAATACCAATTCCTGAACGTAAACGTCGACGAAGGCTTGTAAAGACTGCCGAGATGGTTCGCCAAGGCCTGTCGTTCAAGACCTTCTCGCCGATCTTCCAACTGACGCAGAAGCCGCGCCAACGCAATCAATGCTCCCACCCAAACCAAAGAGAGTTAAAAAGGCTCAGCCTAAAGCCAAGGCTACAGATGCCGAAGCTGAGGATGCTGTGCCTATTTCAAAGCTGGCAGAAAGCAAAAAATCAACCTCTGTTTCCACCAAGAGGTCAGCTGAGGGTCAACCCTCAGGGTCTACTCAATCAAAGAGGCCAAGGTCATCGTCTGTGACGACCTCGGCTTCAAAGAAGCCCGACGTCCCTTGGGCCCCTGATCTATCCCTGGAGGATAGGCCCATTATGGCTAGTGAAAGTGTTGACGACATTAACGTTGGTGTCGCCCTCAGCACTGCTCTTCTCCTTCCGAATGACTTGGAGCGAAATGCTAAGCTTAGTGAGTATGAGAATTACGCTCTCATGCTCCAACACTCCGTCCAAGTAAGTATTTCTGTTTGTACTTGTGATTTTTTCTTCCGTTCTTCACTGAGAGTACTGTCTAACACTTTTGTTTTTTCTGCAGGCCATTCAGCATGCCCATTCATTTTCAATGCAATCTTTTGAAAATCGTCAAAGGTTGGTTGATATGAAAAGGGAAGCATCTTCCATGAAGAGAGAGATAAAGTCCCTCGAAGCAAAAATGAAAAAACTGGAGGATCAAGCCGAGGCTGCAACTAAAGTTCAAACTTTAGCTCTTGAGAAGGCCGAAGCTGCTGAGGCCGTTAGAAAAGTTGTTGAGGCCGAGAAAAGAGAGGCCGAGGCTCAGAAGGCCCAAGCGGAGAAAGAACTCCAGCAAGCTCTGGCCACGAAAGAGACCGAAGTCAAAGAGGCCGACGAAAAGGCCTACGCCCAAGGTATGGCCGACGTCGCAGAAGATTATAAGCTTCAAGTCAGGCAGGCATGCAACATGGGATTTTCCCTAGGTTGGATGTCCCTGATAAAGAAGCTTGATCTCCCTGTTGACTCGCCCCTTCGGAATGCTGATGTCATCCCTTTGCCATTTCCTCCACCTCCACCTGAAGGTGAATCAGAATCTGATGCTGACGCCGAGGATGAAGATAAGGAAACCAATGAAGAAGCCTTGGTGAGAAAACCCAAGGATGCCGTCGTAGCCAAGCCCCCTCCTCCTACTGAGCAGGTTATGGACTTAACTTTGGATGAGGAGGGTGATGAGGCCAAGGAGGCAACCAAGGAAACTGCCACTGGGCATCTATCGTCCAATCTTCTCTTGATAGAAAGAAGTGTTGAGGAATCACTAGCAGAGATTGATGCCGAGATACAAGCGGATAAAGTGGCCGACGAGGTTCCACCAGAATCGTCCGAGGTCCCAGTCCCTGCAGTGGCTAATAGTGAAGAATCTTGAGAAAATTGTCTTTTGTACTTTTTCCTTCTTTTCCTGTACCTTGCACTTTTGTACTCGTTTAATTTTTGGACAATGCAAAACTTCTTCTTATGGCCGACGTGGTTTTTTCAGTATATAATTGCAACTGTTCTTTTCTACGGATGTTTTAATCTTGTGATGTTCTGTTGACTAGTTTCTGCATAGTCTTGTATTTAGAAGTTCTTTATGTCGCTTCCTTTGTGCAATCTTCTCGGGGTTACATACCTCGGGTATAACTATAAAACTTAAACTTCGGCAAGATACCGACCTGCAAACTTTTCATGAATTTTAACAAGTATAAAACATATATTTCTGAATGTAAATTGTGCAAGTTTCTTCTCAAATAAGTATCAAACAGTGATCTTGATCTATCTTACTTGTAAATTGTTACAAATTTTCAACAAGTAGTAAACAATATACTTAGCCTCTATATCAACCTATAAATTTCTGTACACCTCAGCGGGTGATCATATGTCGGCTTAACATAGACTTGTGAATTGCTACAAATTTCAACAAGTGTTAAGCATCTTCCCTAGGGTTTAAGCAACTCACACATTGCTATGAGAACTTAAGCAATAACCTCGGCGTATCTTCAACTTGTAAATCGCTACAAATTTTAACAAGTGAAGATAAGGAATCAGCTTAATTCCAACTTGTAAATTGCTACAAATTTCAACAAGTGAATTAAAGAATAATCTCGGCTTAACTTCAACTTGTAAATTGCTACAAATTTCAACAAGTGAAGATAAGGAATCAGCTTAATTCCAACTTGTAAATTGCTACAAATTTCAACAAGTGAATTAAGGAATAATCTCGGCTTAACTTCAACTTGTAAATTGCTACAAATTTCAACAAGTGAAGATAAGGAATCAGCTTAATTCCAACTTGTAAATTGCTACAAATTTCAACAAGTGAATTAAGGAATAATCTCGGCTTAACTTCAACTTGTAAATTGCTACAAATTTCAACAAGTGAAGATAAGGAATCAGCTTAATTCCAACTTGTAAATTGCTACAAATTTCAACAAGTGAATTAAGGAATAATCTCGGCTTAACTTCAACTTGTAAATTGCTACAAATTTCAACAAGTGAAGATAAGGAATCAGCTTAATTCCAACTTGTAAATTGCTACAAATTTCAACAAGTGAATTAAGGAATAATCTCGGCTTAACTTCAACTTGTAAATTGCTACAAATTTCAACAAGTAAAGATAAGGAATCAGCTTAATTCCAACTTGTAAATTGCTACAAATTTCAACAAGTGAATTAAGGAATAATCTCGGCTTAACTTCAACTTGTAAATTGCTACAAATTTCAACAAGTGAAGATAAGGAATCAACTTAATTCCAACTTGTAAATTGCTACAAATTTCAACAAGTGAATTAAGGAATAATCTCGGCTTAACTTCAACTTGTAAATTGCTACAAATTTCAACAAGTGAAGATAAGGAATCATCTCGGCTTAACTTTGCCTGAGCTTGACTTGGGTTCACATTAATTATGTCTTCAATACTCATCAATGCATAACTTTATTACTCATACATGTTGAAAGGATTCTGAAAAAACTTTATTGATGATATCGGCCAAACAGTGATGTATATCTAATGATAGAAAAATTTCAAATTACAAGTATTCCAAGGTCTGGGCAATGCTTTGCCCTTATTGTCCTCAAGCCGATAAGCTCCATTGCCTAATACTGAAGTAATTCTGTAGGGTCCTTCCCAGTTTGGGCCAAGCTTGCCCTCCCTGGGATCCTTCTTGTTCCCGACGACTTTCCTTAGTACTAGGTCGCCGACTTGAAAATCTCTTGGATTAACCTTCTTGTTGTAAGCTCTGGCAAGCTGTTGCTGGTACACTGCGAGCTGAATTGCAGCTTTCTCTCTTCGTTCTTCCAACAAATCCAGGTTTCGGGCTAAGAGTATGTCATTGGTGCCATTCTCTACTCCCTGGGTTCTGATCCCTGGGATGCCGATCTCCAATGGGATGACTGCTTCTGTGCCATAGGCCATGGCAAAGGGGGATTCTCCTGTTGATCTTCTCGGCGTAGTCCGATATGCCCAAAGTACGTTGGGCAACTCGTCCACCCACTTTCCTTTTGCTGCCTGCAGCCTCTTCTTTATTCCATCCAGGATTACTTTGTTGGATGCCTCTGCTTGCCCATTGCTTTGAGGAAACCTTGGTGTTGAGAAATAATTCTTGATCTTGAATTTTGCACAAAAGTTTTTAATAAGTTTGCTGTCGAACTGTGTTCCGTTGTCGGCAACTATTGCTCTTGGAATCCCAAATCTGGTGATAATGTTTCTCCATATAAAATTTTTGACGTCCACATCTCGGATTTTGGCAAGAGGTTCTGCCTCTATCCATTTTGTAAAGTAGTCAGTTGCTACCAGCAAGTATTTTCTCTGCCCAGTTGCCTGGGGAAGTTGTCCAACCAGATCCATGCCCCATTGGGCAAACGGCCAAGGGCTGGATACTGGGTTCAGGTCGGCAGCTGGCTGATGTATCAAAGGTGCAAACCTTTGACATTGTTCACACTTCTTTACATAGGCTTCGGCATCCTTTTGCATGTAGGGCCACCAATGCCCCTGGGTAATGGCCCTGTGGGCTAACGATCCGCCCCCAGCATGGCTTCCACAAATTCCTTCATGAATCTCGTAAAGAAAATCTTCAACCTGCAAAGGGTGTACGCACCTTAAAAGTGGTCCAGTGAAGGACCTCCTGTAGAGATGGCCTTCTGCTGTTAGACTGAATCTGGCCGATTTCAGTCTAATTTTATGTGCTTCTTTATGGTCTTCTGGCAGCTTCCCCTCTTTTAGGAATGCAATGATTGCATCCATCCAGCTTGGTCCCAAGTCTACGCACATTGCTTCTTGTTTGGTGCTTTGTTTGTCTATGCTCGGGGCCGACATGTAATCGATCATAATTGTCCTTGTTTTTCCAGTTTGAATTGAACTGGCCAGGTTAGCCAACGCGTCGGCGTGGGTGTTGTCATCTCGGCTAACTTGGAGTAATCTGCAGTTCTGAAATAGGGCTGCCAGTCGGACGACTTCCTTTGCATATGCCGACATTCTTTCGTCTCTGGCTGCAAATTCTCCTGTTGACTGGTTAACAATGAGTTGTGAATCACAAAAAACAATTACCTCGTCTGCCTCTGCTGCTGCTGCTAGCTTTAGCCCTGCAATTAATGCTTCATATTCTGCTTCATTGTTGGAGGCTTTGAACCCCAGACGGATGGACTGTTCTACAATTTCTCCATCTGGAGATATCAGCAGTACTCCTGCTCCTGCTCCCTGGCGGTTTGAACTTCCATCGACGAATAGTCTGAATGAATCGCCGATGTAGATGCTGCATGGTCTGAGCTTTTCTTTCTCTTGCTTTTTTGTCTTTGACTGGGATTCTTTTTGCTTGTTGGGGCGATGCTCATCTCGGCTCGACGGAGCCCGAGGTGTGATGGCTTCAGGTGTGAGTTCTGCGACGAAGTCGGACAAAACTTGGCCTTTTATTGCTGTTCTCGGCCTAAATTCTAGGTCAAACTGGCCCAGTGTTACTGCCCATTTTGCTATCCTTCCTGTTAAGTCTCCTTGATGTAACAAGGACTTCAGTGGGTGCTCTGTTAGGACCACAATCTTGTGTGCCTGAAAGTAATGGCTCAATTTCTTTGAAGCCATTACCAAGGCTAGCATTAATTTTTCCAGTGGTAGGTATCTTGTTTCTGCGTTAGCCAAAGTCTTACTTACATAATAGACAGCCTTCTGCTCCCCTTTTTCCTCTCGGATTAGCACTGCACTGACTGCGTGTTCAGAGACTGCTAAGTACAAAAACAATTCCTCCCCTGGAACTGGGTTAAAAAGGACCGGGGTTGTGGTCAAGTACTTTTTTAGGTCGGCTAAGGCAGCTTCACATTCTTCTGTCCATAGGAAGTCTGTGGCTTTTTTCACCAGGTTAAAGAAGGGTCTGCACTTGTCTGAGCTTCTGCTGATGAATCTGTTTAGGGCTGCGGCCCTTCCAGTAAGCACTTGAACTTGTTTTGCCGATGTCGGACTCTGTAGTTCTAGGATGGCCTTGATTTGGTCTGGGCTGGCCTCAATGCCCTTTCTTGTTACCAGATATCCTAAAAATTTACCTGACCCAACTCCAAAGGCACACTTCGAGGCGTTGAGTCGGAGCCGATATCTTTTGAGTATGTCAAAGACCTCTTTTAGGTCGGCAAGATGACCTTCTGATTTCTTGGTCTTTACGACCATGTCATCGATGTAAACTTCTACCGTTTTGCCAATCAGGTGTTTAAACATCTTTGTCACTAACCTCTGATAGGTCGCTCCTGTGTTTTTCAGCCCAAAAGGCATTACCTTGTAACAGTACAGGCCTTTCGGGGTGATGAACGCGGTCTTCTCCTCATCTTAAGGGTACATAGCAATCTGGTGGTATCCTCTTTATATATCTAAAAAACTCATCCTTTCATGTCCCGAAGTGGCGTCTACCAGTTGGTCGATTTTGGGCAGAGGGAAGCTATCTTTGGGGCAAGCTTTGTTGAGGCTGGTAAAGTCTACACAAACCCTCCACTTGCCATTCTTATTTTTTACTACTACTGTGTTGGACAGCCATGTTGGGTACTGAACTTCTCGGATGGCCCTGGCTTCAAGGAGTCTGTCTACCTCTTCCTCTACTGCTTCGACGTGCATCAACGTCGGCCTTCTGGCTCGTTGAATCACAGGCTTTGCCGATCTGTCGACATTCAGACTGTGGCAGGTGACCTCGGGGTCAATGCCATGCATTTCATAAGGTGTCCAGGCGAACGCCTCTATGTTTGCCCTTAAAAAATCTTCCAGTTCTTTTTCCTCTTCTCTAGCTAAGCCTGAGCCGAGAAGAAAAAATCGTTCTTCGTCGCCCTCCTGGACGAGGATTTTCTTTAGCGCCTCTTCGCTTTTCTCGGCTGGTTCTTTCCCGACGTCTTCTAGGACTTCCATGTCCTCATCTTCAACTTCTGCTTTCTTTGGCTCCCGTATACTACAGGTGGATTTTATTGCTGCCATGGAGCAAGTTTTGGCTTGTAGTTGATCCCCTCTAACTTCTTCAATCCCATGCTCTGTTGGGAACCGGAGTAGTTGATGCAACGTCGAGGGAACTGCCCCCATTGCATGCAACCACGGCCTTCCCAAGATGATGTTGTATGGTGAGGGTGTGTCAATTACCAGGAATTCCGTCCTGATCTTCTTAGTGCCGGCTTGTACTTCTAAGCTTGTTGCACCCAGTGGCCATGTCGGTGTTCCGTTAAAGCCGACCATCGGGCCGCTTGATTGTTCTAGGTCATCGGGGTGAAGGCCTAGCTCTTTGTAACATCTGACATACATGATGTCACAGGAGCTGCCTTGATCTATTAGGATGCGTTTTACTTGGCACTCCCCAACCTGGAGGGATACTACCAAGGCATCATTATGCGGATGTTGGACCAGTTCTAAGTCGGCTTCAGTAAATGCTATCATTGGCCCTTGGCATTCTTCTGGCCGATGTCTCTTTTCCCCGACTTGGTAGATGTGTTGTAAATGTCTTACCCTCTGGGTTTCTCCTCTGACTTCGTTTTCGTTGACCCTTGAGTGGATCACATTAACCACCCTCGGTTCTCCTGCTTGTGGTGGCTGTGCTGGGGGAGGGGGTGCTGCTAGTGCTTGAGGCAACCTTGCCTGCTCTTCCCTTGTTCTGGCCTCATCGACCAGGTCCCTCAGAAGGCCTTGTCTTACCAGGTCCTCCAAGTGTGCTTTTAAGGCTCTGCAACGTTGAGTTGGATGCCCTTCTTCATTGTGGTAGGCACAACGTCTACCAACGTTCCTTCCCATGAATTCCCCCGGTGCTCTTGCCGGAGCCCTGAAATAAGGTTGATTTCGAATCCGATCTAAGATTTTATGGATTGGGATCCGGAATACCGTGGTTACCTCCTGTTTATTTCTTAATTCTATTTCTTGTTTGGTCGGCCCATTGTTGACTCGGCCTCGCTTTGGCGAGCCGTTTCCCTTTTCTTGTTTCACCTATTTGTTTCCCGATGTATCTTCTTCGGCCCTGGCGTATTTCTCAATTCTTGCCATGAGTTCTTCCATGCTTTTTGGCAATGTTTTTGCCAAAGACTTCCGTAGTGGGCAGTCATCTTTCAGGCCGTTCTTAAAAGACACGACTGCTACTTCCTGGTTGCATTCGGGTATTCGGTTGAACACCTCGTAGTACCTCTTCGCATAGGCCCTAAGGCCTTCTTCCTTGGTGATTCGTAGAGCCATCAAAGCATCAACCCTCAGGGGTTGCAGTTTGTTGGTCACGAACCTGGCCACAAACATCTCGGCCAAGCCTTCCCATGTCTTTATGCTTCCTTTTGGTAACTTATGGAACCAATCAGATGCAATTTCCCCGAAGGATGAGGGGAATACTTTGCAGAGCAACGGCTCGTTCCCGCTATATAATGCCATTGAATTTAGGTATAGCGCAACATGAAAGTTTGGATCTGACTTACCATCATAGATTTGAAACCTCGGCATACTGAATCTCTTGGGCGGTTCGAATTTGTCCAGTTCCATCGAGAAGGCTGTCTTCGGTTTTACTGGGGAGTTTACCTCGGCTTCTGCATTCTGCTGCCTCTTTTTGAGGTAGTCCCTTAGGTCTTCTTTGCTCCTCCCTGGAGCTCGGCTGTCTTTGGATTTTAGTCTTTTTGGTACACTGCTTTCGGCCTCGTGGTGGGTCCGTTTGGATCTTTCTTCATGGGTTGTGTCAAAATGGAGTACTTGCCCCTGAACATGTCGATGTTCTTTGGGGTCTGGGTTCTTCATGTGGTGTGTCCTTCGGGACTCTTCTTCCCTCGGCTTTTCCCGTCCGACTTCTCTGGAAGGCCGGTGAGAATGCCTTCCGCTCCTGGTATGCTGAGGGACCTCGGGGATTGTTTTTCTTTCACCCTTCTGAGTGTTGGTCGCTGGCATCGGCGTATCTTGCAGCGGGTATGGTGGCTGCATAACATTATTCTGCATCATGAAGTTGACGACTGACTGAAGGTCCGCCAACTTGTTTGCTAGTTCTTTCACTTCCTCATCCCTCCGTAGGCACCTGTCCCTCCATACCTGGAGGTTATCTTCATTGTAGTACTTTCCTTGGTTTGTTCTTTTTGACGTGTCGCCTTCTGGGATGACGTCGTTCTCTCTGTGACCCTGGTCACGGGCTTCTGCATTGTGGTTGTCTCCTTCAATGTCAAGGTCAATTGGTCTGCCACTCCCAGTGGGGGTGTCATCCCCAATATTTTCCTGTTGTCCGTTACTGGCCATCTATTCTTCCTTCGTTCCCACAGACGGCGCCAAATTGTGTGGGTAAAAATCTGACCACACTGCCCGTTTAGTGATCAGCTGGAGAGCACAGGCAGAATAGATGGCTTTAGCAACCTGTAACAGAAAGAAAAAGCTCCGGCGGTGGTTCTTCCACCCGGGGGCACTCCGACGATCAAGTCAGTATATCTCTCAAAGATAATCAAGTGCTAAACTGAATACTCAAAACATAAATTACATACCTTAGACCCACGGGGGTGCCTCTCTTTTATAATATACTCAATCCAAGTCCCACTAGAAGTATGACTTCTATGAACTCCAATTTAGTGCTTACTCTGGACTCTATAAGAGATAAAGATAAAACTCCCTAAGAGCTTTATCCTTATCTTGGTTAAGTCCCCTTTTTGTCTTAGGACTCTTGTCCCTTATCTGCTTATCTCGGATTCCGATATCTTCGAGGATAACCTCGGCCATTCCGAGATCATCTCGGCTTAACTACCAGGACACGTGGCACCTCGGCCAATACGTCGGCGTCACCATGCCACGTGTTGGTATTCAGAAAATACATCCCCACAGTTTGTTTTATGTCTTTGTGACCAATCTTCTTTCTTTTTTTTTTTCATCAAATTTGTTCACCAATTTAGATCAAAAGGTTGATTTAATAAAGCTTACTCCAATGATGAGAGTCAAAATTTTCATCAAATATTTTTTAAAATACTTAACCTATCATGAAAACCTATCATTTAGCCAATTCAAATTAAAAAAAAAAAAAAAATTCCATACCTTCATGTTTTTAACAATTTAATCAAATTTAAGTAAAAAAATAGTTGGTGGAAATTTGATGAAATTTAGTACCACCGAAACAAGGCCAACCTTGTACAACTGCTTTGAGATGTAAAGAAAGTGGAGGGAGAGTTAGCTTGCTTACTTGGTGTACAAAGTATTTGTTTGGTGTGCCAACCAGTGAAAGTTGGAATTACCAAACGTGGCCTTAATATTGTTTTCTAAATTCATTTAAATTATTCATGTTAATCACATTAGGTTGTCAGTTATAGATCATTTAACTATATAATGCATAAGGACAATTCTAAACACGCATAAGCTATGTCTCATTTGGTAGCGTCGTCAATTTCAAGTTTTCTATTTGTAAAAAACATGCATATAAAAATATTTTGAAAATAAATTAAAATAAAAAATAAAGAAAAAATGTTTGATGAGTTGCAAAAGATGGTGGATAGCAGTGAAGGGTGGACAGATGTGGTGGTCGAAGTGTCGTCGGAGATCATGGGGTAGTCAGAGGGTCGTTGGAAGTGGTTGGAGCTTGATGAAGGTTGGCCGGTGGTGGTGGGAGAGGGAGGAGAGTAAAAATTAATTCTAAAAACAAGTAAAAACAAATATATATATATATATATAAATTTTCAAAATTTTAGAATCAATTTCACTTTCTTAAAATCAAAAATACCGTAACAAACAAGTTTCATTTTCGATTTCTAAGAATAATGAAAAGGAAGTTTTTGTACTACTAATTTATTAGTTTCAGCTCAATCTTTGGTAGCCATGAAATGCACTTTGTTGTGGATTCTAGGGAGCAGTAGTGTTTGTCAAGATTTTATTTAGTATTTATTTTTTAAAGGTGATAAATTTTAAATATTTGTAATCACTTAAAAATAACAATGATATCTCCAAAATTTGATAAACATTAGTGAGAGTGGAATTCAAAATATTTAAATTTACGATTCATCTCAAAATTCAGTCCCCTAACTATTAAAATGGATGAAAACAGGTCATGTTTTACCATCATTCTAGATACGTCATAGTTTATTGAGATAAAAGTTGGGAGGTTCAATCAGATAATCTCGTATGACATTGTTATCTTTTCTTTCATATCTAGATTATTATTATTATTTTATTTTTATTTTTTTGCCAATGGCTCAAAAGTAAAATGTGTGGGATTTTGTTTCTAGTTTAAATCATTCTTTATATTTTTTGAGCTCTCATTCTTTAAAGTTGGAACTACCAAATGTGGCCTTAACTACTCAAAAAGTATTTTATAAGGGTGCGTTTGTTTGGACAAACTGGATAAGGAGAAATTGTAATCCATCGGACTATTAGTTCTGAGATACATTGTTCCGGGACTATTTGGTTGGACTAAATTGGTATCCTATGTTTGTTTAGTCATGGGATTAGATGTCTGGATTGAACTATTTTTAGTTATTTAAAGTTTGTTTGAAATATTATGGAGAAGGATAAATGCACAAAATGACTATTTTATCCTTTTCGATTATTTACTAAAGTAATAACAATATTAAACAAAGCTTTAATATTTTAATTATTTTTAGCTAGATTAAATAAAAATTTGTTTTATTTTATTTTTTGCACAATATTTTAATTATTTTAATTTATTATTTTCAATCAAATTAAATTTATAATTTATAATTTATATTTTTTATTTAATATATAATTTTAAATTAACAACACTAAAAAAATAATTTAATTTAATATGTAAATTTAATATTTTAACAACACTAAAAAAATTTAATTTTTAAGGCCATAATTTATAATTTATTATTTTTAATTAAATTTAATTTTTAATTTATAACTTATAATTAAATTTTTTTATTTAATATATAATTTTAAATTAACAACACTAAAAAAATTATTTATAAATGTTTAAAAGACTATTTTATCATTTTCTAATTGTTTGCTAAGTAATAACATGGAGGGTAAAATGGACATTTCACAAAATAATTCCATGGGATACCAATCACATGGTTTCTATCCCACCTCCCTATGGAATAGGATAGTCCCATATTTGTGGGATTAATAGTCCGAAGTCCGGAGCAAAAAAAATGAAACAAACAATGGACTATTAGTCCGGTGGGACTAATAGTCCAATCCCACTCTCTAATCCTTCAAAACAAACACACCCTAAATTCATTAAAATTATTCATGTTTTTCACATTAGGTTGCCACTTATCGATCATTTGACTATACTAGTTGGACCTCCACACGCCATGGGTCGCATTATCATTGATGAAAATAATAAGGAAAAGATGCAGTGTGTGTTTTTTTTTTTTTTTTTTTTTTTTTTTTGAGAGAAATTCTCCAATGCAAAATATACAATATTTCTTCTTTTCCGTCCTATCAATCATAACCATATCTTATATTTCACGAAATTGGCCCCCTTGTCTTCAAATGAAACTCAGTGGGTTAACCGGTTGGAAGGATTGTTTTATGTTTCTTCTTTTTCCTTCTCTCTATGCTGCCACTGCTTCCAAAGGTGGAACTGGAAACAAATCCACCTTCAAGTTTTCTCTGCAAAGTTAATTGGAAAATAGCATTAGTTATTGCGTGGGCACAAATGATGTAGTGAGAGTAAAAATGTATAATGATGTAGTGAGAGTGAAAATGTATAAAAGATTTGATTAGTTATGTTTAAGCAGTTGGAAGGTTATCCAAACACAAATTAGAACAGAAGGTGTGGAATTTGCCTAATAATACTATTTTTTAAGTGAGGAAGAGAATGAGATTACACTATCATTTGTTCTTCATATCTGGATAGTGTAGGATTTGCATAGGTGGTGGAATGAGATAAGATGGTTGCTGCTAGTGGTGCCTGGTAAGTTGGGTATGCTAGCTAAAATGCTGCATGGCCTCTGTTCTGTCTTGATGCAGGTTGTATCTTGCGGGGTTATAATGGAAGAAAATAAGAGGGGTAGAAGCGTGAACGAACAGAGAGCAAAATGGCAAACATCAACAAAGAACGACTTTGAAGCAGTAACTAAGAGGACATATGAGAGCCCATGAAAACCACTTAAATCAAAACAAAAACATCAACAATCTAACAAAGCAACAAGAAATTAATCAATATATATTATACTTTCATCTATTGTTCCATTATCTTCACTAATTTTCTCAACAACCAAAAATGATTAGATAAGTAGGGTTCCATTTACACTTAACTAACCATTGGCACATTGACAATCAGAGGGTCATCCTTGCAAAGCCTCATCTTCACTATTCCCATCAACCACTAAGCTTCACCTTTTTTATGTCACTAAATCCATTTCTGAACTGTGTGCCAAAGTCTGAAGAAAATGCAAAATCAAAGCAAAAACACAGCAAAATCTGAAGGAAATGCAAATCAAATGAAGAACATGAGGGTGGAAATTGTGACCATGGAGATTCCAAATGGAAAAATTACCAAATCAGAGCAAAATGCATAACAAGAGAGAGATGCTTGAGAGTGAGACAATCAATGTAAGTTTTCTGTATTTCAGTATATTCAAATTGTGTATTTGATTACAACTAGACCTTACATTATATAGCCCTAACTCCTAAACCAAAAAGGACTCTAATACAATCACTCATCTAATAGGACTCTAACATGAACAACCACAATCATGCCTAATTTGTAAGATTCACAATGTGATGTCAACCTGTAATAATCCAAAGTTTGAGACAGAGGGGTCAATTACTGGTGGACTTGAAAACAGAACACAGAGAACCGAAGATAGAGAGAGCAAAGACCAGACAACAAGACCAGAGACCAAAGAGAGAGAGCGAAGGCAGAGGCCGCGAGAGAGTGCAAGAGATCCCTCAAGCCCAAACTAGACTTGGGACTTCATATATATGTTGCCATTGCATGTTAGAAAATTACAAGCTTCTTGACAATAAGCCTCCAATGAAAGAACAAATCAATCAATAAAGAAAAATAATTCTTTGCATAGTTCAAATTAAAGAACACTATGGTTCTTTCTATTTTGTTGTCCATGTTTTGAGCAACATTGTAATAAAGCACAAATCTTTTTGGACGTTTGGAATTTTTACAGACCAGAATTTCTGCTATATTTTTGCATACAACTCCACAACTATTGACCCATGATATTTCATTGCCCTTTCATTTTATTAGAAATATATACATATATCAACAGGAAACAACCATAAACCAACAAGTAGCAACAGGAACAACTAATTGGCTGAATTGGAAATAAAGAAAAGCAAAAAAGCATGGGAAAAAAAAAAGAAGAAAAGAATGTGAGTAATTTTTTTTTTTTTTTTTTTTTTTTGGGGGGGGGGGGGGGGGAATGCTACAATGTGCACTTATACATGTAAGAAAAGTTACGATTTTTATGGTTAAAGTTACTATTTTTGGAGAAAGAATAATAAGACATGAAAAGTAAAAACCCCACCAAACCCTCAATGAAATTGGGAACTTTGGTTCACTTGAATTAGAGAAATGGGTATGCAAAAAGACAGAGATTGCTAACCAAGCAAGGGTTCTGAGTACTAAATCCAAAAGGGTTACAATCTTTTCATCAGACCAACCATTTCTATACCAATAAAAACAGTACAACAAACTAAGAACCAGGTTAAAGAGTGAAAGACCCAGACAACACAATAGAGTTTGTTTGTAGTAAAATATTTTAGTTTTTCTAGTACTCTGTTTTGAGAACAAATAACAAAAGCGAAGGAATACAAAAATAAATTACGGAAAATAAATTATAAGAGATTTCATTTCTGGTTTACTGGTTATGTTAATAACAACAAGAAAAATAAATTATACAGAAAACCAGGAGTAAATTTTTAAATGAAAATATAAAAAATAAAAAAAATCAACAAACAATCATTTCTAATGTCCCCCAATTCAAAATTCCAATTATCCAAACCACTGTCATCTCACAAGCAGACTAAAACTCCAAGTCAGTCAGAGATTTGGAACTATTGCATTAGCTTATTTGAATTGAAATATTTTGTTGAGAGAAATAAGAGTCCATCAATTGGACAGTTGAAGTTTAATTGATTAAAATATTCAACATGCAGCATGATAAAGTGCAAATAATACATCCAAACCAAATAATAGAATCCAAGAAAACATAAATTCACTTTAGATATTGACCATAGGTGTTCATGAACATTAGATTTAGAGACCAACCCAGATACTCTGATTGGCCTACAAATTGACTGTCTGTTAGTATCATGTATCATAGGTTAGCAGTCGAATTTACTAACCTCATGTTTGTATGGTCATTTACATTACAATATTCGTGAAAGTACCTCCACATGTGTTGACACATGCACACAAACTGGCGAATTAGTCACCTTCGAAGTTTGTTGTGGTATTGGCGTTTGTCTAGTCATATAATTTTTAGCTTCTCAACTTACCTTCAGTTCTAATTGAAATCCTTCTCTTAATCTCAGGACAAGCCTGAGCAACCAATTGAAGGCTGTCTTCCTGATGCTATAAAGGGTTAGTGTTGTTAACTATGTCCTAGTCACACTATATATTTATATCTTAAGGAAAAAAACAAATGAATTTAATTATAAACACCAAATTGTAAAACCGACTTAAACAGAATTTTCAGAATACGCCATCTACTAAATGTAATCTAACATTGATTTCTGGAAAATTAGGTAGATTATTGGTTTAGACTAAAGTCAATGGAGCAATCCAACATTTCAATATATCTGTTGTGTTCGTGGTCCAAGATAAGACGGGAGCATGTTCCAATTTCGTTTTACAAAATGGGAACAAAGTTACAGTCACTTGGTGGGCAATAATCAAACACTTGGTGAGCATGTTCCAATTGTTTGTGATGAATTTCTCACTTGAACCTAGAATCAAACACTTGGTGGGCAGAAATTTTAACAAATGTAAAAAAGGAGGAACTTCATCCCAAAACACAAATTCATGAACAGTTAATTTCAACAAGAAGAAATTAAATTCAATATAGGCACTAACCAAGCTCATAAACAGATATCTAAAAAACAATTTTCAATGAAGCAAACATATGACAACGGAAGAAAGAATTGGATTTCACAGCCACTAAAAAATGCATATTGAAGAATGTCATACCTCTTCTGTTTCGTTGACAAAACGCAGATTATTTTGCACCAACGCAATGAAACACTCAACACCTCTCAACATCGCAGAACTTATGTAACAAGCCTGGGTGAAAAGCTGCAGCAACACAGGTGGCAAGAGGTGATGTGATGCACAGCTTGCTAGAGAAGCTGCAATTGACGCGGAGCTTGCTGGAGCGTGATCAACAATCTTCAAGGAGGGTGAACTGGCCATTCAACTGGGTTAGACACACTGGTGTGGTGTCAGACACAGATTTTCCTGCTTTTATAGATAGTTATAGATAATGCACAACAAAAATTCTAAACACAACCCAGGGGTGAGTGGCAACCTGGTAGGCCTGGGTTTAAGCCCCTAGGTCTTTGGCTTCAACTCCTCTCTGGCCAATCTCCTGGATGTAGCACAGTTGGTTAGAAGGATGACTTGAAGGATACTTTATCAGTTACTTGGTGTGGGTTTAATTCTCTCTCATGAGTCCTGACTTAAGGGGAGCTTGCCTTGGGAGGTCGGGACAAGCAAGCTTCCAGGTTATAGTCTTTTACTCGGAACGGACAACAGGACACTCTGGTGATCTTCTCAAAGGGCGCTGCCTTGGACTGCAGGAGAGTGGGAGGATTTTCCTGTAACCAAAAAAAAAAAAAAATTCTAAGCATGCATAAGCTAGGTCTCGTTTGGTAGCAATGTCAATTTCAAGTTTTCTGTTTGCAAAAACACACGTAACATAACTTGTTTCAAATGTGTAATTCGCCCAAAACAAAAATAACATAACAAACAAGTTTCATTTTGTGCGGTGGAAGATTGATCTTTGGTCGTGATGGGGCATCACTGTTTTTATCTACATTCCTAATATGGCTGCCAGCAATGACATTATGCATAAAAATACTTGTTTTGCTATATCGTCCACCACGTGCTTCTCATTGCTCCATTTGCAATAACGCTGTAGAGAGGTTTGACCATCATTGAATGAGTTATGCCATTTTTTCTTGTCATATCCACTGACTCCCTAAATTTTTTCTGTGTAATGAATAAGCGGGTTAAGTATGCAACATTAACTTGTTTGATGAAATGCCTCAATAAAATTGCTGTTTTTCTGTGTGTTTATTCAACATTTGATTCTGAGCCTAATCAATTCCTAATCAACCCTAAACCTTTTCCTACCAAGACCTAACTTGAATGGTGCCTGATTGCTTTTCCTGAGCCCACTATGACTATTTCAATTTCCAGTGGAATGGTTACTTCAGTTTTCATTAGACGCTAAATTGCACCTCAAAGGACTTATTTTGACAATAGGGTTAAAAGTAAGTTTTTTTGAGTTTTTGACTTTTTTTTTTTTTTTTTGAGTCATATCACTTTTGTTACATTTATTTATTTTGATGATTTATTTAATTATGTTTTAATTTATTTAAAAGAGAAAAATAGAATTCAAAATTTATTTTGATGTTTTATTTAATTATGTTTAATTTATTTAAAAGAAAAAAATAGAATCCAAAATTTATTTTGATGATTTATTTAATTTTAATTTATTTCAAAAAGAAAAATAAAATCCAAAATTTCTTTTGATAATTTATTTAATTATGTTTTAATATAATCTAAAATTTATTTTGATGATTTATTTAAATTATGTTTTAATTTATTTGAAAGAGAAAAATAGAATCAAAATTTATTTTGTCCCATTATTTATCACCTAAACTTTTATCCTAAATATTATTTGAAAGTATTTAATATTTGCTTAAATCAGGAGTTCATTTCAACCCAAAAATAATGCCCAAACTAGAGGTTCAAACAGCCCAGCACAACAGCAGGCCAGAAGATTCAAGTGAAGGATATTCAAATTAGTAATGATAGAGTGGAAGATATTCAAATTAGTAATGATAGAGTGAAAGATATTCAAATTAGTAATGATAGAGTACAACGGCTATAAACGGCTATAAGTTTCATTATATATACCAAAACCTCTAATGTAAACAAGTTACAAAAAAAACCAGAAAATATTCTTTGATCTATAATTACTCACATCTATTCTCTGAAAAATTCTCTGAGAAGTGTTCTTCAATTTTTGTTTACATCCTCTTTCAGAAATTATACATTGAGACGTATAGCTTTAACCCCATCTTTCCTGTGTGAGGTTTACAGAAAAACCAGAGCTTCATTTTTATATCTATTTTTGAGAGATAATTCTTGTAACTTTCTATGAAAGCAAAAACACTTTCTTTTCAACCTTGTAAGTATGTAGTACACTCAATGTTCTTGACTTATAAAGTCTGTGTAAAATCCGTGGATGAAGCTCTATCTGTGAAAAGATTGCTAGCACCCTGTGAAGCAAGAGTATAGTGGAAAATCTCAAGTGAGGAGTGGACGTATGCTGAGTTGAAACCGAACCACTATAAATTTGTTTGCCTCTCTCTCCCTTATCTCTTTATTTTATTTTAAATTGCCATAGCTATATTTCACATTTTTACTGTGCTAAAATCATTAACTGACATAGTATTATTTTTATTTCATTAATTATATTTATATATTGTGCTAGTCATAATTTTTATTAGGGTATTATTAATTTTAATTGTAAAAACCTAATTCACCCTCATCTTAGATTGTCTTTTGGGTAGCAATTAGTATGAGAGCCTAGACTCTTGTTTTAGATTTAACCATCTAAGAGTTTCGATCTATGACAACCTTAGCTAGCACTGCTGAAGGACAAGCTGTGACGCCCTAAAAATCGAGAACATCAGATAATATATTAACCATGAAATACAGGTTTATCTAAGGTTACAAAAGTAGGAAACGTCACTAATGAGTCCTTTGACTAATAACCAAGCAAGATCCCAAGAAGGTTGAAGGAGTCAAAATAGCCTCCCTTCAAAATCCAACCACCTTAGATAGCAAAGCTACCTTTTTGACAGATCTTGACAATGTATTAACACAAGGCCTACATGAGTTGATCTTGGTGTGCCCGAAATTCGAAGAAATTCCCTAAGACAGGTCAAGAACAATTCTATTTTTGATGTCTTTTAGTTGATAGAATAGGTAGTCTTATAATAATATAACATAGTCGAGGCAAGGTAGTCTCTAACCGCAGGTCGAAACGCGTGGGTAAGGATTGAACCTAGGCTTTGATACCAAGTTGTGACGCTCCAAAAATCGAGAACATCAGATAATATATTAACCATTAAATACAGGGTTTATCTAAGGTTACAAGAGTAGGAAACGTCACTAATGAGTCCTTTGGCTAATAACCAAGCAAGATCCCAGGAAGGTCGAAGGAGTCAAAATAGTCTCCCTTTAAAGTCCAACTACCTTAGATAGCAAAGCTACCTTTTTGACAGATCTTGATAAGGTATTAACACAAGGCCTACATGAGTTGACAGAGTATAAGGATAGGTTACAAACGTTACATATATACAAATTACAAAAAAATCATGTCTTAAATACAACATGAGATCTATCACTTACAATCTCAAAACACGTTTACAAATTAGATTCTAATCCTCCTTGGGTAGCCGTACGTCCTCAAATGCTTCAACTTTGCCTTCGATCGGTCTAGTAGTTTTCAATACCTGGCATGAAATGCCATGAGCTTTGAATGCCCAGATATTAAAGACTATTAGACCGGTCGAAAGCAAAGTTGAAGCATTTGAGGACGTACGGCTACCCTAGGAGGATTAGAATTCTAGTTTGTAAATGTGTTTTGAGATTGTAAGTGATAGATCCCATGTTGTATTTAAGACATTATTTTTTGTAATTTGTATATATGTAACGTTTGTAACCTATCCTTATACTCCGTCAACTCATGTAAGCCTTGTGTAAATACCTTGTCAAGATCTGTCAAAAAGGTAGCTTTGCTATCTAAGGTGGTTGGACTTTGAAGGGATGCTATTTTGACTCCTTCGACCTTCTTGGGATCTTACTTGGTTATTAGCCAAAGGACTCATTAGTAACGTTCCTACTCTTATAACCTTAGATAAACCTTGTATTTAATGGTTAATATATTATCTGATGTTCCCGATTTTTGAGGTGTCACACAAGCCACCAATACGCCACTACTATTTGATGGAAACAACTATAGTCATTGGGAAGATAAGATCACCCTATACCTTCAAGCCACTGATTATGCCATGTGGATTATTGTCACCAAAGATCCAAAAATTCCTACCAAATTAGTAGATAATATTAGTGTATTTAAAACAGAAGATAAATGTGATGAGAGGAATCACAAATTATTGCAAGCTCAAACTCACCCTTGTTTATGGATTAGACTTAAGGAGTATAATAGAATTTCAAGTTGTGGTTTGGCAAAAGAAATTTGGGACAAACTAGAGGTAACATATGAAGGAACAAATCAAGTGAAGGAATCTCATATTGATATGCTTGTTCATAGTTATGAATTGTTTAAAATGAACTCTGATGAATCTATTTCAAGTATGTTTACTAGATTTACTGAAATTGTAAACTCTTTGAAATCTCTTGGCAAAATTTATACTAACAGTGAGTTGGTAAAAAAAATTCTTAGGTGTTTACCAAAGAATTGGGAAGCAAAGGTCACCGCCATTATAGAAGTCAAAAATCTCTCCACACTTGGATTGGATGAGCTTATGGGTTCCCTTATGACTCATGAGATCACCATGAAAGGACATGAGGATGTTGAAAACAAAAAGAAAAGTGAAATTGTATTCAAAGCATCATCAAATGAAAAAGAATATGAAAACTCCAGTGAGGATGAAAGCTATGCCATGTTTAGTAGAAATCTCAAAAAGCACTTCAAGAAAAACAATTATGGAGGAAAAAGACCTTTCAAAAAAGAGTACAACAAAGATAACAAGAAAGAACCTATTATTTGCTATGAGTGCAAAAATCCTGGACATATAAAGATGGATTGTCCAAAATTGAAAAATCATAGAAAAGACTACAAAAGAAACAAGAAGGCCATGGTAGCAGCTTGGAGAGAAAGTGAAGATGAAAGCTCAAGTGATAAAATTGAAAATGAAGTAGCCAACTTATATCTCATGACTCTTGAAGATGAAGACTTATGAGGTAACTACTCTTTATGAATAACTTGAAAATGCATTCCATGAACTACGAGACGAATTTAGAAAAGTTTGTGTAAAAAATAATGTGTCAAAAAAAATTGTTGCATCTTTATCTAGTAATGTAAAAGAATTAAAGAAAGAAAAAATTGTTTTGAAAAATGATTTTGACACCATCTCTAATGAGAAAACTGCTTTAAAAAATAATGTTGATGATTTAACAAAAACACTTGAAAATTTTGTAAAAAGTAGATATAATCTCAACATGCTTATTGAAAATCAAAGATGTGTTTTCGATAAAACGGGCATTGGATATGACTCTATTAAAAAACAAAAGAATCTCGATACAATTTTTGAAAAGGCACCTCTCATGACACACCCTCATATTACTTGTCATTATTGTAGAAAGAAATGCCATTATATATCTTATTGTTCATTCAAAAAGAATATGAACATGAGAATTAAAAAGATTTGGATTATTAAGGAATCTAAAAAACTAACCAAGAAGGACCCAAGAAACTATAGGTACCAAAAACCAATACTTGATTGTCATCTTGTAGGTTTGCCTTAAGTCCAAAGCTAAAGAAGGGAAGTGGTACCTTGATAGTGGATGTTTTAGACACACAACCGGAGATAAATCATTCTTTACTACACTATCATCCAAAAATGGAGGCCTTGTTACTTTTGGAGACAACAAGGAAGGAAAAATCATCGGTATTGGTAGTATCGATATTTCTTCTAACCATTCTATTGAAAATGTTTTACTTGTTGATGGACTTAAGTATAACCTACTTAGTATTAATCAATTATGTGATAAATGTAATCGAGTTATTTTTGATAAATCACATTGCACAATTGAAAGCACAAATGATCATAAAGCTTTATTTGTTGGTAATCGCCATGATAATGTTTATGTTTTTCATCTTAATGATCTCTATGCTAGTGATGTTAAATGTTTATATGTTAATAATGAAAATAGTTGGTTATGGTAGAGAAGACTTGGTCATACTCATATGGATTTAATTGCTAAACTTTTGAGAAAGGATTTGGTCATTGGACTTCCAAAAATTAAATTTGAAAAAGATCATCTTTGTAGTGCTTGTCAACAAGGAAAACAAACTAAAACATCGTTTAAATCAAAATCTCATATTTCCACAACTAGACATTTACAACTATTGCATATGAATTTATTTGGTCCCTCAAAGACATCTAGTCTAGGTGGTAAATATTATTATCTTGTTATAGTTGATGATTATTCAAGATTTACATGGGTTATGTTTTTAGCACACAAAGATGAAACATTTTCTTCTTTCACAAAACTCTGTCGTAGAATTCAAAATGAAAAAGGCTTTCTTATTACTAATATTCGAACCGACCATGGTAGAGAACTTGAAAATGAGAAATTTGAATTGTTTTGTGATGAGCATGGTATTAGACATAATTTATAGCGATCCCGGATTTACCCTTGTTGTACAGTGATCTGGACATGTGTCCGTGGATAATAGTAGTTGATTATTACCTGGTGTACACCCTTTCTTACTTTGTATTTGAGTTATAGGATGTGTTGGGCAGGTTTGTTACAGGTTGGTTGAGTTTAGAAACCAAAACTAGTTGCCTAGATTTTTGACCTGTCCGCTCGAGCGGGGGTTTTGGCGCTCGAGCAGGAATTGCACCCATCCAGTATTTCCTGTGCAGTGTTCGACGCTCGAGCGTGGGATTGGCCGCTCGAGCGGGATTGTGTGAGTGCCGCTCGAGCGGGAAGTTGGAAGCTCAAGCGGGAGACCTGTTGTGTCGAGATGCTGGGAGTGTGCATCCGGCGCTCGAGCGAGAGTCTGTGAGTGACGCTCGAGCGGGAAGTTTGACGCTCGAGCGGGGCGACTTTTATATAAAGCCGAGATCCGATTTTTGGATCACTTTTTCAAGATCTTTTCTCTCTCTTACTTTTCCAAAAAGCCATTTTCAGAGCTTCTCACTCTAAAACCGGCCCTTCTCTCTTAGATTTGATCTAGTAGGAGTGATTTGCTCATCTTTGGCCTTTATAAAAAGGTTGTTGATCGTTGGGGGCTACATTTTAATCTGAAAATTTCGGGATTTGGAGCACGTTGGGTTTTGTTATCTTCTCCTTTGGGGCTCCGGATTTGAGGTAGGGATATCCTACTCCTCTCTATGGATTTTGTCTTTAAATTTTAGTATTTTGAGATGTTGAGGTTGGTTTGGTAACTTTGTGAAAGTTTGGGGCTTTTGTGTAATTTTACAAAAGTTGGGGTTTTATTTATAATAAACCTAGATGCATATTTGGCATAGAGAAATGGAATAAATGTTGAATCATTGATGAAAATGGGACCTAAGGGTTGTAATGTTAATTATGGAAAATGACCTAATTACATTGTTAGATTAATTGGGATAATTAATTGTGAGAAACGAGGAAATGAAATGGAATTGTTGAGATTGGAAACGCGTGGGGTTAAAGGGTGTAGTTGAATTATTTGTCACTCACCGAATTGAAATGTTGATTGAATATCCATTTGTGCATTTATTTTCTGTTTAGAAATAACTGCTTTGGGCTATCGGTGGAGGATAGTCGTGATTGTTGTAGACAATGCATGATGATTAGGCAAATGAAAACTAATCAATGGAATGTGTCATGGAATTTGACGGTTGATAGAACACATTAACTGTATGTATTGAGTGATTGTATATAGAACCAATGTGTTTGTATACGTTATGTGTAGAGGAGGAGATGGAGGATGTACTCCGCGGTTTAGGGAAAGATGTGGGATGTACTTCTAAACCGGATAGTATTGGGAGAAGATAGGGGATGAACTCTGTAGATACAGCTCATATGCTTGTCTAGAGAAGTGAAGATAGAGCTCATATGCTTATCTTTGTGAAGTGTAGATTCAGCTTATATGCTTATTTGTGAATGTGGGATATAGTCGTTATATATATTTGTTGAGAATGTGGATATAGCTTATATGCTTATCTGTGAATGTGAGATATAGTTTTTATACATATCTATGGAGATGATGATAGAGCTGATATGCTTATCTGTTGAAAAGGGGAAAATGAAAAGTAACTTGGACTCATAAGTCGTATGACATAAAATGTGATTTATGTGGATGTATCAGTGTGGGCCATCTATCAATTGCTAATCTTTTAGTCATTGTTCATGGTTGGTTTAGTGTATTTCTACTGGGCTGTGGCTCACCCTATATGGGAATATCATTTTCAGGTACAGGTAGCATGCCACCTCCAAGGACGTAGCTTGGGAGGCTAGAGGCAGACAGACTTTTGTCGTTTTATTTCTTTGATGTATTACATGTATTTTCAAGCCAAGGGCTTAATGTGTAAATGAGTTAGCACTCTTTTATTGTAACCAAATGTTAACTTGGAAAGCTGTAAGCCCGTAGGGCATTTGCTTTTGTTGTTAGCATGTAATACTTTTGTAAATAACTACTCTGATGAATAGAAGAATGTTTATCTTTACTTCCAGTTCATGTCTATGTTGATGGGTTTAATGTTATTATTTTGAGGGCGTTACATAATTTTTCAGTACCTAGAACCCCTCTACAAAATGGTGTAGTAGAAAGGAAGAATAGAACTTTAGAAGAAATGAGTAGAACAATGCTTTGCGAAAATAATCTTCTTAAATATTTTTGGGCCGAAGCCGTTCACACCGCATGCTATATTTTAAATCATGCATTGATTAGACATATTCTCAAAAAGACTCATTATGAACTTTGGCATGATAGAAAGCCCAACATTAGTCACTTGCATATTTTTGGTTGTAAATTTTTTTGTGCATAATAATGGTAAGGATAATTTAGGTAAATTTGATTCAAAATCTGATGAAGCAATTTTTCTTGGCCATTCCCTAACTAGTAAAGCTTATCATGTTTTTAATAAAAGAACTCTTGTTGTGGAAGAATCTATACATGTAGCATTTGATGAAACTAACATCTCTACTCAAAAGCAAATTATTAGTGATAATATAGATTTGAAACCAAATGTGGAAGATTCAAGTATCTACAAAGAAGAGAACCAACCATGTAACTTGATCAAAGAGATTGAATAACCTATTCTCCCATCTCAAGAAGAAGGAGGAAACAATGATGATTTGCCAAGAGAATGGAAATTTGTTCATAATCACCCTAAGAATTTAATCTTAGGTGACCCTACAAAAGGTATCGAAACTTGCTCTTAACTTAGAAACATTTGTAATAACTTGGCTTTTCTCTCACAGATTGAGCCTAAAAACTTTCAAGAAGCCGAATTCGATGAACATTGGATGATAGCTATGCATGAAGAGCTTAACCAATTTGAGAGAAACAAAGTGTGGGAACTTGTGTCAAAACCTAAAGATCATACCATTATCGGTACCAAATGGATCTTTCGAAATTGTAACGCCCTCAAAAAAAATACATAAAACCCATCTCTTTGGATATGCATTGATACAAAGAAACCAACCATCTTTCCATTAATCTGAGTAATTCTTACAAAGTATTACATGTTAACAACAAAAGCAAATGTCCTACGGGCTTACAGCTTTCCAAGTTAACACTTGGTTACCAAAAAAGAAGAGTGCTAACTCAATACATATTAAGCCCTTGGCTTGAATTTACATGTAATACATCAAAAGAAAGCAAATAACAAAGCAGTCTGTCTGCCTCTAGCCTCCCAAGCTATGTCCTTGGAGGTGGCATGCTACCTGTACCTGAAAATAATGTCCCATAAAGGGTGAGCCACGGCCCAGTAGAAATACACTAAACCAGCCATGAACAATGACTAAAAGATTAGCAGTTGATAGATGGTCAGTACAGATACGTCCACATATATCACATTTCGATTTCATGACATTAATTCCATGTTACATTTCATTTCCCATGTCTTTTTCAACTTTGAGTTTAAAAACAAGGCTCAACACCTAGCCAAATAACTTAATGAGATTTAGACTCATCTTTAAAACACTTTCAAAATTTATGAGGGATACACATTTTAATACTATAGCAATAACACATAAACCATTCCCACACTTTGCGAAAGATACACATTTCGGTGATGTATCAACAGAACATAGAATCACTTCTATACCTCACAATTGATAACGATATACATTTTAGTGCTATAGCAAATCAATTCAAACACTTCCATAATCAACACTTGATAGACATTGTAGCGCTGTATCAATGTCACACAAAATCCGGTTTAGAGGTCCATCCCCTATCTTCCCCTAAACCGTGGAGTACATTCCCTATCTCCTCCCACATAACACATGTATATAAACATATATCATATACAATCAATTAATACATAGAATTAACGTATTATTCCAGTTGCTATATTCAATAGCATACTCAATCGATTAGTTTTAGTTTGCCTAATCATCATGTAGTGTCTACAACAATCAAGACTATCCTCCACCGATAGCCCAAAGCAGTTATTTCTATATTGAAAATAAATGCACCAAATAGATATATAATCAACATTTCAACTAGGTGAGCGATGAACGAATCTAACTACACCCTTTAATCTCATCCACATCCAATTCCAACATTCTCAATTTAATTCCTCTTTTCTTCAAATTAATTATACCAATTGATTTATCAATGTAATTAGAGCATTTCCCATAATTATCATCACAACCCTAAGGTTCTATTTTCACCAATAATCCAATATTGATCTCATTTCTCTATGCCAAACATGCATATAAGTTTATATAAACAAAACCCCAACTTTTGTAAAATTACACAAAGGCCCAAACTTTCTCAAAATTACCCAATAACCCCCAACTCATCAAAATGCTAAAATTCAAAGACAAAACTCATGAGAAGGAGTAGGATATCCCTACCTCGAAGTTAGAGCTCAAACAGGGGAGTTGAAGAAAACCAAAATGCTCCAAACTCAAAGATCCACGGATCAAAATGGAGCCCTCGACGATCCACACACTTTTTACAAAGGTCGGAGGATAGTGAGACACTCTAACTAGATTAAATCCTAGAGAGAAGGGAGTTTCTAGAGAGAGGAGCTCTCAAAATATCTTTTTTTAGAAAGTAAGAAAGAGAGAGAGAGAATGTAAAAAGTGATTTTAAAATGCCCAGCTGCCAACTGATATACGACGTTCCCACTCGAGCGGAGAACACAATGCTCGAGCGTTAAGAACAAAAAACTAGGTACGCTCGAACGCAAGAAGGCCCGCTCGAGCGCCAAGACACAAGAATAAAGTACATCCGTTCAAGCACGAAAACCAGTCCGCTCGAGCGTGGATTTCCCCCTCCCAGAACTTACACCAAAAAGTACTACCCGCTCGAGCGCCAGAGTACCCACTCGAGCGCGACCGCTCGAGCGTAAATAAACCCGCTCGAGCGTAAAAATCACACCTGTAGAAGTTTTGCAGGGACACGAAATACTGGGAGTGTGCAATCTCCGCTCGAGCGCAACAAGGACCGCTCAAGCGGAACGACCAAAAACTTGGCAACAAGATTTTAGACCAAGGTTCAACCCACCTGTTCGAAACATGCCCAACACATCCTAAAACTCAAATAAATGGAATTAAAGGACGACAACAAGATAGATACAACTACCAACTCCACGGAACCGAGTCCGAAATACAACAGAACAGTAAAGGGACAACCGAGATCGCTATAGAAACAAGCTTGATGAATTCGGCACAATTATAAGAAACAAGGCTAGACTTGTCGCACAAGGATACAATCAAGAAGTACGTATTGATTTCGATGAAACCTTTGCTCCGGTTGCTAGATTAGAAGCCATTCGCATGTTACTTGCATTTGCATGTTTTAGAGATTTCAAACTTTATCAAATGGACGTAAAAAGTGTCTTTCTAAATGGTTTTATAAATGAGGAAGTTTATGTTAAACAACCCCCAAGTTTAGAAGATCATGCTTTTCCAAATCATGTTTTTAAACTATCAAAAGCTTTATATAGTTTGAAACAAACACCTCATGCATAGAATGAACGATTAAGTAAATTTTTGATTGAAAATAATTTTTCTAGAGGAACGATTGACATAACACTTTTTGTTAAAACTAAAAATGATGATTTACTTATTGTGCAAATATATGTGGATGACATTATATTTGGTGCTACTAATGAAACCTTATGTAAGGAATTTGCTAAGTGTATGCAAGGTGAGTTTGAGATGAGCATGATGGAGGAGCTAAATTATTTCCTTAGGCTTCAAATCAAACAATGTAAGGAATGAATTTTTATCAACCAAGCTAAGTACACAAAAGAACTACTCAAAAAATTTGGTATGTTTGACTCAAAAATAGCTGGAACTCCTATGAGCACATCCATTAAGCTAGACAAGGATGAAAATGGTAAGTCCATTGATCAAACAAAATATCGAGGTATGATTGGCTCACTTTTTTATTTAACCGCAAGTAGACCTGATATTATGTTTAGTGTTTGTATGTGTGTTAGATATCAATCAAATCCTAAGGAATTACATCTTAGTGTTGTTAAAAGAATTTTTAGATATCTTGTTGGTACTCAAAATTTGAGACTATTTTATCCTAGATGTGTTGCATTTGATTTAATTAGTTACTCGGATGCCGACTTTGCCGGATGAAAACTTGATAGAAAAAGCACCAGTGGCACTTGTCACTTTCTTAGTAACTCATTAGTATCTTGGTTTAGCAAAAAGCAAAATTCTGTTGCTTTATCAATGGCCGAAGCTGAATATATAGCTTTCGGAAGTTGTTGTGCCCAAATACTTTGGATGAAACAACAATTGGGGGACTTCGATTTGCATTATGATCATATCCCTATTAAATGTGATAATACTAGTGCCATCAATTTAAGCAAAAATCCAGTTCAACACTCACGAACAAAACATATTGAAATTTGATATTATTTTTTAAGATATCATGTTCAAAAAAGGGATATTGTACTTGAATTTGTAAACACCGACAAGCAATTAGCGGATATTTTAACAAAACCCCTAAGCGATGATCGCTTCAATTTTATTTGTGGCGAGCTTAGAATGTCGATTTCTACTTAAAAAGTTTTGTTATGACTATGAAACTTGAATTTTTGTTAAAATGATATATGTGTATTGCTACATTGATATGGAAACATTTATATCAGTTGAATACTCTCAAGTCTGTCATACATTTATTGTCCTTAACAGTTTGTTATTCTCAACTGTGTAATTTTTTTTTGGGTTCTGCATCTTGAGGTAAAATTAACTTTGCATACATTGATTTTTTTTAAACCCTCATGGTATTTTTTTTTTTGCATTACCATTCCAGCAACACTAACGTCCCATTAAGTTTAATTTCTGCTAGTATTATTTTATTTTTTTTATTTTGCTATTAGTCTTAATTTCTTTTATTTTTATTTTTTCTCATTATTATTTTTTCGTTTGGGCTTAATTTTCTTTTCTTTTTTTATTTTCTGTTTTTTAATTTCATTTTTCAGTACTTAAACATAAAAACAAAAACAAATCAAAATAAACATATTTACATACCAAAAAAAAAAAACCTTCATTTTTTTTACGGCCATACGCCGATTTTATTTACTCGCCTCTTCTATTGTTTTCTTCTTCTTTTTATCACCTTGTGCGACCCTTGAAGGCCTTGCCCCGTGCTTTCGTCAAGAGCGACGACTCCTTGCTGACTATCAAAGGCCAAGAACGACGTTGCTCCAAATCGGGCCATGGAGATGGTCTTCCGTTTAAGCTATTTATTTTTGCCCTTCAGTGCGCAAATCTCTGCTTGCGCATCCTTGTACGTGCGCTGGAGCAGCAAGAGTTGGGCATTGACTTGGTGGAGCTCACTCATCTTGTTCTGCAGTCGGTAAGCCAATTTTGTGACTGCAGTCACCGTCTCCATACAGGACGTCAGTGTGAAATGATTGAGCTGCCATTATTTGCTCAATCGACATCATAGGAAGGTTGGAAAGAGTAGGAGTCGGGGCACTCAGCCCAGCAGTGCTTGCGGGATCATTTAGGCCCGGAAAGAGAGTAAGGGGACGAGACGAGGCTATGAAGTAGAAGAGAGAGATGTAATCGAAAGAAGGGTCGCTTTTGGTAGCCTTTCTGCTTTGCTCAGTCTCTCTGTTCTATCTCTCTCACGTAGAAGAAGAAAGGGATGGAAGCGAATGAGAAAGCAGAAGGAGAAGAGAGTGATTAAGAAGAAGACAGAGGAGAACAAGACAAGAGGGAGAGAGAGCCGAGACCATTGAATGACCTGTCTCGTTTTTGTCGGTCGGCTGATGTAAAAACGAGGACGCGTGTCCGACGCGATTTTTGACGTAAAATAGAGAGGTGCGCGAATTGTATATATATGTATATATATGTTTTGAATTGTATAGATGCCATTTATCACTATCATTTTCCTTATAACGATCCCGGTTTTCTTTTTTTTTCTTGTTATATACAGACTTAGGTTCCGTGGAGCTGGTTGTTGAGAGTATGTTGTTTGCACCCTTTAATCCTTATTTTGAGTCTTGGGTTGTGTTGGGAAGATTTGGAGCAGGTTGGTTGAGCTTAGGAACCAAGTCTAGTTGCCCAGATTTTGGCTTGTCCGCTCGAGCGGGGGTTTGGACGCTCGAGCGGGGAATACACCCATCCAGTATGTCCTGTGTAGTGTTGGCCACTCGAGCGGGGGATTGGACGCTCGAGCGGGAAGTCGTGAGTGACGCTCGAGCGGGGAGTTGGGCGCTCGAGCGGGGACCTGTCTGCAAAAACTTCTGGGAGTTTGGCTGCTCGAGCGGGAGTTTGGCGGCTCGAGCGGGAGTCTGTGAGTGGCGCTCGAGCGGGGGTTTCCACGCTCGAACGGGGCGACTGGTATAAAAATCCGAGACTCGACTTTCTGGATCATTTTTTATCTCCTTTTTGATTTTAAAACCCTAGAACCGTCTTCTCCCTCTCCCTACACACCTTCTCTCTTAGGCTTGATCTACTTAGAGTGTATTTCTACCCTAAGTCCTTTGTTAAAAAGATAGAGTGGGTCGAGGGCTTCCGTTGAATCTGAACAATCTTGGGTTTGGAGCACTTTGGTTTTCGTCATCTTCTCCATTCGAGTTCTTCGCTTCAAGGTAGGGATTTCCTACTCCATTCTATAAGTTTTGTTCTAAGTTTTGGTATATTGATATGTTGGGGTTACTTTGATAATTTTGGGAAAAACCCTTGTATTAATTAATTAATATGTATAATTAACTTAAGGGAATTGGGGAAATTGGTTAAATTCATGGAATTGGGGAATTCATTGATTAAATGGTGTAGTTGGTTAATTTAAATCACTCACCTATTGAATTGTTGATATATTTATTTTCAAGTCTAGAAATAACTGTTTTGGGCTATCGGTGGAGGATAGTCGTGATTGTTGTAGACACTACATGTGGATTAGGGATAACTGAAACTAATCATTGTTTAAGTCATCAATTTTGACTGTTGAATTAATACAAACATTATGTGTATTGATTGTGTGTTGTATATGTTATGTGTTTACATACATTGTTTTGCGTGGGAGGAGATAGGGGATGTACTCCACGGTTTAGGGGAAGATAGGGGATGGACCTCTAAACCGGGTTTTGTTTGGGAGGAGATAGGGGATGGACTCCATTAGCATCACTTTTATGTGTGCTTATCTATATTGAAGTGTTTTATTGATACAGCACTAAAATGTGTATCAAACTGGAAGTATGAAGTGTTTTGATTTGAGCCTGAGTCTCAATTGTTTGTTGACATTGGAGGAATGTGAATATGATATATATATATAGTTCACTGTTGTAAGTTTGGCCAGGTTCTGAGCCATATTGATAATGTTGGAAAGTAAAACGTGTTTTAGACATTAGTGTCATGAGACTGTATAATGATGTAATTGATTATCTTGGTTGACCATCTATTGAATGTTGTAGCTTTATTCAATGCTTATATTTGGTTTAGTATTTTTCTACTGGGCTGTGGCTCACCCTATATGGGAACATCATTTTCAGGTTCAGGTGATAAGCTACCTCCAAGGACTTAGCTTGGAAGGACTTGGAAGACTATTTTCAGTTATTTGTTTTTATTTGTTAGTACATATAAACACTCAAGCCTAGGGCTTAATTTGTATTTGAGTTAGAACTCATACTTTTGTGTCCAAGTGTTGGCTTGGAAAGATGTAAGCCTGTAGGGCATTTAAATTGATGTTACATGTAATGCTTTGAGTTAGTAAGACTCTAATGAATGTTATAATGAATTGTTTCCTTTTTAACATTGCATGTTGATGATATATCTATATTTAATGGGTTTATTTTTTAGGGCGTTACATTCCTCCTCCTCTCTTCCAGTTTCTGACTCATGATTTCCTTTTGATAATGTCACAGGGAGAGAAAATTATATGATATTATGTATTATGGTATTATTTTGTTATGATGATATGTATTTATAGTTTGATATCTTAGTCTCATATCATGTCTCTAATTAAAGTTTATTTATTACACATGTGCTAACCTATGTATTTAGAAATGAATTCATGGAGCATGACTTGAGGAGGAAGCTTTTCTTACTCCCAAATCAAATTAAAACATCATTGTATGCCATCATAAAAAAAGAGGAGATTGTTAGACTTATTTATTTTGATAATTTATTTAATTATTTTTAATTTATTTGAAAGAGAAAAATAGAATCTAAAATTTATTTTGATGATTTATTTAGTTATGTTTTAATTTATTTGAAAGAGAAAAATAGAATCCAAAATTTATTTTGATGATTTATTTAATTTTAATTTATTTGAAAAAGAAAAATAGAATTCAAAATTTCTTTTGATGATTTATTTAATTATGTTTTAATATAATCCAAAATTTATTTTGCTGATTTATTTAAATTACGTTTTAATTTATTTGAAAGAGAAAAATAAAATCAAAATTTATTTTGTCCCATTATTTCTCACCTAAACTTTTATCCTAAATATTGTTTGAATGTATTTAATATTTGCTTAAATCAGAAGTTCATTTCAACCTAAAAATAATACTCAAACCAGAGGTTCAAACAGCCTAGCACAGCAGTAGGCCAAAAGGTTTAAGTGGAAGATATTCAAATTAGTAATGATGGAGTACAACGGCTAGAAACGACTATAAGTTTCATTATATATACCAAAACCTCTAATATAAATAAGTTACAAAAAAAACTAGAAAATATTCTTTGATCTATAATCACTCACATCTATTCTCTGAAAAATTCTCTGATAAGTATTCTTCGATTTTTGTTTACATCTACTTTAAAAAATTATACTTTGAGACGTATAACTTTAAGCCCATTTTTCCTATGTGAGGTTTACAGCAAAACTAGAGCTTCATTTTTATATCTATCTTTGAGAGATAATTCTTGTACCTTTCTGTGAAAGCAAAAATACTTTCTTTTCAACATTGTAAGAGTGTAGTACACTCAGTGTTCTTGACTTAGAAAGTCTGTGTAAAATCTGTGGAGGATTGCTCCATCTGTGAAAAGGTTGCTAGCACCCTGTGAAGTTAGAGTATAGTGGAAAATCTCAAGTGAAGCTTGAGGAGTGGACGTAGGTCGAGTTGAAACCGGACCACTATAAATTTGTTTGTCTCTCTCTCCATTATCTCTTTATTTTATTTTAAATTGCCATAGCTATATTTCACATTTTTACTGTGCTAAAATCATTAACTGACATAGTTGTTAAAACACTTGTTTCAATTATTTTTATTTCATTAATTATATTTATATATTGTGCTAATCATAATTTTTATTAGGGTATTATTAATTTTAATTGTAAAAACCTAATTCACCCCCTCTTAGGTTGTCTTTTGAGTAACAACATCTTTATTTTTTTACATATTTTTTTAAAAACAGTCAAAAAATAAGCTTTTATTGTCACGCACCATGTCTATTCTACTAGTTGATGTTTGTATGAGAGGTTGAGCTATAGTTTACTACATTGAATATTTCTGAGCTACTAGTGGATTTGTGCGTATGTTTGCCAATCTTAGTGTTTATGAGCCATCAATTTAAGAGTATTTCTCAATCTCAATTACCTAAAATACTGTGAACCATTCATTTTTATAACAAATTGTTTGCATAAGTATAGAATGACCATGTAGGCTATTCTTTGTACATTAAAATCCACTTGACCCTAACAAACCAACTCAATTCGACATATTCTTTCTTTGATAACTCAAAATTCAAACTACCCTTAAAAGATTATTTGGTGCAATTGAAATGGTGGGCTCTTTTTTCTTTTTTTTTTTTCATTTTTATCTAATTTGCACAAACCAACTGATTCTCTTACCCTCAAATGCTGTCTATATAGTTTAGAATTAAGTGTGAGAAACACAATATCATGTGGAATTATCTTCTTCTTCTTCTTCTTCTTCTTCTTCTTTATTTATTTATTTAATTTTGTTGTTGTTGATGATGGGGCATGTGCATATTATTCGCAAATATTTTGCTTTTATACACACATATTTACAGTCACCTATTCAAACCATATGCAATTCAACATTTAGACAAAGAAAAATGGGAGGAGAGATAGATTCATTCTCTCTAAGTCCCAAAACTCCCAATCATATCATTTTAAGGAAAATTATTTGCACCCCCAAGTTTACATAGTTTGTAGAGTACCCTACAAATAGAGACAAACTCAAAGCATTCCCTATTAACTTGGTTCATGACAGCATTGAGTGGCCAACTTGCTTAGTATATGATGAAGAATGGAATCTCTTTCATTCATTCATGAAAATTTTCTTGTCCAACTGTGGCTTTTGAAAAGGGCTGTAAATCTGCGTATAAGTTATTCCCTGATGAATTTTATACATCTAGCTTGGTTTGTTTTGTCACGACCCACTCCCCGTACCCAAGGGTTAAGCATCGTGATGCCCAGTAACTGAAGTTACCTTCGACCAATTCATAAACAAATCAATAAACACGAGCGGAAGTAATATTTAAATAAGGGTACCAAAAGAATCATTGGAGTTTCTATTTTTATTACAAAATTTACTGACCAAAAAGGTCGATATTTACATATAAAAAAATATCAAAAAAGTGTTGTATGTGTCTAATCCGCAGCCCCGCATCTAAGACTTTCCAAAGCTATTTCTGAATTGCATGTTTCTTGAAAATTGGTAAACAACTATAAGTACATGACAGAGTGAGAAATATTATACCAAGAGTATAAGGTCACGAAATAACCATGAATAGTTAGTTAGGCCAAAACATTTAAGATACCTTAGTCGGAACAAATAATCCTTTAAGTAGCAAAACCGAGATTATTTTCATTTTAGTGGCAGATACTGAAATACATAAATTATGTAAATATATAACCATAACCACGGTACAGAACAGAATAGAACAGAGGTCACAGGTGTGACAATCAAAACAGAGGTACAGATTCAAGAGGTGGTTCGTACGGATTCTAGAGGTGGCTCCCACAATAGTGTAGCACTTAACTCCGCACAGCACTTTAGTCTGCACAGAACAGAGGTACGGATTCTAGAGGTGGCTCCCACAATAGCGTAGCACTTAACTCCGCACAGCACTTTGGTTCGCACAGAACAGAGGTCAATGGATCCATGACAAACAGAGACTAATAGTTATTTAAGTCCCCCAAGGCGTGGGACTCCCGTGGTGATACTTACAAAACATAATTGTTTATAAGGTCGTAGCCAAATATTCTTTAGAATATAAACAAACATGTCCATGGGTTTCCTTTTAAGCAAATAGGGTTCAGAAGATAAATCACGTAACTGAAACCTTTATAAAACATAACTTTTATTAAAAATATAACTTGTATAAAACAGATTTTGGTAAGTTAAAACATACGTAAAATATATTTTGGTGACTCAAGGTATAATAAAACTCACCTTAACTTTAATACCTTACTCTTTCTTTCCACTATCACAAACCCTTTCAGCTTCCATTATTTTTTTCCTTCCTTTCCTCTCTTTCTTTTCCTTCTCTCCTTCTTCCTTTTTCTTTCCTCTTCTTTCCAGCGGACGCCCCTCCCTTTTTATAGGGGGAGAGTTGATACGTGGCAGATTTCGATAATAATTACAAAGATTTACTCTTATCCTTAATAGATATTTAAGATAATTACCTTTTGACTTAATATTTTAATATAATTATATAAATAATTTAATTTGTAATTAAATTACACTTTATCACATTATTATTATTATTAATATTATTTATATTATTATTATTTATATTTTGATACCTAAACTTTTAAATAATTATATTATTTTACAAAATTACGCATAATAATATATAATAAATTATATATTTTCTGAGCTGAGATTAAATAATATTAGTATAAATTCTATAGAATAATTAGAAATCTGGGTTGTTACAATCTTCCCTCATTTTAAAATTTCGTCCTCGAAATTTGTCATATGCATAAGCTATCCGCTGCGCACTCTGATAAATATATGTTAGATAATTAATCTAATAGAAAATATTACCTCAAAAAAAAACTTTACCAAAAATAATTCACTGTCTAGTTGTCAAAAATTGATTTGGGCCAAAATGAGAAATAATGGGCGACTTTAAAAACTTTTTCACATGTTTTGTTTACGATAAAAAAATAAATAAAATGAGAACACAATAACAGAATCATATGCAAGAGTTGAAAAAAAATTGAGAAGAACCTTTCATTTATGAGAAATAGTTTCAAAATTAGTATCTTTATAATTTGAACTCATTTTTAAAATCATCAAAATAAATTTTTTTTTGAATACTGAACTGAAAATTATAAATATTTAATTATATTATAATTTTAGTAGGTGATTGAACCCGACATCCTTCTGTTCTTGTCCTTCTTTTACTATAACAAATATAAATTATATCGAATATTCTTCACAAATTATGCACATAAAAAAAATTTATTATATATATATATAATCATATAAAATTATAATATAATTAAATCGACGAACAAAATATAATAATTCGGTACTAATTACCCGTTATCACAGTTCTTAAATGTGCGCGTGTCCTATGCTCCAATGATGATTTTTTTTCTTAAAAAGACCATTGCTCTGATACCACTTGTCACGACCCGCTCCCCGTACCCAAGGGTTAAGCATCGTGATGGCCAGTAACTGAAGTTGCCTTCGGCAAATTCATAAACAAATCAATAAACGCGAGCAGAAGTAATATTTAAATAAGGGTACCAAAAGAATCATTGGAGCTTTTATTTTTATTACAAAATTTACTGACCAAAAAGGTCGATATTTACATATAAAAAAATATCAAAAAAGTGTTGTGTGTGTCTAATCCGCAGCCCTGCATCTAAGACTTTCCAAAGCTATTTCTGAATTGCATGTTTCCTGAAAATTGGTAAACAACTATAAGCACATGGCAGAGTGAGAAATATTATACCAAGAGTATAAGGACACGAAATAACCATGAATAGTTAGTTAGGCCAAAACATTTAAGATACCTTAGTCAGAACAAATAATCCTTTAAGTAGCAAAACCGAGATTATTTTCATTTAAGTGGCAGAAACTGAAATACATAAATTATGTAAATATATAACCATAACCACGATACAGAACAGAATAGAACAGAGGTCACAGATGTGACAGTCAGAACAGAGGTACGGATTCAAGAGGTGGCTCGTACGGATTATAGAGGTGGCTCCCACAATAGTGTAGCACTTAACTCCGCACAGCACTTTGGTCTGCACAGAACAGAGGTACGGATTCTAGAGGTGGCTCCCATAATAGTGTAGCACTTAGCTCCGCACAGCACTTTGGTTCGCACAGAACAGAGGTCAATGGATCCATGACAAACAGATACTAATGGTTATTTAAGTCCCCCATGGCATGGGACTCCCGTGGTGATACTTACAAAACATAATTGTTTATAAGGTCGTAGCCAAATATTCTTTAGAATATAAACAAACATGTCCATGGGTTTCCTTTTAAGCAAATAGGGTTCAAAAGATAAACCGCGTAACTGAAACCTTTATAAAACATAACTTTTATTAAAAATATAACTTGTACAAAATAGATTTTGGTAAGTTAAAACATACGTAAAATACATTTTGGTGACTCAAGGTATAATAAAACTCACCTTAACTTTAATACCTTACTCTTTCTTTCCACTATCACAAACCCATTTTGGTGACTCAAGGTATAATAAAACTCACCTTAACTTTAATACCTTACTCTTTCTTTCCACTATCACAAACCCTTTCAGCTTCCATTATTTTTTTCCTTCCTTTCCTCTCTTTCTTTTCCTTCTCTCCTTCTTTCTTTTCTTTCTTTTTCTTTCCTCTTCTTTCCAGCGGACGCCCCTCCCTTTTTATAGGGGGAGAGTTGATACGTGGTAGATTTCGATAATAATTACAAAGATTCATTCTTATCCTTAATAGATATTTAAGATAAATACCTTTTGACTTAATATTTTAATATAATTATATAAATAATTTAATTTGTAATTAAATTACACTTTATCACATTATTATTATTATTAATATTAATATTATTTATATTATTATTTATATTTTGATACCTAAACTTTTAAATAATTATATTATTTTACAAAATTACGCATAATAATATATAATAAATTATATATTTTCTGAGTTGAGATTAAATAATATTAATATAAATTCTATAGAATAATTAAAAATCTGGGTTGTTACATGTTTAGTCGTATAATGTTGAATAAGCTATGGGATACTAATGGCTGCCTTATGGTTGCAATTCAAACTGACTGGAATCACACATCCACACCATGATCTTTAGCAATATCTTTGACCTTGTAGGTAGCGACAAAGATAGAAGATTTGCTTAGAGGGGGTCGTGTTAAGTGTAGAAAAAAAATCTTCCGTTGAATGAACATGATGAAGAGCATGGAAAAAGAAAAAAGGCAAACTGATTTACCTTGGGCAGAGGGTTTCAAACTAACCTTCGGTCAGAATTGGTTGGTGTTAAATAAACCAGAAGATTGGTGGTTGGGTGGCGGGTCAGTAGCAAACCCAACACGACCCGTGAACAACCCAAATATCACTTTGTAGGTTTACTAGGTCTGCTAATCCAAAGCAATGTGAATGGGTTGAATTCATGGTTAAGGAGTAGAATTAGCTATCGTTTTTATCCATGCCCATTTTCTAAATATTAAAGAAAGATCAATTAATTAATTAGAAGAAAAAAAAAAGTAAAATCAATTAATTAATCTGGGCACATTGATTTTTTTGTTCACTTTTCTATGATTTTGTTCCCCTATGCACATAGGCATTATTGGTGTCCTGTTGCTACTATTAACATGCTTCATCACCCCTATTATCCATTTCCGTACTGCTATATGTGCTTTTATTGTGTTGGATAAGTGTTTTTGAAGCTCATTTTGAGCCTAGGAACTTCTATATATGGTGGATTTCAACTATGCATCTCATTCCTTCATGGTGAATAGACATTCATATTTTTCTAAGTGATGTATGTCTTGAGAATAGATCATTCATAGCAAATTGTTTACTAACTTCTAGAAAAAAGTAAATGATGACATGACTCAATTTGACATGCTAAAAATCACAAAATGCATGATAACCTATTTCACAATGTTACTTGTTTTGTTTATATACATGATGTTTATTTACACTTAATTCTTTTGCTAAAGAATGTAATATTCTCTGTTGATCATTGCATATGTACAGACAACTTATGAGAACTTTTGTTATCACTATGACGAGAAGGAAAACCCATTTAACAATGGAATAGTGAAGAATCTTAAAGAAATCTTCTTCTCTAAGACCCCTCCTTCAGCAATCAATTTCAGAGAATGAGTGGTGCAGGAAACTGATCCAATTATGGAATCCATAAATCAAAAATTTGGTAGTGGTATGATTGACTCAAAAGATAAATTAGATATAAAAATGGGAGGTGTTCTTAGCAAGGATGGTGAAATTGTGACACCCTGAACGTTAAATTAAGCACCACATAAATATTTATAGTTATATATAGTTATGGTTGCATGTGATGATAGATCATTACATAAATAAATATATAAATCTAAATTGGCATTGGGTTATCAAATATGAGAATAATTAGGGATTATTATTTGAGGCTAAATTAACACAAATATAAATTTTATAATACAAATTAGAGTTAGAGATAGTAAATAAATAGAGGGAATAAATAATAATATTGATAACAATAATAATAATAATAGTGGGTGTGGTAGTAAAATAAATAATTAATTTTCTGTTGGTATACGATAAAGTGAAATTTAATTAGGGATTAATTTAGGCAAGAATGTAATTATCATAAGATAAGAATAAATCTTCTGTTATAAATGACGTATCCAAGTGAGATTGAACAGATCTGTAGAAAGATTGTAATCCGCCATGTGTCGGCGTAAGAGTGGCCTGACCTCCCTATAAATAGGGAGGAGTGGGACAACCTGTGAAGGAAAAACCAAAGGAAAGAAAGAAAAAGAAAACGAGAGAGGTGCGCTTAAGTACTAAACTTATAGTAGAGAGGTTGTGTTAGTGGAGTAAGCTAAGGGTCATTATTAAGGTAAGTTATATTATATCTTGATTTACCATTATATATTTTACGAATGTTTGGAATTATCATAACTTATTTTATACAAGTTATATTTTATTAAGTTATATTAATAAAAGTTATGTTTTATAAATATTTCAGTTACATGGGTTACTTTCTAAACTCTATTTACTTAAAAGGAAACACATGGTTATGTTTATTTAAATTTTAGTATATATTTAACTATAACCTTATAAACAATTATGTTTTGTAAGTACCACCACGGGGGTCCCACGCCTTGGGGGACTTAAATAACCATAGGCCTCTGTTTGGCCACTTTGTGGTCCTCTGTTTGTCATGGATCCATTGACCTCTGTTCTGACTGTCACTTTTGTGACCTCTGTTCTATTTTGTTTTATACCATGGTTATGATTATTTATTTACATGATTTCTGTATTCTGCCACTTTAAATAAATTGTTATTACAAATTAAATTATGTAAATATTTTAGCCTAACTAATTATCCATGGTTATTTTGTATTCCCTACACTCTTAGCATAATATTTCTCACTCTGCTGTGTGCTTATAGCTGTTACCCTTTCAGGTGACGAGATGTAGAGGAAACCCATAACCCTTCAAAATGGAACCCGCACATGGATTACTGTTGAACCACTTTTTTTTTTTTTTTTAGTTTTGCTTTCTTTTTGTCCTACTCGGAGCCAGTCACTGACTAATAAAATAACTAAAGCCCTAGATATGTATGTTCTTTTTCTTAAATAGTAAAATGAAGTAAAATTTCCATTTCATTATTTTATTTCCGCTTGCACAGTTAAGTTTGTTACAAATAACATAAGTTAATAAATTGCGATTCCAACCCTAAATCGTGCATAGTTAAATTTTCAATCTCCTGAAATGAGGATAGTTGAGTCATTTCAAACACAATAATCGATTTAAGTCTGCATATTTCATTTCTACATTTGCCATCAAAACACTGCCTTCAAATGTGAATGCACTAGTCTAACATTGGCAAGTCAGAGACACATGTTCAAAAAATCACACACAACATATGGTGAGACTATCCAATATTTAAATATAACAGATAAATAAAGATTATATAACCTTTGTTAGTTGAGTAAAATCAATCATTCAATCAGGCTCCAAACTTCAGATATTGTAATTTGTTACATGTAGATATGCATTTAAATGTGCTGGTGAAAATACCAGAAAAATTATATTTTATTGATAAAAAATTTCAAAGAAAATGAGATACAAATAGATTAGGCTGAGGCACGGATATCTCGTTTTCTTTAAGGAGATCAAGCCCACTGCGGTAGGAAGAACCCAAATACCGATGCAGCAGTCACAAAACTATGACTTGTTCCCTCCAAGATACAACAACCCAATCATTTGTCGTATGATTCAGGCCAACTCTGCACAAGATGGTGAACCCAAAGCTCCACCAAGAAAAAACACCCTCCTTTGGCTAGTAATCTCTCAAGTATAGAAAAATAGTTGGTGTGTTGGTGTGGAAAAGGGTAGATATGAGGAACTATTTATAGGCTACTAGGACTTTACAAAATACACCAAAAAATAATAATGACCATGAACTTAGAGAAAATGAAGAGTCTCCAAAAAATTAACTCACTACCAAATCCATGAACCTAACTAATCTCCATTCATGAACAAGACAAAATGTTACCAAAACAATGAATCTCCATTCATGAACAAGATGAGATTCATGAACAAGACAAAAGAAGATTCATGAACAAACTATATATATATATATAAATAAAAGATATTAAAATGGTCCAACAAAATGTACTTAATGTGACATTTCTATCATATGTCCTAGACTAGTCCGATTGCTCCTAAGCTATTGTGGGGAATTATTTTGACATGATGCCATGTGGCTAAGGTGACGCTGAGGTGTCAGCCGAGGGCAGATCATGTTTGCTAAGATGTTTAGGGCACTGCCGAGGTATTCTACGGGAATTCCAAAATTCGAGATATTTGGATAGAGGACTAGAGTCCTAGATGAAGTCAAGCTACCTATTTGGATAGAGATGGGACTCTTAAAGGAATTCATCTTAATCTGAATAGTGTAAGTTGTGATATATGTTATCCTTATAAAGGATAGAGTCCCATGAAGTAAGACTTCTAGGGGAAATTGGACACTGATCATTATAAAAGTGAGACACTCTCGTGGGTCTAAGGTATGTTTTTATTTATGTGTGGTATACTGTGAACAGTAAGTTATTTCTTGTGAGTTAAGCATAATTTGCTATCTGTGAAAGATAAGATTTACTGACTTGATCATCGGAGTGTCCCCCGATGGACGAACCACCGCGAGAATTCTCATTTTCTTGTTATAGGTTGTTGGGCTTAATCTATTTTGTCGGTGCTCTCTAGCTAAGTTCCCCTTTTGGTTGTGTGGTCGAAAATCAACACCCGCAATTTGGCGCAGTTTGTGGGAACTTAGTAAGGATAAATGGCCAACAACGGACAGGAAGTGATGATTGGGGACGACATCCATAGTGAAGAGGAGGAGCATGTGGATCCTAACACTGAAGAAGGGGACCATAACGAAAAAGTGCAAGAAGTGAATCCTGAGGCGAATAATGTCGCCAAAGGCCGAGAAGGGAACAAGAAAGGTAGCCGAGATAAGTACTACCGTGAAAGCGACCTTCAGGTATGGAAGGACAAATGCCGAAGAAAGAATGAGAAAACTAAAAGACATGGCAAATAAGTTGACAGATTTACAGACAGTGGTCAACCTCATGATGCAGAACAATGTGATGTAGCCAACATTCCCATTATAGGATATGCTAGCACCAGTAACCAAAACTGGTGCCCAGAAAACAAGATCTCGGCCTAGATGATTAGGTCCGATAAGAGAAGAGCTTAGCCGGAGTGAGAAGATCCCAAATTTCAGAAGACAAGATCTCGACCTAGATGATTAGGTCCGAGAAGACGAGAGCTCAATCTGGTTGAGCAAATCCTAGATTCCAAAATATAAGATCTCGGCCTAGATGATTAGGTCCGAAAAGATGAGAGCTCAGCGAGTAAGCAGATCCCAGATTCTAGAAGACTAGATCTCAGCCTAGATAATTAGGTCCGAGAAGAAAAGAGCTCATCCTAAGTGAGTAGATTTCGGATTCCAGAAGACAAGATCTCGACCTAGATGATTAGGTCTGAGAAGATGAGAGCTCAACCTCAGTGAGCAGATCCCAGATTCCAGAGGACTAAATCTCGGCGTAGATGATTAGGTCCGAGAAGAGAAGAGCTTAGCCTAAGTGAGTAGATCCTAGATTCTAGAAGACAAGATCTCGGCCTAGATGATTAGGTCTGAGAAGACAAGAGCTCAGCCACAGTGAGCAGATCCCAGCTTTCAGAATACTAGAGACTACGTCTGAGAAGACAAGAGCTCAGCCTCAGTAAGCAGATCCCAAATTCCAGAAGACAAGATCTCGACTTAGATGATTAGGTCTAAGAAGACGAGAGCTCAGCCTGAGTGAGCAGATCCAAGATTCCAGAAGACAAGATCTCGGCCTAAATGATTAGGTCCGAGAAGAGAAGAGCTCAGCCTAAGTGAGCAGATCCCAGATTCTAGAAAATAAGATCTTGGCCTAGATGATTAGGTCCGAGAAGATGAGAGCTCAGCCTCAGCGAGCGGATCCCAGATTCTAGAAGACAAGATCTCGGCCTAGATGATTAGGTCCGAGAAGAGAAGAGCTTAATCTATATAAGCAGATCCCAAATCCCAAAAGGCAAAAAGAAAGCACACAAGATCAAACTGAAGTCGGCCAGGTTCTGTTTGTCGGTAGAAGGCCATCTATACAGAAGGGATTTTATTAGACCTCTATTACGATATGTACATCCTTCCCAGGTTGAAGACTTTTTATACAAGGTCCACAAAGCAGTATGTGGAAGCCATACAGGGAGTGGATCCCTTATCCATAGAGCTATATCGCATGGATTCTAGTGGCCCTACATGCAAAAAGATGCCGAAGCCTATGTAAAAAAGCGTAAAAATGTTGTTGAAATCCGTGATTATGCTATAAGATCGAAAAGTCTTATGACAATGTTTTAGATTGAAACATGGCGAATAATTTAGACTTGTCATATGGTAGAGTTGAGTTATACTTGCCATATGATAGAGTTGAACTAAGTTGGCGATATTTCCGAATGAAACATGACGAATAACTTAGACTTGTCATATGGTAGAGTTGAATTACACTTGCCATATGATAGAGTTGAACTAAGTTGGCGATGTTTCCGATTGAAAAATGATGAATAACTTAGACTTATCATATGGTAGAGTTGAATTATACTTGTCATATGATAGAGTTTAGCTAAGTTGGCTATGTTTCCGAATGAAACATGACGAATAACTTAGACTTATCATGTGGTGGAGTTGAATTATACTTACCATATGATAATTGAACTAAGTTGGCGATGTTTCCGAATGAAACATGACGAATAACTTAGACTTGTCATAACGGCAAAGTTGAATTAAGTTTGATCTGGTCAGATTAAAAGAGACACTGAGGTAGAAAACCTCGACTAAGATTTGTTTGAATCAGATTTTTGCAAAATTGAAGATGCATGCTTAATGTGAACATAAGTGATACTTAAGTTCACATTAGGGGGCAGGAAGCAGGAATAAGGAATAGGCTTAACACTTGTTGAAATTTACAAGTTAGAGTCTGCCAAGGTATCTAGATGAAGGAAGCAGTAATAGGCTTGACATTTGTTGAAATTTTTGAAAAAATTTACAAGTTGGAGTCAGCCGAGGTATCCAGATGAGGGGACACTCGAGTTGTTAGTTACTCGAGATCACCAACCAGGTCGTTGAACCTGGAAATGTTAGAAGGGTGAAGTCCTGATAAAAGACAACAAGTACAAGTAAGGAAGCAATACTTGTTGAATGTTATTCAAAGAATTTTTATAAAGTGCCCATTGGCTGAGATCACAGTAAAAGGTGAACTCTGAGGTAAGTTGATCCGAGGTGACCAAAAAAGGGTACACCCGAGATGAAGTGGATCTAAGGTGGTACATGTCAGATGTGTTCTAACCCGAAGTGATTACACAGTTAAAGTATACCTGGGAGAAGTAAAAAAATATTCTAAGTATGAAATCAAACAAGACAGTAAAGACAGAGACAAGCATTCAACACTTAGTTAAAAAAAAGACTTGCATTCAAAAAGACAACTTGTTCAGATACAAAAGAAGGCACCTGGGCCTGAAGCAAACAAGATGTCAAGATGGAATCTGACTCCACCCTCGATGATAGATATTATAAGGAAGGGCATATATGTCTCTCCAGGCATCATGGAATCCTCCTCCCCAGCCAACCTTAGATAAACGTCAGCTGGAATGGAGAATTCCTGATGGAAGTATTCTAGTTTATTGGAGGAGTTTACCCTCCATTTGAACATCCCCACGACCTCGGCTAGGGAAATTTTGGACTGTGTGGGTTAAAGACCTCGGCGAAATCCTAAGGACTGCTGGGTTATCAGTTTTAGGGTTCTGAGGAAGGTTTGGGGGCAAAATTTGTTTCAGTTTTCCTAAGTGTGGATTCTAGCAAATCCCAAACCTAAGTCTATGCAAATGTACAAGATTCAGAGGTAGTACTCTACTAACAAGCAAGAACAGACAGAAGAAACAGGTCTAAAAAACATGAATCAGTGATCAAAGATTCAAGAATACAAGAAAAATAGAGCATTGACATGAGAGGGGAATTTATATGTAAATTGGGCCGAGTTGGGCCGTTGTGGGCCTCAGTGCGAAGGGTTGAGTAAAAATGCCATAAAGTTACTCCGGTCCCAAAGAGGTTAGCTTGGTCACCATACTAAAACTTGTACCGGTTGTCGCAGCATGGTTAGTTCGGTCGCTACAGTTAGTTCGGTCATGGCATAGGGAACCGAAGTATACTGAGCCCTCTTTAGGACTTGGTTTTGGGTTCGTTCGGCTCAAAATCTTCTACGGATAGCTCGGTCTTGGCATGTGAAGCCGAGGTAGGAGAAAAACAAGGAAGAGCCGAACTAACAGTTAGATCGGTCACTCTGGTTAGTCTAGCATGGCAATGTTATTTCGGTCGTATGGTAGTCCGACCATGGTAAAACCATCTCACTTGGTTTAAGCAGTGAGGGGAGTGCCACACGAAACCTATAAAAGCTCACAAATATCACCTGTGGAGAGGTAACATAACTTTGATTTCCGAATACACAGAGCTTTTGTCTATTTGTCTAGTTCGCTGACTTAGGCATCGGAGAGGTTTCCGGTACACACTCGCCGGCTAGCTCACGTTTGTGTTTTCAGGAAGTAAAGCGATGGCGTACGAAGGAGCGCAGACTTGATCAACAAGATTATACGAGAATGTTTATTTCTTTCCCGTACAATTGGCGTCGTCTGTGGGAATTCAGACAAAGAACAAAACCTCTTGATCAAGCTTCTCCTCTTTAGAAGCAATGGCGCACAACGAAGATTTGCCCCAGTCCGCCATCGACGGACAAACACCGGAGGGGGATGCAAGACGCGAAGGCCTACCTTCTATCCCTCCCAATGCGGACTTAGAGCCACAGCGACAAAATCCCAGGAGGGATACAAGGGGAAGGAGGCGGACTAACAGCCCCCGTCACTCTCGTTCACGAAGTCCTGACAGACAAAGGAGGAGGATTGATCCTCAAGTTCTGGAGGACCGCGTGAAGGAGCAAGATGAATTAATAAGGAAGATGGCGGTGGACATGGAGGCCATGAAATGCCAGTTGAAGGGAAAAGGAGTGGCGACAGGAGAGGGGCGCAAAAGCAAGACGCCCCCTCGCCGCTTAGAAAACCGTGAAAGGCATTCCATACCATCACAAGCAGAGAGTAGAAGCCTCAGGGTAGGCGATACTCAATCCAGAACATCCAGAACTCGTTTCTCCAGGTCTAAGAGAACGAGATCATTGAGGTCTTACACGGAGGGAAGTACCTATCGACCCTCGCGTTCGCACCAAACATCATCCAAGCAGACAGAGTTGCCAAGATCGTCCGATTTACGGAACATGTTGGAAGAAAAGGCACGATGGAAGGAGGATATTAAGGCGCGCAACCCTCACAGGGTGTCTGCCCTTCAACGGTTGGCTCCTCGGACGCATGGAAGCGTCGAGGTAGGAATGCCGTTGCCACGCCCTGCCTACGAACCAACAGACAAAGCATTAGCAAGGCTGCAGACCTCGCCGTTCGTCCTGACAATTGAAAACACGCCCCTACCTTCAGGCTTCCTTTAGCCAAAATTCACCACGTACGAAGGGAAGACGGACCCTTACATTCACCTAAGCCACTTCTGCCAGGTTATGGCGGTATATCGGCGAAACAAGGCTTTGATGTGCATCCTCTTCCCATCGAGCCTTGGTGACCTAGGCTTGACTTGGTTCGAAAAACTTCCAGAAGGCAGCATAGCCTCCTGGGCACAATTGGCGGAGGCGTTCGTCACGAGGTTCAGAACAAACACCAAAACCCCGGTGGAGATTGACCAGTTACTCTCCATCGACATGGGCGAAAAGGAGACACTAAGATCCTACAATAGTCGCTACTGGGAGACATTCAACCAGATTGGGGACTGCCCCACCAATCTCGTCATTGCACAATACAAAAAAGGCCTTCCGGTCGGGAACAGACTAAGGGACTCAATCACCATGACACCGCCCCTCACCATGGAGGCCTTGATAGAAAGAGTGCATCAGCACATCAGGGTGGAGACGATGGTGCCCGCGCCAAAAAAAAATCTGGCACGACCGCAGTACCAGATAAAAAGACCACAGCAAAGATCAACGCGGTAGAATGTCCAAACAAAAACGGACGAGGCAAGCGGGACAACGGAGAAAACCAAGATAAAATATGGTTAAGAATCCGTACTACCATAACCACGGTATTCAAGAAACCGATCTATCGGATTCTGAGTAAAATACGCGATGAGCTTTTCGTCAGATGGCCAGCTAAGCTAGGAGAAGCACAGAAAGACTATGACGAAAGATCGCAATGCACCTTTCACAAAGAAAAGGGACACCGCACTGAAAATTGCATGCCATGGAGACAGTATCTGGAGGAGTTGGTGGCAGCCGGTCACCTGGATAAATACATTGAAGGAGAGACGCAACTAGCTCCCCAGGACCACGATAAACCCAATGGAATGCCAATTGACACCCCCACCTCAAGGAGTGATCAATGTGATACATGGAGTATTCGAACCTGAGCGTGTATGCGAGCTCAGAGGGTCGATCAAGAAGGCTAAGCACTTAAGGGGGATACTAAGTGCCCAACCTACCATCAAAAATGGGAGAACAGATGCCAAGAACGTCATGTCTTTTTCAGACAAATACTTGGAAAGAATATATTGCCTACACAACGATGCACTGGTCGTCACCCTCTGCGTCAAGGATTACGACGTCAAGCGAATTCTGATAAACCAAGGTAGCTTATGTGAGATAATGTACTACGATACCTTCAAACAACTGAAATTGGAGGACAAAGACTTGGCACCAGCTGTATCCCCCCTTATTGGATTCAACTTAATGCCAGAATGGCCAGTCGGCAAAATCATTCTTCCAGTCAGGGCAGGAAGCGTGACAAAACAAGTGGAGTTTTAGGTGTTAAAGGTCCCTTCCACTTACAACATAATCTTGGGAAGAACGTGGCTGCATGCCATGCGATCTGTGGCGTCATCCTACCATCAAGTAATGCGGTTCCCCAACGAAGTCGGTGTAATTGAAGAGGTCTTTGGAGACCAAATTATGTCTAAGCAATGTTTTGTCACGGCTAATGGCAGCCGTGCTGCCAAGGGATATGTTCATTCGGTGGAAGAACCTGAGAGTAATGAACTGTTCGTAGATGTCGGCAGAGCAGCTGATCAAAAAACGGTGGAAGATTTGGTAGAGGTAAGAATAGATGAAAAGAACCCGGATAAGTTCTTTTTGCTCGGTTCGTCGTTGTCCAGCACTGAGAGATTAGAGGTCTTGGAATTCTTGACCTCTAACATCGACTTGTTCGCCTGGACACCCTACGACATGCCAGGCATTGATCCAAACTTCATCTGTCACCAACTCAATGTCCACCCATCTGCCAGACCAATCATTCAGTGCACTCGCAGATCAGCACTCCACCACGCCGAGATAATGGTGGAAGAGGTGGGAAATCTGCTAGAGGCAGGAGCTATCAGAGAGGTAAACTACCCCAGATGGATTTCCAACACAGTCGTGGTACCAAAGAAGAATGGCAAATGGCGTGTCTGCGTCGACTATAAGACAGTCAACAGAGCATGCCCAAAAGACAGCTTCCCCCTACCACGAATAGATCAATTAGTAGACCTGACGGCGGGGCACAACCGGCTTAGCTTTCTAGATGCGTACAGAGGCTACCATCAGATCGCCATGTACGAACCAGACCAGGAGGTCACGTCCTTTACTACTCCAAGAGGACTGTATTGCTATAAGGTCATGCCCTTTGGCCTAAAGAACGCAGGGGCAACATTCCAGAGCATGGTCATCAAGATGTTTGAGCCGTTGTTAGGCAGAACAATGGAAGCTTACATCGACGATATGGTGGTCAAAAGCAAGGACGAGAACGACCATCTAAAGGACCTAGGTGAGATGTTCCAGATTTTGAAGAGGCACAAGTTGCCCCTTAATGCATCTAAGTGCGCGTTCGGTGTAGGATCTGGCAAATTCCTGGGCTTCCTGGTGACCAACCGGGGTATAGAAGCAGACCCCTCCCAGATCAAAGCTATTCAGGATCTGGAGAGGCCTAACTCAGTAAAAGAAGTACAGCATCTCACCGGCATGGTAGCTGCACTTAACCGATTCATTAGTCGGTCGTCAGACAGACTACGACCGTTTTTTCAAGCATTAAAAGCTAAGTTCGAGTGGGATGAAGAATGCGACCGCACTCTGGAAAGCTTGAAAGAATACATGTCTTCTCCACCACTACTGGTAACCCCAATACCTGGAGAAGAACTCTTCCTGTACCTGGCAGTCTCTCAGCACGTAATTAGCGCAGTGTTGGTTCATGCGGAAGGAATCCAACATCTGCCCATCTATTATGTCAGCAAGACATTGCTGGGTGCCGAAACAAGGTATTTGCCACTGGAAAAACTGGCATTGGCCTTGATGATGGCCTCGAGAAAGTTATCGCACTACTTTCACGCCTACACCATAGTCGTCCTCACAGCTTTTCCATTAAAAGCTTTGTTTGAGAGGGCAAACTTTTCTGGGCGAATCTTGAAGTGGGCAGTAGAGTTGGGACAATTCGATATCAAGTTTCAACCCAGAACCGCGATAAAGGCCCAAGCTTTGGCAGAATTTGTCACAGAATTCACCCCTGGAAGTCATCATATCTGCCTAGTCGACCTGACTGATACAACCAAACCAGGGATAGAAGTTGACGCTGGAATAGCGCAACCCCTGGTGCAGGATATTCAGTCAGACCCCAAGGCAGACCAGAATAAAGAGAGTAAGGCAGAAGCGAACCATGCTACACTGAGCTAAGACTCACCAACAAAAAAAGACTTGGTACAATCAGATAACGAGGGGCAGACAGCAAGCATGGACCTTAAAGAAAACACCAGCAACATTCTTGACCCCACGACATCATCTGACCCCTCCACTTGTTGGAAGTTGTTCGTTGGTGAGATGTGGAAGCTCTTTGTGGATGGAGCATCCAACCGGCATCGTGCAGGACTTGGCATAGTCCTCATCTCACCAGACTGCCTGGTTGTGGAGCAAGCAATCAACCTTGGCTTCCCAGCATCAAACAACGAAGCGGAGTATGAAGCACTTCTTGCAGGACTCAAATCAGCATTCTACATGAAGGCTGTCGAATTAATGGTCTACAGCGACTCACAGCTGGTGGTAAACCAAATTTCTGGCGACTATGAAGCAAAGGATGACAGGATGGCCAAGTACCAAGAATTGGTCAGAACAGAGATCAAGAAATTTGAAGCAGTAAGGATAGAACAGATTGGCAGGGAGGAAAACAGCAGAGCAGACGAACTAGCAGGCTTTGCGTCAATGGCAGATACATCCATCCCTCACCCACTACTAATTGACTACCTATCGAGACCAAGCATTGAAGACCCCGAAGTAGAAGAGGTATGTTGCGCCGAATTAGGCCTCTCATGGATGGATCCCATCATACTGTTCTTAAAAGACGGCATCTTACCAGAAGACAGGAAATAAGCCAACAAAATTCGAGCAAAGTCACAGTGATTCTGGCTCTCCCCATCTATGGCATTGTACAAAAAGTCATTCTCAGGACCTTATCTAAAGTGCGTCCACCCCAGCAAAGTAGAAGCATTCTTGTTTGAAATACACGAAGGAGTGTGCGGAAGCCACCAAGGAGGAAGATCATTAGCATACAGAGTAATTTCGCAAGGATATTGGTGGCCATACATGCAAGCAAATTCAGAGAAGTACGTCAAAAAATGCGAGAAATGTCAGAAATTTGCACACCAAATACGCCAACCTGCCAGAGAACTTCTACCTCTCACTAGCCTATGGCCCTTCGCAATGTGGGGCCTAGACATAGTAGGGCCACTTCCAACGGCACCCGGCAACAGGAGGTTTTTTCTTGCAGCAGCAGACTACTTCACAAAGTGGGTGGAGGCAGAGGCATTGGCATCAATCAAGGAGAAGGATGTGAAGAAGTTTGTTTGGCAGAACATCCTCACTTGATTCGGTATACCAAAAGCCTTAATATCAGACAACGGTACTCAGTTCGATGGCAGAATCTTCAGAGGCTTTTGTGAAGAATACAAGATAGAGTTCTACAATTCCACACCAGCATATCCCCAAGCAAATGGTCAGGCAGAGGCATCAAACAAGGTCGTTTTGGATGGATTGAAGAAAAGGTTAGAAAAAGCAAAGGGCAAGTCAGTAGAAGAACTCCCTCATGTTTTATGGGCTTACCACACCACACCACGACGATCAACTGGAGAAACACCATTCTCCTTAGCTTATGGCATGGAAGCAGTGATCCCACTGGAAGTTGGTCTCCCTACAATTCGAAGCGAAAATTTTGATCCCGATTTAAATGGTGAAGCCATAACATTAGAACTCGACCTTGCGGAAGAAAGGAGAGAAAGAGCACTAGTCCACATTGCCTCATATCAACAAGAGTTATCCAGGAAATACAACAAAACAGTGCATCCAAGGCAATTCAAGATCGGAGATTGGGTGCTGCGCAAAGTGATGGGAAACACCCTGGTGCCGGGAGATGGCAAGCTAGGGCTTAATTGGGAAGGTCTTTACAAAGTTGTTGGGTTAGCAGGCAAAGGAGCATACCACCTAGAAGACAAGGACGGCAAAGCAATCCCTAGGCCATGGAACACCGCCAATCTCAAGTTATTTTATTTTTAGCTTTCTCTTTCAAGCATGTGTAATTTTTTCTTTCCTCAATAAAACAAGTCGATTCTTTTCAGCATAGTTGTTTTCTGTAAAAGTTAGTTTTAGTGAAGTTAGGAACATTGTAAACACTTTACTCTAGGTTGGCTGGAAAAACCAACTTAGAGGTTGGCTGGATTAAACCAACACCCCTCCTAAGCCCAGGATATGGATCCAGGCTGCAGGACGTTTGGTCGAAATAACCAAACATTTTATTCTAAGCTGGCTGGAAAAACCAACTTAGAGGTTGGCTGGATTAAACCAACACCCCTCCTAAGCCCAGGATAAGGATCCAGGCTGCAGGACGTTTGGTCGAAATAACCAAACATTTTATTCTAAGTTGGCTGGAAAAACTAACTTAGAGGTTGGATGGATTAAACCAACTCTTATTATTCTTCAGTCGAAGTAAGGGTATAGGCTGAAAAGTGGTTAGCAAGATTAAACCACTCTTAGTACTCCTCAGCCAAAGTAAGGGTATGGGCTGAAGAGTAGTTGGCTGGATTAAACCAACTCTTGGTACTCTTTAGCCGAGATAAGTATATCGGCTAAAGAGTGGTTGGCTAGTAAGCTGTCAAATGGTACAGCTAAGACCGAAATAAAGTATCTCGGCCGAAAAGTAGTATGTTTCAAGTTACAATTAGAAAGCATGCTCAAACAAGAAAGTAAATCAAGATAACAGTTGAAGCAATAGAAGTCATTGAAAAGTCATTACAGGTACAAGCATATAGATCAAACCGGAATAAGTATTGAGTAGAAAAGATGATTTTCATTGATCAAATTCAAAACAAGTACAAAGGAGGGGCCACAGCCCGGTTACAAGAGCAAAAAGAAAAAAGAAGATACAAAATCAGTTAAAGAGATTGTCCAGATCAGCATCCAGCTCAACTTTGAGTCCGGTCTCAGCAGGAAGTTCGGTCGTAGCCAGAACTCGGTTGGGCTCGATTGAAACAAGCTCCTCTGGGTTCGACTCAGCTGGAGACACGACTATAGCATTAGGTGCTGGGGGATTGGAGATCACTGGAATTGGAGGAGTAGGCTGGCGATCGGGCTGAGAGTCATCTTTAGAAGAAGAGCCTTCATCTCCACCTTCTTCAAGAAATTGTTTCTGAAGGTCAGCAGCATACTCCGCCAGTGAGGCCGGAATGAAATACTGAAGAACATTGTAGACCTCAGTTTCGGGCCCACAACCGAGCTGCTCCACAGCACCTCTCCAGCCGCACTTGAAGAATAAATCCTTTGCTGCTTCACATTGTTTGATATAAAGGGCTTCGCCCTCCTTGAAACCCTGGAGCTCGGCGTCTTCTGCCTTCTTCTTCAGCTCTGTTATCTCGGCGTCCTTCTTACCTTCGAGCTTGACTAGCTCACGAAGGTACTTATCCTTCATCACAGTTAGGGCCTTCTGTTTGTCTGCATTGGCCGAGGTAACTAGTTCGGTCAGACGCGCTACCTCGGCCTCTAGCTTGGCTGTTTTCTGGTAAGACTCCCTTAGTTCGGTTGTTTTTGCTTCAACCTTTGCCATGGCTTGCCTTGCTGTGTTCCTGAGCTCCAACACCTTTTTATGCGCAATTTGGCTCTTTTGCATGGCCTGAAAAAGAAACTAATGACAAAACCGAACAGAAAGTTGGTAATATTTAGAGAGACAAGAAGAACAACTTACCAGGATTATTGATTTCGTGGCCGAGCGGATGGTCCTTAGCTTGGTCAAGTTCTTGTGGTGCTCCATGTCAGTTGGGAGGCACACACTCTTGGCAAGGTTGAAAGCCATCAGATGGTCTTTTTCAGCGACAACTGAATCAGTGTCCTGAATATCACGATTCTAGAAAGACAGTTTGGGTGCCCATTTGGAAGAGCTGGCTCGGTCGGCATGCTCCGGTTGCGAGCTCGGTGGAGGGCTTGGTGGCAGAGTGGTTTCGTCTTTATCAACTAAGCGTTGTTCGGTCTGGGTAGTACGGGGGCGCTTAGTTCGGCGTGATGAAGAAGGTTGTTGAGATGGAAGGGCCACCACTGTTTCCTGAGTTTGGTTGGATGGTGGTACTTCAGCTCGGTTGGTCTCGGTTAAGAGGGCCTTCACTCTATTCCGGTTCGCCATTTCTTCTTCTTCGGTAGTGCGAACCAGGTTAATTTGTGGCAAGTTGGGGTCCGGTTCGGGAGAGGCTTCTAGTAAGAAGTCTGTTACTCTGGCTTTACGTCGGCCGCTGTATCTGTACGTCGGCTCAAAATTCAGTAGCTTGGCCCAACTTCTTTCGGAATACCGAAGTGCGGCGCGAAGTGTGTGTAGGTTGGGGTAACTATACAGTGACTTGAGGTGGGCTGAATCTGCATAAAGAAGACAACTATCAGTTCGGTTAAGGAATAGAATACCAAAACAAAACAGAAGCATGCAAAGAAACCGAGGTAATTATACCTGGGGTCCCTTTATTCCAGTTTATTCGGTCACCAGGAATCTGGGCTTCTTGGTCTTTGAAGTTCCCAGAAACCCAGAAGAAATCATTGTCATTCAAGTCTTTATCCGGTGTGTTTGTTATTATTTTCTCTCCACGACGGCGTATCCTTAGATAATAAACCCAGCCATCTTCTTTGGATCCTATTGAATATTGATGGAACAGTTCGGCTAAGCCGAGGTTAATGCCAGCTCGACGGTTTAGCTCGACTATGCCCATTATTATGCGGTATGAGTTGGTGGAAAGTTGGGTTGGGCATATTCTCGTTTGCCTAAGGAATTCACAAATTAAGGGTTGGACTGGAAATCTTAGTCTGGTTTCTATTATTGATAAAAGGGTAAAGGGTACAAAGCCCTGGTTTCCCCAAGGTGTAGCATCTTTTTTGGCTAAGGTTAGGTGGACATCGTCAGGGATGTTATAATCCCTTCGGAATTCGGCTAAGCCACCTAGTGTTTCTACTAAAAACCTATATTTACCCATTTATTCCTAAGTTATGTATAAATTATGCTTGGTGCTAGCTCGGTCGGAAAATGTTGCTGTGTAGCTCGGTTGAGCGATCAAAAGGAGTGCCTGGGCAACCTAAGTCTGCAAAGTGAAAAACAGAAGTGTTAAGCACAGATCTTTAGACCGTGCTACAAAGTAAAAACAAGTTAAGTCCTACTTCGGCTTTGTGAAATGTTGCAGGTCCTATCTCGGTTTCAGCAAGGTGCTTGGTAGCTCAGTTGGGGCAAGTGATTTGTTAGACCGGTTGAAATTCTAGGGGCAGCTTTCTTAGTTCGGTCTGAACTAAGAGTGCTGGTTTAGCCCCAAGATAGTTCGGTCGGAATTGTGGCCTTCAAACACACTAAGTGCAGATCTAGTTCGGTTTGTTATCTCGGCTAAGATAAATCAAAAAGATGGTTTTTTGATTTGTTAGAACTACTGGTACAAGTGTTGGTTAGGTTGAAAGGTCTGGCTAGACTTACACATAGCATAAACAGTATCCTAGTTCGGTTGAGACGTGTTTATGGATCAAACATAGTGTTCTACAGATTGCTTCGTAAAGTTCATGGGGTTTTCATGAAGTTTTTTCCCAGAAAATAAGGCAAAAAAAAGAAAAAGCAGTGTTTTGTAAAAACACATGAACAGATTGTTGTGGATTGTATAAAGCAAATACGAAAACAACAAAAGCAAGAAAGATGGATTTGAGTGACTTACCAGATGAAGGGGTAGAAGCACTGAAGATGAAGCAATGACAGTGAAGAACACGAGCTCCTTAGTTACAAGAAGGAATGCGAGAAAGAGAGAGAGAAGAGGTGAATAGGAAGATGTAATGATTTGGAAGGAAAAACGAAAAGATTTGTTTTTGTGGTTAATGGCGGGAACTGTTCAAATTTTGCGAAGTACGAGGGCAGCATGACAGCTGCAAAGGGCCAATCAGAGCCTGCCACGTGTCACTAGAATAGGAAGCGATTCAATTTCTATGACTAAAGAGACGTTTTGGGCGGATAAGGATAAGCTCGGCTAAAATGTAGCTCGGCTGGAAAAGCTTGAGAGTTTTTAGCTCGGCTGGAAAGGCTAAAGGATTTTTTAGCTCGGCTGGAAAGGTTAAAACTTTAGCCCGGTTTATAGACAGGTAATCCCTATCATGCTACGCAGATGGAATTAAGGGGCAATTGAGAGGGGAATTTATATGTAAATTGGGCCGAGTTGGGCCGTTGTGGGCCTCAGTGCGAAGGGTTGAGTAAAAATGCCATAAAGTTACTCCGGTCCCAAAGAGGTTAGCTTGGTTACCATACTAAAACTTGTATCGGTTGTTGCAGTATGGTTAATTTGGTCGCTACAGTTAGTTCGGTCATGGCATAGGGAACCGAAGTATACTGAGCCCTCTTCAGGACTTGGTTTTGGGTTAGTTCGGCTCAAACTCTTCTATGGATAGCTCGGTCTTGGCATGTGAAGCCGAGGTAGGAGAAAAGCAAGGAAGAGCCGAACTAACAGTTAGATCGGTCACTCCAGTTAGTCTAGCATGGCAATGTTATTTCGGTCGCATGGTAGTCTGGCCATGGTAAAACCATCTCACTTGGTTTAAGCAGTGAGGGGGGTGTTGAAGGATAAACATTATCCCTCAGGAGTATGAATCCTAGGAGGATTCTGCATGGAGAAGTAAAAGTCCTACTTGGATTATGCCACACGAAACCTATAAAAGCTCACAAATATCACCTATGGGGAGGTAACACAACTTTGATTTTCCGAATACACAGAGCTTTTTTCTATTTGTCTAGTTCGCTGACTTAGGCATCAGAGAGGTTTCCGACACACACCCGCCGGCTAGCTCACGTTTGTGTTTTCAAGAAGTAAAGCGACGGCGTACGAAGGAGCGCAGACTTGATCAATAGGATTATATGAGAAGGTTTATTTCTTTCCCGTACAATTGGCGTCGTCTATGGGAATTCAGACAAAGAACAAAATCTCTTGATCAAGCTTCTCCATGCAGATTCAGGGTATGAACAAAATTGATAGAATTCGGTGACAGTGTGCTAGAAGATATGTGTCAAATATAGAAAATGTAAAGATGGGCTCGAGAACATGAAGGACAAAATATGAGTCAAAGCAAGCGAAGGCATATAGAACAATGGGATTCGAATATGAATACAAGATGACAATGTAGATGCAGATACAGATATCGTGTGTGATGTGTAATAATCCACAAAAGGAATATATTTGAAAATGGTAGAGAACTGAAGTTAAAATAAAAGAAATCAAGGACTTACAATGCAGAGCTGAGGAAGTAAATGTCGGAGGGGGATTCGCCAGAGTCAGACAACACTCTGATCGGAACGAAACTGCTAAGTGCACGTCGGAAGTGGTGACTAGAATTCGCCAGAGTCAGACAACGCTCTGATCGGAACGAAACTGCTAAGTGCATGTCGGAAGTGGTGACTAGAGTTGTAATAGGAAAAACTTCGAAGGAATGGCAATGAAGACTTTTACAGAGAGAGAGTGAAAGAAGTTTTGTCCAAAAATGAAAAAGGTGGCAAAATATTATGTAACTGCCTTGGACGACGTGCCTGTTCAGCGGCGTGGGCCGTTTTGATGTAACAGAGTGACGTGTGACTGATAGAGTGACACGTGATTGACACGAACCAACGAGGTGATGAAATAATGATCTCGGTTGAAATGTTGATCTTGGTTGAGATGATGATCTTGGTTGAAATGTTAATCTTAGTTGAGATTTTGAATTTAGATGGGATAGAACTTGTTTGTTTTTTGTTCCTGATGATTTAATATTCGGGTATTGATTTTTTTGAACTAGTGAATCATGATCTCTGCTAGTAGTGTGATCTTTGTCGAGATGTTGGACCTGGATGAAATAGAACATGATGGCTCTTGATTCTTGGTTCTTGACGGGTGGACATTTGAGTCCTTGTTTCAATACGCCGGCAAGTCATGATCTCGGTCGGAAGAGTATCTCTAGCATGTTGGAAGATGAAACGATGCAGGTTCCATCACCTCAAGTTGCCTAGGGGTAGTTGTGGGGAAGCATTTTGAGATGATGCCACGTGGCTAAGGTGACGCTGAGGTGTCAGCCGAGGGCAGATCATGTTTGCCAAGATTTTTTGGGCACTGCCGAGGTATTCTACGAGGATACCAGAATCCGAGATATTTGGATAGAGGACTAGAGTTCTACATGACATCAAGCTACCTATTTGGATAGAGATGAGACTCTTGAGGGAGTTCATTTTAATCTGAATAGTCTGAGTTGTGGTAGATGTTATCATTGTAAAGGATAGAGTCCTATGAAGTAAGACTTCTAGGGGAAGTTGGACATTGATCATTATAAAAATGAGACACTCTCGTGGGTCTAAGGTAAGTTTTTATTTATGTGTGGTATACTGTGAGCAGTAAGTTATTTCTTGTAAGTTAAGCACAATTTGCTATTTGTGAGAGATAAGATTTATTGACTTGATCGTTGGAGTGCCCTCGGGTAGACGAACCACCGCGAGAATTCTCATCTTCTTGTTACAGGTTGTTGGGTTTAATCTATTCTGTCGGTACTCTCTAGCTAAGTTTCCTTTTGGCTGTGTGGATGAACCACCGTGGGAATTTTCATCTTCTTTTTGTTTTGAAATTTGAATTATTTATTTATTTATTTATTTTTAAATTATCAAAACGACGTTGTTTTGATGAGGCTTAATCTTAGCCCTTCGGTGGATCACTCTAGAGGATCTTAACGCTGGCTCTCTTTCTCTTATGCCATTTCTGTTCTTTTTGCTTGTTCACTATAGTAGTGTACCATGTTGAACTCTTTCGTAAATTTCTACCCACAGTGAATATATTGTTTGTTTTTTTATTTATTTTTACCGTGTTTATTCACTTTGTGTGAACAACAGTTGTTCACATTTTCATTTTACCTTAGTTTGGCATGTGGGGCGTCTTTTTAGTTTTTTTTTTTTTTTTTTTTTTTTTTTTTTTGACTATTTTGGTTTGAATTAAAAAGACTTATTTAGAATAAATTTTTTGATTTTTTAAATATTTATAAGAGAAAAAATAAAATAATTATGATTTATATATGATATTTTATTTTATTAACTTTTTAATTTATTTTATTTTTTTACTAAAATAATTAAAAAAAGTCCCTCCCCAAGTCTTTGGGTGTGTTTGCTTTGATTTTGAGAGATAAATTTTCAAAAAAAATCTTGAAGAAAGATTTAAATTTTTTTTTTTGGTTTGTTTGGTCATGTATTTTGGATATAATTTTGGAGTATAGGAGTTTGAGATGATTTGATATTTTGTCGTAGATATGTGTGAAAAAAAGTGATTGAGAGAGAGGAGAGATAAAAAATGATTGATTAAAATGTAAGAGATAAAGAAGTAAATTTGAATTTTTTTTTTCCAAAATCACTAAATCAAACAAAATTTTTAAATTTTTTTTCCAAAATTTATTTCCTAAAATCAAACCAAACAAGCTTTGTCTTGTAAAACACCGACGGCCTCCTGGGGAAACCATTTTCTTGATTATTTTAGTATTTTTCTCTTATTTTTGGTTGCTCTTGAGAAAATTTTCACGGCTTGCGAAATTCTCTCTCACGGTTCCATAATCAAACAATGACCGACTCTGTTTCTCTCTGTTCCTTACGCTTCTCTCATCTCTTAGTCGCGTCTCTTTATCTCTGGACGGGATCGATGAGAAACCCTATCGGAGATCCCTATCGGAGATGGCTCGCGCGAAGTGAAGTGAAAGGCTTTGAAGGGGAAGCAACAGGTTGGTTTAATTCTGAGGTTTGTTTTCATTTTCTTGCTGAATGTTTGGTTTTGTGTTGTTTTTGATTTTGTCTATGAAAATTTGTCCTGTTATTCATGCCCACAACACCAATTTTCTCTTTTATTCAGTTTCTTTATGTAATTTGACTTCTTGTTGTAATAATGGCTGCTTTATGTAATTTGACATTTTTCGTGGGACAAGGATTTGCGGGTTTCGCTGAGTTTCTCTTTTCCATTCTCACATATTGGACAAGCTCTTGCTGGTTTTCCTTATTGCACTTTTTTGCTGGTTTATCTTTTTGTTTTCACTGCTTTATTAATCACGAGTGAGGTTTAACTGATTTTTTTTTTTGAATAAATAATAAAAATGGTGCGTTTCTATCTTATTTACATTTTGTCATTCAAATTAATTATTGTGATATAATCATATCCCCTTCTACATTATAGATTACTGCTTATATTTATATATGCATGTGTATGTATCTATTCGTTACTGAAATTATTGGGATTCCATAATTTCTCCAACATGCAATGGTACCATTCTTATTCATTGATTTTCTTTGGGGTTTTCTACTTTAACCAGGTACCTTTAGGCAAGAAATTAAGTTGCTGACGTGTTAAATGAATTATTGTGGAAGAGAAATTTGTCTACAAAAAGAACCAAGAAATAGAAAAGGGAGTGAGCGAATTTAGGAAAGCCATAAAAGAATTGGCAAAAGTGATGATTTTATTTATTGTTCTACTTTTGTGATGAGGTAATCAAAATGAATAGGAAAGTTGTGGTCTTCATGATAAATAACTCTTTTAGAAGGGCCAGGTTATATTCTTTCTTCTTCTTTTGTTTTTTGTTAATTATTTTTATTGATGGTGAGCTTAGTACCTATTGTTGCGTATTAACTTTTTTGCATGTTCTTTGTGTCCTCTAAATTACTTCTTTTTGAAAACCTTTTCTTATACTTACAAATTCTCAATTTTGCTTCTCATGACTCTGTAAATGTTTATTTTTATTTTCGTTGTTCATGGTCAATCAAAGACTCACAACTTTGGTATGAATTATGGCATTTCTTGCACAGTCTCGTTTTTTTACTCACCTTCTTTGAGGCATTTACTTTTAAAGTTGAGGCATTTACGTTTTCAGAGATCACTCTTCTGTAGTGTTTACTTTTTGCCTTCCTAATAAATATGTGATTATGGAACTAATTGCAGTTGATGTGGTTGATAGGGAGGTTATCCAATATATTTTGGGTGGAAAGACACTGTTATCCTGTATATTTCTTCTTTTGTGGTCATAGGTTGGTACAGGTGAATTTGCAGCATACATTTTATGTTCTTATCATTGGGATATTTTGTCATGAGTGATTGGATTCAAATTTGTTGTTGGTTAGCATTGCAGAATTATTTGATTTTCGGGATTTGATCTATTCATCATGTATAAAATTATTTTCTTTATCATTGTTTTCGTTTTGTTTTTCAAAAGCTTCTAGATAACAGAAAGATATTTAAAAAAAAAAAAAAAAAAGATTGCTTGCCCTTACATATCAGAACATTGTTGTGATGAATTATGTATTCTTTATATAGTACCTTAAGTTATAATATTTGATTTGCTTTTTTTTTTTTTAAAAAAAAAAAAATTGTAGTTGCATATTCATTAATTTAACATGTACTCGTTGAGATTTTACATTTGTGGAAATAAATAGTGTTTCAGATATAGTAAAACAAGGATCCTTTGTGGGGAAAGCACTCATTGGGGTTCATTCAATTTTGTGGACTACAATGAAAAAACTGTAACAACAAGAGATTTTTTGCCAAAATGGATTGTTATATTTTGGTTTCAATCACTGCTTTCATATCTACCCAGACAAGATATAAAAGCTTGTTGCTGTAGTTGACATCTTACTCGCGCACACTAACAAAAATTATAATTAAACTGTGGTGTTCTTTGCAAGTGATTGGGAAACAAACAAACACACAGTTTATTGCTTACTCTAGCTCATGTTTATTAGTTGGAAAAATTCTCTAAAAAATATCAAAACTTGTTTGTTAGATTTTGGGATGCGTATCTCTACTAAATGAGTTTTCCTAACCAAATAAATAAACTAAATTATTTGCTTCATTATTCATGTTCCATTTCATTTATCAACAAAACATTCAAAATACTAACATACGGAATTTTGGGGTTAAAACTTGCAAATTCCAACTCTTTGATTTACATGTAACCCAAAGCTCAGGAAAAATTTATGAAAACTTGATTGCCATTTTCTTATTTTCTACGCATGGAGGGAAGAAAAAAAAGATTGAAAAGTGTACCAATATTCATTAATGGATTGACGAGGACACTATTCAACAAGTTTGTGAATACGTTAAAGGTTCTTTTTAAGATTGGATTGCATACTTAATATGCATTATTTATAAATTCTTGCAAATAATAATGCTTTTATGATAAGTTGTTTAAGTACATGTCTAACTGGTAATAAGAAAAAATACTTCTTATGATATTATGATCAATCTATTATTTTAGTAGATAGAGCAGAGTATGTTCCCATTTAAATGGTTCCTTTCCCTGTAGCATGGAATCCATAGTATTGCAGATGCTTTGGAAATGACAATCAAGAAATTCAGTGATCCAAGTGAAAAATCTATTTTGCTTGAGGGCAACATAAGTCAACTAACAAAACTGTAAAAATTAATGTATTATTGATTGATGTATTTTGTGTTTACAATGAGTCCTATATATAGAAGATTAAAGGAGGTAGGTATGTAGTAGGTGGAGTAGTAGGTGGAGTAGGTGAAGTGGGTGGAGTAGGTGTAGTGGTAGGTTTTGGTACATTTTAACAGCCCCCCGCAAACTCAAGGGGGATAGGAACTAACCAACTTGAGTTTGGAGAGACTAACAAAACAAGAAAATAGACGAATACATAAAATAAAAGAGGATATGAGACACTGTATGGTCGTGTCAGACCGTTGTAGAAGACTGTATGGTTATGGCAGACCGATGTAGAAGACAGTTTATGGGGTCATGTCGGACCGTTGTAGCAGACAATGTTGTGACAGTTGTTGTGACAGTTTACGGAGTCTTGCTGGACCCTTGTAGAAACTAACCGGAATCAATGTCGGGACAGTTTACAGAGTCTTGTCGGACCCATGAAGGAGCTAACCGGAATCAATGTCGGGACAGTTTACAGAGTCTTGTCGGACCCATGAAGGAGCTAACCGGAATCAATGTCGGGACAGTTTACAGAGTCTTGTCGGACCCCTAAAAAGTCGCACCCTCAAAAGGTGTGCCCAATCTTTCAAAAGGCGTGCCATCAAAAGGCGTGCCCAATCCATAAAAAGGTGTGCCATCAAAAGGCGAGCCCAAGTCATAAAAAGATGTGCCGGACATGATGGCGAGGCGCGTCACCATATTGGCTTGCGCGCCCGTTTTGTCGTCTGGCGTCAAGTGGCGCGCGATGCGCGTGTCTGCCTTGGCTATTTAACCAAGACGGAAGCTGAAGCTGAGGCAGAGGCTAAGACAAAAAACTGGCTAAAAACCTCTGAGAAACTCTTCGTTGTCTTGAGAGAGATACTCTGTAACACTCTGTAACCAACCCTTCTCTGAAACACTCAGCAACCCATAACATGGCCTCGTCTTCCCGTTCAGCTACCCAGAAAATGGCCGCTTCGTCCCGTGGTCTGCTTACTCTCTTTCCCGACCTCAACGAGTCAACAAGAGAGATAACTGGTGCGGTGGCTAGTGAACCTCAACCAAGCGCCTCTGGTTTTGCTCCGTTGAACTTTCCGATGCGGTCGGTGGAGCAAAAAATGGCGGTGCAAACTGATATTGAGGCCAATCAGTATACTTTGAAGTCATGTGTGGAGACCATGACGGCGGTCACAAACTTGTCGCACCGGCTGCAGAGTAGGACAAATGAGGTGCAGCAGTTAAATGCCCAACTGGCTTTGCTCCAGCGCATGTATAAGGATGCGCGAGCAGAGATATGTATGCTGAAAGCGGAAAACAAGGAGCTGAAGCGGAAGGCCACCGTGATGTTCCGATTTGGAGATCCGCCATATGCTGCAGTGGAGGAGCAGAGAGGAGGCAACTTGCTTGGTGGTCTAGGAAGCACGGAGGCAACACCGTCAAGGGCCGTCCAGGATGGAGGTAAGAAAAAGAGACCAGCGGCAGAGTAGAGAAGAAAAAAAAATCCCGCCGGTGGATGTGGTTGTTTTGTTTGTTTGGTTGTTTTTTTTTTTTTTTTTGTGTGTGTAAAAGTGTGATCGGGGTTGTTCCCTGAGATAAATAAAATATGATTGGTTGTGCAAATTTGTAAATGGTTTGCAATGGTGTTTGGTATTTTTTTTTTTATTTTGTTTTAATAAGAATAATAATAATAATAATAAATAGGTATCATGGAGTGGGCGGTGATAAAAATATGATTTAGAAAAAAAGAGGAAGGTGGTGGAATGATGGGTCAAAAAGTAGAATAAAAGAGAAAAAAAAAAAGGTGCACATGAGTTGGTATGTGTAGACACCCCATTTTTGACCGACCTTAAGACTCAGATGTCACCGATTGAGCGCTTGGTGATGTTGCATGTTGTGCTTGTTCAGAGGCCTCAGAGTCGCGGCTGCGAGCCCCGCCTCCGGACTTCCGAACCCTCTTCTGTACCTTGTCTCGGTTTGCGAACCAGACTCGGTTTTCTCTGTTTCTTTTCCTAAGGGAAGGGAGAGGTCCCGTAGACCGTCTCTCAATGTCCGTAGGCTACATTTGGTGGCCGTAGGCCATTGTTCCCATTTCGGAGTCCGGTTCCCGGTTTTCGGGACCGTAGGCCGTGTGCCTCGGTTCGGGACCGCTTAACCATCTCCGTTTGCTCCGATTTTTGGCATACTTCCTATTTGCTCCCTTTTGAGGGACACTGGGGTCTCGGAAACCCACTTCGTGGCCGAACGCCACTTTCGGTGCTTAACAGCCCATTTTCGGGATCCCGAACTGCGTGTTTTGGCCCCCGAGCATTCGTTTTGCATCGGTTTTTGCTCATTTTTGGCAGGTACCTCTGTTTCATCATTAGGAAGGTCAATGAAGGGTGGGAGGCTAGTAATTGTTGCAGCAACCAGTTATCTCTCCTCCGGAGCCTCCCGACGCCCGTTTTTCTGACTTCCGGGCTAATGTTGAACACCCTAGGGGTAATGTTGCCAACTTTCAACCACATATCTGTGATCTACACACCTGGGAGGCCCCTAAAAGTTGGTGGCCGGCCATTAAGGTTACCTGACCCTTTTGACCCCTTTCTTCCAGGCTAATGTTGAACCCCTTGGACCTTTTTTCTTGAACTTTGAACCACATATCTGTGATGTACACACATGAGAGGCCCCTAAAAGTTCATGGCCGGCCAGTAATTCAACTTGACCCTTTTGACCCCCTCTTTCCGAGCTAATGTTGAACCCCTGAGACCCACTTTCTTGGAATTTTAACCACATGGTTGTGTTGTACACACATAGGAGTACCTCCCCAGTAGCTGGCCGGCCAGAAAATCACATTGACCCTTTTGACCCCTAGCCGGCCGGCTAGGGGGTGTGGCCGGCCGGCCACCTCCAACAAAAGTGAGAGGCCGGCCGTGTTCCTCGCACTGTGCACTTTACAGCTGTGGGGCAATATCCCCCAGATATTATCTGTATCCGGGGGATATTTTGTGGGGGAGTTTTCCTCTCCTTTTCCCCCACCTTTACACCCCCTTTTGAACCCTTATAACCAGCTGGTGGCCTCCTTTGTTGGGGTTAGAAAAACTCTCCTTCAAGCTTCCATAGCCAACTCCATCTTCTTCCTTCTTAATTCTTGAAAAAACCCTAAGTCCCTAACCATCATTCCTTCTACACCACCAAGCTCTACCACCACCATCTCATTTCCAGCAACAAGGAAGGATTCTTGAAGGCTAAAGAAGCTGCAAATCCATCCAATAAGCAACAAAAGTTTGATTCTTCAAGGGTAAGTAATACTTTTACCCTTTTGAACCTTTTTCTTGATCTATTTCTAAGCCCCACTTCCTTTTGGTTTCAAGCTCCGGCCCTAACTGAAAAGGGCCATATTTTGAGCTCATCTTCACTTCTCATTAAAGGCTCAACCCTGTTTGAGCCCTCCATAATATACTTGCTTCAATGATCCTCTTGTATGTCATAGTTTTGCATGCTATTTTTGACCCATGAGAAATCTGTTTTTGAGTATGTTGTAAACTTATATTAGGCTTATTTTGATCCCCTCTTCAACATTGGAGAAGGGATCAACATTGTTTGGTGCTTCCATGCGTCACTTGTAGTTATATCCCTTATTTGGCCCCATTTTTGCATAAATTGATAGCCCTCTTTGCTTCTGTTTTTGGACCTTGGTCCGAACTGAAAGTGGCCTTGTTTTGGCCTATACTTCATGTTTCATTAACACTTTCTTTCTGTTTGGTGATTATTTTGTATACTTCATGTTTTAGCACCTTTTGAGCCTCATTTTGCATCACATTTTTAGCATGTTTGTATACTGATTTTGAGGTTTCCATATACTGTAAATGTTCATATTTTTGGTCCATCTTCAGTGTTGTAGAAGGAAATTTTTCAGTTTGGGTTTTGCTTATACCACTTGCTTCATTACCCCTCTTTTGGCCCCTATTCTTGCATGCCATTTTTCCCTTACCTTTGTTTGCTGTTTGGCCATGTTTATAACTGTGAAAGTGCATCTTTTGGGACTGTCTAGCTTCTGTCTTTGCATTTCATGTCCATATTGTGCATGTTTAGCATAGCTATAGGCCATTTCGGGTGCCTTATGTTGCATTTCGGGACATTTCCTTGCATTTCATGTCATTTCACTTCATTTCGGGACTGTTTTTCCCTTATTTTGTTACTAAAATTCCATTAGCATGCTTGCATATCATTTTTGCCACATTTCATTACATTTTGTCATTGCCTCGGTTTGCGTGCCCGTGTGCACGCATTTCGAGGCACCCCGTTTTTATCCGCCGGCATCCTATGTGAGTGTGGCTGAGGCTCACTCATGTTGGTATAAGCCCATTTGTCATTTTCATGTCATTTCATTACATTTTGTCATCGCCTCGGTTTGCGTGCCCGTGTGCACGCATTTCGAGGCACTTCATTTTTATCCGCCGGCATCCTATGTGAGTGTGGCTGAGGCTCACTCATGTTGGTATAAGCCCATTTGTCATTTTCATGTCATTTCATTACATTTTGTCATCGCCTCGGTTTGCGTGCCCGTGTGCACGCATTTCGAGGCACTTCATTTTTATCCGCCGGCATCCTATGTGAGTGTGGCTGAGGCTCACTCATGTTGGTATAAGCCCATTTGTCATTTCCATGTCATTTCATTACATTTTGTCATCGCCTCGGTTTGCGTGCCCGTGGGCACGCATTTCAAGGCACTTCATTTTTATCCGCCGGCATCCTATGTGAGTGTGGCTGAGGCTCACTCATGTTGGTATAAGCCCATTTATCATATTTCCATGTCATTTCATAACATTTTATCATTGCCTCGGTTTGCGTGCCCGCGTGCACGCATTTCGAGACATATATCATTGCCTCGATTTGCATGCCCGCGTGTACGTATTTTGAGACACATATCATCACCTCGGTTTGCGTACCCACGTGCACGCATTTCGAGGCACATATCATTTTCTCGGTTTGCGTGCCCGTGTGCACGCACTTCGAGGCATTTCATTTTCATTGTATTCTGCCATTTTCTCGGTTTGCGTGCCCGTGAGCACGCATTTCGAGGCATCTCATTTTCATAGCATTCTGTGTATGTTAGGATTATATCTTAGTTGCATTTCATGCATATCATGCATATTGCATCGTGTCCGGAATAGGAGTTAGCCCGGGCACGAGAAACGAGGTACATTTCGTACTCCGAGTGACGGAACGTGTCTCAATTCCCCAGTCACCGACACTCCGAATTCTCCATGATGGAGTTGGGTTTTAGCTGTAGTTTCATGTGCATTCATCCTATATTGAGTTGTGCATTTCGATTCCTCGGCCATCATGCCTCGGTATGCGTGATTGGTGGCACGAGGATCGAGACATGCATATATCTGTGCAAATACATTGCTATGCCCCTTTCTTGCTCTCTGTTGCAGCAAAACGAAGGATCAGCAACTTTTGGGACTTGGCACGCATTTCAAGAACAAGTGTAACAGAGGCTAATTGGGGCATTCCGGTAGATTTCTGCGCAAGACAATCCGGATATGCATCATCTATCCGAAGCAAGGCAGTCCCTGGCTTGCATGCCAGTTTTTTACAGTTTTCTTAATTAATCTGTTAATTAATTAGGAATTTGTATATTATTTGGACTGTAATATTTGGGACTGTAATATTCTTTTATTCGGGACTGTATATTTATTCGGGCCCTCTGTGTGAGGGCACAACTGTAATAAGTGTGCGTGTGTGTGTTGTATGTCTTCCAACCCCACGTCTTTCTCCCTTTTATTTATCCGCTTTTGATGGTTAGATTAGGGCATGTTTAAATTAGCATACAGTATGACAGCATGTTTGCATCATTCATCTGTATTGCATGCACCGGGCTCGGCGCATCATACTAACTGCATTGTATTTTCGATTTAAAAGATGAATACATGTTAGCTGTAGCATTCCATATGCCATCTTAGAATAGCCGAGCCTGCTATAATTGCATTTTGCATGTGTTGCATTAGACATTTTTGTATACTTAGGATTCATGCATGATTTCTAATATAGTTTCTGTTTTTTGCTTGGAGTACTCGGTAAGCTTTATGCTTTAGCATCCTTGCATGCGTGTGAGTGAATGCCATGATAGCATGCTTACCATGAGGCTATGTGCTTATCTGATATATCTGCCTGAATGCCTGTGGGTGAAGGTTGGGTTATCTGAATTGGAATGAATCATCAAATGTTTCAAGCCTACCTGCGGGTAGCAAACCATTTTAAAAAACAAGCATGAAATGTTTTGTTCCAATTCAGGCGATCCAGTCTATACTTGTATGCTGTGAGCATCACATAGTAACCTAGGCTAATAACCGGAATAAGAACTCACAATGTTTTTCAAAAATTGATATCATGGTTAGTAGAGGCCGGTCTATGACCGGGCGAGCGGGGGTGCTCACGAAGTGACCTTCCCCAATCGTACCCAAGTTCCCGAGCCGAGGCAACTTTGGTGATGACGGACACGTGGCCTTTTGGCACCGAGTCAGGGTTTCCTAAATTTCCCAAAATAAAATATTTAGGTGGCGACTCTATATCTGGCAAATCAGTCCATTTTTGGCACTACTTTTTCAAAAATCAGTTTCTCAAAATGATTTGCCGGATTTGGACTCTTTGGTTCAGATTAGGAACCGTGACATTTCAAGAGTCCGAACTGTAGTAACCCCAAATGAACAGAACTGGAGCTAACCCTCCCGGGGCGTTCGGGGGACGTCTACAGTATGTCAAAAAGTAGAATAAAAACAAAAGTGCACATGGGTTGGAAAGTAACATGACCTCGTCAATTATTTGTCCATAACTAGTTCCTTTCTCCTTAAACCAGTATGGGATTTTTCTCTTGGTAAATATGATGTTATCATCGGGGAGACCCGGCAAAGCAAATGTCTCTGTAACATAGAACAAGAACCTGGGAATGCCGAGGCGAGCACCAAGGTCGGCAGTCCAGGGATGGAACATGTCGCTGACGATGCAATCAGGGCGGCGTCGTTTGAAATGATCGCCGATGACCTACGATTTTGGACGCCGATCACGAGGTTGAGATTTTCCGGCGAGGAAAAGAAGCAGAAGCTTCCGAGATGGCAGGATTCACCTCTGATGGTGACGACGTAGGCGAATCGGACGGCGATGATGAGAACACCGAAGACAAAGAGTCGAACCAGAATGTTCCTCAGTAAGCTTGGCTTAGACTCCATAGCTCTCTGTATATACTAAATCTAGAGAGAGGGAGAGAGAGCCGTGGGTCTCCTTGGTTTGATGCCAGGAGAGTGTAAAAGAAATTGAGAGAGAGATGTGGAATTTGTGGCAGCGGAGTGAAGGAATGTGTGGAGGTCCGGCGGGCGGCCAAGGCGAGGCTGCCGCCCGCCGGTGAAGCAGAATTACTAGCTTCTTAACCTTACTCTGATACCATGTAAAAATTAATGTATTATTGATTGATGTATTTTGTGTTTACAATGAGTGCTATATATAGAAGATTAAAGGAGGTAGGTATGTAGTAGGTGGAGTAGTAGGTGGAGTAGTAGGTGGAGTAGGTGAAGTGGGTGGAGTAGGTGTAGTGGTAGGTTTTGGTACATTTTAACAAAAACTCACTTTTTTGATTAGTGTATGTATTTGAATATTGCCTCTGCAAGAATTTTCTCTATAATCTTTACAATAGGTGTTACGATTCAAAGAACACAGAGGCAAGAAGGAGAATGCTGTAGAAATGGTGCAAGTGAAGATGCAAAATTATCAAATATTTTTTGTATGATTGAATATTTGGTTGTGCCTTTTTTAAAGAAGTAGCCCATTAATAGAATACCACTCTTCAATGTCTTGTTTTTGGAGTCTTTAGTCTTGCTATAGCTCTTCCAATAAGTGTATCAACTATGAAGCATGGACACGCCAAAATGGAAGCCGTGGCGGTATCGGATATGGGGACACACCGGGGACACGGGGACACGCCGGGGATATGTATCCCTTTAATTTAATTTATTTTGTTGCAAGGGACACGGCGAGGTCATGTGTGTCCAAATCTGGACACACCATGGGATCATCTTCTGAGGACTTCAATCATCTTCGATTGTCTCTCTCTCTCTCTCTCTCTCTCTCTCTCTCTCTCTCTCTCTCTCTCTCTCCGTTTGCATATAATTTACTTTATATAATATAATTGATCATATATAATATATATAATAAAATTTATAAATTATAATTTTTATCTTGTATAATAAAATATTTAATTGTTATTTCTTAAAATATCATATATAATAATAATTTTTGTAAATTATTATTTCTTAACTTTTTAACATATAATAAATAAAATAAATCATCCAGTTATTTAAAAGAAATCTAATGAAATCATATATAATAAAAAATTATAAAATAAAATATCTAACTTTTTTATTATCCCTTATTTGTTATTTTTTTATTTAAAAAATATATATATATATATATGTATCAATTAAAAATAAAAAATAAATAACAATAACACATTATTTAAAAAATATAATAAATAAATAAAATAATTAATGTGTATTAAAATAAAAACATTTATAAAAAAATTAAAAAATTTGCCATGTCTCCTGCTGTGTCCGTGTCCCCCATTTTTAGAAATTTCCGTGTCCCGTGTTCGTGTCCGTATCCGTGACCGTGTATCAAATACATTTTGACAAATTATATTTTGATGGTTGATTTGCATCTCTCTGCCTAAAAAAATATTCTAGACCTAAAATCAGTGAAAGCATATATGTCAATCTCTGCTTGATGTTTCTTTTCATATAAGAGAAGAACTAAGGCATAAAGTATGATCTTTCCCTTGCTTTTCTATGGATCTTTCTTTTATCAGCCTTTTCTTTTTTCTCTTTTATTTTTTGTTGCTTGTGGAATCAATTATACAATTATCATGTGGTCTTGTTCATTTTTGGATAAAAGAATTGCTCATGCTTTTTATATGGATCTTTTTCCTAGATTTTTTTAATGTTCCTTTTTATTTTTCATTTTTTTTGGGCAGAATTTCTTATAGCTTAATGTTTATTTTCTCTTTCTGATTTTCAGGAGTCGATCGTCATATTAAAACCATGACTAGAATTGCAAAGATCTTCTTTTCTAAAAGGTAGAGCTTTCTTTCTTGTCAATTCTTTCTTTTAATTTTTATTTGCTTTTAATGTTTTGGTTCTTACGCTTTGAATTTATGTATTAATTCAGAATTTACTTCCAGAACTAACTCTCGGTTTGCTTTCTAGAAGGAATTTGAGGTTGTTGAATCTTGACCGTTGTTCAATTTATTATATCAGTGGTTCGATGTTATGGAGTCTATATTCATTGGCGCTTGAAAATCCTGTTAATAAATCAGATAATTCAATGCTTCCTTTTGCCCTTCTCCCTAACTTCTGTTTTTTTTTTCTTTCTTTTTTTTCCTCTTCCTGTGAGAATATAGAAAATGGAAGTTTAAATCATGATTAGTTTTTTTTTTTTTAAAAAAAAAAAAATTATAAACTTGATGCAATTTACAAAATTATAAAAAATTCATGAAAATGCACTAATGTTTTTGTGTCCTCAATCATCACGAGACTTCTACCATCACATGAACACTTTAGAAATGCCTTGGACATGAACAGGAGGGATCTAAAGAGAGTAGCTCGACATTTTCGAATCTCAAAAGAATTCCAACTCTACAGTGGTATAAAGAACAGATTTCTTAGGTACATATGATAAAAGATGGAAAGATAGTCACTACCTAAGAAACAAATTTTGTGGTGGAATAATAGGAGGCAAAACAGTTATCTTCATCTCGTAGTTTACTAGGATTGTGCCCATGACTTTTGACCATTTTTTCAGTTGATACTCTTGCTTTGAATATATTTATGAGATGTTAATTCAGAACATTTTTTTTACTTTCAAAATATTTTCTATTAGTTTTACCTTGTGGATGGTGGTTGGTTTATTCACGTATCATGTGACATTGTCTTAATCTATGTTGGAAAATTTGGAAAGTTGCCATTATTTTGTTCTTTGTTTTGAGGAGTAGCTTCTAATTATGCCATCTTCTTTATTTATTTCAAATACCTTTATAAAGTAAAATCCACTAAAAGCTAGGTATTCTTTATTTTGTTTTGTACATAATAATTAACTTTCTTCTACTTAAAAAAAGAAAAAAACCGGCATGGGTGATCGTGCGAAGCACGACGCCGCGCAACTAGTACACATATAAGAGGAAGTTCATTGTGCTACAGTATTTGTGGCTTTCTTTTTCAGTTTCCCCTTTTGTCCCTTTCATTTGTTGAATTTTCCAAGCCATCTCATGTACTTGATTTTCTTATTATTTACTATTTTGGACTATTTTCTAATTTCATGGCCCAACTTTGCCTGTCATATTAAAGTGTTCATCACATGGCCACTGCCTTTGTTTGGAGCAGGAAGAGCAGAGCATGTCTCTGTCATTTTGCACTCTTCTTCAGTGTCTACATCGCTCTTCCTCTCTTTGGCAGGGATGATGATCTAGACGATGGTGAGATTGACAGCTTTATTGATAGTGAGACCCATCGATGCACCACTTTGATTTCGAATCGAAACACACAGAAGATGAGGTCCAAGAAAGATCTCGACCGAAGATCTGCATCGCCATGGCTTCAGGATCCTGACTGAAGATGGGGTACAAGGAAGATCTCCCTTGAAGATGAACTCTTCCGACAACTTCACCAGCAGAATCGCACGAGGTACTTTTGCCATAATTTGCCAATTCTAGGCTGAGATCAGTTTTCTTTTTTTTAATTTAATAATTTGATTCTTTGTGACTCCATGGTTTTTTTATTTGAGAGAATCTGATATTGAAGTAGTTGATGTTTCTCTTTTAGGTCAACGTAGAAGAACTATGACTATACATCGGTCTTCTAGATTTTTCTTTTACTGGCTTCTGTTTTCTTGACTTCAAGATTGCTCCATTATTTTTTGTAAGGTGTGCTCTTCTCTTCTCTTGCCCTCTTTTGATGATTTTGCTAAAGTAATTAGACTCCCAGTTCTTCAAATGGCAGGATTTGTTTTGGATTTTCGTTAGTTTTCATTTTTTTAAAAATTATTTGCACAAGGTGGAATCCTCGGTTTTAGGTTTTTTTTTTTTTTGATTTATTTGTAGGGGTCAAGTTCAAAGCATGTCATATTTGAGCTAAAAGTTATTTTCTTTTTATTTTTGTGAATCCTTTTTTTTTTATTTTTTAACCACATTTTTGTTTTGTTTTCTTTTGAAGTTAGTGAATTCCTAAGGTTTTAACTATTATCTTTCCAATTCAGATGTTTTTTCCATTTCTATTCACTTCTGCTTTTGTTAATTTTATCTAGTGTTTTTTTTGGATTTGTGTTTTTTGGTATTTTCCTTGGGAATTGATACTGACGCCATAAACCAAGTTATAATAGTAGCTATTCCAATTGAAGGAATCAGTGATGCGTACAAAACTATAGATCAAATATGTATGTGTTTTTTTTATTTCATCATCTTTTCAATGTTTTCTTTCAAGTATTTCATATTGTAGCTTTTAAAATTGCATTATGTCGATTTTTGGATGAGAGGTTCAATACGAAGGCAATGTGCCAGGGTCAGTAGTATAGTTACTCATACTTTTTTGGCCAAATCCTCCTCTACTCGTTCTACTCGATGAGAACTTTCTTTGCTTGAAAATGGCCTTGTCTTCAATATGTAAGTGAATTGTTTGTTGTATTGTCTAAATGAATCCAATTATTCTATCAACAGGCTTCAAAGGGTATGTTATTTATTAGACATCAATACTAATTGCACATATAAACAGTATTTTCACTTTGGTTTGTTACTTCTGTGCAAGTCCAAAAAAGTGTTGAGGATTTGTTTGCATATGGAATATCGAAGTTAATGATCAAGTATGGACATCTTATTGTTATTCTTCCTAATCCTCGAATAACTTCAAGTCAATATTTTTGACTTTCTCAGCTTCGCTATTGATTTGTGAGGTTGATATAGGTAAGCAAGATTCTTTTGGTTGATCTAGGGATGGCTCATTTGGTTTAGCTCATAAGCTGGTGTTAAAAAAATATGATTAAGCAAAATTAATATGAAGTTGAGTATGGTTCACACTAGAGTTGCATAAGAAATTATTTGAAAGTTAAAAACCTCATTCAAGTTACTTGGAAATTAATGTTAAAAAATCTAATTTGATTTGGAGATTAGGTGTCTATACTCTATAGATGTGCTGTTGAAATTTGGTGCAGATTTAGCTATATCTGTTGGTAGATTCTCTATTCTACTCAAAACCAAATGGATTAAACCTTTTCAATCACCCCCACCATCTCCTCCTTGAGGTGTATCAATAGTGAAATTGGTTTTGCATTTTTAGCCTTTGTTCGAATCATAGATTGGACATATTTGCATTCAGCCTAAAGCTGTGATGAATAATGAACCATCATGTCTTACAAACAGCATCCTTTTTCTTCTAATTCTGCTACAGTTGTTCTAAAGAAACATGTAGATTTTTAAACTACCTTTTTAATAAAATTTTAGTTGTTTTAGTCCATTATTTATTGAATTATATATATATATATATATATTTTTAGGTTTAGTCAGACTCAAGACAACATGTAGACTATTTTAACTAAAATTTTAAATTAAATTTTAAGCTATTTTTTTATTTCAATTCTTAGTTAATCCGTATTTTGCCTATTCAAAGATGTGTGGTTCTATCGATTCTTAGAACGTCTATGTATATCTGCTAGCTGAGTAGTTTTAATTGGAGTTGGTTGTCATTTTGTTCCAGTCAAATCCATCAATTTCACCATGGATATTATTGATTAAAGTAGAATTGGCAATATTGCTATGACCTTTTATTGATGACCACATTGTGTCTGCTAAAAACCCTTTATCATTAGTAATTTCTTAATTCTTTGGTTTTTGATTCTTTGGCTTTTGATCTCACTATACATGCTGCTCCATTGCTTAGTGAATCAACAAATATTGTTTGTATGTGTTGTAATATTTTGGAAGCTTCACACGTGCTGAAGTTGGTAAGGGTCTATCACTATCTTATGCCCTTTTGATTGGGTAATTCAAAGACCGATTCGCATCATTATGCTCAATAAAAGGAATGAGGGAAGCTCCCATAGAAAAATACTGGAAGGGAAATGGCAACAAACTCCTATGTTCCTGTCATTACGGTTTATTTGGTCGATAACTCTGAAAAGATAGATTGCCTTTCTTTTCTTTCATTTTGGGAGAAATACAAATTTAGGAGAGCTTGATAATTGCATACCATCAAATTTTTGAAAAATACCAAATGGGAGCATCCATTCAACAAAGACAAGGCATCTCTCTTTTCTATCAACAAAGACAAACACCACTCCATCTTCTCTCTCACAAAGCAAAATGGACTTGCATAGATTAGCTAAATTGCCTCTCCTCTTCGCTTCTTCACTCCTATGTAGTTCTATTAGGATTGTATCTCATTCCTCTAATTATTTCATGTGTTGATTTTATTCTTTATTTATTTATTTATTTATTTTTTATATTTTAACTTTGACATTATAGAAATCCACCTAACATTTTAATTTGCTTACTGTTCATTTTAATACATAGTGGTTATGTCAATGAGCTCTTCTGAAGCAGTTATGCACAAATGCACAATCTGACAACACTTTTTAAATTAATATAGTTTACAATTAGATGTTATTTATATAAGGATCAAAGTAACAGTCAATGTTAATACTCCAATTTTAATTCATATGTTTAATGCTATTTTTTTTCACAATGATGCAACTATTTTCTATTCTAAGAATGTTGAAGAAGAAAAATCATACTTAAAGCAAGTTCAGCAGAAAAATCATCAAATCTCACTCCTACTTGACCACCTAGATTATTTGGAATTTTTGTTCGTCTCTATAAAAACTACATTGCTGACTTTTTATTTCTATTTCATTGCTGACAAAATGATGGGTAAACAAAGAACTTGAAATGTGTTTTACATAAAGTCATATCATTTGAAATGTGTTTTGCGTATGTATTCATAGTGTAGATTTTAGCATAAGCATGCGTGTATTATGCATGTGTTAGTCATAGATAGATCACTTATGCTTGTACATTTCTTTGTATTGTTTGGTTTCCAGAACAACATAAATTGAGGAATGATACATGGATGGAGCAAACAAAACTGGTTTTCTTCTATCAAGGAAAGCTTTTATCTAAAAGTGCAACCAAAATAAAGCACAGGTTTACAAAATTTCCACCATGATTATTCTTCTTCTAAAATTTCCCACTTCCTCAAGCTTATAGATTGAATCCAGTTCACCTAATTATTGATTTAGAACATATGATATTGAGAATAGACTTTCACCCATTCCATTTACATAAACATATATTTTCTTAACACAGAATGACCCTTAATAGAAAGAAGGGGGCGGGGGGGGGGGGGGGGGGGAGAGAGATTACTTGTCGTTCTATGAGTATAACTTGACTTTTTTATTTTTCCCTGTAATTTTAAATTTCAAACATACAATAAATTATCTAACTTCAATATAATGTCATCTTTGTTTGTTTTGTTTTGTTGTCTTTCATATTTGAATGTTTGTAGGGTTTGAGCACTGTCTAGAACTTCGAATTTTGCTAAATCTTTTGATTGTGTTCTATTAAATTTCCTACTATGATGCCTCTCACTAAAGAACACTATTAATGTTTACCATTGCAAGCTATTTGTCATACTCCTTGTCAACGTCATTGTAATTTCCAAATATTTCTTGATTTTGAGTTCCATTAGTTTTGAGAAGAAACCTCTAGAATTTGTTGTTCGTTTCTTCATGGAAATGCCTTGTTTAGATTTATCTAAATAGTGAGGCATTGCTTGCATTTGGCCAAGCCTCCTCTTGAAATGTAAGTCATTAGTATTATTTCTTTGAAATTTAAAAAAAAAAAAAAAAAAATCCTTTCTACACAATTATTATTAGCTTTCTAGAACAATGCTTTAATGGAACTAACATGAGATGTGTATGTGTTAGCATCTTTCTATGGCAAGTATGTATGTGTATTTTTATTTTTTTACGAGTAAGAAACAATTTTAAAAGAATCATATGTACTTATTAATTAGTCTTTATTGCAGACACTTTTGAGAATGAAGAATCCAATCACACATTTATGGAGGAAAAAAATTGATAATATGCAAACCTGATGGCTAGTGTGATCGCATTCTTAGAAGGTTTTATCTGGGGAAGTCCATTACAATCAGAAAAAATCAAATTTCATAACCCCCTTCAAGTTTTGCAAAATATGCACCATGGATTTTTATTTTATTTTTGCTTATATACTTTCATTCTATTTGTTTTGTAGGGACCCTACAGTTCCCGTAGTGAGCTGGTCCAATATTTGCAAATATGATATGTTTCCATTTATAGCGGTCACAACTGTAGCTGAACGTGGGAAGCAGCAAGTTACAAGTAGCATGCAACGGGGTAACATCAGTAATTAGTTATCAAAGCTTAAAGGATCTTTTTGGATGGATGTAAATTTCAAATCAAGTAATTTGAGATTGCTTGAACTATGGGCATGATCTATCATGCGAAGCACCGTGCCTCAGAACTAATATGTATATAAGCGGTGGTTTGCTGCTTGTGGCTTGTTCTTTGTTTTTTTTCTTCCTATTTTGCTCTTAACTTGTTTTGAAATTTGGATGGTGGGTTTTTGAAAATTATATAATAAATTTTGGTTCTTTTGGTTGAGGATGTTTGTCATGGGTTGTCTATTTTGCTTTTTTATTTTGTATAATTTACTAGTAGTGTATTAATTTGAGTGAAGATTTTTTTGTAAATACGCAAACATTTTTTTTCAATTATGAAAAATAATTTTTTTAGTTTTTAACAAATTACAAATATTCCAATAATTTAAAATATAAATTAGTCTTCTAATACTATAAATTACAATTATCGTTTATTATAAATTTTAATTTAACAAAATAATAAGAAAAAAAAATTTACTTGCTTATGTAATAATAAATTATCAAAATTATTCATTGAAAATATTTTTCATATTATTAAAAATTATTAATTGACTTAATGTTTAATTTATTAACGAAATGGTGAATTGAAAGATATTTTTCATATTATTAAAAGTTATTAATTGGCTTAAAAATTTATTTATTAATAAAATTAGTCATTTGTTATACGAGTATCATTTATTTATTAATAAAATAGGTCATTTTTCTATATATGTATTCTTTTTTGTTTCTTTGTTAGTTTAGTAATTTTTTTAGATGGAAAAATTATTTTATCTCTTTTATACTAAAATGTATATTTTATTTTATTTATTTTTGTGTCTTTACACTATGTAATATTTCTCATATTATGTATATTTAGTTATAAATAATTAGAAAAGATAAATAAATATACATAATTAGAAAAGATACAAAGATAAATATATATACATAATAGATATATAAATTGTATTATAAATAATAGTAATTAAAAAATATAGAAATTGTATTATAAATAATAATAATTAGAAAATATACTTTATCTAAAATAACTCTGCAGTAGTCAACACGGCGTGGAGCCGAACGCGTAAAAAAATGAAAGGCTTTGCTAGAGAGTTCTAGAGCTGTTAGCATCATTTAAAAAAAATAAAATAAAATAAAAGATAAAGAAAAATGTTTGAAAACAGTAAAAAAAAATTGTTAAAAAGAAATATTAATGATGTGACAGTAAATTTCGTTTACTTTCTATACCTTATTTTTATTTTATTATTATCTTTTTTATCATTCTTAATATATTAATCTTATTAATAATATATTTTTTAATGTTCTGAATCATTGAAAAACAAGCTCAAGTTTTAGAGCTCTTACTCATTTTTGAAAATGAAAACCCCCTGATTGCTGTGTTTCCCATTTGATTTCTTTGAAACTGTTTGAGGGTCTCCATTTCTTTTCATTACGTTTCCAAAAGTTGTGAGTGAATTGATTCAACTCTTTTCTCGTCTGGTTTTGATTTCAATTCCAATTCTCAAAACAGATAAGAGTATGGCTGATCTACTCATTTCTCCCCTTGTTACTTCAATTTTGAAAACCTTGAACTCTTTAGTGCTAAAAGAGTTTGGGATATCATGGGGTTTGAAAACAGAGCTAGAGAACCTAGAGAGCACACTAAGTACCATTCAAGCAGTCCTTCAAGATGCAGAGACCAAGCGAGGGAAGAGCGAGGCTCTGAAGAATTGGCATAGAAAGCTCAATGATGCAGCTTATGATGCAGACAATCTGGTGGATGAGTTCATGATTGAAGCTCAGAGAAGAAGGATGGATTCTGAGAGAGGCATTAAACCCCAAGTAAGTGCCTTTTTCTCTCTTCGAAACCGGCTTATATTTCGATTGAAAATGGGGCATAAGATCGAGGATATGAGGGATAGGTTAGATGCCATTGCTGGGGAGAAAAATAAGTTTCACTTGAGGGAAGGTGTGGTGGAAACCCGAGAAGTTTGTGGGATGGAGAGAGGACAAACTGATTCAATGGTGAATGAATCGGAAATTTATGGGAGAACTGATGAGAAAGAAATGATAATTGAAATGTTGCTCAACAATTCAAGTGATCTTGATGATGATGTTTCGGTCTATGCTATGTGTGGTATGGGGGGGCTTGGAAAAACCACACTTGCTCAATTGGTCTACAATGATAGAAGGGTGGATAGCCACTTCGATCTGAGAATTTGGGTGTGTGTCTCTGTTGATTTCGATGTAGAGAGACTAACCAGAGAAATCCTAGAGTCCATTGAAGGTGGTGGGTGTAGTATCTCAAACTTGGATACACTTCTACGTCGCCTCCAAGAAAAACTGTTTGGGAAGAGATTTTTACTTGTCTTGGACGATGTATGGAATGAGTACCATGAGAAGTGGGATAGGATCCAAAATGCACTGAAGTGTGGAGCTAAAGGCTGTACTGTTATAGTAACAACAAGGATTCAGAAAGTTGCTCTTATCATGGCTACACTTCCTATACACCACATGGCTCGTTTGTCAGAGGATGATTCTTGGTCCTTGTTTAAACGACGCGCATTCGGCAACGAAAGGAGAGAGGAAAACCTTCAATTGGGTCTCATTGGGAAGGAAATAGTGAAAAAATGCAAAGGGTTACCCTTAGCAATAAAGGCTTTGGGAAGCCTCATGCAATTTAAAAGAAGTGAAAGTGAATGGTTGTCTGTGAAGGACAGTGAGATTTGGGATTTGCCAGATGATGGAAGTAATATTTTACCTGCTTTGAGGTTGAGCTATGAAGCCTTACCTCCACATTTGAGGCAATGTTTTACTTATTGTTGTATATTCCCCAAAGACTATAGAATGGAGAACAGCATGCTGATAGAGTTGTGGATGGCAAATGATTTTATTCCATCTAAAGGACAAATGAGGTTACATGATATGGGCCATGACATTTTCAGGGACTTGGTTTCGAGGTCATTCTTCCAAGATGTAAAAGAGTCCAATAGTGGAACAATATTTTGTAAAATGCACGATCTTATGCATGATCTTGCACAGTCTATTATGAGATATGAATGCTCTATTATGGAGCCTCACGAGGGCATGAAAATTCGAGATAAAATTCGTCACTTGTCTTTTAATATTGTTGGTTTTGGAGAGATGGTTCCTTGGAATGAGATTGTATTTGAAGTCCCATCTTTGCGGTCTGTCTTAATATTCGAGTCTTTCATTCCAAATTCCAAGGACAATATTGCTTCACCTTGCATTTCAAAACAAAAGTATCTTAGAGTGTTGGATTTTGGTAGAAATGTTGATGAGAAGTTGTCAATGTCAGTTTCCAATTTTAGCCATCTTAGGTACCTGGACATGTCATGCTCTAATATAGAAATTCTGCCAGAATCAATAAGTAATCTCCAAAGCCTGCAGACATTGAAGCTAGAACATTGCCGACGACTTCGTAAGCTGCCCAAACGCATGAAGCACATGAGAAATCTCACTTACTTGGACATCACAGGGTGTGATTCTCTCACTTCTTTGCCTGACCAAATGGGACAATTAACTTGCCTACAAAGACTAAGCATGTTCCTTGTGGGCCAAGATGAGGGTTACCAAGTTGGTGAGCTGAAAGAATTAAATCTCGGGGGTACGTTGAGCATAAAGAGACTTGAGAACGTAAGAAATTCAGAAGAGGCCAAGAAGGCCAATTTGAAGGGGAAACATGATCTTATTTCTTTGGAATTATATTGGAGCAAGAGCAATGAAGAAAACATACCAAAGAATGTCAAAGAGGTTCTTGAGAGTCTCGAACCTAATTCAAATTTGAAGAAGCTGAGGATAAATTTCTTCCAAGGTTCAAAGTTTCCAAATTGGATGTGGGGTTTGGTTCTTAAAAATTTGGTTGAGATCTCTTTAAGAGATTGTGAAAGATGTGAACATCTTCCTCCTCTTGGCAAACTACAATCCCTAAAAATTCTCGAGATCAGACGTATGTGTTCTCTTAAGTACTTCAACCATGGGGATTATGGAGATGGGGAAAGTTCATTTCCTGCATTGAAGACTCTCAAGTTCTATGAAATGCCAAGCTTGGAGGAATGGGCATTAGTGGATAGAGGAGAAATTTTCCCTTGCCTACGGGAGTTGGTGATATCTGGATGCCCCAAATTGACTAAATTGCCTTTTCTTCTAGCACTTAAGAGATTAACAATTGAGGGAGGCTATGAAATGTTATTTAGGTCAGTGATTAATCTTACTTCGATTTCCTATTTTTCGATAGGTAGCTCTAACTCTAAGTTCGAATTTGAAGAAGCTGAGCATAAATTACTTCCAAGGTTCAAAGTTTCCAGCTCTAACTCTATGTTGAAGATTCTTCCAGATGGACGGCTTCCAAACCTCAAGGCCTTGAAGTCCCTAGTGTTACATTCCATGTACAATCTGAAGACCATACACTTTTATCTTTGGCCTGAACTTATGTCAGGACTCAAAAACCTAAACTCTCTGCAAATAAATAAATGTAATAGTCTTACGTCCCTTCCAATGCAAGTGTTGCAAGGCTTGACTTCCCTTACATCCTTACAAATTATCAGCTGTAATAAACTAAAATCTTTGTCAGATGGAATGCAATATCTGACAGCACTTCAGCTCTTGGTTATGATTGGATGTCCAGAGATAAAATCTTTTCCAGAGGGTATGCAACATTTGAATGCTCTCCGAGATTTGTATATATCCGATTGCAGCGGATTAATTTCTCTACCAAATTGGCTAGGAAGCCTCCGGTCATTATCAATGTTATTGATTTCGGGTTGCCCTAATCTGAGGTGTTTGCCGGATGGGCTGCAGGATCAGGATACTCTGAAATTGCTGTCAATCATAGAATGTCCACATTTGGAGTGCCGGTGCGAGAAACAGGCTGGGGAGGATTGGCTGAAGATAGCTCATATTCCCGAGATTTGGATCAATGGTGAACAAGTACAATCCTTGGATTGTTAATGCGCTAGTTTGAAGCCGAGATTCACATCCAACAGTGTTCGCAGAAAGCTGATTTGAGGGAGTGTGACAACATAGTCCCAAGTTGGTGCAGAATTGAAGACTGGAGTTTTTGATGGAGCGTGCTTGAAGAATTTTGTGGCTGGCCTCAATAGGTTTGCACACTTGTTGAATAACACGTCATAGTTTTCAAGGTTCGTTTTCTTTTTCTTGAATAATAATACATCATAGTCAGAATTGAATTTAATTAACTTGTGAAATTAGAAAATCACTAAATTTTGATTTCTTTGATTTATAGGTTGAAGAAATTGGAAATTGTATTTCATAGCAGAGCGGCATGGGTACGGAATGCTCTCATTTCTCTAATTGCTCTGAAAAGCTTTTGTGGAATTAGTTTAGATCATAGATGGCTATGAAGAATTGTAATAATTGGTTGCTGCAAAACATTGCTTTCTTTCCTTTGATCTTATATTTCTAAGCACAGGATGGTGTTTTTAGATGCTAGGTATTATGGATTGATTTGTTCCATGTTGCTTCCTAGTTTCATCGTTCTTCTTTGAGGGATGTGATTTCCATTTATTTGTTCATTTTTATATATTTAGAGCCATTTACATGGATATTATTTATTTTGATTTAATTTTTATCAGAATTTCTTAGGGTCCACCATTGTATGTTTAATCTTAAGTTTGTTTTATTATTATTTACCACCTCATTAGAGATGCAGTTAGAGGCGATGAAACAAGGGTGGGACATTTCTCTTAATACCACCAAACAAGGCCAACCTAGCTTTGAGATGTAAAGAAAGTGGAGGAAGGGATAGCTTGCTTACTTGGTGTCCAAAGTGTTTGTTTGGTGTGCCAACAAGTGGAAGTTGGAACTACCAAACGTGGCCTTAATTACTCAAAAGTATTTTCTAAATTCATTTATATTATGTTTGGTTCAAAGATTTGGGGAGGGATTTGGAAAGAGAAAAAGAAAAGATAGATGAAATTTGAATAAAATATACTTATATTTCCTCAAATTTCACACATTTTTCTTTTCTCTTTTTAAAATTCTCCTCAAATTTATGAAGCAAACCCAGTCTTAAATTATTCATTGGAGGTTTTTATCTAATTCCAAGTTGTAATATTTTTAAGATGATCCCTCTGCCTCTACCAGACTTAGAATAACCTTTTTCCCCTCTGCTCGACCGTCCCTCTACCAGCAATAGATGACAATATATTTGAGAAGATCCATGGGGCATATTAATTAATATGATGCCTTGTTTGGTTAATTGCATTCCTTGTTTAAAAACATTTATGGGGAATAGAAATTTCACTTATTGTATTTGGTTGATTTCCCCCCCCCCCCCCCCCCCCACCACAAGCATTTGACTTGGACAACAATTCATTATGAGCGGCAGTAGTTTCTCAGAAGTTGAATGGTTTTTTTTTCTATCTCAACATGAATTTTTTTTCAAGTGGAAAGCAACTTTGCTCTGGGTTTTCTTTTGGTACACATTTCTGGTTATTGTTCTTAATTCTTTTTATTTATTACTGCTATGGACTAATATTCGTCGTTTTGTCTGCATGTAAGTAATTAAATTGATAAATGTGATTCACCCCCAAAAAAGTTGATAAATGTGCTTTTGGACTTCACTTGTTCCTAGCCTTTTGGATCAACGAAAGGCTTAAAGCACAACAGTGACTGTGGTGTCTCCATTTAAAGTGCATTATGGCTTTATTTTTATGATCCAAACTGTCATTTTGTAGGATTTGTTGAGTACTTCATGTTTACCAAATATTGTATTAATCGGATATCAATAACTATATGATCGAACTGCATATTGTTCATGCTATTTCTCAAAATAAAAACTTATTATTTATTTGTTTTGGTTATTGATCATATAGTTGTTGATATTTGATTAATATGATTTTTGGTAGGCATGAAGTACTCAACAAACCCTACAAAATCAACGGTTTGGATAATAACTCAAATGGAGGCGCCACAGTTACGCTGTGCTTCCCCTTTTCCAACCTGGATGTTTATATTTACAAAAAGTTAGAAAAACATGTTTGGTCAATTTTTGTTTTCAAAAACTTGTAAACAATTTACAAAATTTCTTGTAACCACCCCAAATAAAAAAAAAATAAAAAAAATTGTTTCACTTGTTTAGAAAAAAACTTTTATTCCTTTTTCCTCTGGCCATCATTCATCACTCATCACCACCAGTGGCCATTATCTTTGGCCACCATTGTTGGTGACCTTCTCAAACAATCATCTTCCACCACCATCTTCAATAATTGACAATCACCTCTTTTACTTATTTTCAAAATAAGTTTTTAAAACACGTGTGTGTCAAATATGATTTTTGCTTTTATTTTTACAAAAAATAAACATAAACATTTTTCATGTATTATATAAACAAACAAGACGTTACCAAATGCACCTAAATGATTTAGGAGAAATAATAATTTCATTTGTAAGGGAGACAACCCAAATAAGCTATGCTATCTCATGGTTTATGTTAAAGAGGGGTGCTAAGCCTTTTTTTTGAACAAATACATAAATAAGTAAAACCCCCTTTCTTGACTGATAAATTTCTTACAAAATGAACGAAATTTTTTTTTTTTTGCATTTGTACTTACTTTTTTTACAGACTGACACACTCATGAAGCATGTTTCTTTTTTTCTTTCCTATCTATGTCAGGAATTTTTGTGCGGTGGAAGATTGATATTTGGTCCTGAAGATGTCCGTGGGTGGGTCAGTGTATTGGACCATAACTTGTTTGATGAAATGCCTCAATAAAATAAATGTTTTTCTCTCTGTTGTTTGTTTTCTCAAGCTATACGGGGCAGGGTGGGAAAAAACCATCACAAGCTATAGAATGACTATTTAGGCTTGTCTTTGTACATTAAAATCCACTGGATCCCAAAAATTGGCCCAATCCGACATATTCTTTAGTTGATAACTCAAAATTCAAACAACCTTATAGCATGTTTGTTTGGTGGGATTAGACTAATAGTTCATTTGGATTAATAGTCCGTTATTTGTTTTAAATTTTTTATCCGAACTATTAATCTCAAATCTGTTAGACTATTGTATCTCATGGAGGGGTGGGACACAAATCATGGAATAACTCATTCTATGGGATTATGTTGCCAAATTACATTGTTGACCCTCTAGTATTAAATATCTTTTTCCTCATGATATTAATTATATTTAATAAAGCAGTTTCAATTTAAAAATAAAATAATTTTATTTAATTTTTATTGGTGTTTTATTTATTTAATTTTTTTAAAATAATTTTTTATAGATATTTTATTGATGTTTTATGTTAAAATTTTGTTGATATTTTATTTAATTTCATTATTTAAATTTTAATAGATATTTTATTTAATTTCATTATTTAATTATTAATATTTTTTAAAATAAATTTATTTAAAATTTTAATAAAAAATAGCATATATTTTTATTGATATTTTATTTATTTAATTTAAAAAAATTATTTAATTGTGTAAAAAATAAAATAAAATAATTTTTTATTTAATCTAGCTAAAAATAATTAAAATGTTAAAGATTACTTAGTAAATAATTGAAAAAGGTAGAATAGTCATTTAAGCATTTATCATTCTTCATAATATTCCAAACAAACATAGGATTCATATCCTATCTAATCAAATAGTCATTTTTTGACATCTAATCCTATGACTAAACAAACATGGGATACATATTTTATTCAACCAAATAATCTTAGGACTATGAATCCCACAATTACAATCCGATGGATTCCAATCCCCCTTATCCAGTCCGCCTGTCCAAATAAACATGCTATTAAAAGATTATTTAGTACATTTGAAATGGTGATCTGGGAAACAGTTTAGGAAGCTTCACTGTTGCTTTTAGGGCATAAGAAAATTTGTTGTGTGTTTACAATTATCAATCCATACCTCATGCTGAAGAAAACAGAATAAATTTACTGTTTGTGTTAAACCATTCTTAGGAGAAATGGCTTCTGGTTATACAGGCACTTTAAACCATTTCTTTAATGATAATGCATCCTACCACTACATAATAGTCAGATTTTTTTATTGCATTGACGAAAAATTATTTCAGACTGTTGGGAGCAAACTAACCCACGTCTTCCTATTGATTTGGTTGCAGCGGAATTATCGATTCTTCATCCTGTTTATTCTGTCATCAACCTTGTTGTGCATATATGTCTTCATGATTTCATTGATAAATATCATATGACCGTAGGGTTGGGTATAGGGTTATCCGAACCGCACAACCCGCCCAATCAGAATTGATCTGCATATAAATGGGCGGTTTCGCAGACACAATGCGGGCGTATATAGTTTGAAATATGGCATGGTTTCAGGTTTAACTTACACCAGCCCGCACTTAGACTTTTTTTTATTTTTATTTTAATTTAAAACCAGGACCGTTGTTATTTTATTATTGCATTTTGGATGAATGTAAAAGTTAATGAAGAATTATTTTTAGGTAAGCTTAGGATTTCGAATGATTTTACTTTAATTGTATTATTGGGTAATAGATAGTAAATGAGATTGATGATCTAGTTTAAGATTTTGAAAGATGTACTTGTGTTAGTTTATGATTTGATTTAAAAGTTTAGGAATTTGCATGATTTGTTTGTATTAGGAATTGATTTTGTTATGTTTTTAATTTTATAAGTTTTAATTCATTAATTATTAATGTTGGAGTAATTTAGAAAATGGGGGAAAAGGGATCCAAAATAAATATTTACAAAATGGGAAAAAAAGGGGCTCCAAAATAAAATTTTAAAGCAAAAAGTCCAATCCGCAAACCGCCTGCATATCCGTATACCCTATCTGCACAAACCGCAACCCACACTGCGGGCAGTTGCGGGTTGAATTTTTTCCAAACCGCATACGTGCGGGCGAGTCCAAACCGATCCGCAAACCGTCTAAAACCAAACCGCGACCATTCCTATGCGACCGAATAACAACTTATGGAATAATATGTTAGGAGATATCGTATCAGTTGCTCTAATAGTATATTGCTTCATTGCCGTCTAGTTTGTTGGTGGGCTCACTATTTTTCATTTTTATTTGATTTGCACGAACCAGGTGATCCTCTTATCCACAAAATGCCATCTATAGTTTAGAATTAAGTGTGAGAAACACAAAATCATGTGGAATTATCTTATTCTTCTTCTTTATTTATTTATTTGATTCTATTGTTGTTGTTGTTGATGATGAGGCATGTGCATATTATTCACAAATATTTTGCTCTTATACACATATTTACAGTCATCCATGTAAAGTATATACAGTTCAGCATTTGGACAAAGAGAAAAAAGAAGAGAAAGATGGGAGGGGGAGGGAAAGAGAGAAGGAAAATTATTTGCAATGTGCTCAAGGTTGCATAATTTATATTGCACCCTACAAATAGAGACAAATTCAAAGCATTCCCCTTTAACTTTGTTCATGACTGCATTGAGTGGCCAACTTGCTTAGTATATGATGAAGAGTGGAATCTCTTTCATTCATTCATGAAATCTTTCTTGCCCATCTCTGGCTTTTGAAAAGGGGTGTAAATCTACATATAAGTTATTCGAACTCTATATTTAGCTTGGTTTGCTTAGTCATATAATGTTGAACAAGCTGTGGGATACTGATGAATGCCTTATGGTCGCAACTCAAATTGATTGGAATCACAAGGTAGAAGTTTTGCTTAGAGGGGGTTGAGTTAAGTGTAGAAAAAAAATCTTACGTGGAATGAGCATGATGAAAAACATGGAAAAAGAAAAAGGGCAAATTGATCTATCTTGTGCAGAGGGTTTTGAACTAACCTTCGGTTGGAATTGGTTGGTGTTAAATAAACCAGAAGATGGGTGGTTGGGCGACGGGCCAGTGGCAAACCCAACACAACCAGTGAACAGCCCTCTAATATCACTTTATAGGTTTACTAGGTCTGCCAATCCAAAGCAATGTGAATGGGTTGAATTCATGGTTAAGGGGTAGAATTGGTTCCTGTTTTTATCCATGCCCATTTTCTAAATCTAAAAGAAAGATCAATTAATTAATTAGAAAAAAAAAACGTAAAACCAATGCCTGCTCAACGCACTGCTGCTGCTGCCTCAGAGGATTTACCTTCCTCTGTCCCTATAGACCCTTCCACTCCAGTCTTCTCTCAAACAGATGTCGAAGCCATGTTTCAATATTTTTGGCAGAATTCCGGTACTCCTCTATCTACTGCTTTGTCTGTCACCGCAGGTAACACTTCCTGGTACTTTGACTCCGCTTATTGTAATCACATGACCTTTGACCCTACTGTTTTTACTCCTCTCTCTTCTACTCCTCATGTTCCTTCTATCCATACTACTGATGGGTCTCTTCTGTCTGTAAGTCATGTTGGTTCCGTTTCCACCTCTCACTTATCTTTATCACATGTATATCTTATGCCTGCTCTTACTTTAAATCTTATCTCCATTAGTTAATTATGTGAGCATGGTCTTCTCATACTAGTTGTTTGGTGCAGGACCCTCGGACCAATGTTTTCAAAACCGGACCGGTGAGCGAACCGGAAAAGGGACCGGGTGGACGGGTCACTGGTTCAACCGTCGGGTCAAAGCGGTCGAACCGTGACGTCATAATTAATATTAAATAATTAAAAAATATAATTATAAATTATAAATAAATAAAAATATATATAAATAATCAAATAAAAATAAAAATTGTTGCATAATATTTATTAATAATATTTAATAAAGTCATAATTGATAAAAAAAAAAAGTCACTTATTTCAAAGAAATTAAATTTTTTAAACATTCCCTCCAAATAAATTGATTGAATGCTAGATTTAATTTTGGAGGGAAATGAAATTTTCAACTCTCCCTCCAATCAATATGTTTCAAATAATTTGATTGAATCCCACATAAAATTTTGTAGGTTCTCTTTGAAAAATCTTTTCCTATAAATAGGAATAGACTTTCATAATCTTCTCAAACTTTCAATGAGACTCTTTCTTACGAGAGGAGACTCTTGAAATAAGAATTTGTAGTCAAAATTTTGAAATATATTTATATATATATATATATATATATATATATAAGAAAGAAAGAAAAGAAAGAAAGAAAATAAAAAAAAAAGTAAAACCCAGAAAAAAAAAAAAAAATAGACCGGTTCTGGCCGGTTCGACCACTGGGTCACCGGTTTTACCGGTTCGACCACTGGATCACCGGGTTTTCCCGGTTTTGGCCCCAATCCGGGTTTAGGGGGTTGACCGGACCGGAACAAGGCCCGGTTCCCGGTTCAACCGGTCCGACTGGCCGGTCCGGTCCGGGTTTGAAAACAATGCCTCGGACGGGGCAAACTCTTGGGATAGGCCGTAAGCATGGACGTCTCTACGAACTCATCCATCTTCATGTTCCGGATTCCTCTTAGATCACCGCTCCTGCCACTGCTACCACTGCTCCTTCTTTATCTCCTTTTTAGCTTTGGCACTGTCGTTTAGGCCATCTTTCTGTTGGTCGTTTAAAATCTTTAATTTCTAGTGGTCATTTAGGTCCTGTAAGTTCTGATGCTTTAAATTGTGTGTCCTGTCAACTTGCCAAACAACCTGCTTTGTCGTTTAATAAAAGTGACTCTGTTTCTCTTGCACCATTTGATCTCATCCATTCTGATATTTGGGGACCCTCTCCTACTCCCACTATGGGCGGTGTACGCTATTTTGTTGTTTTTATAGATGATTTTTCCCGTTTTACATGGTTATTTCTTATGAAAAATCGCTTTGAGCTCAAACAACTTTATTACAATTTTGCTGCAATGGTTAAAACACAATTTTCTAAAACTATTAAGCTTTTTCGCTCTGACAATGCCATGGAATATAAAGATTTTGGCTTTCTTTCCTTCCTTCAGAATCATGGTACTCAACCTTATCGTTCTTGTCCCGGTACGTCTCAGCAAAATAGACGTGTTGAACGAAAACATCGGCATATTCTCGACACTACTCGTGCTCTCCTTTTGTCTTCCTCTTGTCCGTAATATTTTTGGGGAGAGGCAGCTCTCACTGCTGCTTACACTATCAACTGTATTCCTACACCTGTCATTCATAATCACACTCCTTATGAGCGTCTGCATGGCACCCGTCCCTCTTACACCAACCTTAGGGTCTTTGGCTCTGCCTGTTTTATTCTTCTCCAACCTCATGAACGTACCAAACTTGAACCCCGTTCCTGCCTTTGTTGCTTCTTGGGGTATGGTATTGAACATACGGGGTATCGTTGTTGGGATCCTCTCTCCTAGCGACTTCATATCTCTCGCCATGTGGTCTTCTGGGAACACAAAATGTTTTTTTCTCTCTCTCTCTCTCTCTCTCTCTTCCGTTTGTCCGTTCTTTCACCCTCTCTATTTTTTACTGACCTTTCCACAGATCTGTTTTCTGATGAGCTTACTCCAACGCCCCTGCCAGCCTCTCTCGAGATTTCTAATACGCTTACTCCACTGCCCCTGCCAGCCTCTCTCGAGATCGCCTTGCCTACTGGTTTGTCCCATGCACCTGCTCCCTCTGATGGGCCTGTTCCTGCTCCCTTGGGCTCCTTCCCTCCTGTTGAGTCTCCTCCTCTAGCTCCTCCTCCTTCTGTTCGACCACACCGGGCAATCCAACCTTCTACTCGTCTTCGTGACTTTATTGTTGGTTCTACTGCCTTTTCTACTTATGAACCGACCTCCTATCGTGAGGCTCGCTCTAATCCTCTTTGGCAGCATGCTATGACTGATGAATTACAGGCTTTAGACAAAACTCATACTTGGAACATTGTTGATCTTCCTCCTGGAAAGACTGCCATTGGCTGCAAATGGGTATACAAAATCAAGACTTGTTCTGATGGATCTATTGAGCGCTACAAAGCTCGCCTTGTTGCCAAAGGCTTCAACCAAGAATATGGTATTGACTATGAGGAGACCTTTGCTCCTGTTGCTCGTTTCACCTCTGTTCGCAGCTTGATTGCTGTTGCTACCACCCGCCAATGGGATCTTTATCAACTGGACATGAAAAATGCTTTTCTTAATGGTGTTCTTCTCGAGGAGGTCTACATGCAACCTCCCCCTAGATCTACTTATCCCCCTAATAAAGTCTGCAAACTTCAGCGTGCTTTATATGGTCTCAAACAAGCTCCTCGCGCTTGGTTTGCTAAGTTCAGCTCTACTATTCATGAATGTGGTTTCACCTCCAGCTCTTATGATACTGCTCTTTTTATCTGGCGGACAGCTCAAGGGACCACCCTGCTTCTGCTTTATGTGGATGACATGATTATCACCGGTGATGATATCGATGGTATTCTTCGCCTTAAACAGTTTCTTAGCCATCATTTCGAGATGAAAGACCTTAGTTCTCTCAGCTATTTCTTGGGTCTTGAAATCTTTCATGATTCTACGGGTTCTTTTTTCTCTCAGGCTAAGTATACCTCTGATCTTCTCACACGTGCTAGTCTTACGGATTCAAGACTGCCTCTACTCCCCTGGAGCCTCAGAGTCGTCTTACACCTCTTGATGGCACTCTTCTCTCTGATGCTACCCTATATCATCAGCTGGTTGGCAGTCTTGTTTATCTTACTGTTACTCGTCCCGATATTGCCTATGCTGTTCATATTGTCAACCAGTTTATGTCGGCTCCTCGCACCCCTCATTATGCTGCATTAGTTCGTATCCTTCGGTATCTTAAAGGCACCATGTTTCATGGTCTTCATTATTCCGCCCGCTCATCTCTCTAGCTTCGTGCTTTCTCCGATGCTGATTGGGCTGGCGATCCTACTGACCGCCGCTCTACTACTAGGTTTTGCTTTTTCCTGGGTGATTCTCTTATTTCTTGGCGTAGCAAGAAACAATCTCTTACCGCTTGTTCTAGTACCGAGGCCGAATACCGTGCTCTGGCTGATACTCCTCAGGAGCTTCTCTGGCTTTGTTGGCTTCTTGCTGACATGGGTGTTACCCCCTCTGGTGCTACTGACCTCTTTTGTGACAATCATAGTGCTCTTCAAATTACTCACAATGATGTTTTTCATGATCGCACCAAGCACATTGAGATTGACTGCCATTTTATTCGCCAACACGTCACTTGTGGTGCTGTCCATCTCCATCCGATCTCTTCTGTTGATCAACCTGCTGATATCTTCACCAAAGCTCATTCTCCTGGCCGCTTCGTTGACCTTGTCTCCAAAATCCAGTTGGTTGATGTTTGTCCTCCTTGAGTTTGAGGGGGGCTGTTAATATATAATGTATATATTAAATATATTTATGCAATCACAACTAGATATAGGATTAGAATAGGATTCTTCTGCTTTCGGCTGCTTTCGGTTATGTTTTGTATCTCATGATGATGTTGTGTAGCAGCTCCTATATAATGGAGCCTCTTCTTACTCTTTTAATACACATTGAAATATAGAGCTTACTTGCTCTTTCATTATCACTCTCTCATATTTTTCATGAACATTGTGTTTTTACGTACAAATGTCTACCAATAAAAATAAATTTTGTAGCATAAATATTTGCATTTGAAACTTCATACTGCTTCCTAATTCAAGGTAATTTTTTTGTCTGCTACACCCAGTGTTCATGCTTTGTTTACATGACTGGAAGAGGAAAGACATATTTGTTTCAAAATTTTGTTTGAGTTATGTCAATCACATACACTTGCCATTTGTTTTCCTATAAAAATTATTCCATATACAAGCTTTTTTTTCTAGTTAAGCTGGGAATTGTGATGGACAATGATAGAATATTAAAAATTTAGAAATAACAAAAAATGTTTAAATAAAAAGCATAATCGTTGCTTTGGAGCATGTAGACCATTCTAGTATATAAAAGAGTTAGCTTATTTGGCTTCTTGGAGAGATTTACAATAGCTTTTTAATGAGCCATTGTAAGCCTAAGGAGCTAAGAAGCACATACACTTCTAAGAAGATGCATGTCGGTGTTGTGTCCGTCTCCGTGCTTCTTAGTTATGGGGCTTCTTTTCCATATTCCTCTTGTTCACATTCCAATAAACTTCACGACCAATTTTTTTTTTATTTTTTATTTTTTATTTATTTTTTTAATTTCCGTCCTTTTTCTCCTCCTCTTTAAGGGAAGTACCCTAACTTTTCTCATATCTTGTTCATTTTTTCCCCTCATGTAATTTATTCCCCTCATGCAATTTATTCAATCTTTCTTCAATTCATTGTGTGGGAAGCATCTTCTCTTTGTTGGCAAGAATGAATATCAAATGTGTTTACACAGTAGTGCAGTAGTTACTTTACCTCAACATGGAAATTCCATCTTGCTTGCTAATGGTCGAGTGCAAGTTTTTTTTACCAGACTTGAGTTCTTTCATATTTCTCAAATGTAAGTTGCTTTGAACTTATTTCCCAAACCGATGTTTTGAAAATACTACTTTAGACTTGAAGTTGTGTTTTGAAAACAATGAAAACAGGACTTAAACCTTTAAGGTCATGTTTCACATAACAACATGGGTTTGAGAAATAAATTAAAATAACTTGTATTTGAAAAAAAAAAAAATTTAAAAGAACTCAACTTTGGCCACAAAAAAAAAAAAAAACTCGGTCAAATGCCCGATCGAGGAAGGAGCTTTGATAATTTAGGAGCAATCGGACTAGTCTAGGAAGTTTGATAGAAATGTCACAACAATTACATTTATATGCATAAATTGAAATGAAATTATCGATTTCTACATGTAACAACCTCCAATACATGCAATAATCTGATCCTCTTCGCCTTCTTCTTTTTTAATATTTTAATTATAATTTCATTATAGGGTAAATTACATTGACACCCCTTGAGATTTATGTTTATTACAGTTTCCTCCTTATCTTTTGGAAATTACATCCCCCTCCCTGAGATTTAAAGTTTCCTTACAGATTGCTCCCTCTAGCAATTTAATTTTTTTAAATACCAATTTTGCCCTCATTGGGTAAATTACATTGACACCCCTCACATTTTAGAAATTAGAATCCCCTCCCCAAGGTTTAAAGTGGCATTATCAATTGATCCCTCGATTAGTATTAGTTGAAAAAAAAATTACTTGAAAAAAAAAATTAATGGAAAAAAAAATTTTGCTAGTTAAATTTTTAAATTTCTGTTTAAAAACCAACGTAAACTCATTTTTTGAATTTACATTTTTTTCCTCAAATTTACAAATCGAGACAATCATTTATAAACCAAAAAAATTATCAAACAAGTTTTTATGACAGTTTTTAAAATTTTTATAAATATAAATTAAAAACTGAAAACGAAATGGTTACCAAACAGGCCTTAGATGGTAAAAATGTTGTAAAATTAATAAGTTACCAACGTAAGAAATGACTTATCAAAAGATTCTTAGGCTATGTATGGTTTGATTTTTAGATTTTTTTTTTAAATTAAAAATTAATTTGGTTAAGAAATAAAAAATAAAAAATAAAAAATAATTATCATTTTTATATAATTTTTATCTTTCGAGTGTAATAAACATAAACCTTAGGGGGTGTCATTGTAATTTTTATCTTACGATGGTTTTTAAACAAAAATTTTAAAATTTGACTAACAATTTTTTTTTTATTAATTTTTTTTATTAATTTTTTTTAAATAATTTTTTTTCCAATTAATTTTTTTTTCAAATAATTTTTTTCCAATTAATTTTTTTTTCAATGAATTTTTTTCCAACTAATACTAACTGAGGGGGCAATTGGTAATGCTACTTTAAACCTTGGGGAGGGGATTGTAATTTCTAAAATGTGAGGGATGTCAATGTAATTTATCCAGTGAGGGAAAAATTGGCATTTAAAAAAATTAAATTGTTGGAGGGAGCAATCTGTAATGAAACTTTAAACCTCAGAGAGGGGGATGTAATTTCCAAAAGGTGAGGGGGGACTGTAATAAACATAAACCTCAGAGGGTGTCAATGTAATTTACCATTTATTATATATATATTTGAATATTGGATTGTTTTACCACATCTTGTGTAGTGATATTTTGAACATGTGTCTCTTCTGACTTGCCAAAGTTTAGACTAGTGCATTTACATTTAAACCTCAGGGAGGGGGATATAATTTCCAAAAGGTGAGGAGGGGGACTATAATAAACATAAACCTCAGAGGATGTCAATGTAATTTACCCTTTATTATATATATTTGAATATTGGATTGTTTTATCATATCTTGTGTAGTGATATTTTGAACAGGTGTCTCTTCTGACTTGCCAAAGTTTAGACTAGTGCATTTATATTTGAAGGCAGTGTTTTGATGGCAAATGTAGAATTGGAAGACGCAGACTTAAATCGTTTGTTGTGTTCGAAACTCAACTCAACTCAACTCGATTATCCCCATTTAAGGGGGAAGAAGAACATAAATTAATTAATTAATTTTTTATTTTTTATTTTTTGAAAAAGAGGGAATAGCAGAAATTGTAATTTTGTATTGTGGCATGGTTGATGATGATGCATAATAATGCAGGAAATGCCATAAACTAATAGTGCCATCTTGTAAAGTTCTTGATGCCTGGATTTTCAGTATTTTTTTTGGGTTGCTTATATAGTTATTTATGGTGAAGAATGTTTTGCTAGAAGTAGAATGTGTGCTCGTGAACTTTTGTTTGATAGAGAACTAATGTTACCTGTGAGCGTTAACTGGAATGGTAAGTTGTTTAGGTTTAATTCAAAATGTCTTAGGTTTGAGTCTTAATATCCTATTTTGTTTGATATGTGATGCTAGTGGATGGTTTCTCACTTCAAATACTTCAAAAGGTTGAAACTTAGAAGCTCTAACTCCCTTATGACATGATTTATATACACAATCAGATTTGACTCGCTTGCTATATATGCTCATGTTTGGAAAAGAAAAGAAAAAGAAATAAAAAGATAAAGGGTTAATTACATTTTTGGTCTTCAGAGTATGAGTTTCGTGTCATTTTAATCCCTAATGTTCAAATTGTATCAATTCACTCTCAATGTATAAAATTGTTTTAATTTGAACTTTAGTAGTTAAATTGTGTCGATTTGGTTCCTAATATATAAAAAGTATTTCAATTTTGTAACGCCCTCAAAATAACAACATTAAACCCATCCATATCGAGACATGCATTGATGCATAAAAGTCCACATTCATCTATTTATCAGAGTATTTCATTACAAAAGTATTACATGGTTACAACAGAAGCAAATGCCATACGGGCTTACAGCTTTCCAAGTTAATACTTGGTTGCAAAAGAGAGTACTAACTCAATTACACATTAAGCCCTTGGCTTGAATTTACACGGAATACATTCAAAAGGAAATAAGACAACAAAAGTCTTTCCGTCTCTAGCCTCCCAAGCTATGTCCTTGGAGGTGGCATGCTACCTGTACCTGAAAATGATGTTCCCATATAGGGTGAGCCACAGCCCAATAGAAATATACTAAACCTACTATGAACAATGTCTAAAAGATTAGCAACAGATAGATGGTCAATACTTACATCTCCATTTACATCTTATTAAAATTCCAAGACAGCCAAGTCTATATTACAATTCGCTTTTCATTTTCCGTTCAACTTTGAGTTTGAAAATAAGGCTCAGTACCATGGCCAAAACATTTGATGAGATTATAGTTCATCACTAGAACACTTTCGAAATCCAAGGTGGATACACATTTTGGTGTTGTATCAATAACACATAAACTACTCCCATACTTCGCAAACAATGATGATATACATTTTAGTGCTATATCAAATCAAACAAACTTTTCAATAGATAAGCATATGAGCTGTATCAACACTTCAACCGATAAGCATATGAGCTATATCAACATTCCAACAACCGGTTTAGAGGTACATCCCCCATCTTCCCCTAAACCATTAACCGGTTTAGAGGTACATCCCCCATCTTCCCCTAAACCGTGGAGTACATCCCCCATCTCCTCCCATACACAAGTAATGCATATAAACACAGAATCACATATGCAATCAATCAATACATAAAATTAATGTATTCTATCAACCGACATGCTCTAAGACACATCCAATTGATTAGTTTTAGTTTGCCTAATCATCAAGCATTGTCTACAACAATCAACACTACCCTCCACCGGTAGCCCAAAGCAATTATTTCTAAGCAGGAAATAAATGCACAATGGATATTCAATCGACATTTCAATTCGGTGAGTGATAAATAATTCAACTACACCCTTTAACCCCATGCATTCCCAATCTCAGCAATTCCATTTCATTTTCTCATTTCCCACAATTAATTATCTCAATTAATTAAACAATGTAATTAGGCCATTTTCCATAATTACCATTACCACCCTTAGGTCCCATTTTCATCAATGATTCAACATTTATTCCATTTCTCTATACCAAACATGCATCTAGGTTTATTACAAATAAAAACCCAACTTTTGTAAAATAACACAAATGGCCCAAACTTTCACAAAATTACCAAACCAACCACAACATCTCAAATTACCAAAATTTAAAGACAAAATCCATAGAGAGGAGTAGGATATTCCTACCTCAAATGATGGGGCGCAACGAAGGAGATGAAGAAACGGAAATGCTCCAAATCCCGAAATTTTCAGATTAAAAGATAGCCCTCGACGATCAACACAACTTTTGTAAAGGCCCAAGGTGGGAAAACAACTCTAGTTAGATCAATCCTAAGAGAGAAGTTCGGTTTTAGAGTGAGGTGCTCTCCAATGGAGGTTTTGAAAAAGTAAGAGAGAGAAAGGAAATCAAAAAGTGATCAAAAAGGTGGTTTCACGAACTGATATAAAAGCAGGTCCGCTCGAGCGTACAACACCCCGCTCGAGCGTACAGACACAAGTTCACGCTCGAGCGTCCAAAGATCCGCTCGAGCGCCGGGTGCATTCTCCCAGAATTTTCTGCAGACGACCAAAATGCTGAGAGAAGGAAATTCACGCTCGAGCGTCCAAACTGCCGCTCGAGCGTAAAGGCAGCAACAAAAGCTCGCTCGAGCACAAAACCGCCGCTCGAGCGGAGAGACCAAAACCTGGGCAAAAATTCAAAGCTTTAAAACACAACCAACTAATTCCCAACTTGCCCAACACAACCCAAAACTCTAAAACAAAGAGTAAGGGATAGAAATGAGGATAAGACAACAACGAATCTACGGAACTGAGTCCAGATTATAGTTATACAACAACAGGGAATACCGGGATCGCTATAACCTCCCCCCCTTAAAGAATTTCGTCCTCGAAATTAAAGATGCATCAAAACACAAGGCCGAATGATCATAGAGCATTCAACAACCGAACCCCAAGGAAAGAAATTACTTTCAAAACAAGCCTCCGACTCACTCTACCAAGGAAAAGACCAACCAAGGGAACACATTCTAAATAACACCACCTTAGGTGCGCAAGTCTCAACAAACCAAACCTCCCCCGAAACAATTCACCAAAAAAAAAAAACCGACTAATGCTCCAAGCTTAGTCACTACTCAACAACACGACTAAAGCAAATCTTAAAGTAGATAATAAGAAAACATTTTCTTGTTCAAGAGGCATTTCTCAAAGATGTTTAAATTTTCAACGTTAACGTTCCAGGATAAATCTTGCATTTTCCATACGAAAACTCAAAGCTTTGTAAACATTTTTCACAAAGACACTGTTACCCAAAACGCAGAGTTATCCACAGTTTATTTGCCCAAAAGAGTAATCTGGAATTCTTAAAAAGAAAATCCTTGAATTAAATCAACTTTTCAACAACGCATTTAGATGACCCCAAACACTAGGAAAATTTTGTTTTCCAGTTCTTTCCAAATTAACACTATCAACAACCATCACTCACGTAGTGATGACACAACCAACACGGAACACAACATTTCTATAATGATAATTAATAGAAATAACAACCGTACTATCAACACATAAGGTATAAGAAATTCATGGTTTTGCAATTTTATCCCGCCTCCCTTTACTTAACCACTTTATAATCATAAACACGGCTCAGAAATACACAAATGATACACATTATAGTGCTGTATCAACATCAAACTAAACACCATACATTCATAATGTATAAAAAGCCAATCATTCACAACGATCAATCAATACATATATTAGATGTATTATTCCAACCGTCAGACTCAACGACAAAACATGTTCGATGAATTTCAGTTTTCCTTAATCACATACGGAGTCTACAACGAACGAGACTAAACTCAAGGTGACCAATGCCACCCCAACACCCAATACCGACAAGCTGACTAGTCAACTCAATAAACTCTACACTCAGTAATCCACACACTGATGTGCTACTCAGACCACTAACCCCAACCACGGAGTTCTCTACACGAACCACAAATTTTGGAATCTCACCGGATTTCCTAAAATTTAACCGCCTCAACATCGCGTCTAAGGGAATCACCATCCCCCGCCATGGTTATCTAGCAAGCCTGCTCACTTCCTTGACCGAAGACCGACATGGTCAACCTCAATCACAACATCCCGAATACGAAGGACTACTTTGACCCACGCTATACTCATTACTTTAGAACACGAATTGCTCTTCCTTCAAAGAATGCTGCCAGCATCCACTCACAACCCACACCCAACAATGGATAACCAATCACAATACAAACACTACCCCTATACAACCAAGGGGGTCACCACGGACTCACTATTTAGTAAGGCCCAAAACACGAACCAACATACAGGTACCATTCCTACTAACTCGAGATACAAATCTCACGTTCCCTCGAACATTCTCACATAGTCTTGCCAACACCGCGCAACTCTCGAAACCATCACATCCAACACATTCAACCGCACTAGGCAAAACCTCTTTATTTTGCATGCCCTCTTACTCCTACACCGAATCCCCCAATAACTCATAGGGTCCACTCGTTACTCTACATCTTACTTGTCACTCATCTCGAGAGTACCATCAAGAGGTCCGGCCTCCGTGCTAAACCACTAGTCCACACTACCGCTAGGCAACCATCATGAACCAAACCCCGACACCGTCACAAGTCGCCGATAGGGCTTCCAAAGATTCACTCTTCTAACTTTCCAGAGGGGTAAAAGTCCTCGCCTCCCTCGTCATTAACCCACATCTTCATCCGCAAACACCATACCACTGTGACTCCACCCACGGGTCACACTCTAACCATGGGCTATATACCCAATTAACGCTTCTAATAATATCCTCTGACTTGACCAGTGCTAAGGTACGAACTTATCACGTTCAATCCAAATAAAGAAATTTGAAAACTTAGGGAGACATCCATTATACTACAGCCCGAGGTATAGTACCAGCTACTCACAACACATCGCTCCCGATACAACAATCACAACCTTATATAGGGACTGACATCCCTTCACTTGAAACGGCCAATCAGTACACCTGCAATCTTGACAACGTTACTTACCACGAAGGTACGAGTCCAACCTTGACAAAATTATGTGCCATGCCCCCGTAGGACACCATATTAAATACGTGTTACATCTAGTATTAATCGTACATTTCACATCCTCTCAAGTTCACCCGACAGTCGATCAAAAGCTATGCCACGCACAAAACTTTAAATGGGTAATACCCATGAAATTCCACACACTCGGCAAGTAAAACAGTTCTCGCTCCAATATTGCCTTGACTAGGACACACACCCCTCGGTGGTTCTTCGAAATTTTGAACACATGGCTCCTCAGCCCTCATCCTTCCCAAATCAAGTCACACGCATAAAAAAAAAAAAAAAAAAAAAAAAAAAAAAAATAAAATCTTATGGTTTTACAGCAACTTTATACATTAATAAAACTTTAGAGCTACGACATGCTCCAATTCACCCACTTCAGGGAAATTAACAAACCAAGCATATATGTATATATGTATATATATAGATAAACAAACAGTTTAGATGTTTCAACATTCCCAAAACACATTGGTTACACAACAGAACCCAATGATCACAAAACAATAATCCACTGATTACAAAACGGATTAGTCAAAACAAAATCATCCCGTTAGTATTACTACTACTACCGTCCCTTGCTGGACCGCCGAAGTTGGTCATCCCCGAACATAAGGCAACCTAAGAGCTTACAAGTCACGGACAAGAACCACAGGTATGCCCCCTCTGCCCACACCTGGAACAACTACAAACTTCCCTAGCTGGGGCTTGGGAACTCGACTCTACTGAGGCCCTCGCAATTTGGCCTGTTAGTCCCCCAAAATGATACTGTTCCTGCCCAGTTGAAAGAAACTGAGCCTGGCTAGGTTGCAAAACCCCTAAAGGAGCCTCCGGCTGAGTACAAAAACGTCGAATATGACCCGGTTGATTACACACCCAACAGGTAGGCGGTGCCTGAGCACGAGATTGGTTCAGAATCTGGGTTGATGAAGACCCCAACAACTGCCTCCCCACTGAGCAATTGATCGGTCCAAAACCCGGCTGGTTGGATGATCCTGGTGGTACAACTACTGGTTGAACTGCTAACCCCGCCCCCTTCTTCTGTGGGCAGACCGAAACCTTGTGGCCCAGCAGACCACATCTGAAACAAACGATGCCCCTCTGCTTACTCCCTCCCGAACCCAAATCCGACACTGGAAGGATAGTTCTAGCCCGTTCTCCCTGTTGCGGGTTTAAAACTCTCTGCCTCTTAAAAGGCCTACCAACACCCTGAGTCACAGGAGTCGCCGAGATGGCTTCCTCCCCACTCTGCCCCATTGCTAGCACCGCAGCCTCTACATGGGTGGCCGCCTCAACAAGCGCCCTATATCTTTTATGCCAAGACCCCGCTATCCTTACACGGATGTCGTCACGCAGCTTACTCTCAAACTCGAAACAACGTAAGTCCTCCGTCTCCACCAATTCTGGAGCAAACCTCGACAAATTAGCAAACCATCTTTCGAACCGCACCAAAGGTGTAGTACCTTGGCGTAACTCCACAAACTGTTTCCGCAGCTCATCCCGAGCGGAAGGAGGGAAATCGCAACTTCCTCGCCTAGGCATCCTAATAAAAGTAACGGAGACACGTTAGCACACTCATACATGTGCCGAAGCTAAACACTTACATCCTAACACATGGACAACTGTAGTTCACTCCACGTAAGCACATAAACACATAAGCACTTACGAATTTCATTTCCAGATAATGATAGTCCCGAGGCGTTACTAGAGTTCAAGTCAGAAATAGCATTGATCAAGTGCCTTTCCAGCAGGACTCCCAGAAACCCAAGGATCCAATCAACATCCAAGAAACTACATTCCATACCCAAATAATCACATAAACATGTTATCACAAAAGTATGTAACATTACGTCTAAGTCTCTAACAAGCGAGACAAACCCATTGTGATACTAATCACTTCCCACGTACCCAAAGTATTCGAACCCAACCTGGCTCTGATACCAAGTTGTAACGCCCTCAAAATAACAACATTAAACCCATCCATATCGAGACATGCATTGATGCATAAAAGTCCACATTCATCTATTTATCAGAGTATTTCATTACAAAAGTATTACATGGTTACAACAGAAGCAAATGCCATACGGGCTTACAGCTTTCCAAGTTAATACTTGGTTGCAAAAGAGAGTACTAACTCAATTACACATTAAGCCCTTGGCTTGAATTTACACGGAATACATTCAAAAGGAAATAAGACAACAAAAGTCTTTCCGTCTCTAGCCTCCCAAGCTATGTCCTTGGAGGTGGCATGCTACCTGTACCTGAAAATGATGTTCCCATATAGGGTGAGCCACAGCCCAATAGAAATATACTAAACCTACTATGAACAATGTCTAAAAGATTAGCAACAGATAGATGGTCAATACTTACATCTCCATTTACATCTTATTAAAATTCCAAGACAGCCAAGTCTATATTACAATTCGCTTTTCATTTTCCGTTCAACTTTGAGTTTGAAAATAAGGCTCAGTACCATGGCCAAAACATTTGATGAGATTATAGTTCATCACTAGAACACTTTCGAAATCCAAGGTGGATACACATTTTGGTGTTGTATCAATAACACATAAACTACTCCCATACTTCGCAAACAATGATGATATACATTTTAGTGCTATATCAAATCAAACAAACTTTTCAATAGATAAGCATATGAGCTGTATCAACACTTCAACCGATAAGCATATGAGCTATATCAACATTCCAACAACCGGTTTAGAGGTACATCCCCCATCTTCCCCTAAACCATTAACCGGTTTAGAGGTACATCCCCCATCTTCCCCTAAACCGTGGAGTACATCCCCCATCTCCTCCCATACACAAGTAATGCATATAAACACAGAATCACATATGCAATCAATCAATACATAAAATTAATGTATTCTATCAACCGACATGCTCTAAGACACATCCAATTGATTAGTTTTAGTTTGCCTAATCATCAAGCATTGTCTACAACAATCAACACTACCCTCCACCGGTAGCCCAAAGCAATTATTTCTAAGCAGGAAATAAATGCACAATGGATATTCAATCGACATTTCAATTCGGTGAGTGATAAATAATTCAACTACACCCTTTAACCCCATGCATTCCCAATCTCAGCAATTCCATTTCATTTTCTCATTTCCCACAATTAATTATCTCAATTAATTAAACAATGTAATTAGGTCATTTTCCATAATTACCATTACCACCCTTAGGTCCCATTTTCATCAATGATTCAACATTTATTCCATTTCTCTATACCAAACATGCATCTAGGTTTATTACAAATAAAAACCCAACTTTTGTAAAATAACACAAATGGCCCAAACTTTCACAAAATTACCAAACCAACCACAACATCTCAAATTACCAAAATTTAAAGACAAAATCCATAGAGAGGAGTAGGATATTCCTACCTCAAATGATGGGGCGCAACGAAGGAGATGAAGAAACGGAAATGCTCCAAATCCCGAAATTTTCAGATTAAAAGATAGCCCTCGACGATCAACACAACTTTTGTAAAGGCCCAAGGTGGGAAAACAACTCTAGTTAGATCAATCCTAAGAGAGAAGTTCGGTTTTAGAGTGAGGTGCTCTCCAATGGAGGTTTTGAAAAAGTAAGAGAGAGAAAGGAAATCAAAAAGTGATCAAAAAGGTGGTTTCACGAACTGATATAAAAGCAGGTCCGCTCGAGCGTACAACACCCCGCTCGAGCGTACAGACACAAGTTCACGCTCGAGCGTCCAAAGATCCGCTCGAGCGCCGGGTGCATTCTCCCAGAATTTTCTGCAGACGACCAAAATGCTGAGAGAAGGAAATTCACGCTCGAGCGTCCAAACTGCCGCTCGAGCGTAAAGGCAGCAACAAAAGCTCGCTCGAGCACAAAACCGCCGCTCGAGCGGAGAGACCAAAACCTGGGCAAAAATTCAAAGCTTTAAAACACAACCAACTAATTCCCAACTTGCCCAACACAACCCAAAACTCTAAAACAAAGAGTAAGGGATAGAAATGAGGATAAGACAACAACGAATCTACGGAACTGAGTCCAGATTATAGTTATACAACAACAGGGAATACCGGGATCGCTATAAATTTAGTTTTTCAATCTAACTTGTTAATAGACACATAGGGGACTAAATTAAAATACTTTTATATATTAGAGGGTAAATTGACACAATTTAAATATTAAAAATGAAATTAAAATGCTTTTATGTATTGAAAATAAAAAATAACGCAAGACTTATATTTTAAGATTAAAAATGCAATTTATCCAAAAATAAAAGAACGGTAAATTACATTGACACCTCCTAAGATTTATGTTTATTACAATTTCCCCCTCACCTTTTGGAAATTACATCTCTCTCTCTGAGATTTAAAGTTTAATTACAGATTGCTCCCTCCAGCAATATAATTTTTTTAAATACCAATTTTGCCCTCACTGCGTAACTTACATTGACACCCCTCACATTTTAGAAATTACAATCCCCTCCCCAAGGTTTAAAGTAGCATTACCAATTGCCTCCTCGGTTAGTATTAGTTGAAAAAAAAAATTTAATTGGAAAAAAAATTATTTGAAAAAAAAATTAATTGAAAATTTTTTTGTTAGTCAAATTTTTAAATTTTTGTTTAAAGCCTAACGTAAGGTAAAACTTCATTGAATAGAAAAAATATATATTAGGAACAAAAAATTAAATGCTACTTTAGAAACAAAAAATATTAAAAAGTTAAAAAAATTCACTAAAAAAACTTCAGGAAAAAATTAAAACTTCATTGAATACAAAAAATATATATAAAAATTCAATATATTTTCATATTTTCTTATATTCAATACATTATTTTTTTTTAATTTTTTGTGCAAATTACCTTTTATGTGTATCTAGATTAAGAGAATTTAAAAAGTTAAAAAAATTCACTAAAAAAAATATGAATTGAAAATATGGAAAATTATTTTTGAAACTCCAAACCAAATAAAGTGATTTATTTTTTGAAAAATACAAATGCTAACAAGTGCCCCCATGCATTGTTTTAAAAGATATACAAAAATTTATAATATAAAAAGCAATTACCAAACCCAATTTAAAAGCTTGCTCATGGAGTTTCTGGCAAAGGGAAGGAAAAAGAGAAAAAAATGACATAATTTTGGTGTCCACTGCCCAATTACCAGACCAATCAGTAAGGTAAGCTATGGAGACCAATTTCCTCACAGCTACCATCCACCCAAAAATCATTATGTTATGTTTGGAAAGGGAAAAAAACATTAAAAAAATAAAAGAAAGAAAATGATGTGAAAGACGTGTAAATATATTGAAGTATTAGTGTGTGTCGGTGTCTAAAGGTACGGTGTAAATAATGTTAGTATTGCATACTTTACAAAAATTAATTAAAATAAATGCATTCAAAATGATAACAATTTCACTGCTACAAAAATTAATTGTAATAAATCAATTCAAAATGACAACAATTTCATTGAAATATAAAACTTAACACATAAGTCAAAATAGCAAATTACAGTTTAGCAAACTTCATGTGACGACTGGGTTCCTTTCTTCCCTTTTCTTTCTTTCTTCTCACCATCGTCCTTTTGCTTCCGTTGAGATTGAAACGTTCAAAAATAACTCCCTAAAAGAAAGTTCTTATTCTTGTGTTGTTCGGTGCCGAGTTTCACTTGTTCCGGAGAGTGCTAGGTTAGGTCCGGGGTGCCAAGGTTTGGACTGAAAAATTTTCTGGGTTGTTTGGACTCAGCCACACGTGCGGGGGTCACACGTGCGGGAGGGGCGCTCCGCACGTGCGGGGTTGGGTGGCGCACATGCGGCAAACGGGCATCTGAAACTCTGTTTTTTTTTTGCTCTTTTGGCCGAACTTGCAACACATTTTAGACACTCTCTTCTCACTCTAAACCCTATTTTCCCTCCTCATTCTCTCTAGAAATCCATCACAAAACACTAAAACAACTTTCATTTTGCTATCTTGGGATCCAAATCCATTTTCATCCCTCTCAAAGCTTTGGAGATCTAAGCAAGGGTTGTTCTTGGTGTAGTAGAGGAGTGAAGGATCCTCCATTAAAGCTAGGGTTTCATCATCTTCTTCATCAATCTTTGAGGTAGGAACATTCTTGAGTTATATATACATGTTTTGCAAGATTAAGTGTTGATTTTATACTTCTCTTGGATTTATTTTGAGATTTTGGTTTTGGTTCAAAATAATGGGATTTCTCAAAAGAGAGTTTAAAGACTCAAAAGATTCTATGTTTGTAACGCCCTCAAAATAATACATAAAACCCACATTCTTGACATGCATTGATATAAGAGAAACAAACACTTTTCCATTCATCAGAGTAGTCCTTAAAAATGTATTACATGTTGACGACAAAAGTAAATGCCCAATGGCTTACAACTTTCCAAGCCAACACTTGGTTACACAAAAGAGAGTACTAACTCATATCATATTAAGCCCTTGGCTTGAATTTACATGTAATACAACAAAATATAACACTAAAAGTCTGTCAGCCTCTAGCCTCCCAAGCTACGTCCTTGGAGGTGGCATACCATCTGTACCTGAAAATGATGCCCCATATAGGGTGAGCCACAGCCCAGTAGAGATATACTAAACCAACTATAAGCAATGACTAAAACAATAGCATTTGATAGATGGTTAACACTTATAAACCAGTTATATCACAATATAGTCCCATGACACTTGTGTCCATGTTACATTTCATTTTCCTTTACTTATTCGAATTATTTCATATACATGGCTCAGAACTTGGCCAAACGATTTAAATGAGATTACATCTCATATTAATAATACATCCATTTCAATTGGGATAACAACTCATATTAAACACTTCTTACTTCACAATAGATACACATAATTGCTGTATCAATCTCAAACAAAACACTTCCATACATCGTATATGATATACAGATTTGCTATGTCAATACTTCAATAGATACACATATTTGCTGTATCAATGGAGTACATCCCCTATCTCCTCCCAAACAATATCCGGTTTAGGAGTCCGTCCCCTATCTTCCCCTAAACCGTGGAGTACATCCCCTATCTCCTCCCACACAACACAACGTATATAAACACATATCATATACAAGGTCAATCAATACATAAATTTGATGTATTATTCCAACTGTCACATTCGATGACATATTCAATGTGATTAGTTTCGATTTTTCCTAATCAACATGCAGTGTCTACAACAATCAAGACTATCCTCCACCGATAGCCCAAAGCAGATATTTCTAAATAGAACATAAATGCAACAACAGATATAATATCAACATTTTTCCATAGGTGAGTGATAAATTAATCCAACTATACCATTCAATCCCATAATGTCCCAATTTCATTATTCTCAATTCAATTTCACATTTTCCCAAATTAGTTGTAACGCCCTCAAAATAATAACATTAAACCCATCAGATAATACAAGCATTTACATATAAACTAACCACAATCCTTTATTTCATTGAGTTTCATTACATAAGTATTACATGTTAGCATCAAAACAAAATGCCCTACGGGCTTACAGCTTTCCAAGTTAACACTTGGTTTCATCAAAAGAGTACTAACTCGTTTACACATTAAGCCCTTGGCTTGAAGTTACATGTAATACATCAAAAGTAAAACAACTACACTATGTCCGCCTCTAGCCTTCCAAGCTATGTCCTTGGAGGTGGCATGCTTCCTGTACCTGAAAATGATATTCCCATATAGGGTGAGCCACAGCCCAGTAGAAATACACTAAACCAACCATGGACAATGACTAAAACATTAGCAATTGATAGTTGGTCAACACTGATACAATCACATAAATTACATATTTATGTCAACGACTTACAAGTCCCAATTACTTTTCATTTTCCCTTTTTCAACAGATAAGCATGCTAGCTCTATCATCATTTCCACAGATATGTATAAAAACTATATCTCACATTCAGATAAGCATAAAAGCTATATCCACATTCTCAACAGATATGTATATCAACAATATCCACAGATAAGCATACAAGCTGTATCCACACTTCACAAAGATAAGCATATGAGCTCTATCTTCACTTCTCTAGACAAGCATATGAGCTGTGTCTACGGAGTTCATCCCCTATCTCCTCCCAATACCTATCCGGTTTAGAGGTACATCCCCTATCTTCCCCTAAACCGCGGAGTACATCCCCTATCTCCTCCTCTACACATAACGTATATAAACACATTGGTTCTATATACAATCACACAATACACACAATTAATGTATTCTATCCACCGTCAAGTTCCATGACACATTCCATTGATTAGTTTCCGTTTACCTAATCATCATGCATTGTCTACAACAATCTCGACTATCCTCCACCGATAGCCCAAAGCAGTTATTTCTAAAACAGAAAATAAATGCACAAATGGATATTCAATCAACATTTCATTTCCTCATTTCTCACCAATTAATTATCCCAATTAATTAAACAATGTAATTAGGCCATTTTCCATAATTACTATTTCAACCCTTAGGTCCCATTTTCATCAATGATTCAACAATCATTCCATTTTTCTATGCCAAACATGCATCTAGGTTTATTATGAATAAAACCCCAACCTTTGTAAAAAATTACACAAAAGCCCCAAACCTTTACAAGATTACCAAACCAAGCCCAACATCTCAAAATACCAAAATTTAGAGACAAAGACCATAGAAAGGAGTAGGTTATCCCTACCTCAAATTCGGAGCCCCAAAGAAGATGAAGACCAAAATCAAAATGCTCCAAATCTCGAAATTTTCAGATCGAAAGGAAGCCCTCGACGATCAACACAACTTTCGTGAAGACAAAAGGTGAGCAAACGATCTTTACTAGATCAAATCTAAGAGAGAAGGGCCGGTTTAGAGTGAGAAGCTCTGAAAATGGCTTTTTGGAAAGTAAGAGAGGGAAAAGATCTTGAAAAAGTGATCCAAAAGTTGGATCTCAGACTTATATAAAAGTCACCCCGCTCGAGCGTCCAAACTCCCGCTCGAGCGTCACTCACAGACCCCAGCTCGAGCGTCCAAACTCCCGCTCGAGCGCCAGATACATACTCCCAGCACTTTTACAGAACCAGGCCTTCGCTCGAGCGCCAACTTCCCTTGCTTGAGCGTCACACACAACACTCCCGCTCGAGCGTCCAATCTCACGCTCGAGCGTCCAACACTGCACAGGAAATACTGGACGGGTGTTTTCCCCGCTCGAGCGCCAAAATCCCCGCTCGAGCGGACAGGCCAAAATCTGGGCAACTAGTTTTGGTTTCTAGACTCAACCAACTTGTAACAAACCCGCCCAACACATCCTATAACTCAAATACAAAGTAGGAAAGGATGTAAACAAGATAATAAACAACTACCAACATCCACGGACACATGTCCGGATCACTATACAACAAGGGTAAACCCGGGATCGCTATATTAATTATACAAATTAATTATTCATTACAATTAGGGCATTTTCCCCAATTTTCCAATAATAGCTCTAAGGCTCATTTTTCACCCATAAACCATAAACAACCTCCATTTCAAGTCTACAACACAAATATGACTCAAACATGGAAAACCCCTCTTTTAGAAATTACAAAACAAACCCTAACTTTCTCAATATTACCCAACATCACCAACTAATCCAAATGACCAAAATTAAAGACAAAACTCATAACATGGAGTAGGTTATCTCTACCTCAAAATGAAGAGCTCAAATGGAGGAGATGATGAATACTCAAAGTGCTCCAAATTCGAGATTGTTCAGATTAAAATGAAGCCCAAGCCGCCCTCTATCTTTCTTACAAAGAACTTAGGGTAGAAACACACTCTATGTAGATCAATCCCTAGAGAGAAGATATGTAGAGAGAGAGAGAGAGAGTCAGTTCTAGGGTTTGTATAATGAAGGAGATGAAAAAGTGATGTTCAATCCCGCTGCTGCCTACTGATATAACACAGGGTCGCTCGAGCGAAGGATTGGTCGCTCGAACGACTAGACACAAAGAACCCTCGCTTGAGCGTAGGAAGCCTCGCTTGAGCCAAGAATGCGAAGCTTCAGGTCTGCAACCTAGAAGCACGCTCGAGCGACATAATGCTCGCTCGAGCGAAGAAACTCAAAACATACACCTCGCTCGCTCGAGCTAAGAAATGCATCTCTCAGGTCCAAAACTAGACGCAGACGCAGATGCAAGCTCGAGCGAATGACCTCTCACTCGAGCCACCAGACACAAAACTCAACTCTCGCTCGAGCGAAGGAACCTTGGCTCGAGCGAAGGATCTAAAACAAAGAGCTCGCTCGAGCGACAAAGTCCTCGCTCGAGCGAAGACACCAAAATCTGGGTAGCAACCATTTGCTCCCAAGCACACCAAACCTGTAACAAATCTGCCCAACACATCCTATAACTCAAAAATAAGGAATTAAAGGATGACAACAAGGTATATACGACAACAAGCTCCACGGAACCTAAGTCCGGATACAACCACCAAATGGGGAAAGACCAGGATCGCTATAATGTTGATCCTTAAGGTCTTGTATCTATTATTTCATAAAAATTGGTTTTTGATGAACTTTCACCACAAAAATGAAGATGTTTTCATTTTTATGCAAAACCCTAGAAATTTGGGATTTTTGGAAAATAAGGAAAATACCTATGAAACTCTTTATCATTTTGTGTCAAGAGGATGAGTGAGAGTAAATCTCATAACATGTTTGGTAAAATGGAAACCTATTTGATGTATGAGACATAAGATGTTATTGTAATATATTGTTAAATGCCTGAACATGTGTTGTTGAAAAGTGGTGAATAATTATGCACCATGGAATATGAAAGTTGTGAAATCTTAGAGATTTATGTTGAAAACATCACACATTGCCTTGAAGAGGCTAACTTCTAGTGATTTGTACATGATGAGAGTTTTTTTTGTTGCATTTAATTGATGACACATGAGTATTTTGTGAAATAGCTTTGAAGGGAAGAAATGAGAAATGAGAGTAATTGATAATGTTGGAGAGATATCTTGAGAATAGAAAATGCTACGAAATGGTATTATTGCATCTTGTTTTCAATTGATCCATTGCCATCATTGTACATCTTTACATGAATTGGAAAAGTGTTTACATTGAGAAAGATTACATTGTAATAAGAATTTTGGAAATGTGTTATGGGGTAAATACGTGGTAAGTCCGGATAGGGGGTGTAGTTGAACTTGATAAGTTGGCCTAAGTGTCAATGGTGAAAGACCAGAAAACCGTGCGGATAGGTGTCGAGCCTTCCGGTTAATACCGGTAAAAATGACAGTTTGGCAGTACTCATAGAGTCTACTTGCAGACACTAGCCTAGGGATTACCAGCGTCGTATTTACCACCTCTATTGGTTAAAATTGGAAGTTTGCTTTTGAAATGTGTTGAGATTGCTAACTTTTATTGACACGAAATTTTCTTTAAGAAAGCATGGCATAGCATGAACATTTGCATTTTTATTGAGATTTGCATAACTGTATATACTTTGTAGAATTCTCTACTGGGCTTTATGTTCACCCCTATGGGACTTTGGTGCAGGTAAAGACGTGGTGATCCCGCCAAGTTGAGGGCACGGATAATTGTAAAGAGTATATAGCTCTTATTTTGTTGTGATCCCTTTGTAAGCCAAGGGCTAATGTATTTGGGTTCGAGAGGCCATTTTGTGTAATCGGGCTATTGCCTTGGAAGATGTAAGCCCTTAAGGGCGTTTTGTTGTTTTGAGAATTGTCGCTTTACATGCTATAGATTCATGTATTCTTTTATGTCGTGAATGTATACCACATGTGGAACCTTTGTATTGAAACCCATTTATTATAAATGTGAAGATGGAAGGATTCTTGTCATTGCGTAATGAATGTTTGTTAATTTGGATAGTTCATGTTGAATCATTTTCGAGGCATTACACTTCACACAAAATATCTTTTAGCAACTTCATAATTAAAGTTTAAATAGCAAATTTATAATATAAAAATATTGTATACAACATAAGCAGAGATATTCATGCCAAAATGACAACCTTTAATAAAAGAATGTTTCTAAATTAGTATCATAACTGAGTAACCTTTTCACTTTATCAAATTTCAAAGCTTCAAGAAATGGTGAATGAACATTTTGGTACAAAAGAGTAATCATCCTAGTTTTATTATAAAAAAAATATTAATCATCCAGTTTAAAATGAAAGAGCCAACCATCAACACACATAGAAAAACAACACAATCCCAACATTTATAATGTGAATTAGTCACTGCAACAAAATCACTCCAACGCTTGAATTTACTTTAAAAAATCAATTAAAAGAAATCATAACAGGAAAAGTCACATCAAAATAACTTTGAAAAACAGAAAAACCAATAAATATGAATTAACAAAAATTGAACATAAAAAAAAAATTTCAATATAACCCTTCTTGATACATATGATCAAGCACCTTTCAATTTAGTTTTCTAGTCTCTTGATTAGTGTATATCATGACTTATGAGTTCACATGCTGCTGCTTAATGAATATGACTATGAATATGAATTGTATCGAAAAAAAAAAAATGAATATGAATTGCTAAGTATAAGAATTCACAAGTTAGCAATAGGTAAGTATAACTTTTCTTTCTTTTCTTTTTTCAATTCAGCAAGAAGAATTTAACAATTTAGATAATACGTAAAAAAAAATGAAAATAAATAATTATATCTAATTTGGAATCCCATTACAGGCAGGCTTATGACAAAAAGCTTTGCCGAGTTAATCATTATACAACAATTTACTAAAGTTGAGGTTTCGCTTTAATTTTTAAGATTTTAAAACAACAGAGGACATGCACTCGAAGTTCTCACTATCATTGTTTTTCTTCAATATACTCATCACAACAAAAGAATGCATTATGAGAAATCCAATAAAAAAATCTAAATACAAAGATGTTACCTTCTGCAATATCATGGACAATTGCCACTTTTATACACCTGAAATTTGAAGGAAAAAAACAACAATAAAAGTCAAAGTCAAAATATATCACTCTAATCGAGTGCCAAGGATTCACAAAAAATAAACCAATTACATGGGATCGAACAATTTATCTTGGTGATGAGAAGAGATCGAACAATTTATGTAAAATAAATTTTTATATTACAATTTATTAGGTAGTGCCTAATGAAACGATTGGAAGGCTTCTTTAAATCCAACAATTAAAAGGCTTAACCATAAAATGAAAATTACCACCACCTCAATAAGATAAAAAAATTGGAATGATTGAAGAGATTGTACTTGAGTGCTCAAAGTTGTGATTTAAAACATTCCTTACAAAAACCATGCTTGTTGTGTAAAAAAAACTTTAAGTAAATAAAAAATTAAAAAATAAAAATCAAACTAACATTAAACAATCAAGGGTGAGTTAAGTCAATTTTTCCAAATGAAAACAACTTTTTCATTATCATATTAACAATTAACAAAAGGATCAAGAGAAACATAAACACACCAGTCCATTAATTCATTAAATATGTAAATTGAAAACCATTACCTAATCACAAACATAAACATTAAGATAGACATTACAGTTTGTGCGAGAATATGTATGAATTGTGTTTGGTAAGCAGACATTATATCCAAATCATCACCCACCCTCATCCAATCAAACCACCAATCAGATGGTTGCAGTTGAGAATCAAATAGAAAACTTCCAAGAAAGAAAAGGAAAGAAGCAAATTGATATGTACACAGTTCCCCTAATATATTCTCTGCCACTGGGAATCCTTAAACCAGTTGATTGATCAAATGTAAAATTAACCGTAAGGATAGATATGTGATTTTTTTAAAAAAATTATAGTCCATAACTACACAACTGAGTGAGGAATAAGCTTGTGAAATAGGAAAACTTTGTCAAGCCAAAATATTGGTTCTACCTATTGGCAATATAACTTAGGTTTTTGCTTAATGTTGCCCCTCAGCCAAAATATTGGTTCTGCCACTAAACCCATTAGCAATTTAATTTAATTTAATTTAATTATGAGGCTAGGCTTGATTGTTCTAATGCTATGTCTTGTGAAGGATAATATATTGAAACTATAATAGAAATATAAAATTAGAATAAACAACACTAAGAACAAAGAGACTACCATTATGTTTAGGGACCAAGTTTAAAACTGTCACGACCCAAACCCGCCCTTATGGGTTTAGCACCGTAACCGGCCAGTAATCAGAGATTACCGAAGGCCTGCTTAACAGTAATACAGTAAATCAGAGTACAGGGGCCTGGCGGAAGCCAATACAGTAAATAAACAATGTCCAATGAGCTGTGACAGTCTGTATGCCCAAAAGACTTTTCATACATACATGGATATATATATACAGTGCAGAACAGTATGTACAACATTTATAATCATTCAGAGCAGGGACCTAATCCCTATAAAACAGTACAGTAACAGTCTATACAGTCTACAAAATAGTTACAGAGACAGACGGGGAAAATTAAAACACCCCTAAGCCATAGCTTGATAGGCTCGGAACCTCGCAGTAAGGCACAGTGGTTAGCTTGACAAAACTAGAGCTTACCCCGACGCTTCTAGCCGCGGTCTGGTGCTTGTACACCTACATATATATATGAGCAGTGAGCTAAAGCCCAGTGAATAACACAATGCGTAAAGAGGTTTAGAATGAATATCCTTACAGTAATGAAAACAGTTCATTAAATCAGTATTTCAGTCATTTAGTCGGTACAGTCATATGTGGTACATCCATTAGCATAACAGTACAGTAAACAGTAGGTCTTGAAAGACCGAACAGTCAATGATGGCCATCAATCAGTAAACAGTAGTGGTTCCAACAAGGGAACCGACAGAGATCTCTGTAACAGTAACAGTCAGTAACAGTAGTTGCTAAGGATGCCATAATACAGTTCAGAATAGAGGACATACATTCATTCTATTAATAGTATCAATTCAGAAACAGTACAGTTCAATTGTTCAGAAGATAATCATTTTTGAACATATCTTTACACAGTTGTTACTCACAGAGTTCTGGGCTACAGTTAGGGTAGAGCGCGTCCCCTGTCGCCAACCCTACACAGTTTACAGATTGAACACACACTAAGCTACACAGTTGGGAAAGATAATAACTTAATCCCTATCTTGACTCGGTGTGGTTCTATATCTATATCCTCATTAAGATGCCTTAAACTAGGCCTAAGAATGCCTAGGATGAAATGAGGATGCAAAGATGCACTTTAGAAGCATTTTCAGAAAACAGGGGTCCCGCTCGAGCATAGGTTAATCTGCTCGAGCGGACATGCAGACAAATAATTTCGCTCGAGCGTAGACTTACCCGCTCGAGCGTAATGCAAAACAGTCAAAAGTGCTAGATAGGTGAAATTCACGCTCGATTGGGCGCTCGACTCCCGCTCGAGCGTAATACACAAGGTCCCGCTCGAGTGTAAATTACCCCGCTCGAGCTGACTCAAAAACAGAACAAAATACTGGGAGCACGATTTCCACGCTCGAGCGCCAGTCACCCCGCTCGAGCGTGAGTTCAAAATCTAGAATTCCCAGATTCGAACCTCAAGCTCAAAATCAAGTTAAATGTATCAAATTTGATTCCTTTGGGCCCACGTCCTGGAAAACACTTCAAAACTCATAGTTAAACAGGATTCAAGGCTCAATTTGTAAAATCAAAGCCCAAAGGAAGATCAATTAAACTCATTTTCAAACCAAACTTCAAGAACATAATCCAAGCATGACATGCATGAGTTAAAACCACTTCAAAGCTTCAATGCTAGCTCCAATGAGCCAATTGTTCCAAAAAAACAAGATGAAAACATGGACTTAACATAACTATGAGCATGCATGCATGAATTAAGCTATAATTCAACAATTAAGAGCCATAACTTGGCTCTAGACTTCAACTTGCTCTAAAACCATGCAAGAATCAATTGAATTCACAAACAAGAGGGTAGTTACACTACCTTAGGTCTCCAAACACAAGAATAGAAGCTCAATTTTTTGCAATTATCTTCCAAATCTCCTAAGCTTCCTAGCAGATTCAAGATGAAAACACTCTAACTCCCTATTCTCTCTCTCTAGTCGGTTTGCTTCTCAAATGTGGCTGAACAAATGTTGTATCTGAGTGTAATAAGGCTCAACATATTAATAAACAAAGGCCCCACTAGATGGCATTTAAGTAATAAGTCCAACTCTTATAATTCTTTACCATTTAATCTAATTTAATCATACCAAAACGCATTTCAGATAAATACATCATTAAATCACATAAATTCTACTGATCATGAAACACTAATCAATTTCTGGTTCAGCCGCCGATAAGGCCTTCAATTTGCAGTTTAAACATAAAAACATAAACAGATAATCAAACAGTCAAACATATAGACAATGCATTTAAACAGATACAGTCAATCAATCAGTTTCAGATTTCAGTCAGTCAGTTCAGTATTTCAATCAATTCAATTACTTTTCATAATCAGTCTCAGTTTAGCAGTAATTGGTAGTTTATTGGTAAACAGTGGAAAGGGTTGTTACAGTCTCCCTTCCTTAAATAGAGTTTAGTCCTCTAAACTCGAGTTACCTTCGTTCTGGAAGAAAACAGGATTCAGTGGAAACAGTTCAGGATATCTTTTAGCCATGTCATCTTCCCTTTCCCAAGTGGCATACATGCCACCATGGTTTTGCCAGTCGACTTTCACTAACGGAATCTCTTTGTTTCTCAACTTCTTGATCCGTCTGTTTACAATCTGAATAGGCCATTCCTCGTAAGTGTAGTCATCACTCAGCACTACACGAGTAGGCTTTATCACATGGAAAGGATCCCGGAGGTAATCCCTCAACATAGAAATGTGGAAGACGTTGTGTATATGCTCCATTTCAGGAGGAAGCGCAACTTGATATGCCACCGGATTGATTTTCTCAATAATTTCATACGGTCCTACATATCTTGGTGTTAACTTGCCTTTGACTCCAAAACGAGTCTGGCCTTTCATCGGTGTCACTTTCACAAATACGTGATCACCTATTTCATATTCTCTGTCTCGTCTTCTGACATCAGCATAACTTTTCTTTCTACTCTGTGCAGTTTTCAGTCTCTGTTGCATCAGTTTCACTTTCTCAGTCGTTTCATATACAATCTCGAGCCCAAGCAAAGGCCCATCTCCAATTTCTGCCCAGCAAATCGGAGATCTACATTTTCTGCCATATAATGCCTCGAAAGGCGCCATACCAATACTTGAATGGTAACTGTTGTTGTAGGTGAACTCGGCTAAGGGCAAATGACTTTCCCAGTTTCCCTGAAAATCAAGGACACACATTCTCAGTAAATCTTCCAGGGTCTGGATGGTCCTTTCTGACTGGCCCTCTGTCTGAGGATGATAAGCACTACTCAGTCTCAATTCAGTACCCAATGCAGTCTATAGGCTTTTCCAAAATCTCGATGTAAACTTCGAATCTCTGTCAGAAACAATGGACACATGCACTCCATGCAGTCTAACAATTTCATCAATATAAATTACAGCCAATTTGTCTGCATTATAAATTGTTTTGATAGGTAAGAAGTGAGCATATTTAGTCAGTCTATCAACAATAACCCAAATTGAGTCCATACCTTTACTGGAGCGAGGCAATCCCACAATAAAATCCATGGTGACATGTTCCCATTTCCACTCCGGTATGGGTAAGGGCTGCAATAAGTCTGCGGGTCGTTGATGCTCGGCTTTAACTTGTTGGCAATGAAGACATTTTGATACAAAATCGGCAATTTCTTTCTTCATTCCTGGCCACCAAAAATTTAGTTTCAAATCTTGGTACATTTTTGTATTCCCTGGATGGATAGACAGTTTTGAATTGTGGCCTTCTTGCAGAACTCTTCTTTTCAGTTCAGTATCATTCAGTACACACAGTCTTTTTTGAAATTTCAGTATATTATTTTCAAATTTGAAACTCGGTCTTGGTTTAGTTTCCCTTTCTTCGATGATCTTCTTCAAGAAGTCATTCGATTGTTGTTTCTCTTTAATTTCTTCAACCAGTGTCGGTTGAGCAGAAATAGCAGCTATTGTTCCACCTTGTTCTCGCAAAGCAATTTCAATTTCAAAATTTTCAAGGTCACAAAGCAATTCTTTCTGCTCGGTGAGCAAACAGGCTAAATTTCCAATCGATTTCCGGCTCAATGCATCGGCAACGGTGTTGGCTTTTCTCGGATGGTACAAAATCTGTAGGTCATAATCTTTAATCAGTTCTAGCCATCTCTGCTGTCTCATATTCAATTCTTTCTGTGTGAAGAAGTATTTCACACTCTTGTGATCTGTATACACCTCATATGTCGCCCCATACAGGTAGTGACGCCAGATTTTCAATGCAAATACCACTGCGGCAAGTTCCAAGTCATGGGTTGGGTAATTCTTTTCGTGCGGTCTCAGTTGTCGGGAAGCATAAGCAATAACTCTCCCATTCTGCATTAAAACACATCCCAAACCCTTATAAGAAGTATCACTAAATACAGTAAAACCATCCGTACCTGAAGGTAGGGTAAGAATCGGTGCGGTTACAAGTCGAGTTTTCAACTCTTGGAATGTTGATTCCCTTTGGTCAGTCCAGTCAAATGATATCCCCTTTTGAGTTAACTGAGTCAACGGTAAGGCAATTTTGGAGAAATCTTTGACAAATCTTTTGTAATAACCAGCCAAACCCAAAAAGCTCCGGACTTCTGTCACATTTGTTGGTCTAGGCCAGTTTACTACAGCTTCAATTTTCTGCGGATCAAAAGAAATTCCATCTTTGCTAACAACATGCCCCAAAAACATAACATGATCAAGCCAAAATTCGCATTTAGACAGTTTAGCATAAAGTTTCTGTTCTCTTAGGGTCTGTAAGGCAAGTCTCAGATGATGTTCATGTTCTTCTATACTTTTGGAGTAAATCAGTATGTCATCAATGAATACAACAATAAAGTCATCAAGGTATGGTTTAAAGATTCTGTTCATGAGGTCCATAAATGCAGCAGGTGCATTGGTAACTCCGAAAGGCATAACTAAAAATTCGTAATGTCCATACCTCGTTCGAAAAGCAGTTTTGTCAATGTCTTCTGGTTTAACTTTCAATTGATGGTATCCTGATCTGAGGTCGATCTTAGAGAACACTTGAGCACCCTGTAACTAATCAAATAAGTCATCAATATGTGGCAATGGGTATTTATTTTTCACAGTTACCTTATTCAGTTCACGGTAGTCAACACACAGTCTCAGTGAGTCGTCTTTCTTTTTCACAAACAAAACAGGTGCACCCCATGGTGAGGTACTAGGCCTGATGAACTTTTTTTCTAACAGTTCTTGCAGTTGCACTTTCAATTCTTTCAGTTCAGTTGGAGCCATTCGATAAGGAGCTTTAGATACTAGCTGTGTTCCCGGAATCACATCAACGGTAAATTCAATCTCCCTGTCAATCAAATCCCCTGGCAGATTATCTAGAAAAACATATGGGAATTCTCTGACTATAGGAATATTGTTCACGTTAGCATTATCATCAGTAGATATAGTCAATACAGAACAAAGATACCCTTTCCACCCATTTCTAATCAATTTACAAGCTTTCACAGATGAAATCAAATACGGAGGAGGAACTACTCCACTTCCATTAAACACAAATTCGGGTAAACCCAGTGGACGGAAAACTACTTGTTTCGTTACACAGTCTATGGTAGCATGGTATTTTGTTAACCAGTCCATTCCCAATATTACATCAAAATGATCAATATTCAGTGGCAGTAAATGTAGAGACCCTAATTTTTGTAATTACCATTAAATCCCTAACCTTGAGTTTATTTCAATAAAGCCCTTGAATTTTTGCTTAATTGCATTTTAAACCCTAGAATCGGGAAGCATCGCGGATTAATTCGAGTAAACCCTAATCGATTCCGTAAATTAATAATCACCTTTAAAACCATATTATTAGTTATTAGACCCTATCATTAGATATTAATCACTCTAAAATTTTAATTCCCGGTAATGCCGTTTTTGCTCGGTTTCTCGCCTTTGTTTGCGCTTTAATTTAACAGGATCCAAATTTATTATTTTAACTATTTTCTAATGTTAGTATATTAATAACATATGTCAAGGTTTCATAAATTTAGACTTGGTCCCTATATACTTTTATTTTATTTCATTCCAACCCTTAATTGTAATATTTTATTAATTAATGTACTTGTATTATATTATGTTTATAAATGCAAATATCTCATAAAAATATCTTTTATATATATATATGTGTGTGTGTGTGTGTGTGTGTCTTGGAGCCCAAGTTGTTGACCATGTGATGGATGAAAAGGGCCATAATGGCAACTTTGACAATATGCACTTATAAAACTTGGTCCCTAAGAAACATTCCCAATCTTTTCTCTCTCTCTATATATATATATATGCACACTTCTCCCGCCTCATTATATACATTTTCAGCCATTCACTAGAGGAGTGAGAGAGAGTGATCTTGGAAAAAAAAGAGAGAGGGAGAGAGGGAGAGAGAAGAGGAGAAAAAAAGGAAGAATTGTGTTGGTCTTGTACAACAAAGGTAAACATACAACATCTCTTCTCTCAAGTTCTCTTGCCACTTGTTTTTCCCCTCCTAATACATGCTATTTGTATATATTTGTTGTAGTCTAGGCCTACACACTTGTATAAGGGTGTATTAATCAAGAAATGGTGTGCTTCTCTTTCTTTCTTAAATTTCCAGCAGCAAATCTTTTCCCTCTCTTGAATTTATTTTCCTATCAAAACTCCATAAACTCAAAATCTGTTTTTATAGTACAATATTTGGTATGTCTAGAGTATGTGGTAATTTTTTTAGGTCCTAAGGATGCGTTTTCATAACCTAAACAATTTTTCTAAGTTTGTTACTCGCTGAACCAGAAAAATAGTCAACTTTATCTATTTTTAGAAATTCCAGAAAAATAATCTTGAGCCCAATTTTATGTCAAAATCTTAATCTTGGTGTTATATTTTAACTAAAATTTGTTTGAACTCAAGAGAGTGAGGGGTTTGAGAGAAAAACCGATTTGCATAACGATCAACGAATCTGGACAGATCTTGGTAATTCTGAATTATCTTAAAATATAAATTACCTATCCTACTTTCGTAAATTGAGTTTGAAACTAGACTTATTTATCTACAAACTCACACGAGGGCAGGTCTTTAGGGCCAATAAAACTATTTTTTGCATAGTTATTTTCGAACTGGTTCAAATCTGGAAATCTGGGAATTTATGTTAATATGCTCTTATTTTGTTTGCAACTCTTATATTCTATGCTTCTTGAATGTTTTAGTCTCGATATGTAATCTACGATAAATAGTAAATTTGCTTTACCATGAATAAATTACTTGTTGTTTAGTTTGGATTCGTAATTATACTGACCATGCTTTGCTATAATTGAGAACATAATGCACTTAATAGAGGGGAAATCAAATGGGATGGTAATGGGTTGCGATCATTGTATTAAATTTTATGAGATAATGAACGATGGATTCAAGAGTATGATATAGTGGAATGTATTCCATTTTTGTGAAGTCTTGCGCAAGTGTGTTTCCGAACCCTAACATGGCACGGGAGGTATTCTGGTTGCTTAACGGAAATGGGAGGCATAAGGGTGGCAGTGAGGGTCTCACACAGGGAGAGTATCCCTGGAAGCCCGTTTCCTTGGGGCAGACCGTGATGTCACCACTTGGGTATGTAACCTAGGTGCGTGGGCATCATTGGTAATTGTGCGGTAAGTGACGTACTGGTATTGTATTAACCAAGGGGGAGTCAGAATTGCCCGTGGCCAGAGTTAGTGGTTGGGTAGGAACGGCATTCCGCAGGGAGTTGCCTAGAACTAACTAAAATTGACTATTATTCATGAGAAGTGAAATTTAATTATAAGCTCTACTTAATTATTGCTTTCATTGTATGTTATAATCATGCCGTTATGTTCTTGTGTATTTGGAATGGGAAAAGGGTCGGGGTGTGTATGTTTACTGGGCATTCCAAGCTCATGGCGTTTTATGCCAGGTGAAGGCGAGTTTTACACCAAGAACAGAATCCCTAAAAGCTTTGTGGAACCGTGGCTGTCTTAGAAATTAGATTGCATATTTTCTGTATTTTGGATAATCTTTTTGTATCAAGGAACCGATATGTATCTAAAGACTTGAAGTATTTTATCTGTAACTATTATTAATATTTTATTTTAGTGTAACTATTTGTATTTTGTGCTTAAAAATGATGTGTATCCTCTAGCTAAACCCCGGTGCATCGTTGTATTATATTATCAAAATTTGGGGCGTCACAACTTGGTATTAGAGCTTAGGTTCAACTCTCACCCACGCGTTCCGACTTGCAATTAGAAACAACCTTGCTACCGACTATATTACATTATGATAACACTACTTAGTCTAGAAACTAGAAGATGTCAAAAAATTAAAATTTTCTCAACCAACCCTAGGACGTTTCTTCGAATTTCGGGCATGGCAACATTGATTCGTGAAAGCATGTAGCCAGGCGTTGACGATTCTACTATTGGTACCAAGTGCTGAAGAAAGCCTTTTAGACAAGGGTAGTGGAACTAGAATTTCATAATAAAGAAAGGAAAGGTTAGATTCAATCAGCGAACCGAAACATGAAGTTGCCTAGAGCGATCGAGAGTGGTGATGGAGTCGATGGTTGAGTAAGACTACCTTAGGTGCTTATTAAGTGTTACTTGGATTATGTTTCGAGTAGAGCATTTCACTTTAGTAATTTCCTTGACTAACCGCATTAACAAAACCCTAACCTGCACTTAACTGCGCATTTGGCAGATGGTGAACCATACAAGAGCAAACAAATACGTAGGAAACAACAACGCTACCAACCACAATGATGATGCCAATATAAACAGCAATGCGGCACCTAGGGTCAACAATCACGATCATGCGCCTACATCCGCTGCCAACTTACCCGAGAATGTTGGAAATCAAATTTTGGAAGAATTAGGAAGGTTGAGGAAAACGCGTCAGAATGAGAGGACACATCTATTCTCCGAGTTTCGCAAACAGAGACCGCCGATCTTCATTGGCGAACCTGATCCTAAAATTGCTGAAAATTGGATTCGACAAATTGAAAAGATGTTCAACACGATGGGAATAACTGAACACATTGATAGGATTGATCTAGCAGTTTACCAACTAGAAGGGGAAGCAGACCATTGGTGGGCCTTGATTCGGGAATCCAGGGACATCACCGCAATGACGTGGGCGCAGTTTAAGGAGTTATTTTTGAGGAAGTACTTTCCAAACACAGTCAAACAAGAAAGAATTCATGAATTTCTGAACCTAGAACAAGGCGCAATGACGGTGACCCAATACGTGGCAAAGTTTGAGGAGTTGGCGCGTTATGCGACTCGATACGTAGAAAACGATGAAGACAAAGCACGAAAATTTGAATGGGGTCTAGACCCTACAATTCAAGGAAGAGTTTTGCCTATGCGACTTCCCACTTTTGCAGATGTGGTTGACACAACACTTGATTCAGAACGGGAGGTGGCAGATTCCAAGAGGATTCGGAGTTTGAGGAAAGAAAATAATCATTCCAATGTGGGACCCGAAAGAAATAGTCGAAGGCATGTAGCACGGAAGCCATATTCTAGGGAACCCCAACAACCCCAACAATCGCAGCAGCAAAATTTAAAGGAGAGTTTTCAGACAAGGCCAGCTGGGTTGATCCAGTGCTATCATTGTCAACAGATGGGACACAGGAGGTTTGAATGCCCCCAATTGGCCGGAAATCGAGGAGAGAGCTCGAGAGCAAATACGTAGGTTATTGGCGGGCAGCAACCATGGGTAACTAACTCGGGAGCTACTAGGCAACAAAATTACAAGGCGGGGAGCAATCAGAAATCTGGGCCGGTTAATAATCAAAGGCCAACAGGCAGAATATTTACGCTGCAAGGAGAAGAAAATGAACATCTCACTAAGTAGTATCTTGAGGAAGAGCAGTGCACCACATATGAACCCAAGGGACCGCAGTACGAGCCATGGCTAACTTAGGAAAAATATAACTAGGATATTAGTTATAACTCTTTTGGCTGACCTTTTGTAAAATATATATAGACGATGTAAATTTCCTTTTGTGAATATAGTTTTAGAACTCTTGAGTACATGCTTTATTCATCGTATTCTTTCGTCTTTACTATGTGGATGCAAACCTTTAAGAATTATTTATGCGTTTGATTTTCAATCTCTAAGGCATGAATAGGTCCAAATATAAAATCATCTTGGACACAGATTGACTGTTTGTACACCAATCGTGATCGATGACAACTAGAAGAATGAGATGAGTTACACATTCATTGGGACGCTTTTATTGTTTAAGGGGGATAGACCAACTTCCCCGGTTATCACAAATCAACGAACGTAATGACACCAAAAATCGAGAGAACGATCATCAGGATACATTCATAGTGAGTACGTGGACTACCACATCAGAAATTGGCAATAGGGGTTCTCACAATGAAGCAACGACATCATTACCTATACAACGGGTAGTTTAAAATTTTTGCGATTAAAATACGTTGTCAGAATCTACTTGGAAGCACAATGAGGCAATGCGGGTAAATTATCCACAACTTTTCGACGGCTTAAAATTTCGAGGACGGAATTTGTTTAAGGGGGATAGGTTGTAGAGACCCTAATTTTTGTAATTACCATTAAATCCCTAACCTTGAGTTTATTTCAATAAAGCCCTTGAATTTTTACTTAATTGCATTTTAAACCCTAGAATCGGGAAGCATCGCGGATTAATTCGAGTAAACCCTAATCGATTCCGTAAATTAATAATCACCTTTAAAACCATATTATTAGTTATTAGACCCTATCATTAGATATTAATCACTCTAAAATTTTAATTCCCGGTAATGCCGTTTTTGCTCGGTTTCTCGCCTTTGTTTGCGCTTTAATTTAACAGGATCCAAATTTATTATTTTAACTATTTTCTAATGTTAGTATATTAATAACATATATCAAGGTTTCATAAATTTAGACTTGGTCCCTATATACTTTTATTTTATTTCATTCCAACCCTTAATTGTAATATTTTATTAATTAATGTACTTGTATTATATTATGTTTATAAATGCAAATATCTCATAAAATATCTTTTATATATATATATATATGTGTGTGTGTGTGTGTGTGTCTTGGAGCCCAAGTTGTTGACCATGTGATGGATGAAAAGGGCCATAATGGCAACTTTGACAATATGCACTTATAAAACTTGGTCCCTAAGAAACATTCCCAATCTTTTCTCTCTCTCTATATATATATATGAACACTTCTCCCGCCTCATTATATACATTTTCAGCCATTCACTAGAGGAGTGAGAGAGAGTGATCTTGGAAAAAAAAGAGAGAGGGAGAGAGGGAGAGAGAAGAGGAGAAAAAAAAGGAAGAATTGTGTTGGTCTTGTACAACAAAGGTAAACATACAACATCTCTTCTCTCAAGTTCTCTTACCACTTGTTTTTCCCCTCCTAATACATGCTATTTGTATATATTTGTTGTAGTCTAGGCCTACACACTTGTATAAAGGTGTATTAATCAAGAAATGGTGTGCTTCTCTTTCTTTCTTAAATTTCCAGCAGCAAATCTTTTCCCTCTCTTGAATTTATTTTCCTATCAAAACTCCATAAACTCAAAATCTGTTTTTATGGTACAATATTTGGTATGTCTAGAGTATGTGGTAATTTTTTTAGGTCCTAAGGATGCGTTTTCATAACCTAAACAATTTTTCTAAGTTTGTTACTCGCTGAACCAGAAAAATAGTCAACTTTATCTATTTTTAGAAATTCCAGAAAAATAATCTTGAGCCCAATTTTATGTCAAAATCTTAATCTTGGTGTTATATTTTAACTAAAATTTGTTTGAACTCAAGAGAGTGAGGGGTTTGAGAGAAAAACCGATTTGCATAACGATCAACGAATCTGGACAGATCTTGGTAATTCTGAATTATCTTAAAATATAAATTACCTATCCTACTTTCGTAAATTGAGTTTGAAACTAGACTTATTTATCTACAAACTCACATGAGGGCAGGTCTTTAGGGCCAATAAAACTATTTTTTGCATAGTTATTTTCGAACTGGTTCAAATCTGGAAATCTGGGAATTTATGTTAATATGCTCTTATTTTGTTTGCAACTCTTATATTCTATGCTTCTTGAATGTTTTAGTCTCGATATGTAATCTATGATAAATAGTAAATTTGCTTTACCATGAATAAATTACTTGTTGTTTAGTTTGGATTCGTAATTATACTGACCATGCTTTGCTATAACTGAGAACATAATGCACTTAATAGAGGGGAAATCAAATGGGATGGTAATGGGTTGCGATCATTGTATTAAATTTTATGAGATAATGAACGATGGATTCAAGAGTATGATATAGTGGAATGTATTCCATTTTTGTGAAGTCTTGCGCAAGTGTGTTTCTGAACCCTAACATGGCACGGGAGGTATTCTGGTTGCTTAACGGAAATGGGAGGCATAAGGGTGGCAGTGAGGGTCTCACACAGGGAGAGTATCCCTGGAAGCCCGTTTCCTTGGGGCAGACCGTGATGTCACCACTTGGGTATGTAACCTAGGTGCGTGGGCATCATTGGTAATTGTGCGGTAAGTGACGCACTGGTATTGTATTAACCAAGGGGGAGTCAGAATTGCCCGTGGCCAGAGTTAGTGGTTGGGTAGGAACGGCATTTCGCGGGGAGTTGCCTAGAACTAACTAAAATTGACTATTATTCATGAGAAGTGAAATTTAATTATAAGCTCTACTTAATTATTGCTTTCATTGTATGTTATAATCATGCCGTTATGTTCTTGTGTATTTGGAATGGGAAAAGGGTCGGGGTGTGTATGTTTACTGGGCATTCCAAGCTCATGGCGTTTTATGCCAGGTGAAGGCGAGTTTTACACCAAGAACAGAATCCCTAAAAGCTTTGTGGAACTGTGGCTGTCTTAGAAATTAGATTGCATATTTCCTGTATTTTGGATAATCTTTTTGTATCAAGGAACCGATATGTATCTAAAGACTTGAAAAATTTTATCTGTAACTATTATTAATATTTTATTTTAGTGTAACTATTTGTATTTTGTGCTTAAAAATGATGTGTATCCTCTAGCTAAACCCCGGTGCATCGTTGTATTATATTATCAAAATTTAGGGCGTCACAGTAAATCAATATACAGAGGTGCATCTCCAACAATAATTTCACAAGCAGGGTACATATATGCACAAGTCATGGATCCCCCAACGGGTGATGATACAGCTAACAGATAATTCATGGGTTTTAATGGTCTATTCAGTTTTCGCGAAAAAGCATGCGACACATATAAATGCGTAGACCCTGAATCAATCAGTACATAAGCATTTTGAGTACAAATAGAGAGAATACCTGACACAATGGTCTTGATATTCTGCACATCTCCCGGTACTAGGGAGAACACTCAGCCTTGCCTCATGGGCTCTTTCCCGGTAGCTTTGGGGTTCGGTTTTGGTTCAATAGTTGATGCTGCCACGCTTGGTGTAGCTTTACTATTGGCTTGTGGAGTAGAGGGGCAGTCTTTAACCATGTGGCCCACCTTGCCACACCTGTAACAGGCTCCAGATATTTTGTAACAGACCCTTTTGTGCTTCTTGCCACACTCAGAATAGGGTGGTATGAAACCACTCCCTTGGCTGGGGCTAGTTGTTGACCCCGTATTCTGTTTCTTGTTCAATGGGTTATGCTTGCCTTTCTTGAATTTGAAACCCTGCCTTTTACCACGCCATTCAGACGCTGGTGTTTCAGTTTTCAGTGCCTCGATGTTCGATTCAGCCATCAAAGCTCGGTCAAGAACATTTACATAATTCAGTAATTTCATAACATTTATTCTGTCGAGTATTGCAACATTAAGGCCGCTTTCAAACTTTCTGGCCTTCTTATAATCAGTGTCCACCATGTGTGGTGCATATCTAGCAAGCTCGGTGAACTTTGTTTCATATTCAGCAACGGACATTGTGCCCTGTCTCAGCTGTTCAAATTCAGTTACCTTTCTGTCCCTAACACACTGAGGGAAGTACTTTTCAAAGAAGGCTCCTTTGAATTGAGCCCAAGTCATAACAGTGTTGTCACCACGGATAAGCATCCACCACCTTCTAGCCTCTTCTTGTAAGGTGAAGGTAGCTAACAGTACTTTGTGTGCTTCAGAGCACGGAAACACCTCAAATAACTTTTCAGTCTCAAGAACCCATGCTTCAGCTTTTAACGATTCAAGGCCTCCCTGAAAGGACGGCGGTTTCATTTTATTGAACTTTTGGGTGAGAGCAATTATGTCCCCATCATTAACATTCACATTCTGTTCCGGCTGTACCGGAGGAGGAGGTGGGGGCTGTTGATTCTGTTGTTGATCTAGTCTTTCAGTTATTAGTTCTATCATTCTTTCTAGTCTTGTCATTCTTACCTCAGAAGATGAGGATTCAGATTCACTTACAGTCCTTGCATTATCCATTTCACTATAGACAGTTATAACAGTTATCAACATAGGCAGTCATTTGTTTAAACAGATTAATACATTAGCATATATTCAGTCATGTCATAGCCACACACTTATCATGCTCATGTAATGTCCTAATTGCTTTTCTAGGACATACTATAACTCATTTGGACACGTGTGTGCGGTATAACTCGTGGTAAGTATCGCTTTGATACCACTCTATCACAACCCAAACCCGCCCCTATGGGTTTAGCACCGTAACCGGCCAGTAATCCGAGATTACTGAAGGCCTGCTTAACAGTAATATAGTAAATTAGAGTACAGGGGCCTGGCAGAAGCCAATACAGTAAATAAACAATGTCCAATGAACTGTGATAGTCTGTATGCCAAAAAGACTTTTCATACATACATACATATATATATATATACAGTACAGAACAGTATGTACAACATTTATAATCATTCAGAGCAGGGACCTAATCCCTATAAAACAGTACAGTAACAGTCTATACAGTCTACAAAACAGTTACAGAGACAGACGAGGGAAATTAAAACACCCCTAAGCCATAGCTTGACAGGCTCGGAACCTCGCAGTGAGGCACAGTGGTTGGCTTGACAAAACTGGAGCTTACCCCGACGCTTCTTGCCACGGTCTGGTGCCTGTACACCTACATATATCTATGAGCAGTGAGCTAAAACCCAGTGAATAACACAATGCGTAAAGAGGTTTAGAATGAATGTCCTTACAGTAATGAAAACAGTTCATTAAATCAGCATTTTAGTCGTTCAGTCGGTACAGTCGTATGTGGTACATCTATTAGCATAACAGTACAGTGAACAGTAGGTCTTGAAAGACCGAACAGTCAATGATGGCCATCAATCAGTAAACAGTAGTGGTTCCAACAAGGGAACCGACAGAGATCTCTGTAACAGTAACAGTCAGTAGCAGTAGTTGCTAAGGATGCCACAATACAGTTCAGAATAGAGGACATACATTCATTCTATTAACAGTATCAATTCAGAAACAGTACAGTTCAATTGTTCAAAAGATAATCATTTTTGAACATATCTTTACACAGTTGTTACTCACAGAGTTCTGGGCTACAGTTAGGCTAGAGCGCGTCCCCTGTCGCCAACCCTACACAGTTTACAGATTGAACACACACTAAGCTACACAGTTGGGAAAGATAATAACTTAATCCCTATCTTGACTCGGTGTGGTTCTATATCTATATCCTCATTAAGATGCCTTAAACTAGGCCTAAGAATGCCTAGGATGAAATGAGGATGCAAAGATGCACTTTAGAAGCATTTTCAGAAAATAGGGGTCCCGCTCGAGCGTAGGTTAATCCGCTCGAGCGGACATGCAGACAAATAATTCCGCTCGAGCGCGGACTTACCCGCTCGAGCGTAATGCAAAACAGTCAAAAGTGCTAGATAGGTGAAATTCACACGCGATTGGGCGCTCGACACCCGCTAGAGCGTAATACACAAGGTCCCGCTCGAGCGTAAATTACCCCGCTCGAGCTGACTCAAAAACAAAACAAAATGCTGGGAGCACGATTTCCACGCTCGAGCGCCAGTCACCCTGCTCGAGCGTGAGTTCAAAATCTAGAATTCCTAGATTCGAACCTCAAGCTCAAAATCAAGTTCAAATGTATCAAATTCGATTCCTTTGGGCCCATATCCTGGAAAACACTTCAAAACTCATAGTTAAACAGGATTCAAGGCTCAATTTGTAAAATCAAAGCCCAAAGGAAGATCAATTAAACTTATTTTCAAACCAAACTTCAAGAACATAATCCAAGCATGACACGCATGAGTTAAAACCACTTCAAAGCTTCAATGCTAGCTCCAATGAGCCAATTGTTCCAAAAAAACAAGATGAAAACATGGACTTAACATAACTATGAGCATGCATGCATGAATTAAGCTATAATTCAACAATTAAGAGCCATAACTTGGCTCTAGACTTCAACTTGCTCTAAAACCATGCAAGAATCAATTGAATTCATAAACAAGAGGGTAGTTACACTACCTTAGGTCTCCAAACACAAGAATAGAAGCTCAATTTTTTGCAATTATCTTCCAAATCTCCTAAGCTTCCTAGCAGATTCAAGATGAAAACACTCTAACTCCCTATTCTCTCTCTCTAGTCGGTTTGCTTCTCAAATGTAGCTAAACATATGTTGTATCTGAGTGTAATAAGGCTCAACATATTAATAAACAAAGGCCCCACTAGATGGCATTTAAGTAATAAGTCCAACTCTTATAATTCTTTACCATTTAATCTAATTTAATCATACCAAAACGTATTTCAGATAAATACATCATTAAATCACATAAATTCTACTGATCGTGAAACACTAATCAATTTCTGGTTCGGCCGCCGATAAGGCCTTCAATTTGCAGTTTAAACATAAAAACATAAACAGATAATCAAACAGTCAAACAGATAGACAATGCATTTAAACAGATACAGTCAATCAATCAGTTTCAGATTTCAGTCAGTCAGTTCAGTATTTCAATCAGTTCAATTACTTTTCATAATCAGTCTCAGTTTAGCAGTAATCGGTAGTTTATCGGTAAACAGTGGTGAGGGTTGTTACAAAAACATTAACCAGCTTTTAGGAAGAATTGTCTCAGTTTATGGGTGGTGCTACATTTCCTCAAAGCAAAGGAACAAGGAGGAGGATGTGCTCCTAGTATTACTTGATCTACCCACTTGGCATTTATTGGGTTACTAAGTGGAATAAATGATCTTTGATAAAATCAAAGAATCCCAAAATCAACTCAACAAAAGAAATTGACTTCAAGCAAGTGACTCAATGTAAATATTATATTTAGTACAACTCTCTACATGAGAACCCCAAAATCATAAAGAAATAACAAATATCACATGAAATAGAATGAACAAACTAGAGATTAAAATTCCTCATTTATGTATGTAATAACAAATTAGATCGAAATTACCATAGAACATACCATAGAACTTATCCTAACTTAGTGTGCGTATGGTTGAGGAAAAAAAGTAAAAAATAGAAATTACCATAGAACTTATCCTAGCTTAGTGTCGTCGGATGATCTCACTCCAGTTGTCTGCAAAATTGAACCGTTGTAATGGTGGATTAGTAGTGGACAACACACACTATCACACAATGGTTTCTCTTTTTAATAGACAATGGCATTGTCAAATGAGAAAAAAATAACAACGAAAATGAGTAAGCTTAACAACGTATTAATCGGAGAGCCGATCACCATGGGTCCATTACCACCATGGATCTTCTTAATTATAGCAACTAATGCTTTCCTTTCAGCAAAACCAACTAAAATCTGAGTGTGAGAGTACAATCTAACAAACAATCAAAGTAAAATACCTTTTTGGAGTCTAGTTGAAGATTGACGATGGTTGAGTACCGAGTAGGCATCACTCTAAGATAGACTTTAATAAACAAAAGCAACTTACTCTAGCAATTGCTAATAAGAATTCACAATTTAGCAATTGCTAAGAATCAAGAATAATTTAATCTACATTTACCTTTTCCCCCAAATAGTGATTGAATCTATCATAATTTAATATCTTATTTGATTCTATCATAACATTGACATGACCTATACTTAGAGCATTCAAGCACTGTTAATCAAACTCTTTATAGGAAATGTTGTTTAATCATTTACTTGGCATGTTATGATAGATTCACTCACTATTTGACCAACAAAAAAGTTGAATTATATAAGTAACTGGTTTAACCAAAAGAAAATAAACTATTTTAATTGAGGCATTTTACAGAACATGGTGTATGCACAAAGATACAAAATAAAAGAGCTTGACTGTACCAAAATAGGCAAAATACCCAGAATGAAATTCTCAAGTTTAGAGAGAAATGAGGAGATGGAAGAGGGGCCGAACTAATTTGTAGAAAAAGTCCTCAAGAAGCATTCAACAATATTTCAAGTGGTATTTTGAACACAACAATGTGAGATTTTATTGGCAACAAAGCAAATAAAACACACACACACAAACCACAAAAAAGGAAAATAAAAAAGAAATAGAACATAAAAAAAGAAACAGAACACAAACCCAAAAAAAGAAAGAGAAACCCAAACACATAAATAATGAAATATAGAGTTTAATAAACAAAAGCAACTTAATCTAGTCAAGATCTTCAGTAGATGAATTTCACAATACCTCTTTAGATCTTCAAGGCTTTCCTAGAAATCATGAAGTTTTACCTGATTTCAAGCTAATTCAATCCCTTCATGTTTATCAAATTACCTAATACTACACAAACAAACAAACAAACAAAAATAAGAAAAAAGAATTCATTACATGAAATAGCAAGTTATGAAAAAGTATTAATTTTGCAATCTTAATGATACGTCAAAGTTTCCATAAATTTAGGACTTTTTGCAATGCTCAAACCAATGCTCACTTCCCATCCCATTATTTACCTTAGTGTTAAATGATTTTCATAATGAGAGGAGAAAAAGTGGAAAAAGGGAAGAATAAGAGGTATGCTTGTCTCTAAAGGCATGATGTAAATAATATTAAGATCAAAATGTAGTTGAATACAAATGTAATTTATCAAAAACAAACCAAAAACTTAGACACTAAGAAATAACAACCCTTAGGCACAGGTATATCTATTGTTTTTAAAACACTTCCAACAATTTTCTTGGCATCACACACCCCACAAAACTCAATTAAAAATAACAACCCCTAGGCACGGGTATATATTTGTTGTTTAATAAAAAATATTCCATTTTCATTATTCATTCGTTACCAAATAATACCAATCAAAGCTATTGTACATATATCAAAACTTTACAGTAAAAAATTTAAAAAAATTACCAAACACCAAATAAAGCACACCAGTCATTGCTATTCAATTCTTAAAAATATAATTCAAAATTAAATAACAAACAATGCACACCAGCCAGTGCTTTGCAATATCAAAAAATTAAATTTAAAATAAATAATAAACCATGCACGCCAGTCAGTGTTCTGCAATCTCAAAAAATAAAACGAAAAATTAAAGTTAACTTTGGTGGAGATTTCAAAACTCAATTCCACCCCTTTGTTTGATTTGAGTGTGGTGTTTGCATAGAGTATTCAAAAATTGATTCCACACCCACTTTTGAAAACACGTCTATCCAGTCATCCTCCCGGACATCCCCCCGGACGTTCGGCCTGTTGTTCGGCTGGTTTCATGAATATTTTTTTTTGGGGCAATTGGCACCTATTACTTTTTTATATTTTAAATAAAAAATATTTTCAGATTTAAATTTTTTTTTATGAGCTTTGAATAGAATTTTGGATTGTGTATTTGGTTATGAGTTGTAAGTTTTTGAATTAAATATCATATGTCACATCAAAAATTCCAAACTCAATTCAAAACTCTTCTCAAAACTCATAACCAAACAAATTTTCCACACTCAAATCATAATTCCAAAACTCACAAACTCAAAATACAACTCTATTCTCAAATCATAATTCTAAAACTCTACCAAACCCTACCTAAAGTGAAACCTTATAGAAGAAGAGATTCGAGACTTTCCAAACTTGAATATGAGACTGAAATTGTCTTAAACATCTGTCACTTGGAGAAAATAGAAAATTTTATTACAAGGAACTTACAGAGGGGAAAAGAAGTGTATTTAAAAAATATAAATATAAAAGACCACCTACTTTAATGTGTTGTACACCATTGATGTGTCACATAGAACTAATGTAAGAAAGTGAGATAATGATATGAACAGTTATAACCGATTGTAAGAGATGTACATTTTCAAAAATTGTATTTTTTTTATTATATAGAAGTGAATGTCTCTATTTAATCAGATAGACCCAAAATAGCAATGGAATAAAATTTTTGTCTTAATATCTTACCATATTGTGACCAGATGTACTGGAAGAATTTTCTGCTTCATTTGGTTCAATGTTCAGCTTTAGATTAGACCACAACAAAGTTTCAAGATCAAAAACCTGTAAAAAAAATAAATAAATAAATAAATGACAAATTTTATCCTAAAATGTTTTATGTATCATCAAATCAAATATTCAAACAAAATTCTGACTTCAAGGATACAAAATTTTCATAATGGTGCAACCAAAAGATGTAAATTAGTCCTCACCCTCCTAAAGCACATGAAATGGCTAAGAACTTGAAATGTCCGAGAATATCAATTTAAATTTAGATAGGGATTTGAAAAGGAAAAAGAAAAGATGAGGGAAATATAAAGTTATTATGATTCAAACACAACCTTACATACTTAAGCATAATTATTTTTGTTGATGAAAAGGTACCAATACATGTTTTATAGAGGGGCCAATTTGAGAGAATAGACAAATGTATGCTCTTTACAACTATCATTTAGTAACCAAACAAATATGACATTTTAATCCACAAATGTAAGCGCCAAAAAGTATGAAAAACCATTTCTATGAACATATAAAGAAACAAACCAACCTGAAGGTAGTAAATAGCAATTAAGCACAATCACTGTTTCAACCTTCCATACTAGGTGACAATTTTTTTGAACATGAAAGATCCATTCATAGAAAAAGACTTATCTCATCTCAGAGCAAAAAAACAAATAGAAGTCACCCATTCATAGAAACTCATTTCATTGAAAAAGACTTATCTCATCTCATAGTAACCGATTTCATATTCATATAAATGAAATCAAAACCATAAAGAAACACAAACGATTATGCCCAACTTCTGTACACTCCTCTTTCAGTTATCCATAAAGAAATTGAAGGAAAAAAAATTCAATCAACACTACACAAACAAACCTACTAAATGGTAGCTAAAATGACTTATGACAAATAATAGGGAGCTAATAATTAGAACAAACAACCATATGACAAAACAATGTTCTGCAATAAGAAATGAGTATATATGTTTTATTTCAATAACTTAGAAATAACAATATTAAATTTAAAAAATTTCGTAAACTAAAAACAGATTGAACAATTAATTCCCAATGGAAGCCAAGCATCCTATTAAAGAATTAGGATACCTTTAATGGGTTAACATGGTGCACTGAAATGCTACGAACAACAGCAATTGCCCAAAAAAAAAAAAAGAAAAAAAGCTCAAACTATTCAAATCCACCCATAAGCAAAATATGAAACCAACCTTTTGAATCCATTTAATTTGCTCATGGGAAGCAGCCAACCCATTGCCACAACAAAAAAACAGAATTTAGATTTAAAAAAAAATAAATTGATTCCCAGTAGAAGCCATCGAAACTGTCACTGTGACGACTGGTTCCTTTTTCTCCTTTTCATTTCTTTCTTTGATTCGTTTTCCGTTATCCTCGTTGGATTTGAAACGTCCAGGAATGATGTTCTTGTTCGTATCTTAGTCGTTGTTGAATTTCGATTATTTCGGAAGGTGTGCGAGCGAGTCCAGGTTACTTGGGAGCGAAGTTGAAATTTTGAGCAGCTGGGCCAGGGCCACACGTGCTGGGCCCTAGGCCGCACGTACGGAGGAGGGCCGCTGGAGCGGTGGGAGGGGCCGCTGGAGCGGTAGGGCATGACATCCAGAATTTTTGCTACTGTCTAGAGCGCATGAGCGGATGAAGTGGGCCGCACGAGCGGTCAAGGTGGGCCGCTCGAGCGGTGGAGTTGGCCGCACGAGCGGCCAACTGTGCAGTCTGAAACTCTATTTTTTATAACATTTTGGTCAAATTCTTTTACACATTTTGCTCATTTCTCTCTCTCTCTAAACCCGATTTTCCTCTCCCTTCTCTCTAGAAATCTCCCTCAAGCTTCAAAACACTTTGATTTTTCTAATGTTTGGGTCAAGATCTTCACTCTCTTCCTCTAGATCTTGAAGATCTAAAGCTAGGGCATCACTTGGGTGGAGGAAATCAAGATTCTCTCTCTCTTGAAGCTAGGGTTTCATCTTTTCTTCATCAATCATTGAGGTAGGGGTTTCTTTGATCCTTTTCAATACCTCTACTATGGATAGACATGTGGTAAGTTTGTATTGCATCAAACCATGTTGATATGGATTATTTTTCAAAAATCATGGTAGAGGGTATATGATATGGGTGTAGAGATTGAAATATTATGTGATGGGTTGATGTTGGGTTAATTTGGAGTGTGATTCTTTATATTCTTGATTAGAGAGCTAAAACCCTAATTTTGTTGAAATGCCTAATGGATAAAAAGGGGTTAAAATTGTTAAATAATTGTGTGATGAATTTAAGAAATTTGATGAGTGATTTGATAAATTGATTTATGATTAAGATGGGTTTCATAATTTGAGCTTTTATTTGTGTTGGATTGGCTATGTTTAAAACACAACGAGTTGATGAATTTATCATGTTATGAACCAACAGATTTAATTATTGATGTGGTTATGTTCGGGAATTAAAACGGGTTTTCATGAATTAGTGTGTTTGACTTGTGTTAAGTTGATTTTAGTTAAGTCTAACAATTGATAATTCGTTGATTGATAAAAAGGGATTTAATCATGAGATTAGAATTCATTAAGTTAAACCTTCGTTAAGTAGAAATAGAGTAAATTGTGATTGTGTGATCAATGTAGGATTTCTTTATCTAAATGGTGGAAGTTCAGTTGTGGATGGTATAGTTTGTGTATTGTAAATTGGGAATTCTTGGAATTTAATATCAAAGGAAGATGAAACGATGACGTCCTTTTAATTGAGAAAAGAACATCAAGCGATAGACAAAACCTTGGAGTCATGTTGATTGTTGGTCTAAAACATTGTGAGAATTGGTTAATGGTATTATGTGTTTAACATTTATCTTGTTTAGAGGTTTTGTCCTTGGTCATCGGTGGAGGATGACATTGTGATTTTTGTTATGATTATGTATCTGTAGTACACTTGTGTTATCTGTGAATGTGGTTTGGAATGATGATCGAAAGGGGTGTGATGAGCTGAGAATCAGAGGTACCATTACCTTCCAGCCAGCGCCTGGAGAATTGGCTGTGTTGAGAATCTGAGGTACCATACCCTTCTAGCTAGCGCTTGGTAAAATGGAGCAAAGGTACCATTCCCTTCCAGCTGGTGTTTGGTAAATTGGCATGTTGTTATGAGAAGTGTATCATTGGCTTACCGTGCTGTAGACAGGTAGAGCAGGAGTTATTTATCGTTGTTGTTCAGTTTGATTGTGTCTATCATGTGTTTTGAAAATTGTGACTTTGTAAGGTGAATTGTCTCATATGTCGAGCAGGGTGTTATGTAAACTTGGATGTGCTAGAGAGTGGTTGAGGGAGTTTCCATCATAAGCAATTTTATTAAAGGTATTCTTTGAATCTTGAGTCAAATCATGTTTATATTTGGGTTATGAATAACTTGAGGAAAACAAATTTAGTTAACGTGTTTTCAAAAATACAGGGGATGTTACTTGGTCTTTTGTTACAAATAGAAAAGGTGGTTATCGAATAATAATTGTCTTGAAAGGGGAATTGGGTAAGGAAACTGAAACTTGGTTTTGTTGTACAAACTAAATGTTTTTGAGAAAAGTATTATGTAATTATACTTTGGTTATAAAAGTCACATTATTTATATGATATAAGATTAGCATTCATGATCATAGCTATCTGTAAGTTGTTATTGTTGAGGATCATGTTGAGATCCCTACTGGACTATATGTTCATCCCACGTTGTTGAATCTTTTTCAGGTGATAATCAGGATGTGCTACAAGATTTCGGATTGTCTTTATTTGTTGGCCACAGGGCCTCTTTATGTGTAGGCGGAATGCCATTGATGTAAAAGGGTTACACCCTTCTTTTTGATTGTTAAATGATGTAAGCCTATGGGCAAATTCTTTAATTGTATTTCATGTTGCATTGTTTTATTCGATTGAGAGAATCCCATTGATTTATTCCTTGAGAATATTATGAGCTTCTGTATGCTAACTCTGAAATTGAATTTATAATAAAGGCTTGGTAATGGTAGTCTGAGTAATAAAAAGTGGGGTGTGATAGTCACATACTGTAAAAGACACACACTCACACACAACATCACATAACACAACATATAATATTTTCAAATTTTAGTTCCAAAACTGAATCTAAATTGGGGCCTTTACCTGACATCACAGATTTGTTCCATAGATTAGTTCCACAACATCACAGATTAGTTCCATAACACCACGATTTCTTTGTCCTCATATTCCAAGAGGTTAAAAAGTGAAGACAAAAATAGAAAGGAAAAAGGAACCTACAACTTTATTTTTCTTTTAAATAAAATTTAAATTTATAAATCCTGAAAATATATGAGGAAAAAACCCAATTTAAGACACAAAATTTTCCAAAAAAACCAATTTTGGTTTTGACAATAGGGAATTCCAAAACTATAGCGATTCCGATTTTCCCTTCATTGTTTAATTGTATTCTGGGCTTGGGTCCGTGGATGTTGGTTGTTGTCTTATTCTCGTTTCCATCCTTTACTCTTTGTATTTGAGTCTTGGGTTGTGTTGGGCAGGTTTGAAACATGTTGGTTGTGTTTGGAAACCAAGAGTTGATGCCCAGATTTTGGCCTTCACGCTTGAGCGGGGCTTTTGATGCTCGAGTGGGCCTTTTGCTTTTGTTCCTCCGCTTGAGCGGGGAGTTTGACGCTCGAGTGGGATTATTCAGTCTTCAGTACTTTTCATGCAGGTCATCGGACGCTCGAGCGTCCACTTTCACGCTCGAGTAGGGACCTTCGTCTGCAGAACTTCTAGAAGTGTGCATTTGACGCTCGAGCGTTGCTTTTCACGCTCGAGCGAAAGTCTGTGTTTGACGCTCGAACGGGGCGTTCCACGCTCGAACGGACTGTGTTGTATATCAGTCCGAGTTGTAGCATTTTGAATCACTTTTTCGGGCCATTCTCTCTCTCTAGCTTTCCAAAACCCTATTTTGAGAGCTCCTCTCTCTAGAACTCTCTCTCTCTCTCTCTCTACATTTTGATCTTGGTTTAGTGAGATCCAACCCTTGTGCCTTCATTAAAGTGTTGGAGCTCTCCAAGACCTCCATTTTGATCCAAAAATTTGTGGGTTTGGAGCACCTTCGATTTTCTTCATCTTCTCATTTGAGCTCCGAAATTTGAGGTAGGAATAACTACTCATATTTATGGTCTTTGATATAAACTTGTGGTCATTTTGATTTAATGTTGAAGTTGGGAAATTTTGGGTGTTAAGGTTTCAAAATGTATAAAGAGGGGTTTTGTTCTTTTGACTAATACATGTGTATTTTGGGTCTTAAAATATGATTATTGATGTTTATTGATGATATTTGGACCTTTGGATCAATGTTGACAATAGGAGGAGAAAAACCCTAATTTATTGTGATGAATTAATTTGGAAAAGTTATGGAAATATGAAATTGAGTTGGAAATAATGAAATTGGGTAATTATGAGGTTTAATGGTGGAGTTGGATTGATTGATTACTCTCACCTTTGAAATTGTAGATAATTTATCTGTTTGACAATTTATTATCTGTTTAGAAATAATTATTTTGGGCTATCGGTGGAGGATAGTCTTGATTGTTGTAGACACTGCATGATGATTAGGTGAATTAGAACTAATCAATTGAATATGTCATTGAATATGACGGATAGGATAACACATTGAATATGTGCTTGGCTTGATCATTGTATATGATAAGTGTTTAAATACATTGTATATGTATATTGTTTGGGAGGAGATAAGGGATGTACTCCACGGTTTGGGAGGAGATATGGGATGTACTCCTAAACCGGATTTGGGAGGAGATAGGGGATGGACTCCAGTGATAACTAAGTTGGCCGGAGTGTCCAGGGTGAAAGTCCCGAAATCCTAATTGCATTTGTATAACGTAGATAAATTGAAGTATTGAAATGATGATAATATGAGTTGTAGTCTCATTCGAACTTGAAGTGTTGAAGTGTTAATTATGTGAGTTGTAGTCTCATGTTAATTGATCATAACTGTAACAACCCCAACCTCTGATTAACGCTAATCTATGATTAATTATGCCTAATTAGAAATTTAGTTGAATCTTGAATTAAAATGCATGTGTGTGTGTTGCATTGTTGTGTTTATATCTGTTAGGCATAGAAAGATCTGTTCACGATTTAGTTTCGGTTTGCAAATTGAAAGCCTTATCGGCATTCGAATCAGAAATTGACTTGATTTATGTGCTAGTTAGAATTTATAGAATTTTATGGTAGGCTTAATTAAAATTCGATTCGGAACGATTAAATTTGATTAAAATAATGACATTTGTTTATTTGTGAGCCATTACCACTTATTAGTCTAATTGAACCCCACTCACCTCCTTTATTCATTCTTAATCACACTTGAGCTTTGAGAGGAAGAAAACGTGGAAGAGAGTGAGAGAGAGAAGGAATTGGGATCAAGCTTGAGGATTGGGAGAAATTGCTAGGAGACTTTGGTGGTTTGCTCAAGAACATCTCTAACCATAAGGAATTGAGAACTTTAGGTAAGAATGTTAGTCTCTAGCCTTGTAATTTAGTTGATTAATGCTTGAAATCAGTTATGTAGGCAAATTAACGTATGAATTGAATTAAAGGTTGGGAATTAAGAATGAATTCATGCATGCATGCATGTTTCATGACATTTTAGAGATTTATTTCAAGAATTCCTCCATGCATGTGTTAATTTCACTCACATTATGGTCATTCATCTTGTTGTCCATCAAATTATCAAGTTTGGTCATGTTTTGGAGGGTTTGGATTTAATGAGGTTCACACATGTGATGTTCAAAAATTGATTTTGAATTTAAGTTGAGTTTGTGAAAAATTGATATCCTTTTGGGCCATGATTTCTTGAAATGATCTTTTAAACATGTTGTTCTATGAGTTATTAAGTGTTTTCCAAAGTTTTGGGCCCAGAAAATTGAGTTTGATGCTTCAAAGGTCGAATTTGAGCTTGGTGATCAAATCTGGAATTTCCAAAAATTTGATCCACGCTCGAGTGTGGAACTCTACGCTCGAGCGTGCACTCTGAGTATGTGCACTCCGCTCGAGCGACGATGTTTACGCTCAAGCGTGAAATGCATATACCCAGAAGTTCTTGTGTTTTGCAGTCCGCTCGAGCGAGGGAATTCACGCTCGAGCGAGGGTCTGAGTCTCACGCTCAAACGTTGGTTGAGCGCCCGTCGAGCGTGAAAATCATGTATCCAGCAATTTTTCATGAGTTTACAGTATGCTCGAGCGAGGAAATTCACGCTCGAGCGAAGCTTTATTGTTTGCATGTCCACTCGAGTGAGGAAAGCCACGCTCGAGCGTGGACCTTATTTTCAGCAAATCTTGAGAAATGTTTTCCAACGCATTCTTGCATCCTCATTCCATCGTAGGCATATCTAAGCCATGTTTAAGACTCCATAATGAGAGTTAAGGGTTAGAAACACACTAGAGCAAACGACATAAACTATATACAATTCGAATGTGTGTTTCAAGTGTGTGTTCGTATGTGTGTTCGTATGTGTGTTCATGAAGATCACGCGCCTCAGAACAAGTGAAGGGCCGCCTTACCATCTAGTTAGGGCTACCAATCATCTGTGAGTAATAACTTTGTAAAGTTATGTTTAATGTTAAGTATTTTCTGAATATTATGATACGAAGTACTTAGTTCTCTGAAATACCATGCTATGTTTGAAATGAATGAATGGTTGTCCAAGATTCTGAAAGTTATTCGTGGCATCCTTAGCATCATATGATATGCGTCCCTTTATGGGTGATCAGGTCCCTTCATGGGTCATCAGGTCCCTTTATGGGTCATCAGAAACATCTCTGTGCACATGAGTCATCAGAATGCCTTCAAGGGTGTCCCTTTATGGGTCATCGGATTTGTTAACGCTAATGGATGTGCCACGTATGATTATATGCAAAATCTAAATATGGAAATGATTATGAATATGTATATGAATCTGTTTCTGATAAGAATTTGATTTCTAACTCTGTGATGGACATCATTCATTAAATCCTTTACTTTGTTATTATTCATTGGGCTTTAGCTCACAGTTTATATTGTGTATGTAGGTGAGCCGGCGTGTGACCAGGGCCAGAGTTGACGACCTTCATTTCTGTTTTTGTTAGCCAATCGTTGTGCCTCCCGAGGAGGTTTCGATCGAAGTCTAGTTGCATGGCTGTTTTTGTACTTATGCTAGTTTCTGAATGTTTGTAAAGTCAGCTCTTGGGAACTCCACTTATGTAAATGTTTTGTAAATATTAAGGTCCTCCGACCGACACGCTTGTGCATATATATATAAGTTTCAAAATCTTCTGTCCCATGTATGTCATCACAGCTCATTGGACCCTATATGTTTTGTATAATTGCTTCCGCAGCCTCTTATCTTGTGCTTATCTGTTCAGAGGCCTTTGGTAATCCACGGATTACTGGCCGGTTACGATGCTAAACCTACAGGGGCGGGTTTGGGTCGTGACAATAACCGAAGTATTGTTGATATGAGCTGTAGTCTCATTTGAACTGTCTAGATGAATAGGGAACCATATCTATGAATTGGTTTGGATAATGAAATGGAAAGAGATGTATGTTTGTTTATATGAGTTAAACATTTATCAAATGTCAATGTTTTAGTTATTGTTCATATTATGTTTAGCATTTCTCTACTGGGCGTTGGCTCACCTTATATGGGACATCATTTTCAGGTTCAGGTGTTATGCCGCCCCCAAGGCCTTAGCTTGGATGGTTTTGGGAGTTGAAGACTCTTTTGGTTGTTTTTAATATTTTGGTGATACATGTAAATTCAAGCCAAGGGCTTATTTGTATAGAGAGTTAGAGCTCTTCTTTTGTTGTAACCAAGTGTTGACTTGGAAAGTTGTAAGCCTATAGGGCATTTACTTTTGTTGTCAACATGTATTACTCTTTGTAAGAATACTCTGATGAATGGAAATATGTTATTCTCTTGGCCATGTATATCATGAATGTTGGATGTATATCATGAATGTTGTGTTTATATGTATTATTTTGAGGGCGTTACAAAAACTTAGCACAAAGTTTTTCCCAAAGTAACTCAAAATTTACCAAAATTTAGCAATAAAACAAACTAATTAAAATACAATTCCAGCATAATTAATTAATAGTGCTCAAACAAATAACCCAAGTCAATTAAGAAAAATAACAAGTAAGAACATCAAAAATACAATCATAACAAACCTTTCAGTTAAACCCAGAAATGACAATAACCAAAATTCCATTTCTTTACTTCTGCTGCCACTTTCTCGGCAACCAAACAGGACAAAAATATTTTTGTAGAACTACATCTAATAAAAAGAATGGTTTCTGTGTTGATAAGAAGAAGAAGAAGAAGAAGGAGAAGAAGAAGGAGAAGGAGAAGGAGAAGAAGAAGAAGAAGAAGAAGAAGAAGAAGAAGAAGAAGAAGAAGAAGAAGAAGAAGAAGAAGAAGAAAAGAAAGAAAGAAAAGCAAACCCAAATACAAAAGAGGAAAAAAAGTGTGTGATCATTGAAGTGAGATGAACAAAAATTAGAAGAAAATTGAGAGAAAGATGAACAAAGTAAGATGAACAAAATTAGAATAAGATGAACAAAATTGAAGTGTGATTCCGAGAAGTAATTGAAAACCCTTATGAGATTTTGATGAGAAGGGAAAACCCAATAAGCGTATTGAGCATTAGAGAGAGAAATGGACCTGATTCGAGGAGATCTTCAGTGTAATCGTTGCCCCAATTTATTCGATCGATGCTTTGCCTGTGTTTTTTTGAAGAGAGCAAACCCATGAAGATAGAAATAAAATTGGTTTAAAATTTGTACTTTCGAAGTCATTAACTAACGGTTTAAAATTGGTTTTGTTGATTAATATGGTAAAACAGAAATAGAAAAACTATCTGATTGGAGAGAAAACAACAAAGAAAAACAACCGAAGCAACAAACAACTGCTATCTGAAGGCGAGAGTGGGGAGTTTGAGGTGGGGTTGGGAAGAGAGAGGGGATCGGGACCTTAGGGGGAAGAGAGAGGTGTTACTTGAAGGCGAACAACTGCTACCGACGACAACTACCGAAGCAATGAAGAGTCGGTGAAGCAGTGAAGAACCACCGATGCAGTGATGAGGAATGGGTGTGAATACAACCATTGTAGAGAGAGAGATGGGTTTGAAGAGAGAAACAGTGAAATGGGTTTGAAGAGAGAGAGAAACAATGAAATGGGTTTGAAGAGTTTGAAGAGAAACAGTGAAATGGGTTTGAACAGAGAGATGAAGAAATGGTTGAAATAGGTTTGAAATAGGTTTCAAAATTGAAGTGTATATCCAACGGTCAAGGTAAAAAGACACAACTCTCAAATTAATCTCAGCCTTCAATTTCATCGCCACCTAAGATAGATGTCCCATCTAGTTTGAAAAACAGACCTTTCTTATTGGCCTTGTTGGGGAAATTAGCTATTTTAGTTTTTAGCTATTCTAGTAGGTTAAAATTTTTGTGTTTAAAAAGATGGCTGGATTTTTTATAGTTGAATGTGATGTTTGTGAGAGAAAAAATGAAATGATTATGGGTTTGATGTGACATTTTGTCTTATTAACTATTTTAGCCTATTTTATTTTTGTGAATTTTAGCCTAAAATTGGCTATTTTAGCCTTTGCCAAACAAGGCCATTATGGGGGTGTTTGGGAAGAAAAATTTTAGCATGTTTTAGGTTAAAATCCACAAAAAAAAGGTTAAAATAGTTAATAAAACAAAATATCATATCAAATCCATAATTATTTCACTTTTTCTCTCACAAACATCACATCCAACTACAAAAAAATCCAATCATCTTCCCAAACATAAAAGGTGTGTTTGGTTTGGTTTTGGGAGATAAATTTTCAAAAAAAAATCTTGGAGAAAGAGTTTAGAATTTTTTTTTGGTTTGTTTGGTTGTATATTTTGAAAATAGTTTTGGAGTATGAGAGTTTTGATATTTTGTTGTAATTGAGTAGATGTGTGTGAGAGAAAAAGTGATTAAGAAAGAGAGAGAGAGAGAGGACAGAGAAAAAGTGATTGATTGATGTATAGGAGATAAAAAGTGATTTTGAATTTTTTTTTTTCAAAATCACTAATGCATGACTTTGCTTTATTCATACATTAAATTCACCAAATTTATGATTGTTTATTTCTTACGTACTAATTTAATATCAAATTTTAGTTTATTTTTTGAATTCAAAAACATAGTAGTTTATATCAATTCATATAAAAAAATTGATTCATGTCTTGAATCCCCAAATGAATTTTTAGTTCCGTCCCTGGGTATATACCTACCCTATTGAATAATTTCTCCCCCATTTGAAAATTACGACAATTACCATTGGTTATGGGGTTTTCATTTTTTTTTTTCAAACATAAGATAATGAGTCTCTCTCACTCTTAACTTTTTCTTTTCTTTTTTTTTTTTGAAAAACATGGGAAGGTTTTAAAAAATAATTGCAAATGAGTACATTTTTTTTATAAATATTAATAATTAAAATTATAACTGTTTATGAATATGTATTTTTTTTTTCCTGACTTACATTAGGGGTGCAATTACCTTTTCTTTTTTTCTAGACAAATGCTAAAAAAAATATAATTTTATTTACAATAATATGAAAAGAGAGTTAAATTTATATGTGTGTATCATGCCATACTATTATTGGTCAAATTAGGATAAATTTTTTGAGATCACAAATACATTTTTTTATTCATTAAATTTGTTCAAAATTTATACTAAAAAGGTCCCTTTTTATTTATTTTTTATTTTTAGCGATCTTTTTTTAAAATTATATGATTTTTTTTAAAACTTTTTCAGTCCATCTTGGGTAGAAAAATTTAAAAAGACAAATCTAAAATGTTTTTAAAAAAATTGGAAAAAGTTTAAAAAGCCAACTACTTTTTACTTTTTTTTGTTCTTTCTAGATTTTTTTTTTTGAAAATTTTTAAAAAAGTTTATTTTTTCAGCATGTCTAATCGAGTAGAATCTAAAAGTCTAAAAAAAATTTGAAAAAATTTATAAGAAGTTGCATAGAACGAAAATAATAATAAATAAAAAAAATAAAAATTAGTCTAAGGTTTCTCTCCCATTGTAACGCCCCAAAAATAACCCAACACAAAAAGGTACACTAACCAACGTTCATTTAGGAACAAAATAGATCTTCAACCCTTTTCATCATCAATCAATAAAGTGTATACAAAAGTTCTACATGCGAATTATACATTTAACGGTGAGAAAACACATGAATCTATAGCATGTAAAGCATCAAATCCCAAAATAAATAAAATGCCCTTAAGGGCTTACATATTCAAGGCTTGAGCCCGGTTACACAAAAATGGTCTCACAAACCCATACATTTAAAGCCCTTGGCTAGAAAGATAAATCACAACAAAACATAGTCATTTTACTCTTCACAAAGTATGTCCACGCCCTCAACTCGGCGGGATCACCACATCTTCTCTTGCACCAAATCCCATAGGGGTGAGCATAAAGCTCAGTAGAGAATCCTTAACAAAGTATATACATTTATGCAACATTTCCAATATTAAATGCAAATGCCATGCAATGCCAATTAAAAGAGAATTTCATGTACTTGTCTTTTTAAAAGAATCACCATGTTCAACAATAGCTTGAGATCTCAAAAATTCTAAAATTTACAATTTTATTCAATGGGGGCGGTAAATATGACTCAAGTAGTCCCTAGGTTGGTGTCTGCAAGTAGGCTCAACTAGCACTACCAATACCCCACTTTACTGGTTGCTAACCGGAACAGAAGTGGTACCTTCTCCGGGCGGGTTTTTGGTCTTTCACCCCGGACACTCAGGCCAACTTAATCTATTTCCTCTACACCTCCTGTCCGGACTTACCAGCATATTTATCCCAAACATTTTGATAATTCTCAATTCTCAATAATTCTTTCTCAATGCAAGTTTCAAATCCCAATTCAATATTTATTACAAGTGATATAACAAAATGCCAATGCCATTGTTACTCATGCAATGCCACAATTATCTATGCCATGTAGTGATTATTCGTGCAATGCAACATCCAACCATCCACAAAATTCCCCAATGATTGTACCACTTACGATTACAATTCCCACTTCCTTTCTCCAATACATTTAACAAGTATAATCCATGAACTTTTACATCTAACCAATGTTGCAACATATTCACAACTCATATGGCCTCAACATTTGTCATTTCAAGATTTATGTACATGCCTACATAAACATTAGATTTCAAGGAAATTTTCTAATTTCACATATATTAAGAAACTTGACATGTTTCATCTAGTGTCATGAAACTCTTATTTCAACATTCATTAGACACAAACAAAAATCATAATTTCTCAACTTCCAACAAAACCCCCAAATTTTCTAGGTTCTTCACCCAAAACAATGCATTCCTTTATTTCTTGGTAAAATCCCACCAAAACCTCATTTTTATGACAATGTACCCTAACTATCCAAGAAAAATCTCTCAATGGAACAAAGGGTGCATTTCTTCAACAAACAACCAATTTCTTGAGTCAAAAATCAAACCCTTACAACATCTTTTAGAAGAGTTCAAAATCAACATCAATCTTGCATAAATAAGTATATATAACTGAAAGGAAACCTTACCTCAAGTTCTTGTTGAAGTGGTGAGATCAAAACCCTAGAGCCAAAGATGAGAGATTTTCGATCTCCACTACACAAAGGGATGTTGTGATAACTCTGTTCTGTATTATGATAATTGGTCCTTATTATGAATGTGATTATGTGTTTGATACGACTTTGTGTGCCATTTTTGTGAAAATATGTGGTTTTGAATTTCTATCTGTTCACCGTAGGAATATCTATTTGATTTTCCGCTTTGGAATTTAAATTGAAGGCCCTATTGGCCGCAGAACCCGAAATTGACTACGCCATTGTGATTGGCATAATTTTTAGAGCCTACGGTGAAATTTAATTAAAAATTGATTCGGATTAGATTAAATAGATTAAATTAATGAAATGATGCCCAATTATTTTATATTAAAGAAATGTATTTGAGGAAAATTATATAAGTGGGGCACTATGCACTCAATTCTTCTCTTTAGCTTCAACTTGGCTGATTTAACTCTAAGAAAAGAGAGGGAGGTTCGGCTAGAGAGAGAGAGAGTGTAGGAGATTGGAAGTTTGATCTTGAAGCTTGATAATTTGGAAGACCAACTCAAGATTTGACCATAAATTTGTGAAGATTAAAGCCTCTAGGTAAGTAAATTCATGGATTTTAAATTGTAATTTTGTGAACTCAAGGTTGAATAATGATCAAGAGCATGAATTAAATTGATTATGATGAAATTGAGTTGGTTTTGTTGAATTGGAAGTCATGGAACACATGCATGTAGGAAATTGCTATGAATTTCCATGTTTGAGTATAAAGTGTGCAATCCATGTTGAATTTTGATTAAAGTCCATGTATTTGATCATCTCTTCACCAACTAAATTGAGAATATTGAGTATATCTCACATGCATGTACAATTTATGAGAACATGAGTTTGAATGTATGAGTTTGTTATGTTGGAAATGAGTTTGATGCAAATTGGGACATGCATGTGATTAATTTGTGAAATTGAGCTTCATAATGTTGTAATTTGATGATTAAATCATGTTGATACATGTATATGTGGAGTTTGAGCCAAAATCATGTGTTTAGAGCCTTTGAATATCAAGTTGAAGCTCAAGAACAAGTTCTGGAAAATCCAAAAAATTTGATGTCTGCTCGAGCGGGAGTACCGCCCCTCGAGCGTAAAATTCGGGCTCCTAGTATTTTCTACAGACATGATGTCTGCTCAAGCGGGAAAGTTCACGCTCGAGCGGAGAGCCATGTAGTGAGGCCTTCAGCTCGAGTGCCCGACTTCACGCTCGAGTGTAAATATGACATAACCAGTACTTTTGCAGACCTCATGGGTCCGCTCGAGCAAGGACCCTTGTTTTTGAAATTTTGAAATTGCATTATGTGTTTCGTTTTCCGTTCTCTTTCACTTCTGAGTACTCTTAGGCATGCATTGAGCATTATGAATGAATTAAAAGGGGTAAGAAAGAAGCCTAAAGAGGAATATGTGAATTAAGAACGGATTGAATCGTTTGTGACCCATATGTGTTATGTGATGTGTAGGGGCAAGCTCTAGGGCAAACCAACCAACCGATCATTGTGAGTAATATCTTAATAAAGATATTTTGAAATATGTCATTTGTCCAATTACTTATCTCTCTATAAGTTTTATAAGTTTGTTGCTTCGAATTGTGGACAAATGTTTGGTATGCCAAATGGTTGGGCCTAAGGCCGTTTGCTATAAGTGAATGGGCCAAAGGCCAGTTTGACATGAATGAATGAATGGGCCAAAGGCCAGTTTGACAAGAAGGAATGAATGAATGGGCCAAATGCCAGTTTGACCTGAATAAAAGATTGGTTGGGCCAAAGGCCAGTCTGACATGGATGAAAGAATGGTTGGGCCAAAGGCCAGTCTGACATGAATGGATTGGGCCCGAGGCCGTCCGATGTGTTTGGAACCGCAACTGTTTGACCTATGTATATATATGTATTAAATAGAAATATGAATTGGGCCCAAGGCTGTCCGATGTATATTGTCCTAATGCATCTTCTTTATTTAATATTATTCATTGGGCTTTCGCTCACGCTCATTCATGTGTTTGTAGGTGAGCCAAGAGAGGTCCAAACCCAGCCTCAGTGAAGTTTGTGTGGGACAACCAAGGTTTTGAAGAGTCAGCCTTACGTCTCACGCATGAGACTTGTCTTCACCCTTTTGTTATCTTATTGTATTTTGTTATGTTGGTGAGGACTTTAGAACCGTTTGTATATAGTTTTGATAGGCTGACTTAGACTTGAATGATCCTGTCTATATAGAACTTTATGTCACTATATTTTGATGTGAGTTATTAATATGTACATGTATAGTCTGTTATGATGTGCCATGTAAGCACAGCTCTATGGACAAAGTTTTAAATTTTGCTTCTGTTTGGCCCCGCTACTCTATTGAGTTATGTCTGATTTAGTTTGAGGCCATAGGTAATCCCTCGATTACTGGCCGGTTATGTCCTTAACCCATGGGAGCGGGTTCGAGTCATGACAGATGTTCTAGCTTTGATCTTCAAAACTTGTGAGAGAAGATGGATCTAGACCCAAAGGATTGCAAGAAATCAAGGGTTTTGGGTGTTTGGTGGAGGTTTTTAGAGAGATGGAGGAGCAAAACACTTTTTAGAGTGAGAAGGAAATGTTTAGAAATGATATACATTCAGTCCAAAAGAAAAAAAAAACAGAGTTTTCGGACTGCCCAGCATTTCGCACATCACACTTGCGGAGCCTACCTCCCGCACGTGCGGCCTTCCCATGTCGCACCTTCTCTAGTACCTACATATATAGCAGTGTGCTGTCCCAAACATCCCCTGAATTCCGTACGTGCGGCCCTTCTCCCACATGTGCGGCCTAAGGCCCCACATGTGCAGCCCTGGTTTCCCCAGCCTAGAATTTTTCTCAGCTCAATTCTAGGCACTTCGGACTTGACCTTGCACTCACCGGAACAAGTGAAAATCCACACCGAACAAACGAGGATAAGAATTTATTTGAAAACAACATTCGGACACCACAAACCCAAAATTAAACAAAGGAGAACGGAGCGAAAATACACCCGGTTGTCACATCCATATTTAGTAATGAAAGAGATCCACAATATTATTTTATTATGTCTAAGGTCCTCAACCCCCACACTCATATATACCATAGAGAAATTTCTCAAATCAAACCTCATATTCCCAATCCCACCTTTCTCTCTCTCTCTTTCTTTCTCTCTCTCTCTCTCTCTCTCGTTCTCATCACTTCACCTTCACCACAGCTACCACCTCCTCCACTATTACTGCCACTGCCAGCGCTGCCATTGTCTCTTCTTTCAGATCAACTTCACAGATCGACGGATCTGCCACCATTATCACCAGATCGGACCTCCACCGGACCTCCACATACGGTTCCGCCGATGGTTCACTCACACTTGAGTTTGCCTCAGCCATCCTCTATCGTCGATTACAACATCCAGAAGGAGTATGCTCCACCTCATCCTTCGTTTTTGTGGTGGTATGTAGATCTTCCTAAAGACTCACCGAAAAGACGATAACTTTGGAGGTTGAGAGCTCGGATACAATTGACAATATCAAGGCAAAGATTCAAGACAAGGAAGAAAATGATGAAATGTATCCGCCCTCCTTCATTTGGTTTTGTGATTGAGGTGAGGTATGCAGATTTAGGTATATAAGTATGTATGTATGTATGTTTGTGTGTATGTATGTATGTATGCATGTGTGTGTGGTGAAATCAACAACACTAATTAGACATACATATATGTAGATCTGGTTTGAGTGAATTTATCTGGATTGGAAAGGAATTTTCTCTGGGTTTCAGTGAATTTTTCTGGGTTGGAGAATTTCTCTGGGGTGGAGAGGGGAATTTCTCTGGTTTTTAGAGAATTTCTCTAGGTTGTAGTGAAAGTCCAGAGTTGTGAGATTTTCTCTGTGAAGTCGAATTTTCTCTGGGAAAGGCAAAGAATTTCTTTAGGAAATTCCCAAAATTTCTCTGTCCAGAGAACTTCTTTGGATCAAATTTTCTCTAGATTCATATTGAGGGACCTTAGACATTATAAAAATATTAGATGTCCTTTATACTATAAAATCTTAATATTAGGGACCTTAAAAAAATCCCCTAATAAAAAAACCTCAAACACTTTACTTAAAGCTTTATATGACTTCAATAATGAAAAATGTGAAGGTAAATTCATCTTTTCATCTAAATTAAAAAATCAACTTTTTTCATCAAATGCAAAAATGACAACGCATAATTTCAAAAACCTTTTTAATTTATTTCAAAAACCTTCTTTAACCAATTCAGGTTTTTGTTTAAAAAAAAAAACTCATTTTCAATCATTCAACTTTTAACAATTTCATTAAATTTAAGTATAAGAAGAGTTGTTAGAATTTACTGAAATGTTTGGATTATACATAATTTGATGAAATATTTTGTAAAATTTCATTTTATACAAGTTTGATGAAATGATTAAAATTTATTTTCACCAAATTTCAATAAATTTAAATTTAATAAAAATATTGGCCAATAATTGAGAATGCTGAATGTGATGTATTTGTTAGAAAATTGATCTCCATAATTTTAGTGATTGGTTTGGTTATTACACGGTGGCCATCAAACTTTTCTTATCTTCTTATTCTTTTTCTTTCTCCTCATTTTGTCATGAGCAATATAGTGGGTGTTTGGAAAGTTATTATTTTAATAGGTTATTTTAGTTTTTGGCTATTTTAGTATGTTAAAATTTTTGGCCTTGTTTCGTTTGTTTTTAAGAAACAAATTTTGGAGAAATTTTTTTAAAATTTTGTTTGGTTTAGAGCTCGTTTGGGAAGTCTAGTTTTGGGCTTTTTTGGCTATAATAGCCACAAAAAGACAAAATAGACTTTTTAGCCCAAAAAGAGAAAACATCACATCTAACTCATAATCATTACATTATTTCTCTCACAAGAGGTCAAAAAAAGCCAAAAAGCTCTTCCCAAACGAGGTTTTTTAGTCTCAGGCTAAAATAGTCAAAAAGCTAAAAAACCAACCCACTTCCCAAGTGTGAATGATGTTATTGTTGTTTGTCCTTTGTTGGGTGAAGGTGACATTCATGGGGATGGTATGAACTCATTTGTTCATAAGATTAAAGGTAAAGTGAGGAAAAATTTGATGTTGCCTGAGTTCAAGTACCAAGACTTAAGGGGTAGGGTGCGTGTAGTGGACAACAAAACTAGAAATGCTGTGTCCGGTGGGGTTGGGTGTAGTGTGGAAGTTGTGGAACGTGATGACGTGATTGATGTGGAAACAGTTGTGGATGGGAAAGAGGTATTCACAGGGTTGGAATAACGAATCGTAACACGGTGTGGAAGATGATGATCGAGCAAGAGAAAGATGTGATCAGCACTGCCTATGATCGATACGGTGATAGTGAGTTTTGTTTTGTTTTGTTTTTTTTTCCCCTACAAGGTCTTACATACGCATTGCATTGGTAGTAGATGCTGATTGTAATATTAAAGTCATAAACTTGTGTGTAGGGCTGTTATATGGGTTGGACGGATTGATGGGACTGCTGTGCATTTTTCGGATGTTAGAGCACTAGTGAGGCAATCAGGTGTCAGGGGTAATGTAAGTGATGCGTAAGGTTTTCAAATTACCGTTATTTTACAAAGTTTACATGTTGTACTTGTGGGAAGATGTAAGTGTTTGTCTTGTTTGGTTTGTGTCCATGTTTGTTGGCATGTTATTGGCGCTTTTACGGAGGTGCTGTCGGAGGAGCAGGATAGGTTGAATGCGGGAAAAGATTTCCCGGAGAACTCTTATTTTTTTAGCAGCATATGCTGGGTACGTTATTCTTTTGGTGGAACATGTTCGACTATTTTTTGTATGGCTTGTAGGTAATATAATTTGTTTTTTGTTTGTTGGTGGTTGATGTTTGCAGAACGTGGTGAAAGGGGACAACGTGGAAGCAAGGTTCAATTACTTGATGGCAAATCTAAATGCTGGTAGGGGTGCACGTTACATGCATTTCCCACTATGTCATGTTTGTCATTGGATGTTAGTGGTGTCTGACACCGAGAACAGAAGCTAGAAGCACTATAATTCGATGCAGAATAGGTCCGGTACCGGGGGTTCACATTATGCTGAGGCGGTCAAACTGGTAAGATGATTTGAGTTGTGTCAAATTTGTACAGATTGTCGTGTAAATTGACTTGTATGTGATGTACTCAAGGCGCGTAGCCGAGACCTCCGGGAACTCAAGACGAACACAAACAAGGATGATCACCGGGTGTTCAAGCGGTGACGTCCAAGTCTTGAGGATGGTCAAAAATGGGGTGTCTACAGATGCTTGCGACAAGATCAAAACCAACAAGTGGGTTTGTGGATGTATGGACAGTGACGCTGCAATTGTGTTCACTGTTCCATTTACGTAGGTAAAAGAATCCGTTGGCTTCCAATTTTCTTGCGTGTACAGCCCACATGCATCCCTTTGATTCATTTACAGCACAAACAGCCATTACCTAGATGGAGTCATTTTTAACAAACTTGATATGGAACCCACATTCGACGATGTATTTCTGTAAGACGTTGCAAAATTCTGAAGCACCGCCTTCGAAGTGCTGTCCAATATGGGTAAATTCATTAGCCCATAGAGCGGAAAGGAAGATTTTCTCTTTGTGTGGACAAAATGATTGCAATAGGTCGATTTCATCTTCCATTTCAACCTCATTTAGTAGTCTTCCCATAGGTTTGGTGATGGTGTGAGTTTGCACCAGATCAATGTCAAGATTATTGTTCCCCTCCACATGATGTTTTTCGATGAGCACGTCAACTAACTGCAAGCCGAACGAACGGGCAAGGCAAATCATATTCTGGATGTCGACATTGTTCTGTAATGAGAAGTTATTATAGCCCGGGATCTTGTAGAACAACAGAATTGATCCCGGCATGAGTCTGTCGAACTTCGAACAAACATAATCCACAAATTCAGCAAAGGTGTATGATGGTTGCAAACTATATGCAACATTTGTGGACTGGTAACAACATAGCAGCATCATGAAGGCGTCCATCTGCACAATTAAACAAGTACGCACAGTTAAACAAATGAAAATGATTCGTCAGTACAAAATGAAATTTGTATGATATGAATACAATTAAAAAACAATTTGTGAACGATATGTGAACTGGTGTGTTTTCGTTATCGTCCCACAAGGAAGTGAATGGGATTTCCCGATCTCGTCCCACAAACGTCATTGAAAATGATTTGTGAACTGGTGTGTTCTGTGTGGGAATGATGGGGGAAAACTGTACAATACAAGATTCGGCATATTCCTGTGTGAAGTCGATGGTGGTGATGTTAATTGCAGCAGTTTTCGTTTGCCACATAGAACAAAATGAATTCAAAAAGGTAAACTCTACTTGGAAAACTTCATACACGAATCTTCAACAATCCCACCCCACAAAACTTGGGATTACACATACCCAAAATAAACAGAAAAACCCATAAAATACGTGAGGGTATATTCGTCCCTCAAGCACCCATCAACATTCAAAAAAGGACTTACTAGTAGGCAATCCCCCCTAAATAGGATTTGCCAGTCAAGCAAAAAATCAACGGGACCAAACAGAACACAATCCAGCCATATAGGACTTTCTGATAAAATTCTCAAATTAAATTTGCCCAGATATGATTAAAAAAAAACCTTAGTAATTGAAATCTTATGTCCTAATTCATGAATTTTTTCTAAATATATAAAATTTAAAAAAATTGTAATTGTATCAACATGACATTGAAAATAAAGATAATAAAAGTATTACTAATTGAAAATAGCAATAAAAGAGAATATGAATCACATACTTGTAATCATAAGAAGACTAACAGCAAAAGCAACACTTTTTTTTTTTCTATGGTCTCTATGTTGATTTGACTACAAGAAGAACCCTACAATTTTAAAGAATAAATGGCATCGACAATGCAGCAAGTCTAATTAGGTTTTCTGTTTGTGCTTTCTGTTTCTTTTTCATCAGAAAAAGAAGTGAATTTTTAATTATATTTTTTTCTTTATCCTATGTATAGTTTTTTTTTTTTTTTTTTTGAGAGAGAGAAGAGACTAAGAAAAAGAAGTGGGCCATATAATGAATAGGTGAGACCCAGCCTACTTGATAATGACAAAAGCAGCAGGGTCATCTTTTCCAAACAATTATATATTATTAATATTAGGTTCAAAAGTAGTATATAATATATATATATATATATATTTATTTTAGTAGGGGGCCGTGGCCCCTGTTGGTCCATGCATAGGTCCGTCCCTAAGAATATAATTTTTTTTTTTGGTTATAGCTTAGGGGCACACTAGAGTAAGTCCCTACAACCCGAATAACACTAGGCCAACCATCCTGTGGTTATATACCATGTTATCATGTTAATATGGTGTACTCAATGAATGAAGTTTCAAAGAATGTGATAATTATTTATATAATGTGATAATCATTTGTATAGTTTCTAAAACTAGTCCATATATTGTCACTTTTTCTCTCTATCTCTATATATTGTTCATATCGACCGGATATATTATTGATGTGAAATTCCAAAATCATGGAATAACTTCTGAAGAGTAAAGAGTCAAGAGTCTTGTCTGAATTTATTTGATGTCGGTTTAATGATTTAAATTGTTCAAATTTAATATTTTTAGTATATTGTAAAAAAATTAAGTGCATTGAATATTAGTATCCATATGCTTTATTTTTTAAAAAATTGAACAGAAAAAACCATTGATTTTTTAAAAAAGATATACAAAAATTATAACATAAAACTAAGCAATTAGCAAACCCGATTTAAGCTGCTCATGGAGTTTCCTGGCAAAGGGAAGGAAAAAGAGAAAGAGGATGAGACAATTTGATGTCCATCGTCCAATCACCAGACCAATCAGTAAGGTAAGCTATGGAGATCAATTTCCTCCCAACTACCATCTACCAAAAAATCATTATGTTATGTTTGGAAAGGGAAATAGACATTAAAAAAATAAAATAAGGAAAATCATGTGAAAGACATACAAATGGAATCTTTATACTGTACAAGTCAACAACCAATGGTAGTTGTGTTTCCCATTTGATTTCTTTGAAACTTTTTGAGGGTCGGCATTTCTTTTCATTACATTTCCAAAAGTTGTGAGTGAAAATTAATTCAACTCTTTTATCATCTGGGTTTGTTTTCAATTCCAATTCTCAAAACAGATTAGAGTATGGCTGATCTACGTATTTCTCCCCATGTTAGTTCAATTTTGAAAGCCTTGAACTCTTTAGTGCTAAAAGAGTTTGTGATAGCTTGGGGTTTGAAAACAGAGCTAGAGAACTTAGAGAGCACACTAAGTACCATTCAAGTAGTCTTTCAAGATGCAGAGACAAAGCGAGGGAAAAGTGAGGTTGAAGAATTGGCTGAGAAAGCTTAACGATGCAACTTATGATGCAAACAATTTGGTGGATGAGTTCATGATTGAAGCTATGAGAAGAATGATGGATTCTGAGAGAGGCTGTAGACACTCCATTTTTGACGGGCCTTATGACTTGGACGTCATCGCATGCACACCCAATGATGAGTCTATATGCTTGTCAAGTGCTCGAAGTCCTTAGTGGAATGCCACAGCTTTGAGCCTTTCAAACACTGCACCCCTGTTGCCTCATTTTTTGACCAAACCCAATGGTATTCAAGCCTGCAACCTTTGGTGGCTTGCCGGCCACTGCTAAAGGCTGTTGCCCATCAATATTGGTTGTCGGCCACTGATGTGGCTTGCTGTCCACCAGTGATGGTCGGCCGGCCACCAATGTCTTTTGCAGATATTTTGCGATAGCTATACCAGCTGTTTCACAGATGCTTGCATATGCTCCCACGTGTATGGCTGGATGTTTTTGAGGGAATTGCTTGGTTCTCTATATATAGAAGACCTCTCATATTGTTTTGAAGGTTAGAGAAATTTTGGAGCAAAATTTTTCCTCTCTCTCTATAATTCTCTCTCTCTCTAGCAAATTTCTACACTTTAGCCTACATATCCTTCATCTTTGCCTATACACCCTTAACCAAACCTCTTCATCTTTGAGCTGAGGTATCTTAGAGCCTTGTTTGAGCTCTTGAGGGTGGGTTTGCTTTGTTTTGTTGCTTGGAATTGATTTTCCTCTTCAAAGGTATAAAGCTTTGCCTCGTCACTAGCTTTGTCTATTCTTTTTCTTGCAATTTTTCAGCTGGTTTTGGGCTATAAAACTCTGTATTTTTGGGCTGAAGCTTGGGTTTTAAGGCCAATAAAAGTTGAGGGGTGGTTCACCCTTTTTTACACCTTGTTTTGAAGGTCTTTACCCTTGTGTTTTCCATCCTTGCACTATCTTTTTTTGAGCTTTTAACCATTGATTTTCAGAGTTATTTAAGTGGCTAAAATCATGTTTTTGAAGTCCAAATTTGGAGGGGTTAGCCTCCCCTCCTTGTATGTTACTTACCAGCCTAGCTTGTGCTATGTTTTAGCTTATTAATCTAGCTATTTTTGTCTTAATCCTAGCATGTTTTAGGACTGTTTTTAAACTGTTTTAGCACTATTTTTGGTTGATAGTTGTATTTGAGCTTTGCTTTGCGTGCTTGTAGTATAATTGTCCTCATGAGTTTGGTATTTTAGGCCTTAGACACCACCTTATTTGAGTTGATTGCATTTATTTATGGCTTTCGATACTTGTAATCATCTTTAATCACCTCTATAACCTCCCTCTTTTCTTGGTTTTTGTTTTTTTTGAAAGTGGTTTCAAACAACTTGTTTGTTTAAGCATGAGATTGAGATGTCATGCTTAATGGTTTAATCCCTTTGGAGTTCATTACCAACGGTATAGTGTCTCTTTCATGCCTAAAACAACACTTGGTTTGAGCCCTCTTTCCATTAGAGGACTTAAATTCACCTTTTGGACTCAATGAATTAAAGGATGGTTGGTAATTAAAATGAAATAGTTAAAATGGGACTAAAATAGTGCAAGACAATAATTGGATTTGTGTTCAATCTGACGTTAATTGAACACATGGAAGCTTAAAGCATTTCATACTCATTAGTGATGAAATGATTCAAGTTTCCAAGGTCACCCCTTCCCTTGATCAATTCATGAAAGGAAGGAGGTTTGAGTCTTGTTTTGTTGCATTTATTGAACTTGCATGTTTTGGTTCATAAGCTATCATGTAATGAAATTGCTTGAGTTGGTGGTTTGTGGACCAAATTTTGTCTCTCCTTTGATTTGTTTATGATAAAGAGGGGTGAGTTGTGCAGACAACCCTCGAGAATACCCTGTGCACGTTCTATTTGTTCTTTGTTGCAGCAAGATGAATTGTGCAGTAGTAGCCGGCAGGCCATCACTGGTAGTCAGCAGGCCCTCACTCCTGGTTGGCCGGCCACCAATGCAAAATCTAGCAGTGTCTTCTTTGAGTAGAGCAGAGCTATTCTGGAAGTGGACAAAAGTGTAAGTGTTCCATTGCGCAATGAGATCTTCCGAAAGCAAAATAGTGGCCTTTTCGGGTGGAAACCGAGCACATGCATGACCATTCCTCACATATCGAGCATGTTTAAGTTTAAATATTAAGCTTAGATATTTGTTGTAGTTAATTAGTTATAGCTAGTTAAGTTTGTAAAGTGTTGTAATTAATTAGTTAGTTAACTAGTTATTCGATTTCGTCTTGTAATTATTTTAGTTAACTAGAATAGTTAATTCAGTTGTTGTAATAATTAGTTAAGTAGTTTAGCTAATTATTCATTTCGGTTTGTAATAGTTAGTTAATTAGTTTAGCTTTAGTTAATTAGCTAGTTAGTTCATTCAGACTCTCCTTCATGAGAGCGCAATGTTGTAATAATGTGTATATCTTCCAACCTCACATCTTTCTCCCTTTTATTTACTAGCTTATGATGGTTAGTTTAGGGACATCACGTTTTGTTTAGCATAGTTCATGTTTGCATCCATTATCTTGTATGCACCGGGGCTCGGTTCATCATTCTAAACTTGCATTGTTAGTTTAAACACTTGTTTAATTTAATTGCTTCATATGTCATATTAGTAGCCGAGCCTAGTAATTGCATATCGCATGTGTTGCATTAGTCATGTTGCATAGTTAAGAATCGTGCATTTTTCTAACTAGTTTCTCTTTTGGCTTGGAGTACTAGGTGTGCCTTTACTCGCTTTAGCATATTACATTGTACGTTAGTGTTTCCATATCTAGCATGCTTACCATGAGGCTAAGTGCTTAAGTGTTTAACTGCTTGAATTGGAATAATTTGAGTAAGGTTTATATGCAATCACTTTTTCAAGTGGTACATATTCAAAACAATTTTGCAAACAAACATGAATTGAGATGTTCCAATTCTTGCAAATTTAGTCTATACTTGTGTGTGTGTGCATCAAATAGTAATGTTAGGCTAATAAATTGGAACAAGAGCATATAATGTAGATAAAAATCATATCATGATTAGTAGAGGCCGATCTTTGATCTGGCGAGCGGGGGTGCTCAATTCATGACTTTCCCCTCTCGTACCTAAGTTTCCAAGCTGAGACAATCTTAGTGATGATGGACACGTGGCCTTCGACACGAGTCATGGGTTTCCTAAATTTTCCAAAATATTTCGGTGGCGACTTTGTATCTGGCAAAGCAGTCCATTTTTGGCATTTTTGATTCAAAATTGATTTTCCAAAAAGATTTGCCAGATTGGGACTCTTTGATGTTTATCTATTTCACATTGCACTTGTAGAATCAGATTCAAAACCGCGAGAGTCCGAAACTGTAGGGCTTATTCATCTTCCGAAAGAGGGCACGAAAAGTCGAGCTACAGAGGCATAAAACCCCAAGTAAGTGCCTTTTTCTCTCTTCAAAATCGGCTTATATTTCAATTGAAAATGGGGCATAAGATCAAGGATATGAGGGATAGGTTAGATGCCATTGCTGGAGAGAAAAATAAGTTTCACTTAAGGGAAGATGTGGTAGAAACCGAAGAAGCTTGTGTGATAGAGAGAGGACAAACTAGTTCATTGGTGAATGAATTGGAAATTTGTAGGAGAACTGATGAGAAAGAAATGATAATTAAAATGTTGCTCGACAATTCAAGTGACCGTGATGATGATGTTTCGGTATATGCTATGTGTGGTATGAGAGGGCTTGGAAAAATCACACTTGCTCAATTGGTCTACAATAATGGAAGGGTGCAGAGCTACTTTGAGCTGCGTGCCGCTGTTGATTTCGTTATAGAGAGACTAACCAGAGCAATCCTAGAGTCCATAGAAGGTGGTGGGTGTAGTATCTCAAACTTGGATCCACTTCTACGTCGCCTTCAAGAAAAACTGCGTGGGAAGAGATTTTTCCTTGTCTTGGATGATGTATGGAATGAGTACCATGAGAAGTGGGATAGGCTAAAAAATGCACTGAATTGTGAAGCTAAAGGTTGTACTGTTATAGTAACAACAAGGATTCATAAAGTTGCTCTTATGATGGCTACACTTCCTATACACCACATGGCTGGTCTGTCGGAGGCTGATTCTTGGTCCTTGTTTGAACGACGCGCATTTGGCAATAAAAGAAGAGAGGAAAACCTTCAGTTGGATTTGATTGGAAGGGAAATAATGAAAAAATGTAAAGGGTTACCCTTAGCGATAAAGGCTTTGGGAAGTCTCATGCAATTTAAAAGTAATGAAAGCGAATGGAAATCTATGAAGGAGAGTGAGAATTGGGATTTGTCATATGATGGAAGTGATATTTTACTTGCTTTGAGGTTAAGCTATGAAGCTTTATCTCCACATTTGAGGCAATGTTTTGCTTATTGCTGTATATTTCCCAAAGATCATAAGATGGAGAAAGACATGCTGATACAATTGTGGATGGCAAATGGTTTTATTCCACCTAAAGAACAAACGACATTACATAATATGCACCATGGGATTTTCTGGGAATTGGTTTGGAGGTCCTTCTTACAAGATGTGAAAGAGAAAAACAATGGAACAATATTATGTAAAATGCACAATCTTTTGCATGATCTTGCACAATCTATTATGAGATATAAATGCTCTATTGTGGAGCTTCACGAGGGCATGAAAATTCAAGATAAAATTTGTCACTTGTCTTTTAATATTGTCTTCCAAGAGAAGGTTCCTTAGAATGAGATTGTATTTGAAGTCCCATCTTTGCGGTCTATCTTAATATTTCCCAGGTTATTCTTTCCATATTCCAAGGACAATATTGCTTCAGGTTGCATTTCAAAACAAAAGTATCTTAGAGTGTTGGATTTTGGTCAAAATGTTGGTAAGAAACTGTAGTACTCTAATATAGAAATTGGATTTTGGTCAAATTCCAATTTCAGCCATCTTAGGTATTTGGGCATGTCGTACTCTAATATAGAAATTCTACCGGAATCAATAAGTAGTCTCCAAAACCTGCAGACACTGAAGCTAAAAGGTTGCTAGCAACTTTGTAAGTTGCCCAAATGCATGAAGCACATGAGAAATCTCACTTACTTGGACATCATAGGATGTCGTTCTCTTACTTTCATGCCTGACCAAATGGGACAATTAACTTGCCTACAAAGACTAAGCATGTTCATTGAGGGCCAAGATGAGGGTTACCAAATTGGTGAGCTGAAAGAATTAAATCTTGGGGGTACGTTGAGCATAAAGAAACTTGAGAATATAAGAAATTCAGAAGATGCCAAGAAGGCCAATTTGATGGGGAAACATTATCTTATTTCTTTGGAATTATATTGGAGCAAGGGCAATGAAGAAAACATTCCAAAGAATGTCGAAGAGGTTCTTGAGAGTCTCCAACCTAATTCGAATCTGAAGAAGTTGAGCATAAATTTCTTCCAAGGTTCAAAGTTTTCCACTTGGATGTCGGTTTTCATTCTTAAAAATCTAGTTGAGATCTCTTTAAGAGATTGTGAAAGATGTGAACATCTTCCTCCTCTTAGAAAACTACAATCCCTAAAAATTCTCGAGATCAGACGCATGTGTTCTCTTAAGTACTTCAACCATGGGGATTATGAAGATGGGGAAAGTTCATTTCTTGGATTGGAGACTCTTAGCCTTGAAGGAATTCCAAGCTTGGAGGAATGGACAACAGTGGATAGAGGAGAAATTTTCCCTTGCCTACAAGAGTTGGTGATATCTGGATGCCCCAAATTGACTAAATTGCTTTTTCTTCCAGCACTCAAGAGATTAAAAATTGAGGAAGGCAATGAAATGTTATTAAGGTCAGTGATTAATCTTACTTCGATTTCCTATTTTACGATAAATGGCTCTAATTTGAAGATTCTTCCAGATGGACTGCTTCGATATCTTAGGGCCTTGGAGTTCCTAGAGTCAGATTCCATGTACAATCTGAAGACCCTGTCAAATCAACTGGATAATCTATTTGCTCTATAGTTGTTATGCCTTTATCATTGTCCTGAACTTGAAAATTTGTCAGGACTCAAAAACCTAAACTCTCTGCAGACACTGTTTATATATAATTGTAATAGTCTTACGTCCCTTCCAGTGCAAGGGTTGCAAGGCTTGACTTCCCTTACATCCTTAACAATTGTCAGCTGTGATATCCCTGTTCCGTAATATGTTAATTGGTCCTTAATATAAATGTGATTATGTGTTTGTTATGATTTTGTGTACCCTTTATGTGAAAATATGTGGTTTTGAATTTCTATATGTTCACCGTAGGAATATCTGTTTGATTATCTGCTTTGGAAATTAAATTGAAGGCCTTATCCATCAAAAAAACCCGAAATTGATTACGCCATTAGGATTAGCGTAATTTTTAGAGCCTATAGTGAAATTTAATTGAAAATTGATTCGGATAAAAATAATTAGATTCAGAACGATTAGTTAAGTGCCCAATTATTTATTATTAATATTTTTGATTAGTGGGACTTATCTTAAAGGCACTATACACTCAAAATCTCTCATTCTTTTCATTTGGCTGATTTTGGCTCCAAGAGAAAGAGGGAGAGTCGGCTATAGAGAGAGAAAGGGAGAGAATTGTGCAATTTAGCTCAAAGCTTGGAATCTTGAAGGTTAATCAAGAATTTGCCATTGATTGGAGAAAAATTGAGCCTCTAGGTAAGCAATTGATTCTTGAATTCATGAGTGTAATGTGTAATTTTGTGTGTTCAAAGTTGATTAAGGGTCAAGAACAAGAATTGAAATGAAATTGAGTTGATTATGTTGAATTGAAGGTCAATGTTGGCATGTATGTGTGTCATTGCTTTGAATTTGCTTGTTTGAGCTTGAAATGTATGACTCATGTTGAATCTTGGTTGAAATCCATGTATTTGACCATCTTTTCATCATATGGGGTGAGAATGAGGGTTATATGTCACATGCATGTACAATCCATGGGAGTAGAAGTTTTGAATGCATGAAGTTGTTATGTTAGTGATGAATTTGGTGGAAAATGAGCCATGCATGGATTTGATCTATGAAATTGAGCTTCAAAATGTTGTAATTTAGTGTTTGTATCATGTTAGTACACATATATCTGAAGTTTGAGTCGAAATCATGCATTTGGAGCCTTTGAATTCGAAGTTAGAGCTCAAGAATACATTCTGGATTTTCCAGAAATTTGATGTCCGCTCGAGCGGGGAAACTGCCGCTCGAGCGTGAATTTTGTGCTCCCAGTATTTTTGTGCAGGCATGATGTCCGCTCGAGCGGGAAGCTATGTAGGATGGACTTCCGCTCGAGCGCCAGAATGCACGCTCGAGCGTAAAAATGGCATAACCAGTACTTTTCCAGACCTCATGGGTTCGCTCGAGCGGGGAAGTCCATGCTCGAGCGGGGACCCTATTTTCTGAAATTTTGTTTATGCATTATGTGTTTCGTTTTCCGTTCTCCTTCACTTTTAAGTACTCTTAGGCATGCATTGAGCATTGTAATTGAGTTAATGAGATAAGAATAATGCCTAAAGAGGAAAATGTGAATTTAAGAACGGATTAAATTGCTGGTGACCCTTTTGTGTTCATGGACTGTGCAGGGTCGAGCTCCAGGGCAAGCCAACCAACCGATCACTGTGAGCAATATCTTAACAAGATATATATTGTGGTCCAATTGTTTACTTCTATGCAAGTTTCGTAAGATCATTAATTTGAATGGTGGACAACGATTGATATAAATGATTGGGCCCAAGGCCGATTGATATGAATGATTGGGCCGAAGGCCGATTGATATGAATGATTGGACCGAAGGCCGATTGATATGAATGATTGGGCCGAAGGCTGATTGATGTAAATGATTGGGCCGAAGGCCGATGGACATGAATGATTGGTCCGAAGGCCGATGGACATGAATGATTGGGCCGAAGGCCGATGGACATGAATGATTGGGCCAAAGGCCGATTGATCCAAGTGATTGGGCCAAAGGCCGATTGATCTAAGTGATTGGGCCAAAGGCCGTCTGCTGTAACTGTTTCAAAGATCGCTTATGTATCCACTTTATTTGATATTATTCACTGGGCTTTCGCTCACGCTCATTCATGTACATGTAGGTGAGCCAAGGGACGTCCAGAACCAGCCTCGGTGAAATTGTGAGAAACAGTCAGAGTTTTGAGGAGTCAACCCAAACGTCTCACGCACGAGACTGTCTTCGCTTTTGTCCTTTGTTTATAGCTTTGTTATGTTGGCGAAAGCATGGACTACTTTTGTATATAAGTCTTGGGTTCGACTGACTTTAACTTGTATGATCCTGTATGTACAGTGTTTTCTGTTAGTACATATTTCGATGTGAGTTATTGACATATAAATGTTGGAATGTTATGGTGTGCATATAAGCACAGCTCTATGGACAAAGTTTTAATTTGCTTCTATTTGGCCCCTTTACTCTGATGAATTTTGTTTTAAATTGATTGAGGTCGTAGGTAATCTCGCGATTACTGGCCGGTTATGGCCTTAACCCATAGGGACGGGTTCGGGTCGTGACATCAGCTATGATAAACTAATATCTGTGTCAGATGGAATGCAATATCTGACAGCACTTCGGTCCTTGAGTATCTGTCATTGTCTAGAGATACAATCTTTTCCAGAGGGTATGCAACATTTGAATGCTCTTCGAGATTTGAAAATAGTCGATTGCGGCGAATTAATTTCTCTAACAAATTGGCTAGGTGTAGGAACCTCATTTTTGACCGCCCGTAAGACTTGGGCACCTCAGGTTGATCACTCAATGATGAAAGTTATGTTGTGCAAACATTTGATTTCTTTAGCAAGAAGAGCTTCTAAATTCCAACCTTACACCCTATTTTTGACCAAAACCATTTTGGACCAAAACTATCTTAGACCTTAAAAACCCTCTTTTTCAAAATATTATTTCAAATGTTTCTACGATATTTCGATGCTCGCATTTCGTTAAAAATTACACTTTTCGGTAAATCGAGTAAGGACAAAGTGGAAATAAATAGAAGAGAGGTGAAATCTTTAAAAAATCTTTAAAAACTTTTTATTTAGAGGTTTGGAGTTGAAGAAAATAGGAGGGAAGGGAAGAAAACTAGTTAGGACAGAAATGAGTAGTCTTCACTAAAATAGGCATATCTCTTTGAACAATTAGAATTTATATGTGAGGCTGCCACTATTGGAAAATAGACTTCCGGGGCTTTAATTTAGACTCAAGAATGACCTAAAAATGAGTCCAGATGAGGGAGATATGCCCATTTGAAGTCGGGCCAAAAAGCAAACTTTTGCCTGCTGGCAAATTTAGTGAGTTGCCGACCACTTGTTCCTAGGAGCAGATATTTGTAGATATTTGTGCCAGTTGTCCTCCATAAGTGCATGCACGCCACCAGCTGTCTCTATATTGATATTTCTAAGATAGTAACATTTTTTCCTATATATACTTGACCTTCCCTCTTGGAATTAGGTTACAAAAAATTCCAAAGGCTCAAATTCTAGAAATTCCCTCTCTATCTCTATCTTGCAACACACACACACCTTACCAAACACTTCCTAAGCCAAATATTTAGCTCTTTTTGCTGAGGTTCTTGAGCTAAAATTTCAACCATTGAGAGTGAGAACCTGTGGGTTTGTGAAACAAAGAGTAACCTTGCTTTAAGAGGTATAATTTTGAGCATCCTTACACTACTTCTCTCCTATCTTTTCTTGCTATTTTTGAACTATTTTCCTACTATTTTTATGGGCTGAAACTTATGGTTAAGGTGGGGGGGGGGGTAACCACCCTTCTTTGAACCTTGTATCCTAAGCTTTTACCCTTGTGTTTCCCATATTTTCCTCAATTTTTTTTAGGCTTTTTACTACTGAATTTCAGAGTTTTTTAGAGGCTAAAAATATTGTTTTGAGGTTCCAAAAATGGAGGGGTTAGCCACCCCTCCTTTGGCTTGTTTGCTAGCTTAATTGCTCCATTATTTTAGCTTACTCTTTTAGCTATTTTCACTTCAATTCCAGCATTGCTTTAGCTTCATTTAGGATTGTTTTGAGGTGTTTATTTCATTTGAGCTTTATATTGCATGCTTGTAGTGTAATGGTCCTCATAGGTTTGGTGGTTTAGGCCTTAGCCACCAACCTATTTGAGTTTAAAGCACTTATTTATGGCTTTCCATACTTGTGATCACCTTTAATCACTTCTGCAACCTCCCTTTTTTCTTGGCTTCTGCTTTGCTTTGAAAGTTGGTTCAAACTAGTTACTTGTTTAAAGCATGAGATCGAGGTCTTGTGCTTAACGGTTTAATCTCTTTGGGGGTTCATTACCAACGGCATGACACTTCTCTCATGCCTAAAACAACTTTTGGTTTGGTACTTCTTTCCATTAGAGAACTTAAAGCTCACTTTTGGACTTAATTGACTAAGGAATGATTGGTAATTAAAATAGAGTAATAAAATGAGGACTAAAAATCATATAAGATAACAACTTGGTTAGGGTTCAATCGGACATTAATTGAACCCTTAAGTCTTGAGTCGTTTCATACTTGTTAGTGATGTAAACAGTTCAAGAGTCAATGTCAACCACTTCCCTTGATCAATCCATGATAGGGAGAAGGTTTGGGAGTCTTTTATTGTTGCATTTATTGAACTTGTACACTTTGGTTCATAGGCCATCGTGCAATGAAATTGCATCGATTGATGGCTTGTGAATCAAATTTACTACTTCTTTGAGCTGTTTGATGATAAGGAGGGGTAAGTTGTGCAAACAACCCTTGAGAATACCTTGGTTGTGCTCTGTTTACTCTCTGTTGCAGCAAGAAGAACCAGGACTTTGTGGTCGGTAGGCCACCATTTCCGGACGGCAGACCATCATTTGTGGCTAGCTGGCCACCACTTATGGACTGCCGGCCACTTTTGTCAAATGGAGCAGTGGACTTTTAAAACAGAACAAAGCTGGTTTTGAGGTGAAAAACAGTGCAAGTGTTCCAACTGTGCAACAGAGGCTTCCTGGCAGCATAACAGTGGCTTTTTCGAGTGGAAATTCACGTGCATGCATGAGCATCCCTCGCTTCCCAGGGCTAATTTGTTAATTTAGTTACTTTATTTCATGTTATATTCATTAGTTAGCTAAATTAGAATTTTGTAATTAATTAATTAGTATAATTAATTAGTTAGTTTCAATTTATAATAATTAGCTAGACTAATTAATTAGTTGTGATGTTGTAATAATTAAGCTAGCATAGTTTAAATTCGTTTTGTAATAGTTAGTTAATTCGTAGTAATTAGTTAGCTAGTTAGTTTATTCGGACGTGCAAGCAAATGTTGTAATAATGTGTATGTCTTCCAACCCCACGTCTTTTTCCTTTTTGTATACTAGCTTATGATGGTTAGTTTAGGGTATGATGTTTCGTTTAGCATCTCTCATGCTTGTATCCATTATCTTGCATTCACTGAGGCTTAGCGCATTTTGCTAACTTGCATTGTTAGTTAATACTTCTTTGAATACGTGCTTAGACTGTATGCTATCAAATTTAGTACCCGAGCCTAGTAATTGCATATTGCATGCGTTGCATTAGTTATATTGCATAGTTAGGATCATGCATTTTTCTAAAACTTTTATCTTTTTGGCTTGTCTTGGAGTACTAGGTGAGCTTTTACTTGCTTTAACATATTGCATTGTATGTTAGTGCTGTCATGTCAAAGCATGTTCACCATAAGGCTAAATGCTTAAGTGATAAACTATTTGAATGCTTGTGGATGAAGGCTAGTTGCTTGAATTGGGATGGTTTGATTCATGTTCATTTAAGCCCATTTTTTTGAGTGGCACATTCACAAACTCTTTTCAAAACAAAACATGAGATCAAGTATTCAAATTCTTGCAAATTAGTCTATAATTGTGTGTGTGCGCATCACATAGTAATACTAGCCTAATAAATGGAACAAGAGCATATAATATAGATAAGAATCACATCATGATTAGTAGAGGCCGATCTTTGATCAGGCGAGTGGGGGTGTTCAATTCATGACCTTCTCCTCTCATACTTAAGTTCCCGTGCTGAGACACTCTTGGTGATGACGAATAAATGGCCTTTGGCACGAGTCTCGGGTTTCCTAAATTTCCTAAAAAATATTTAGGTGGCGACTCTGTATTTGGCAAAGCAGTCCATTTTTGATAATTTGATTCCAAATCGATTTTCCAAAAGATTTTTCGAATTTGGACTCTTTGGTGTTTATCGATTTCACATTGCACTTGTGAGATTAGATTCAGAACCATGGGAGTCCGATACTGTAGGGCTTATTCCTCTTTCAAAAAGAGTACGAAAAGTTAAGCTACAGTTTCTGGCGACTTTGCTGGGAATTTGGAGAACTTGACTCAAACTTCATGATGTAAAATTTTATCTACACTTATATGTTTCTTCGCATTTGGATTTGCATTGGTGCGCTTAAGTCACTATGTCTGCTATTTGCTATTCCTAGACGGTTTGCCGGAGGCTTGCCCTAAAGCTTGCCAAAAGGCTGACCAGTCGTGGGCTCTGCCATGATGGGAACATAACCCTTGGATCTGGACTACCATTGTACCACTTGATCCTCCTTTCACTTCTCGGTGTTAGGTGTGAGAGGTATATTAGGCAGTCTTGCCAAGGCACCCCTTTTGACCATTTGGCCTAGTTGCATATATTAAAGCCCTAGTGACTAGTCCAAACTAGGACAAGATGCGCACCCTTGTGCAAGATTGCGTGAAACCACTTGATTTGAAATAGTGAATCCTCGTTCATGACGAAACTAGGACAAGGTAACCCTATCCCCTCATAGGGGTGTTTTGGCTCTTTCTACCTAGTATGTGCTTTGCAGTGAAACTGCACAAGGGTGCTTCACATCAGTGGTACAGTTGGTATCTATTTTGGGGCAGAGTATAGTCACTCAGCTGTGATCATGTCCGTGCTAGTGAATTTTGGGCTGAGGTGCTGTCTGTTTTCTCTTTTGCTAGGTAGTCCTGGAACCATAGCTTCAGAAGGCTCTGATATCCCTTGGGTACTCTGGACTCATGTCGATAGACTTTATAAGCTCAGGGACCTAGTTCAGGGCCAACAAGTGTATTCTTCACTGCCGCCAGTTACAAGACGGAGAAGAATCAGGCAGAGTTCACCAATCTAGTTCCTATAGCAGTTACCCCTCAACTCACCTATGTCTAGTCAGGTTAGGAGACAATCATCTATTTTTAGCCCAGCACGAGATCAATCGTGTATTCCAATGGCACAGTATTCCCCAGTCAGTGTAGAAGAATTAATACATCATCTGCAGTAAATAGTTGAAACCCTACAACAGGATGCGATCCACTAAGACAAGGTTACAACCCGTCAAGCCGAGGTTATAACCAGGCTACAGCAACAGAACTGCAGCTAGCAGCGGCCTCTGCATCATATGTACCTACCGCAGCTATCCCTGTGCCCGGTGTCACTGCTAATACTGCCAATGTCCAAGAAAACCAAGGCAATCCAACAGAGCCAATCCCAGCACAATCTTCCAAAGCACCGATTTATTAGACCGAGGCACCATTTGAATTCGAAGTTGATCCAATTGCACTCAAGGTGAATAAACTAGAAAAATTATTCAAGAGAGCGCAAGGGGTCAACTCCATCCCAAACATAGAGGATGGATACACTGATTCTGTAGTTACATTGTCGGATCGGTTTAAGATGCCGCACATTGACCATTTCGATGGCTTTGGGGATCTGATGGTCCACTTGCGATTGTTTTTTGCTATCTTGCAGCCGATGGGCTTAACTAGACCACAGAAGCTATCTCTCTTTGGTCGCACCATGTTGGGTATAGCGGCCATTTGGTATGCTAAGTTAGAAGATTCCGTCAAATAGAATTGGGAGAAGATGGCCGAAGCCTTCATTGCTCAGTACTCTTATAATACACAGATTAAGGTCACAACTTGTGATCTCAAGGCAACTCGTCAAGAGCTGAAGAAGGGTTTCTCTGAGTTTGTAACAACATGGAGGGCCAAAGCCTCGATGATGACGACGAGACCTTTCGATAAGGATCAGATAAGAATGATCGTTCAGAATTTGCATGGCAAGTTGCTATAAAAAATGATTATTCTACCTTTATTTACCTTTATAAAGCTTCGTGAATTGGGGATTCAAATCCAAGATGCCATCAGACAAGGGTTCATTGTGGAAGATAATGAGCCTTTGAAGAAGAATGTTGCTCGTAGTTCCAATGCTACTACCAATGGTAGCACAGCTGCGAATGCTCAAAAGTAAACACTGTCACCATTCTCATTAACAGCCAAAAACCAACTACTTCAACTTGGCCCGAAAGTTCTATCCTCTTTACATGAGTCTCACTCAAGCCTTGAAAACGCTGCTAGAAAAAGGATACCCAGAGCTCTTAGAACCCGGAGCCTTTCCAAATCCTTTTCCACCAAGATATGACCCTGCTAAATACTGTGCCTATCATTAGCAGCACGGTCATGATACAAACTGTTGCATCCACCTCCGTCATAAGATTCAGGATCTTATTGACGAAGAGATCATAGCTCCACCAAAAGGACCTCAAGCCACTACTAACCCATCACCTCCACACCTCAACCTAATCCATGCACTACCATCCACCTACAACCCCAATATATACATCATCCCAGCCCATTTAGCCAAGCCTGAGGTGTTCATTCCAGAAAGCACGAACTTGTGTATGATGGATGCACTTGAACCCCAATCATCTCAAACCCATGAACCCACTACTTCTGAGCTAATGAGCATAATTGAAGATCTTCAGAGAACTGTGGTAGATTTAGCCTTTGAGATCTTGGCTCCCTCATCAACCACATCACATGTGAGAAATTTCACGCCAAAAGGCTCCCAATCTTGGGGCGAGCTGCAATTGAAAAGGGCCAACTCGAAGTCATTTCACATATGGGTGACGACATGTCGACAACAACTGGGCTCCGCTCTAATATAGTGACCCAATCCTTTGGCAAAGTGGAGGCAAGGGGCAAGAATAAGGTTGGGGTAAGCATCGATTCTTATGAACATCTTCAGTGGGCTATTGAGGCTTTAAAGGTCACAGGGCTGAACAAGCAACAAGTGCTTGCAGTTGTTGCAAAAACTATGGATGACACTTTTGTCGCTCAGATTGGGAGCATTTTGAATCAAGGGGCAAGCCAGGGGAAGAGATGTCATAGCAGAAACACCCCTTTCAGCTCCAATTCTACACTCGTAAGAGATCATCAAACCCAGTCAACACCTGTCAACCGCTCTGTCAATCCTGTTAGGATTGGTAACCGCACCTTTAATCCCCTTTATATGACCTTATCCAAAGCTCTCCAAATCCTCATAGGACAAGGCCATCTCAAACCCCTTGACCCTCGACCTCTCCCTAATCCCCTTCCAGCCAGGCATAATGCTGCCAAGTACTGTGCCTTCTATCAACAAACCGGCCATGACACTGACGGTTGCTTTCATCTTTGCCATGAAGTTCAAGATCTGATTAAAAAAATGGTCATCACTCCACCAGGTCCTACAAAGTCTATGGGCGCTTGATCAATGAACTTGGGGGATAATGTGACTATTTGATCAGGGATGAACCACCTGCTGATGGCGCTCATTTTACTCCATATGTAGTGGATGGCACACACTTTTTAGCACTTTGAAAATGTTTTTTATTGTACTTTCAGACTTGGGTATTGAGTTAGTCTTGTTGTGTGGTATTGAGTCAGTCTTGTTGTGTCGGAGGTTGGTGATTTCGAGCATGTTAATTCGGACATCACTTTCTTGTTTTGTGTTTGTCTTTTACACTCTTTCTTTTTGCGTCTGTTTCTATCATTAAGCCAGTTGAGCTAGCAGATCTAAATGAATTGCAGTTATTTTTACCTACTTTTCTGTGCATTTAAATCATTGCATTGACCTAAGTTTTTCAAAACTTTTCTAACATTGTGATGAAAAAAAAAAAGGGAAGGAATTCCTCATGATTTGCAAAAAATTGATTAACTAAGAGGAAGAAAGGCATGCTAAGCCCTTAATGAATGAGATCATGTCTGTTAATGTGAGTACTGAGAAAAATCTTGGCTTGATCCAAATTGGTTCTAGATTGTTTTCAGAGGAGCACGAGCGACTAGTCGCTTTATTAAAAGATTTCAAAAATATTTTTGTGTGGTCCCATGAAGACATGCCTGGAATTGATCTTGAGATTGTACAACATAGGATCACTCTCGGCCTCAAGACTCAACCCCTTTGCTTTCAAACGTTGATTTAGAATGTTCAATGGTCGACCAAACTATGAGGCTTGCATAGTCGAATTTGAAGCAGCCCTTGAACTAAGGGCAATAAAGTTGTATGTCATCAAAGGAAGCTTGCATAGCTAGATGAGAAGCGTCCCTTGAACTAGGGGCAAAAAAGGTTAGATATGCTCGAAGATTCAAAACTGGGTCATTTCTCAAACCAATGAAGATCGGCAAGAAAGCCAAATCCCAGAATCTAAGAGAAGAAATTTTTGTTTCACTGAAGGACAATCGAGTTCCTATCCATAACACTAAGGGCAAATTCAGACCCAATTGAATGGGCTCTTACATCATCAAGACTATTTAGTTAGGAACAACAGTCATTCTCGTGGATTTAGATCGCTTAGAGATCCATTGGCCAATCAACATAGACAAGTTAAACTTCTATCCGTGAGAGGCTCGCTGGGCCAAAAACCTAGAAGGGCAACCCAGGCAAAAGTTAGAGTAAGAAAAAAAAAAGAACAAAAAAAAAATGGAAACAAAGAAAAAAGAAAAAAAAAAGCAAAAGAAAAATAGAGCTCGTAAGGTTGAAAACCCGGAAGGGTGGCCTTGGCAAAAGTTAGAGCACAAAAGGAGAGTGTTAATACCCGAGTGCACCTTAGCCCGAGAACTACGTACGGCCTGCTTCCCATCTTTGGGATACGTAGGCAATTTCGTCCTGAAGTTTTGCCCCAACCATTTTCAACATGCTTGTCTCATCCATGTTGATTGGCTTATTCTTGTTCAACTTGGCTGTCCTATCCTTGTCTAATTGGCTCATTTTCATTCAAATTCGGTTGTCCTATTTCGTTAGAAGATTCAGCTGCAAGATAATTTAAGTTCAGATCTGAGGTTGTGCATCTCAAGAGTAGATTCCATGTTGGTTCAGCAGTGGTTATTTGCAAAAATAGTTTTGAGGATTTTTAGTGAAGTTGACTAATTTTCTCGAAAATTATTCCATTTTTCCAAAACTGGACCATTTCTTGGGCCCAAAAAAGGAAAATTTTCAATGCTCATAGCCTGACTTACATGATTTCAAAGCAGAAAGTCAAACAAGCATGTTAATCTAACTTTCATGTTGGTGAAAATTATTTTAGCAGAAGCCAAAAAAAAAAAAATAATCACAATAATGAACTAGGGGCACAGTAGAGTCAGGTTTTTTGTTTTTTCCCCATTGTCAACGTACTCGCTAAAAAGGGCACAACTGAGGCTAGCAACAGAGGCCAAAAACTCTCTCATCCTTCAAGCAGTGATGTATCGAGACAAGTGCGAAGCGCGAACTAGAAATGGAGTAGGATATTCGACTCCCTTCATAAGGTCCACAACTTTCATCTTATCCATCAACCACACTTGGGAAGGGATAAAAAAAATAAGAGAGATTAAAGAATAGAGAGATGTATGCTGAGAGAAAAAAATAAGGAAACGGCTTTTCAGAGAAAATAGAGATTGAGTGCCACAGTGATGTGAGAATCACAAATGAGAAAGGATGGGAAACAATACCTGGAGAAGTAGTGGGCTCCTCGTGAACTGAGAGCTCTCCCATTGATGGTAAACATCCAAGTGTTGTGTTTGTTATTTTTGTTTGTCTCGATTCTTGTTTTGAGTCATTTTGAGTGTAAATAGATGTGTTCAGGTTGTTTTACTTTGTTTTTCCATTGTTAAGTCGTGGTGTACTATGGTCAGTCGTAGGCTCAATACCCGATCAAGAATTCATTCTTGGTTTTAATTGCAAAAATAAATCGTTTTGTGTTCAGAGTGCCGTGTCATTCTTAACATGATGTGCAAAACATGATTCTTTCTTTCATAAACTGCAGGGTCCAACCCCGATGAAAAGAGAGAACAATAGAACAAGAACCTATCTGAAGCTACATAGGTTCCGAACTGCAAAGCAAAATAAAAAGAGGGAAAATTGGAGCATCTGAGTTTGTTTCAACTTCAGCATTTCCGGGATTACATTCCGAAGGCACCTTTTCAGGCCATGTCATTTCTTTGAAGTATAAGTGTACTTCGACCTCAAGTTCAAGCATGCTTCAAGTCAAAATGGTGATCGAAGTGCTCTCCCCAAGCACCATTTCCCTGCCAGAGGTGTCTTAGTTGTGTTTGTAATGAGTTCCTAGGAGACCAACTGCAATGGTGGAAACTAGAGTTTGAATGGCGAGCCTAGAACACAAAGCTTTGGAATTTCCAAGACTGAAGTTTGGTTTAAATACCCAGGGGTGTATCATCGGCTTGAAATTTGTATAACAGCCCTATAGGTTGAGGTAGTGTGTATGTGCCTCAATTCTGGATACTGAACTAACCTAGTCTGTCACCCCGTTGGAAAATAGGGAAAGTTGTGAATATGATCAGGAAAAAAAATAGTATCCGTCGCTTCTACATACAAATGTTACCCCTTGTCAGCATTTGAGGGCCTTTGAACTGTGAGTTGAAGGTAAGAGTACAAAGAACACAAGAGAGAGATTACCGTCTGAGTAGAGCGGTTCATCGCTACTCACCCCATGAGGTACTTTCTAAAGTGCAGCTGTAACGCCCTCAAAATAATACATAGAAACCCACATTATTGACATGCATTAATATAAGAAAATAAAACATCCTTCCATTCATCAGAGTAGTTAAGTACAAAAATATTACAAGTTGACAACAAAAGTAAATACCTTATGGGCTTACAACTTTCCAAGCCAACACTTGGTCACAAAAGAGAGTACTAACTCGAATACACTTTAAGCCCTTGGCTTGAATTTACATGTAATATCCAAATAACAAAATAACCAAAAAAAAGAGTCTTCAACTCCAAAACCTTCCAAGCTATGTCCTTGGAGGTAGCATATCACCTGAACCTGAAAATGATGTCCCATATAGGGTGAGCCACAGCCCAGTAGAGATATACTAAACCAAATATAAGCAATGACTAAAATAATAGCATTTGATAGATGGTTAACACTTATACACCAATTATATCACAATACAGTTCCATGACAATTATGTCCATGTTACGTTCCACTTTCCTTTACTTATCCAAATCATTTCATATACATGGCTCAGAACCTAGCCAAACAATTCAATGAGACTATAACTCATATACCAACACTTTCATATTTCCTGATAGATACACATATTTGATGCATCATTATCATATTAAGACACTTCCATACTTCACAAATGATACACCGATTTGCTGTATCAATACTTCAATTTAATACACAAATTTGCTGTATTAATGGAGTCCATCCCCTATCTCCTCCCACACAGGTTGAGAGTCCATCCCGTATCTTCCCTCAAACCATGGAGTATATTCCCTATCTCGTCCCGTATCTTCCCTCAAACCATGGAGTACATCCCCTATCTCCTCCCACACAATACACATATTCCAAGTATATAAACAATTATCATATACAAGAATAATTCAATACACATATTTGATGTATTATTCCTATCGTCATATTCAACGACATATTCAATGTGATTAGTTTCAGTTTCCCTAATCAACATACAGTGTCTACAACAATCAAGACTATCCACCACCGATAACTCAAAGCAATTATTTCTAAACAGAAAATAAATGCATTAAACAAATATAATATTAACATTCATGTAGGTGAGTGATAAATTAATCCAACTACACCATTCAATCCCATAACTTTCCGAGTTCACAATTTCCAATTCAATTTCATATTTCCCCCAAATTAATTATACCAATTAATTTATCACATAACTAGGGTATTTTTCCCTAATCCACAATATCAACCCTAAGGTTCATTTTCATCAATAACACAACAATAATTCCATTTCTCAATGTCTTACCTACATATGGGTTTTATTATTTAAAAACCCCTCTTTTAAAAATTACACAACAACCCTAACTTTTTCCAAAATTACCCAACATCACCAATTAATCAAAATGGCTAAAATTTAAGACAAAACTCATAAGATAAAGTAGGGTATCCCTACCTCGAAATGAAGAGACCAAAGGAGAAGATGGTGAAAATCCAAAGTGCTCCAAATCGACAAATTTTCAGATTAAAACATAGCCCATACAACCCTCTATCTTTCTTACAAAGAACTTAGGGTAGAAACACACTAAAAATAGATGAAACCCTAGAGAGAAGGTGTATAGAGAGAGAGAGAGGACAGATCTAGGGTTTTGAAAGCAAAAGAGGATAAAAAGTGAAGTGTTTCCCCGCTGCTGTCTACTGATATAACACAGGCTCGCTCGAGCGACCAGACACAAGGAACCCTCGCTTGAGCGTAGAAAGCCTCGCTCAAGCCAACAATTCGAAGCTTTAGGTCTATAACCCAGAAGCACGCTCGAGTGAAGAAAAGCTCGCTCGAGCGAAGAACTCCAAAACATAGTCCTCGCTCGCTCGAGCGAAGGAAAGCTCGCTCGAGCCAAGAATCAAAACCATCAAGTCAAAAAGAGACACAGACGCAAGCTCGAGCGCAAGACTTCTCGCTCGAGCCACCAGATACAAAACTCAACTCTCGCTCGAGCGAAGGAACCCTGGCTCGAGCAAAGGATCTAAAACACAGAGCTCGCTCGAGCGACAAAAGGCTCGCTCGAGCGAAGGACCAAAATTTTGGGCAGCAACCATTTGCTCCCAATCACAACCAACCTGTAACAATCCTGCCCAAAACATCCTATAACTCAAATACAAAGTATTGAAGGATGGAAACAAGATATAAACCACAACCGACATCCACGGAACCAAGTCCGGATACAACAACCAAAGGAAGAAGAACCGGGATCGCTATAACCTCCCCCCCTTAAGGAATTTCGTCCCCGAAATTAAACACAAGTTTTCAAAAACATGTTTTCTTCAATTCTCAACAACATTACAATTCAAAATTCAGCAACTTGACCCATTACCGGTCATTCCATCTCTATTCAAGAGGCATTTCACAATATAACTTTCAACATGTATTACCAACATGTATTCCTTTCAAGTCCAACAATTTCCAATATACAAGGTTCTCAATTCCATATCATAGTCAATGTTCATGATATATTTCCTTTTTTTACAATACATTCAACATATGCAACGTTAATGACATACTTGCATTTCTGCAGCATATTTAACATACACAATGTTAAAATTAACTTCCATTTCAAGGCAAGTTCCGTAATACTTCCATAAACCGAAACATATACAATGTTTTACAACTTAAGACATATTCAATACTCTTAAGGTTTATCAATACAACAAAATATACAACATATGCTCAATACATGTTTTAAACATTAATAAACAAGTCCGGATATTTCTCACGGACTTCCAATTCACGTTCTCAAGTGGCTTCTTCCACTCTGTGATGTTTCCACAAAACTTTCACCAATGGGATGGTCTTGCCTCGCAAGACTTGATCCCGCCTATCCAAGACCCGTACCGGTCTCTCCTCATACGAGGCATCCTCGTTAACCTCTAAGTCGGTCCAATCCAATACATGCGATGGATCTGGCTCATACTTCCGAAGCATGCTAACATGAAACACATCATGAACTCCGGACAACTGTGGCGGCAAAGCTAAACGGTAGGCAACCTCACCAATCCTCTCAAGGATCTCGAAAGGGCCAATAAATCGAGGGGATAACTTCCTTCTCTTACCAAATCTCATCAAACCCCGCCTAGGTGATATTTTTAGGAAAAACATGATCACCCACCTCAAATACCAAAGGCCTCCTCCTACGGTCGGCATAACATTTTTGACGACTCTAGGCTGTAACAAGCCTCCTACGAATAAGCTCAACTTTCTCCGTCGTCTCCCGAACCAATTTCAGGCCCAACAAAGGTGCATCACCCACCTCGGCCTAACAAACTGGAGACCTACAAGGTCGGCCATACAAGGCCTCAAACGATGCCATACCGATACTTGACTGAAAACTGTTGTTGTAGGCAAACTCTACTAAGGGAAAGTGCCTCTCTCACGACCCACTAAAGTCAAGAACACAACCTTGAAGCACATCCTCAAGGATCTGAATAGTACGCTCGGACTGCCTGTCAGTCTGAGGATGATAAGCCGCGCTAAAGGTCAACCCAGTACACAAGGCACTCTGCAAACTCTGCCACAACCTCGCAATAAAACGTGGATCTTTATCTGAGACGATTGACATTGGGACCCCGTGCAACCTCACTATGTCCCGAATATACAAGTCGACAAGATGATCTACCGAATCTCTCACGCGCATAGGAATGAAGTGCGCCGACGTAGTCAACCGGTCTACAACCACCTAAATAGCATCACTACCCCGCTGAGTCCTCGGAAGACCTACAACAAAGTCCATAGTGACATGCTCCCACTTCCACTCGGCAATAGGCAAGGGTTGTAACAAACATGCTGGCCTCTGATGTTCGGCATTCACTTGCTGACAAGTAAGGCACTTGGACACGAAAACTGCCACATTCTTCTTCATACCTCGCCACCAAAACTGGCGACCCAAATCACGATACATTTTAGTGCCTCATAGATGCACCGCAAGGTGTGAGTGGTGAAACTCTCGGAGTACCTCCTCTCGGCAAGACTCCGGTACAAATAGACGGTCTCGGTATCTCACACTCAGGTCAGGATACACAGTCAAACCCTTCTCAACCTTCCCACTGGAGATCTTCTCTCGGAGGGATTCTACCTCAAAGTCACCCCTCTGTGCCTCTAATACTCGAGTCACAAGTGTGGGCTACGCAACTACAGAAAACAAGGCTGCGGCCTCAACAGATTCGCCTAGAAGCAAATCAAACTCGCCAAGTGCACCCAACATCTCCCACTCCCGGATGGCTATACAAGCTACATCATTAATGGATTTCCTGCGAAGGGCATCGACCACAACATTGGCCTTCCCCGGATGATAATGCAACTCGAAGTCGTAATCCTCAATAAATTCCATCCACCTCCTCTGCCTCAAATTCAAGTCCTTCTGCGTAAACAGATATTTCAGACTCTTGTGATCCGAGAACACCTCGAACCTCTCACCATAAAGGTAATGCCTCCAAATCTTCAAGGCAAAAATCACGGCTGCTAACTCTAGGTCATGAGTAAGGTAATTCCTCTCGTGTATTTTCAACTGACGTGAGCCATAGGCCACCACTTTCCCCTCTTGCATCAACACACTACCCAAACCCTCTCGTGAGGCATCACAATAAACAGCATAACCCAAACCTCTCTCCAGAATAATCAACACAGGAGCGGTAGTAAGTCTAACTTTCAGCTCTTGGAACGACTTTTCACAAGTCTCACTCCATACAAACTTGACCCCTTTCTGCGTCAATCTAGTCAATGGTGAAGCTAGCCTAGAGAAATCCTTCACAAACCGGCGATAATACCCAGCTAATCCCAGAAAACTGCGGATCTCAAAAACACTCTTAGGCTGTGCCCAATCTTGCACTGCCTCAATCTTGGATGTATCAAACGACACCCCTTCTCTGGAGACTACATGGCCTAAGAACTTGACTTCTCCTAGCCAGAACTCACACTTCCCAAATTTAGCATACAGCCTATGGGCTATAAGCAACTCAAGCACCACTCTCAAGTGTTCCTCGTGCTCCTCCTCTGAAGGTGAACAAATCAGGATGTCGTCTACGAAAACGACCACAAAATGATCTAAGAATTCCCGGAATATCCGGTTAATCAAATCCATAAATACTACCGGTGCATTGGTGAGCCCAAAAGGCATCACCAGAAACTCATAGTGGCCATACCGCTTACGGAATGCTGTCTTAGGAATATCCTCCTCCCTGACCCTCAACTGATGGTAACTCGATCTCAAGTCTATCTTAGAGAAACAACGGGACCATTTCAACTGGTCAAACAAATCATCAATACAAGGCATAGGGTACTTATTCTTAACCATAGCCCGATTCAATTTCCGGTAATCAATACAAAGTCTCAAGGCACCATCTTTCTTTTTAGCAAAGAGGGCCGGTGCTCCCCACGGCGAAGTACTAGGATGAATAAAGCCCTTATCTAGCAACTCCTGGAGCTAAATCTTCAACTCACTCAACTCGGCTGGGGCAAAACGGTAGGGTGCCATAGAAATCGGCGCTGTGCCGGGCACTAAATCAATAAACAATCTCTCGATGAGGTGGTAAGCTAACAAGGTCCTCGGGAAAAACATCTGAATACTCACAAACCACTCTCGGCAATACAGTATGGGTCTCATCACACTCACTACTCATAAAGCTAGCAAGAAGATCACCAAGCTCACTCCGCCCTCGCGGATCATACACCGGTGGCAAAACACTACCAACCCGATCCCCCAAGAAATGGAAACAATCCCCGCTCAAGGTACATACAGTGACCCTCTGGCGGTAGCAATCAATAACAGCTCAGTATGACAATAACCAGTCCATATCCAAAGTCACATCAAAACCCGACATAGCCATAACCACAAAAGAAAATGGAAGCCGACGATCAGCGACCTCTATATCACAACCTCTACACACCTGCTTTAAAATCAACTCACCCCCAACAGGTGATACAACACAGATAGGAGATGCTAACTGCACCAATCCCAACCCCAAAATATATGCAAATACAGTAGATATAAAAGAATGGGATGCACCCATATTAATCAACACATTAGCAACCGAGTTGCAAAACAAAAAGGTACCTCTCACAACAGATGGAGCCGGTACTAGATCCTGCGCTGTAACAGCATACACACGCCCTGAAGGTCTCTGATCTACCTGCTCACCTCTCGGAGCATAAGACTGTTGCACAGACTGGGACGATGAGGCCCCCTGATTGGCCCTCGAGGCCTGAACTGACTGAGCTGGCCGAAGGCTCTGAGTCTGTCTCAAACCAGATGCACCAGATGTGCCACTCAACTGCGGGCAGAACCTCTTCAAGTGCCCCGCCTGACCACACTGGTAACAAGAGAGCGGCTGGCCTCTACCCTGACTCTGGCTCTGAGGACAAGCCGAAGATGAAGCTGCTTTCTACCCTCCGTCCTTCTGCGGGCAAGCTGGAGACTGGTGGCCCAGCTGACCACATTTGTAACAAGTAATGTCTCCCTGACTGCCTCTCCTAGAACCTGAACTCGGCACTAGAAAGGTAGATCTCACAAAAGCACCCTAAGGCTGCTGAGGATTAGAACCCCTCTGCCTCCTACCCCATCCCCCTGGCCATCCTAACTCCTCCTAGAGCCCATCATCTCCTCCTCCTCCTCCTCCTCCTCCTGCATCATAATCTCCATATGGGCTGCAGCATCCATAAGGCGCCCATAGTCCCGGGTCATGGATCCCCCAACTCTGGTCGTGAGTCCATGTCTCAACTTCTCTTAAATTCCAGACAACGGCGTTCCTCAGATGCCACAAGCTCAGGTGCAAACCTAGATAAACTGGTAAATGCAGCCTCAAACTCGGCCACTGGCATACTCAGCTGCTTGAGTTGACAGAACTAATCTCTCAACTTCTCGCTGACAGTGGGAGACAGAAACTTCTCCTGGAAGACAGCAACGAAAGCCTCCCAAGTACCACCAACACGACCCCTCATGAACTTCCACCACTAACCCGCATCTCCCTTCAACTGGAAAGACGCCAAGGTCACCTTTAATGCCCCGTCTTCAATGCCAAGCATCTCAAATGTCTTAGTCATCTGCTCAAGCCACTCGTCAGCCTTCAGTGGCTCTTTCGGATCACCCACAAACTCGTCCAGATTAGACCGAAAAAACTCCCTCTTCAGAAAAGAAGGCCCTGCATCAACAACTTGGGCCTGGACTTGATTCTCAGCTCTGAGAATGCCCAAGGATTCCCTCAATGCTCTTGCCATCTCGCGGGCTAAGGCGCCCATGGCATGCAGGCCTACTGGCTCAACCAACACCCTCCTGCTGCGCCGGAATGTCATCCGGTATAGGCATCTCCTGCCTCCCACGCCTACCACGTCTACCACCACGTCCTCGTCCTGACATCCTAATAAAGGTAACGAAGACATTAGCACTTTCACAAATGTGCCAAAGCTAACCACTCGCATCCTAATACAATGGACAACAGTAATTCATTCCACGTAAGCACATAATCACATAAGCACCTACGAATTTCATTTCTGGATAATGATAGTCCTGAGGCGTTGCTAGAGTTCCAGTTAGAAACAGCATTGATCAAGTGCTTTTCCAACAGGACTTCCAGAAACCCAAGGATCCAATCAACATCCTAGAAATTAAATCCCATATCCATATAGTCACATAAGCATGTTATCGAATAAACACATACTATCATAAATAAGTCTCTAACAAACGAGACAAACCCACTGTGATACTAATCACTTCCCACGTACGCAAAGTATTCAAACCCGGTACGCTCTGATACCAAGTTGTAACGCCTTCAAAATAATACATAGAAACCCACATTATTGACATGCATTGATATAAGAAAATAAAACATCATTCCATTCATCAGAGTAGTTAAGTACAAAAATATTACATGTTGATAACAAAAGTAAATACCCTATGGGCTTACAACTTTCCAAGCCAACACTTGGTCACAAAAGAGAGTATTAACTCAAATACACTTTAAGCCCTTGGCTTGAATTTACATGTAATATCCAAATAACAAAATAACCAAAAAAAAGAGTCTTCAACTCCAAAACCTTCCAAGCTATGTCCTTGGAGGTAGCATATCACCTGAACCTAAAAATGATGTCCCATATAGGGTGAGCCACAGCCCAGTAGAGATATACTAAACCAAATATAAACAATGACTAAAATAATAGCATTTGATAGATGGTTAACACTTATAGACCAATTATATCACAATACAATTCCATGACAATTATGTCTATGTTACGTTCCACTTTCCTTTACTTATCCAAATCATTTCATATACATAGCTCGGAACCTGGCCAAACAATTCAATGAGACTATAACTCAAATACCAACACTTCCATATTTCATGATAGATACACATATTTGATGCATCATTATCATATTAAGACACTTCCATACTTCACAAATGATACACCGATTTGCTGTATCAATACTTCAATTTAATACACATATTTGCCGTATTAATGGAGTCTATCCCCTATCTCTTCTCACACAATATACATATTCCAAGTATATAAACAATTATCATATACAAGAATAATTCAATACACATATTTGATGTATTATTCCCACCGTCATATTCAACGACATATTTAATGTGATTAGTTTCAGTTTTCCCTAATCAACATACAGTGTCTACAACAATCAAGACTATCCTCCACTGATAGCCCAAAACAGTTATTTCTAAACAGAAAATAAATGCATTAAACAAATCTAATATCAACATTCACGTAGGTGAGTGATAAATTAATCCAACTACACCATTCAATCCCATAACTTCCCGATTTCACAATTTCCAATTCAATTTCATATTTCCCCCAAATTAATTATACCAATTAATTTATCACAAAACTAGGGCATTTTTCCCTAATCCACAATATCAACCCTAAGGTTCATTTTCATCAATAACACAACAATAATTCCATTTCTCAATGTCTTACCTACATATGGGTTTTATTATTTGAAAACCCCTCTTTTATAAATTACACAACCCTAACTTTTCCCAAAATTACCCAACATCACCAATTAATTAAAATGGCCGAAATTTAAGACAAAACTCATATGATGGAATAGGGTATCCCTACCTCGAAATGAAGAGACCAAAGGAGAAGATCGTGAAAATCCAAAGTGCTCCAAATCCACAAATTTTTAGATTAAAGTGTAGCCTATACAACCCTCTATCTTTCTTACAAAGAACTTAGGATAGAAAAACACTAAAAATAAATGAAATCCTAGAGAGAAGGTGTATAGAGAGAGAGAGAGGACGGATCTAGGGTTTTGAAAGGAAAAGAGGATAAAAAGTTAAGTGTTTCCCCGTTGCTGTCTACTAATATAACATAGGCTCGCTCGAGCGAAGGATTGGTCGCTCGAGCGACCAGACACAAGAAACCCTCGCTCGAGCGTAGAAACCCTCGCTCGAGCCAACAATTCGAAGCTTCAGGTCTGCAACCCAAAAGCACGCTCGAGCGAAGAAAAGCTCGCTTGAGCGAAGAACTCCAAAACATAGTTCTCGCTCGCTCGAGCGAAAGAAAGCTCGCTCGAGCGAAAGAAAGCTCGCTCGAGCCAAGAATCAAAACCATCAGGTCAAAAAGAGACATAGACGCAAGCTCGAGCGCAAGACTTCTCGCTTGAGCCACCAGATACAAAACTTAACTCTCACTCGAGCGAAGGAACCTTGGCTCGAGCGAAGGATCTAAAACACAGAGCTCGCTCGAGCGACAAAAGGCTCGCTCGAGCGAAGGACCAAAATTTTGGGCAGCAACCATTTGCTCCCAATCACAACCAACCTATAACAATCCTGCCCAAAACATCCTATAACTCAAATACAAAGTATTGAAGGACGGAAACAAGATATAAACCACAACCAACATCCATGGAACCAAGTCCGGATACAACAACCAAAGGATGAAGAACCGGGATCGCTATAGCCGCTTTGTTTGTTTACTGCATTTCCTGTGCATTTATTGCACAATCTCATCACATATCATGTGCATCTATCGCACAAACTCATCATACTCTGTGCATCTATCGGATCATTTCAGGACCTCTTCTCTTGATTTTAGTGTGGTTTGAGTGTTCATTTCCTCACACGATTTCAGCGTGTTTGGAATTTTTCTCAGGACCTCTTCTCATGATTTTAGCGTGGTTTGAGTGTTCCTTTCATCACACAATTTCAGCATGTTTGGAATTTATCTCAGGACGCGTGGAACGCGACCCTGAGTGGTTTTCTTAGGACCTCTTCTCACGATTTCAGTGTGGTTTGAGTGTTCATTTCCTCACACGATTTCAACATGTTTGGAATTTTTCTTAGGACCTCTTCTCACAATTTCAACGTGGTTTGAGTATTCCTTTCCTTACACTATTTTAGCTGTTTGGAATTTCTCTTAGGACACGTGGAAGGCGACCCTGAACGGTTTTCTCAGGACCTCTTCTTACGATTTCAGCGTGGTTTGAGTGTTCCTTTCTTCACACGATTTCAGCGTGTTTGGAATTTATCTTAGGACGCGTAGAACGTGACCTTGAGTGGTTTTCTCAGGACCTCTTCTCACAATTTTAGCATGGTTTGAGTGTTCTCTCCCTCATACGATTTTAGCATGTTTGGAATTTGTTCTTCCTCCTTTCACGATTCCAGCGTGGTTGGAGTATGTTACCCTATCCATTTTATCCATTGCATCTATTCATCATACCATTTTATCGCTTGCATCCTTTCCATGTTAAGTTTAGTTTGGCATGTTGTGACAACCCTCACCACTGTTTACAGATTAACCACTGATTACTGCTAAACTGAGACTAAACATGTTAATGACTGATTGACTGAAATCTGGAACTGATTGATTGTCTGTATCTGTTTAAGTGCATCTCTATCTGTTCGACTGTTAAACTATATGTTCACATTTTATGTTTAAACTGCAAATTGAAGGCCTTATCGGTTGCTAAATCTGAAATTGATTAGTGATATGTGTTAATCATAATTTATGTGATTTTATGGCATATTTATTTGAAATGTGATTTGGTATGATTAAATAGATTAAAATAAGTTAAATTACACAAGTTGCATTATTTACAACTTTGCCACTTAGTGGCCCACTTCATACCATATGTTGAGCCTTATTACATGCAAGCACAACATTTCTTCAGCCCATTCTTGTGATCACAGTCAACTAGAGAGAAAGAGATAGGAGAGAGCCTGTTTCCATCTCAAATTGGCTTAGAGACTTGGAGAATTGGTAGAAGATTTGCAAAATTGAGCTTCTAGGCTTGGAATTGGGGACCTAAGGTAGAGAATTCAACCTCTCTTTGATGTATTTGTGTGTAGTCTTGCATGATCCACGAGAAATCAGAGATTCTAGCTAAGAGTTGGTTCATAATGTTGAATTGTAGCATATATATCATGCATGCATGTCTACATTGTTGCATTTTGAGGTTGATTACATGGAATTTGGTACATGCATGTTCATATTATTGTTATAGTCCATGTTTTCATCTTGTTTTTGGAAGTTGAGGCTTATTTGAGCAAGTAATTGAAGCTTTGAATTGGTTTAAACTCATGCATGTCATGTTTGAGTTATGTTCTTGAAATTTGGTTCAAAATTGTGTTTAATTGAATTGTCCTTGGGCTTTGATTTCTCAAATTGACCTTTGAAACATGTTATATTATGAGTTTTGAAGAGTTTTCCAGAAAATTGGCCCAAGAGGATCGAATTTGGTGTTTTAAAACTTGGTTTTGAGCTTGAGGTTCGAATCTGGAATTTCCAGATTTTGGACTCACGCTCGATCGGAGTGACTGGCGCTCGAGCGTGAAATTCGTGCATCCAGCACTTTACACTGTTTTACAGTCCGCTCGAGCGGCGTATTGGACGCTTAAGCGAGGACTTGTGTTACACGCTCGAGCGGGTATCGAGCGCCCATCGAGCGTGATTTTCACACATCCAGTGCTTTTGGGCATGTTTTACAGTCCGCTCGAGCGGGGTAACTCGAGCTCAAGCGGAGTATTTTGTTTGCCTGTACGCTCGAGCGGGTAAACCCACGCTCGAGCGGGACCTCTGGTTTCTGAAAATCTTGAAAATGTTTTTAAAGTGCATCATTGCATCCTCATTTCATCCTAGGCATTCTTAGGCCTAGTTTAAGACATCTTAATGAGGATATTGATGTAGGACCACACCGAGTCGAGTTAGGGATTAAGTTACTATTTTCCCAACTGTGTAGCTTAGTGTGTGTTTATTCTGTAACTGTGTAGGGCTGGTTTTCGGAGACGCACTCTAGCTGCTTATAGCCCAGAACTCTGTGAGTAACAATGTTGTAAAGATATGTTCGAAAATGAATATTTTCTGAATGATCAACTGAACTGTTTTCTGAACTGTTTACTGTTAACTGAATGAATGTTTGTCCTTTATTCTGAACTGTATTGTGGCATCCTTAGCAACTACTGTTACTGTTACTGTTACAGAGATCTCTGTCGATTCCTATCTTGGAACTTCCGTTTACGGTTACGATGGCCATCATTGACTGTTCGGTCTTTTAAGACCTGCTGTTTACTGTACTGTTCTGCTAATGGATGTACCACATATGACTGTTATGACTGAATGACTGATATACTGATTCAGTGAACTGTTTTCGTTACTATAAGGACATTCATTCTTCACCTCTTTACACATTATGTTATTCACTGGGTTTTAGCTCACTGTTTATATATAGATATATATATGTAGGTGTTCAGGCACCAGACCGGAGCTAGGAGCGTGGGTTAGACTCCCTTTTGTCAGAGCCAACCACTGTGCCTCACTGCGAGGTTCCGAGCCTGTCAAGCCAGGGCTTTTGGGGTGTTTTAGTTTCCCCCTTCCTGTATTTGTTATGTAATTACTGTATAGACTGGTACGGTACTGTTCTGATAGGGATTAGGTCCCTGTCCTGGATGATTGTACATGTATGTATAGACTGTTCTGTTATGAATGTGCATATGAATGAAAAGTATTTTTGCATATAGACTGTCACAGCTCATTGGACATATTTTATTTACTATTTTGGCTTCCGCCATGCCCCTGTACTCTGTATTATTGTTTGACTATTAAGCAGGCCATCGGTAATCACGGATTACTGGCCGGTTACGGTGCTAAACCCGTAGGGGGGGTTTGGGTTGTGACACATGTGCCCATACCTTTCCCTCATTGAAACATGGTTCTATCATGTGTAAGTACCCATGCTGTGCTGAGGCTAGTATTAAGGGAGTCAACACCTTTTCTGTGTTAGACGTGGTCTATTTTGTGTCCATGCCTTGTTTAGGTAAAATGTGGTTCAGCTTGCGCCCCTTATTCACTGCATCTATTGCATTCATTGCATCGTACCACCCCAATTACTTGTACTCTTTCTCTTTTTGTGAAAAACATAGTTCTGCATGTGCTCACACCCCTTTCACATTGAAACATGGTTTTATTATGTGTAAGCATCCATGTTGCGCTGAGACCAATATTGAGGATGTAGGAACTTAACCTGTGTTAGGCGTCGTTTGGCTGTGCCCACTTCTTTTCTATATAAAACGTAGTTTGATTTGCATTTCCATTCCTTTATGGTATTTGTTTGTTTTGCACTGCTTGTGGTTTGATTATTTCGTTACATTGTATATCATTTACATGATTTCTTTACATTGTATATCATTTTCATGATTTCATTACAATTGTGTATCATTTGCATCATGCGCCTGAATTATGCTAGATTGATTCCTTACAAAGGGATACGTAGGCAACCCTCGGGTTCAACCAATTGTATCTGCATTTTGTTTGTTTTCCCAAGTTTTACGGCCTTGTCAAAATGGGTCATCTTTGGGCTTTAACATTCACCCATGTCATTTCATGACTTCGAACTCTGTCAAAGAGGGGCAACTGTAGACACCCCATTTTTGACCGCCCTTAAGACTTGGGCGCCTTAGGTTGATCACTCGATGATGAAAGTTATGTTGTGTAAACGTTCGATTTCTTTAGCAACAAGAGCTTCTAAATCCCAACCTTACACCCCTATTTTTGCCCAAAACCATTTCCGACCAAAATTATTTTAGACCTTAAAAACCCTCTTTTTCAAAATATTGTTTCAAATGTTTCTACGATGTTCCAAGGCTCGTATTTTATTAAAAATTACACTTTTCAGTAAACCGAGTAAGGAGAAAGTGGAAATAAATAGAAGAGAGGTGAACTCTTTCAAAAATCTTTAAAAACTTTTTATTTAGAGGTTTGGATTTTAAGAAAATAGGAGGGGATGGAAGAAAACTAGTTGAGAAGGAAGTTGGGCATTAATCCGTTATGATAGAAATGAGTACTTTTCACTAAAATAGGCGTGTCTCTTTGCACACTTAGAATTTATATATGAGGCTGCCACCATTGGAAAGTAGACTTCTGGGGCTTCAATTTAGACTCAAGAATGACCTAAAACTGAGTCTAGATAAGGGAGATATGCCCATTTGAAGTCGGGCCAAAAAGCAAATTTTTGCCTGCTGGCCACTAGTGGCCTGCCGGCCAATTTTAGTGGGTTGCCGACCACTAATGGTGGCCTACTGGCCACTTGTTCTTGGGAGCAGATATTTGCAGATATTTGTGCCAGTTGTCCCCCATAAGTGCATACACGCCACCAGCTGTCTCTATATTGATATTTATGAGATAGTAACATGTTTTTCTATATATACTTGACCTTCCCTCTTGGAATTAGGTTATAAAAAATTCCAAAGGCTCAAATTCTTGAAATTCTCTCTCTATCTCTATCCTGCAACACACACACCTTACCCAAACACTTCCTAAACCAAATATTTAGCTCATCTTACTGAGGTTCTTGAGCTAAAATTTCAACCATTGAAAGTGAGAACTTTTGGGTTTGTGAAACAAAGAGTAACCTTGCTTCAAGAGGTATAATTTTGAGCATCCTTACACTACTTCTCTCCTATCTTTTCTTGCTGTTTTTGAATTATTTTTCTACTATTTTTATGGGCTAAAACTTGTGGTTTAAAGCTACCAAAGGTGTGGAGGGAGGGGGGGCAACCACCCTTCTTTAAACCTTGTATCCTAAGCTTTTACCCTTGTGTTTCCCATCTCTTCCTCAAATTGTTTTGGGATTTTTACCACTGAATTTTAGAGTTTTTCAGAGGCTAAAAATATTGTTTTGAGGTTCCAAAAATGGAGGGGTTAGCCACCCCTCCTTTGGCTTGTTTGCTAGCTTAATTTCTTCATTGTTTTGGCTTACTCTTTTAGCTATTTTCACATCAATTCCAGCACTGGTTTAGCTTCATTTAGGACTATTTTGAGGTGTTTATTTCATTTGAGTTTTGTATTGCATGCTTGTAGTGTAATGATCCTCATAGGTTTGGTGATTTAAGCTTTAGCCACCAACCTATTTGAGTTTATAGCACTTATTTATGGCTTTCCATACTTGTGATCACATTTAATCACTTCTGTAATCTCCCTCCTTTCTTGGGTTTTGCTTTGTTTTGAAAGTTGGTTCAAACTAGTTACTTGTTTAAAGCATGAGATCGAGGTCTTGTGCTTAATGGATTAATATCTTTAGGGGTTCATTACCAATGGTATGACACTTCTTTCATGCCTAAAACAACTCTTGGTTTGGTACTCCTTTCCATTAGAGGACTTAAAGCTCACTTTTGGACTTAATTGACTAAGGAATGATTGGCAATTAAAATGGAGTAATAAAATGAGAACTAAAAATGATGCAAGATAATAACTTGGTTAGGGTTCAAATGGACGTTAATTGAACCCTTAAGTCTTGAGTCGTTTCATACTTGTTAGTAATGTAAACGGTTCAAGAGTCAATGTCAACCACTTTCCTTGATTAATCCATGATAGGGAGGAGGTTTGGGAGTCTTTTATTGTTGCATTTATTGAACTTGTACACTTTGGTTCATAGGCCATCGTGCAATGAAATTGCATCGATTGATGGTTTGTGAATCAAATTTACTACTCCTTTGAGCTGTTTGATGATAAGGAGGGGTAAGTTGTACAAACAACCCTTGAGAATACCTTGGTTTTGCTTTGTTTGCTCTCTATTGCAGCAGGAAGAACTAGGACTTTGTGGCCGGCAGGCCACCACTTCTGGACTGCCGGCCACTTTTGTCAAATGGAGCAATTGACTTTTGAAACAGAACAAAGCTGATTTTGAGGTGAAAAACAGTGCAAGTGTTCCAACTGTGCAACAAAGGCTTCCTGGAAATATAACAGTGGCTTTTTCGAGTGGAAATCCGCGCACATGTATGAGTATCCCTCGCTTCCTGGGGCTAATTAGTTAATTTAGTTACTTTATTTTATGTTGTATTCATTAGTTAGCTAAATTAGAATTTTGTAATTAATTAATTAGTGTGATTAATTAGTTCGTTCCAATTTGGAATAATTAGTAGACTAATTAATTAGTTGTGATGTTGTAATAATTAAGCTAGCATAGTTTAAATTCGCTTTGTAATAGTTAGTTAATTTGTAGTAATTAGTTAGCTAGTTAATTTATTCGGACCCTTCTGTGCGAGGGAAAATGTTGTAATAATGTGTATGTCTTCCAACTCCATGTCTTTCTCCCTTTCATTTACTTGCTTGTGATGGTTAGTTTAGGGTATCACGTTTCATTTAGCATCTCTCATGCTTGCATCCATTGTCTTGCAAGCACCGAGGCTTAGCACATCATGTTAACTTGCATTGTTACACTACAAGAATTTACAAAATTGGCGACCACTTTTGCCGACCAAAAAAATTTTTGTCGCAAAAAAATGACATTTGGCGACCAAATATGAATTAGTCGCGAATGATCATTATTTTTGGCGACCAAATATTATTGGTCGCAGAAGGTTATATTTTGGCGACCAAAAAATGAGTTGGTCGCAGAAAGTGGTATACTTTTGCCGACCAACTACAAATTTGGTCGCGGAAGATCACATAGTTTTTGGCGACCAAAACTTTGGTCGCCAAAAACTTATTTTCAGCAACAAAAAAAAATTAGTCGCCAAATCAGTACTTTTAGCGACTAATATTTTAGTCGCCGTTGATTGAGATTTGGCGACTAAAAAATTTTGTCGGCAAAGGTACATTTTCTGTGACTAATATGATTTTTTGGTCGCCAAAAGTTTGGGAGGGAAATTTGATTTTCAGTGGGGCGGGATTTGAATTTTCTTTCTCTCAATCGGTGCCCACTCTCTCTACCAAGCCTCACTGCCAAGTCTCAGCCTTTCTTTCTCTCTTTCTATCTACCTAAGAATCCTCCTCCACATCTTCTCTTTCTCTCTCTCAAAAAACCCCCATATTCAGTTTTGTATGGCAGTTCACTTGCTAGCATACGAGGTAGCTGACATCTGCCTAGGCAAGCCGCCTCTCAGATCTCTCTCAATCTCTGCCACCGTGGCCGATGCCTTGTCCGCCCTCAAATCCTCCTCCGACACCTGCCTCAGCGTATGGACCTGTGACCACTCCAAATCCGCCGCCGAGGAGTGTCGCTATGTCGGAAAAGTCTGCATGGTCGATGTTATTTGCTACCTCTGCAAAGACGAAAACCTCTCTTCTCCTTCCTCTGCTCTCAAATCCCCTATTTCTGTCTTGCTCCCCAAACTTCCTGGTCTCGTCAGGCACATCGAACCCTCTTCCAGGTAACCCATTAACATTTCAATTTTAATCTGTTTTTGTTTGTATTTGCTTTTGTAGATTGCTTGATGATAGGTTTTTCAATGTGTAGAGGGTTTTCTCTAATGTCCTCTACATGTTCGATAAATTGCCTCAAAGAATTGACTCCACAATTCCACCCAAGAATCTATACATGTTTTAGGGCTTCCAATTTTTGTAAATCATGTTAATTATACATACACTTCCCAATTTTTGTAAATCATGTTAGTTATACATACACTTCCCTTTTTTCTGTCTCAATTTGGCCTTTTCTGAAATTTTGCACTTGTTTACAAGTTGATTTTTTTGTGTTTGGGTAAGCATGTTCGTTCTTGGGGATGCATACATTGCATTTGTGTTTTTTTGCCTTAAAAGAGTCTTCCTCGCTTGAGATTCAACAAGGAAGGAAATCTTCTCGCTGTTACTACAGTAGACAATGGAATAAAGATACTCGCTACCACTGCTAGTCTTAGATCTTTAAGAGTAGTTGAAGCCCCGTCCTTTGAAGCATTAAGATCACCTATTGAATCTGCTGCAATTAAGGTCCTTCAATGCTTAAGTTTTCCTAGTACACCAGTGCATGTTTAAGAGGTGCCTGCCCATGAATACTGTTGACTTTTGTCACATGATGAGCATGTTCCATTTTGAATGGAACACAGAGAATGACCAAAATAGAGTGATTCTAAGACTGCCAAGCAACTTTTTATTCTTTTATTTTTTATGTACAATGTCACATTTGTTTCTTTTGGACTGATTATACATTTTGGTTTCCCCTCTAGAATGGAGTTGATCCTATGGCTAGAAACATGGAAAAGCCAAAAACTTTGGATGATGTAACTGATAAAACCAAACCCTGGCAGTTGGCCGAAATTATAGATCCTGCTCAATGCCGGCAGGTTACCATGCCAGACAGCATGGATGGAGTCAACAAGGTGTGTTTCTACTCATTTGTTGCTGCAGAATCTATCTATTGGATTATGCTCGACTGACACATCTACATCCAGGTTGCTCGACTACTCTATACAAATTCCGGTTTTGATGTTTTGGCACTTGGGTCTAATGGGATTCAGAAGTTATGGAAGTGGACACGCAGTGAACAAAATCCAGGTGGAAAGGTAATAGCAAGTTGGGAGTAATTTCATTTGCATGTTTTCCTGTTTCTTTTCTTTTATTAGTCGATATTTGTGGAGGAGAATTCTGAACTCAGTGAGGGTCTAAAGGCACCTGCCAATGTTGTTCCACAGCAATGGCAACCAAACAGTGGTCTTGTTATGACTAATGATGTCACAGGTGTCAACCTTGAGGAAGCAGTGCCTTGCATAGCACTCTCAAAGAATGACTCTTATGTCATGTCAGCCTGTGGCAGCAAGGTTTCTGTTCTTGACTGTGTTTGTAACTTTGTTGCATCTGTATGCATGTCACATTCGTTGTCACTTTTAGAAGGTGTGTCACTGCATTAGAACATAGATAATATTTCATACATATTTCAAACAAATTATTCCCTTGACTGTCTTTGTTTAGGTTTTGAGAAATAGGATCATAACATCGATGATACGTGGAATGGTGCTCTAGATTATTTTTTTTTCCCTGTTACTTTTTCTAAACTACTGATTTAGTTTGCTTCTCATCCAAAAATAAAGGCATTGGTTCAATTAGATTAACAAATTATCGTAGAAAGATTCTTAATGACTAGCAAAAATCTGGGAGCTTAATGGGATTCTAAATATGATTAATTTTGAAGTGCCATTAGAAGAGGATTTGGGTTCTGTGACAGAATCCTTATTTCAAGCGTCCATTTTAATAAAATTATGCTCTCTCATTAGTCTATACATGCATTTGAGTTGTCATGGTAAAAGAAAAAAATGTGAGCAAGCAAATCCATTGAACTCAATTTATGAATACATATATTTAACAATATTAGTTCTGTAAATGTTTCCTTTGACTACATGCATCAGTGTTATCAGGAACAATTGTTGATAAAGTAATTGCGGAGCTTGAGACCTGTGGATTCCAATGTTTGATTGCTGGAATTGGCGGGAACGGTCTTCAGATTTCCTTCCACTCTTCGTCCTGATTTTCTCAGAACATGCACTAATCTCAGTAAGAATTGCTACTCCAATTTGAAATAATGCCTAAGATTTATGCTTCTCTCACCATGTTCTGTCAATAATTGGTGTATGTACATTATTGTTGTTATTGTTATTTTTGTTGCACAAACTAGGCACCTTTTTGTTTCTGTTCTTGTGAAGTACCTGGAATGTAACTGTGGGCTTGAGATCCCGTTTCTTGCTTCCTGTTGTTTGAAATAACTGTGAAATTGTATGGCATCCAGGTTCCAAATAGATGCTAAACCTGTTCGGGTTTTGATTATTTGATGGTGCTTTTTCTTATTTTTAAGAAGCACCAAACAAATTGTTTGGTAATGATAGGAGTGGCTTAAAATTAAGTAGATATCCTGATTATGGAGGTGTTTCTTAGCTTATTTATTAAATATAGTCCATTAAATACAATCAATTATAACAATTTTCAAAATCGCTGCCAAGTAAAAGTGACAATTCCCAGCATTTTACTATTTCAGAAAATTTAAACAACCTTTATCAATAGTCACAGCTTATTTCATTATCACCTTCAGGTAAGCATCTTTTAAACAAGTTTAACCCCAAATGGACCTTAGTTTCATGAATGCGTAATTTGCTGCTGAATAAGTCTTGTTTGGATCAAATTTATTTATTTGTTTCTTTGTTTTTTTTTTTAAAGATGTCGAAGAACTCAGTGAGGAGGTAATTTAATTTCATTGCTGTTCTTTTCAAATTGTTCTTTTCAGAGGCATACAATTCTCAAGTAGCAAGCTTAAATTCTTAATAATAAGTCTTATTTTTTTCATTCTTGACTTAAATGACTATAATGTCTGATATTTTTCACTAGCAAGCTTAAATTCTTAATAATGATTATTGGAGAATTTTGGTGAAAGTAAAATCATCAAAAGTTTTTGACTATTGATCTTTCTCCTCTATAATTGGAGCATTTACATTCTCAAGTAGGAAGGTATTTCAAATAACCTACTCTGATTCTGTTTTGAATTGTCATTTTATATTTTGCATTATATTTAAATGTATTAGAAATGTGTTTCCATTTTACTTTGTCCAACTTTTATGCATATTTGCTGTTCAGCTGCTTCAACAGCAGAGAATTAAGGATCCATGGATACTAATATCTGGCAGCTATATGGAACTCTTATTGATGTACTAGTCATTTGGGTCCTTTTGTACTTGAGAAATTTCCAAGAAAGATGTATTTAGCAACTACATATTTTTTTTCTTCTTTATTTCAAATTGCTGATAGAAAATCCAGTTCGAAGACTAGGTGCAACAGGGGCCAGAGAGGTAAAAGCAATTTTCTACATTTAATCGAGGCTTATTTGCAAGTGATGATGGCAATAGAAACTTCGCAAGGCTGTAAGTTAATTTTTGCAGGTAAAGCAACATTTTTTCTTTAAGGATATCAAGTGGGACACGCTTGCAAGGCAGAAGGTCCTTTGTTTGAATCTTCTTCTTCTTTTTTGTTTTTTTAACAGAAAGCAATCAATTGTTAATGAATTTGCAAACTCACCAATGTTCACTTGTTATGTGCAGGCCATGTTTATACCTTCAGCTGAAGCACTTGACACTAGTTATTTTATGAGCCGCTACGTTCGGAACCCGGAAGATGAAAATGTTGGTGGTGACAGTGACTTCAATGACATGACTGAAACATGTAGTATTTATTATTTTAAATAAAATGTATAAATGTCTATGACGGGTATTTTAATTTTGTTTTCAAGCTTAGTTTATTTATTATTTTAATAAACATCAATTATTAGTTCTTAATAATTGTTTATCATAGGTATTTTTTTTGTTCAACCACATAAAATTAGCACAATTTTTTTTTAAAAAAAGAAGCTATGGCGGCGTTTTCTAAACGTCACTATATCTCAACCCTAACGGCTAAATTTTTAAAATGTATAAATGTCTATGAAGGCGTTTCAAAACGTCGCTAAATATCATAATGTGAAGTCAGAGACTGTTAGTAAGACATTTGGCGGCGTTTTATACATTTGGCAGCATTTTTAAAACGCCGCCAATACTCTTGCAATGACGTTTTTAAAACGCCATAAAGCTATAGCGACGGCCGCGTCCTCGACGTTTGGTGTTAAGCGTCACAAAAAGAATTGGCGGCGTTTTTATCACTTATAGCGGCGTTTTTTAAACACCGCTAAAAATAGATTTTCCAGCAGTGATTTAATTGATTTTTGCAAAGATACAGGTTTGCAATCCAGTGTTGCTGCCACTATCATGCTTCTCTGATAAATTTTCCAATTCTGTTTCTTTATTAGGTGCCTTACATCACTACTGCTTTGATGGATGCGAAGCTAGGCATGGAAGGGCGCAAGGATCTTTTTGATTGGCTATCAAGGCAACTTAGTGGATTAAAACTTCGAATATGAATTATGTATTGTGTCGAATAGTTAATGAATTAAAACTTAGTGGATCTTTTTGATTGGCTATCAAGGCAACTTAATGTATTGTGTCGAATATGAATTGAAAACTTAGAATAGTTGTATTGTGTCGAATGTTAATGAATTATGTATTGTGTCGAATGTTAATGATTCAGTTAATTTGAATGATGATTTAAAATTATAGGTTTATTATGGATTGAATGCATTATTAGGAATTACAGGTGTATTGTTTTCCTGCTTTGGCGACCAATTTATTAGTCGCGACATCAAAAATAATTTTTTTCGCAAAAAATGACAATTGCCGACCAAGAGTTTTGGTCGCAAAAAATATATCTATTGCCGACCAAAACAGCTCTTGGTCGTGGAAACTCACTTTTGCTGACCAAACTTTTTGGTCGCTAAATGTGATAATTGGCGACCAAACTTTTTGGTCGCGAAATGTGACAATTGGCGACTAAGAAATTTGGTCGGGAAAATATCACTTTTCGCGACCAAAGTGTTTTAGCGACAAAATGAATTAGTCGCGGTAATTAAATATTTAGCGACCAAAAATTTAGTCGGCAAATCCAACTTTTGCCGACCAACCAAAATTTTGGTCGCGAATTACTTTTGCCGACCCTCAATTGGCGACCAAAGTAGCGACCAAAAAAATTGGTCGCGGATAACTTTTGCCGACCAAAAATAGACTTTTAGCGACCAATTTTTTTGTTGCGAAAAGTGTTAATTCTTGTAGTGTTAGTTAATTCTTCTTTGAATACGTGTTTAGACCGCATGCTATCAAATTGATTCATATGCCATATTAGTAGCCGAGCCTAATAATCGCATATCGCATGCATTGCATTAGTCATATTGCATAGTTAGGATCATGCATTTTTCTAACACTTTTATCTTTTTGGCTTGTCTTGGAGTACTAGATGAGCTTTTACTTGCTTTAGCATATTGCATTGTATGTTAGTGCTGCCATGTCAAAACATGTTCACAATGAGGCTAAATGCTTAAGTGATAAACTTTTTGAATGCCTGTAGATGAAGGCTAGTTGCTTGAATTGTGATGGTTTGAGTCATGTACATTTAAGCCCACTTTTTCGAGTGGCACATACACAAACTCTTTTCAAAACAAAACATGAGATCAAGTGTTCCAATTCTTGCAAATTAGTCTATACTTGTGTGTGTGCGCATCACATAGTAATTCTAGCCTAATAAACGGAACAAGAGCATATAATATAGATAAGAATCACATCGTGATTAGTAGAGGCCGATCTTTGATCGGGCGAGCGGGGATGCTCAATTCATGACCTTTCCCTCTCGTACCTAAGTTCTCGAGCCAAGACACTCTTGGTGATGACGGATAAGTGGTCTTTGGCACGAGTCTCGGGTTTCCTAAATTTTCTAAAAAATATTTAAGTGGCGACTCTGTATTTGACAAAGTAGTCCATTTTTGACAATTTGATTCAAAATTAATTTTCCAAAAGATTTGCCGGATTTGGACTCTGTGGTGTTTATCTATTTCACATTGTACTTGTGAGATCAGATTCAGAACCGTGGGAGTCCAATACTGTAGGGCTTATTCGTCTTTCGAAAGGAGCACGAAAAGTCGAGCTATACTAGGAAGCCTCCGGTCATTATCATCCTTACAAATTTGGGATTGTCCTAATCTAAGGTGTTTGCCGAATGGACTGCAGGATCAGAATACTCTGAAAAGGCTGTCAATTAGAGAATGTCCACATTTGGAGCGCCGGTGCAAGAAACAGACTGGGAAGGATTGGCTGAAGATAGCTCATATTCCTGAGATTTGGATCAATTGTGAACAAGTACAATCCTTGGATTGTTAATGTGCTATCTTGAAATCGAGATTCACATCCAACAGTGTTTGCAGAACGCTGATTTGAGCAAGTGTGACAACATAGTCCCAAGTTAGTGCAGCAGAATTGAAGACTGGAGTTTTTGATGGAGCGTGCTTGTAGAATTTTGTGGCTGGCCTCAATAGGTTTGCACACTTGTTGAATAATACGTCATAGTTTTCAAGGTTCGTTTTCTTGTTCTTGAATAATAATACATCATAGTCAGAATTGAATTTAATTAACTTGTGAAATTAGAAAATCACTAAATTTTGATTTCTTTGATTTATCTCCCGTATAGGTTGAAGAAATTCGAAATTGTATTTCATAGCAGTGCGGCATGGGTATGGAATGCTCTCATTTCTCTAATTGCTCTGAAAAGCTTTTGTGGAATTAGATTAGATTAGATCATAGATGGCTATGAAGAATTGTAATAATTGGTTGCTGCAAAACATTGCCTTTTTCTTTTGATTTTATGGCCTCGTTTGGATTTTATAAAACCCACTCCAACCAATGATGAGAATCAAAATTTTGATCAAATCATTTTAAAAATACTTAACCTATCACGAAAATCTATCATTTAACCAATTCAGGTGAAAAAATAATAATAATAATCTCCAAACTTTTGTCTTTTAACAATTTAATCAAATTTAAATAGAAAATAGTTGGTGGAAATTTGATGAAATCTAATATCACCCAAACAAGGCCAACCTCGTACAAATGCTCTGAGATGTAAAGAAAATGGAGGGAGGGATAGCTCGCTTACTTGGTGTCCGAAGTGTTTGTGTGGTGTGCCAACAAGTGAAAGTTGGAACTACCAAACGTGGCCTTAATAGTATTTTCTAAATTCATTTAAATTATTCATGTTAATCACATTTGGCTGCCAGTTATCGATCATTTGGCTATATAATTGTTAGTAAAAATTTTGTTGGGGTTAGATCGACAACAATCAAATAATAATTCAAACTGAATAATTTAAATAGGAACAATTAAACAATTGTAGTTTTGGTTCGAATGCCTCCAAAAAATGAGGACTTCTCTGAATCAATGGTAACAAAGTAAACAAGAAGAAATAACACACTTTTTATATCAATTGATGGTAGCAAAGTAGAATTAAATAAACAAAAGTAATTTTAGATTGAAATTATTGAAGTTCACTATAAAAAGTACAAGTTACAATCGAACAAACTACTCCTAAATTATAATTGAAACTACTCCTAAAGCTTCGTTTGGTAACATCACTTTTTAGCCAAAAAGTCATCCAAAAAAAAAAAAATCAAAAAGTCAACAACCTATACAAAAAAGTCAAAGATTCCCTTTTTTATCTACTTTTTGAACATCTTTTCGTAAAAAATTAAAAAGTTATCTCAAACATACTAGTTTTTTTTTTACATCATATTTTAGCCAAAAATAAAAAAAAAATACTAAAAAAGCCAGTTTCCAAACAAGGCCTAAGTCTAAAACTAAGTTGTTGTATTGTTGTAGATGTCCCTTCCCTTTGCAAACTTCTGGCCTTTATAGTTCTTCTTTCTCCTCTTTCCTTGATCCATGATTCCATTTCCCTCGGAAACTAAAGGCTACTCCAATTGTTGCTACAAACTGCTCCATCAATTCCAAGCCTTCAAACTTTAACAATTCTTCATATTTCCTGTCGAAATAACTTTGCTCCATACTGCTACATGCTCCTCATCATTTTGAACACTAAATCAACAGAAAATACCTTTTCTTCATAAACCAATTTTCACACAAATTAGTCTACTAAGCTAACCATTATTAATAACTATTCCATGACTACTTTTAACAATTCATGCACTTAAATAATTCTTTCCTGCCTTATGTCTCTTTGATCAAATGAAAGACTTTTACTTTTGAGTTTATTGCCATGTGTCATCATTCAATTGATCCACCTGTCGATAGGAAATTTACGAAAATGGGTGCAAACAATAATGCATAACAAAAATTCTAAACACGCATAAGTTAGGTCTTATTTGGTAACTTGTTGTCAGCTTTAAGTTTTATGTTTTACAAAAAATATGTATATAAAAATACATAAAAATAAAAATAAAGAAAACATGTTTGATGAGTTGCACAAGATGGTGGTTAACAATGAAGGTTGGATAGATGTGGTAGTCGGAGTGTCATCAGAGATCATGGAGTAGTCGGAAGATCGTCGAAAAAGGCTGGAGCTTGACGACTATTGGCCGGCGGTAGAGGGAGATGAAGGAGAGAGTAAAAACTTATTCTGGAAACAAATAAATTCTATTTTAATATATTTTTTTTTAAATTTTAGAATCAATTTCACTTTCTTAAAATAAAAAACAACATAAAAAATAGGTTTCATTTTCAATTTCTAAGAAAAATGAAAATGAAGTTTTTGTATTACTAATTTAGTTTCAGTTCAATCTTTGGATGCTATGAAACATACTTTTGTTGTGGATTCTAGGGAGCACAAAGTGTTTGCCAAGATTTTATTTATTTATTTTTAAAGATGATAAATTCTAAAGAGAAATGCTTGGTACCTCGAAAAGGAAAGGGATCGAATGGCCCGAATGCTTGGTATCTCTCTCTTTCTCTTTCTCTCTCCTCTCTATCTCTTTCATTCTCCAAAAGCATCCCTCATATCCCTCTTTGCAAATTCGCCTTTCATCTTCAATCTCTCTCTCTCTCTCTCTCTCTCTCTATATATATATAGCTATTTATCTAGGGGTTTAGTTTTGGATTTGGTTTTGATTTTGGGATTTGATTTTGATTTTGAGTTCAAAAAAGAAGAACGAAGAAGAGGAAAGAAATTTGTCGTTGTGGGTTTGATTTTTGGTTTGGTTTTGATTTTGATTCTGAGTTTGGATTCAGAAAAAAATAGAGAAAGAAAAGGAAAGAGAAGGTTTTGAGATTTGCTTGACAGAAGAGGCGTTGTTCTTGGTGGATTTTGGATTTATATGATCTTTCTTTCTTTTTCTCTCCGTGTGATGGGTTGAAGAAATTATGTTGAACAATGAAAGGTGAAGAGAGTTTTGAATGAAGGTTGGGATTAATGGTGGATTTTAGAGCAAACAAACCCAACACCACCCTCCATCTCTCTCTCTCTCTCTCTTTCTGTCCTATCCTTTAGATTAATTGTGGCTTGAATTTTAGAGAGAGAAAGTAGATTTGCTTCAAATTTGTTGCTTTCTCTCGCTAAAAACTGCCAAACCCACTCTGATGGCTTCCCATTCGGCCGGCGAAGCCATATCCGACGTCTGCTCTTCCTCTTCCTCCTATGTTCCTTCTCCTCTCTTTCTCTCGCTATCGCTTGGGTTTTGTTCTCAAACTAGTTTGAGAGAGAAGAGAGGGGGAAGGGAAAAGGGAAGGAAAAAAAAGTGTCGAAACGAAGTCATTTTGACATTTCGAGTCATTCGGGACGGCCAATTTCGAACTACCCAATAGAACTGAATTCTATATAGTTGTAAGGAAGCTATGAAATATACTTTTGTTGTGGATTCTAGGAAGCACAAAGTGTTTGCCAAGATTTTATTTATTTATTTTTAAAGATGATAAATTCTAAATAGTTGTAATCATTTACAAACAAATAACAATGATATGGCTTAAATTTAAGACACATTAGTTAGAGCCGAATATAAAATATTTAAATTTATGACTCATCTTAGAATCCGGTCCCCAAATTGTTAAAATGGATAGTAACAGATTGAGTTTTTTCAAATTTTGCACCAATTTTTAATCTTAAACTTAATTATTTTAATAATATAATTTCATATTTTACCGTTTTCTCTATAATCGAACTTACCCATCAATATAGAATTGAGTCCAAACAAATGCACAATCAAATCAGATAATTTTGTCAGGCAAGTTCTCTCCTTTGCAAGAGTTATTATTTATTATTCTTTCAACCCAAATTTATATTGTGCAGCCAAGCATATGCTGTCTATTGATGACATCTTCAAAGTCCACGCTCTTCAACTACATTGCCGGCCAATTGCCCAATCTCCATTTCTCTTGTAATAAAAAAAATTATAAGTAAATTACAAATACACCCTTGAATCTCGATTAAAAACGAATCACCCCTGTAATTTTAAAAATTACATTTCACCCCATAAGGTTTCTAATTTTATAACAAATTATCCCTTTTATTAATAAATCATGAAGTCAAATAATAGTTTTTAATAATGTTATAAATATGTTTCAATTAATAAATTAGGTAATTTTATTATTGTATTGGAGAGTAATTATGAATTTTATTTTTTTAGTTAATTATGCTAAATAAAAAATTCTGACAAAAGAGTATTTGTAATTTTCGAAATCACGGGGGACAATCTGTATTTTAAGCAAACCTCCGGAGGTGTATTTGGAATTTACCCAAAAATTATGTTCTTTTAAATAAATAAATAATTAATTAAAAATTTATATAAATAGTTCCTATATAGATTTTTTTCTTCCCACTTTGATAGCATAATAAATAACTAGCGGGTGATACACGCGATACGTATATAATTTAGATAACTAATAATAAAAACAAATAATAAAAAATTTAATATCATAATATATATGTTGCCTAAGTGATAAATATGTTCTTAATAAAAACCCAAGGTTTTGAGCTCAAAACTTACTTACATTGTGTATAATAATTTTTTTTTTTTTAATTTTAACATATATAAAGTTGTCACGTGACATGAGGAAAAGAATATTTCACTAAATCAATTTAAACCTTCACTTAATAATAGTATAAATAATTTAAAAAAAAAAAGAAACCTTTAAAGACAAAAATTCAAATAAACTTGGAATGTACTGTGAGCACGTTAGCTATATTTTTGGAGTAAAATACAACAATGCCCCAATATTCCTAGGATAAATTACAAATGCACCTTTTGAAATTTACTTAAAGTACAAATTATTCTTTATGCTTTGAAAAAATACAAATACCTCCTTATTAGAATTTTTTATTTAACAAAATTAACTAAAAAAATAAAATTCATAATTGTTTTCTTATACAATAATAAAATTACATAAATTATTAACTGAAACATATTTCTAACATCATTAAAAACTTTTAATTGACTTGATAATTTATTAATAAAATGGACGATTTGTTATGAAATTAAAAAATCTTTGGAGGTGAAATGTAATTTTCAGAATCACATGAACAATTTGTATTTTAATTAAACCTCTGGAGGTGTATTTATAATTTACCCTATTCCTTATTATATAATATTATGGTTAGATAAAACTGATTTGATCCTCTCTATTAAGGTTATAATCAATGGTTATAAATAATTAAGAGAAATTTTAAATTTTAAATTAACTAATAGATTGTTGATTTTGAATTTTAATAATGAGTTATAACTTTATACATTGAAACGATAAAATACACTAATATGTATTTTATTTTATTTTTTACAGGTGAGATGGGCGTAGGCTACTCGAGTTCAAATTTGATTTGTGTTTAGTTTGTTAAAGAAAAAATTGTTTAAGATTGTCTGATTATGTAAACGAACAAAATAAATTTAAAATTTATTAATCTTTGAAGTTAAATTTAAACGACTTACTACTCGGTTATGTGTTATAAAAAATCAAGCTACTTTGACTTAAAAATATTTAAGATTGACTTGAAGAATAAAATAAATCAATGAATTAGTTAATGTTGAACACATTTTAAAAATTCACTACTTGATTTGCAAACTAAAAAATTGTTTTTAGATGTTTTTTTTTAATCTTAACTTCTTAAGTAAACTCTTTTCATATTTTAATCAAATTCTTATTTACTTATGTTTTTCTAAATTTCTTTATAAATGTTTTATTTTAGGTACATCTAAAAAATAATTTTTTGACTAAATTATGAAAGATTTTTAAAAAGTTAAAAATCAAACAAAATAAATTTTTTAATTTTAAATAAATTTAAGTAACTTATTAGTAAATTATGTTACAATGAAATGGCGGCAATTGCTCTATCAAATCAACCTCTAATCTTCTTACTATCCCAATGAATAATTATATAAGCTATTGAACCAACTGCCTTATACTAAAGAACTTATTACATTTTTTTTTTTTTTTTAATTGAAAGAACTTTTTACTTAATTAGTTTATATGCCAATGATGTATCGGAGTTATTACAAAATAAAAAACAGACATAAACTTTATAGTGTCATTGTTTATAGTGCAACCTGTAATGTTGAAAACGAGATTATTTTAAGGCAAAACTTTAAATATATATATATATATATATATTACATAATCAACCTTTTTTCTCTTAAAATGACATTATTTTCATTTTGAGACACATTAGAGAATGCATTACAAAAATCCGAATCCATTAAAAAGAGCACGGGATGATATTTGATTCAAAATTTTGATCACCTGGCATTATATATAGTTATCATATGAGGCTGGCCCAGAGATTATTAACATATTAATAAATAAATAAATAAATTTGTAAAATAGGAAATTAATTAAAAAAAGTATCTAATTAATTAAATTATTTAATAAATCAGTAAATGATACTACCCGCGGAAATAACAGTACAAACTTGAAACATCCGCCCTACCAACATCCTTCTGCCAGAGGACAGGGAGAAAAAAAATATGTTGTGTTTGACTGGAAAATTTGAAAAGAAATTTAAAAAGAAAAAATTAAAAAGTACATAAAACTGAGTAAAAAAAATATATATATTTTATTCATATTTTACTTACTTTTGGATTTGGGATTTTGTTTTGATGTCTTGGTCTCACACGGGTCGCGTGAAAAATCAATAGAAGAATAGGGGAGCTTTTATTTGCACACACTCATTCCCCTCTTTACACATCTTTTTCAATAAATAATTGGTTCGGAAGTAGAGTTCCGAAAATAAACAATTAGTTCGGAAGTAGCATTCCGAAAATAAACAACTCGTTCGGAAGTAGAGTTCCAAATTTTTTTCATTTGTTCGACATTCAACTTCCGAATGTGTTTATTTAATGTCCATAATAGTAATTTCACTTGAAAATAAAATTATAATAAAAATAATTTTTATTAAGTGTGTGTAAAGAAGGGAATGGAGATGTGCAAATAGAAGCTCCCGAAGAAGAGGGTAGTAATGATTGAAAACAATAACAAATGATCCAAATTTGGGTCCAGCTTCTTCTAAAAACCCATCTATGTCCCAAAACAAACCTAAACAGAAGAGGGTTTATCAAGTCTGGAAGGGAAGCAATGTAAGTTTCTCTCTCTCTGTCTCTTCAGTCGCTCTATTCTATGTGATCGTTTTAATTCATTTGGGAACAATTTGGGTACTTTTCATTTCAATTCATTTTGTTCATCATGTTGGTTTTGCAGGTTTCACATATATAATTTGTTTATTTATTTGTGAAATTGGTTATAACTTATAAGGATTGATTTAGCTACCAAAAATTTATTCTATCAGTGGTCTTAGAGTTGCAACACTTGAAGAGCTAATAAAGTTTGTGAATTTGAAGCTGCTTTTTTTATTTTTTATTTATTTTTATTTTTTTGGCAATCTTGTGATATGATCTTGATTTGTCACCGGCAATGGAAAATTCTGATTTGATTAGTTTTTATTTTGAGATAAATTTTCAAAAAAAAATTTTAAGAGAGTTTAGAATTTTTTTTGATTTGTTTGGTTGTATATTTTGAAAATAATTTTGGAGTTTGGGAGTTTGGAATGATTTGATAGTTTGTTCACTACAAGAATTAACACTTTTGCCGACCAAAAAATTGGTCGCTAAAAGCCCATTTTTGGTCGGCAAAAGTTATCCGCGACCAATTTTTTTGGTCACTACTTTGATCGGCAATTGAGGGTCGCGGAAAGTAATTAGCGACAAAAAAGATTTTTAGTCGGCAAAACGTTCTATTTGGCGACTAATTCGTTAGTCGCTAAACATATAATTATCGCGACTAACCTATTTAGCCGCGAAAAGACTTTTGGTCGGCAAAAATTACATTCAACGACCATACATGTTAGTCGCTAATTTGGTCGGCAAAAATTACTTTCAACGACCAACAAAATTGGTCGGCAAAAATTACATTCCACGACCAAAACTTCTTTGTCGCTAAATAATAATTTCTACGACCAAAAAATTTGGTCGCCAGTTGTTACTTTTCGCGACTAAAACTTTTGGTCGGCAAAAGTGAGATTCCACGACCAACAGCTGTTTTGGTCGGCAATGGATGTATTTTTTGCGACCAAAACACTTGGTCGGCAATTGTCATTTTTTGCGAAAAAAAATTATTTATTTGTCCTAACTAATAAATTGGTTGCCAAAAGCAAGAAAACAATGCACCTGTAATTCCTAATAATGCATTCAATCCATAATAAACCTATAATTTTAAAGCATCATCCATGATGTGAATGACACAATGATTCATCACATCCCTCTAATCTTTGAAATATTTGATAGAAAACAATGCATAATTATCTATTAATAACATTTCTATTCACATTCATCACAGATCAGCTGCATGCCTGCATCACCATCTTCTTTGCCATCTTGTAAACACAAACTAGAAGTACTCAAGTGCTAAATATTGATACAATATAAAATAAACTTTCTATATATACATATGAGAAGGTACCATAGAAACATTGCAAAATCCAAATTCAAGATACACCTTGACTAAAATACAAATAGTCCAAAAAACTACTAGGCTGTGAATAAGCTAGCTATGTTTCTAAGCAACTGCAACTTCCTCCTGATAAGAGTCCGTTTGTGCTTTACTACAAGATTCGAGAGTATCCCATGCTGATTCAATGACAACCTGCCCATTGACATAGTGCTGGCGGCAAACAAGCATATAGACATCAGAACCACCAATCAGCTCAGTCTTTGTCTCATTAGTCTTCCTTAAGGTAAAGAAAGCCCGCTTGCCACAGAGCTGGCACCGAGCTGTCAGTTTGGTTATGGAATCAGCAAGGGGTATTATGTGAAGCACTGAGCCAAAGGTCCATCTGCAATAAACATTTTGATTTCACATTATAAAAAATAAAAAATCAAAACATGGCAAAAAAAAAAAAACAAAAATTAATGCAGCATCAAAATTGAGTAGCAGACAAGGAACTCTACAACAGATGTAAGGTTACCTCAAGTAATCCCCATCCAGGCCAACAACTATAACAATTTTCCCATCACAATCAGCAACCTTGCAGCAGAAATCATAAAGGTCATCAAAGAATTGAGCTTCATCAATGCCAATCACATCCAGTTGTCAGCACATACCACAAATTAGAAGACTGCAAATACTGAACTTAGAACATAATTCATTAAATCCATAATAAACCTATAATTTTAAAGCATCATTCAAATCAATTGAATCATTAACATCAAAGTTCTGATGGCAACAAATCGACCAGACACAGTTTACAATCGGACTTCAGCATCTAAAACAAAAAATAAAATAAAAAAAGAGCAGCTTGAATCATCACTTGTCTAGACACAGTTTACATTGATGTTGTGAAAACAAGATGAAGAATGGTTAATTTGTAAGTAGATCTTACATTTTTATTCTTTTAAGCTATCACAATATTATTAGTAAATACATGAAAATTCTTAGTTATTCAGTCCTTAGGCAGACAAGAAAAGAAAACTACCAATTAGATATACTTAGGGTTTGCCTCTCATAATAGTTTCAAAACCAATCTGATAAATTCCCCCCCCCCCCCCTAAATCAATACACGGAATTTCATCACATTTAAACCAAACCAAACCAAACCAACCAAACCAAGCCTTAAGTCCCATCAATTTCATCATATTTAGATTTAGTTATCATCTGCAAATACAAAATAGAAAATAACAAAAAGTCAAAGCACTACAAAATTTTGGTGGTGAATGGCCTATTCATCAACAATATTAGTAGGACATAACACAATACAATAAGCATTGCACAGAAGCAAAGCCAAAAGGACAAGCTGATGGCCACAAATTTTCCAGAGCAGGAAAAGTTGCAGAGCAAAAGAAATTGAAACATAATTTTAACCACAAAGAAGAAAAAAGTTTTCAAGCAACCCAACTTCAGCTTCATGCTCTCCGCATTATCACCATTGCACCAAGCAATAGTCCCACTTTCCACATAATAAGTGCAGGTTGAAAATCAATAAAGCAGAGGGGGTACAGAACCATAAAGAAGTGAAGCACAAATAGCACTGTCCTACAGGAAATTGAACTATAAACCAGAGGATGGTTTTTCATAACGTTAGATGGAAAGTAGAATGGAAAGAAAAACTAAAGTTCTAAGGGAGAATAATATATAATAGATTGTGGTCATTATAGCTGGCAAACATATAAAGGAAATAAGACATACTTTACAAAGGGCTCTATATTCCTTCTGAAGGTGCTTTACACATGCTTTCTCTGCCATCTAGCAGCTTCCAATGGTAAGAAAACAGCAGATCAATTCCCTAGCTTAAGTCCCCTGGCTGTCCCTTGATTTTGTAATATGTTGACTGGAAAACATAAGAGTCATTCTACAACTTGAGAATTAATGTGTGAACTAAAAATTTCTAGAGCAGAAAAATCAAGTCATGAATCTAATCAATACTTAAACAGGACAGATACTAAAAGGGATAATTTCTATTGCAAATTTCTTTGTAAAACTATATCTTGTATAATGAATTAGATCTCCATTCTCACTAATTTTTTAAAAAAACTTGCATCAAAATGCATCAATGGGCAAAAAGTACATGTTTTTCTAGCTCTAGACTCCCTGTTTTTTTATTATCCTGTGTTGCTTCCTCTCCACCACCTCCACCAGGCCATCTATCAGAGTTCTTCATATCAAAATCTGAATACTAGAAGAATCAAGCCAAATATAAGCATGGTCAAACACATAGACAGTTCTAAGCTTTATTATCCAATTCGAAGAAATTAGAAAAATATTACTTCTTCTAGATCAGTTTTTTAGATAGAAAACTTATCGTAGTCCATCAAAAATTCCAACTCCTTATTCATCCGTCTTCTTTTGTTGAAATATGATTATAGAAATACTCATATAATGAAGCCTTTTCAAAAATTATGGTAGTCAATCAAAAATACAAATAGATGCTTTCTTTCCCTTCCCGTCCAAAAATTTCAAACAAACTTTTAAGGTCTCTTTCACACTTTCAGGACTTTAAAAATCATCCATTAACCAATGACATCAAGATCCATAACCCTCAAAACAATTTTAGGAGAAAGCCATTGCTACGCTATCACGCCTATGGGCTATCCCTTCAACTATACAAATGTGAACAAACTTTATGATCTCTTGGGCTTTCTGAACCACACTTCAAAATGAATGATGCAGCAAATTCTGCAAGTTTGTACTTTTAGAAGAAGCTTTAAGGGCAATGGTTAGTTTAAAAAGGAAATTTAAGCTCCTTTAAGCATAACCCCATCAACCTCCCATCTCCACCTAGATAAAATTAAATGTTTAAACCTTAATGCAGGTGATGGTAATCCTATGATTTAGGGATCTCATGCATATTTTATTTCCTCTCTCTGAAATTGACTTAAAGATTTCTTAAAGCTCCCCATCTTTAAAAAATAAAAATAAAGAAGAAGGAAAAGGACAGTTTAAAGATGAGAGATCATTAGAAACAAGTGTGAGCACTTTTTGGGTTATGAAATTACATGCATTATTCCTTCACTGAAACAATATATACAGTTTTATCAGTTGCGACATGAAATGCCCATGGACTGAAATTCCTGTACAACCACGCATTGTAATGCCATCCAAGAGAACCACCCAAGAAAAACAAAAAATAGAACTTGCATTTCAAATATGTGATGGGAAAACTAAAACTGTGTTGATCTTGCATAAAAGCCCACAGCAAAAAATGCCAACAGCTATATTCTCATAACATTTCAAGTATTTGTACAACCAACATGTATTGCAAGTACTAGAGGAACTAATTCCAAAATTTGATACGGTGCTACAGAGCACATAACTAAGCATGTGGTATTTACAACTAAACATAAAATAATATTTTATGGCATTTATATACAACATTTAATTAAGAATAACATTTTGCCACTATTATTACGATATTCTAAAAAAGATTTCAGAACAATATTCTTAACCAGCTAGAAATTTTAAATATTGAGTTCTACTTGGGATCCTAATTCCTACCCATTCTCCCTGAATCACATGACGCAGTATTTGAATTTCAGAAAACCTGAACTAACTCTGCTATTTATATTTTAAACAAAATGAAGATACAGAACATATATAGCACTGACATAGCATCTATTATCAGAAATACAAAAGAGAATTATTAATATAAAACAAAGATACAACAAGAGAACAAGAAGTCCTCTACAATGAGACAAAACGCCTAGAAAAGGCAAAGGCAAAATAAGCCCTTAAATCACAAATCGCCATTTAATTCTTGTTATGCCATCCCTCTTTAGAAAAAAGCAAAGACCAAAAACAAGAACAACAATAATTCTGCATTCCACTTTGCATGATTAATCATTTATTGTCTATCGAACACGTAATTAGAAATGAAGCAAATATTAAAATCTCTATTTAAAAAAACATGAATAAATAAAACAAGTTTGCACCATCATAACCAAAAGTTGATAAACAGATACAGTACAAATCAACACTATTTAGTTTATCCAATTAGTTCTTCACATAGAACAACCCAAACTGATGAATACTTGTATGTATTATGCATACCAGCTGCTGCCAATGCATAAAAATCGAGAAAGATTTTCTAGGAGAAAATTTAAAACTGTCCAAAAAGTATAAATCTCTTGCATGAAAGATTCATTTCCATAATTACAACATTAAATGCTTGTCATAACAATCCATGGAAAACAACTGTTGTATACAACTAGAAGCAGTATAATAATCATACCCAACGCAATATGCATAACCATAGGCATTTCATAAAATAATGATTGAAATATTTTGAATGATGAATGAAAAAAAAATAAAAATTAAAAAAAAAAACTTAGATGCTTTAACAAAATAACTTATAAAAAAAATGGTTTTAAAAAAAAAATAAAAGAAAAAAAAACAGAAAAAAAGGTAACAAAACAGTATCATTCAAAGCTCTACCTTTCATGCCTTTACTTTGCAGGCATCAATGACCTGAGTGATTTAACCGCTGACTCAACCATATCCATCTCATACTCCATCCTACCATTGGTCCAACACTGCAAACAGTAGAACAAAAGTCAAGCAGGAGCATTAATTGATGTTACTATTTTGTATTCAGAAAGCTTATTACCACCACTAATGATACACAATAAAAATAACGGCAACAGACCCATCATCCAGCCAGTCTTTCGTTTATAGGCCCAAACAAAGAAAGAAAGTGCAAATTAACATGTCAGCTAACAATCAACATGATTTTTCCAAATCGTTAGGACCACCACTCAATCAACTGTGTAGTGTAGAGTATATCTAGGAATAAACATTAAATTCAAATACACTGACCTAGGAAATTTGGCAACATTTGCCTCAATATAGGATAACTCAAAGTGAAAGTCTGCTCAGTGACTTCCATAAGAAAGCACATAACAACATTAAAAAATGAAAAGAATAAACCAAGTACTTGAAACACCAACCAACATTAAATCAAGTCGCACAAAAGCTTCTTTTACTCCAGCTCTTGGAACATCCTACTTAATTAAAAGTTGCCCATGAATGAGAATTTTCTAACAGATCATATGATGAAAACCATTGGCCTAAGGTATAGTGACTCGAAACCTAACTATTTTTCTCTTCTCTCTCTTTTCTGTTATTTTCTTATTGGGTAATTTACAATTAAATTTTTGTTTTCTTACTCTACTCCATCTTCCCCTTTTGTCAATCTATATATAATAATCAACACTCCCATATTTTTATAAAATTTAATTTGAAATCCTTCCATTTGAAATGCATTAATCCAAGCAGAACCTTGGTTTCTCGTAGCATGCTACAATCACTCCACATAATGATTTGCGCCACATATACCGGGTTGGGGGGAGTTCAAACAATGTAAGCACAATATTTATCTTTCTCTTTTCTTTATGGATGACAGGTGCAGAAATAACTCCTTATGCAACTATAAGATCTTTCTTGTAAACTTGGGAAACAAATCCCAAATTCCTATAATGAAGGATATAGTATCTTCCATTGCATTTCACATCAAACAAATCAATTGAATGAACAAATTCAATTGAAAGTATCTTCCAAATATGAACAAAAATGCCTAATGAATGAACAAATTCTCCTAACCCCATTGCATTTCACATCAAACAAATCAATTGAAAGTATCTTCCAAATATCTTCCAGTACTAAGTGAAAATCAATTGAAAGTTTCTTCCAAATATAGCCCACAAAGCTTGATTATTCATAAATTGAAACCCTATGGCCAGTCGGCTCTTCAATTTGACTGATTAGAAGAGGATTTAAGTGTTTTGGATCTGAGATCATTTGCATTGAGTTAGAGAGCCATGAATGAGAGAGCAAGGTTGTTCAAAAAAATAAAAATAAAAGAATAAAAGAATGAGAGCGCAGGGAAGATGGGTTTGTCTTTGGCCATAGTAGAGATGAACCGAATGACCATAGGGTTTAAGATCTGTTCGGATTATAAAACTACATCATTGTTGTTCCAAGGATACACAGTCACATAGAGATATAGAGGAACCAATTCAACCCAGTCGATAGAGGAACCGACTGGAGTGAGAGAGTGGAAAGAAGAGTCAAAAGAATCGTACCGTCTCGCCGCCGAACCAGTCTCGCCGAACTAGTCTCGCCGCTGCTGAAGCCGCTGACTGAAACCCTTCCCCTTCAACCCCAGTCTCTCTTCAAACCCTCTATCTTCTCTCTCTCAGAATAAGGTTTTCACACTATTTTGAAACAGTCTTGTGAAATTAAGGGCTCTACAAAAGGGAGGGAAAAGAAAAGGCAGAGGGAAAAAAGGGGGGAAATAAGTTTGGCGGGCCGTCCGGGTGAGTAAGTGAAACCGGGGGAGGGAGAAATTAGTTTTATTTTTATTTGAATGAATTTTTTTTTATTTGATAGAAATAGAGGTAATATTTTAATGAAAAATATTTTTCGTTAATTTTTTATGTTCGATGAATAATTTTTTTTGTGGCCCATTTTTTTTTTTGCTACTAAAAATCAAGAGCTAATTTTTGTGGTAGAGGAGAGGGAGTGGCAGTAGTGGTGAAGGTGGTGGATAAGACGTGAGGTGGTGGTGGCGGTGGTGGCGGCGAAGGAGATTAGTGGTGAAGTTGTGCTAATGGTAGAGGAGATGGAGTGGCGGTGGTGGAGGAAAGGTAATAGTAGTGGTGGTAGTAATAGTGGTGGTGGTGGTAGCAGTGGTGGTGGTGGTGGTGGTGGTGGTGGTAGTGGTAGCGATGGTGGTAGTAATGATAGTCGTAGAGATGGAGTGGCAACAGTGGTAATAATGGTGGTAGTGGAATGACATTTGCAGTAGTGGTGAAGGTGGTAGCGGAGATGGGTGGTAAGAAAGAGATGAGTGAGAGACAGATAGAGAAGAGAGATAGAGAAAGAGACAGAGTGATGAGTAAGAGAGAAAGAAAGAGAGAAAAAATGGTCGCTAAAAGTACATTTTCTTGTAGTGGAGAGCTCGGTAAATAGAGAAGAGGGGAGGGAGAGAGTGAGCAAGATGAACACAATGTGGGAGAGAGACAGACAAGCGGACAGACACACAGAGAGAAAGAGAGATAAAAAAGTGAGAGACAGCTAGACAGACATAGAGAGAGAAAGAGAGAGAGAGAAGAGTGATAAGTGAGAAAGAGACAGAAAGGGAAAGAGATAGAGAGAGAAAGAGGGACATAGAGAGAAAGAGATAGAGACAGAGATAGAAAGAAAAAAAAAGATGAGTGAGAGATAGACAAAGACAGAAAGAAAAGAGAGTGAAAAGAGATGATCGAGAGAGAAACATAGAAAAAGAGAGAGATAGAGAGAAAAGAAAGATGAGCGAGAGAGACAGAGAGAGAGATAGAGAGAAGAGAGATGACTGGGAAAGATAGGGATAGAGAAAGAAAAAAGATGAGAGAGATAGAGAGAAGAGAGATGAGCGAGAGACAGAGACAAAGACAGACAGATAAGAGTGATGAATGACAGAGAGAAAAAGAGAGAGAGAAAGAGAGACAAAAAGAGAAAGAGATAGAGAGTGAGAGACAGAAAAAGAGACAAAGAGAGAGGAGAGATGAACGAGAAAGACAATGAGAGAGATAGAGAGAAGAGAGATGAGCGAGAGAGACATAGAGAGAAGAGAGATGAACGAGAGAGATAGAGAGAAGAGAGGTGAGCGAGAGAGACATAGAGAAAAGAGATGAGAGAAGAGATAGATAAGTGAGAGACACAGAGAGAGACAGACAGACAGACAGAGAAGAGTGATGAGTAAGAGAGAGAAAGACAAAAGAGAGTGGAAAATGAAAAAATTGGTGAAAAGAGACAGACAAAGAGAGAGAGAGAGAGAAAAAGAGCGAAAAGAGATAAACGAGAGAGAGACAGGGAGAGATGAGCGAGAGAGGGAGAGAGATAAAGAGAAGAGAGAGAGAAGAGAGACAGAGAGAGAAGAGAGATGAGAGAAATAGAGAGAAGAGAGATGAGCGAGAGACACAGAGAGAGAGAGAGAGAGAGAGAGAGAGAGAGACAGACAGACAGACAGACAGAGAAGAGTGATGAGTAAGAGAGAGAAAGAGAAGAGAGACAGAGAAAAAAAACAGAGACACGGAGAGAAAGAGAGTGAGAGACAAACAGACAAATAGAGAAGAGTGATGAGTGAGAGAGAGAGAGAGAGAGAGAGAGAGAGAGAGAGAGAGAGAAAGAGAAGAAAGACAAAGACAGAGACACATAGAGAAAAAAAGAGACAGAAGACAGAAAGAGAGAGAAAGAGTGATGGGTGAAAGATAAAAAATAAATTTTTATTTTACATTCAGCGACTAAATTATTTTAGTTGCCAAAACTATATGTACAGCGACCAAAATATTTTTTAATCGCTGAAATTAAATTTTTGCCAACCAAAATTTTGGTCGCCAAAGACAAAAAATAATTTTTTATTTTTCATTCAGCTACTAAATTATTTTAGTCGCCAAAACTATGTATACCGTGACCAAAATATTTTGTAGTCGCTAAAATTAAAATTTTGCCAACCAAACTTTTGGTCGCCAAAGATAAAAAATAACTTTTTATTTTTTATTCAGCGACTAAATTATTTTAGTCGCCAAAACTACCTATACCGCGACTAACATATTTTTTAGTCGCTGAAATTAAAATTTTGCCGACCAAACTTTTGGTCGCCAAAGATAAAAAATAATTTTTTATTTTTCATTCAGCGACTAAATTATTTTAGTCGCCAAAACTATCTATACCGCGACTAACATATTTTTTAGTCGCTGAAATTAAAATTTTGCCGACCAAACTTTTGGTCGCCAAAGATCAAAAATAAATTTTTATTTTTCCTTTCAGCGACTAAATTATTTTCGTCGCCAAAACTACCTATACCGCGACTAACATATTTTTTAGTCGCTGAAATTAAAATTTTGCCGACCAAACTTTTGGTCGCCAAATATCAAAAATAAATTTTTATTTTTCCTTTCAGCGACTAAATTATTTTAGTCGCCAAAACTATATATACAGCGACCAAAATATTTTTTAGTCGCTGAAATTAAATTTTTGCCGACCAAACTTTTGGTCGCCAAAGATAAAAAATAAATTTTTATTTTTCATTCAGCGACTAAATTATTTTAGTCGCCAAAACTATCTATACCGCGACTAACGTATTTTTTTAGTTGCTGAAATTAAATTTTTGCCGACCAAACTTTTGGTCGCCAAAGATAAAAAATAATTTTTTTTTTCATTCAGCGACTAAATTATTTTAGTCGCCAAAACTATCTATACGGCGACTAACATATTTTTTTAGTCGCCAATTGTGGAAAATTTAGCGACTAAATTTTTTTTAGTCCCCAATTGTGAGATTTTTAGCGACTAAATTTTTTTTTAGTAGCCAAAAATTAATATACCCCGACTAAAAAATTTTAGTAGCTAAATATTGTACTTTTACCGACTAACATAATTTTTGGTCGCCAATTCCACAACTTTTGGCAACCAAAATATTTTTAGTCGGCAAAAGTGGTCGCCAAAGCTGTATTTTCTTGTAGTGGTTGTAATTGAATAGATGTGTGTGAGAGAAAAAATGATTGAGAAGAAGAGATGACAGAGAAAAAATGATTGATTGATGTGTAGGATAGAGAAAGTAATTTTAAATTTTTTTTTTCAAAAAATATATTTTGAGATATAAAACCAAACAAGCCCAAAAGTTTCATACATTCTTCCCGTAATAAGTTGATATAGTCGTTTAGCTTGGGTATGTCCAAATTTTAATAATTTATATATTTATTCTCTCTCTCTTGGCTCCTCGGCGTAGTAAAGTATTGCTTGGTTGCATGTTTTGTGCGCTTTAAACCTTCAAGAGACAAATAGTAAATCAACTCAATCCGAATAAATTTATTCAATGGTCACCGCTAACCGCTTTTGATCCCAAATTTTTGGATTTTTTTTTTTTAAATAAACTTTGGTTCATATTTATTGTGATGCTCATGAATGATTCAGAATATTATAAAGATTTTCATCTTTGGACCGTTGGAGATGGACTTACTTTGATGGTTTGGGCAATGACTTTTGTTTCACTAATTACCGCCATTCTAGATACATCGTAGTTTATTGAGAAAAAAGTTGAGAGATTTAATCAGATAATCTCGTATGACGTTGTTATCTTTTCTTTCATATCTAGTTTTGTTTTTTTTTTTGTTTTTTTTTTTTTTTTGCCAACGTCTCAATAGTAAAATGTGTTGGATTTTGTTTCTGGTTTAAATCATTCTTTATATTTTTGAGCTCTCATGCATTGTGAGTTAAGCCTTTAGAATCTCGATTAGCAAAAAGTTTGAATAAATGAATTAACCTGTATGAAAATGCCCGTTCACGTCCTATATAATGTGGGTGAAGAATAGTTCAACTATCCTAGTCTGTCCTCCCAAGTTTATAATTTGACACGAAACACTTGATGATTGTTGAACCTTATGCAGATGTCATTTGTTGGTTTACAATTGAAATTCTTGAATTGATGCTACTGTGACATTATGAATTTACAAAGCTTTTTCTTTCCTTTCTTTCCCTTCCTTCTATCCATCCACATTTTCCTTTGTTTATTTTATTTTCTTTTTTTGATGTTGCCAGAAATTTCTGTGGGGGAAGATTGATCTTTGGTCCCGATGTAGCGTCTTTGTTTTTGTCCACATTCCTAATTGCAGGCCCTGCAATAGCTTTTTGTATAAAAATCTACTGCAATATCACTGAAAGCAAAGGAAAAGATTGGTATGTCGTGCTGGTTGTGGAATCTATCCTCACTACTTTGGTAAGTAATATAATTTCATTCTGGTTTCCAGCAATTTTAACTATTCGTTACCCCCTAAAAGAAAAATAATGAAGGCAAAACAAAAGATGGTATGCTATGTTGAAGAGTAAAGTCTGTTTTCCAATTGGAAGTAATTTCCATACTTTGAGACCACTATATCATGGTTCTCTTTGGTCTGACCCAATATGAAATTGTCAGACGTTATAAAATTGTTAAAAATCAAGAGGCGTGAATATTGACATTACGTATTACTATGTAGAAAACAACATGTAATGGAATAAATATGAAAGAGATGAGTGGATTACTATGGTGGATGCCACTTAACTGTAACTGGACTGGAAATGAAATGCTTACATTTTGTCCTAAAACAGCATTGCAATTAATTCATCTAACCAAATAATAGAATCCAGGAAAGCATAAATTCGCTTTAGATATTGACCATAGGTGTTCGTGAACATTAGATTTAGAGACCAACCTAGATACTCTAATTGGCCTACAAATTGGCTGTCTATTAGTATACATGTATCATAGGTTGGCAGTCAGAATTCACTGACCTCATGTTTGTATGGTCATTTACATTACAATATTCCTGAAAGTACCTCCACGTGTGTTGACACATGCACACAAACTTGCGAACTAGTCACCTTTGAAGTCTGTTGTGGTATTGGCATTTGTCTAGTTATATAATTTTTAGCTTCTCAACTTATTTTCAGTTCTAATTGAAATCATTCTCTTAATCTCAGGACAAGCCTCAGCAACCAATTGAAGGCCGTCTTCCTGACGCTATAAAGGGTTAGTGTTGTTAACTATGTCCTAGTCACACTATATATATTTATTTCTTAAGGAAAAAAACAAATGAATTTAATTATAAACACCAAATTGTAAAACCGACTTAATTTCTATTCCCTTGATCTTAAAACCCACAGAATTTTCAGAATACACCATCTACTAAATGTAATCTAACATTGGTTTCTGGAAAATTAGGCAGATTATTGGTTTAGACTAAAGTCAATGGAGCAATCCAACATTTAAATATATCTGTTGTGTTCGTGGTCCAAGACAAGACGTGAGCATGTTCCAATTTCGTTTTACAAAATGGGAACAAAGTTACAAGCACTTGGTGGGCAATAATCAAACACTTGGTGAGCATGTTCCAATTGTTTCTGATGAATTTCTCACTTGAACATAGAATCAAACACTTGGTGGGCAGAAATTTTAACAAATGTAAAAAAAGAAGTTCATTCCCAAACACAAATTCATGAACATTTAATTTCAACAAGAAGAAATTAAATTCATGAAGGGGCTAAATGTGAAATGGGCCGGGTTCAAGCCTTGGGCCGGCCCAATTAACCGAAGTGTGAATCCAAGTGGGTTGGATGAGCATATGGGCAAACCAATTAAGCTCAACTTCCTAATCAACAGTCCACCCAAGTCCTCAAGCACTTGGGCCCAACCCGCAGTGGAAAGGCTAGTCCAGCCGTGGTGCTGGGCTGGGCCGAGTTGCGAGACTGAATCTATGGACCGAACAGATGATAGGCCGAGCCCATACAAAGATACCCGAATGGACCAGTCCATCTCCATGAGTGATCCTGTAAAAGGCCGAGACAAGGCACAATGATGCCGAGCTGAGGGACATCGGTACCGAGCTGAAAAAACCTCGCAAGGAAACGTGGAAGTTGTGAATGTGTGCATGTGCAAGTTGCCACCTCAACTAGTCCCCTACACCTAGAATCACGGAAATTGTTGAACCAAAGGAATGTGGTTTGTTATCAGCATGACTACAATGAGTATATGCATTCAATGGCAACTACCAGGTGGTCCCCTACCATGAGCAATGCTAAAAGGACACCTGGCAGCATCCAAGCTCCATGAACTCACCTTGAGAAGCAAGCAAGGAACACTATATGTACAACATGAACTTCACATTGAAGGTAACTGAACAATTCCAAGCAAAAACTACAAACTCAACTCGATATACACCCTCTCCGATCACTAATTCCCACACCGGAGGGGTTATCCGGCCAACCCCGGCCGGGCAGCTCTAACGGTGCTTCTTGTGGCAGGAGCCTCAGTCCCTGGATAGTCCAACCGAGTGCAGGGCCCTGATCCACTTTCATCTAGTGCGGAATCCGGTACGCATAATTGGTGCGGTGAACGTGGATCACTTCATCTCTGAGCTCTGCACTCAGTTCCAACGATGGGGATTGAGGACATTCCGCCTTCGACACATACTCCACAGACGGAGAAAACGAAGGACAAAGGTTTGGCCCTCCCAACAGTCCCGGAGGAACAAACTGGAAACAATAATCGAACCCTTGAATCCGTCGAGCATCGATTACCCTTCGTTGGAGGTTCTTCTCATCACTTTCTTCTGGAAAAGGATTATAGAGATCGAATCATAGACTCCATGGGGATGGAGATACAGGAGTTAAAAGCCCAACTTAAGAGGGTGCTGGGCGATCCGACAGAAAAGAAGACGGAAGCGGAGCCCTCTCGTTTGCAACGGAGGAGCTCATCCAGAGAGCCGCCAGTGAAAAAGTTCCCCAGGAATGAATCTGGGCAACAAAGCTAGCCTATCCCGGTACAGAGTGAGGCAGCAAATAGTCACACCCGTGGGTCACGCCGGAGAAGGGCCAAGAAGCAGAAGACAATTAGCCAACAGACTGAATACCCTCCTCAGGACCTTTGTACTTGGTTTATTGGCAATAGGCAAAACGAACAACATCGGGATCACCTAGACCGTACTGTTCACCAGAGAGAACACCGAGCGCTGGACAGACTCGTCTCTTCGCCATTCTCCCTGGAGATTGAGACCATGAGACCTCCAAAGAAATTCACCCCACCAAAGTTCACTTCATACGACGGGAAGTCGGACCCGCTGACACATATTAGCCACTATAGACAGATGACGTCCTTATGGAACCGAGATGAGACACTGATGTGTAAAGTCTTCCCATCCAGCTTGGGAGAAACTAGACTTCGATGGTTCGATCGTCTCCCTGCTAGATCGATCCATGGTTGAAAGCAGCTCTCCGAAGAGTTCCTAGCCAGGTTCGTCTCCAACATTAAGATCCCGAAGGACCCGGATATACTGTTCGACCTCCGAAAGGAGTAGGAGGAAACGCTGCGCAATTATGCTAGGAGGTACTGGGAAGAGTACAATGACCTGGAGGAAAATGTGTGCAGCGAGCAGATGGCCGTTATGTCTTTCAAACATGGTCTGCGTCCGGAAAGTAAGTTGACACAATCACTTACCAAGCGCCCAGCCACAGCTTTGAAGGACTTGTGTACCAGGATTGAGCAGTACGCTCGCCTCGAAGACGATCGGATCCCTATCGAGGTAGCTTCAGCAGAACTAACAGCTCGGCACAAGAAAAGAACAAATTGAGGAGAACACCAAGGGATTGCAGTGAATGAAGTGGATAAGTCCAAATCCCACGAAGCCGTTGTGACTGTATTCAAAGAGCCAATCTATCGAATCCTAGAAAAGATCAAGAGAGAGCCCTTCTTTGTTTGGCCGCCGAAAATGTTGGAAGATCCAGCTCGGCGCAATCAGAAGCTCAGATGCACCTACCACCGCGACAGGGGGCACATGACTCTGCAGGGCACTGAAGCAATGCTTGGAAGACCTAGTGGTAGCTGGACACCTGAGGGATTACATTGATCAGGATAAGGAAGTGGCCGAGCTGGGGAACCCACTGCCAGAACCAAATATTGAGCATCCACCTCGGCTGATAATAAATGTGATCAACGGGGCAGCGACTCAGGAATCTGAGGAGGCACTGAAGGAAGAGATCGCTAAGGCTGCGCAAATTCAGTGGATTATGTCAGTGGAGCCTGCATCGAAAAAGGTACGTACAGTACCTAAATCCCCCTTGTGCACTATTTCATTTACTAGCAAAGATTTAGAGGGCATACAACACCCATACTGATGCACTGATTATAACTGTGGGAATTGGGAAGCGATTTGATGTAAAACGAGTCTTGGTAGATCAAGGTAGTGCAACAGATATATTTTATTATGATTTGTTCAGAAAGCTTGGTCTCTCCGAGCAGCACCTCACCCCAGCAGCAGCCCTATTGGTCGGTTTCAATTCACAGCCAGAATGGCCGTTTGGCAGAATAGTGTTGCCAGTCGTGGTGGGTACAAAAACCCTCCAGATAGAGTTCTTGGTTATTAATACACCATCCCCTTACAACGCCATACTTGGTCGTCCATGGATTCATCAAATGGAGGTAGTCCTTTCAACCTATCACCAGCTCATCCGTTTCCCAACGGAACACGGAGTAGAGTAGATTTCAAGGGATCAAGTTGCGTCCAAACATTGCTTCATGGCAGCATTAAAGGCAAAACAGCTTTGCAATCGGGTACAGACAGTAGAGGTAGCCGAACAGCCAGTTTTGGAAGATGTAGGGGGAACCCCAGAGGAAAAAATGATAGGGGATTTGGAGAAAGTCTTGGTAAAAGAAGATGACTCAGAAAAGTACTTCCTTATCTGTACCTCGCTAGGCGCTGATGAGAAACTTCAGCTGCTGGAACTGCTGAGGGAAAATATGGAGGTATTCGCATGGTCAGCATATGGGGTTGGACCCAGAATTTGCTTGCCACAAGCTCAACATCAACCCTTCAACTCGGCCCATTGTGCAGAAAAGTTGGAGATCCTCAGTTGAGCACACCGAAGCAGTAATTATTGAAGTCGAAAAACTCCTGGCTTCAGGAGCAATCAGAGAAGTTCAGTACCCGCAATGGCTGTCTAACACAGTTGTAGTCAAGAAGAAGAACGGAAAATGGAGAGTTTGCGTTGACTTCACTTGCTTGAACAAAGCCTGCCCTAAAGATAGCTTTCTGCCGCCTCGCATTGATCAACTAGTAGACTCAACAGCAGGGCATGAGCGCATGAGCTTTCTGGACGCTTATAGCGGTTACCATCAGATGCCACTGTTCGTTCCGGATCAAGAAAAGACAGCGTTTATCAATCCAAGGGGAACTTACTGCTACAAAGTAATGCCATTCGGCCTCAAGAACGCCGGGGCAACCTACCAGCGAATGATCACCCGGATGTTCAAGGACCAACTGGGAAAAACCATGGAAGCGTATATAGATGATATGGTAGTAAAAAGCAAGCTCGCTACAAACCACCTCACAGACTTGAGAGAAGTTTTTGGCATCCTGAAAAACCACCAGCTTCGCCTCAATGCCTAAAAATGCGCTTTCGGGGTAAGAACAGGGAAGTTCTTGGGATACATGGTCACTCACAGAGGAATTGAAACGAACCCGGATCAAATTAGAGCAAAACAGGATCTTGAAGTACCAACAAAGGCTAAAGAGCTGCAGAAACTAGCCGGAATGGCGGCCGCACTGAATCGGTTTATTAGCAAATCCTCAGATCGGATGAAGCCCTTTTTCCAGCTTTTGAGAAAAAAGGCAGCATATGAATGGAATAGCGAATGTATCGAAGCACTGTAAAGTCTCAAAAGATACCTCAGCACACCTCCTCTACTGTCCACTTCAGAACAAGGAGAGGAGCTGTACCTCTATCTGGCAGTCTCAGATCATTTCGTGAGTGCAGTATTAATTCGAGAAGTTAACAAGGAACAGAGGCTTGTATATTATGTTAGCAAGACTTTACTAGATGTCGAGACACGATATCTACCGTTGGAAAAGTTAGCATATGCGCTACTTATCGCCTCAAGAAAGTTGCAGCATTACTTCCAGGGGCATACCATTAACGTCCTCACTGAATTCCCCCTCAGATCTGTATTCAGCCGAGCCGATTTCTCTGGCCGAACAACAAAGTGGGTGGTAGAACTTGGTGAGTTTGACATTCGATATCAACCCAGGACAGCAATCAAGGCCCAGGTCTTAGCAGATTTTGTCGCAGAATTTGCTCCCACCCAGAGTACCGAACTGGGGGATCCGAGTTCGGCACAGGTGCCATGCACCACCGGACAAGGAAAACCCTGCACTTCGGAAGCATGAAAACTCTTTATTGGAAACATCTAGCAGCTCTATGTTGATGGATCGTCCAATAACCGAGGCTCAAGGGTAGGAGTAGTACTTATTTCGCCAGAAGGATTTATTTGGGAACAGGCTCTCAGGCTCGGTTGGAAGGCTTCAAACAACGAGGCTAAGTACGAAGCGTTATTGGCTGGCTTGCGTAGCGCTGAACACTTCAGTGCAGAACAGCTTCTTGTTTTTAGCGATTCACAACTTGTGGTAAACTAGCTTTCTGGGGTCTATGAAACACGAAATGAAAGAATGGCTACGTACGCAGGCAAAGCCAAGGACCTACTCAGAAAATTTCAATCCATACGAGTGGAACGAATCAGTCGGGATAAAAACAGCCACGCTGATGCTCTGGCATGCCTCGGCTCATCAGTGGATACAAAGGATGCCAGAAAAATTTGGGTTGAGTTTGTGCCAGAACCATGTATTGCATCTCCAGTCCTCTGTAACAACTTAGAGCCGAGCTAGATGGATCCAATATTTGCTTTTCTGAAATCTGGTACACTCCCCGAAGACAAAAGGGAAGCCAACAAGGTTAGACATAAGTCAGCTCGGTTCTGGATCTCACCATCTGGGAAGCTTCACAGACGCTCCTATCTTGGCCCCTACCTCCTATGTGTACATCCAAATCTCGTCGAGAATGTTCTCTACGAAATTCACGATGGAATTTGTAGATGCCACGTTGGCGGAAGGTCACTGGCACACCGAGCCCTCACTCACGGGTACTGGTGGCCACGGATGCAACAAGATGCGCAGCAGTACATACAGAAGTGTGACAAATGTCAGAGGTTTGCTCCACTCATTCATCAGCCAGCCAAAACTCTTACACCACTCACCAGCCCATGGCCCTTTGCGCAATGGGGTCTAGATGTTGTCGAACCATTGGCGCGAGGCACTGGAAACAAGCGATTCTACATTGCTGCAACCGACTATTTTACCAAGTGGGTTAAAGTCGAGGCGCTGGCAAGTATCAAAGAGGCAGACACGAAGTGATTTGTTTTGAGGAATGTGGTGGTGCGTTTTGGCATTCCGCAGGTACTGATTACGGATAATGGAACACAGTTCGATGGTAAGGTCTTCAGAAAGTTTTGTGCCGACCTCAAAATCGAGTATAAGAACTCTTCTCCAGGGTACCCACAGAGTAATGGACAGGCAGAAGTATCAAACAAAACCATCATCAACGGAATAAAGAAGCGGCTTGAACATGCAAAACGCAAATGGGTTGAAGAGTTACCTCACGTATTATGGGCCTACCGAACCACGACACGACGTTCAACGGGGGAAACACTATACTCCCTAACTTATGGAATGGAGGCTATCATCCCACTCGAAGTAGGTCTCCCAACCCTTCGATCTGAATTATTTGAAAGCTCTAGTAACGAGGAAGCTATTGCACAAGCACTGGATATGGCAAAGGGCTGAAGAGAAACAGCGCTGATCAAACTTAAAGTGTATCAGCAGCAGCTCATCAGAAGTTTCAATCAAAAAGTTTTCCCAAGGCAATTTACACCTGGAGAACTGGTTTTGAGGAAAGTTATGGATCACAAAAGGGTGCCTGGCGAGGGCAAACTTGGGCCTAACTAGGAAGGTCCCTACAAAGTCACAATTGTTGTTAGAAATGGAGCTTACTACCTAGAGGATCTGAATGGCAGAGCTATACCTCAGCCCTGGAACGTAGCAAATCTCAAGAAATACTATCAATAGAATTATCCTCCAACTTCTCTATCAGAATGTAAAGGCATTTATCTGCTGACCAATGCAAATGCTTCCCCACTTTTCTCAAATTTATCAAATTCTTGTAATTAGCTTTGATGTTTATCAAATGGAATTAGCTTTGGTTCTTACCAAACGGAATTAGCTTTGGTTCTTACCAAACGAAATTAGCTTTGATGTTTATCAAACGGAATTAGCTTTGGTTCTTGCCAAACGGAATTAGCTTTGATGTTTATCAAACGGAATTAACTTTAGTTCCTACCAAACGGAATTAGCTTTGATGTTTATCAAACAAAATTAGCTTTGGTCCTCACCAAACGGCATTAACTTTGATGTTTATCAAACGGAATTAACTTTGGCCTTTGCCTAAATGGACTTAGTTTCAGAACGACTGGACGGAATATAAATATGGTTAGCACTCAAACATGCTCAGTGGTATTGCTTGGTGGAATAATGTTTGGCAACTGAATTGGACTTTAGCCAAGTGGAATTGCTTGGTGGAAACCACACAAACATATCTTAAGTAAATGTCTTTGAATCCACAGAATTCCTTAAGTACTAACACGTCGACACTTCAGTACTGACTCAAACAAGCAGAGTTGGAACAAGCATGACCAGGTTCTATTAGGAGTAAACTTCCAGCATTAGTCTTACTCAACTCTAGGTGTGGGCAAACAATTGTTTTTCAAAACCAACCTGGACCTGAGTAAGACACCTCTTCATGCCTTTATCGCATTCAAATGCCCTTATGCTATCAAAGTTGCAATAGACTTAAGCAGCTCTACCTAAAGAGCACAATCTTCAGTGCCGATCTTACTTAGCTCCAGGTGGGGGCAAACAATTGTTTTTCAAAACCAACCTGGACCTAAGTAAGACCCACTTACGAACTCAATCATAGCCATACCACATATCCGTTAGCCACACCGAGCATCAGTACGGCCCCGAGGCCCCAACAGTGCTCAGCCAGGGAAAAACGGTACAAAGCCACACCGAGCAATAGTTCAACCCCGAGGCCCCAACAATGCTCGGCCGAGGGCAAGCAGTACAGTGCCAGACTGAGCTCTATTCGGCACGAGGTCCCAATAGTGCTCAGTCGAGGGCAGGCAGTATAGAAAACATTCAGACATAAAAGCCAAAACAGCATCAGATTTGCAAGTTCAAAGAGAAAATCCTATCATCCAACAAAAGGCACAGATGACCTCATAACCAGCAACAAAGAAAAGAAAAGAGAAAATAAAAATTGTCTTGGCAAGTGCAGAAAGAAAGCTCGTCATGGAGATCGAGCCACAATACATCAAAATAGAAAAGCAAAAAAGTTCAAATCCTTTCAACATCAATTTTCATTAACAGAGGGCAACTCAAGAGCAGCATCAAGAATTTTGTCTAGGCGGTCTGCGGGAGGAAAAGTACAGGCAGCTCCAACTTCCTGAGAAGTAGAAGCCTCCTTAACCACGTCCCCCACGATTTCGGTCTCTAGGATTTCAATCCCTTCAACATCCACCGTTTTAGCGGCAACATTATTGTCCTATGTCTTGCTTGCAGAATCAGCTTCTGGGGAAACTTCGACTGGGAGAACAACAGGGATGGAAATAGTCTTCAAACCCAAGGATCTCGAAGGAACGAGGACATCCTGAAACAGGGAAGAGCCTTCAGGAACCAGCGCAGGAGCCAAAGCACTCGTCCAACCCTTTAGAAAGAGCTTATCTCGCAGCACTAGCACCTCTTCCTTATAGGCGGCCCCAGCTTCATCCTAGCCCTATTGCCAGTGTTTGGCTTCCAGCGCAGAATAGTCGGTGGCCAGTACGGCAATAACGGCCTCCAGTTCGGCCACTTTCCCCTCAAGTTCAGCCTAGGTCCCAATAGCAGCCTCCTTCGATTTTTCAGCTGAAGCGACAATCTTGTTCAAACGAAATGCTTCCTTCTCTGCGGTTCGGCGTCCCTCATTCTCTGTCTACAAGCTTACCGTCAGTCTTTCAGCGTTCATTGCGACCTCCAGCACGGCCCTTTCTAGCTCTTCAACACGAGTAATTGACAGATGCATTCTTTGGATACACTGCAAAGGACAACGAGGAATTAAAAGAAAATGAGACAGCGACGCAATAATAAAAACAAGTAAAACGAGGAAACACTTACAGCAGTCATCATCTGAAGGGTCCCCTTCAGGATAGGAATATTACGGGGCCCATTGTGGTCAGCCATGTCAACCGGTAACAACAAAAACTTAGTCAAATCAAAGGCAAAATCTGGTGAAGCAACAACTGAATCAGAAGTGGAAATGGGCCTGCCCTCATGCGACATTGGCGGCTCTCATTTCTCAAAAGCCTCACCCTAAGCAGGATCCTCAGAAGCTTCCCCTACCACTGCTTTGCCAGCCTCTCTTCCTCTCTTTTTTGCTCGCGCAGCGACTGAAGCTGAGGGCTCGCTAGCAGTCGCAGGGGTCCCAGAATCTCCCACCTCCAACTTCACTTCCATGAGGCTCTTCGCCTCGGTCTTTTCCATAGGGGTTTCCAAAGCATCGGAGGCTCCGAAAGCCTCGGCCTCTAAGTCCACCAACACCCTTCTCTTCGCCACAGACCCGCCCCCTACGAAACTGGGGGCAGGAGAGGGCGCTCTCTCAGAAAGTGCACCCTAACTCCTGCGACGGCTCGTGACCAAAGGAGTCAGAAACGTGTCAGTCTCGGTATCAGAGTCCAGAAGGGCAGCAGCGAGCCTTGCTTTCTTTGGAATAATGGAGCGGTAAGTAGGCTGGTAGTCCAATAACTCGGGTACAGATCTGTTTTTATACCCCAGGGATCACTCATGGAGATGGACTGGTCCATTCAGGTATCTTTGTATGGGCTCGGCCTATCATCTGTTCGGCTCATAGATTCAGTCTCGCAGCTCGGCCCAGCCCAGCACCACGGCTGGACTAGCTTTTCCACTATAGGTTAGGCCCAAGTGCTTGAGGACTTGGGTGGACTGTTAATCATGAAGTTGGGCTTAATTGGTCTGCCCATATGCTCATCCAGCCCACTTGGATTCGGACTTCAGTGGATTGGGCTGGCCCAAGGCTTGGACCCGACCCATTTCACATTTAGCCCCTTCATTTGCCCCCTAGCTCGCGCTAAGGTTCCCCTTGGAAGGAGCTATTGTTCTGCTTCCCAAGCGTCGCGTTGTTTCGATTTTTCCCCAGTTCGGCCTTGGTGATGGTTCAATCCTGACACACAATCCCTACATGCGTCCTTTCATGGTGACACGTGGCGATGTGAGATAGGTGTGCAGAGATAGTGCGTCGATTCCATACTGAAGGTCGTGCTCCATGTACCTGCGCACCGGCTAGTGCAATTAATGCTCTGGCTGTTAATACAAATCCCTTCATCTGCTTTTTCATTCCTCTAGAGAGTTTCAAAGAGAGAGAAAGAACTCCTCTCATTCCTCTAAACCAGTCTCATTGGTGTCCTGCTCAGACTTTTTCGCCGCTGATCTTGCTCTGCTACCACTGTTCTAATCTCTGTAAGTCCTCTTGTGACTCTTCTTCTCTTGCCTCTTTTTGTCTTAATCATCTTGTTTGGCTCACTCGCTGTCTGTGTTCCATACTCTGTTATTTGAGTCCCACCTCTGTCCCGTTAGGTTTGTTAAATGGGGAAGTTCCGTTCACTAGTTGATACCCCCGAGGCCATGGCTATGTTTCGTCTGGACTATAATATTCCCAATGACGTTACCCTTTCGTTGGCGAAAGTAGACGCCAAGCGTATGGGCATGAGGAATATCGTTGCTTTTCCCATCGCGGCCATAGTCGAGGGAGGGGTTCAGTTCCCTCTTGACCCGTTGGTACGCTGGTTTCTGTATCAAGTCCAGTTAACCCCAATGCAAGTATTTGTGAACCTTTTCCGTGTTGTTTGCGGCGTATCTGCCCTCAATAGATGATTGGGTTAGAACCTTGACATATGGGATATCTTAGGTTGTTATACTTTTTCTCATGACAAAGACCACAGCACGTATTACTTGCGTGTTTGCTCGTTTGATTGCCATTTGGTTACTGGGTTGCCCGATTCAGATAAACACAGTGACGATTTCTTACAAGTTGGTAGAAACTGGGAGTTCCCCGCCAGAACTGAGTTTCAGTCTAAGAGGATGCCCCAGAAAGACGGCTACCCAGGTTCGGGCCTCCTCTTCTAATGCCTTTTGTATTTCTTACTTTATTTTGGATATTTCTCTAATGGGTCACTTCTTTTCTGCAGAGGCCTCTCATTTCCAACGGAGACCGAATCGAGAGAATGCTGAAGCTATAAAAGCTGCCCTGAGGTATAAAAATAGATCTGCACCCGAGTTATTGGACTACCAGTCTACTTACCACTCCATTATTCCAAAGAAAGCAAGGCTCGCTGCTGCCCTTCTGGACTCTGATACCGAGACTGACACGTCTCTCACTCCTTTGGTCACGAGCCGTCGCAGGAGTCAGGGTGCACTTTCTGAGAGAGCGCCCTCCCCTGCCCCCAGTTTCGCAGGGGGCGGGTCTGTGGCGAAGAGAAGGGTGTTGGTGGACTTAGAGGCCGAGGCTTTCGGAGCCTTCGATGCTTTGGAAACCCCTTTGGAAAAGATCGAGGCAAAGAGCCTCATGGAAGTGAAGATGGAGGTGGGAGCTTCTGGGACCCCTGCGACTGCTGCTGAGCCCTTAACTTCGGTCGCTACGCGAGCAAAAAAGAGAAGAAGAGAGGCTAGCAAAGCAGTGGTGGGGGAAGCTTCTGAGGATCCTGCTGAGGGTGAGGCTTTTGAGAAATGGGAGCCGCCAATGTCGTATGAAGGCAGGCCCATTTCCACTTCTGATTCAGTTGTTGCTTTACAAGATTTTGCCTTTGATTTGACTAAGTTTTTGTTGTTGTCGGTTGACATGGCTGACTACAATGGGTCCCATGATATTCCTATCCTGAAGGGGACCCTTCAGATGATGACTGCTGTAAGTGTTTCCTCGCTTTACTTGTTTTTATTGTTGAGTCGATGTCTCCTTTTCTCTTAATTCCTTGTTGTCCTTTGCAGTGTATCCAAAGAATGCATCTGTCAATTACCCGTGCTAAAGAGCTAGAAAGGGCCGTGCTGGAGGCCGCAATGAATGCTGAAAGACTGACGGTAAGTTTGGAGACAAAGAATGAGGGACGCCAAACCGCGGAGAGGAAAGCATTTCGTTTGAACAAGATTGTCGCTTCAGCTGAAAAATCAAAAGAGGCTGCTATTGGGACCCAGGCTCAACTTGAGGGGAAAGTAGCCGAACTGGAGGCCGTTATTGCCGTACTGGCTGCTGAGCGTTCTGCGCTGGAAGCCAAACACTGGCAACATGGCTGGGATAAAGCTGGGGCCGCCTATAAGGAAGAGGTGCTAGTGCTGCGAGGTAAGCTCTTTCTAAAGGGTTGGACGAGTGCTTTGGCTGCTGCACTGGTTCGTGAAGGCTCTTCCCTGTTTCAGGATGTCCCCGTTCCTTCGAGATCCTTGGGTTCGAAGACTATTTCCATCCCTGCTGTTCTTCCAGCCGAAGTTTCCCCAGAAGCTGATTCTGCAAGCAAGACCCAGGACAGTAATGTTGCCGCTGAAATTGTGGATGTTGAAGGGATTGAAATCCCGGAGACCGAAGCCGTGGGGGACATGGTTAAGGAGGCTTCTACTTCTCAGAAAGTTAGAGCTGCCTCTACTTTTCCTCCCGCAGATAGCCTGGACAAAATTGTTGATGCTGCTTTTGAGTTGCCCTCTGTTAATGAAAATTGATGTTGAAAGGATTTGAACTTTTTTGCTTTTCTGTTTTGATGTATTGTGGCTCGGTCTCCATGACGAGCTTTCTTTCTGCACTTGCCAAGACAATTTTTCTTTTCTCTTTTCTTTTCTTTGCTGCTGGTTATGAGGCCATCTATGCCTTTTGTTAGATGATAGAATTTTCTCTTTGAACTTGCAAATCTGATGCTGTTTTGGATTTTATGTCTGAATGTTTTCTATACTGCCTGCCCCCGGTCGAGCACTATTGGGACCTTGGGGCCGAATAGAGCTCAGTCTCGCTCTGTACTGCTTGCCCCCGGCTGGGCATTGTTGGGTCCTCAGGGCCGAACTGATGCTCGGTGCGGCTTTGTACCATTTGCCCCCGGCCGAGCACTGTTGGGGCCTCGGGGCCGTACTGATGCTCGATGTGGCTAACGAATATGTGGTATGGCTATGCTTGAGTTCGTAAGTAGGTCTTACTTAGGTCCAAGTTGGTTTTGAAAAACAATTGTTTGCCCCCACCTGGAGCTAAGTAAGATCGGCACTGAAGATTGTGCTCTTTAGATAGAGCTGCTTAAGTCTATTACAACTTTGATAGCGTAAGGGCATTTGAATGCGATAAAAGCATGAAGAGGTGTCTTACTCAGGTCCAAGTTGGTTTTGAAAAACAATTGTTTGCCTCCACCTTGAGTTGAGTAAGACTAATGCTGGAAGTTTACTCCTGATAGAACCTGGTCATGCTTGTTCCAACTCTGCTTGTTTGAGTCAGTACTGAAGTGTCGACGTGTTGGTACTTAAGGAATTCTGTGGATTCAAAGACGTTTACTTAAGATATGTTTGTGTGGTTTCCACCAAGCAATTCCACTTGGCTAAAGTCCAATGCAGTTGCCAAACATTATTCCACCAAGCAATACCACTTAGCATGTTTGAGTGCTAACCAAATTTATATTCCGTCCAGTCGTTCTGAAACTAAGTCCATTTGGGCAAAGGCCAAAGTTAATTCTGTTTGATAAACATCAAAGCTAATGTCGTTTGGTGAGGACCAAAGCTAATTCCATTTGGTAGGAACCAAAGTTAATTCCGTTTGATAAACATCAAAGCTAATTTCGTTTGGCAATAACCAAAGCTAATTCCGTTTGATAAACATCAAAGCTAATTCCGTTTGGTAAGAACCAAAGCTAATTTCGTTTGGTAAGAACCAAAGCTAATTCCGTTTGATAAACATCAAAGCTAATTACAAGAATTTGATAAATTTGAGAAAAGTGGGGAAGCATTTGCATTGGTCAGCAGATAAATGCCTTTACATTCTGATAGAGAAGTTGGGAGATAATTCTATTGATTGTATTTCTTGAGATTTGCTACGTTCCAGGGCCGAGGTATAGCTTTGCCATTCAGATCCTCTAGGTAGTAAGCTCCATTTCCAACAACAAACTTGCGAACTAGTCACCTTTGAAGTTTGTTGTGGTATTGGCATTTGTCTAGTTATATAATTTTTAGCTTCTTAACTTATTTTCATTTCTAATTGAAATCCTTCTCTTAATCTTAGGACAAGCCTCAGCAACCAATTGAAGGCCGTCTTCCTGACGCTATAAAGGGTTAGTGTTGTGAACTATGTCCTAGTCACACTATATATATTTATTTCTTAAGGAAAAAAACAAATGAATTTAATTATAAACACCAAATTGTAAAACCGACTTAATTTCTATTCCCTTGATCTTAAAACCCACAGAATTTTCAGAATACGCCATCTACTAAATGTAATTGATTTCTGGAAAATTAGGCAGATTATTGGTTTAGACTAAAGTCAATGGAGCAATCCAACGTTTCAATATATCTGTTGTGTTCGTGGTCCAAGACAAGACGTGAGCATGTTCCAATTTCGTTTTACAAAATGGGAACAAAGTTACAAGCACTTGGTGGGCAATAATCAAACACTTGGTGAGCATATTCCAATTGTTTCTGATGAATTTCTCACTTGAACATAGAATCAAACACTTGGTGGGCAGAAATTTTAACAAATGTAAAAACATAAGTTCATCCCCAAACACAAATTCATGAACATTTAATTTCAACAAGTAGAAATTCAATTCAATATAGGCACTAACCAAGCTCATAAACAGATATCTAAAAAACAATTTTCAATGAAGCAAACATATGACAATGGAAGAAAGAATTGGATTTCACAGCAACTGAAAAATGGAAATTGAAGAATGTCATACCTCTTCTGTTTCGTTGACAAAACGCAGATTATTTTGCACCAACGCAATGAAACACTCAACACCTCTCAACATCGCAGAACTTGTGTAACAAGCCTGGGCGAAAAGCTGCAGCAACACAGGTGGCAAGAGGTGATGCATAGCTTGCTAGAGAAGCTGCAATTGACCATTTCAACCAAAAACACATAACTTGTTCAAAAAAAAAAAAAAACCAAAAATACAACAAAACTTGTTTGGTATAAAAATAAATAAAATATGTTTGATGAGTCGCATAAGGTAGTGATTAATAGTAGAGGGTAGGTAGATGTAGTGGCTGAAGTGTCATGAACTGGCTAGAGCTCGATGACAGTTGGCCGGTGGTGGTGGGAAAGTGAGGAGACAGAAAAAATTGTTTCGAAAACAATTAAAATTTTCTTTAATTTTTTAATTAAAAAATTCAAAAATTTAGAATCAATTTCACTTTCTTAAAAACAAAAAGGCAAATAGATACAATCCTTTAGGTTTATTTAAAATACAAATTATTTCTTGTGCTTCTAAAAATTACATCATGCCCCTTGAAGTTTTTAATTTCATAACATATGTCGAATTTTTAAAATAAATCATCAAGTTAATTATTGTTTTTAATGATGTCAAAAATTTATTTCAATTAATAATTCAGTGGTTTTATTATTATATAAGAGAATAGTTAAAAATTTTATTTTATTAATTAATTTTGTTAAATAAAAAATTTGATAAAAAAGTGTCAATCATGTTGTTTAATTTTAATGATGTCTAGAATATTAATTGAAAATTTGTAAGTAATATACATATTTTATATTATTTGACACAAAATATTATTTATTTAAAATATATATTGTATGATACATTTGTTATAAATATTATTTAAATAAAAATATTTTGAAAATTTTACTATTCATGTTTAGAATAATTCAGTTGATCACTATTCATCTTTTAACAAATTTGATGTGATTGTCTCTTTTGAGTAAAATTGTATTATATCTTTTTGATACATATTGCACCAAATTCAAAATTATTTTGCATCTTTTTGTATGTAGGACATACCCACATAATGAGTATTATGTGCAATTATTTTACATATTTTAAATATATTATGTAAATATATAATATAATATAAAGTTAGCAAAGTTGGGAATTGCATCTTATATAAAATATAAAGTGGCATGGCGGAACGGTGTTGTATATTTTTTTACATCCTTTGCTTATATAAATATATTAATATAATATAAAAAGAAAGGGTTGAAAAGTTATAACGAATTTCACATGTTGTAGTTTGAAATTGAAATGCTGAAACTATATCTTCTGTATAAATTACTTTAATAAAAAGGAAAATGTGGACCTTGCAAGCACATTATTTTTACCTCAATTCTTTATATATATATATATATATATATACAATGGTCAAAATCCACATGTTAGTAAGTTTGTTCAAATATCTAACCACAATTTTTGACAAAAGAAAAGGGTGCCACATGATGTATTTATTGAAAACAAAATAGATGTCTTTTGTTCTATCAAGGAGCGTACCCACGTAATCCATGACATCAGCAAGGTGCGTCCTACCTCTAACGAGTATATTTTTGTGTATAAATAGAAGTGTTTTGTGTGGAGAAAAATCAAGAACTTAAAGAGAAAAAAATATGTGTGCTCCAAAAATTTTGAGTGTATTGTATTCTACTCTTTCACTTTCAAATCTAAGTGCAGTCTTTGTTCTTATACTTTTATATCTACTCTTTGTGAGAAAATTATTTTAAAAAAGGGTTAAAGTACCTCTTATTTTTATTCATTGTTTTGTGAGAGATTTTTGTAAGGGTAATGCATTTATTGTTGAGTGAGGCTCAATAGATAAAAGTAAGACCTATATAAAATCCACGAGCTTGGTGAAGCCTTGGTGGTGTATTGATTCATTTAAAGAAATTCTCAAGGAGGTTCCTTGGGGAGTGGACGTAGGCCTAGCGTGCCAAATCATTATAAATCTCAGTGTTTGATTTTCTCTCCCTATCTCTCTTACTTTTATATTGATAATTATTGTTTTTGTTTTTTATTTTTGAATTTTGTGTTTATTATTTTTTTAATATTGTAAATTATTTTTTAATAACCCAATTCACCCCCCTCTTGGGTTGCCTAACTGCGATAACAATTGGTATCAGAGTTTAGACTCTAGTTTGTGTGACTTAACCATCTTATAGTAGATCATGGCAACCCCTAGTTATTCCTTACCTGAGGGACAAGCATCCAATAGGCCACCATTGTTTAGCAGCACAAATTTTAGCTATTGGAAAACTAAGATGACCATACATGTTCAATCTAATGATTATGAATGCTGAAAAATTATATGCAATGGTCCAAAAATTCCTATCAAAACCGTAGATGGCCTTAATATACCAAAACTTGAAGATGAGTGGAATAAATCAGATACTAGAATAGCCCAAATAAATATTAAAGTCACAAACATGTTGTACTGCACCTTAGATGCTAACGAGTTCAATAGAATTTCCACATGTAAAACCGCAAAAGAAATTTGAGATAAGCTTATAGTGACTCATGAGGGAAGCGAACAAGTTAAAAAATCTAGAGTCAGTTTGCTAGTCCATAATTATGAACTCTTTAAAATGAAGCCTGATGAAACTATTCCTCAAATGTTTACTCGCTTTACTGATATTATTAATGGTTTAACTTCTCTTGGCAAAATATACACTAATGCTGAAATTGTAAGAAAAGTGATTAGGTCATTGCCAAAGAGTTGAGAGACAAAAGTCATTACCATTACCGAAGCTAAGGATTTATCAAAGCTAAGTCTAGATGAGTTAATGGGATCTCTCTTAACTCATGAGCTCATAATGCAAGAAGGAAAGGAAGAGGACGACAACAACAAGAAGAAAGGAATAGCCTTCAAATCCACCTCAAAACATCAAGAGGATAAGGAACATGATTCAGATGATGGTGAGGAAATGACATTCATCACTAGGAAGTTCAAAAGGTTTGTAAGAAAGAAACAAGGCATGCAAAAACATTTAAGAAAAGATTTCGACAATAGGGATTTTCAAACTGGAGAAAATCATAAAAAATCTGAAGTTACCTACTACAAATGCAACAAACCTGGACATTACAAATCAGAATGTCTGGAACTTAAGATACAATTCAAGAAAGACAAGAAGAAAGCCATGATTGCAACATGGAGAAAAGATAGCGATGAAAGCGACTCAGAAACTGAAGTTTGCAAAAATGAGGTTGCTAACCTATGCTTAATCGTACTTGGAAACGAAGACGAGGTAAATGAAGAATTTTTTACGTGTGATGAATTACAATCAACTTTTGATGAATTACATGCTGAATTTATGAAACTTAGTTTGAAAAGTAACTGTAAAAAAAAAAAAGTGATTTCAAATTTATCAAAAAAAATGAATCCTTAACTTCCAAGATAAATGCTTTAGAAAATGAAGCCATGAAAATGAAAAAGGAAAATGATATTTTAACTCAAAAAGAGTCTTCAATTTCTGAGAATTGGAAGAAGAAAATGAGTCTTTAAAAAATGAGTAAATTGTTTTGAAAGAAAATATTGAAGACTTGAAAAATAATCTTTCCAAATTCACTCAAGATAGAGAGATTTTAGATCAAATTCTTAAAAATCAAAATCGTACTTTTGGTAGAGCCAGAATTGGATATAAACCTTTTTTCAAAAGTAAAAACTGCCAAAAATGGTTTTGTGCATGCATCTTCTAGTCACTGTCATCTCACGTCATTTTTGTGGTACAAAAAGTCATATTTCACCTTCATGTCCTGTTAAAAGAAATCCTTTTGCTAAAATAAAAAAGATGTGGGTCCCTAAGAACATTTCAAGAGTGTCAAATTTTAACTTTTATGGACATAAGCAAATATGGATACCAATAGAAAAATTAAATTTTTGTAGGTATGCTTCAAGATAAAATCCAGTAACGATAGATGGTATCTCGATAGTGCATGTTCGAAGCACATGACCGGAAATAAAACTATGTTCGCCACACTCCAACCAAAGAATGGCAGATATGTGACTTTTGGCGACAATAGCAAGGGAAAGATCATTGGTGTAGGTAGTATTGGTAAAAATTCCTCTCCTATTATAGAAAATGTTTTACTTGTTAAGGTTTAAAACATAGCTTGCTTAGCATTAATCCATTATGTGATAAAGGTAATAGAGTAATTTTTGAAAAAACTCACTGCACAATTGAAAACACTGAAGATAATAAAACATTGTTTGTAGGACATAGATATGAGAATGTATATGTGTTTGATTTGCATAACTTGTCTTCTTATTTTGATGTTAAATGGTTATCTACAATAAATGAAATTGGTTAGTTATGGCATAGAAGATTAGGACATGCTCATTTTGATTTAATTTCAAAACTTTCAAAAAATGAGTTAGTCATTGGTTTGCCTAAAATTGGTTTTGAAAAAGACAAACTTTGTGATGCATGTCAACTTGGAAAACAAACTAGAATTTCTTTTAAATCCAAAAATATCATTTCAACTACTAGACCGCTTCAACTCTTGCATATTGATTTATTCGAACCATCTAGAACATTAAGTTTAGGAGAAAAATCATATGCTCTTGTTTGTGTTGATGATTATCTAGAAATACATGGGTATTATTTTTAGCACACAAAAATGAAGCTTTTTATAATTTCTCAAAGTTGTGTAAAAGAATTCAAAATGAAAAAAGTCTTAATATTTGTAGTATTAGAAGTGATCATGGTAGAGAATTTGAAAATTATGATTTTATTATGTTTTGTGATGACTTAGGAATAGATCATAATTTTTCAGCCCCTAGAACTCCTCAACAAAATGGTGTGGTTGAAAGAAAAAATAGAATTCTTGAAGAAATGGCTCGTACTATGCTTTGTGAGAATAATTTACCTAGATATTTTTGGACTAAAGCCGTTTTCACTACATATTATGTTGTAAACTGTGCCATGATTAGACATATTGTTACGAAAATCCCTTATGAACTTTGAAAAAGTAGAAAGCCTAATATTAGCCACTTGCGTGCTTTTGGTTGTAAATGCTTTGTATTAAATAACAATAAAGACAACTTAGGAAAATTTGATGCTAAATTGATGAAGTTGTATTTCTTGGTTATTCGAATTCTAGTAAAGCTTATAGAGTATTCAATAAAAGAACTTTACTTGTTGAAGAATCTGTACACATTGCCTTTGATGAATCTGACAACGTTGTTTCCAAGAATTTTGTAAGTGATGACACTGCATAAACACATTCAAGAATAGAGAGCATTTACATAACAAATCAAGAAAATCCATCTCCTGAACAAAAAGAAGAAATCACAATAAAAAATCTTCAAGAAGAATATGCTCGTCCAGAAAAGAAATCAAATCTACCAAAGGATTGGAAATATGCTCATGGCCACCCTAAAGATCTTATCATAGGTGATGCAGCGGAAGGTATAAAAACTCGTTCTTCTATTAGAAATGTTTGTGGTAACTTAGCATTTGTTTCACAAATTGAACCAAAATCGTTTTTAGATGCTAAAAAAGATGAAAATTGGATTTTAGCAATGCAAGAAGAATTAAATCAATTTAAAAGAAATGAAGTCTGGGTTTTGACCCCTCGACCTAAGGATCATCCAGTTATTGGAACAAAATGAATTTTTCGAAACAAAATGGATGAATACGAAGTTGTTACTGGAAATAACGCTAGATTGGTAGCCCAATGTTATAATAAAAAATAAGGCATTGATTTTGATGAAACTTTTGCACCGGTTGCTAGACTTAAAGTTATTAGAATGTTACTTGCTTTTGCAAATTTTAAAGATTTCAAATTGTATCAAATGGATGTTAAAAGTGCTTTCTTAAATGGGTACATTTCAAAGGAAGTTTATGTTAAACAACCTCCCGATTTTGAAAATCATAAATACCCGAATCATGTTTTTAAACTTTCAAAACCCCTATATGGTTTAAAACAAGCTCCTAGAGCATGGTATGAAAGATTAAGTAATTTTCTACTTGACAAAAATTTTCTAGAGGAAAAACTGATACAACACTTTTTATAAAAACCAAAAAGGAGGATATGCTAATTTTTTAAATTTATGTTGATGATATTATTTTTGGTGCCACTAATGAAAATTTGTACAAAGAGTTTGCTAAATAAATGCAAGATGAATTTGAAATGAGTATGATGGGGGAGTTAAATTACTTTCTTGGTCTACAAATTAAACAAACTAATGATTGAATCCATTTAAATCAAACGAAATATATCAAGGACCTACTCAAAAGGTTTGAAATGAAATCATCAAAGGCTACAGCAACTCCAATGAGCACATCAATAAAAATCAACAAAGATAAGCATGGTAAACCTGCAGATGAAAAGAAATATTTAGGTATGATTGGTTCCTTACTCTATCTTATTGTAAGTAGGCTTGATATAATGTTTAGTGTTTGTATGTGTGCACTTTTTCAGTCCGTACCTAAAAAATCGCACATCACCGCAGTCAAACGTATTTTTAGATATCTTGTTGGCACTCTAAATTTGGGATTATGGTATCCTAAGGGAATCACTTTTGAACTTTTTGATTACTCGAATGCCGACTTTGCAAGATGTAGACTTAATTGGAAAAGCACAAGTGGTACTTGTCACTTTCTTGGACACTCACTCACTTCTTGGTTTTGCGAAAAACAAAACTTAGTGGCTCTGTCAACTGCTGAAGCAGAATTCATTGCCGCTGCTGGGTGTTGTGCACAATTGATTTGGATGAAACAACAACTTCAAGATTTTGGAATTCACTATGATCATATTCCTATAAAATGTGACAACACAAGTGTCATTAACCTTTCAAAAAATCATATTCAGCACTCACGCACTAAACACATTAAAATAAGACATCATTTTCTAAGAGATCATGTACTCAAATGTGACATTGAACTCGAATTTGTGCCTACAAATCGTCAATTAGCTGACATATTTACCAAGCCTCTTAATAAAGAACAATTTTGTTATATTAGAATTGAACTTGTTATGATGAATACTCCTATATGATGTTTATTCTTTTAAATATAAAAAAATAAAAAAATAATATATATTCTCTCTCTCTCTCTCTCTAGCTCTGATTCTCTCTTTCTCTCGCTATCGCTTTTTTCCTCTCATCCTCAAACACCATCTTCATCCTCACCATCGTCCACCACCAGCTCCCTCATCACCATCGTCCACCACCAACTCTATCACCACCATCATCTATCACTTTCATCACTACCATCATCTACCCAAATCCCTTACCGATCTACCAAGATCTATCACTGCTCTCCACAAAAAACTTCATCACCGATCTTCGACATCATTTCCGATTCCTCAAGTTTCATTACCGATCCATCAAGATCCGTAACTGATCCACTAAGATCCATCATCGATCTACAAAAATTCATCCCCGATCTTCTCCATTATTTCCGATCATCAACATCGTCGCCGATTAACATGTTAAAATTAGTTTTGCACTGTGTTATATTTTTTATATAGTTGTATGTGCTCCAAACTCCCTTGGATTTAATAACATTTGTTTCTACCTAGTATAAAGAAATTGTTTTTATTGGTATTTTCTCTTTTTATGCCAGTGCACTCAGTGCAGTTGTTTTTGGCCGGATCTTAATGGCCATTGGTTTTGGTAATTTGTTTCTTACAATTTGTGTAATTTTTAGTGCATCAATTTAGGGAGAGACTCGTATTATGTATTATTTTGAGCTTAAAAATAAATCAATAAAATAAAATAAAATACAATGAATCTTAAAAGGGTGTTTGTATGTTCTGTGCATAATTTTAGGGGGAGTATAAATAAAAATTTTTTACTCCTTATCTGCACCAACAATTTTTTTTGCAAAGACAAAAAATTTTTAAAAGAGAAATGCTTGCAATTTTATTTCAAAAGGAGAAAATATTACTTGATTCCATGTAAGTTTTCAGAAGGCTTCACAGATTTTTTTCGTTTCACTTCTCTCAACAAATTTTCATGAGCCTCATTTACATGCCTCTCTCTATTTTTGACTTCTGTTAGTCTTGGCATTATAACCGTTGCATAATATTGCACCGCATTTTCCAACTACGAATTTTTCCTTTCTAGCTCTCTCTTCTCCTGACAAATATTTGCCAGTTGTTGTTTTAACAAGCATATCTCGTCTCTTCATTGCTGATTTTCTTGTATTTTTACTTGTAGTCGTCGAGCCATATTGGAAACTGCAGTCATTGCCTGTGTACTAAGAGCCACAGTGTTATTAATAGCATCGATATCATTTCGAGTACCAACAATACTAGGACTCTCATTTACAAGAATAATGTGTGACTACACCATTGGTAACCTCTTATTTGCTTGCATTACAGGCACCTTATGCATGTCAGAACCATTGATGGCTAAAGTAAGGAATGACATGATTACACAACAAGGTAAAACAATTTTTTCTCTAACAACATTTGACGATTTCGTATCTCTGCCTATCATCTTTGCCATTTTTTATACACTCTACCGATCCAATACTCGATGCATATCTGCTCAAAATCTCTTGTTTGTCAACATTTCGGGAACCAGAGATGCTCCAAAATCCCCACAATGATCATGACAAGACCTGAGGACCATTATTATATTTTTGGTATCTCAGATTATTTTATCAAATGCGTTTGTTTCCTATCTTCATATTTTGATGATGTCAATGGGAGAGAAAAAAAAATATGACTTTGAATTGTTGTGCATGCATGTGCTTTAATTATATGTTGTAGAATTATCAAATATTTTGTTGCTTTTAATTTTGTGTCAAATACATACATGTATTGCCATCATCAAAAAGGTTACAGTCCTCTGAAGCTAGCAAAAGACTTGTGGGATTCTTTGGAGAAGAAATACAAGACAGAGGATGCCGGCACGAAGAAATTTGTTGTCGGTAAATTTCTGAACTTTGTTATGGTAGACTCCCAAACGGTAATTTCTCAAGTTCAAAATTTTCAAATAATTTTGCATGATATTCATTCAAAAGGTATGTCTCTTAGCGAGTCTTTCCAAGTCGCTGCTTTAGTGGAAAAGTTACCACCGGCTTAGAAAGATTTCAAAAATTATTTAAAACATAAACACAAGGAGATGAACATGGATGAATTGATTGTAAGATTGAGAATTGAGGAAGATAACCGAAAGGATAAAAAGAGGAATGAGAAAAATCCCATTGAGTCCAAGGCTAATGTGGTTGAACAAGTTCACAAACCACATAACAAAAAAAGGAAGTTTACTGGAGATGGTCCTAAACAAGGCGACATAAATGGCAACAAGAAGTTCAAAGGAAAATGCTATAACTGTGGCAAGACTGGACATCGAGCTTCTGACTGCCGCCGCTCTAAGAAGGATCGTGGAAGTACAAGCAAGAAGACTACCAATTAGGCCAATGTAACTGAACTACATTATATCTCTGTAATAACCCCGACCTCTGATTAATGTTAATTCGCACTTAATTATGCCTAACTGTAATTTAGAAGGAATCTGGGATTAATTTTCATATGTATTACATGAATTCTGTGTTTCTATCAGTTTGCTATAAAGTGATCTGTTTATGTGTTGACTTTGAACTGCGAATTGAAAGCCTTATCGGCGACTGATTCAGAAATTGATTAGTGTGTTATACTAGTTAGATTTTATGTGATTTTATGGTAGGCTTAATTAAAATTTGATTTGGAATGTGTAAATTAGATTAAATAATGTTGAATTGCATTAGTTTGATTAATTACATAAATGCCACTTAGTGGCTTGATTGAGACCAACCTATTACACTTAGAAGCATCTCTCCTCAGCCATTTTTTTTCTTGACCAAACCGTAGGAGAGAGAGGGAGTAGGAGAACAAGATTGAGTTCATCTAGAATTTTGCTTGAACTTAGAAGAATTGAAGGCAACTTGGAAGATTAGGCTACTAAGCTTGAAATTGAAGACCTAAAGGTAGAGAATTCATCCTTTTAATTATGAATGTGAGTTGTTCTTGCTAGGTTCATGGTAAAATTGGTATTTAAAGTCAAGATTTAGCTCAAAGTGTGGCTTTGAGAGTCTATCCATGCATGCATGCATAAATTTCCATGCTTTGAGTTTGAATTCTAAGATTTCTTCCATGCATGTGTTAATTTCACTCACATTGTGGTCATTCATCTTGTTGTCCATCAAATTATCAAGTTTGATCATGTTTTAGAGGGTTTGGATTCAATGAGATTCTTGCATGTTGTATTAATGGCATGTTCTTAGAGTTCATGTTGATTTTGCACAAATTGGGTTGCTCTTGGGCCATGATTTCTTGAAATGATTTTTAATACATGTTGTTTTATGAGTTATTTTATGCTTCCCCAAATATTGGCCCAGAAAAATGAGTTTTGAAGGCTTAAGGGTAGAGTTTCATGCTTGGAGGTCAATCTGGATTTTCCAGAAATTTGACCCACGCTCGAGCGGGTACTTTCACGCTCGAGCGTGAATCCTGAGTACATGCACTTCCGCTCGAGCGTCGATAGTTACGCTCGAGCGTGAAATGCGTATACCCAGAAGTTTGTGTGGTTTGCAGTCCGCTCGAGCGAGGAAACCCACGCTCGAGCGAGACTCTGAGTCTCACGCTCGAGCAAGGGTCGAGCGCCCGTCGAGCGTGAAAATCTTGCATCCAGTACTTTTGTCGATTTTACAGTTCGCTCGAGCGAGAAAGTTCACGCTCGAGCAGAGCTTCAATATCTGCATGTCCACTCGAGCGGGGTAATACACGCTCGAGCATGGACCTTATCTTTAGCAAAATTTAGGAAATGGTTTTCAAGGCATTTTTGCATCCTCATTCCATCCTAGGCATTCCTAGGCCATGTTTAAGGCCCTTTAACGAGAATTAAAGGTTAGAAACACACTAAAAGCCAACGACGTAAGTTTTGTACAATTAGAACGTGTGTTTCAAGTGTATATCTGTTATGTGTTATGTAGGTCATGTGTTGTGTTCTGTCTAACTAATCTGCTCCGTCTGTTTGTCTCAAGGCCAACTGTAAGTAATAACTTAGTAAAGTTATATTCAACTGTATCTATTTTCTGTGTGATAAAATAAAATCTGTTTTCTGAAATGATATGTTCTGTACAATGAATGATTGTTCAATTTTTGATATGTATTCGTGACATCCTTAGCATCATGTGATATCTATTGGCTGTTACCCGATATCGGAGGTTCCTTTATGGATCTTATATCCGTCTGCACTCTGTTACCCGTACCAGAGGCCCCGTAATGGGGGCTCAGCTTCTGTTCTGTTACCCGGATCTGGAGGTTCCTTTAAGGAACTAGTTACTTGTAACCCTCACGTGTCTGCCTTTGTTCTGTATGTGCTCTGTTATTGCTAATGGATAAACTCAAGCATGACCTATTATTTCTGTATATGATATGGACCAATTATGGATTTAATATGAAACTGAATTATGATTTCTGAATCTGTACAGACTCATTCATTGAAACCCCTTTACTCTGTTATTATTCACTGGGCTTTCGCTCACAGTTTATATTATGTATGTAGGTGAGCCGGCATGTGACCAGGGCCAGAGTTAACGGCCTTCTGTTCTGTTTTTGTCAGCCAACCGTTGTGCCTCCCGAGGAGGTTCTGATCGAAGTCTATTGCCATGGCTATTTTTGTATTCATGCTAGTCTCTGTGACTGTTTTGTAAAGTCAGGTCTTGGGATATACACTTCTGTAAATACTTTGTAAGTATTGGCGTCCTTTGACTGGCATGCTCATTTATATATATCTAAGTTTTGAAATCTACTGTCTCATGTACGTTATCACAGCTCATTGGACCTTGTCTATTTTATATATTTGCTTCCGCAGCCCCTTATTATATGCTTATCTGTTCAGAGGCCTTTGGTAATCCACGAATTATTGGCCGGTTACGATGCCTGACCTACAGGGGCAAGTTTGGGTCGTGACAATCTCTGACGGAGTGAATGACATCAACCTCTCTACTGTGGTATCTGAGGCTAATTTGGTTGGAAATCCCAAGGAATGATGGGTTGACACTGGGGCAACTCGTCATATTTGTGCGGACAAGAAGATGTTCACTACCTACAATGAGGCTGCAAATGGTGAACAACTTTTCATGAAAATTTCTTCTACTTCTACTGTGGCTGGACAAAGGAAAGTGATCTTGAAGATGACATCAGGGAAAGAACTGACCCTTAACAATGTACTGCATGTACCTGACATTTGGAAGAATTTGGTTTACGGCTCTTTGTTAAGTAAAAATGATTTTAGGCTTATGTTTGAGTCTGATAAATTTGTATTATCAAAGAGTGGTATGTATGTTGGTAAGGGATACATGAGTGATGGTCTCTTCAAATTAAATGTAATGACAGTTGTATCAAAAGTTGCTACGAATAAGAATAACACATCTTTTGCTTATATTCTTGAGTCAAATTTATGGCATTGTAGATTAGGACATGTGAATTTTGATGCTTTGCATAGATTAATTGGTTTGGATTATACACCAAAGTTTGAAATTGATCCTAATCATAAATGTGAAATTTGTGTAGAAGCAAAACTAACTAAGGCTCTATCTAAATCGGTTGAAGGGAAAACCGAACCTCTAGAAATAATTCATACAGATGTATGTGATCTTAAATTTGTTCAAACTAGAGGAGGCAAAAAGTATTTCATAACATTTATCGATGATTGCACAAGATATTGTTATTGTTATGTTTATTTACTTAGAAGTAAAGATGAAGCCTTAGAAATGTTTAAACTCTACAAAACAGAAGTTGAAAATCAACTTGGAAAAACCATTAAAATGGTTAGAAGTGATAGAAGTGGTGAATATGATGCACCATTAAATGAATTTTGTGCACAACATGACATTATTTATCAAACTACAGCACCCTATTCTCCTTAGCAAAATGGAATTGCTAAAACGAAAAATAGAACCCTAAAAGAAATGATGAATGCCATGTTACTAAGTTCAGGATTACCACAGAACTTGTAGGGGGAAGCAATATTGTCTGCTAATTATATTCTTAACAAATTACCCCACAAGAAAACCAACAGCATTCCTTGTGAGTTATGAAAAGGTCAACCGCCTTCCTACAAATACTTAAAAGTGTGGGGGTGTTTGGCAAAAGTTGAAGTTCCTGTTCCTAAAAAGACTAAGATTGGACCAAAAACAGTAGATTGTGTGTTTATTGGTTATGCTCAGAATAGTAGTGCCTATCGATTTCTGACTTATAAATTAGAAATACCTGATATAAATGTGAACACTGTTATAGAGTCAAGGAATGCTGTGTTTTTTGAACATGTCTTTTCTTACAAGAAAGGACAGGAATTAAGTTCACAGAAAAGAACTTATGATTATACACAAAGTCAAGAGACTAATGACAATCAAACACAAGAGACTAGTAATGGTCTCAACCAACAGGATTTAACTGATGATGAACCAAGACGAAGTAAGAAAGCGAGAACATCAAAATCCTTTGGTCCAAATTTTCTGACATACTTGTTAGAAAATGAACCTCAAAGCTTTAAGGAAGCAATGACAGGTCCTGAAGCACCTTTGTGGAAAGAGGTTGTTAATAATGAAATTGAATCCATTATGCAAAATCATACTTGCGAATTAGTGGATCTTCCACCTGGTTCTAAACCTCTTCGATATAAATAGATATTCAAGAGAAAAATGAAAGCAGATGGTTCAATAGACAAGTATAAAGCAAGACTTGTAGTAAAAGGTTACAGACAAAGAGAAGATCTGGACTATTTTGACACATATTCCCTTGTGACAAAAATAACATCCATTCGCATGCTTATTGCTATAGCAGCGTTGTTTAATTTAGAGATACATCAAATGGATGTTAAGACATCTTTCTTAAACGGTGAACTAAATGAAGAGATCTATATGGAGCAACATGAAGGGTTTTTAGTGCCGAGGCAAGAAAAGAAAGTTTGTCGGCTTGTAAAATCTCTTTATGGATTAAAACAAGCACCTAAGCAATGGCATGAAAAATTTGATCATGCAATGCTTACTAATGGGTTTAAGATAAACGAATGTGACAAGTGCGTCTATGTTAAAAACACTGACCAAGGATATGTCATAGTTTGTCTTTATGTGGATGACATGCTTATCATTGGAAGCAGTCAAAACATGATCAAATCAACTAAGCAAATCCTTAACAAAAGATTTGATATGAAAGATATGGGGGTTGTTGATGTTATATTAGGAATGAAAATTACTAAAACATCTGATGGATATGCATTATCTCAATCTCATTATATTGAGAAAATTCTTGATAAATTTATCAAGGATGATTTGAATGTAGCTAGAACACCTGTAGACATCGGTCTTTATTTATCGAAAAATAAATGTGATGTAGTGTCTCAGTTAAAATACTCTCAAATCATTGGAAGCCTAATGTACCTAATGAATTGTACTCGTCCTGACATAGCTTATGCAGTCAGTAAATTCAGTAGGTACACTAGTAATCCCGGAGAAGACCATTGGAAAGCGATCATTTGGGTTCTTAGATATCTAAGATTTACTCGTGATCATGGTTTGAACTTTACTCGATATCCAGCAGTACTCGAAGGTTATTGTGATGCCAATTGGATATCGGCTACTAAAGATTCAAAATCCACTAGTGGATATGTCTTTACTCTGGAAAGCGCTACTATTTCTTGGAAATCCACGAAACAAACATGCATTGGACAATCCACAATGGAATCTGAGTTCATTGCTTTAGACAAACCAAGAGAAGAAGCAGAATGGATTCGTCACTTCTTAGAAGACATTCCAATGTGGCCAAAACCTATGTCAACTATTTGCATTCATTGTGATAGTCAATCTGTAATAGGCAGGGCACAAAATCATATGTATAACGGTAAGTCACGACATATTCGTCATCGACATAATACTGTAAGGCAATTGTTGTCAAATGGAATAATCTGAATAAATTATATAAAATCTAAAGAGAATATTGCGGATCCGTTAACAAAAGGTTTGACAAAAGAGCTAGTGTATAGTTCATCGAATGGGATGAGATTAAAGCCTATTACATAAGAGTTATCATAATGGTAACCCTACTTATATGACTGGAAATCCCAAGAACTAAGTTCAAAGGGACAACTAAGTTATGTATGGCTCATCAGAAATCACCAAGGAATTAAAATTCCCTACCTATTTCTATGGTGAGAGTGATATCTGCAACATGTGTTGTCTGCAGGGGTATAAGGATAAGCTTTGCTTTTAATAATTACTTATATCTTGATTTAGGCATAAAATCAAGACGAGTATAAGGAGATACTCACAATAAGAATCACCTATATGAATGTCGAACTGGGGCCGATTCTATGAGAATGAAGAGGCTAAATTCTCTAGAAACACTCATGAAAACCAAGAGCGTTCAAGGCCAAAATGAACACAACAGTGAGAACCACGATGTGTTAGAAGATGTTTTGTGTGAAATCTATTGTCTTGGCTTACACAAACAGCTGAACAATTCAAGGCATCGGGTCCATTGGTTAGCTAGTAAGTCCGATAGGTTATTACTAGGGAAGGTTCAAAGCCGATAGCTACCTATCCTGATGCAAGATATTTTCGACTTATACTCTTTCGACAAAGTCTGCATATTGTTGCATTTCCGTTGTCATCAAATTCCATTCATGTGGGGGATTGTTAGAAATGGTTTGGAAATTCTGGGTAAAACAGAGTTTTTTCCTAACTTTGGTCTATTATTTAGGTAGGACCCGTACGCCAAAGTTGGCGGGTCGAAGTGGTAATGCGTTCTATGCGTGTTGTGATTCACGTGGTATATTTGGTTGCTGAAAACCACTATCGAATGAATGGGAAATTGAAGCCAAAGTGTGCTCCATGGAAATGGGGTTTTGGTAGAAAATCCTTAAAGGTTTGAATAAGGCTTGTCCCACATTGATTTGGTGGGAAGTTTTGAGTGGGTTTATAAGGCATGTGATTGGAACTTGGGGTGTGCCCCAAGGGGTACCCAAGTTTTATAGAGCGGGAGGTTATGGGCAAAATGGGCCAGACCCACTGGACCCAAAAATCACCACACACGCACGTGCCGCCGCTGCCGCTGTCTGTCCGTTCGGTCGATCGAACAGGTTGGGCTGGGCCTGGGCTTGGGCACGGGTGCATGGTGTGTGGTTGGGTTGGGCTTGTTTAGCCCAATACTAATCTTTTTGGGCCAAAAACATTTGGATTTAATTTTATTTTTTGAAACAAAATCTGTCCAACTGTCCAGAATTCAAATTAATTCCAGAATAATTCTGTTCCGGTTTTTCCCTACACCCAAACAAGTCCCTACAGTTTTGATCTGTTCAAATTTGAACCCATCATATTTGTATCTGTTTATTCAAACTGAACAGGTATTTAAATTGAAAAGCCACCACTACATCTATAAATAGGCAGCCCTCATTTGATGTTTTCATTCAAAAAATTCGTACTTCCCTTCTGCTAATATATTCTGCATTTTGCTGCATTTAATTTTTGTGAGAAATAGTGTAAACACTTAGTGTGTTCGTTGTGCGAATAAATTGTGGTGCTACATTTATTCGTTGTTAATCATTTCATCCTGAGAGATAGACGTCCATATTCTGAAAGCACCGTGGAGAGGACGAATCTATCTAAAGGACACAGTGTCGAACACTGAACTAGATCAGAAAATTTGTTAAAGAAATTATTTCGGTAAGTTATTTATTTATTTTTTGTTTTTATTATTTATTTAAATCAGATTTTGATTTTGTTTTTGTAACAAAATAAAAATCTATTTTATTTATTTTATTTTATTTTACTGGTTTGATTTTCGTAATCAAACAAATTCTCTCTTTTCTTTTATTTCTTATATATTCTGTTTGTTGTTAAGTACACAACAGAATTTATTTTTCCAAATAGAGTGAAGATTGTCCAACACTTTCTGATATGGGTGTCTCTCTTTCTGATCTGACTCCGTTGTATTGTGATAATCAAAGTGTTGTCCAGATTGCCCATAATTTAGTCTTCCATGAGCAGGCCAAGCATGTTGAAATATATTGTCACTTTGTCAGACAGCATCTTCAGGCTGGCACTATTACTCTCCCTTTTGTTCCCTCCTCTCTTCTGTTGGCCGATTTTTTTATGAAAACTCACACTGTTGGTCATTTTCGTTTTCTTCTTGGCAAACTTTCGATACTTTCTGCACTCGCATCCTCAGGTTGAGGGGGGTGCGAATTATTATTGTAGTAATTTATATTATTCATTAAGGATAGTTTAGTCCTTTAGGTTATTAGAGTTTTATCCTATTAGATTATATATTTGTACTTAGCTTTCGATTGATTAATGTAATCAAGATACAAGTTTCTTCTCTATTATCAATACATACATATTTACAGTCACCCATTCAAACTATATGCAGTTCAGCATTTGGACAAAGAGAAAGATGGAAGGAGAAAGATAGATTCATTCTCTTTAAGTCCTAAAATTCCCAATCATATCATTTTATGGAAAATTGTTTGCAACCACAAGTTTGCATAGTTTATATTGTACCCTCCAAATAGAGACAGACTCAAAACATTCCCCATTAACTTGGTTTGCAACGACATTGAGTGGCCAACTTGCTTAGTATATGATGAAGAATGGAATCTCTTTAATTCATTCATGAAATGTTTCTTGTCCAACTGTGGCTTTTGAAAAGGGGTGTTAATCTTCGTATAAGTTATTCCTGGATGAATTCTATATTTCTAGCTTGGTTTGCTTAGTCGTATAATGTTGAACAAGCTGTGGGATACTGATGGCTGCCTTATGGTCGCAATTCAAACGAACTAGAATCACACATCTACACCTTGATCCTTAGTAATATCTTTGACCTTATAGGTAGGGATGAAGATAGAAGTTTTGCTTAGAGAGGGTCATGTTAAGTATAGAAAAAAAAAAATCTTGCGTGGAATGAACAAGATAAAGAGCATGGAAAAAGAAAAAAAGGCAAATTGATCTACCTTGGGTGAAGGGTTTCAAATAACCTTCGGTTGGAATTGGTTGGTGTTAAATAAACTAGAAGATGGGTGGTTGGGTAACAGGTTAGTGGCAAACCCAACACGACCCGTGAACAGCCCAAATATCACTTTGTAAGTTTACTAGGTCTACCAATCCAAAGCAATATGAATGGGTTGAATTCATGGTTAAGGAGTAGAATCAGTTATCGTTTTTATCCATGCCCATTTTCTAAATCTTAAAGAAAGATCAATTAATTAATTAGAAAAAAAAAACATAAAATCAATTAATTAATCGCGCACATTGATTTTTCTATGCACTTTTCTATGATTTTGTTCTTTTGTGCACGTAGGCATTATTGGTGTCCTATTGCTACTGTTAACAAGTTTCATCACCCCTATTATCCATTTCCATACTATTATATGTGCTTTTATTGTGTTGGGTGAGTGTTTTGGAAGCTCATTTTGATCTTGTGAACTTCTATATATGGTGGATTTCAACTAAATGCATCTCTTTCCTTCATGGTGAACAGACATCCATATTTTTCTAAGTGATGTATGTCTTGAGAATAGATCATTGATATGCAAATTGTTTACTCACTTCTAGAAAAAAGTAAATGACGACATCACTCAATTTGACATGCTAAAAATCACAAAATGCTTGATAACCTGTTTCACAATGCTACTTGTTTTGTTTATATACATAATGCTTATTTACACTTTATTCTTTTGCTAAAGAATGTAATATTCTCTGCTGATCGTTGCATATTTACAAACAACTTACGAGAACTTTCATTATCACTATGACAAGAAGGAAAACCCATTTAACAACGGGATAGTGAAGAATCTTAAAAAAATCTTCCTCTCCAAGACCCCTCATTCAGCAATCAATTTCGGAGAATGGGTGGTGCAAGAAACTGATCCAATTATGGAATCCATAAATCAAAAGTTTGGCAGAGGTATGATTGACTCAAAAGATAAATTAGACATAAAATGGGAGGTGTGCTTAGCAAGGATGGTGGAATTCTTATTCCAAATATTTTGCAAAATTTGGATTATGCTAGGATTGATGATAATTTGAAGAATGAAGAAGGGGATAATGCATTTGATCCGTTGTTCTCTCATACTAAGAACATAGGCACTCACAGTGGAGCCCCAATAACCGCTATAGTACAAGTGTAAATGAAAGGAGTGAGGACGGTAGCTCCCATTGAACTTCATCTCCAATTCCTTAAGATTTAAAAGGTAACATGAACATTGTGTTTTTACTTAAAAATGGCTAACAGTATAACAATAAATTTTGTAGTATAAATATTTGTATTTGAATCTTAGTACTGTTTTGCACTCAGTGTTCATGCTTTGTTCTACATGACTGTAACAGGGAAGACCTAATTGTTCAAAAATTTTGTTTGTTCTATTAATTACATACACCTGCCATTTATTTTTCTATGATAATTATTCCATCTGCAAGTTTCTTTTCTAGTTATGTTGGGAATTGTGATGAAAAATGATAGAAAATAAAAAATTTAGAAATAACATAAAGTGCTCAAGGAAAAGCATAACCGTTGCTTTGGAGCACTAGAGACCATTCCGGTATATGAAAGAGCTGGTTTATTTGGGTTCATGGAGATATTTACAATAGTTTTTTTAGTGAGCCTTTTTAAGCCTAAGGAGCTAAGAAGCACAAACGCTTCTAAGAAGGTACGTGTCAGTGTTGTATCTATCTCCGTGTTTCTTAGCTATGGAGCTCTTTTCCATATTCCTCTTGTTCACATTCTTGGAAACTTCATGATCATGTTTTTGTTAATTTTTCTTTGATTCAACTTTTTCTTCCTCTTTTAGGGGAGTACCTTGACTTTTCTCACACCTTTTGTCATTTTTTTCCTCATGTAATACAAGATTTGCTTAATCTTTCTTCAATTCGTTGTCTGGGAGACTTCTTCTCTTCGTTGGCAATAATGAATATCAAATGTGTGTTCACACAGTAGTGGTGGATTTACTTGACCTCAACATAGAAATTCCATCTTGTTTGCTAATGGGTGAATGAAAGTTTTTTTCACTAGACTAAGGTCTTTCATGTCCTATTTCTCAAATGCAAGTTGTTTTTAACTTATTTACCAAATCCATGTTGTTTTGTGAAGGCCATGTTTTGAAGATACTATTTTATGGTTGAAGTTGTGTTTTGTAAGCAAATGAAAACATGACTTCAACCCTTAGTTGCACGAAGCGAGAGCGGGAGTATGGAATCGTAAATATTTCAAGTATCATTGGTTAGGAGTGTTTGTATATATTTTAAATAATATATAAAAATATATTGTAAGATTATATTTTTCTCTAATGATAATGAAATAATATATGTTATAAATAAATAAAAAAGCATATGTTAAATATTCTAATTATATACTTATATTAGAATTTTTTTCATTTATTCTAAAATATTTTTGTTAAAAATTATTTGTTATAATAACATTAATTCAATAAATATAATATATAAATAAATACACATAAATTTATAAAGGCAATATATAATATATAAATTAAAACATATATTTATATATAATATTTATATAGGTTATATATAATATTCCCATCTAAAAAAATGGTTATATATAATATATAAATAAAAACATATATATGTACATAGACAAGTATAATTTATAAAAACATAAATAAATATATATGCATACATATTACATATATATATATATATATATATAATGTGAGAAGAGAAAGAAGATCAAAGAGAGAGAGACAGAGGGGAGTCGCAAAGCCCAATGAAGAGGGAGAGAGAAGTTGCGAACCACTTGCGAGGAGAGAGAGAAGTCGTGATCTGATTCACTTTTCTCTCACATCAAACTCTCGATTCTTCTATGAATCTGAGTCAATAGCGCAAAATTGCGCTTCCGAGGAAGAATCGTGAGCAATTTGAATGATTTCTGCTACTAATCTTTAACCTTTAAAGCCGTGTGTTTCACAAAATATGGATTTGAGGAGTAGGTTTAAAATAACTTGTATGTGGTAAAAATGATTTAAAGAACTCAAATTTGGCACACAAAAAAAACTCGGCATTACCTATTGACAGAAAGTGCTTTGATAGCTTAGGAGCAATCGGACTAGTCTAGGACGTATGATAGAAATGTCACATTAGTTGCATTTAAATGCATATCTACATGTAACAAACTACAATATCTAAAGTTTGGAGCCTGATTGAATGGTTGATTTTACTCAAACAACAAAGATAATCTAATCTTTATTTATCTATTATATTTAAATATTGGATGGTCTCACAATATGTTATGTTGTGATTTCTTGAATAGGTGTCTCTAACTTGCCAATGTTAGACTAGTGCATTCAGATTTGAAGGCAGTGTTTTAATGGCAAATGTAGAAATAGAAGATGCATATTTAAATTGATTATTGTGTTCAAAATTCAACTCAACTATCCTCATTTCAAGAGAAGAAAATAAATTAATTACTTAAATTTTTGGGGGGAAAAGATGGAAAAAGAGGGAAGAGTTGAAATTGTAATTTTGTGTTGTGGCATGGCGGATGATGATGATGCATGATAATGCAGGAAATGCCACAAACTAATGGTGCTATCTTGTAAAGTTCTTGATGCCTGAATTTTTATTTTTATTTTTTTGCTTGCTTATATAGTTATTTATGGTAAAGAATGTTTTGTTAGAAGTAGAATGTGTGCTTGTGAACTTTTGTTTGATAAAGAGCTAATGTTGCCCATGAGGGTCAACTTGAATGGTAAGTTGTTTAGGTTCGATTTAAAAAAGGCTTAGGTTTGAGTCTTACTATCCTAATTTGCTCGATATGTGAAATTAGTGGGTGGTCAAACTATTATAAAAAATATAAAAAACTAAAAAATAAAAAAGGAGGGGGAATCCATATTTAGTGCCAAAGTGCTTCAAAAAGTTGTACCCAAAAAACAAAAAATAGTGCTTCAAAAAGTTGATACTTATTTTTGAAAAAATTATTAGGTGTTCTTGGAGTAATGTTTTATATTATTCATTAATTGACACTTTCATATTGAATCAAAATCCTAACTATTATTTTCTCTATGATGATCCTACTATGATAATTCCACCAGATTTAAAGTCGAAGAAAACTGATAATAATTTTGGGGTGTTTAATTTAGAAAAAAAAAAATTCTCATTTTGCTTTAGTTTTTTAACTTGGGTAATTGTATGACAGGAAAATCATGATAGATGACCAAAAAAAAGTTCATTATAGACCACCAAAAAAACATGGTCAAATTTATTTTTTTAAAATAATTATCTTTGATAATTTTATTCATTTTTTAATTTTTTAAATCCGTCTAATCCTATAAAATCTTTTTTTAAAAAAAAAAGAGTAAAAAAAGGCAACATGAAAATTACTCAAAGATACTTCACCTTGCTCATGGTTTTGGCAAAGAGAAGGAAAATGAGAACGAGAGAAAAAGAAGATGAGAAAAATATGTCCACATTGCAATAGTGACAACCAAATCAATCACTAAAGCTATCGAGATCAATTTTCTCACAATTTCATCCATTAAGCATCTTTGATCTGTTATCATATTGTTTTATCAAATTTATATTTGATAAAAATAAAATCCAATCATTTTATTAAATTTGTATTAAATAAAATATTCACAAACTATTTCATCAAATTAGGTATGAACCAAATCTTTTATCAAATTTTAACAACTCTTCTTTCTCTTAAATTTGATGAAATTTTTAGAAGATGGAGGATTGAAAATAATTTTTTTCTTTTTTTCATCGATTAAAAGATATTTTTAAAATAAATTAAGTATTTTAAAAAAGATTAGATGAAAATTTTAATTTTCATTATTAAAGTCAAATCAAGATTTTGGTCTAATTTTTTGAATAAATTTCATGAAAAATAAGAGAGAAATTACAATGACAATGGGAAGTGGAATATAATTTTTGTCGTAATTTTTTTGCACAGAAAAATTTGAATCCTCATATATTTATTATTATTATTATTTTTAATCTTTTATAGTGATTTGTGTTTCTCGAAATATGCTCGTTATGTTATGTTTGTAATGGAAAAAGAAAAAAAAAATTTAAAAATGATGGAAACAGAAGTAAATGGAATGAATAATATTAGGGATCATGAAAAAAATATCATGAAATAGTTTATGAAGATTTTTCATTCGTTAATTAGTATGTGGTATTTTCTTGTATGTGTAATCTAACGGTGAAGAATCTTTCATGATCATTTTCATGATATTTACTGTCCCAACATAATGGGTCCTCCAGTCAACACCGCGTGGAGCCCAACATGGAAAAACCCCATAATAACCAAATGTAATTGGTTAGTGCCAAAGTGCTTTAAAATTTAAAAATAAATAAAAATAAATAAAAAATAAATAAAAAAAAACAGAAAATTTGAAAATTTGAAAAATGAAAATGAGAAAACCTTCAATAATGGAAGTCTCTGGAAGTCTAATAGGATTTTTCTTAGAAAGGAGAAACACTGTGAGTGTAACATGGGTGTGTACATTTTTATTTTTTTTATCATGGAATGATATATTGAAAATAATTGTATGTTGTTGTGTGAAGTGAATAAATTATAAAGTTTTTAATATATGAATTGAGAGAAATATAGTCTGAGAGTAAATGTTATGTGAAATTAGAATTTGTCTGTTAACCTAAATCCCGTGACATTGTTAATACTAATTGGAGGGGATTTGTAACACCTTTTTCCCATGATATTATTTCAAAATAAATAGAATTTATATTGAATTCACCAAATTGTTAATCTAATTCCACTGCTTTTGGACTAAAACAAACAAGCATTAGTCTAGAGATCCACATCTATATATTATATAAGGAAAAGAGTCTTTGTAGTGAGGAATTTTGTAAGAGTTAGGGGTGCAACTTGGGCGGGTTCGGACTGGTTGGGAGGTTGTCCAAGTCTAACCCAAGTTGTGCTGAGATCTGTCCAGGCCCGTCCAAGCCCGAATTGTAACCCGAGGTTGCCGGTCCAAGCCCGACTCGAGTTAAACCCGAATTGCCCGATTTTTTTTTTTTTTTTTTTTTTACAGCTACATTATTAAATTATTAAAATTTGACTCTATTTACATTTATATATATATATATATATATAAAATCATTAATACCATCAAAACAAATAATTTATATAATGTAAGAGAGATGCCGCTATAGTAGTCTTTACAATTTATGAGTAAAAATAAAAATAAAAAGTAAGATTTGATGTTATTTATATATATAATATATATTTAACATGATTTAATAATTTAAATTACTTTAATATCATGTAATGACTAATAATTTGTATATATATGTATAATATTTTTATATAACTATATATTTATAATTCGGGCTTTGGGTTGCTCGGGTTGTTTAATGTCTTTGTCCAAGCATGTCCAAATTTAATTCGGGCTTCTGAAATTTTGCCCAAACCCGTACCAAATTTGAAAATATCTTGTCCAAGTCCTAAAAAAATTCGGGCTGGGTTCAGGTTGCTCGAGTTGAGCCCACCCAAGTTGCACCCCTAGAAAGAGTTTCATATCTCATACTAATTTTCTTGATTTTTTTTTTAATTTTAAATAATTAAGAAAATCTCCATTGACTAGATTTTATTTGATAATCCTACATTGAAAAAAGAAAGGAAAAAAATATGTTGTTTTACTAATATAGAGAGAATCTTAGGGTCTTTTTAGTGAGGAGTCTTGTAAGAGTTTCAATATCTCATACTAATTTTCTTGATTTTCTTAATTTTAAATAATTAAGAAAATTGCCATTAGCTAACTTTTATTTGATAATCCCACATTGGAAAAAAAAAGAAAAAAATGAGTTGTTTTATTTATATAAAGAGAATCTTATACTCTCATCCCATTTAGTGAAAAGCCTTGTGAGAATTTCAATATCTCATACTAATTTTTTTGATTTTCTTAATTTTCAACAATTAAGAAAATTCCATTGGCTAGCTTTTATTTGATAATTCCACATCGGGAAAAGAAGGGAAAAAATGAGTTATTTTACTCTTATAAAGTGAATCTTATACTCCTATCTCATTTAATATTATAGTGTTGTGCATGTTTTAATTTAATATAATTTTAAATTTTAAAAGTTTTAATTAATTAATATGACCTAGTCGATCAGACTAAATCATTTTTGATTTGATTGATTTGTTGGTTTAATCGCGATTTATCAAAATATATTGATTAGATTTGTTTGATTCGAAATAAACTAAAGATTGATCTGATTAAAAATTGAAAGACTATGATTGCTTTATTATAAATAAACTTTCCTTCCAAATAATTGTTAACTTTTATTTTATAATCTCACATGGTAAAAAAACAAAAAAACAAAAAATGAGTTGTTTCATGTATATAAGGTGAATCTTAATAGTGTAGTATTGTGTATATTTCAATTCAAGACAGTTTAAATTAATTAATTTTTGTATAAGTTGATTGGTCATTTGACCTAACCAATTAGGATGAACCATTTTGGGTTTGACCGATTTGCTGATTTAATCGCGATTTCTCATACTGATTTTATTAATTTTAAATAATTAAAAAGAAATTCATTGGCTAACTTTCATTTAACCATATAAAAATAAAACTCTAATTAGTTTATGATTTATTTTATAATCCCACATCGGGAGAAAAAGAAAAGGCAAAGTTTGTTTCACTATTTATCTATATATAATATAAGAAAAATGAGGGTTTTTAAGGAGAAGCCGTCTAAGAGCTCCAAACCCTTATTCTAAAATTATTGAATTTCCTTAATTTTAAACAATTAAGAAAATTCTCGCTGGCTAGCTTCCATTTACCTTTTATTTTACAATTCCACATCGAAAAAAAAAAAAAAAAAAAAGTGAATTGTTTCATTTACATAAAATGAATCTTATGCTCAAATTTATATAAATTATTGAAATTTCTTAATTCTAAACAATAAAGAAAATCCTCATTGGTTAGTTTCCATTTAACTTTTATTTTACAATCCTACATCGGAAAAAGAAGGAAAAAGTGAATTGTTTCATTTATATAAAGTGAATCTTATGCTCTTATTTATATAAGCAAAAGAAGATTTTTATTGAGAAACCGTATAATTAATACCATTTTTTTTTAATTTTAAACAATTAAAAAATTCTCAATTGGTTAGCTTTCATTTAACTTTTATTTTACAATCTTACATTGACGTTTTGAATTTGTTACGACCCAAACCCGCCCCTATAGGTCTAACGTCATGACTGGCCAGTAATCTGAGATTACCAAAGGCTTGTTTAACAATAATGCAATAATGGGGGCTGGCAAAAGCTTATAAATAATAAAATATAACGTCCAATAAGTTATGAAGACTTGAATGAGTAACACAAGTTTCATATACTGATATATGTACAAACACTTAAGTCCATAAGATGTTTACAGACAAAATAAAACAGACGTTAGGGAATTAAATCTCAAAGCCAAAATGATTTATACAATATTCACTTGACTTCATAAGAGGGCACTCAAAAACAAGCCTTGACATTAACGGTTCGGAACCTAGCAATGAGACACAGTAGTTTGGCTTGACAAAACGGGTTTAGGTCAACGCTGCTAACTTTGCTCCGATGCCTCACCACTTACATATATATAGTAAACTGTAAGCTAAAACCCAGTGAATAACAAATGTGTAAAGGGGTTAAGAATGAATACCCTTTTAGTAATTAAAAACAATCAATTGCATCTATAGATCAGTTATTTAATCAATGCCTCATATTTCATGTCATGTCAGTCATTTAGTAATCATAGCAGTCATACGTGGTACATCCAATAGCAAAGCAGTATAGTAGGTCTTGATAGACCGAACAATTAGTTGATGGCCATCAATACAGTAACAGTAGTTCCAAGGATTGTAACTGACAGAGATCTCTGTAACAGTAACAGTAACAGTAGCAGTAGCAGTAATAGTAACAATTAGTTGTTATGGATGCCACGAGTACAGTTCATAAAATAGGACAAACATTCATTCGATAAATAATGTCATTTCAAAAAACTGTACTGTCAGTCGTTCAAAAAATAATTATAATCGAACAAAGCTTTACAACATTGTTACTCGCAGTTGATTCCCAGACAAATAGATTGAGTAGGCGATTCAACTAGCTTATGGCGCATAACCTGTACAGACACATAACAATATACAGTTGAAGCACACACTTAGATAGTACGTAACTTATTTCACTTTGTTCTTTGTGTGTTTCTATCCTTTATCCCCATTATGGTGACCCAATCTTGGCCTAGGAATGCCTAAAATGCAATGAGGACAAAATGCATTGGAAAATACTTGGTTAAATTTCTAAAAACAGGGTTCCCGCTCGAGTGTAGCTTTCTTCGCTCGAGCGGACATGCAAAATGTGAGTGGTCGCTCGAGCAGTCTGTAAACTTTGAAAAAGTGCTGGTTGCATGATTTTTCCGCTCGATACCCGCTCGACGTCGAGCGAAGATCGAGCTCAAGCGTAAGACTCAAGTCTTCGCTCGAGCTCAACTCTTGTCGCTCGAGCGGACTGCAAAACACGAGTACTTCTGGAAGCATGCATTTCATGCTCAAGCGAACTTCTGGTCGCTCGAGCGGAAACGCAAGATCACAGAGTGGTCGCTCGAGCGCAGGTTCTGTCGCTCGAGTGGAGGGTACAAATTCTGAAATTTCCAGATTGCACTCCCAAGCCCATAACTCAAATTCAAAGCCACAAAGCATGATCTTTTGGGCCAAAAGCTTGAGAAAACATGTCTAAACTTGAAAAACATGGAGAATGAAAGCCCATTTCATGAAATCAAGGCCCAAAGTCATGCCAATTATTCAAGCTAATCTTTAAACTTTATGTATGACACATGCATGCATTGAATTGAGTTCAAACTCCACAAATTATGAACAAATGAGATGATATATACATAGTCATGTAAGTCTCTCAACATTTATCAAATACAACTTCATGCATGTGAGATTCAAATGGAAATTCAAACCCAAGTTTTTGTGAAAGATGCATGCAATGCATGATTCATGCTCAAATTTATCATTTAAGCTTAATTCTTGTATCTAACTTCTCAACCCTTTTGAATTCATCCTCCTATTGAGCCAAACATTTAGTGTATGAGTTGAATTCTCACCTCAAGTTTTCAGTTCACAAGTGTAGGAGTTTAGATGTTCCAATTTTCTTCAATTCTTCAACCAACTATAGCAAATCTCTCTTATTGATTTCAATTCTCCAAAATTGGCCCTAGTTCCTCTTCACACACTCTCTCTCGTTTGTTTGTGTGACTCAAAGATGTAATGACGAGAAGGATGAGTAGTGGCACATATAGCGGCCTTATATAAGCTTGATTAGTGGTGATTTGTTAAAACTAATCAAATGAACATTAATTATTCTAATTTATTTCATTCTGAATCGAATTTAAATCGAACCTACCATAAATTTCTAAAATCCTATATAACACATATCCCAAGTCAATTTCTGAATCGAATGCTGATAAGGCCTTCAATTCGCGAACCGAAACGAAAACATGAACAGATCTTTCTACGTCAAACATATATAAGCAGAAATAAGGCAACTTATGATGCAAAATTTCACTTACACTAAATTAGATTATACCAATGCGGATTTAGGCTGTAATTCCTATTTCATGATTTAATTCTAATTTGTTAAAATTAACAAATCAGACAGGTTTAATATTCACTCTAACCTATCTGTCCACAATAACACATTTCAAATAGTCACATGGCATAACAATAACACTTAATACCACCCAATTACACAATTAACATTAAGCACGTAATCAATCTAATTAATTTGCTTAATCAAGGAGAAGGTTGTTACATCCTCTCTCCCTTAGGACATTTGGTCCTCCAAACTCAATAGGCTTCCTTCAGAAAGAATATAGGATCAAGTGGAAATAGGTCTGGATATCTTTTCTTCATATCATTCTTTTTTCCCAAGTTGCATAGACACCACCATGATTTTGCCAATCCACTTTCACTAGTGGAATTTCCTTATTTCTTAACTTTTTGATCCGGCGGTTAACAGCCTGAATGGGTCGTTCTTCATATGTATAATCATCACTCAACACCACGTGGGTAGGCGCAATAACATGAAAAGGATTCCAGAGATAATCCTGCAACATTGATACATGAAAAACATTATGCATATTTTCCATTTCGGGAGGAAGTGCCACTTGATATGCCACTAGATTTGGTTATAGACAATTGCGGCGGATTAATTTCTCTACCAAATTGGCTATGAAGCCTCCGGTCATTATCATCCTTATCGATTGGGCAATGTCCTAATCTGAGGTGTTTGTCGGATGGGTTGCAGGATCAGAATACTCTGAAAATGCTGTCAATTGGACAATGTACACGTTTGGAGCGCCGGTGCAAGAAACAGATTGGGGAGGATTGGTTGGAGATAGCTCGTATTCCCATGATTTGGATCAATGCTGAACAAGTACAATCCTTGGATTGCTAATGTGCTATTTTGAAGCTGAGATTCACATCCAACAGTGTTTGCAGAAAGCTGATTTGAGGAAGTGTGACAACTTAGTCCCAAGTTAGTGCAGAATTGAAGACTGGAGTTTTTGACGGAGCGTGCTTGAAGAATTTTGTGGCTGGCCTCAATGGGTTTGCACGCTTGTTGAATAATACGTCATAGTTTTCAAGGTTCGTTTTCTTTTTCTTGAATAATAATACATCATAGTCAGAATTGAATTTAATTAAACTTGTGAAATTAGAAAGTCACTAAATTTTGATTTCTTTGATTTATCTGTCGTATAGGTTGAAGAAATTGGAAATTGTATTTCATAGCAGAGCGGCATGGGTACGGAATGCTCTCATTTCTCTAATTGCTCTGAAAAGCTTTTGTGGAATTAGATTAGATCATAGATGGCTATGAAGAATTGTAATAATTGGTTGCTGCAAAACATTGCTTTGTTTCCTTTGATTTCATATTTCTAAGCACAGGATGGTGTTTTTTGATTTGTTCCAGGTTGCTTCCTAGTTTCATCGTTCTTCTTTGAGGGATGTGATTTCCATTTATTTGCTCATTTTTAGCTAATTTAGAGCCATTATGTGGATCAATAGGCCATCAGTTTTTTATTTTTTATTTTTATTTTATTTTTTCATTTTTTTAACTTTTAAAAAAAAATTAAAATTAAATTATTATTATTATTATTATTATTTATTTCTGTTATCTTGCCCAGGCTTTTCATGCTTGCAGAATTTCTTTGGTCCACCATTGTATGTTTTGGGAAACTTAAAAAAGGTCACCTTTTTCTCTCTTTTTTTTTTTCGGCGATTTTTTTCAAAATTATGTCAAATTTTTTTTTAAAAAAACTTTTCAATCCATGTAGACGCATCTAATATTTTTTTTAAAAAAAATGAAAAAATCAAAATAAGCCTAAAAAGTTCAATATTTAACTTATTTTTGTTTTTTCTACTTTTTTTTCAGAATTCTTTTCAATTTTTTTTAATTTTTTGGTTTATCTCGTCAAGTTGAATTTAGAATTTTAAAATTTTTTAAATATTAAAAAAAAAATTCACTAAAGATGAAAATAAAATAAAAATATAAAAAATATAAAAAGCCACCAAATAAGCAAATTCCAAATGCCGATTAATCTTAAGTTTGTTTTATGTCTTTGTGACCATTCTTCCAATTTTTTTTTTCCCATCAAATTTGTTCAACAATTTAGATCAAAAGTTTGATTTAATAAAGCTCACTCCAATGATGAGAATCAAAATTTTCATCAAATCTTTTTTAAAATACTTAACCTATCACGAAAACCTATCATTTAACCAATTCATGTAAAAAAATAATAATTTCCAAACCTTCATCTTTTAACAATTTAATCAAATTTAAGCAAAAAAATATTGGTGGAAATTTGATGAAATTTTGTACCACCGAAACAAGGCCAACCTAGTACAAATGCTTTGAGATGTAAAGAAAGTGGAGGGAGAGATAGATTGCTTGCTTGGTGTCCAAAGTGTTTGTTTGGTGTGCCAACCAGTGAAAGTAGGAATTACCAAACGTGGCCTTAATAGTATTTTCTAAATTCATTTAAATTATTCATGTTAATCACATTAGGTTGCCAGTTATCGATCATTTAACTATATAATGCATAAGGACAATTCTAAACACGCATAAGTTAAGTCTCGTTTGGTAGTGTTGTCAGTTTCTAAGTTTTCTATTTGTAAAAAACATGTATATAAAAATATTTTGAAAATAAATTAAAATAAAAATAAAGAAAACATGTTTGATGAGTCGCAGAAGATGGTGGTTAGCAGTGAAAGGTGGACAGATGTGATGGTCGAAGTGTCATTGGAGATCATGGGGGTGGTCAGAGGATCGTTGGAAGTGGTTGGAGCTTGATGACGGTTGGCAGAAGAGTAAAAATTAATTCTGAAAACAAGTAAAAAAATATTAATATAAATTTTCAAAATTTTAGAATCAATTTCACTTTCTTAAAATCAAAAATAACATAACAAACAAGTTTCATTTTCAATTTCTAAGAAAAATGAAAAGGAAGTTTTTATACTACTAATTTAGTTTCAGCTCAATCTTTGTAAGCTATGAAATATACTTTCGTTGTGGATTCTAGGGAGCACTAGTGTTTGCCAAGATTTTTTTTTTTTTAAAGATGATAAATTCTAAATATTTGTAATCACTTACAAATAACAATGATATCTGCTAAATTTGATAAACATTAGTGAGAGTGGAATTCAAAATATTTAAATTTACGATTCATCTAAGAATTCGGTCCCCTAACTATTAGAATGGAAGTCAACAGGTCGAGTTTTTTTAAGTTTTGTATCAATTTTTAATCTTAAACTTAATTATTTTAATGATACAATTTCATAATTTATCATTTTCTCTATAATCGATCTTAATAGAGTCGGATTCAGACAAATACAATCAAATCGAATAGGCGAATTCTCTCCTTTGCAAGTGTTATTATTTATTATTCTATCAATTCCAACCCCCCCCCCCCTCGTCCTCTAAAATTTATAAAATGGAGAGGCACATTGTGCAGCCAAGTATATGCTGTCTATTGAGACATCTTCAAAGTCCACGCTCTTCAACTACATTGCAGGCCAATTGCCCAATCTTCATTTCTCTTATAATAAAGAAATTACAATCTTCTTTTAAAATAATAATTAATTAATTAAAAATTTATACAAATAATTCCTATAGACTTTTTCTTCCCAGTAAGATAGCATAATAAATAAATAAAAAATAAAAAAAAAAACCACCTAAAGACAAAATTTCAAATAAACTTGAAATGTGCTGTGACAGCACGTTAGCTATATGTTTGGTATAAAATACAACAACGCCCCAATATTCCTTATCTATATAATATTATGGTTAGATAAAAGTTGATTTGATCCTCTCTATTAAGGTTATAATCAACTGTTATAAATAATTAAAGGAAATTTTAAATTTTAAATTAACTAATAGTTATAGATTGTTGATTTTGAATTTTAATAACGAGTTCTAACTTTATGCATTGAAATAATAAACTACACTAATATGTATTTTATTTTTTTTGGTATAGGTGAGATGAGGGTAGGGCTACTCGAGTTTAAGTTCGATTTGTGTTTAGTTTGTTAAAAATTTATTTAAGATTCTCTCGTTATATAAACAAGTAAAATAAATTTAAAATTTATTAAGTTTGTAAGTTAAATTTAAACAACTTACTACTTAACAACTCGGTTATGTGTTAAAAAAATCAAACGATTAAAAATATTTGAGATTGACATGTAAAGTAAAATAAATCCATGAGTCAATCAATGTTGAACACATTTTAAAAATTCACTATTTGATTTGCAAAATCAAAAATTGTTTTTGTATGTTTTTTTTGGTCTTAACTTTTTAAGTACACTTTTTTCATATTTTAATCAAATTCTTATTTACTTATGTTTTTTCTAGATTTCTTTATAAATATTTTTATTTTATGTACATTTAAAAATAATTTTTTTGACTAAAATATAATTAAAAAAATTAATGAAAGATTTTAAAAAGTTAAAAATCAAACAAAATAATTTTTTTAAATTTTAATAAATTTAAGTAATTTATTAGTAAATTATATTATAACAAAATGATACTTTATCGGCTCAAACTCTAAGGTGTCGTTTGGTAACACTTACGTTTCCAATTTTCTGTTTATATTTACAAAAATTTTAAAAACTCAAATAAAAACTTGTTTGGTAAAATTTTTGATTTATAAATCAGTGGTCTCAGTTTATAAATTTGGCCAAAAAATGAAAACACAAAAAATATGTTTCCATTTTGAGTTTTCAGTTTTTTTTTTTTTATCACCCAACATTAGCCACCACCCGCCACCATTTTCTACCACCGTCTTCCACCACCACCACCCACCACCACCACCCTCCACCACCACCTGCCACCACCACTCACCACCCACCTGCTACCACCCGCCACCACTCGCCACCACCACCACCACCACCCACTAGCCACCACCCACCTGCCACTCACTCGCCGCCGCCACCACCACCACCCACTTGTCATCCACCCGTCACCACCCACCACCTGCAACTACCATTCACCGCTCGCCACCACCACCCACCACTTACTTACCACCACCACCCATAACTTACTTGCCACCACCACTCACCACCCACCCGCCACCACCACCTACCACCACCTACCACCCACCACTACCACCACCACCACCACCCACTCGTTACCACCTACCACCCACCGCCGTCACCCACCCACCCACTCACCACCACCACCACTAGCCAGCCACCTGACACCACCAACTGTCACCCACCTGCCACCACCACCACCCACTTGCTACCACCTACCATCCGCCACCGTCACCCATCCACCCACCACCACCACCACCACCACCCGCCATCCGCTACCCACTTGCTACCACCACCCACCACCTACCGCTACCACCACCACCGCCGCCGCCGCCACCACCACCACCCACTCGCTACCATCCATCACCCGCCACCGTCACCCACCCACCCACCCACCCACCATCACTACCCACCACCTACCCACCACCACCACCACCACTCGCTTGCTACCACCCACCACCCGCCATCGTCACCCACCCACCCACCACCACCACCTGCCACCTACCCGCCACCCACCACCACCCGCCATTGGCCACTCACCATCCACCACCCACCACCACTCGCCATCCGCCACCACCACCCACACCTCCCACTCATTACCACCCACCACCCGCCACCGTCATCCACTCACCCACCACCACTAGCTACCCACCACCCACCGTCACCACTTTTCACCACCGTCTTCTGCCGTCACTTACCACCACTTGCCATTTCTCACTCTTTTTTATATTTTAAAATTTTTTTAAACATTTTGTCAATTACCAAACGCGTTTGTAGTTTATGTTTTTCTAAAAATAAACAAAAAAAAAAACAAAAACCAGTTTATAAAATTTTTGTAAATATAAACTGAAAACGAAAACGTTACCAAACACACCCTAAACTTCTAATTTTTCTACTATCCCAAAAAATAGTTACATAGGTCACTCAGCTAGCTGCCTTATTTCAAAGATTTATTACTTAACTAATTTATATGTCAATGACGTATGCAGTTATTACAAAGAAGTATACATAAAAACAGAATTTGGATCCCTTTATAGTGTCATTATTTATAGTGCAGTCTAACCAGCAAGTACGTAACTTAGCTGGAAAGAGGCTATACTAGCTTAACCAAGATCTCGGAATGCAGCTTTGTTAAAAACTTGTTGGGAGAGCTTTGCCGCCCTTGTGGTCCTACCCGGCTCGAACCAGATTAGTCGGGGTCCTGTAGACTTCCGGATATCGGTGGTGCAGACCTAAAAAAAAATTTATAGTGCAGTCTGTAATGTTAAAAATAAGATTATTTTAAGACAAAACTTAAAAAAAAATTACAAAATCAACCTCTTTTCTCCTAAAATGACATTATTTTTATTTTGAGACACATTACAGAGAATGCACTACAAAAACCCAAATCCATTAAAAAGAGCCAGAGATGATATTTGATTCCAAATTTTGGTCACCGGGCATTATAGTTATCATATGATATGAGGCTGGCCCAGAGATTATTAACATGTTAATAAATAAATAAATTTGTAAAATAGGTAATTTAGGCATTCAAAAAAGTATCTAATTAATTAATTTATTTATTTAATAAATCAGTAAATGATACTACCCGCGGAAATACCGGTACAAACTTGTTGGAACATCCGCCTGCCAAAATCCTTCTGCTAGAGGAGAGAGAAAAAAAAAATACTGAGAGTTTTAGAGAGAGAAAACAGAAAACAAAAAAAAAAAAAAAACAAAAACCAAAACCAAAACCAAAACCAAAATTCAAAAAACAAAAACTTATAAGGTTGATTTAGCTACCAAAAATTTATTCTATCAGTGGTCTTAGAGTTGCAACACTTGAAGAGCTAATAAAGTTTGTGAATATGAAGCTGCTTTTTTAATTTTTAATTCTTTTTGGCAATCTTGTGATATAATCTTGATTTGTCACCGGCAATGGAAAATTCTGATTTGATTAAAGAAACAAAAGTTTCATACTTTCTTCCCATAATAAGTTGATATAGTCATTTAGCTTGGGTATGCACAAGTTTTAATAATTTATATATTTATTCTCTTTCTCTTCGCTCCTCACCGTAGTAAACTATTGCTTGGTTGCATGTTGTGTGCGCTTTAAACCTTCAAGAGAGAAATAGTTAATCAACTCAAGCTGAATAAACTTATTCAATGGTCACCGCTAGCCGCTTTTGGTACCAAATTTTGGGATTTTTTTTTTTTTTGATAAACTTTGGTTCATATTTATTGTGATGCTCATGAATGATTCAGAATATTACAAAGATTTTCGTCTTTGGACCGTTGGAGATAGAATTACTTCGATGGTTTGTACAATGACTTTTTGTGGGGACATATTTTCTGAATACCAACACGTGGCATGGTGACGCCGACGTGTCAGCCGAGGTGCCACGTGCCCTGGTAGTTAAGCCGAGGTAATCTCGGATAAGCCGAGGTCATCTCCGAAGATGTCGGAATCCGAAGATAAGGGACAAGAATCCTGAAGCAAAGAGGGGACTTAATTAAGATAAGGATAAACCTCTTAGGGAGTTTATCTCTATCTCCTAAAGAGTCCAGAGTAAGTACTAAGATTGGGGTACACAGAAGTCATATTTCTAGTTGGACTTGGATTAAGTATATTATAAAAGAGAGGCACCCCCGTGGGTCTAAGGTATGTAATTCATACTTTGAGTATTCAGTTTAATACTTGATTATCCTTGAGAAACATACTGACTTGATCGTCGGAGTACCCCCGGGTGGAAGAACCACCGCCGGAGCTTTTCCTTTCTGTTACAGGTTGTTGGAGCCATCTATTCTGCCGGTGCTTTGCTGCTGATCACTAAACGGGCAGTGTGGTCAGATTTTTACCCACACAATTTGGCGCCGTCTGTGGGAACGAAGGAAGAATAGATGGCCACTAACGGACAACAGGAAAATGTTGGAGATGACGCTCCCACTGGGAGTGGCAGACCAATTGGCCTCGACACTGAAGGAGACAACCACAATTCAGAAGCCCGTGGCCAGGGCCACAGGGAAAACGACGTAAACCTGGAAGGCGACACGTCAAAAAGAACAAACCAAGGAACGTACTACAATGAAGATAACCTCCAGACATGGAGGGACAGGTGCCTACGGAGGGATGAGGAAGTAAAAGAATTGGCGGACAAGTTGGCAGACCTTCAGTCAGTCATCAACTTCATGATGCAAAACAATGTAATGCAGCCACCTTACCCGCTGCAAGATACGCCGATACCAGCGACCAATACCCAAAAGGGCGGAAGAAAAACAATCCCCGAGGTTCCTCAGCATACCAGGAGCGGAAGGCACTCTCACCGGCCTTCCAGGGAAGTCGGGCGAGAAAAGCCGAGGCAAGAAGAGTCCCGAAGGACGCAACACATGAAGAGTCCAGACCCCAAAGAACATCGACATGTTCAGGGGCAAATACTCCACTTTGACACAACCCATGAAGAAAGACCCAAACGGACCCACCTCGAGGCCGAAAGCAGTGTGCCAAAAAGACTAAAATCCAGAGACAGCCGAGCTCCAGGGAGGAGCAAGGAAGACCTAAGGGACTACCTCAAGAGGGGGCAACAGAATGGAGAAGCCGAGGTAAACTCCCCAGTGAAACCAAAGACAGCCTTCTCGGCTGAACTGGACAAATTTGAACCACCCAAAAGATTCAGTATGCCGAGGTTTCAAATCTATGACGGTAAATCAGATCCGAACTTTCATGTTGGGTTGTACCTAAATTCAATGGCACTATATAGCGGAAACGAGCCGTTGCTCTACAAAGTATTCCCCTCGTCCTTTGGGGAAATTGCATCTGATTGGTTCCACAAGTTACCAAAAGGAAGTATAAAGACATGGGAAGGCTTGGCCGAGATGTTTGTGGCCAGATTCGTGACCAACAAGCTGCAACCCCTGAGGGTTGATGCTTTGATGGCTCTACGAATCACCAAAGAAGAAGGCCTCAGGGCCTATGCGAAGAGGTACTACGAGGTGTTCAACCGAATACCTGAATGCAACCAGGAAGTAGCAGTCGTATCCTTCAAGAACGGCCTGAAAGATGACTGCCCACTACGGAAGTCTTTGGCAAAAACATTGCCAAAAAGCATGGAAGAACTCATGGCAAGAATTGAGAAATACGCCAGGGCCGAGGAAGATACGTCGGGAAACAAAGAGGTGAAGCAAGAAAAGGGAAATGGCTCGCCAAAGCGAGGCCGAGTCAACAATGGACCCACCAGGCAAGAAATAGAATTAAGAAATAAACAGGCGGTAACCACGGTATTCCGGATCCCAATCCATAAAATCTTGGATCGGATTCGAAATCAACCATATTTCAAGGTTCCGGAAAGAGCACCAGGGGAATACATGGGAAGAAACGTCGGCAGACGTTGCGCCTACCACAATGAAGAAGGGCATCCAACTCAAGGTTGCAGAGCCTTAAAAGCACACTTGGAGGACCTAGTAAGGCAAGGCCTCCTGAGGGACCTGGTCGATGAGGCCAGAACAAGGGAAGAACAGGCAAGGTTGCCTCAAGCACCAGCAGCACCCCCTCCCCCAGCACAGCTACCACAGGCAGGAGAACCAAGGGTGGTCAATGTGATCCACTCAAGGGTCAACGAAAACGAAGTCAGAGGAGAAACCCAGAGGGTAAGACATTTACAGCATATCTACCAAGTTGGGGACAAGAGACATCGGCCAGAAGAATGCCAAGGGCCAATGATAGCCTTTACCGAAGTCGACCTAGAATTGGTCCAACATCCGCATAATGATGCCTTGGTAGTATCCCTCCAGGTTGGGGAGTGCCAAGTAAAACGCATCCTAATAGACCAAGGCAGCTCCTGTGATATCATGTACGTCAGATGTTACAAAGAGCTAGGACTTCACCCCGATGACCTAGAGCAATCCAGCGACCCGATGGTCGGCTTTAATGGAACGCCGACATGGCCACTGGGTGCAACAAGCTTGGAGGTACAAGCCGGCACTAAGAAGATCAGGACAGAATTCCTGGTCATTGACACACCCTCACCATACAACATCATCCTTGGAAGACCGTGGTTGCATGCAACGGGGGCAGTTCCCTCGACGTTGCATCAACTACTCCGGTTCCCAACAGAGCATGGGATTGAAGAAGTCAGAGGGGACCAACTACAAGCCAAAAATTGCTCCATGGCAGCAATAAAGTCCACCTGTAGTATACGGGAGCCAAAGAAAGCAGAAGTTGAAGATGAGGACATAGAAGTCCTGGAAGATGTTGGGAAAGAACCAGCCGAGAAAAGCGAAGAGGCGCTAAAGAAAATCCTCGTTCAGGAGGGCGACGAAGAACGATTTTTTCTTCTCGGCTCCGGCTTAGCCAGAGAAGAGGAAAAGGAACTGGAAGATTTTTTAAGGGCAAACATAGAGGCGTTCGCCTGGACACCCTATGAAATGCCTGGCATTGACCCCGAGGTCACTTGCCACAGTCTGAACGTCGACAGATCGGCAAAACCAGTGATTCAACGAGCCAGAAGGCCGACGTTATTGCACGTCGAAGCAGTGGAAGAGGAGGTAGACAGACTCCTTGAAGCCAGGGCCATCCGAGAAGTTCAGTACCCGACATGGCTGTCCAACACAGTAGTAGTAAAAAAGAAGAATGGCAAGTGGAGGGTTTGTGTAGATTTTACCAGCCTCAACAAGGCTTGCCCAAAAGACAGCTTTCCTCTACCCAAAATCGACCAACTGGTAGACGCCACCTCGGGACATGAAAGGATGAGTTTTTTAGATGCGTACAGAGGGTACCACCAGATTGCTATGTACCCTCCAGATGAGGAGAAAACCGCGTTCATCACCCCGAAAGGCCTGTACTGTTACAGGGTAATGCCTTTCGGGCTGAAAAACGCAGGAGCAACCTATCAGAGGTTAGTGACAAAGATGTTTAAACACCTGATTGGCAAAACGGTGGAAGTTTACATCGATGACATGGTCGTAAAGACCAAGAAATCAGAAGGTCATCTTGCCGACCTAAAAGAAGTCTTTGACATACTCAAACGATATCGGCTCCGACTCAACGCCTCGAAGTGTGCCTTCGGAGTTGGGTCAGGTAAATTTCTAGGGTACCTGGTAACAAGAAAGGGCATTGAAGCCAGCCCAGACCAAATCAAGGCCATCCTGGAACTACAGAGTCCAACATCGGCAAAACAAGTTCAAGTGCTCACTGGAAGGGCCGCAGCCCTGAACCGATTCATCAGCAGAAGCTCAGACAAGTGCAGACCCTTCTTTAACCTGGTGAAAAAAGCCACAGACTTCCTGTGGACGGAAGAATGTGAAGCTGCCTTAGCCGACCTGAAAAAGTACCTGACCACAACCCCAGTCCTTTCTAACCCAGTCCCAGGGGAGGAATTATTTTTATACTTAGCAGTCTCTGAGCACGCAGTCAGTGCAGTGCTAATCCGAGAGGAAAAAGGGGAGCAGAAGGCTGTCTATTATGTAAGCAAGACTTTGGCTAACGCGGAAACAAGGTACCATCCACTGGAAAAATTAATGCTAGCCTTGGTAATGGCCTCAAAGAAATTGAGCCATTACTTTCAGGCACACAAGATTGTGATTCTAACAGAGCACCCATTGAAGTCCTTATTACATCAAGGAGACTTAACAGGAAGGATAGCAAAATGGGCAGTAACACTGGGCCAGTTTGACCTGGAATGAACAGCAATAAAGGGCCAAGTTTTGGCCGACTTCGTCGCAGAACTCACACCTGAAGCCATCACACCTCAGGCTCCGTCGAGCCGAGATAAGCATCACCCCGACAAACAAAAAGAAACCCCGTCAAAGACAAAACAGCAAGAGAAAGAAAAGCTCAGACCATGCAGCATCTACATCGGCGATTCATTCAGACTATTTGTCGATGGAAGTTCAAACCGCCAGGGAGCAGGAGCAGGAGTACTGCTAATATCTCCAGATGGAGAAATTGTAGAACAGTCCATCCGGCTGGGGTTCAAAGCCTCCAATAATGAAGCGGAATATGAGGCATTAATTGCAGGACTAAAGCTAGCAGCAGCAGCAGAGGCAGACGAGGTAATTGTTTTTTGTGATTCACAATTAATTGTTAACCAGTCAACAGGAGAATTTGCAGCCAGAGACGAAAGAATGTCGGCATATGCAAAGGAAGTCATCCGACTGGCGGCCCTATTCCAGAACTGCAGATTACTCCAAGTAAGCCGAGATGACAACACCCACGCCGACGCGTTAGCCAACCTGGCCAGCTCAATTCAAACTGGAAAAACAAGGACAATTATGATCGACTACATGTCGGCCCCGAGCATAGATAAACAGAACATCGAACAAGAAGCAATGTGCGTGGGCTTTGGACCAAGTTGGATGGATGCAATCATTGCATTCCTAAAAGAGGGGAAGCTGCCAGCAGACCATAAAGAAGCACATAAAATTAGGCTGAAATCGGCCAGATTCAGTCTAACAGCGGAAGGCCATCTCTACAGGAGGTCCTTCACTGGACCACTTTTAAGGTGCGTACACCCTTTACAGGTTGAAGATTTTCTTTATGAGATTCATGAAGGAATTTGTGGAAGCCATACTGGGGGCAGATCGTTAGCCCATAGGGTCATTACCCAAGGGTATTGGTGGCCCTACATGCAAAAGGATGCCGAAGCCTATGTAAAGAAGTGTACGCAATGTCAAAAGTTTGCACCTCTGATACATCAGCCAGCTGCCGACCTAAACCCAGTATCCAGCCCTTGGCCGTTTGCCCAATGGGGCATGGATCTGGTTGGACAACTTCCCCAGGCAACTGGGCAGAGAAAATACTTGTTGGTAGCAACAGACTACTTCACAAAATGGATAGAGGCAGAACCTCTTGCCAAAATCCGAGATGTGGATGTCAAGAATTTTATTTGGAAAAACATAATCACCAGATTTGGGATTCCAAGAGCTATAGTTGCCGACAACGGAACACAATTCGACAGCAAACTCATCAAAAACTATTGCGCAAAATTCAAGATCAAGAATTATTTCTCAACACCAAGCTTTCCTCAAAGCAATGGGCAAGTAGAGGCGTCCAACAAAGTAATCCTGGATGGAATAAAGAAGAGGCTCCAGGCAGCAAAAGGAAAGTGGGTGGACGAGCTACCCAACGTACTTTGGGCATATCGGACTACGCCGAGAAGATCAACAGGAGAATCCCCCTTTGCCATGGCCTATGGCACAGAAGCAGTCATCCCATTAGAGATCGGCATCCCAGGGATCAGAACCCAGGGAGTAGAGAATGGCACCAATGACATACTTCTAGCCCGAGACCTGGATTTACTAGAAGAACGAAGAGAGAAGGCTGCAATTCAGCTTGCAGTATACCAGCAACAGCTTGCCAGAGCTTACAACAAGAAAGTTAATCCAAGGGATTTTCAAGTCGGCGACTTAGTCCTAAGAAAAGTCGTCGGGAACAAGAAGGATCCCAGGGAGGGCAAGCTTGGCCCAAACTGGGAAGGACCCTACAGAGTTACTTCAGTATTAGGCAATGGAGCATATCGGCTTGAAGACAACGAGGGCAAAGCATTGCCCAGACCTTGGAATACTTGTAATTTGAAATTTTTCTATCATTAGAAAAACATCATTGTTTGGCCGATGTTATCAATAAAATCTTTTCAGAATCCTTTCAACATGATCGATTGATAAAGTTATGCATGGATGTTTTTGAAGGCATATCAAACTCAAAGTTAAGCCGATATTATTCCTTAATCCACTTGTTGAAATTTGTAGCAATTTACAAGTTGGAATTACGCTGATTCCTTATCTTCACTTGTTGAAATTTGTAGCAATTTACAAGTTGAAGATAAGCCGATGTTATTCCTTGATCCACTTGTTGAAATTTGTAGCAATTTACAAGTCGGAATCAAGCTGATTCCTTATCTTCACTTGTTGAAATTTGTAGCAATTTACAAGTTGAAGATAAGCCGATGTTATTCCTTGATCCACTTGTTGAAATTTGTAGCAATTTACAAGTTGGAATCAGGCTGATTCCTTATCTTCACTTGTTGAAATTTGTAGCAATTTACAAGTTGAAGATAAGCCGATGTTATTCCTTGATCCACTTGTTGAAATTTGTAGCAATTTACAAGTTGGAATCAAGCTGATTCCTTATCTTCACTTGTTGAAATTTGTAGCAATTTACAAGTCGAAGATAAGCCGATGTTATTCCTTAATTCACTTGTTGAAATTTGTAGCAATTTACAAGTTGGAATTAAGCTGATTCCTTATCTTCACTTGTTGAAATTTGTAGCAATTTACAAGTCGAAGATAGGCCGAGGTTATTGCTTAAGTTTTCATAGCAATATGTGGGTTGTTTAAACCCTAGAGAAGATGCTTAACACTTGTTGAAATTTGTAGCAATTTACAAGTTTATGTTAAGCCGACGTATGATCACCCACTAAGGTATACAGAAAATTAACGGGTTGAAGCAAAGGTTAAGTATATTGTTTAGACGCTTGTTGAAATTTGTAGCAATTTACAAGTAGATTAGAACGAAATCATTATTTAAATACTTGTTGAAAACTTGAAAAAAAAAGATGGCAAAAGTATACATTGAGTAGTATATGTTTTGTGCTTATCAAAATTTATACAAGGTTTGCAGGTCAGTATCTTGCCGAAGTAAAAGCTTTGCAGTTATACCCGAGGTATGTAACCCCGAGAAGATTGCACAAAGAAAGCAGAAAGCAAGCAAAAATTTCTAAGTATAGAACTACGCAGAAGCAAACAACAGAACATCATAAGATTGACATATCCATAGCAAGAACAGTTGCAAATACATACTGAAAAAGGCACATCGGCCATAAGAAGGAATATACATTGTCCGGGAATTGAAAGAAAAAACAAAGTTCAAAATCCAGAAAAGAAAGAAGGGAAAATCAAGACTCTTGAAACTCAGCAGCAGCAGGAACTGGAACCTCGGATGATTCAGCTGGAATCTCCTCGACCACCTTCTCCGCTTGTATTTCGGCATCTATCTCTGCCAAAGTTGTGTCAAGACTTCTTTCAGTCAGAAGGAGGTCAGATGATAGACACCCTGGAACAGACTCCTTGGACACTTCCTCAGCATCATCAACCCCCTCATCTTGAGTTAAGTCCATAACCAGTTCAGCGGGAGGAGGGGACTTGACTTCGGCAGCATTCTTGGGTTTTCTCACCAAGGCCTCACCATCATCATTTTCTTCATCTTCCTCCTCGGCCTCGGACTCTGACTCACCAGCAGGAGGAGGTGGAGGAAATGGTAACGGAATAGCATCGGCCTGACGCAATGGCGAGTCAGCAGGAAGGTCAAGCTTCTTTATCAAGGACATCCAACCAAGGGAAAATCCCCTGTTGCATGCCTGCCTAACTTGAAGCTTGTAGTCTTCTGCAACGTCGGCCATACCTTGAGCATAGGCCTTTTCATCGGCCTCTTTGATTTCGGCCTCCTTGGTGGCCAGCGCTTGTTGAAGTTCTTTTTGCGCTTGGACCTTCTGAGCCTCGGCCTCCCTTTTCTCGGCTTCAGCTACTTTTTTAACGGCTTCAGCAGCTTCGGCCTTTTCAAGAGCTAAGGTTTGGTTCTTCGTTGCAGCCTCGGCTTGATCCTCTAGTTTTTTCATTTTTACTTCAAGGGCCCTTAATTCTCTCTTCATTGAAGTTGCTTCCCTCTTCATATCAACCAATCTTTGACGATTCTCAAAGGATTGCATTGAAAATGAATGGGCATGTTGGATAGCCTGAATGAAAACAGAAGTATCAGAAAATTTTCTCAGAAAGAAAAAGAAGGAAGAAACATAAATACAAACAGAAATACTTACTTGAGCAGAGTGTTGGAGCATAAGAGCATAATTTTCATACTCACTAAAACTGGCATTTCGCTCCAAGTCATTCGGTAGGAGGAGAGCAGTGCTAAGAGCGACAGCAACATTAATGTCGTCAGCACTCTCGCTAGCCATAATGGGCCTGTCCTCCAGAGATAGATCAGGGGCCCATGGGACGTCGGGCTTCTTTGAAGCCGAGGTCGTCGCAGACGATGACCTTGGCCGCTTTGTTTGTGTAGACCCTGAGGGTTGACCCTCAGCAGATCTCTTGGTGGAGACAGAGGCTGATTTCTTGCTTTCTGCCAGCTTTGAAATAGGCACAGTATCTTCAGCTTCGGCATCTGTAGCCTTGGCCTTAGGCTGAGCCCTTTTTACTCTCTTTTGTTTGGGTGGGAGCATTGTTTGCGCTGGTGCGGCTTCGGCGTCAGTTGGAATGTCGGCAAGAAGATCTTGGACGACAGGCTTTGAACGAACCATTTCGGCTGTTTTTACAAGCTTTCTTCGGCGTCTACGTTCTGGAATTGGTATTAAGTAGGGGGCCGAAGTTGATGGAAGGTCGGCTGGGGCGGATGTGGATTCTTGATCTGTTCGGGATGTAGAAGCAGTTAAGGTTGTGGCCGTAGGTGGAGAAAGGCTCTTTTTCCTTTTTCTTGGGACGTCGGGTAAGGTGGATTTGTATGTAGGGATGAAGTTTAGTAATACTGGGGCTTTTCGTTTATGGATTGGGAGGCCAAGATGTGTTTTCAGATCTGTTCCTGGGAAGAAGGATTGGCGAAAATTTTTCGGTGGCTGATGAAGATCTGCAAAGAAACAGACGTCAGAAATAAAGTATTAAAATCTTAAGTAAAAACAACTAAGTGTTGACTCAGGGCTCTTACTCTTGCCCTCTGTAAGTGTTCGAGGAAGAGGGTAGAGGTGGACATCTTCATCTGGGCCAAATTCCCAATTTCCAGAGGCAATAAGAAAGTCATCTCCAGCCCCCTTGTTGGAGTCTGGAAGGTCGGCTATAATCTTGTACTGAGTGGATCTCGGCTTAAGGTAATAGACAAAACCCCTATCCTTCAGATCGAGAGGACACATGGTATAACAATATTGAAGGTCGGCCAGGGTGATTCTAAGGTTTTCTTGCCTAGCTAAGGCAATAATACCGTTAATTACCCTATAGGAGTTGATAGTAAGTTGCATAGGGTTCAGCTTATAGAAATGGAGAACTTGACGAAAGAGGGGATCGAGTGGAAGCCGAAGTCCACATTCGGTAAAAGCAACTATTGGAAAGGGCATTGTATGATCTGTGGGTGCGATGGTATCATTATCCCCAGCCAATTTAAGATGAATAGAGAATTCTTGTCTAAAGTATTCAAGTTTTGTTGGGGTATTCACCCTATGCCTCCACATACCCATTATGTTGGCTTAAACTAAGAGGAATCTGTCTTAAAAGATGGGCGTTTTTCAAGTTTCCCTAAAGATTAAGGGTTCTACAGACAAATCCCAAATCTATGAACTATGAAGATAAAGATCGAGGGCACAGATCTGGGACAGATACAAAAAAGAAGAAAACAAAGACGAAGTTTCAGATTCAAGAACAGAGGTATAGTTCTCAGAAGCAATAGAGATACAGAAACAAATCAAGAAACAGCAGCAAAGAGAATGATGGAAAAGCATAGAAGCTCAAAGTATAGCCACAAATTCAAGAGACAAATAAATCCCAGACCTCGAACAAAATCAGTAATGACAGTAGACAGACAAAAGCACATAAAGAGAATTGAAGAATTAAAAGAAAGGGTCTTACTAGAATAAATGAAGCCAAGACAGTGCTCACCAAACCCAGAAACCAGTTGCAACAACAAAGAGGGCTTTTGCAAGAATGAAGGATCAAAAGCAGTTCCAGAAGAAAGTTTGAAGCAATGGCGGATTCGAAGAAGAAAAAGCTTTCAGAAAGAGAGAGAACGAGAAGACAGAATGAAAAAAGTGAAGGAAAAGAAGAGGCAAAAAAGAGTTTTGTCAAAAATTTGAAACGGCGGCAAAAATAGGGCAATTATTGCGCCTAGAGCAACGCACGCGTCAGACGGCGCAGACGAACGAACAGACAGCTTCAGGCGCGTCACTGACACGCTCCAATAAAGACGAAACACGTAAAAGAAATAGTTAGATATGCATGACAGCTCATGCGCGTAGGGGAGTACGACCGAAGCCTCGTTCTCCGAAGAGAACACGTCGGCTGAAAGAGGATAATCTTGGCAAAACAGTTTTTTTTGAACCATTGCTCAGAAAAGAAGTGACAAAATTTCGAACAGTGTAGGTTCCATCACCTCAGAATGCCGAGGTAATGGAACCTAGGGGGCAGTTGTGGGGACATATTTTCTGAATACCAACACGTGGCATGGTGACGCCGACGTGTCAGCCGAGGTGCCACGTGCCCTGGTAGTTAAGCCGAGGTAATCTCGGATAAGCCGAGGTCATCTCCGAAGATGTCGGAATCCGAAGATAAGGGACAAGAATCCTGAAGCAAAGAGGGGACTTAATTAAGATAAGGATAAACCTCTTAGGGAGTTTATCTCTATCTCCTAAAGAGTCCAGAGTAAGTACTAAGATTGGGGTACACAGAAGTCATATTTCTAGTTGGACTTGGATTAAGTATATTATAAAAGAGAGGCACCCCCGTGGGTCTAAGGTATGTAATTCATACTTTGAGTATTCAGTTTAATACTTGATTATCCTTGAGAAACATACTGACTTGATCGTCGGAGTACCCCCGGGTGGAAGAACCACCGCCGGAGCTTTTCCTTTCTGTTACAGGTTGTTGGAGCCATCTATTCTGCCGGTGCTTTGCTGCTGATCACTAAACGGGCAGTGTGGTCAGATTTTTACCCACACATTTCACGACTTACCACCATTCTAGATACATCGTAATTTATTGAGATAAAAGTTGAGAGGTTCAATCAGATAATCTCGTATGACATTGTTATTTTTTTTTTTCATATCTAGATTTTTTCTTTTGTTGCCAACATCTCAAAAGTAAAATGTGTTGGATTTTGTTCCTGGTTTAAATCATTCTTTATATTTTTGAGCTCTCATGCATTGTGAGTTGAGCCTTTAGAATCTCAATTAGCAAAAAGTTTGAATAAATGAATTTACCCTGTATGAAAATGCACGTTCACGTCCTACATTAATATTCATATACATTTGATACCTTAGCTTGCTTAAATTAACATTTCAAACACTACTTTTCCATATAATGTGGGTGAAGAATAGTTCAACTATCTTAGTCTGTCCTAACTTTACATTTTGGCACGAAACACTTGATGATTGTTGAACCTTATGCAGATGTCATTTGTTGGTTTACAATTGAAATTCTTGAATTAATGCGACTGTGACATTATGAATTTACAAAGCTTTTTCTTTCCTTTCTTTCCTTTCTTTCCTTTCTTTCCCTCCCTTCTACCCATCCACATTTTCCTTTGTTTATTTTATTTTCTTTTATTGATGTTGCCAGAAATTTCTATGTGGGGGAAGATTGATCTTTGGTCCCGATGTAGCATCTTTGTTTTTGTCCACATTCCTAATTGCAGGCCCTGCAATAGCTTTTTGTATAAAAATCTACTGCAATATCACTGAAAGCAAAGGCAAAGATTGGTATGTCATGCTGGTTGTGGGATCTATCCTCACTATTTTGGTAAGTAATATAATTTCACTCTGGTTTCTAGCAATTTTAACTATTCCCTACCCCCTAAAAGAAAAATAATAAGGGCAAAACAAAAAATGGTATGCTATGTTGAAGAGTAAAATCTGTTTTCCAGATGGAAGTAAGTTCCATACTTTGAGACCACTCTATCATGGTTCTCTTTGGTCTGACCCAATTTGAAAGTTGTCAGAAGTTGTAAAATTGTTAAAAGTCAAGAGGCATGAATATTGACATTATGTATTACTATGTAGAAAACAACATGTAATGGAATAAATACGAAAGAGATGAGTGGAATGGTGGATGCCACTTAACTGTAACTGGACTGGAAATGAAATGCTCACATTTTGTCCTAAAACAGCATTTGCAAATAATATATCTAACCAAATAATAGAATCCAGGAAAACATAAATTCGCTTTAGATATTGACCATAGGTGTTCATGAACATTAGATTTAGAGACCAACCTAGATACTCTGATTGGCCAACAAATTGGCTGTCTGTTAGTATACGTGTATCATAGATTGGCAGTCAGAATTCACTGACCTCATGTTTGTATGGTCATTTACATTACAATATTCGTGAAAGTACCTCCATGTGTGTTGACACATTGCGAATTAGTCACCTTTGAAGTTTGTTGTGGTATTGACATTTGTCTAGTTATATAATTTTTAGCTTCTCAACTTATTTTCAGTTCTAATTGAAATCCTTCTCTTAATCTCAGCACAAGCCTCAGCAACCAATTGAAGGCCGTCTTCCTGATGCTATAAAGGGTTAGTGTTGTTAACTATGTCCTAGTCACACTATATATTTATTTCTTAAGGAAAAAAACAAATGAATTTAATTATAAACACCAAATTGTAAAACCGACTTAATTTCTATTCCCTTGATCATAAAACCCACAGAGTTTTCAGAATAGGCCATCTACTAAATGTAATCTAACATTGATTTCTGGAAAATTAGGCAGATTATCGGTTTGGACTAAAGTCAATGGAGCAATCCAACATTTCAATATATATGTTGTGTTCGTGGTCCAAGACAAGACGTGAGCATGTTCCAATTTCGTTTTACAAAATGGGAACAACGTTACAACCACTTGGTGGGCAATAATCAAACACTTGGAGAGCATGTTCCAATTGTTTCTGATGAATTTCTCACTTGAACATAGAATCAAACACTTGGTGGGCAGAAATTTTAACAAATGTTAAAAAAGAAGAACTTCATCCCAAAACACAAATTCATGAACAGTTGATTTCAACAAGAAGAAATTAAATTCAATATAGGCACCAACCAAGCTCATAAACAGATATCTAAAAAACAATTTTCAATGAAGTAAACATATGACAATGGAAGAAAGAATTGGATTTCACAGCAACTGAAAAATGGAAATTGAAGAATGTCATTCCTCTTCTGTGTCAAGGAGGGTGAATTGGCCATTTCAACTGGGTTAGACACACTGGTGTTGGACATAAATTTTCCTGCTTTTATAAATAGTTATAGATAATGCACAACAAAAATTCTAAACACGCATAAGCTAGGTCTCGTTTGGTAGCAATGTCAATTTCAAGTTTTCTGTTTGCAAAAAAACACGTAACAAAACTTGTTTCAAATGTGTAATTCGCCCAAAACAAAATAACATAACAAACAAGTTTCATTTTGTGCAGTGGAAGATTGACCTTTGGTCGTGATGGGGCATCACTGTTTTTATCTACATTCCTAATAAGGGTGCCAGCAATGACATTATGCATAAAAATACTTGTTTGCTATATCGTCCACCACGTGCTTCTCATTGCTCCATTTGCAACAACTGTGTAGAGAGGTTTGATCATCATTGAATGAGTTCATGCCATATTTTCTTGTCATATCCACTGAATCCCTAAATTTTTTCTTTGTGTAATGAATAAGCAGGTTAAGTATGCAACATTAACTTGTTTGATGAAATGCCTCAGCCTCCGTTTGGGAAGTGGATTGGCTTTTTCACTTTTTAGCTTTTTTGGATATTTTAGGCCTAGTTTGGGAAGACTAAATAAGTGCACTTTTTGACTTTTTTTGTATTATGTGTAGAAAAAGTAGAGAGGAGATGTTGATTGATGTGACCCAAAAAAGATAAAAAGATGAAATAAGTGCACTTTTTTTGGAGTAGCCAAACTAGGTGGGTTAAAAAGTTTGGTTTGGGAAGGACTTTTTGGCTTTTTGACTTTTTTGACTTTTTTTGTGAGAGAAAAATATAATGATTATGGGTTGGATGCAATATTTTGTTTTTTGTGGTTAAAATAACTTATTTTGTCTTTTGTGACTAAAATAACCAAAAAAATCCCGTTTAGCCCTTGTCAAACGGAGCCTCAATAAAACTGTGTGTTTATTCAAAATTTGATTCTAAGCCCAATCAATTCTTAGTCAACCCTAAACCTTTTCCTACCAAGACCTAACTTGAATAGTGCCTGATTGTTTTCCCTGAGCCCACTGTGGCTATTTCAATTTCCATTGGAATGTTACTTCAGTTTTCATTAGACGCTAAATGGCACCTTAATGCTGTGTTTGGTTGAGGGATTTGGGGAGGGATTTGAAAAGGGAAAGGAAAAATGTGTGTGAAACTATGTGAAATATAGGCATGATTTATTCACATTTCACCTACCTTTTCCATTTCCCTTTCTAAATCCCTTCCCAAATCCCCCAACCAAACACAGCATAAAGTGCCTATTTTGGCAACACTCTTAAAAGTTAACTTTTTAATTTTTTGATTTTTTTGGTCATGTCACTCTATTTTTTTCATATTTTTTTTTAAAAAAAAAGTCAAAAAAATAAGTTTTTATTCCCACCAACGTTTTGAAAAGCGATTGCAGTCGCTGTAACGGTGGCGGTGACGCGGTTGCGGGGTGTAAAGGCCGTAACGTAATGGTTGCGGTAACCGGAATCATGAATTTTTTAATTTTTCACACAATTTGAAAAAAAAAAAACCTATTGATACGCATATTTTTTTCCCATAATCATATTTATTGGGTTTTAAAATACATATTGATCAATTTTTGTAAATTTTTTAATATGATCTAATATATTTCATATTTTTAAATCACTATAAAGTGAGTTTTTTACATTTTATTTTAATAATTAATGACTTTATATGTCATAAATCCATATTACGCTTGTGGCAAAAAAAAAATTATTTGACTTAGATTTATAAAATTATTTTTTGAATTATTATACTTATGGAAGCATATGCAAATTTTAACTTGAATAGTTTTAAAAAATAAATTATAAAGATTTTTTTTTTTTTTTTTTTTTGGATCACTTGAATATTCATTCTTTTTTTGGATAACCTATAAATAAAAATAAAATAAACTAATAAAAAAAATTGACATGTATAAAATATGTATTAATATATAATTATAGGTGTTATGTTTTCTAGATATTTTACAAAAAAATCAATCATTTACTATTATATATAAGATAAATAATGACAAAAGTATAAAAATAAATAAGAGCCTAAACAAATATATATATATATATATATTTTTTAATCAAGCCAAATAGATTCAAACAATATATAGATAGACACGTAGAAACAAAATGGTTGAGTGTTAACAGATGAATAAAATAGCATAGGTTTTACAACTTTAACAAATCAATAACATGTTCTTCATCTTCCCTCTTCTTTCTCTCTATTTCTTATTCCTCCATCTTCCCCCTTCTCTCTATGTCCTTCTTCCCCCATTTTCAATTCTTTTTTTTTTGTTTTTTTCGACATAAGCAATTCGGAACCATTACGTAACGATGCATAACAGGCCGTTACGACCGCTATGGCAGCGACTACGACCAACACACCTGTGAATCTCAATCACACCGCAAAAGCGGTCGTGACGGGTGGTGGTAACCACCACAACCGTTACGTAACGACGTTGCGTAACGGTTGCAGCCGCTTTTTAAAACCTTGATTCTCATGCACCATGTCTATTCTACTAGTTAATGTTTGTACGAGAGGTTGAGCTATAGTTTATTGCATTGAATATTTATGAGCTACTAGTGGATATGTGCGTATGTTTGCCAATCTTAGTGTTTATGAGCCATCAATTTAAGAGTATTTCTTAATCTCAAATACCTCAAATACTGTAAACCATTCATTTTTATAACAAATTGTTTGCATAAGTATAGAATGACCATGTAGGTTTTTCTTTGTACATTCAAATCTATTGGACCCAAAAAACTGGCTCAATCCGACATATTCCTTCTTTGATAACTCAAAATTCAAACTACCCTTAAAAGATTATTTAGTACATTTGAAATGGTGGGATCACTTTTTTTCATTTTTATCTGATTTGCACAAACCAGGTGATTCTCTTACCTTAAAATGTTATCTATATAGTTTAGAATTAAGTGTGAGAAACACAATATCATGTGGAATTATCTTCTTCTGCTTCTTTATTTATTTATTTGATTTTGTTGTTGTTGATGATGAGGCATGTGCATATTATTCGCAAATATTTTGCTCTTATACGCACATATTTATAGTCACCTATTCAAACTATATGCATTTCAGCATTTGGACAAAGAGAAAGATGGGAGAAGAGAGATAGATTTGTTCTCTCTAAGTCCCAAAACTCCCAATCATATCATTTTAAGGAAAATTATTTGCAACCCCAAGTTTGGATAAAGCATTTCCCTTTAACTTGGTTCAAGACTACATTGAGTGGCCAACTTGCTTAGTATATGATGAAGAATGGAATCTCTTTCATTCATTCATGAAATATTTCTTGTCCAACTGTGGCTTTTGAAAAGGGGTGTAAATCCACGTATAAGTTATTCCCTGATGAATTCTATATATCTAGCTTGGTTTGCTTAGTTGTATAATGTTGAACAAGCTACGGGATACTGATGGCTGCCTTATGGTCGCAATTCAAACTGACTGGAATCACATATCTACACCTTGATCCTTAACAATATCTTTGACCTTGTAGGTAGGAACGAAGATAGAAGTTTTTCTTAGAGGGGAGCGTGTTAAGTGTAGAAAAAAAATCTTGCATGGAATGAACATGATGAAGAGCATGGAAAGAGAAAAAGGGAAAACTAACCTACCTTGGTTTGAGGGTTTCAAACTAATCTTCGGTCAAAATTAGTTGGTGTTAAATAAACCAGAAGATGGGTGGTTGGGTGGCGGGTCAGTGGCAAACCCAACACAACCCATGAACAGCCCAAATATCACTTTGTAGGTTTACCAGGTCTGCTAATCCAAAGCAATGTGAATGAGTTGAATTCATGGTTAAGGAGTAGAATCAATTATCATCTTTATCCATGCCCATTTTCTAGATCTTAAAGAAAGACCAATTAATTAATTAGAGAAAAAAAAACATAAAATCAATTAATAAATCTGGGCACATTGATTTTTCTGTGCACTTTTCTATGATTTTATTCCTATTAGCAAAAATTATGTTAGGTCTTGATCGACAGAGACTTAACAACAATTTTAACCAAACAACCAAATAGAAAATCAGACAACTATGTAAAGGTTCTAATGCCTTGAAAGTACAACGACTTCTTTGGAACAATTAACAATCGAAAGAATGAAGTATTCAAATAAACAAAGACAACTCCAGATGAAATTATTTAAGTTTACAAGAATTACAAGTCACAAATTACAAAGAAAATTACTCCTAAATTTAGATAAAGCTACTCTTAAGATAGAGACTAAGTTATTGTTAGATTGTTGATGTCTATTCCCCTTTGGCACCTTCTACTTTTATACCTCCTCATTTTTCTCTGGCCCATGATTACATGATTTCCCTAAATCCTGCAACTGCTACTGCACAACTACTGCAACTGCTCTCTCACTTTCTAACCCTCAAACTTTGCCAATTCTTCATTTCTATCTGTTGAACCACCTCTCCTTCATGTTGCCACGTGTCCTTCAGTCCTTTGGACCTTCCATCGACAGAGAAAAACTTCCATTCTGCACATGACTCTTCTTGCAAGTTGCCCACAAAGCCCATGACCTAGCCTGATAACTGCTCCATCATCTGGACCTAGAGTAATAACTGCTCCATCATCTCAACCATCCAATGCATGTAATCAACCTCTCTAATGTCACAACCAAACCCCAGGGGCTTAAGATTGGAATCATAACTCACTATTTTATTCTAATAGTGGCAAAATAAATAGCGTAGGTGGAGGCAAAAGGAAATAAAAATAATTAAATAGAAAATTTACTTCATTTTACTATTTTAATAAAAGAAAATACATCCATAGGGCTTTTATTATTTTATTATTCAGTGACCGGCCTTAGTAAAAAAACAAAAGGAAGCAAAAAAAATAAAATAAATTAAAAAAAAAGGAAAAACAAAATAGTGGTTCAACATCAAATTCTCGTGCGGGTTCCACTACATGAGGTTATGGGTCTCCCTTGCATCTCGTCACCTGAAAGGGTAATAGCTATAAACACACAGTAGAGTGAGAAATATTATGCCAAGAGTATAGGGAATACAAAATAATCATAAATAGTTAGTTAAGCTAAAACATTTATATAATTTAATTTGAAATAACAATTTATTCAAAGTGGCAGAAACTGAAATACAGAAATCATGTAAATAAATAACCATAACCATGGTACAGAACAGAACAGAACAGAGGTCACAGGAGTGACAATCAGAACAGAGGTCAATGGATCCATGACAAACAGAGGACCACAAAATGACCAAACAAAGGCCAATGGTTATTTAAGTCCCCCAAGGCATGGGACTCCCGTGGTGATACTTACAAAACATAATTGTTTATAAGGTCATTGTCAAATATATACTAAAATTTAAACAAACATATCCATGAGTTTCATTTTAAACAAATAGAGTTCAAAAATTAGTCAACGTAATTAAAATATCAATATAATTTATAAAACATAACTTGTATAAAATAAATTATGATAAGTCAAAACATACGTAAAATATATTATGGTGACTCAAGGTATAATATAACTCACCTTAATATTAACCATTAGCGTTTATTTTTCACTATCACAAACCTTCTTACTTCTTACTTTCCTATCTCCACTACCCTTGCGTTTTTTTTCACTTTTTTTTTTTGTTTTTTGTTTTTTTTTTTCTCTTTCTTTTGCACTGATCTTGATCTCCTCCCATTTATAGGAAGGCAAGCCTTGTCATTACTCACCACATGCCCACAGCAATCTTCCTCAGATTTGGATTGAAATCTCTTAGATCTATTCTTATTTCATTAACTTCTGATAATTATATTTTGGCCCTAATTCTTTAAAATAATTATATTCCCCTTTGTTTGATAAAAACACAAACCAATCCCTAATTAAATGACACTTTATTGCATATCGATAGAAAATTAATTATTTTATTTTACTATCACTACCACTAGTGTTAATATTATTACCATTATTATTATCATGATTCGTTGTGGTATTAATTAAATATTTAAGATGTCACATTTCTCCCATCCTAAATAGAAGTTTGTTCCCAAACTTGACGTATCTTAATTTTCGAAGAGGTGTGGGTATTTGGCTCGCATTTGACTTTCTGTTTCCCACGTAGCTTTTTTGATACGATGATTTTTCCATAAGACCTTTACCAATGGTATTGTTTTGTTTCAAAGAACTTGATCACGACGATCGAGAATCTGCACTGGTTGCTCTTCATAAGAGAGATCCTCTTGGACTTCCAAGTTCTCATAGTCGATGACATGTTCTGGATTTCGAAGGTACCGTCGGAGCATCGAAACGTGAAACACGTTGTGAACGTTGGACATTTCAGGCGGTAGTGCAAGGTGATATGCTACAGGACCAATCCTTTCAAGTATCTCGAATGGCCCGATGTAACATGGGTTTAACTTTCCTCACTTTCCAAATCGGGTCACTCCTCTTGTTGGTGAGATCTTAAGGAACACATGACCTCCTATTTGAAATTCCAAGTCTCGCCTCAGTGTATCTGCATAGCTTATCTGGCGACTCTGAGCAGTGCGAATTCGCTGTTGGATGAGTTAAATTTTCTCACTTGTGACTTGCACGATCTTGGGGCCTAACAGTTTCCTATCCCCGACTTTTGTCCAGCATAGAGGTGATCGACATCTCCTTCCATACAGAGCTTCGTACGATGCCATTCCAATATTTGCCTAATAGCTGTTGTTATAAGCGAATTCCACTAAAGGTAAGTGCTCATCCCAGTTACCTTTGAGGTCTAACACGCATATACGTAACACGTCTTCCAACGTCTGGATTGTTCTTTTGGATTACCCATCAGGTTGTAGGTGATAAGCAGTGCTAAACTTCAGTGTAGTCCCCACAGCCTCCTGCAATTTGTTCCAGAAGTGAGACACGAAGCAGGGGTCTTGGTCAAACACGATTGAAACTGGGGTGCTGCGTAAACGAATAATTTCCTTGATGTATAAGGTGGCAAACTTATTAAGGGAGTACATGATTTTGATTGGTAGAAAATGCACCGACTTCGTCAATCGGTCTACTATAACCCATATTGCATCATTCTTTGAAAATGACTGTGGTAGCCCGACCACGAAGTCCATAATGATGTGTTCCCATTTCTATTTAGGAATAAGAAGTGGTTGCAACAGTCCTGCAGGTCTCTAATGTTCTATTTTAACACGCTGACAATACAGCTATTTGGAGACATGGCTTGCTATGTCTTTTTTCATTCCTGTCCACCAGTAATGTTCCTTCAGATCCTGGTACATCTTTGTGTTGCTAGGGTGGACTGGAAATCTTGACCTATGAGCTTCCACCAATATCTTCTTCTTGAGTTTCGGAATGTCGGGTATGCAAATTCGATTATGAAAGTTTAGTATCCCATTGCTTATAGTGAAATCAGGATCAAGCGTACTCCTTTGTTCCTCGTACTTTTTCTTCAAAAATTTATCTTCACACTGGCGTGCTCTAATTTCTTTAATCAAGGTGGGTTCCACAGTTATGTTGGCGAGCAGTCCGTTGATCTTGCGGGAAACGAGAGTACATGCCAAACCTCTGGTTGTCTTTCTGCTCAGTGCGTCTGCCACTACATTAGCTTTGCCTGGATGGTGATGGATTTTTACATCATAGTCTTTCATAAATTCTAACCACTTATTCAGTTTCTTCTGTGTGAATAGATATTTAAGACTCTTGTGATTAGTGTAAATCTCGCTGGTTGCACCGTAGAGATAATGACGCCAGATTTTGAGAGCAAAGATCACCGCAGCCAATTCCAGATCATGTGTTAGGTAGTTCTTCTCATGAGTCTTTAGTTGGCGTGAGGCATATGCAATGACTTTTCTTTTTTACATAAGAACGCAACCCAAACCATTGTATGAGGCATTACTATAAATTACGAACCCATCGACTCCTATAGGGAGTGCTAGTATAGGAGCTGATATAAATCGACTTTTTAATTCTTGGAAGCAACGCTCTTGTTTGTCAGTCCATTCAAAGGGTGTGTTCTTCTGAGTTAACTGGGTCAAATGTGATGCTATCTTTGAGAAATCTTGCACGAAGCATCGGTAATAACCAGCTAGACCCAACAATCTTTGAATTTCTGACACATTAGTAGGTCGTGGCCAGTCCATGATTGCTGCAACTTTTTGGGAGTCAATCGAGATGCCATCTTTGTTAATGACATGATTGAGAAAGTGTACACTAGTGATCCAAAATTCACATTTCTTCAACTTGGCATAAAGTTTGTGATCACATAGTGTTTGCAGAACCGTTCGCAAGTGCTGCTCATGGTTTTTCGGTGACTTAAAGTATATGAGGATGTCGTCAATGAAGATGATGACGAACTCATCAAGATAGAGTTTGAACACTTGGTTCATGAGGTCCATGAAGGCTGTTGGAGCATTTGTGACGCTAAAAGGCATGACAAGAAACTCGTACTGCTCGTAACGGGTTCTGAAGAAAGTCTTTTCGATGCTTTCTGTTTTGACTTTTAGTTGGTGATAGTCAGATCGTAATTCGATTTTTGAGAATACTTGGGTGCTTTGAAGTTGATCGAACAAGTCATCGATTCATGCCAGAGGGTACTGATTCTTGATCGTGACCCTGTTCAGCTCCCGGTAATCGATGCATAATCTCATCGTGCCATCTTTTTTCTTTACGAACAATACTGGAGCTCCCCAGGATGAGGTACTAAGTCGAATGAAACCTTTGTCCAGGAGTTCCTGGAGTTGAGTCTTTAGCTCTTCCAATTCTGTCATCGACATGCGATAAGGAGCTTTTGATATTTGTTGTGTGCTAAGTTGGGTTTCAATAGTGAATTTGATTTCCCGATCAACTGGGATACCGGGTAGATCTTCAAGAAAAACATTAGGAAATTCTTATACTACGGGGATCGCATCAACGATGGGGGCCTCTTTTTGTGTATCGATCACATAATAAATATAACTACCACAACCCTTTCTTAGAAGTTGTTGGGCTGTCATGGAGGATATAATACAGGGAGGGTTAGAAACTCCAGTCCCATCAAAGACAAGCTCGGGTTGGTTTGGTAACCTGAGGGAGACCTTTTTGGCTTTACAATCAATAGAGGCATGGTTGGCAGCCAGCTAATTCATACCTAAGATCACATCAAAGTTCCCAATGCGGAGGGGAATCAAGTCTACATATAAGGTTTTGCCTTTTAAGGATATAGTACATGATCTGTACACCTCTGTACTACAAGCAGAATTACCAGAAAGAAAAGACATAGACAATATATATCCTAAGGGTTCGGGTGTTAATGCCAACATAGCAGCAAAGTGTGGTGCAACAAAAGAATGAGTTGACCCAGAGTTAATGAGGACATAAGCTAAATGACCATAGATAGAAAATGTACCCGACACAATGTTTTCGATAACTTCTGGTTTTCCAAGTACCAAGGCAAAAACCCTTTCTTGCCGTTTTTGGTCTTTCCTTTCTCCTCCAAGTCCTGCATGTTTTCTGATTGGGCCAGAGGGGTAGGCTATAGGATTGGTCAGCTTTGGACAATCCCTCAGCAAGTGGCCAACTTGACCGCATTTAAAGCATGCTCTCGTGTCTCGATGACATTGTCCCCAATGAGCTTTCCCACCATTAGGGTAAATTGAAATAGTGCCACCTCGGGGGTTAGTAGGACCTTGATTTTCTAAACTGGTTGTGCCCGTGTTCATCTTTTTGGAAGGCGCAACACCAGATCTTCTATTGTCTCTTTCCCAGAATCGCTTCTTTTGGCTTAGTTCCCCGAAACGCGAGGCTTTAATCCTTTTTTTGCAATGTACGCCCGGTCTACCACTTCTGCATAGGTTGGCAATTTCAAGACCTCGAGCCTATCTTTAATTTCAGCATCCAATCCTGCTACGAATTTCTTACTTTTCGAGTTTCGGTGGGGATGACGTATGTCGCAAACCGAGCGAGTTGTGTGAACTTGCTCTTGTATTCAGCCACCGTCATGGTTCCTTGCTTTAGATGTATGATTCCTAATACCTTATGTTCCCACAATGAATCTGGGAAGTATTTTTCGTAAAATACTTCGAAGAATCTTGCCCAAGTCACAATTTCTTCTTTCTCTAGAGTGAGAAGCCACCATTCTTGTGCATTATCTTTGAAAATAAAAGTGGCGAAAGTAACCTTTTATCTTTCAGTGCAGGGTAGGGCACGAAAAATATTTTCCATGTCTTTAACCCAAGCGTCTGTTACCATTAGCTCTGGATTGCCGGTAAATGTGGTGGGTTTCAGATCCTGGAACTGTTTTATGGTAACCGGTTCTTCTCGCCATTCTGGCATCCCATTGTTGATGTTAATCTGCAAGGCTTGCAAAAAGTTAGTAACCGCCCTTTCCATGATTCTTTCCATCGATTTAGTACCACTGACTGATGACTCGCTTCTGTTACCATTATTGGCCATTCTACAAAGTAATAAATGAGGCATTACATCCATAACACAGTATATATATATAAGCGTATATAGCGCAATATATATATATATATATATGTAAAATACCAACTTTACTATTGTTTTACAGTTAATATTACATCCTTGTTTCAAAAGTCAAAATATGTTAGTGTCTCATCCCTGTGGTACAACAAAACATAAACAAACAAAAAAACAACAAAAAGGGATTAGAACACATCATAGTTAGTGTACAAAAAGGTTTTCTTCTACCAAATCTAGAGTGGTGGGTCAAGCAGGCCAAACAACCATGGGAAGTAGTGTTGCATAAAAAGCTCAAATTCTCATCCTAACTGGACCACACCAAAACACATCAACACTGCTTAGACTGTGAAAACGGGGACGGACTGTATATATCCCAAAAATGCTCGATCGAAAATCCAGCCAGGTGTCTCGATATATGACAAGTCATTATTAAAGTCAACATTTTGAATATTAATTATCTCCAGCGGATTAGGGACAGTGGCAAAAATATAGTCCTCGGAGTACACGTTCTCCCTTCTTGCCACAAAATCTGGGAGTAAAGGGCCTATGATCTAGTGCGAGCGGTCATGTCCCGGGGCAACGCCAAGGACACGAGTGGGTCTGAGAAAGCGTTCGCGTGTATAGGCACGGCTCTACCTCCATAGTAAATATGGGACATCAGTAGGATCAATCTGTATATAGATTGGCCGACCCATTAATTGGGCAAGGCCTGGATGCAATCTTTTAATTATATCCTTTGAATCTCCCCATCCTTCAGGTGAGGCGGAGGCGGGGGCGGGGTGCTCTGCTAAAATCTCGTCCAAATTACTGGCTCCAAGCTCGTCCCAAAATGCCTCATCAAGGTTAATCTCGGACATTCCTACATCATCAGAATAAACGTGAGATTTTACATAAAAGGACAAATGTCGCAGGTAAATATTTATTTATTTATTTTTTTTTTGTAGACATTTATTTTATTATATGTATCTAGCTATATATTTTTATTTATAGATTTATTTATAACTTTTCGAACTTTCTAATCAAATTAAATAGGTTTTTTTTTTTTTTTTTGAACAAACCATTACTCTGATACCACCTTTGTCACAACCCAACCCCAGGCGCTTAGGGCTAGAATCGTAACTCACTATTTTATTCTAATCGTGGCAAAATAAATGGCGTAGGTGGAGGCAAAAGAAAATAAAAATAATTAAATAGAAAATTTACTTCATTTTACTATTTTAATAAAAGAAAATACATCTACAGGGCTTTTATTATTTTATTATGCAGTGATCGGCCCTGAGTAAAAAAACAAAAGGAAGCAAAAAAAAAAAAAAAGAAAATAAATAAAAAAAAGAAAAGGAAAAACAAAATAGTGGTTCTACATCAAATTCTCGTGCGGGTTCCACTACGTGAGGTTATAGGTCTCCCTTACATCTCGTTACCTGAAAGGGTAACAGCTATAAGCACACAGCAGAGTGAGAAATATTATGCCGAGAGTATAGAGAACACAAAATAACCATGAATAGTTAGTTAAGCTAAAACATTTACATAACTTAATTTGAAATAACAATTTATTCAAAGTGGCAGAAACTAAAATACAGAAATCATGTAAATAAATAACCATAACCATGGTATAGAACAAAACAGGACAGAGGTCACAGGAGTGACAATCAGAACAGAGGTCAATGGATCCATGACAAACAGAGGACCACAAAGTGGCCAAACATATCCATGGGTTTTATTTTAAACAAATAGAGTTCAAAAATTAGTCCACGTAATTGAAATATTAATATAATTTATAAAACATAACTTGTATAAAATAAATTATGATAAGTCAAAACATACGTAAAATATATTATGATGACTCAAGATATAATATAATTCACCTTGATATTAACCCTTAGCCTTTACTTTTCACTATTACAAACCTTCTTACTTCTTACTTTCCTATCTCCACTACCCTTGCGTATTTTTGTTTTTTTTTTTTTTTTTTGTGCACTGATCTTGATCTCCTCTCATTTATAGGGAGGCAAGCCTTGTCATTACTAACCACGTGTCCATAGCAATCTTCCTCAGATTTGGATTGAAATCTCTTAGATCTATTCTTATCTCATTAACTTCCGATAATTATATTTTGGCCCTAATTCTTTAAAATAATTATATTCCCCTTCGTTTGATAAAAACACAAACTATTCCCTAATTAAATGACACTTTATCGCGTATCGACAAAAAATTAATTATTTTATTTTACTATCACTCCCACTAGTATTAATATTATTATCATTATTATTATCATGATTGATTGTGGTATTAATTAAATATTTAGGGTGTCACATCTAATGCCACCTGCCCCTTGACTGCTAAATGACTTCATTTTGACTTCACTACCACGTGTCATCATCCGATTAATCCACATGTCGATAGGAATTTTACAAAAATGGGTGCAAATAGTTTCCCTGTGCACATAGGCATTATTGGTGTCTTATTGCTACTGTTAACATGTTTTGTCATCCCTATTATCCATTTCCATACTGTTATATGTGCGTTATTGTGTTGGGTGAGTGTTTTTTAAGCTCATTTTGATCCTGGGAACTTCTATATATGGTGGATTTCAACTAAATGCATCTCTTTCCTTCATGGTGAATAGACATCCATATTTCTCTAAGTGATGTATGTCTTAAGAATAGATCATTGATATGCAAATTGTTTACTCACTTCTGAAAAAAGTAAATGATGACATCACTCAATTTGACATTCTAAAAATCACAAAATTCATGATAAACTATTTCAATGCTACTTGTTTTGTTTATATACATGATGTTTATTTACGCTTTATTCTTTTGCTAAAGAATGTAATAGTCTCTGCTAATCGTTGCATATTTACAGACAACTTATGAGAACTTTCGTTATCATTATGACAAGAAGGAAAACCCATTTAACAACGGGATAGTGAAGAATCTTAAAGAAATCTTCCTCTCTAAGACCCCTCCTTTAGCAATCAATTTCAGAGAATGGGTGGTGCAAGAAGCTCATCCATTTATGGAATCCATAAATCAAAAGTTTGGCAGAGGTATGATTGACTCAAAAGATAAATTAGACAGAAAAATGGGAGGTGTGCTTAGCAAGGATGGTGGAATTCTTATTCCAAATATTTTGCAAATTTTGGATTATGGTGGGATTGATGATTATTTGAAGAAGGAAGGAGGGGATAATGCATTTGATCTGTTGTTTTCATGTACTAAGGAAGAACATAGGCACTCACAATGGAGCCCCAATAACTGCTATAGTACAAGTGTAGATGAAAGGAGTGAGGATGGTAGCTCCCATTGAAATTCATCTCCAATTCCTTAAGATTTAAAAGGTAACATGAACATTGTGTTTTTACTTAAAAATGGCTAACAGTATAACAATAAATTTTGTAGTATAAATATTCGCATTTGAATCTTAATACTGCTTTGCACTCAGTGTTCATGCTTTGTTCTACATGACTGTAAGAAGGAAGATCTAATTGTTCCAAAAAAATTTTTGTTCTATTAATTACATACACCTGCCATTTATTTTTCTATGATAATTATTCCATCTAGAAGTTTCTTTTCTAGTTATGCTGGGAATTGTGATGGAAAATGATAGAAAATCAAAAATCAAAAATCAAAAATTTAGAAATAACAGAAAGTGCTAAAGGAAAAGCATAATCGTTGTTTTGGAGCACTAGAGATGATTCTGGTATATGAAAGAGCTGGTTTATTTGGCTTCATGGAGATATTTACAATAGATTTTAATGAGCCTTTTTAAGCCTTAGAAGCTAAGAAGCACAAACACTTATAGGAAGGTATGTGTCGGTGCTGTGTCTATCGCCGTGTTTCTTAGCTATGGAGCTCTTTTCCATATTCCTCTTGTTCACATTCTTGGAAACCTCATTATCATTTTTTTTGTTAAATTTTCTTTGATTCAACTTTTTCTTCCTCTTTTAAGGGGGTACCTTGACTTTCCTTACACCTTTTGTCATTTGTTTCCTCTTGTAATACAAGATTTGTTCAATCTTTCTTCAATTCATTGTCTGGGAAACTTCTTCTCTTTGTTGGCAACAATGAATACCAACTGTGTGTTCACACAGTAGCGGCAGAGTTACTTGACCTCGACGTAGAAATTCCATCTAGTTTGCTAATGGTCGAATGCAAGTTTTTTGTACTAGACTCGAGGTCTTTCTTATCCTATTTCTCAAATGCAAGTTGTTTTGAACTTATTTCCCAAATCCATGTTGTTTTGTGAAGGCCATGTTTTGAAAATACTACTTTATGTTTGAAGTTGTGTTTTGTAAGCAAATGAAAACATGACTTCAACCCTTAGTTGCACGAAGCAAGAGCGTGAGCGTGGAATCGTAGATATTTCATATATCGTTGGTTGGGAGCGTTTGTATATATTTTAAATAATATATAAAAATATATTGTAAGATTATATTTTTTTTCTCTAATGATAATGGAATAATATATGTTATAGATAAATAAAAAGTTTAAAAAATCATATGTTAAAATATTCTAATTATTTACTTTTATTAGAATTTTTTTCATTTATTCTAAAATATTTTAATTACTTTTTTATCTATTTATTCTAAAATATTTTTGTTAAAAATTACTTGTTAACATAATAACATTAATTCAATAAATATAATATATAAATAAATACCCATAAATTTATAAATGCAATATATAACATATAAATTAAAACATATATATATATATAATTTATATAGGTTATATATAATATTCCCATCTAAAAAAAAGGTTATATATAATATATAAATAGAAACATATATATGTACATATACAAGTATAATTTATAAAAACATAAATATATATGCATACATACTACATATATATTTGTATAATCTGATAAGAGAAGAAAGATCAGAGAGAGAGAGAGAGAGAGAGAGAGGAGTCACAAAGCCCAACAAAGAGGGAGAGAGAAGTTGCGAACCACTTGCGAAGAAAGAGAGAAGTTGCGATCATATTTGCATTTCTCTCACATCAAACTCATGATTCTTCTACGAATCTGAGTCAGAAATGCAAAATCTTGCTTCCAAGAAAGAATCGTGAGCAACTTGAACGATTCCTGCTACTAAGCTTTAACCATGTGTTTCACAAAACATGGATCTAAGGAATAAGTTTAAAATAATTTGTATGTGGTAAAAATGATTTAAAAGAACTCAAATTTGGCAACAAAAAAAAATAAAGGGGTATTTTTTTTAAGGTCCCTGATATTATGATTTTATAGTAAAAAGGACATCAAATATTTTCATGATGTCTAAGGTCCCTCAACATCAATCCAGAGAAATTTCAGTCCCAGAGAAAATTGGTCCAGAGAAATTCTGGGAAGAATTTCTCTGGACCAACCCAGAGAAAATTTAGTTCAAAAACCAGAGAATTTCTCTGGTTTTAACCCAGAGAAAATTCAGTTAAAAACCAGAGAAATTTGAAAAATCCAGAGAATGAGGTTCAAAGCAAATTCAACACATCCAACTCTACAAAGCCCATGAATGTACGTGTTGTATGTTACAATAGTTGGGCTTTCCTAACTCTCCTCCATTTCTTCTAGAATTCCAGTAGCTTCCTTTGTAGTAAAAGCTCATCATAATGGTATAGGTGCGTACATTAGGCAATGGTCCAGACTTCTTTATTTCTTCAAATAAACTTGCAAGATATTCCACTCTATTTGCTTCTGCCAAACATTTAAGCAAGAAATTGCATGAAAAAATACTAGGGTTTAACCCAATTTTCTCTGGGTTAACCACAACACGCTCATAAACAGATACCCAGAGAAATTTCCTAACCCAGAGAAATTTCCAGACAAAACTTTCTACAGAATTTCTCTGGACTCCACAACCCAGAGAAATTCCAGACTGGGTCATTTTATTAAATTGTGTACATATATATATATATATGAAAATATGTAAAAAGTACCTTTCGATTCAAAATATACTAAAATGTCTTGGATTTCTCTTTGCAAAACGAAAAAATTTATGAAAATTCTAGGAAATATTGTAGAGATGTAAGAGATACAAAAAATACAATTTAATTGATAATATTGTGGTGCAGATTTCTGATGCTACGAGAGAGGCAACACAAGAAGAGGGATGGCTGCTTTGTCATATCTTCAAGAAGAAAAACCACCACAAAACCCTAGACAACAACAACAATCACATCATCAATGTGGAGACAAGAACCCAAATACCCAGTTCAACAAGTGACGAAGGCACCTTAGATCTGGTTTCGAGAAATTAAAGTCTCCTACTGACTGTTTGTTTCTCGGCGACGCCATTGAAGGCCGGATCCGGTGAAGCTGGAGCTCAATCGGTTGGAGAATGAAGTTAGGGGTGAGGAACAAGAGTTGATCTGGACAGGTATGAGAATGGAGAAGTTTAGAGAGAGAGAGAGAGATGAGTTTTGATTTGGTAAGGTCAAATTTCTCTGTGATATGTTTAGGGACCTTATACATTAAAAAAATAATTTTGTGGATCTCTTCCATTATGAAAAGTGGGAGAGGGACCCTAGACCAATTTTCCCAAAAATAAACTCAATCAAATGACCTATTGACAAAAAGAGCTTTGATAGCTTAGGTGCAATGAGACTAGTCCAGGATGTATGATAAAAATGTCACATTAATTACATTTAAATGCATATCTACATGTAACAAACTACAATATCTAAAGTTTAGAGCCTGATTGAATGGTTGATTTTACTCAAACAACAAAGATAATCTAATCTTTATTTATCTGTTATATTTAAATATTGGATGGTCTCACTGTATGTTATGTTGTGATTTCTTGAATAGGTGTCTTTGACTTGCCAATGTTAGACTAGTGCATTCACATTTGAAGGCAGTGTTTTGATGGCAAATGTAGAAGTAGAAGATGTAGACTTAAATCGATTATTGTGTTCAAAACTCAACTATCCTCATTTCAAGAGAAGAAAATAAATTAATTACTTAAAATTTTTAGGAAGAGGATTGAAAAGGAGGGAAGAGTTGAAATTGTAATTTTGTATTGTGGCATGGCTGATGATGATAATGCATTATAATGCAGGAAATGCCACAAACTGATGGTGCTATCTTGTAAAGTTCTTGATGCCTGAATTTTTATTTTTATTTTTGTGCTTGCTTATATAGTTATTTACAATAAAGAATGCTTTGTGAGAAGTAGAATGTGTGCTTGCGAACTTTTGTTTGATAGAGAACTAATGTCACCCGTGAGGGTCAACTCGAATGGTAAGTTGTTCAGGTTCGATTAAGCTTAGGTTTGAGTCTGAATATCCTAATTTGCTTGATATGTGAAACTAGTGGATGGTCACACTATTATAAAAAATTAAAAAGAAGAGGGGGGGGGGGGAATCAATATTTACTACCAAAGTGCTCCAAAAATTTGTACCCAAAAAACAAAAAATAGTGCTTCAAAAAGTTGATACTTATTTTTGATGAAATTATTAGGTGCTCTTGAGTAATGGTTTACTTTATTCATTAATTGACACTTTCATATTGAATCAAAATCCTCAACTATTTTTTTCTCTAGGATGATCTTAATATGATAATATGATAATTCGACCAGATTTAAAGTCGAAGAAAAATGACAATAATTTTGGAGTGTTTAATTTAGAAAAAAATTTCTCATTTTGCTTTAGTTTTTAACTTGGATAATTGTATGACAAGAAAATCATGATAGATGACCAAGAAAAAGTTCATTATAAACCACAAAAAAGAAAAAAAATGTCAAATTTATTTTTTTTAATAATTATCTTTGATGATTTTATTCATTTTTTATTTCACTTTTTAAATCCGTCTAATCCTATAAAATCAAAAAATAAAAAATTTAATAAAAATGAAAAAAAAAATGTAAAAAAAGCCAACATAAAAATTACTCAATGATACTTCAGCTTGCTCGTGGTATTGGCAAAGAGGAGGAAAAGGAGAAAGAGAGAAAAAGAAGATGAAAAAAATATGTCCACATTGCAATAGTGACCACCAAATCAATCACTAAAGCTATCGAGATCAATTTTTTCACAATTTCATCCATTAAGCATTTTTCATCTGTTATCAAATTGTTTAGGGAAAATTAGTCTAAGGTCCCTCTCTCATTTTTAGTAATGTAAGAGATCCACAATATTATTTTATGATGTCTAAGGTCCCTCAACCCCACATCCATATATCATAGAGAAATTTGACTCTCTCAAACATGACACTCAATCTCCGATAAAGAAAGAGAGAGAAGACGTGCGAGAGAGAGAACCGGAATAGTACTAATTGACGCACACACACACACACACAGAAAGAGAGAGCGCGTGCAACCTGCCAAGGATAGTGGAGAGGGTGCGGATATGGGAGGGTTTGGGGTCCTGATCATGATCGTGGAGGGGCTTCTCGGTGTAAACGATGTAAATAGAAGTCTCTAATGATAGTTGTGGTTGTGGATTAGAAGTGTCTACCATAGTTGCTGTGATCAAAGAACAAGACCATATTAAGAGCAACAATGACGAAACCAACAAGGCGTTTCTTCTTGTCTGCATTCGGGTCTTTGTGTGTAAGATATAGAAGAGGGCATGAATGGATAAATGAGGGTTTGTCAAGAGTAATTTTGATTTGGCAATGGATTTTGATACAATAATAAGACTGCGTTTGGAGGGAGTCAAATGATATTTATCAGCTATTTCACCATTTTTAAGACCAAAAATTGTAGAGCTTCCAAAATTTTATCAATTTTTTTCTGGTTTGTCATTATCTTATCGTCTAGAGAAAATTGGTCAAAATAAAAATGGTAGTTGTTCAATTTTCTCCAATTTGTTGTTGTCTAAATGTCTTACAGTCTAGAGAAAATTAGTCAGGATGAAAATGGTAGTTATTCAATCTTCTCTGGATAGAGCCACACAAAGCCACACAAATTTTCTCTACACAAATTTCTCTGAATAGAGCTACACAAACCCACACAAATTTTCTCTACACAATTTTCTCTGGATAAAGCCACACAAAGCCACACAAATTTTCTTTAACACAATTTTCTCTAGATAAAGCCACACGAAGCAACACAAATTTTCTCTACACAATTTTCTCTGGATAGAGCCATACAAAGCAACACAAATTTTCTCCACATAAGGCCACACAAATTTCTCTACACAATTTTCTCTAGATAGAGTCACATAAAGCCACACAAATTTTCTCTAACACAATTTTCTCTGGATAGAGCGATACAAAATCACACAAATTTTCTCTACACAATTTTCTCTAGATAGAGCCATACAAAATCACACAAATTTTTTCTACGCAATTTTCTCTGGATAGAGCCACACAAAGCCACACAAATTTTATCTACACAGTTTTCTCTGGATAAAGCCATACAAAGCCACACAAATTTTCTCTAACACAATTTTCTCTAGATAAAGCCACACAAATTCTAATGGTATGTGAGTCTGGGAAGAATTTCTCATCCATTCTCTCTATATTATCTTCTATTTTAATTTTGAAAATTGAAGCGTTTCTTCAATGTAGCTCACTATGGAGTCCCTTTTCTGAACTTTAATCTCTTGAAATGTATACTGAATTGTAGACATTAACAATTTCTTTGATTCAAACCAAAGAAAATTCAAATTTCTCTGAATTCAAACCAGAGAAAATTACCCAGAGAAATTGAAATTTCTCTAAGTTCAAAACCAGAGAAATTCAGAGAAAATTGAATGCTTTAAATTTTCTCTGGTTTGAATCCAAAGAATTTCTGGACTTCCCAAAGAATTCTAGCCTTTTTTATTTTATGAGGGTTTCAAGCTTTTTAAAGTAATATTTACGATATGATCATCATTAAGAAGCAAGCCATGAACTTCATACTATTGTTGGTGAAATTTACTAGTCTAGTTAAGTGTTGTGTTGTGATATCCGTTGCTTTTGGTGTTTTGAATGTCTTACAGTCCCAAGACAATTGGTCAAAATAATTTTCTCTGGGTTGTTATTGTCTGAATGTCTTACAGTTCAGAGAAAATTGGTCAAAATGAAAATGATAGTTGTTCAATTTTTTCTGGTTTGATAAAAAAACACAGAGAAAATTATGAGCAAACTAGAGAAAATTGGTCAAAAACACAGATAAATTCTTTGGGAAGTTTAAAGAAATTCCCAGAATTTTTCTGGAGAGAATTTCTCTGGGAGGTCCAAAGAAATTCTCTGGGAAGTGCAGAGAAACAGAATTTTTCTGGAAAGTCTAGAGAAATTCTCTAGGTCGAATTTTCTCTGGATCGATGTTAAGAGACCTTAGACATTATGAAAATATTGAGTGTCCTTTATGCTATAAAATCTTAATACCATGGACTTTAAAAAAAAATTCCCCAATTTTTTATCAAATTTAAATTTGATATAAAAAAAAAATCCAATCATTTTATCAAATTTGTATTAAATAAAATCTTCACAAACTATTTCATCAAATTAGATATGAATCAAATCTTTTATCAAATTTTAACAACTCTTCTTTCTCTTAAATTTGATGAAATTTTTATATGATGAAGGATTGAAAATATTTTTTTCTTTTTTTCATCGATTAAAAGACATTTTTAAAATAAATTAAGTATTTTAAAAAAGATTAGATAAAAAGTTTAATTTTCATTATTAAAGTCAAATCAAGTTTTTGGTCTTTAATTTTTGAATAAATTTAATGAAAAATAAGAGAGAAATTACAAAGACAATTGAGAGTGGAATATAATTTTTGTCGTAATTTTTTTGCACAGAAAAAAATTAATTCCTCATATAATTATTTTAAATTTTTTGTAGTGATTTGTAATTTCCCAAAAGAAAAAGAAAAAGGTGAAGGGTTACATATGCTCATTATGTTATGTTTGTAAAGGAAAGAAAAAAATTTAAAAAAACAAAATGATGGAAACAGAAGTAAATGGAATACTGTCCCAACATAATGGGTCCTCCAGTCAACACCATGTGGAGCCCAACATGGAAAAAATGAAAAACCCATAATAACCAAATGTAATTGGTTAGTGCCAAAGTGCTTAAAAAAGAAAAAAGAAAAAAGGAAAAAAGAAAAAGAGAAGACCTTCAATAATGGAAGTCTCTAGAGGTTTAATAGGATTTTCTCAGGATGGAGTAACAGTGTGTGTGTGTAACATGGGTGTGTACATTTTTTACTTTTTTATCATGGAGAATGATATATTGAAAATAATTGTGTGTATTTGTGTGTGGAGTGAATAAAATTTTTTAATATATGAATTGAGAGAAATATACTTTAATGTTATGTGAAATTAGAATTTTTTTTGTAAACCCAAATCCTGTGACATTGTTAATAGTAATTGGAGAGGATAATAAATAGAATTTATGTAGAATTCATCAAATTGTTAGTCTAATTCCATTGCTTTTGGACTAAAACAAACCAGCATTAGTCTAGAGATGCACATTATGGCTTGTTTTGGAAACATTAGTATACGGGGAGCACATATTTAGGCAAGCCTGTTTCTTTCTTCCAAGCTCCGTTTCTGTCCGATCACCTGCCTACACAACAGCAGTGAGCTACCCGGCGGTGTGTGGCCAGAAAACCCCTCCGACGACCAAGTTAGCACACACCTGAGGATAGAGAGAGTGAGGAGAGAGTTGAGTGTAAGTGTTTCTCTTACCAAATGTTCATCTGTCTCAGCATGGGGGGCGCAGACTTGCTTATATACCTTCTGCGCCCCAAATCTACTCATATTCGTCTCTCGACACGTGGTGCTGCTATCCCATCTGTCAGCACAAATCTTGCTGAACATCACCTAACCCGACTGCCAGCCCACTGTATTGGGAGCTCGGCAGCCCGGCTGTCGCATCTCGACTGTCAATGGCCATGCTGCGATTCATGCCCAGGTGCCTCCCCACAACCGACACTACAAGAAAAAACACTTTCCGTGACCAACATTTTGGTCGCGAAAAGTACCATATTTGGTCGCTAAAACCTTTTCGCGACCAAAATATGTTGGTCGCGAGTTGGTTGCTAAAGCCTCGTCACAAATAGTTTTCTGCGACCAAAAAAGCCTTTGGTCGCTAAAAGTGACCATTCGCGACCAACTTTTTTGGTTGCGGAAAGTCCAATTCATATTAGCCAAAAGTAAACTTTTAGCGACCAAAGATAAGTTGGTCGCCAAAAGTCAACGCCTTGACCCAAAAAAAATAATTCTTTGGTGCTACCTGGGACTTGAACTCGTGACCAAGGAGTCACCATGCACCCAATCCCCTCTGCCATCACCATGCTTCTTGTTCAGATTCCGCAAAAAATATATATAACCCATAAAAATTCGGTCATATATTATTTTATAAAACTTTTAATGCCTAAACAGAAAAATAGCATGTAATTATAGTAGTATCATTTTTTTTTTAAATTTATCCCGCCATAACTTTCCGCGCCAACTTTTTTTTTTGGTCGCCAAAGGGTAATCTTCCGTGACCAAAAAAGCCTTTGGTCGCCAATAGTATACTTTCCGCGACCAACTTTTTTTTTTTGGTCGCCAAAAGGTGATCTTCTGTGACCAAAAAAGCCTTTGGTCGCCAATAGTATACTTTTCGCGACCAACTTTTTTTTTTGTCGCCAAAGGGTAATCTTCCGCGACCAAAAAAAGTCTTTGGTCGCCAATAGTATACTTTCCGTGACCAACTCTTTTTTTGGTCGCCAAAGGGTATACTTTCTATGACCAACTTTTTTTTTTGTCGCCAAAAGGTGATCTTCCGCGACCAAAAAAGCCTTTGGTCGCCAATGGGTATACTTTTCGCTACTAACTTTTTTTTTGGTCGCCAAAAAGTGATTTTCCGCAACCAAAAAATTGTGGTCGCCAAAAGTTAAATTTTGGTCGTAGAAAGTGGACTATTTGCCACCAAAAAAAAAAGGTGGTCGCCAAAAGTGTTTTTTCTTGTAGTGCGAGCTCCTTTCCAGCCATGCTTGACTGCATTCCGGCGAAGCCAAGCTTGAGATTAGTCATACCGGTCAACCAAAGTCCTTCCTGACGAGCTTTAGGCATGTGCCTTCATGCCGAGCTATGGATGTGTGCTTTCCAACCGCGCAACGCAAACCCTTACTTGACCAGCCTCCGTGCCGACAAGGTGAAGTAGCTTGGTTCCACATGCCCTTGCCATTGCCGAGCAAAAATCACTTCTGGGTGGACCCGGGATACCACGGCCCAAATGTGTTCGGCCCACAATTTGCCTGGTATTACCATGGCCCAATCCAGACCATATTTTTCCCTCTCAATTGCCCCTTAATTCCGTCCGCGCCAGCGTGACCGGGATTACCATTTTCGACCGGGATGAACTCTTCCTCGGTTCATAATTTGCATGAGGCAAAACCGGGCTAATTTTCGCGCTCGGTTCCTTGTCTTGCTCGGTCGACGCTTCGTCTGACCTTCCTGTCTCTTCAACTCTGACACTACCATTAATGGGGTCACATGTCAATCTCCCATTGGTCCTCGAGCAGCCAACCTAGCCGTCCCCTGAAATTCGAATTTGGGCGGTTTTTCTTCCTCAATAAACATGCCCCCTCCCTCTTTGATTCATTCTCACTAACATTCCTCCGTTTCAAGCGTCTCTGAGCTCTTGCCATTTCTCTCTCGCCATCCCTGAATTCGCGTTCGAAGAAGGAGCCTCTGCCTTTCATTGGTAAGTCCCCCAGCCCTTGTTATTACTATTTTCATTTCATATTTTTTTCTTTATGGCACCAAATCCGTAGGTTTTAGGGCCTCCCCCACCCAAAACCTTCAATGCCCCTTAGTTTCTTCGTTGTTCTTCAATTTCCCTGATGAACAATGAAGATCTGGGGCGGACCGGGCTACAGATCTTCATCCGATCCCAAAAATCATTCCGACCGAGCAAATATTTAGTTTGTCCCAACCTTCGTAGAAACCGGGGTAGCCCAAGGAGCTCGGCCGCTTGACCGGGCTAATCTCTAGTTCGCTTGAGCGACCGAGCTCCTTGGCTAGCCTTTACGACTGAGGTGGTTTGGCACAATCCATGACCGAGCTCAAGTCTAGCTTGTTTTGCGCGACCGCGCTCCCACTTACAATTACCCTCCATTTTCCTACAGAGTCCAAGGGGACCAAAGACCAATTCTGAGGCTCTTAAGGACCGAGCAGCCATTAATTCCCAGCCTATGCCAAACCACCTCAGCCGAGCTAAATTAGTCGGCCACACATGGGGAAATTCCGCTTCTTTGTGGACACACTTGCTGCCTTGGCCGCCTTCAAGGAAGAATACAGTATCCCGGTAGATGTCCATTTAGAGCTCAGCGAGATGGAAACAACCCCTTGGGGCAGGCTTGACCAATGCCCCTTCACCGTGCTGTCAGTAATTGAAGGAGGGCTCCGCTTCCCGGTCAACCCTTTGATGACCGAATTTCTGTGCCGCACCGGGCTAGCACCCACCCAAGTTTCGACCAATACTTACCGAATAATCAATGGCGTGCACGAGCTAAACAACTGGCTAGGAACAAACTTAGGTTTAGCCGAGATACTACGACAATACACCCTTGGGCACACCGGCGACGGCCTGGCCTATTATTAAAAATAAGACCGGGCAAAGAGAAAATAGTGACCAGCACCCCAGACAAGGACTTACATGATGACGACTTCTTTTGGGTGTCTGGCAATTATGAAACAGCCGACGTACCAGGCTGGTTCATCAGCAAGAACTTTGGTTCCATATGTAAGCAGCGCTAATTTGCTCGGTTAATTTCCTGCCTTCAACATTCTGTACTTAACCATTTTTCCTGTTTCTTTTGCAGCAATTCAAGCCTTGCAATCCAACTACCAATATCCCAACGTAGAAGCCATCCGGACCGTGCTCCGTTACAGCCACCGAGATTGTAACGAGTTGCTCGGTTACACTCCAACCTACAGGTACTCAGCTCCACGCCGGAGCAAAGTTACAGACTTTCTCCGTGCTCTAACACCTCCTCCAGACCTAACTCTACCGGACGTGCCGCTAATCCGGCTAACCGAAGAACAAGAGATGGCAAAACGAAGCCGCATCAAGAACCTCTTCACAGCAACCTCGGCCGAGATACCGAGCATCATCACCCACTTTCAAGCTGCCGGATAATCCAGCAGCCCCGTGGTTGCCTTGGCATCTCCAGCCGCCAGGCAGGCCAGACAAGAGACTCGCCGGGCTGGCAAAAGACCTCGCGCAGACCCATCTACCGAGCTGGTTACCGAGCTAACCACTGAGCAACCCGCCGTCACCGCCGGCCCCACACCATCATGGCGACCGCAGCTAAAGCACCGGGGTAAAGACATCCCGGCTAACGCTTCCGTCAAAGGCGATAAGGAGCACTTGCTCACCTTCGACCTTTCAAAAGCCCTTCTGCTGCCGAGCGACGTGGTTGGCAGTGACCACGTCCCTGACAACCGGTTGGTGAAATCCACCGTGAAGTCCATGATCAGGGTAAGAATCTCAATCTTCTATTGAAATTTTTACAAGTGTTTGCACGGTTTCTTCTCCGATCAAATTTTCTTCTTGCAGGCCATCCAAAAGCAACACTTGGTCATGGAGCGCATCCATCGATTGCGGCAAAAGGCGAATGACACCGCCAGCCAAGTCCAAAGCCTTCAAACCGAGCTTGGCCGAGCAAAGTCCTCACTTCAAATTGCCAATGCTGACAACAATAGGTTGCTCAGCCAGCTTGACGAAACCGAGAAGAAGAGGGATGAGCTCCAGGCCGAGCTGGATGCACTCAAGAAGTCAAGGGAGAAGGAGTGCGAAGATGCCAACAACGCCGGCTTCAAGGAAGCCGAGGAAAGCTACAAGAAGTAGGTCTTCGCAACTCAAGACATTTATTTCAAAGCGGGCTAGAAGTCTGCCTGCGAACATCTCGGTCAAGGTCCTGATACCGACGTGTTTGCCACTCCGCCGCCTGCCTTCCTACCGACCTATCTCGTTCCATATGCCAACGACATCTTCAGTGCGTTGCAGGCTGAGGCCGAGGAAAGTCTTGAAGAAGTGGCTGAGGCAGATACTGAGGGAGAAGACCACCAAGAGCAGGGGCAGCCCGGCCGAAGTGAGCCCGGTGCCCAAGACCAACCTCCAACGGTCAACTTGGAGGCAACTGAGGATGAATTCACCAACCTTTTCTCCTTAGCTTAGCTTTCTTTTTTCTTTGTTTTTTGCTTTGCACATGTAATCGGGCTCTCTGCCCCTCCTTTTGTACTTCTCTTTTCATTAATGAAAAAGATTTAGTTTCACCAAGTGTTTGCACAGTCCTAGAGCTGAGTAACTTCAACCGGACAAAATATCTCGGCAAGACAAATTTCATTAATTAACTCATATAACCGGAATAAATCATCTCGGTAGTACACCCAGAGTTGAGCAAAACATCAAGTGTTTCAACCGGAATAAACATCTCGGTTGAGAATACCTAAGTTGAGCAAAACATCAACTTTTCAACCGGAATAATCATCTCGGTTAAGGCGAACTAATTTGAACAAAACATCAACTTTTCAACCGAAATAAACATCTCGGTTGAGAGTGCCTAAGTTAAGGAAAACATCAACTCTTTCAACCAGAGTAAACATCTCGGTTGAGAATACCTAAGTTGAACAAAACATCAACTCTTTTAACCGGAGTAAACATCTTGGCTGAGAGTACCTAAGTTGAACAAAACATCAACTCCTTCAACTGGAGTAAACATCTCGGTTGAGAGTACCTAAGTTGAACAAAACATCAACTCCTTCAACCGGAATAAACATCTCGGTTGAGAATACCTAAGTTGAACAAAACATCAACTTCTTCAACCGGAGTAAATCATCTCGGTTGAGAATATGCAAAACTCAAAGCAACAAAAAAATGTTAAAGGCCAAGATGAGTCACTTCTATATATTGACAAAAATGAATATTACATGAAGTGTAAGGCAAAAAATTCCTTTGCACAAAAAAGAGAGCAAAAGCTAGAAATAATACAACTTGAGGTTGGCTGCATTCCATGGCCGGGGTATTCCTCTACCATCCAAGTCCTCCAAGTGATATACCCTCTTGCCCGCCAGACCGGTTATCTTGTAGGGTCCTTCCCAATTTGCCCCTAGTTTGCCTTCGCCTGGCACCAGGGTATTTCCCATGACCTTCCGCAAGACCCAATCACCCACTTTGAACGGTTTGGGATGCACGATTTTGTTGTATTTCCTTGAAAGCTCTTGTTGGTAGGCAGCCACATGGATAAGAGCCTTTTCCCGGCGTTCTTTCACTAGGTCCAATTCCAAGGCAATGACTTCGGTGTTCAGCTCGGGCTCAAAACTTTCACTTCTGAGGGTGGGCATACCAACTTCCAAAGGGATGACCGCCTCCATGCCATATGCCAAAGCAAAAAGAGTTTCCCCGGTAGATCACCACGGGGTTGTTCGGTATGCCCAAAGGACACTGGGGAGTTCCTCAACCCACTTTCCTTTAGCTTTCTCAAGCCTCTTCTTCAGTCCATCAAGAATGGTCTTGTTCGAAGCCTCGGCTTGATCGTTGGACTGCTGGTAAGCCAAAGTAGAGTTATGGAATTCGATCTTCAATTTTCACAGAACCCCCTAAATAGGCGGCCGTCAAATTAGGTGCCGTTATCAGAGATCAGAATTTTGGGGACGCCAAACCGTGTGACCACATTCTGCCAGACAAACCGCTTCACGTCTTTCTCTTTGATTGTTGCCAAAGGCTCCGCTTCAACCCATTTGGTGAAGTAGTATGTGGCCATGATGAGAACTTCCGGTTGCTTGATGCTGTTGGGAGCGGCCCCACTATATCTAGCCCTCACATCGCAAAGGGCCAAGGGCTAGTGAGGGGAAGGAGTTCCCTGGCCGGCTGGTGGATTTGGTGGGCAAACTTCTAGCATTTCTCACACTTGCGAACATATTTCTGGGCGTTGGCTTGCATGCACGGCCACCAGTAGCCTTGCGAAATAGCTCGGTAGGCCAAGGACCTGCCCCTTATATGATTGCCACAGATGCCTTCGTGAATTTCGCAAAGGAAGGCTTCCACGCTGCTAGGGTGCACACACTTCAGGTAGGGGCCGGTGAAAGACTTTTTGTATAAAGCGCATGATGGAGAGAGCCAAAACCGCTTAGACTTCACCTGTACTTTATGTGCTTCCTTCTTGTCAGTTGGAAGGGTCCGTTCTCTGAGAAAGAGGATTATAGGGTCCATCCAAGAAGGACCTAGCTCGGCGCAGAGTACTTCTGTCTGCCCGGTTTCCTCAATGCTGGGCCGTGAAAGGAATTCCATCAAAAGAGGGTTGAGAGATGTACTGTCGACCATAGAAGCAAGGCCGGCCAACTCATCTGCTTGGCAGTTTTTTTCTCGGCCAATCTGCTGGACCCTGATCGCCTGAAATCGCTTGATGTGGTCTCTGACCAGAGCTTGGTACTTCATCATTCTGTCATCCTTTGCCTCGTAAAGCCCAGAAACTTGGTTAACCACAAGCTGGGAATCACTGTAAACCATTAGCTCGGATGCTTGCATCCGAAGCGTGCTCTTGAGACCGGTCAATAGCGCCTCGTACTCGGCCTCATTGTTGGATGCTGGGAAGCCAAGGGTGATAGAATGTTCAATAGTCAGTCCGTCTGGCAAAATCAGAACTATACCCAGCCCAGCACCGTGATAGTTCGAGGCTCCATCAACAAAAAGCTTTCACATTTCGCCGACAAAGAGCTTTCAACACTCTGAAGGGTCCTGAGAAGCTTGAAAGTTGATGGGATCACGGTTGCTCGGCTGTTCGGCTTCCGGTTCCGTGCTGAGCGGTTCCACTTCAGCCTCCCTTGGTGATTCAACGTCGGACTCAGCAAGTTGATCCATAATGCCTAAGTCCGTAGGCAAATCGCCAGGTTGCGGTATTATGCCGGCTGCAGGCTCTGTGCTGAGCGGTTCCATTTCTTCCCTCCTCGGTGATGTGGTGTCGGACAAAGCGGGTTGGTCAGTGATAGCCAACTCCGTCATCGCATCACCGGGTTGTAGTATCATATTAACTGAAAGGGCTTCGGCGGGGCGTGAAAGTTCCGCGTCGCCAATGCCGCCAAGCTGTGGTATTTCGGTCGAGCTTGTATTCACCTCTTCATCTGCCACGACAATATCGACCGGGCATACCGGATGAGTTCTAGGTGAGAATTCAGCAACGAAGTCAGCCAGAGTCTGGGCTTTTATGGCTGTACGCGGCTGGAACTTCACATCAGACTGTCCCAAATTCGACCGCCCACTTAAGAATCCGACCGGAGAAGTCTGCCCGTTCGAATAAAGCTTTGAGAGGGAACTCGGTCAAGACGATGATGGTATGGGCATGGAAATAGTGTGCCAACTTCCTTGAAGCCATCATCAAAGCTAACGCAAGTTTTTTCAGCGGCAAGTACCTCGACTCTGCCGGTAGCAAGGTTTTGCTGACGTAGAAGATGGGTAGATGTTTGATTCCTTCCGACCGGACAAGCACCGCACTGACTGCATGCTGCGATACGGCCAGATAAAGGTAGAGTTCTTCTCCGGGCTCTGGTGTGACTAACAACGGCACTGAAGACAAATACTCCTTGAGCTCGGCCAAAGCCCGGTCACACTCCTCATCCTATGAGAACTTTGATTTCAAGGCTTGAAAGAAAGGGCGGCAGCGATCTGATGACCGGCTTACAAATCGGTTAAGCGCGGCAGCCATTCCGACCAGATGCTGCACATCCTTAGCCGAGCTAGGCTGTTTTAACTCTTGCACGGCTCGGATTTGTATAGGGTCTACTTCGATACCTCGGTTCGTGACTAGGAAACCCAAAAAAATTTCGGATCCCACGCCGAAGGAACACTTAGACACATTCAGGCGTAGCTTGTGTTTTTTGAGAATGGCGAACATCTCGGCCAAATCGGACAAATGGTCTGCTTGATGCTGGCTCTTAACCACCATATCATCAATATAAGCCTCCATTGTCCGGCCTAGCAGAGGAGCGAACATCTTGGTCACCATCTGTTGAAAAGTTGCCCTGGCGTTCTTCAAACCAAAATGCATGACTCGGTAGCAGAAGAGTCCCCTTGGTGTAGTAAACGAGGTAATCTCTCGGTTGGGCCCGTGCATGGCAATCTAATGGTAGCCGCGATAGGCGTCCAAGAAACTGAGCCTGTTATGTCCAGCCGTTAAGTCCACAAGCTGGTCTATTCTAGGCAGAGGGAAACTGTCTTTCGGACAAGCTCGGTTGACGGTCTTGTAGTCAACGCAAGCTCGTCATTTCTCATTCTTCTTAGGCACCACGACCGTGTTTGAAATCCACCGAGGGTAATGCACTTCCTGAATTGCTCGCGCCTCAAGCAAGTTCTTCACTTCCTCTACAACTACCTCGGCGTGATGCAACGCCGATCTCCTTGTTCGCTGAATAACCGGCTTGGCTCCGGGGAAGACATTGAGATGATGGCATATAAAACTTGGATCGAGACCGGTCATGTCGTAAGGTGACCATGCAAAGACTTCGATGTTGGCCATCAAAAACTCAACCATGTCAGTCCTTTCTTGGGCTGTAAGGCTTGAGCCGAGCAAGAAGAACTTGTCCGGATGCTCTTTATCAATGCGCACTTCCACCAACTCCTCGACAGCTTTGTTCTCGGCCTTGGTGCCCACGCCGTCAAGGACTCCCCGGTCTTCTGGTCCCCCAATCATTTGAACGAAGCCTTTGGCAGCTCGACTCCCGTTGATCGCCACGAAGCATTGCTTTGACATGACTTGATCGCCCCAAACCACCTCGATTGCCCCCATAACCGAGGGGAATCTCACCACCTGGTGGTAGGTTGACGCTACGGCTAGCATAGCGTAAAGCCATCCCCTTCTAAGGATCAAATTATAAGTGGATGGCACCTGCAACACCTAGAACTCCACTTGTTTGACCACGGATCCCGCTTTGACCGGCAGGATAATCTTTTCCAAAAGCCACTCCGGTTGTGAGTTGAAACCAACGAGTGGCGAAGTCGCTGGGGCCAAATCTGTATCCTGGAGCTTGAGCTATTTGAAAGCGTCGTAGTACATGATCTCGACCGAGCTTCCCTGATCGATCAAGATCCGTTTGACATCAAATTCTTTGACGCGGAGTGTTACCACTAGGGCATCGTTGTGCGGCGTCTGAATGCGCTCTAGGTCTCTTGAGGAGAAACTGATCACGTCTTTCTCTTCGGTCTTCCCAATTTTGATGGCAGGCTGAACCGACAAAACTTCCCTCATGTGTTCTGCCTTCTTGATCATTCCTCGGAGCTCGCATACACGCGCCGGTTCCACTATGCCATGGATGACATTAATAACCCCTTGGACAGGTGCATCTCGGTCATCCAGTCCCCGCGGATCAACCGGAGCTTGATTGGCCTTCAGGCCGCCATCAATGTAAAGGTCCAAGTGTCCTGCTGCGACTAGCTCTTCTAAGTGTTGCCTCAAAGGCAAACAATCCTCTGTCCGATGGCCTCGGTTCGTGACTAGGAAACCCAAAAAATTTTCGGATCCCACGCCGAAGGCACACTTAGACACATTCAGGCGTAGCTTGTGTTTTTTGAGAATGGCGAACATCTCGGCCAAATCGGACAAATGGTCTGCTTGATGCCGACTCTTAACCACCATATCATCAATATAAGCCTCCATTGTCCGGCCTAGCAGAGGAGCGAACATCTTGGTCACCATCTGTTAAAAAGTTGTCCCGGCGTTCTTCAAACCAAAAGGCATGACTCGGTAGCAGAAGAGTCCCCTTGGTGTAGTAAACGAGGTAATCTCTCGGTTGGGCCCGTGCATGGCAATCTAATGGTAGCCGCGATAGGCGTCCAAGAAACTGAGCCTGTTATGTCCAGCCGTTAAGTCCACAAGCTGGTCTATTCTAGGCAGAGGGAAACTGTCTTTCGGACAAGCTCGGTTGACGGTCTTGTAGTCAACGCAAGCTCGCCATTTCTCATTCTTCTTGGGCACCACGACCGTGTTTGAAATCCACCGAGGGTAATGCACTTCCTGAATTGCTCGCGCCTCAAGCAAGTTCTTCACTTCCTCTACAACTACCTCGGCGTGATGCAACGCCGATCTCCTTGTTCGCTGAATGACCGGCTTGGCTCCGGGGAAGACATTGAGATGATGGCATATAAAACTTGGATCGAGACCGGTCATGTCGTAAGGTGACCATGCAAAGACTTCGATATTGGCCATCAAAAACTCAACCATGTCGGTCCTTTCTTGGGCTGTAAGGCTTGAGCCGAGCAAGAAGAACTTGTCCGGATGCTCTGTATCAATGCGCACTTCCACCAACTCCTCGACAGCTTTGTTCTCGGCCTTGGTGCCCACGTCGTCAAGGACTCCCCGGTCTTCTGGTCCCTCAATCATTTGAACGAAGCCTTTGGCAGCTCGACTCCCGTTGACCGCCACGAAGCATTGCTTCGACGTGACTAGATCGCCCCAAACCTCCTCGATTGCCCCCATAACCGAGGGGAATCTCACCACCTGGTGGTAGGTTGACGCTACGGCTAGCATAGCGTAAAGCCATCCCCTTCTAAGGATCAAATTATAAGTGGATGGCACCTGCAACACCTAGAACTCCACTTGTTTGACCACGGATCCCGTTTTGACCGGCAGGATAATCTTTCCCAAAAGCCACTCCGGTTGTGAGTTGAAACCAACGAGTGGCGAAGTCGCTGGGGCCAAATCTATATCCCGGAGCTTGAGCTATTTGAAAGCGTCGTAGTACATGATCTCGACCGAGCTTCCCTGATCGATCAAGATCCGTTTGACATCAAATTCTTTGACGCGGAGTGTTACCACTAGGGCATCGTTGTGTGGCGTCTGAATGCGCTCTAGGTCTCTTGAGGAGAAACTGATCACGTCTTTCTCTTCGCTCTTCCCCCTTTTGATCGCAGGCTGAACCGACAAAACTTCCCTCATGTGTTCTGCCTTCTTGATCATTCCTCGGAGCTCGCATACACGCGCCGGTTCCACTATGCCGTGGATGACATTAATAACCCCTTGGGGAGGCGCATCTCGGTCATCCGGTCCCCGCAGATCAACCGGAGCTTGATTGGCCTTCAGGCCGCCATCAATGTAAAGGTCCAAGTGTCCGGCTGCGACTAGCTCTTCTAAGTGTTGCCTCAAAGGCAAACAATCCTCTGTCCGATGGCCTCGGTTCGTGACTAGGAAACATAAAAAAATTTCGGATCCCACGTCGAAGGCACACTTAGACACATTCAGGCGTAGCTTGTGTTTTTTGAGAATGGCGAACATCTCGGCCAAATCGGACAAATGGTCTGCTTGATGCCGGCTCTTAACCACCATATCATCAATATAAGACTCCATTGTCCGGCCTAGCAGAGGAGCGAACATCTTGGTCACCATCTGTTGAAAAGTTGCCCCGGGGTTCTTCAAACCAAAAGGCATGACTCGGTAGCAGAAGAGTCCCCTTGGTGTAGTAAACGAGCTAATCTCTCGGTTGGGCCCGTGCATGGCAATCTAATGGTAGCCGCGATAGGCGTCCAAGAAACTGAGCCTGTTATGTCCAGCCGTTAAGTCCACAAGCTGGTCTATTCTAGGCAGAGGGAAGCTGTCTTTCGGACAAGCTCGGTTGACGGTCTTGTAGTCAACGCAAGCTCGCCATTTCTCATTCTTCTTGGGCACCACGACCGTGTTTGAAATCCACCGAGGGTAATGCACTTCCTTAATTGCTCGCGCCTCAAGCAAGTTCTTCACTTCCTCTACAACTACCTCGGCGTGATGCAACGCCGATCTCCTTGTTCGCTGAATGACCGGCTTGGCTCCGGGGAAGACATTGAGATGATGGCATATAAAACTTGGATCGAGACCGGTCATGTCGTAAGGTGACCATGCAAAGACTTCGATGTTGGCTATCAAAAACTCAACCATGTCGGTCTTTTCTTGGGCTGTAAGGCTTGAGCCGAGCAAGAAGAACTTGTCCGGATGCTCTGTATCAATGCGCACTTCCACCAACTCCTCGACAGCTTTGTTCTCGGCCTTGGTGCCCACGTCGTCAAGGACTCTCCGGTCTTCCGGTCCCTCAATCATTTGAACGAAGCCTTTGGCAGCTCGACTCCCGTTGACCGCCACGAAGCATTGCTTCGACGTGACTTGATCGCCCCAAACCTCCTCGATTGCCCCCATAACCGAGGGGAATCTCACCACCTGGTGGTAGGTTGACGCTATGGCTAGCATAGCGTAAAGCCATCCCCTTCTAAGGATCAAATTATAAGTGGATGGCACCTGCAACACCTAGAACTCCACTTGTTTGACCACGGATCCCGCTTTGACCGACAGGATAATCTTTCCCAAAAGCCACTCCGGTTGTGAGTTGAAACCAACGAGTGGCGAAGTCGCTGGGGCCAAATCTATATCCCGGAGCTTGAGCTATTTGAAAGTGTCGTAGTACATGATCTCGACCGAGCTTCCCTGATCGATCAAGATCCGTTTGACATCAAATTCTTTGACGCGGAGTGTTACCACTAGGGCATCGTTGTGCGGCGTCTGAATGCGCTCTAGGTCTCTTGAGGAGAAACTGATCACGTCTTTCTCTTCGATCTTCCCCCTTTTGATTGCAGGCTGAACCGACAAAACTTCCCTCATGTGTTCTGCCTTCTTGATCATTCCTCGGAGCTCGCATACACGCGCGGGTTCCACTATGCTGTGGATGACATTAATAACCCCTTGGGGAGTCGCATCTCGGTCATCCGGTCCCCGCGGATCAACCGGAGCTTGATTGGCCTTTAGGCCGCCATCAATGTAAAGGTCCAAGTGTCCGGCTGCGACTAGCTCTTCTAAGTGTTGCCTCAAAGGCAAACAATCCTCTGTCCGATGGCCTCGGTTCGTGACTAGGAAACCCAAAAAATTTTCGGATCCCACGCCGAAGGCACACTTAGACACATTCAGTCGTAGCTTGTGTTTTTTGAGAATGGCGAACATCTCGGCCAAATCGAACAAATGGTCTGCTTGATGCCGGCTCTTAACCACCATATCATCAATATAAGCCTCCATTGTCCGGCCTAGCAGAGGAGCGAACATCTTGGTCACCATCTGTTGAAAAGTTGCCCCGGCGTTCTTCAAACCAAAAGGCATGACTCTGTAGCAAAAGAGTCCCCTTGGTGTAGTAAACGAGGTAATCTCTCGGTTGGGCCCGTGCATGGCAATCTAATGGTAGCCGCGATAGGCGTCCAAGAAACTGAGCCTGTTATGTCCAGCCGTTAAGTCCACAAGCTGGTCTATTCTAGGCAAAGGGTAGCTGTCTTTCGGACAAGCTCGGTTGACGGTCTTGTAGTCAACGCAAGCTCGCCATTTCTCATTCTTCTTGGGCACCACGACCGTGTTTAAAATCCACCGAGGGTAATGCACTTCCTGAATTGCTCGCGCCTCAAGCAAGTTCTTCACTTCCACTGCAACTACCTCGGCGTGATGCAATGCCGATCTCCTTGTTCGCTGAATGACCGGCTTGGCTCCGGGGAAGACATTGAGATGATGGCATATAAAACTTGGATCGAGACCGGTCATGTCGTAAGGTGACCATGCAAAGACTTCGATGTTGGCCATCAAAATCTCAACCATGTCGGTCCTTTCTTGGGCTGTAAGGCTTGAGCCGAGCAAGAAGAACTTGTCCGGATGCTCTGTATCAATGCGCACTTCCACCAACTCCTCGACAGCTTTGTTCTCGGCCTTGGTGCCCACATCGTCAAGGACTCCTAGGTCTTCCGGTCCCTCAATCATTTGAACGACGCTTTTGGCAGCTCGACTCCCGTTGACCGCCACGTAGCATTGCTTCGACATGACTTGATCACCCCAAACCTCCTCGATTGCCCCCATAACCGAGGGAAATCTCACCACCTGGTGGTAGGTTGACGCTACGGCTAGCATAGCGTAAAGCCATCCCCTTCTAAGGATCAAATTATAAGTGGATGGCACCTGCAACACCTAGAACTCCACTTGTTTGACCACGGATGCCGCTTTGACCGGCAGGATAATCTTTCCCAAAAGCCACTCCGGTTGTGAGTTGAAACCAACGAGTGGCGAAGTCGCTGGGGCCAAATCTATATCTCGGAGCTTGAGCTATTTGAAAGCGTCGTAGTACATGATCTCGACCGAGCTTCCCTGATCGATCAAGATCCGTTTGACATCAAATTCTTTGACGCAGAGTGTTACCACTAGGGCATCGTTGTGTGGCGTCTGAATGCGCTCTATGTCTCTTGAGGAGAAACTGATCACGTCTTTCTCTTCGCTCTTCCCCTTTTGATCGCAGGCTGAACCGACAAAACTTCCCTCATGTGTTCTGCCTTCTTGATCATTCCTCGTAGCTCGCATACACGCGCCGGTTCCACTATGCCGTGGATGACATTAATAACCCCTTGGGAAGGCGCATCTCAGTCATCCGGTCCCCGCGGATCAACCGGAGCTTGATTGGCCTTCAGGCCGCTATCAATGTAAAGGTCCAAGTGTCCGGCTGCGACTAGCTCTTCTAAGTGTTGCCTCAAAGGCAAACAATCCTCTGTCCGATGGCCTCGCTCCCGGTGAAACGTGCAACGGTACCGCGGATTGAAGCCCTTCTGTCCGTCGCCTAACTTAGCAGGAAACCGGACATACTCCTCGTCACGGATTTCACTAAGTATGCGATAGATTGGAATCTTAAAGACTGTGGTGATGCCTGTCCTTGCCTTCAACCTTCTATTTGCATCGGTTACGTCATCCCAGGGGTAGTCATCCCGGTCATTCCGACGTCCCCTACCCCAGTTTTTACGATTAGTGCCACGGTCCGATTCCTCAGCGCGGTCGCTGGATCGGCGGAACTCCTGCCCGACCGCATGCACTTTGCCAGCTGACCGCTAGTCTGTTGCTACCGGAGTTGCCTTCACGGTAGATGCTGACGCATCATCCTCCACTCGGATGTGCTCATTGATGCGCTGCATTAGTTGGCCTATGGATGTCGGCTGGTGCATGGTAAGCGAGTCCCGCAGTCTATGTCCGACCGGGAGACCACGCTTGTATTGTGTGATTGCAAGGTTGACCGGGCAATCCAAGATCTCATTGAAGGTCTCTTAATATCTGGAGTTGTATGCCTTCAATGTGTCGCTCAGCTCCATCTTGACACTCAGGAGGTGATTAACTTCCTTTGGTGTTTTGGTGTTGGTTTTGAAGCGCGTCACAAAGGCTTCGACCAACTGCTGCCACCTTTCAATGCTCCCCTCCGGCAACCTCTCGAACCATTTCAAACCCAGCTCACCCAAACTCAATGGGAAGATCAAGCACATAAGAGCGTCATTCCGCCTATGTCTGGCCATGACCTGTCGGAAATGACTTACATGCATATACGGGTCGATTTTTCCGTCATAGAGCGTGAACTTTGGCTGGTGAAAGCCCGCCAGAAGGGGTGCAGTCTCTATATCCACGGAGAATGGAGTGGCACTCAGCCTCGCCAAGTCTGTATCTACAAGGCGAGGCGCGGCTGGGCAGGGTAGAGACATTCTGACCTCCTCGCTGGCGTGAACCCCATAGGATAGCCGCTGGAACGCCGGCACCCTTTGAGCCTCCTGCCGGCGAGCCCATTCCTTCAAAGTTGCCCGCAAATCCTCTGAACGAGCGGAATAAGAGCACCTCGATGTCGTCACCGGACTTGAGGGCTGGTAAGTGCTATCTTGCGCACTGGATTTCTCTATATACACGTCGGAATCTGCAACCTTGTAACTTCTGGTGATAGAAATAGAAGGAGTGTGCCGCTGACTCTGACTGCCTGAACGGCGGGGTTGGGTGCGCTCATTGTGGTCTCCCCCTCCAGCAACACCCTTCCCTTTGACATGCCGCTTCAACTCCTCCATCTCCGCCGCCATTCGCCGGATGACGGCGTCTTGGTCCTGTAGCTTGTGCTCCAGACGTTTGGCGTGCGATTCTCTCCGCCGCCGATGATCGTCTGGACTCCGTGAATGACCATAACTTCTTCCGCGCTTATCCCGCGCGTCTCTTGAGTGTCCTACTGGAGAAGTCTCCAGGTCCGCCATCGAAGGAATGATGGTGGGATGTCCTTCTCTCCGTCTGCCCGACTCCGGGGTAACTCCGTCGACGACGGACAGCGGAATCTCTTCGTTGTTTGCCATGGACGGTGATCAGACGAGCCTAGAAGACAAGGTTTTGTCTGCAAAGTTTCCACAGACGGCGCCAATTGTACGGGGAGCAAATATTCAGGCAAGCCCATATTCCTTTCTTCCAAGCTCCGTTTCTGTCCGATCACCTGCGTGCACAACAGTAGTGAGCTACCCGGTGGTGTGTGGTCGGAAAACCCCTCCGACGACCAAGTTAGCACACACCTGAGGATAGAGAGAGTGAGGAAAGAGTTGAGTGTAAGTGTTTCTCTTACCAAATGTTCATCTGTCTCAGCATGGGGGGCGCAGACTTGCTTATATACCTTCTGCGCTCCAAATCTACTCACATTCGTCTCTCGACACGTGGTGCTGCTATCCCATCTGTCAGCACAAATCTTGCTGAACATCACCTAACCCGACTGCCAGCCCACTGTATTGGGAGCTCGGCAGCCAGGCTGTCGCATCTCGGCTATCAACGGCCATGCTGCGATTCATGCCCGGGTGCCTCCCCAGAACTGAACTCCTTTCCAGCCATGCTTGACTGCATTCCGGCGAAGCCAAGCTTGAGATTAGTCATACCGGTCAACCAAAGTCCTTCCTGCTGAGTTTCAGGCATGAGCCTTCACGCCGAGCTATGGATGCTTGCTTTCCAACCGCGCAACGCATAAACCGTGGAACCCTTACTTGACCGGCCTCCATGCTGACAAGGTGAAGTAGCTCGGTTCCACATGCCCTTGCCATTGCCGAGCAAAAATCACTTCTGGGCGGACCCGGGATACCACGGCCCAAATGTGTTCGGCCCACAATTTGCCTGGTATTACCATGGCCCAATCCAGACCATATTTTTCCCTCTCAATTAGTTTTTGGCTTTTTTTAGTTTTTTGACTTTTTTTAGGTCATATCATCATCTCTCTATTTTTTTTTTACAAAAAAATCAAAAAAAAAATTAAAAATCAAAAAATCAACTTTTTATCATATTTCTAAAACACCTCTGTATTATGTTTGAAAAGAAAGAAAAAGAGAATGAAAATGATGGGAAAGAGATGTAAATGGAATCTTTTTACATTACCAACACCATGTGAAACCCGGAATGAAAAAAAAAAATGAAATACTTTTTCCATTTAATTTCTTTCAAAATTTTTCTAGGTGTGGATTTCATTTGGGTTTGTTTGAGAGTTGGTTATTTTAATTAATTTTTATGAAATAATGTGTAGAAAAGTAGAGAATTTATATTTTTTAATTATTTAATTTAAAATTTTAATGAAAAAATAAAATTCGATAAAAATTAATCAAATGCAATTACCAAACTCGCCTCACATTTGCTCTTGACAAAGGAAAGGAGAAGGAGAAAGGGGGAGAAGATGAGAAAAAATTGATGTTAATCGTGCAATCATCAAACCAATCGCTAAGGTAAGCTAGTAGAGAAATTTTTTTCTCACAATTACACTCAACAAGTATTTGTATTAATCCGTTATTTAATTTTTTTTATAAAATTTAAATTTGATAAAATTTGGTAAAATAAGATCAAGTTCTTTTATCAAATTTGTATGAATTATTTTATCAAATATTTTAAAATAATATTTTACTAAATATTTTAACAAATTAGTTATGAACTACATATTTTAACAAATTTCAACCACCCTTCTTCCTATATGTGACAAAATTGTTAAAGGATGAAAGATTAAAAAAGAGATTTTTTTTTATTTTTTATTTTAGTTAAAGGAAGTTTTGAAATAAATTAAGTCGTTTTAAAAAGATTTGATAAAAAATAATTTTAACTATTGAAGTCAAATCAAGTTTTTAGGTCTAAATTTTTGAACAAATTTAATTAAAAGAAAAATAAAAATATTTGAAAATCCTAAAAAAAAATTTATTTATTTTTTTTAATTTGACTCGCAATGTTATGATATGATAGATGTTAAATTTTAATTTGTCATAATTCAGTTATTTTTAAAAAAAATAACTATGTAGGCTTGACTTTTTTATCACATTGTTATTGGTGAATTTTGTGAATATAAATTTATGAATATGTACTTATTTTTCATTATATCATAACTTATTAGAAGTCTCGTTTGAGAAGTTAGTTGGTTTTTTGAATTTTTGATTTTTTTAATCTTGGGCCAAAAAATCTTTTTTGGATGTTTTGATTTTTATAAGAGAAAAAATGAAATGATTATGATTTAGGGAAAAAAATTTTAAGGTCCCTAATAATAGTAATTTAGAGGATAAAGAACACCAAAAAAATGGGTGATGCATCAGGTCCCTCAACTATATCGTGCGCATTTTTAATTATTTCATGGACCAAAATACCCTTCACAAATTAACACAGAAACGAAAGTGGATTCCGACGACTGAGTTCCATTCCAAACATCCAACCATCTTCACGAGCAAGAGAACAACAGAATTAAGGTTTCAATATCATCTTCACCATCGACATGAAAGTTTCATTATCTTCTGCAAAAATCCTTCTCATTCCTTCCTCACAAATTTCTCTGACCCCGTTTTCACTGTTCATCGTCATCTCAGTTCATCTTCGTCACATTACATCTTCATTTCAGGGCATATCAGTTCATAATTAGCGTTTTATCCTAACTCTGGTAAGTTTTTCTACAATCCAACGAGTTTTTCTCTAGAAACACAGTTAATTGCATTTTATATTAATCTTCTATTAATTAGGGTTTCAATTTCGTAATAAAAAGCTACATGAATTTGGAAAAAGTTATTTCTCTGTGTTTTAAACTTATTCTTGAACATGTTTGTGTGATTTTATCTGTAAATTTCTCTGGCATTTGAATTTCTCTGGTATTTACTTGATGTATGTTTCTTCTTTGAATTTTCTGTGGCATGTTTATTTTGAAAAAAATTATTTCTCATAGTGGGTGTTTGGGAAATAGGTTTTTTTGTAGGTTTTTTTAGTTGTAGGATATTATTGGAAATTTTTTTTTTTTGTTTTTGGGAAGATAATTGGGTTTTTTTGTGGTTGGATGTGATATTTGTGAGAGAAAAAAGTGAAATGATTATGGGGTTTGATGTAATATTTTATTTGGATTTGTTTTTTTTTTTTTTGGTTTTGTAACTAATTTGTCTTTTAGTGAAAAAAAAACAAAAAAACCAAAAAATTAAATTCCCGAACACCGCCACAGTGTTTTGATCTTATTCTTGAACATGTTTGTGTGATTTTGTCTATAAATTTCTCTGGAATGTCTATTTTTCTCTGGAATGTGTAATTTTTTCAGGCATTTTTATTTTTGGTGCCTGCTAAATTTATGTTTTTTTTTTCTTTGAAATTTCTCTGACTATATTTTACATCTATATGTAATATTACTCTCTTATCTGTGTTTAAGTTTCTCTGGCATTTATAATTTTCTCTGGCCACATCATTTTTCTCCCTTATGTATCTCTATCATGTTTAATTTTCTCTGGTTGTGTATGTAAATTTCTCTGACATTTTAATATTTCGGACTGAAAATTTTTTCTGGAATGGTAATTTTCTCTGGAATGTGTAATTTTTTCTAGAATGTGTAATTTTCTCTAGCATTTTCATTTTCTGTGCTTGCTAGGTTTATGTTTCTTTCTTGAATTTTCTCTAGCTATATTTTACATCTATATGTAATTTGTAGCAATTTTTAAAAATTTCTCTGTCATATTTATGTTGCTTTGGTTATTTTCTCTAGAATTGAAAATTAGCTGTGGCCACATGTATTCCACACAAAACACCTGTTATTCTCTTGTCAGTGTCTAAGTTTCTCTGAAATTTATAATTTTCTCTGGCCACATTAGTTTTCTCCCTTGTGTTTGTCTGCCATGTTCAATTTTCTCTGGTATGTTTATTTTGTTCAATTCTTGGTTTCAATGTTGTGTAATTTTCTGTGGCATGTTTACATTGCTTTGTTTATTTTATCTTGTTAACTGTGGAATGAAAATTTTCTCTGACTTGCCATGTTTACTTTTCTTTGTCATATTCATTTTCTGTGCTTACTAGATATATGTTTTTTTTTTTTTGAATTTTCTCTAGCTATATTTTACTTCTATATATAATTTTAACAATTATTGAAAATTTTTCTGGCATGTTTATATTTTTTTGTTGATTTTCTCTGAGAATGGAAATTTTCTGTGGCTAGATGTATTCCACAAGAGAACAATTAGTACTTAACATTTAATTTTCAGTGTCTAATTTTCTGTAACATTTATAATTTTCCCTGGCTACCTTAGTTTTCTCCCTTATGTGTAATTTTCTCTGACATGTCCAATTTTCTCTAGCATGTTCAATTTTCTCTGGGATTTAATGTTGACGTCTTTATGTTTTCATCATTGTCTAGAAATGACAAAACGTAAAAGCAGCAAAACACCAGAAACACCGAGCAAGAAACAGAAACTCTCTCAGTCTTCTTATAATCTAAGATCAAAAAGCAACAAAACACCACAAACTCCTTGCCAAAACACACAAGTCCAAGGTGATGAAGCAACTAGCATCAAGATGAATAGTCCAACCTCAAAAGACTCTAGCTCAAGGGAGAAAAAACCTATTAAACTCTAAAGAAAAAGAGCTCATTACAGCATTCAAAACCAATCCAACCTCTCATCTGTTGTCTCCTTTTTTCAAACACTTAAATTCAATTCAAACCAACTTGTAGAGCTTCAAAAGACCTCATTCTGGTATTTGATCCAAGCTCTAACCACTAGAAGGATGGATCCAAGGAAATCTAGGAAATCTGATGATAATATAGTTGCAATAATCCAACGTTACAATGAAAAAACAAAAGTATTCACAGTTGGTAAAAATAACTTGACCTTTACAACCAATGACATGACCTTGATTTTCGGTTTGCAAGGAGGTAAATGAGCCATGTCGTTAAGATACTCTAAAAAGCCAAAATCTGCATTCCTAAGGAGAAGATTCCCAAAGGACACAAGGCTCACTGGTCCTGTTCTTAAAAATGCCTTGGTCAAAGCAATGAAAGGCAAGCAACCAATTGACTTCAAAGATGTAACAATCATTGTTACCTTGTACTTGTGTCTCACCCTATTTTTTGTAATAAGTAGGAATTTAGTAGGGTGGGTTTTTATAAAGTATGTGGAACCTCTTGAATCAATGAAGCATTATGATTGACCAGAAGCAATCACATCAACATTGATCGATTCTATCACAGCATTGCACAAAACTCCAAAAAAAGTTACGTGGTGTGTCATTGCATTACTGGTAAGTATAATTTCCATTCAAATTTACAATTATGATACTTACAAATTTGTGTGTTTAGCAAAATTTAATTACTTTAATTTCCATCACAGTATTGGCTATGTGAACATGCAAATATCATTGACTCGGAAGACAGTAACACAACTGACTTCCCAAGATGTGCCAAGTGGAACTTGTAAAGCTTGACCAAACAGCTGCAGAAGACACCAGTCCACTCTCTTGCACCTCGATAGGTTAGATTTCTATCACCACTGAAATATCAGTGAAATTCCAAAATTTCTCTGACCACTGGTTTGTTTTCCTTCTTGTGTCTTGATTAATTGAGATCAATTTTCTCTGAACTTTCAATTTATGTTTCTTCTTTGATTACCACTGGTTTATTTCTGCCATTGTAATGAATTTTCTCTACAATCCAAATTTCTCTAACCACAATTGTAACACATTAACTTATATGCCCTGATTGATTTTCTCTGATATTTGAATTATGTTAGTTGTTTCATAATTTTCTGTGACCCATAAAATTATTTCTCCTTGTGTGTAATTTTCTTTGCCCCATAACTTATGTGCCTTGACTGATTGAGATCAATTTTCTCTAAAATTTCAATTTATGTTTCTTCTTTGATTAACATTGTTTATTTCTGCCCTTGTAATGAATTTTCTCTGGTTATGTATATTCATTGGTTATGCACAGAATAGTAGTGCATATAGGTTTCTTGTGCACAAATCTGATATTTCATATATCTACAAGAATGCCATAATCGAGTCAAGGAATGTGTCCTTCTTTGAAAACGCATTTCCTTGCCGAACCCGATAAGAGGATGAAAATTCTGAGAAGAAACTTGAAAATGATCAAGTAAATGATCAAGATAAGGAAGTAGATGAGCCAAGAAGAAACAAGAGGGCTAGGACTACCAAGTCCTTTGGCCTAGACTTCTTGACTTATATGTTAGAGGGAGAACCTTGAACTTTTCATGAAGCTGTGACTTTACCTGAAAGTCCCTTACGGAAAGAAGTAATTAAGAGTGAAATTGACTCCATCTTACAGAACCATACTTGGGAGTTGGTTGATCTATCCCCAGGCAGTAAGGCCTTAGGGAGTAAGTGGTTCTTTAGAAGAAAGATGAAAGCAAATAGGTCAATTGATAAGTACAAAGCTAGGCTAGTTATCAAAGGATACTGGCAGCGAGAAGGCCTGGATTATTTTGATATATATTCACCTGTGACAAGGATTACATCCATTCGCACAGTGATTGCAATATTTACGTGGTCTGGAGATACATTAAATGGATGTAAAGGCAGCTTTCTTAAATGGAGATTTAGATGAAGAAATCTACATGGAACAACCCGAGGGGTTTTCAGCTCCAAGGCAAAATAAGAAAATCTTTAAGCTTGTCAAGTCATTATATGGTTTGAAGCAAGCTCCTAAGCAATGGCATGAGAAGTTTGACAACGCTATGTTGTCAAATGGATTTAGAATCAATAAGTGTGACAAATGCATATCTGTTAAAGATACTGACAAAGGTGATGTCATTTTTTGTCTATATGTAGATGACATACTCATTGTTGGTAGTAATGATGAAATGATTCGAACTACCAATAGATTGTTAAACTCTAAGTTTGACATGAAAGATATGGGCCTTGCAGATGTCATTCTAGGTATTAAGATTACCAGAACATCTAGTGGTATTGTACTTTCTCAGTCTCACTATGTTGAGAAGATACTTGAGAAATTTGGTAATTCAGATACAAGTGTGTCTAGGACACTGGTAGACGTGAGTCTACATTTGACCAAGAATAAGGGTGAGAGTTTCTCTCAGCTAGAATATTCTCAGGTCATTGGAAGTTTGATGTATCTGATGAGTTGTACAAGGTCGGATATAGCCTACTTTGTAAGCAAGCTTAGTAGATACACAAGTAATCCTAATGCTACTCATTGGAGGGGCATTATACAGGTGTTAGGTTATTTATGCTACACCCAGGGTTATGGGCTGCATTATACCAGATACCCAGCAGTACTAGAAGGATATAGTGACGCTAATTGGATATCTGGTATACAAGACTCTAAATCCATTAGTGGTTATGTGTTTACCCTCAGAGGGATAGTCATGTCTTGAAAATCTTCCAAGCAAACGTGTATATCGAGATCAACGATGGAATCTGAGTTTATCGCTTTGGATAAAGCAACTGAGGAGCTGAATGGTTTCGCCAGTTTGTTGAGGATATTCCATGCTGGCCTAAACCTATGCCTGCTATCTATATTCATTGTGATAGCCAATCGGCGATTGGATGGACACATAGTCATATGTATAATGGAAAGTCTAGACATATCCGTCGTAGACATAATTTCATACGACAACTACTCTCTAATGGAGTTGTCTCTCTAGACTATGTAAAGTCTAAGGACAACATTGCGGATCTGCTAACCAAAGGGTTAATTAGAGAGTTAGTAGAAACGTCGTCATGAGGAATGGGGTTAAGGCCTTTAGTAATGTTACCGGAATGGAAAACCCAAATTAGTTGATTGGAGATCCCAAGATCTAGGTTCAAAGGGACAACCTAATTTCGTGTAATGAGTGAGTCACTGAAGAGGTAAATCCTTTTACCCATTCCTTTGTACAGTGATACCCTGTGGAGGTAGAAGGTTATGCTACTGCTTTTAATGACCTAAGTGATATGAAGAATCAACCGTGGTATTATGAGATACCTTATATAGGTCACCAATGTCAGTGCGAAGTGGGGTTGCTTCTTTAAGAATTGGTAAGGCCAAATTCTTTAAAGCCACTCATTGAACCATGCTAGTGTTCTAGGGCCATACTAGACACACCAATGAGAACAAGAACAATGGTTAGACTAAACGGCAGAACAGTTCAAGACATCACATTCACTGATCAGCCAGTAAATCCGATAGGCTTTCACTACGAAAGGTTCAAAGCCAACAACTACCTTTTCTGATACAGGGTTAGTTTGTACGCTCTCTCTCTGAGTCTTTGTTGTAAATGTTGTCCGTTTTTCTTTATTTTGTCAATTTTTATTCATGTGGGGGACTATTGAAAAAAATGGTTTTTCGGTAACTTTGATGTGAAATTAAAGTAGGTCTTAACCTTTGGTTGAAGTAAGATTAAATGGGTTTAGATTCTTTGTAACAAGGTCTTTACACCACAAAAAGAATGACCAAAAACTATTGAGAATTGAATGAGAAATTGTCTCATAAAGATAGCCTCATAAATGAGGTATTGGGAATTGTGTATAACTATCAATCCCACATTAATTGTAGAGGAAAGCTTTGATGGGTATTTAAACCTCAAGATTTTGATAAGGGTATGAGCCCTTTGGGGCATCCAAATTTTTCGAAGAAAGGGAGTTATGGATGCTTCAAGGATGGGCTTGGGCCAAGAATATGGTCCAAGTTGGTTATGGCAAAATTGCCATGCGCGCGCGCGCGCCGTTCTCCCGTCCAGACCGAGCCGGGTCCGGGTCCGGGTCCATGGTCCGTGATCCGTGGATCTTGGATCTTGGGACTTGGGCTTAAGGCTTGAGGCTTGCTGGAATGGGTTAAGTTTGGGTTGGGCCGAATTGGTGGGCTACCAATCTAATCTTTTTGGGCCAAGTCTGCTACAGATATATACCTTTTTGTGTACAGAATATATATTTATATCTATTATTGTCCTATCAGTTTTGGTCCATTACTCCAGCAGTTTTGCAGGAGTAATGAATATTGGTTGCTAGCCTTTATGGGCATTGGTTGCTAGCCTTCATGGTTGGGGGCTGCTCCTCTCTCCCCCATTATGTATAAAAGGAGACCCATCTTCCTTGGTTTTGGTACAAAATTTTTGCTCTCAGATTATAGTCAAGTTAGTCTCCTCCTATAATTTTCTTCCTGTGTTGAGAGAGTGCTTCCATTATCGGTTCGCCAAAGCTAACAGAAGATGCTTCTGCATTAGCCGATCTAAACCATCATATCCTGGAAGACAACCTTGTTTAATTTATATAATTTAAACAACAACGTGTTGTTTAGGATTTTTAGAAATTTATGGTAGGTTTAATTGAAATACGATTTGGAACCAAATAATTAGAATAAAATAATGCCCATTTGATTAGTGGTAAGCCTAGCTTAATCAAGCCCATTAACCAAGCCTATATAAGGCCAAATTGACTCTAGAATATTAAAAACACCTCCATTGTCATCATCTTCTTCAACAAAACGCGAGAGAGAGGGAAAAGAGGAGACTTGAGCTCAATTAAGGGGAAATTGCTAGAAGTGAAGGAAATTGGAGAGAACTTGGAAGATCAAGCTTCAACACTTGAGAATTAAAGGTTTAAGGTAGGAATGCACCCTTTTAGTTATGTAATAGGGTTGTTTCACGCATGAATTCAAGAGAGTTAGATAATTAATCCAAGAATTGAGCTAAGAAAGGAGAATTAAAAAGATAACCATACACGCATGCAAATTCTATTGCATTTAGAGTTTGGTTTTAAAGAATTCTCACATGCATGCATTGATCATAGCTTGGTTTTGGAAATTCATCAAGTTTCATACTATTTTACCTTGTTTCATCTTTTTTTGGAAGGTTGAAATTCATGTCAACTCATGCATGTTATGTTTTCTACATTTCAAGTTTAGTTTTGTACAATTGGCAAAGCTTTTGGGCTTGTTTTTGCAAAATGGTTTACATTCATCATGTCATATGGGTTTTTCAATGTGTTATTGAGTTTTGGCCCAAAATGATGTGTTTTGAAGGTTTAAAATTGAGTTTTGAACTTGGAAAGCAAATTTGAAAAATTTCAGAATTTGCACCCTCTGCTAAAGCGGTGGAGTCTGTGCTCGAGCGGATAATGCAAGCTCCCAGAAGTTTTACAGAGTTTTGCAGACCACTCGAGCGACCGAAATTGCGCTCTAGCGGAGACCCTATTGTCTCGGTCTTTGGCTCGAGCGACCGTCGAGCGAAAAAATCATGTAACTAGTACTTTTGCAGACTTTGCAGACTGCTCGAGCGACCGATGTTGCGCTCGAGCGAACTGCCCTGTTTTTCAAAATTTGACTAATTGTCTCAACTCATATTTTGGCATCCTCATTGCATCCTAGGCATTCCTAAGCCTTAATTAAGACATAATAATGAGGATAAGAGCTAGGAACACACATCATGAAATAGGGATAATAAATTTAATATTTGTGATACGTGTGTTCAATGTGTATCCGCTATGTGTTTGTGTAGGTCACGTGCCATAGATTATTCGATCTGTCTACTCTGTCCATTCTACTATCGAAGCTATCTTTGAGTAACAACTCTGTAAAGTTATGTTTGATTATAAGTATCTTTTGACTGAAATGATATAATTTGGTTTATGAAATGCTACTTTGTGAATTATGAATGAATGTCCAATTTTCTGAAATGTATTTATGGCATCCTTAGTTCACATAGCCCTTGCCCGGGGGAAACAATATCGTGGCTTATGATTATATGGCCCTCACCTGGGGGAAATAATACCATGGCTTATAATTATATGGCCCTCGCCTGGGGGAAACAATATTGTGGCTTATGATTATATGACCCTCGCCTGGAGGAAACAATATCGTGGTCTATATTATATGGCCCTCGCCTGGGGGAAACAATACCATGGCCTCTTATGCACAAGATATGGACTTTTAGGGTCGTTGGTTCCAACTATGCATATGGATCCCAGGACCAATTTGATACGATAGCTAATGGATGTAACCATATATTGCTTATGACTTTTGATAAGTATATGATTCTGAAACTATTTATGATATGAATTATGATTTCTGAAACTGTTTGGACATCATTCATAAAACCTTTACTTGGTTGTTATTCATTGGGCTCCAGTTCACTGTATCATTTATGTATGTAGATGACCAGTCATGTGACCAAGCTCAGAGTTGATGGCTTGGAGTTCCACTTTGTTAGCCAACCACAGTGCCTCCCGAGGAGATTCCCGTTTTGCAGTGGTCAAGTTTTGTGAACTATATTAGAGATCTTTTTGTATTTCTTTTGTTAAGTTTGATCAGGTCTTTCGTTGTCTATATGTATGGATGGTGAAATGAGCATGACATCTTAAGTATGTAAATATAAGTTTCAAATTTCATGTCCCATATATGTCTTCACAACTCTATGGACATTATATATTTGTATATGCTTCCGTTGGCCCCTGTATTTTGTTTAATTTGTTCAAAGACCACTAAGCCTATAGGGGCGGATTTGGATTGTGACATAGAATGTGTGCTTGTGAACTTTCGTTTGATAAAGAACTAATGTTAGCCTTGAGGATCAACTCAAATGGTAAGTTATTCAAGTTCGATTAAGAAAGGCTTAGGTTTGAGTCTTAATATCCTAATTTGCTCAATATGTAAAACTAGTGGGTGGTCACACTATTATAAAAGGAAAAAAAGAAAGGGGGAATTAATATTTATTGTAAAAGTGCTTCAAAAAAAATTCCTAGATTAAACACCCCCAAACTTGATACTTATTTTTGAGAAAATTATTAGGTACTCTTGGAGTAATGTTTTACATTATTCATTAATTGACGCTTTTATATTGTATCAAAATCCTAAACTATGATTTCTATACAATATATATAAAGCACGGATGCAAAGTGAACAGTAGTTTCAGCCATATATGAACAGTATTTTCTGAATAACTGAAAAGTCAATTTTGGCCTTATGCTTTATAACTTTTCTTCTTTGGATGCAAGGGTATTGATGGAAAACTGCCTTCAAAATTTGTTTGCTCGTTTTTTATGAAAATGAAAAGATCCATAAACAGTGTCTCAGAGAACCCCCCTCCCCTCTCTCCTCTCCTCTCCTCTATGCTCTTCCCAACGGTGATCTCCCTCCACCGATGACGATGTTCGACCGCCTCCTCTCTCCTCTCTCCTCTCTCCTCTCACCGACCACCGATCTTTTTCGCCTTCCTCCCACCTCTGCCCTCTCACCGATCTCTTTATTTTGCCCCTTTACTTATAAAGCCTAAAAGCAAGACCAACAAGACACAAATAACACTTGTGTTCCCTGGAGAAGACGGAGAGAGAGAGAGAGAGAGAGAGAGAGAAGAAGTCGAAGGAGACGAAGTAGGAAGACCAGAGTTGTCACACTCCCCTCTCCCATCGTTCAGGTTCGTTTTTCAGAAGTTAGGGTTTTCATACATACAAATCTAATTTTTTTTATTTTATTTTTTTGTGAGTTATAAAAAAAATTGCAAGGACCAAACCCTAATTTTACCTTTTTTTTTGGGCATGTTTTATACCTAAATCGACTAAAGAGGATGCAATTCAAAATAGAAAGAAAAAAAAAATTTGTGTAGATTGTTTTTGGGATTTTGCCTAATAAAATTAGGGTTTCTTCATATTTATATCTTTAGGGTTTATATTGTAGTTATTCTGGAATTCAATCTTATATGGGTAAAGGGTAAGGGCTAGAGATGCTCGTCGATGTTTTTTCTTCTGCAAGGTTGTGGGGAGCAAAAAATTCTATTCATATTATACTGTTATGTTAATTGTTGTTTCTCTGGTTCGACCTTTTTATATGTTTTTAAATTTATTCGTATTAGTTTGTAGGTATTTATAATAAATACTCATGATGTGAAGGTAATGTTTAGAGTTGTAATACTTATCTATGATTTTAGTTTTTGTGCTATTATCGTGCTTGATATATTTCTTTAGTTGGTTTTTGCTTTTCTTGGTGAGTATAATATTTTTAACTTACAAGGGTTGTCTTTTTTATCTTTTCATTTATGTTATCTATATACTTATGAAATCTATCAATTTTTTAAGACTTTATAGTGGTAAATTTATGACATTTATGATTTATATTCAATGTTTATTAATACTAAGTTTTATTACTAAACACATTTGAGTCAAAACTAAGTATTTTACTCATTAAATGCTTTATGATATTAATAGAAATATAAAACCTTCCAATTGCAATATTAGTCATAGAAAGGTTAAAAAATGCACAAGCTTTGCTTTCTCATTTTTAGTTCTCTAAACCTGAAAAAGAGAGTCATTTGTGTGAAAAATGATAATCATTCCTCCCTGCAGAGAGTTTTGAATATAATATGTTTTTCACAAAATTTTAGATTATACTTTGATTACATTGGGGAAATATAAAAAAAAATCCTTGAAAGTTATGGCTTTTCTTTATTTTTATTTTTTATTTTTTTTTCCTACAAGGTACTAGCCCACCATCTCCGGAATTTATTATTTTTTAAACCATAAGCACATCACTTAACCTTGATTTTTCCAATCGTAAATTGATATATATACTTCCACTTTTCCATCCCCAAATCAATTTTGAAACAAAAAAAATAAAAATAAATAAATAAATAAAAATTATGCCTATATGTTATATTCATGACATTAATGGTTTTGTATTATATTTTTGATCTACAAATACTCCATGAAAAGATTAAATATGTCTTGGTAAAGTTTTTCGGTATTTGCAGACTGGCCCAACTACATAATTGTAGACATGAATAACTAACTAATAATATTTTTGTATTTTCATCGATTTTATGGTGCAGGCAAGGCATGTAGAACACGCGATGCTATTTTGATCCAGAAATTGACATAGAGGAATTCTTCAGGTTAGGTGTTGAAACTATAATTTTGAGTCTGGTACATATCATTTGGATTCATTCGCAAAAATTTATGCTGCAACTTTTGACAGATTTTTTAGCTATTGTTTGGATTCATTTGGAAAAAAATTTAAGTTGCAACTTTTCACAGATTTTTTAACTATCATTTGGTTGTGTCGTGACATTCAAAATCAATCAAGAATTATTTTCTCTTTGGTTGCCATGTGAGAAATTTGTGTTTAGTTGAACCCTCATGTTGTTCCTTTTGTTGGTGTGTTGTCGTATGCTTAGGAGTAATTACTAAACATTGGATTTGGAATCTCTATTTGAAGCTCACTCTCACGTGAATTAGACAATTCTTGACTTGGTTTGGGAAAGGAAAAAAAACATCTCAACTAATGATCTAACTAAAATACAACATAATTTGGAAATAAAAAAAAAATACATTTCCATGCTTCAAATGAAAAGAGATCTGTTAAAGTCTATCCTAAATTTGTTATTATTATTAGTATTATTATTTTTCTTCATGGTTGGATACATAGTTATTGCCATTGCGGGAACTACTATTCATCTTCAAGTGAAGGAAGATAATAGATTTTACGCAAAATTTGCAAAATTTGATTGATTCTTCGTTCTTGGTTATGTGAAGATAAAATGTTCTTTTATTATTTTTTTTATACCCATGTATACTTTTGGGTTTTTGTTTTTTATTCTTCTATTCCTTTTGGAGCGTTATTTAATTGTTCCTCATTGGTTTTCAACATTTGCTGGGCAGAAGAGACCTTGTTGGGTTGGATTTAGCTCAGCATGTGTCATCTTTGTATATTTTCTTTATTATTTGTTCTCTATTATTTTTCTCACTGCTTTTCTTTTTATTTTATTTTGGATATTGTTTCATCAATACACTGGTAGAGATAAAATTATACACAAGATTCATACCCAAATCTACTATTCTATAATCTTTTGGCTGTACTCATGTTTTGAGGTTGTAAATGTAATAGAAAACTTGATCAAGTTCGTAGAAATTCCCGTATAAGTAATGATATTTGCACACCTTTTTAATGTTTTTATTTCCTTTGTAGATCACAAGGTTAGTATTTTTTTTTTTTTTTTGTTATTTTTTTGGGACTCTAGAAATTACAATAAGTGTAGGAACCCATAAATCAAATACAAAATCAAACATAGAATACATGTTTTAACATAACTTTACAAGGTGTGACCATACCTAAAAAAATTTGTTGATTAATATATTTTGTGTCCAATACTATATTTGGTTTTTATGTTCTTAGATTCATTGTTAAAAGATAGGTGATGGGTATGGCCCTGGTGAAATAATGTTAGTGTGGGTGTGGGTGTGGGTGTGTATAATATCGCATGGGGGCAAAATTTTCATCATGAAAGGTATAGTTGACCTTTTACTCTTTGCCTTTGGGCTTCGGTTGAAATCTTGATGATAATAGTGCATTTGATTTGATTTGTACTACAATAGAAGTAGCTTTTAATAACATGTGTTCACATCATTTTTCCCCCAAAACGCTTTAATTTATTAACGTCCATAGCATTTTTTTTCAAAAGCTATCAAAAATTATAATTAATAGAAATATTTTCTTTTTAACCTGTTAACCCAACATATTTTCCCATTTTTAAAAAAATAATGTGAAAACTTCTCCCACACGACAATCTCTGTCAATTTCAAATCTTCAAATATTTCTCCCTCTATCTTTCACGATTTGCTAGGATTTCTCTCCCCAAGTCTTCTATGGTTCCATTTTTGTTTTTCTTCAATTCAAAAGGTTTGTTTATTCTTTTTGCCTTTTTTTTCATATAATATTTACGTGTATCAAGATTGACCTTTACTGTCTTGTTTGTTGTTTCTATGTTTACCCCCTCCCTATTTGGTGAAGAAACATTGCCATATTGTTGCGTATTTCATGGTTGAAGGGTCATTTCATTATCTTGTGTGGAGAATCCTCAGCTCACTAGGTTTGAGTTGTTATGTTTGAAAAAATTTCCTTCTCAAGACCTGCATTTCAATTCTCCTTCATTACAATGTAAAATTGATTTTTTTATTTTTTTATTTTTTTATTTTTCGTTTTTTGAAGGTATTCTATGGCTTAATATTGATTTCTTCTGTATTGTTATGCATGAGGTATTAAGATACACTGGCCCATGTTTGCAAACTATGTTTGATTTCCTCCAATTTGTTTTAATATCATTGAAAGTAGCTGATCATTATGAACCACATGCCATTGCCACTATTTTTCCTAGATTACAAAAAAAGTGATTCATTCGGGCTCTAAGTTGATGATGCTAAATTTTTGTAAAGAATTTTGCAAAGTATTTTGATGAAATGTTATGGCAACACTTGATAATCTAAATGTCATTGGAATTGTGCATCTATTTCTTTGACAATTGTGTAGGTTCTAATTAGAAATTTCATTATTTATTGTTTTATTTCATTTCTACGTACACATCCTATTGACTTTGGCAATTAGATTTTGGTACACTTGGAGGCCTTCATTATCAATTCTTTAATTGCTAGATTTTAAGAGTTCTATTTAATCATGACAAGTTATCAAGAAGTTTATGTTTTAGAATTTTGAATTGTAGCAATTGACTTGAAGTGAGATAGTGTCTGCTTCCCACACTTGAATATGCTTTAGTAATTACATGATTATTATTATTACTATTATTATTAGAATAAAAATGCTGCTGCTTCTAATAGATCTATATCAATGTTAGTTTTCAAAAACCATTTAGCTCCTTTACTACTTAGTTGTATCCAAAATGTGAAATCAAAAATGACATTGACATTGGTAGAGGATTAAAAGAGATTGAATATATTTCCATCAAACCTTTTGATTTGGATATTATTTTTATGAATTGGTAATACCATAAACAAGCTACATTGCGGTATTATGATGATAGACAAAGATTGGGTGCATCTTAATTGAAAACACTTTTTTTTTTCTTTTCTTTTTTGTGTTTTTTTCTTGTAAATTGGTTGAGCCACACAATTACATGGCAACCACAATTACATGGCAACCATACAAAATTTTGTGAATGTGGCTACAAGAATGCAGAGTATCCTTACCAGACCAGATTCTATGTATTTGCAAAGATTGTCAACATTCATTTCACCATTTTGTTGAATTTGTTTGAGCACGAGGTTATTAAGGGAATGGTTCTTAGTACATAAATATATTAAGAATGAACAAGTAAATTCACGGCTTGGGAATTTATGAGCTTCCTTTCCTATTAACACCTTTTGATTCAAAGTTTTTCATTGACCTTGTTACTTTGTTTTCTGCTTAACTAACAATATTCATTTCCTGTTTACTGATTAGTCATTAGTTTTGAAATCATTAGTTTTGAAATTACTAATCCCATTGATTGTTGAATTATATTGGGTGTGAGATTCAGATCATCTCCATTACATAGTTGTAATGGAAGATTTTCAATCCCTATGTCTAACCCCTTTATATTGTCTAGGGATTTAATTTACTTTCTGCAGTTGATGCCTTTGGAAAGAAGTGGAGACTAAACTTATTAGATAAGAAAGCTTGAAGAATGGAAAGTTTGTAGATGAAAAAATGGTGCATTTGAACGAATTGGTTATTTTCTATAGTGCATGGTTACATTGTCTTTAACATTGTTAATAAGTTGTGTTATGTGGATAATGGAGATTACAAATCTAGCACACTTCTATTTATAGATTGTCGATAAGCATTTCTTTTTGTAAGTTTTGTTTTAATCTTCTTTTCAAGTAGTTTTAGCCTATTTGTATGAATTATTTTCCCAGTGTTCATTCTTCTATGACACTCGGCTATCTACATTTTCCAAGTAGGCTTATATTTATGCATCCATCTTTCCTGATTTCTGTAAATTAAATTTTTCTTGTAATGGGCACCAATAAATGCCAATAATGGGCATTTGTTAGCGTGCCTTGCACGCGGCCAATTCACTAGTTCTCTTTGATGATTCAACCATGATGTATGATAATTGGACTAGATTTAAAGTCGAAGAAAAATGACAATAATTTGGGGGAGCTTAATTTAGGAATTTTTTTTCCTCATTTTGCTTTAGTTTTTAACTTGGGTAATTGTATGATAAGAAAATCATGATAGATGACCAAGAAAAAGTTCATTATTGACCACAAAAAAGAGGAGAAAAAAAAAGAGGTGAAATTTTTTTTTTTTTTTTATAATTATCTTTGATGATTTTATTCAATTTTTATTTTTTATTTTACTTTATAAATTCGTCTAATCCTATAAAATCTAAAAATAAAAAAGTGAATAAAAAAGAAAAAAGAAAAACAGTTCTACTAAGCTGATAATGCAAAAAATAAAAAAATAAAAAAATTAATACTATTTTAAAACTTTAAAATATTTTTCTTATTTTGTACAATGTTTTTGATTTTGGGATCAAGATTATTGATAATAAAAATTTGCATTTCATCAAAATAATAAAATATTCATCAACACCGTGTGGAGCCCAACATGGAAAAAAATGCAAAACCCCATAATAACCAAATGTAATTGGTTAGTGCCAAAGTGCTGCCATAAAGGGCAAAATGAAAAATGAAAAAGAGAAAACCTTCAATAATGGAAGTCTCTAGAGATCTAAATAGGATTTTTCTCAGGAGGGAGTAACACTGTGATGTGAGTGTAACATGGGTGTGTACATTTTTTACTTTTTTGTTACGGCATGATATATTGAAAATAATTGTGTGTGTTGGTGTGTGGAGGGAATAAATTATAAATTTTTTAATATATGAATTGAGAGAAATATACTCTGTTATGTGAAATTAGAATTTTTCTGTAAACTCAAATCCCGTGACATTGTTAATACTAATTGGAGAGGATTCGTAATACTTTTCTCCCATGACATTATTTTAAAATAAATAGGATTTATGTAGAATTCACGAAATTGTTAGTCTAATACCATAATTTTTGGACTAAAACAAACAAGCATTAGTCTAGAGATGCGCATAGGTTGAAGCTTTGTATAGCTCTAAGCTTCTCTTTATTGATGTAATTTATCATACTTTGTATGTGTTTCATTAATAAAGTCTATTTTGTCGATAAAAAAAATGTATGTTTGAAAGAAAAAAAAAAAAAAGGAGGGGGGGGAGAAAAATGATGGGAAAGAGATGTAAATGGAATCTTTATACTTTACCAACACCATGTGGAACCCTAAATGAAAAAAAAAATAATGAAATACATTTTCCATTTGATTTTTTGAAACGTTTTCTAGGTGTGGATTTCATTTCTGGTTTATTTGGGAGTTGGTTATTTTAATTAATTTTTTATTTTTTATGAAATAATGTGCGAAAAGTAGAGAGAACTTATGGTCATTTTTTGAATTATTTAATTTAAAATTTTAATGAAAAAATAAAATCTAACATAAAAATTACTCACATGCAATTACCAAACTCGCATTACATTTGATCATGACTAAGGTGGTTAAAATCGCGATTCGGATCGTAGGATCGTACAATCGCGATTCAATGTGACTTATATTTTGGATCGGGCCCATGTCAGGATCGTGGTGGGATCGGCAGGATCGGTAAGATCGTAACAAGATCACAATTCCATGTGATCCTATTTAATAGGGATTTTTTTGCTGCCTTTAAGTCAAACAACCCTTTATCGGACAAAGGAAGGACAAAAAAATGACCCTCTGAGCTGCAATTAGGGCAAGAGAAATTGGACATCAAACTTCAGATTTTGTGTAAGTACTAACCAAGTATGCTCTTTTTCTGTCTTCTTCTTCATTGCTTCTTCTTCTTCTTTGCTGCTCTTCTTTTTCTTCGAATCTTCCTTTTCTGTCTTCGTCTTTTTCTTCTTCTTTGACTCTTCTCTGCTTTGAATCCTTCTTCTCTGTCTTCAACTTCTTTTTCTTCCCTTCAAGTTTTGTTTCTGTTTGATATATTATATATATAATATTTATATATATTTATTTATTTATTTGTGTGAATGAAAATCAAAAAACTTTTTTTTTCCAATCGTTTATATATTTATATAATATATATATATATATATGATTAATGTTGATTGTAGCAATGATGATAATTTCAACAACTATAATGACTTATTTTAGTTTTTTATTTGTTCTACTCATATTTAGTTTGTCTTCTTTTCATTAAGAAAAAATGATAATGGTGTGAAAAAATGATAATGGTGTGCAAGTGGTGGTATTTTTTTTAATTATGTTTTTGACTTCTTTTTTTGAGAAAAAAATGTTTGAATGCTACCTTTAATTGCTACATATATATATATATATATATATTCCATTCTATACTAATTGTGATAGTATTACTTAGTCATATAAAAATTATTATATTTTTTTATTATTTTAATAGGATCTTACGATTCTCGATCTGACCCTATAATCCGATTCAGCAAATTTCAAAACGATCCTGTGTAGAATTCTGATCTTAACAACCTTGCTCGTGACAAAGGAAAGGAGAAGGAGAAAGGGCGAAAGGTTGAGAAAAAATTGTTGTTAACCGTGCAATCACCAATCCAATCGCTGAGGTAAGCTAATAGAGAAATTTTTCTCACAATTACATTCATTAAGTATTTGTAATCCTTTATTTAATTTTTAATAAAATTTAAATTTGATAAAATTTTGTAAAATAAGATCTAGTTCTTCTATCAAATTTTTATGAATTAAATTTTTCACTAAATATTTTATCAAATTAGGTATTAACTAAATATTTTACCAAATTTCAACTACCCTTCTTACACATAAATGTGATGAAATTGTTAAGGATGAAAGATTGAAAAAGAATTTTTTGTTTTTTATTTTAGTTAAAGGAAGTTTTGAAATAAATTAAGTTGTTTTAAAAAGATTTGATAAAAATTAATTTTAACTATTGAAGTCAAATCAAGCTTTTAGGTCTAAATTTTTGAACAAATTTAATTAAAAGAAAAATAAAAATATTTGAAAATCTTAAAAAAGTTTTATTTAATTTTTTTTATTTGACTCGTAATATTATGATATAATAGATGTTAAGTTTTAATTTATCATAATTCATTTTTTTTTAACAGCTATATAATATAGGCTTAACTTTTCTTATCACTTCATTATTGGTGAATTTGTGAATACAAATTATGAATATGTAATATTTTTCATTATATCTGTGGGGATATATTTCTTGGGTACCAACACGTGGCATGACGACGCCGACGTGTTTGGCCGAGGTACCACGTGTCATGGAAATTACGCCGAGGTGATCTCGGAGTTGCCGAGGTTGTCTCCGAAGATATCGTAATCCGAGATAAGCGGATAAGGGACAAGAGTCCTAGGACAAAGAGGAGACTTAGCCAAGATAAGGATAAAGCTCTTAGGGAGTTTATCTTTATCTCTTGAGAAATCCTAAGTAATCACTAAATTGAAGTCTATAGAAGTCATGCTTCAGGTAGGACTTGGATTGAGTTAACTATAAAAAGAGAGGCACCCCCATGGGTCTAAGGTACGTAGTTTTATACTCAAGCTTGTGAGTTTAGCACTGATTATCTTTGAGAGATATACTGACTTGATCGTCGGAGTGCCCTCAGGTGGAGGAGCCACCGCCGGAGCCCTTTCTTTCTGTTACAGGTTGCTGGAGCCATCTATTCTGCCGGTGTTCTCCAGCTGATTACTAGGCGGGCAGTGTGGTAAGAAAATTACTCACACAATTTGGCGCCGTCTGTGGGAATCTTAGAAGAATAGATGGCCAGTGACGGACAAGGGGAAAACATTGGGGGCGAAACTCCTGCTGGGAGTGGTAGACCAATCGACCTTGACGTTGAAGGAGACAACCACAGTACAGAGAATCATGACCAGGGCCACGGAGAAAAAGACGTCGGCCAGGAGGGAGACGCTACAAAAAGGACAAACCAAAGCAAGTACTACAACGAAGATGACCTTCAGGTCTGGAGGGATAGGTGCTTACGAAGGGATGAGGAAGTAAAAGACTTGGCGAACAAGCTAGCAGACCTACAGTCAGTGGTCAACTTCATGATGCAAAACAATGTTATGCAGCCACCGTACCCGCTGCAAGATACACCGATGCCAGCAATTAATACCCAGAAGGGAGGAAGAAAAGCAATCCCCGAAGCCCCTCAGCACACCAGGAGTGCAAGCCATTCTCACCGACGTTCCAGGGAAGTCGGACGAGAGGAACCAAGGCAAGAAGAGTCCCGAAGAGCACATCGCATGAAGGATCCAGGGCCCAAAGAACATCGGCATGCTCCCGGGCAAGCGCTCTGCTTTGACACAACCCATGGAGAAAGATCGAAACGGGCTCACTACGAGGCCGAAAGTAGTGTGCCGAAAAGATTGAAGTCCAGAGATAGCCGAGCTCCAGGTAGGAGTAAAGAAGACTTGAAGGACTACTTCAAAAGGAGGCAGCAGAATGTTGAAACCGAGGTGACTTCTAAAGTTAAGCCGAGAACACCATTCTCGGTGGAACTGGATAAATTTGAAGCACCAAAAAGATTCAGCATGCCGAGGTTCCAAATTTATGATGGTAAGTCAGACCCCAACTTTCATATTGGACTAAACCTGAATTCAATGGCATTATCAGTGGGAACGAGCCATTGCTCTACAAAGTATTTCCCTCATCCTTTGGGGAAATTGCATCCGATTGGTTCCACAAGCTGCCAAAGGGAAGCGTAAAGACATGGGAAGGCCTGGCCGAGATGTTTGTGGCCAGGTTTGTGACGAACAAACTATAGCCCTTAAGGGTCGACGCCCTGATGGCTTTAAGAATCACCAAGGAAGAAGGCCTTAGGGCCTACGCGAAGAGATACTACGAGGTGTTCAATCGAATACCCGAATACAACCAAGAAGTGGCGGTCGTATCTTTCAAGAACGGCCTGAAAGATGACTGCCCACTACGGAAGTCTTTGGCAAAAACACTGCCAAAAAGCATGGAAGAACTCATGGCAAGAATTGAGAAATATGCCAGAGCCGAGGAAGACACATCAGGAAACAAAGAGATAAAGCAGAAGAAAGCAAACGGCTCGCCGAAGCGAAACCGAGGTAACAATGGACCACCCAAACAAGAAACAGAATTGAAAGGCAAGCAGGCAGTGACAATGGTGTTCTGAATCCCCATCCATAAGGTCCTGGATCAAATACGAAACCAACCCTATTTCAGACCTCCAGCAAGAGCACCAGGGGAATTCATGGGAAGAAACATGGGTAGGCGTTGTGCTTACCACAATGAAGAAGGGCACCCAACCCAGGGTTGCAGGGCCCTAAAAGCACACTTAGAAGACTTGGTAAGGCAAGGTCATCTGAGGGACCTTATTGATGAGGCCAGGATCAGAGAAGAACAGGCAAGATTGCCTCAAGCACCAGCAGCTCCACCACCTCCAGCACAGCAACCACAGGCAGGAGGACCAAGGGTGGTTAATGTGATCCACTCAAGGGTCAATGAGAACGAAGTCAGAAGAGAAACCCAGAGGGTAAGGCATTTACAGCATGTCTACCAAATCGGGGAAAAAAGACCTCGGCCTGAAGAAAGCCAAGGACCAATGATAACCTTCACTGAAGCCAACCTAGAGATGGTCCAGCACCCGCATAATGATGCCTTGGTAGTATCCCTCCAGGTTGGGGAATGCCAAGTAAAACGCATCCTAATAGATCAAGGCAACTCTTGTGACATAATGTATATCAGATGTTATAAGGAGCTAGGCCATCATCCTGACGACCTGGAAGAATCCAACAACCGTATGGTCGGCTTCAATGGAACGCCGACATGGCCACTGAGCGCAGCAAGCGTAGAAGTACAAGCCGGTACAAAGAAGATCAAAACAGAATTTATGGTAATTGACACACCCTCACCATATAACATCATCTTGGGAAGACCATGGTTGCATGCAATGGGGGCAGTTCCCTCAACATTACATCAACTACTACGGTTCTCCACAGAGCATGGAATTGAAGAAATCAGAGGAGATCAACTGCAAGCAAAAAGTTGCTCCATGGCAGCAACAAAGTCCAATTGCAACATTCGAGAGCCAAAAGAGGCAGAGATTGAAGACGAGGACATAGAGGTCCTAGATGATGTCAGCAAGGAGCCAACCGAAAAGAGCGAAGAGACACTAAAGAAAATCCTAGTCCAGGAGGGCAACAAAGAACATTTCTTTCTTCTCGGTTCAGGTTTAGCCGAAGAAGAAGAAAAAGAACTGGAAGATTTTTTGAGAGCCAACATTGAAGTGTTCGCTTGGACACCTTATGAAATGCCTGGCATTGACCCCGAGATCACTTGCCACAGACTGAATGTTGACAGGTCGGCCAAACCTGTGATTCAACGAGCCAGAAGACCGACGTTGACGCACGTCGAAGCAGTAGAAGAAGAAGTAGACAGACTTCTGGAGGCCAAGGCCATCCGCGAAGTTCACTATCCGACATAGTTGTCCAACACAGTAGTAGTGAAAAAAAAGAACGGTAAATGGAGAGTCTGTGTAGACTTTACCAACCTCAACAAAGCCTGCCCCAAAGATAGTTTTCCTCTGCCCAAGATTGACCAGTTAGTAGATGCAACTTCAGGGCACGAAATGATGAGTTTTTTGGATGCATACAGGGGATACCACCAGATTGCCATGTACCCTCCAGACGAGGAGAAGACTGCGTTCATCACCCCTAAAGGCTTGTACTGTTACAAGGTAATGCCTTTTGGGCTGAAAAACGCAGGAGCAACTTACCAAAGGTTAGTAACAAAAATGTTCAAGCACCTAATTGGCAAAAGGGTAGAAGTCTACATCGATGACATGGTCGTGAAGACCAAAGAATCTAAGGGACATCTTGCCGACCTAAAAGAGATTTTTGATATACTCAAAACATACCGGCTCCGACTCAACGCATCAAAGTGCGCGTTTGGAGTTGGATCAGGTAAATTTCTAAGATATCTGGTAACGAGAAAGGGCATAGAGGCCAACCCAGACCAAATCAAGGCCATCCTAGAGCTGCAGAGCCCGACGTCGGCGAAACAGGTTTAGATGCTTACTGGAAGGGCCGCAGCCCTAAACAGATTCATCAGCAGAAGCTTAGATAAATGCAGACCCTTCTTCAACTTGGTGAAAAAAGCCACAGACTTTCTGTGGACAAAAGAATGTGAAACCACTCTAGCCGACCTAAAGAAGTACTTGACCACAACTCCGGTTCTTTCCAATCCAGATCCAGGGGAAGAACTGTTTTTGTACTTGGCAGTTTCAGAACACGCAGTAAGTGCAGTACTCATCCGAGAAGAAAAAGGGGAGCAAAAAGGCCTTAGTAATGGCTTCAAAGAAGTTGAACCATTATTTTCAAACACACAAGATTGTGGTCCTAACAGAGCACCCACTGAAGTCCTTGTTACAACAAGGAGACTTAACAGGAAGGATAGCAAGATGGGCAGTGGCCCTGGGCCAATATGACCTGGAGTTCAGGCCAAGAACAGCAATAAAGGGCCAAGTTTTGGCCGACTTCGTGGCAGAATTCACCCCAGAAACCATCGAACATCGGGCTCCGTTGAGCCGAGATGAGCAGCATCCCAGCAAGCAAGGAGAAGCCCAGCCAAAAGAACAAAGGAAGGAAAAACTCAGACCCTGTAGCATCTACATCGGCAATTCATTTAGACTTTTCGTCAATGGAAGTTCAAACCGTCAAGGAGCAGGGGCAGGAGTACTGCTGATATCTCCTGATGGAGAAATAATAGAACAGTCCATCCGTTTGGGGTTCAAGGCCTCAAACAATGAAGCAGAGTACGAAGCATTAATTGCAGGGCTAAAACTGGCAGTAACAGCAGAAGCAGATGAGGTAATAGTTTTTTGTGATTCACAACTTATTGTTAACCAGTCAACAGGTAAATTCACAGCCAGAGACGAAAGGATGTCGGCATATGCAAAAGAGGTCGTTAGATTAGCAACTCTATTTCAGAACTGCCGACTACTCCAGGTTAGCCGAGATGACAACACCCACGCCGACGCGTTGGCTCACCTGGCAAGTTCAATTCAAACTGGAAAAAAAAGAACAATTATGATCGACTACATGTCGGGCCCGAGCATAAGACCAGAGAGCACAAAGCAGCAAGCAATATATGTGGACATGGGGCCAAGCTGGATGGATGCAATTATCGCATTCCTGAAAGAAGGAAAATTGCCAGAAGATCGTAAGGAAGCACACAAAATCAAATTGAAATCTGCAAGATTCTGTCTGACAGAAGATGGACATCTTTACAGAAGATCCTTCACTGGACCCCTTTTAAGGTGCATACACCCTTTGCAGGTTGAAGATTTCCTCTATGAAATCCATGAAAGAATTTGTGGAAGTCACACTGGGGGCAGATCATTAGCCCACAGGGCCATTACCCAGGGGTATTGGTGGCCCTACATGCAAAAGAATGCTGAAGCCTACGTGAAGAAGTGTGAACAATGCCAAAGGTTTGCACCTTTGATACATCAGCCAGCTGCTGACCTGAACCCAGTATCCAGCCCCTGGCCGTTCGCCCAATGGGGCATGGATCTGGTTGGGCAACTTCCCCAGGCAACTGGGCAAAGAAAATACTTGCTGGTAGCAACAGACTACTTTACAAAGTGGATAGAGGCAGAACCTCTTGCCAAAATTCGAGATGTGGACGTCAAGAACTTTATATGGAGAAACATCATCACCAGATTTGGCATTCCAAGAGCAATCATTGCCGACAACGGAACACAGTTTGACAGCAAACTCATCAAGAACTTTTGTGCCAAATTCAAGATCAAGAACTACTTTTCAACACCAAGCTTTCCCCAAAGTAATGGTCAAGCAGAAGCATCCAACAAAGTAATTTTGGATGGAATAAAGAAGAGGCTGCAGGCAGCAAAAGGAAAGTGGGTAGACGAGTTGCCCAACGTGCTTTGGGCATATCGAACTACGCCGAGAAGATCAACAGGGGAATCCCCCTTTGCCATGGCTTATGGCACAGAAGCTGTCATCCCATTGGAGATCGGCATCCCAGGGATCAGAACCCAGGGAGTAAAGAATGGCACTAACGACATAGTCTTAGCCCGAGATCTGGACCTCTTGGAAGAACGAAGAGAAAAGGCTGCAATTCAGCTAGCAATATACCAGCAGCAGCTTGCTAGAACTTACAACAAAAAGGTCAATCCCAGAGATTTTCAAGTCGGCGACCTAGTCTTGAGAAAAGTCGTCGGCAACAAAAAAGATCCCAGTACAGAATTACTTCAGTATTAGGCAATGGAGCTTATCGGCTTGAGGACAATGAGGGCAAAACATTGCCCAGACCTTGGAATACTTGTAATTTGAAATTTTTTTATCATTAGATGTGCATCATTTTTTGGCCGATATCATCAATAAAGTCTTTTCAAAATTCTTTCAAAACACATATGACTGATAAAATTACAAAACTGATGTTTTCTGGAGACATGAATAATGAGAACCCAAGTAGAACTCACATTGGGGGCAGAAAGAAGAAGAATGCGTTTACCACTTGTTGAAATTTGTAGCAATTTACAAGTTGGTTAAACCAAGATAATGTTTAAAACTAAAATTAGACCGAGATGATGCTTAAAAGAAGTTAAGCCGAGATAATTCCTTAATTCACTTGTTGAAATTTGTAGCAATTTACAAGTTAGAATTAAGCTGATTCCTTGCCTTCACTTGTTGAAATTTGTAGCAATTTACAAGTTGGAGTCAAGCTGATTCCCTGTCTTCACTTGTTGAAATTTGTAGCAATTTACAAGTCGGAGTCAAGCTGATTCCTTGTCTTCACTTGTTGAAATTTGTAGCAATTTACAAGTTGGAGTCAAGCTGATTCCTTGCCTTCACTTGTTGAAATTTGTAGCAATTTACAAGTTGAAGTCAGGCTGATTCCTTAATTCACTTGTTGAAATTTGTAGCAATTTACAAGTTGGAATTAAGCTGATTCCTTGTCTTCACTTGTTAAAATTTGTGGCAATTTACAAGACGAAGACAAGCCGAGATTACTATTTCTCTTCACTTGTTGAAATTTGTAGCAATTTACAAGACGAAGTAAAGACGAGGTTATAGTTTGCACACTTATAGCAATCTACAGGATGATCCAACCAAAGAAGATGCTTAACACTTGTTGAAATTTATAGCAATTTACAAGATAATGTTAAGCCGACATGTGATCATCTATTGAAATTTGCAGCAATTTACAGGTTGAGGTAAAAGCTTAGTATATTGTTTAAACACTTGTTGAAATTCGTAGCAATTTACAAGTAGATCATTGTTATAACTTGAAGAAAACATTACAGTATATATTAACACTTGTTGAAATTCGCAGCAATTTACAAGTAGGTTAAACCGAAATTACTGTTTACGTACTTGTTGAAACTTAAAAAGAAACTTACAGAAAACATTGAATTGTATATGTTAAACACTTGTTGGAATCTTTTTCAAAAGTTTTTTCAGGACTGAATCTTGCCGAAATAAAGTTTGATGTTATTATACCCGAGGTATGTAACCCCGAGGAGATTGCACAAAGGTAGCAAAATGCAAAAGCAAATCAAAAAGACATTAAAAGATTGAGGCATCCATAAAAAAAAATTGTTCAGAAAAAGGCACATCGGCCATACAAAGAAACCTATATTGCCAAACAAACAAAAAAGTACAAAAAACATGGAAGTTATGATTCTTCTGCTTCAGAAGCAATTTGGGTCTGAACCTCGGCAGATTCCTGTGGAACTACTTCAGCGGCCTTCTCTGCTGCCAATTCGGCATCAATCTCTGCAAGCGTTGTGTTAAGACTTCTTTCAGCTAATAGGAGGTCGGACGATAATACCCCTGTAACAGCTTCCCTAGGCGCCTCCCCGACCTCATCACCCTCTTCATCCAAAGTTAAGTCCAGGATGGGCTCAATTTGAGAAGGAGACTTGACCCCAGCATCACCCTTGGGTTTCTTCATCAAGGCCTCAACATTCTGATCATCTTCATCCTCAGGCTCCGACCCAGATTCTTCTTCGGCTTGGCTTGGTGAAAATGGGAGAGAAATAGCGTCGACATTACGGAAAGGCGAGTCAGCAGGGAGGTCAAGTCTTTTTAGCAGAGACATCCAACCAAGGGAAAATCTCCTGTTGCATGCTTCCCTAACTTGAAGCTTGTACTCCTCAGCGACGTCGGCCATGCCCTGCGCATAAGCCTTTTCATCAGCTTCTTTGATTTCAGCCTTTTTCGTGGCCAAGGCCTCCTGAAGCTCCTTCTCGGCTTGGGTGGCCTTGTCCTCAACTTCATTTTTCTGCACTTCGAAAACTTTTTTTATAACTTCAGTAGCCTCGGCCTTTTCTTCGGCCAAAGTTTGGGCTTTAGTGGCAGCCTCGGCCTGGTCTTCCAATTTCTTCATTTTTGCTTGAAGACCCTTGTTGATCTTCTGGAGTGCAGAATACTCCTTCTGCAAGTCAGTTAACTTCTCCCTGTTCTCAAAAGATTGCATGGAGAAGGAGTGGGCATGCTGAACAGCTTGAAAGAACACAAAAGCAAGAAGTTATTACAGAAGTTTTATAAACAAATAAGGAAAAGACAGGTCACCAAGTGAAGACACTTACTTGAACACAGTGTTGAAGCATGAAAACATAATTTTCATACTCACTCATTCCAGCATTCTTTTCCAGATCACCTGGGAGAAGAAGAGCTGTACTAAGGGCAACACCGACATTAATGTCGTCGGCGCTGTCAGTAGCCATGACCGGCTTGTCCTCCAGGGTAATCTTAGGCGTCCAAGGGACGTTTGGCACCTTGGATTTTGAAGTCGTTGCAGAGGAGGACCTCGGCTTCTTTGATTGGGTAGACTCGGAGGGCTGGGTCTCGGCAGACCTTTTTGCAGGAGCAGAAGAAGTCTTCTTACTCTCAGCCAGTTTTGAGATAGGCAAACTATCTTCAGCTTCAACAGCCTTGGCCTTAGGCTGGGCCTTCTTGATTCTTTTCGGCTTTGGTGGGGGCATTGGTTGGGTCGGTACAACATCAGCATCAGTCGGAAGGTCAGCTAAGAGATTTTGAGCAATTGGCTTTGCGTGACCCATTTCGGCAGTTTTGATAAGACGACGTCGACGTTTTCTTTCTGGTATTGGGATCAAGTATGGGGCTGAAGAAGATGGCAGATCGACTGGGTCAGAAGTGGATCCTTCGTTTGCTCGTGGTATGGAAGCAATGGAAGGAGTTGTGGCAGAAGGTGGAGAAAGACTCTTTTTCTTCCTTTTTGGGACATCGGGCAGTGTGGATTTGTATGTCGGGATAAAATTTAGTAGCAGGGGAGCCTTGCGCTTGTGGATCAGAAGGTCAAGGAGCTTCTTTAAATCTTTTCCGGGGAAGAACGATTGGCGAAAGTTTTTTGGTGGTTGATGAAGATCTGCAGGACAAGCAAATAGTCATTAGAAACAGACAAAGTTTTAAAGACTTGGAAAATGAATAACTAAGTATTGGCACTGGGCTCTTACCCTTGCCCTCTTTAACTGTTCGAGGAAGAGGGTAGAGGTGAACATCTTCGTCTGGGCCAAATTCCCAATTTCCCGAAGCAATGACAAAGTCATCCCCGGCTCCCTTGTTGGAATCCGGGAGGTCGGCTACAATTTTGAACTCGGTAGACCTCGGCTTGAAGTAGTAGACAAAACCTCTTTCCTTCAAGTTAAGGGGGCACATGGTATGACAAAATTGGATATCGACAAGGGTGATCCTAACGTTCTCTTGCCTAGCCAGGGCTATGATACCATTAATCACTCGATAAGAGTTGATGGTAAGTTGCATAGGGTTCAACCTATAGAAGTGGAGAACCTCGCGAAAGAGGGGATTGAGTGGAAGCCGGAGTCCACATTCAGTAAAGGCTACAATAGGAAAGGGCATCGTATGATCTGTGGGCATGATGGAATCACCATCCCCAGCAAGCCTAAGGTGAACATCGGCTGGGATGGAGAACTCCTGCCTAAAGTATTCAAGTTTTGTTGGGGAATTTACTCGATGTCTCCACATACCCATAACGCCGGCCTAAGTTCAGAAAGCTGTGTTCCAGAAAATAGGTGTTTCAAAAGGGTTGCTAGAACCTCGGTTTCAAAACCTGGGAAAGGGCTGGTAAAGTTTGTTTCAGTTTTTCCTAAAGATTGAAGGTTCTACAGACAAATCCCAAACCTAAAATTATAAAGATGAAGATCGGGGGCACAGATTTGGTAAAAAAATAAAAAACAGAGAACAAAAGCGAAATTTCAGAAACAAGAACAGGGATGGGCTATCAAGAACACGAAGAATACAAAGGGTTAAAGGCCAAGAACAGTAGTGAAACAGTGCAAGTGTTCATAAAATCATGAAATAAGACGCATTCAGGTGAATGGTTCACGAATAACATTTAAACAGAACAGTAATGGCAAGAAACTTCAGAAACAATCAAGAAATAGAAAAAGAGGGTAAGGGGGCCAGTTGCTTACCAGATAAATTGAAGCCGAAGCAATATTCACCGAGACCAGACGACAGTTGTAACAGTAGCGAAAGCTTCGCGGAAATGGAAGAGTAAGGATGATCACAGAATTTGGGACTTAGAACAATGGCGGATTCGAGGAATGCTAGAGCTTTTAGAGAGAGAGAAAACAAGAAATCAGAATGCAAAAAGTGAAGAAAAGAAAAGGGGAAGAAAAGGTTTGTAAAAAACTTAAAACGGCGGCAAAACAGGGCATTTATTGCGCCTGGAGCACCGGATACGTCAGACGGCGCAGACGAATAAAAGACAGCTTGCAGGCGCGTCACAGACACGGGCCAATAAAGACAAAGCACGTGAAAGGAACGGTTACATGTGCATGACAGCTCATGCGCGTGATAGAGTACATTTGAATTCTTATTCCCTGAAGAGATCACATCGGCTTAAAAATAAATTATTTCGGCCAAACAGTTTTTGAGCCACTATGCAGAAAGAAATATCGATGTAGGTTCCATCACCTCAGGATGCCGAGGTAATAGAACCTAGGGGGCAGTTGTGGGGATATATTTCTTGGGTACCAACACGTGGCATGACGACGCCGACGTGTTTGGCCGAGGTACCACGTGTCATGGAAATTACGCCGAGGTGATCTCGGAGTTGCCGAGATTGTCTCCGAAGATATCGTAATCCGAGATAAGCGGATAAGGGACAAGAGTCCTAGGACAAAGAGGGGACTTAGCCAAGATAAGGATAAAGCTCTTAGGGAGTTTATCTTTATCTCTTGAGAAATCCTAAGTAATCACTAAATTGAAATCTATAGAAGTCATGCTTCAGGTAGGACTTGGATTGAGTTAACTATAAAAAGAGAGGCACCCCCATGGGTCTAAGGTACGTAGTTTTATACTCAAGCTTGTGAGTTTAGCACTTGATTATCTTTGAGAGATATACTGACTTGATCGTCGGAGTGCCTCCGGGTGGAGGAGCCACCGCCGGAGCCCTTTCTTTCTGTTACAGGTTACTGGAGCCATCTATTCTGCCGGTGTTCTCCAGCTGATTACTAGGCGGGCAGTGTGGTAAAAAAATTACTCACACAATATCATAAATGAGAGGCAATTTAGGTTCTGCCACGGTAAATAGCTCTTTTCTTTTCTTTTTCATTTTACCCTTTGTTTTTTGTCCTGCTATATATGTATTTGGTTTGGCTAAAAAAAATAATATTTTAATTCCATTCTAATTTGGGATTGTTTGAAATAACTTAAATAAATTTATTTTTTAATTTTTTTTGCTAAAAAAAGTAGTAAAAAATATGTATGTTTGAAATAAATTTTTAATATTTTTATGAAAAAAAAAGTAATATAAAATAATAGTTAATAATGTAAATTTACGTTTTTACCCCTCTTCGTTGACAAAAAAAAATCTGTAACACATGCCGGTAAGACGTAAAGAATTTTTTACTCTATTTGGTTTATATTTCAAAACATAGTTCCACCACTGGTTTGAGTGTGTTATTTGGTTGCAGTTTTCAAATCATAATTCAAAACCCATTTCTCAAAACTCATTTCAAATTATAATAAGGGGTTGTTTGGGATAAACTAAATAAGTGCACTTTTTGACTTTTTATGAAATACGGGTTGGGTATGAGTTGGGTATGAAGTGATGTGGTAGAGAAATGATGCGACTTAAATAAATGATGTGACTTAAATAGGATAGTGACTTTTTAACTTTTTGACTTTTTTTTATTATGTCAAACTAAGCCTAATTACTTTTCAAAACTCATAACCAAACACACAACTCAAAACTCTTTTCAAAACTCAAAAACAACTTAATTTTTATTTTAAATATTTTTTTATTTTAAATATTTTATTTTATTTTATAGGAATATTTTTAATATTTTAATTTTCATAAAAATATTTTAATATTTTAATTTTAATATTTTGATATTTTGATTTTCGGAATATTTTTAATATTTTGATTTTCAGAATATTTTTAATATTTTTAATATTTTAATTTTTGGAATATTTTTAATATTTTATTTTTCGGAATATTTTTAATATTTTAATTTTCTAAATAATTTTAAAATATTTTTAATGTTTATACAGGTCTAAAAAATGAATTGACAGAAAAATGAATTAACATAAAATAATTGACATAGAAGTTATTTGAAAAAATATATATTTAAAAAAAATTTCAAAAAAAATTACTTAAAAGCAAATCATTTTTTATTTGAGTATTTTAAAAATAGTTTGGTTATGACTGTTGATAAAAAATACGGATATCGAGTTATGAGTTGTGTGTTTGATCATCAATTATAAGTTGAATTAAGTTTTGAAAACTCATCACCAAACAAAATTTCTAATTTCACATGTCACATAAAACTTTCAAAATTCAATTCTACAAACAATTCAAAATTCAATTCAACACTCTATTCAAAAACCATAACTAAACAAATTTTCCACACTCAAATCATAATTTCACAACTCACAAATTCAAAATACAACTTACACTCTCAAATCATATTTACAAAACTCTATCAAACGCAATCTTTATTTTTATTTTTATTTTTATTTTTTGGGTCTTGCTCTTGTGGCAGCGGGCAGTGATGCAGGAGTGGCAATTATTGCATACACACCTCAACACGCAAGAAATGAGGCACAATGGTGCTGTTTGGTGTAGCTATTTGTTGGCTACATATTTTGTGCAAGCCAGTTACAATTCAACGCGTGGCAAAGTAAGGGTAATATGGGGAGACCATTCAAGTCTTCGATCCTGATCGTTCACATGGCAGTTAATATTGGTTGTTATGAGATCTGAGTAGCAGTGGATCAACAAAGAGATGCAAGGTGACGTTGCTTCTACGGTTACTCACATTCAAATTCAAATATAGGAGGAAAGCCTAACTGCAAGTGATGGCGTAATGGAACTACTTATAAGGCAGCATGATCAGCGACCACGGAGGAGCAGTTCGACGATTTGAAGTGCAATTCGATGGTCATCTTTGAGGAGTATAAATAGCAGGGAAGACCCCAGAAAAAGCACAGACTCAGATCCAAGAAACCAGTCTTACTTTACATATTTCGTTCCAGTTTTTATATTTCCTGTTCTTTACATTCCTATACTTTAAATTCCTGCACTGCACTTCATTCATATGAGTAGTTTCAAGTAGATTGTCGCTGTAAACCTCTACGAGGCTGAGTTTGGATCATTGTAAGTTTTTCATACTAATGAAATGCTTCAATTGCTCTTTATTTAACTGTTCTTGTGCTTAAATTCTCCTAAATCAAGCTACCAGTAAAAGTCCTCTTCATTGAGGCTGAAAGAACTACAACACAATCGTCTGATAATTGGTTGGCAATCAAAATTCTGTAAGGACTAATTGATCCTTGCTGGCACGCTCATAATTACAAAAATAACCTTCGAAAGCCAAAAAGCCAACATATATTTTTGGCACGCCCAGTGGGACACATTTAAAATGGCTAGACGTAGGAGACAAGGAGAAAATGAACGCTTGGAAGAAGGCGTGGAAGGAGAGGTAAAGATACCTAATCTAGAGGATAATGTGATAACATATCCTGTGGAAACTCCTATTTTATCGGAACCTATGGTCGAACAGACCAGTACTTCAGAGCAAATACCATTTGTTCGTAATATTGGACGAGACCAAGGAATTGGACCATCCACTGTCCCATCTACTCAGCCAGTGAAACCATGGGGTGGCCTAGTAGATGCCATGGGACAACAATTAATAAACACAATGGAAATGTGGGCAACATCCTTTTTGGATCGAATGAATAACCACCAACCAACAAATGCAAGACACATGGAGGAAGTAAATGTCCCTCAGCAAAGATTGGCTAGAGATAAACAACCTATGCAAGTTAATGGACATTCTAATGATCAAACTAGTAATCAGAGTCATGAAAGACCACCATCTCAGTCTTGGTACGAACCCATTTCAAGGCCTATAGCAGGCCAAAATGCCTCAATGTTCAACAGTGAAGCCATGCAAGTTGGTGGATCTGGCCCAGTACAAGAAAATGGAATAAGAATGGTTCCAAATCCCACGTTCGAAGCCATACCTGGCACTAGGGGGTACAATAATCCCTTATTCGAATTTATACCCGGGGGGTTGGAAGGTTTTCCCACAAATGGAAGGGATACAACACCTGTTCTAGCACCTTTTGTAGGTCCCTTCGCAGGACAGGCTCAAAGAGGTTACCCACACCCCCAACAGCAACCTGTACCACAGGGACAACTAGTCCCAAATGTACCACCCTATGGACCAAAAGGACCACAAGCACAAGTTTGTCCACCAACTCCTGTGTTTGTTCCCCCAGTAGTGGTTCAGTAGGCACAAAATATGGTCCCTAGGGACCAAATTGCTGATATAGTTAGGGAGATGTGTGGACCAATGGCTCGGGGGGTCCAAACTCCTGTGTACAGAAAACCATACCCAGAATGGGTCGACAGGGTACATGAATACCCAAGGGGTTTCAGGATACCAGATTTTGTCCTTTTTTATGGGAACGAAAGCCAATCAACAGTAGAGCATATTGCTAGGTTTGCTGCTCAATGTGGTGAATTTACCAATCATGACTATATGAAGTTGAGACTATTCCCAAACTCTCTAACTGGGGGAGCATTTGTATGGTGCATTAACCTTCCACCTGGCTCTATCTAGACTTGGCAACAAATGGAAGAGGCATTTCATGCCCAATTCTTCCAATCAGAGCCAGAAGTTTCCATGGCAAACTTGGCAAGATTGAGTCAAAGGCCTGAAGAGAAGGCTACTCAGTTTATTACCAGATTTAAAAGGACTCGAAATAAATGTAGAGTAATCTTGCCAGAGCCAGAATTCATAAGATTGGCCCAAAATGGCTTAGAGTTCAGGCTTCGAAAGAAGTTTGACTCAACAGAGTTCAGGGACTTAGTGGAACTGACTTACAAAGTATCTAGATATGAAGCATTACTAGAAGAAGAGCAAGATCGAAATAATGCATCATATAAGACATACTACAAAGATCCTAACTATGAGATTGATGCAGCAGAGATTGTAGGGAAAGAGCCTATGATCTGTGAAGCATTAATTCATAAGGATACGACAATTGACCAGCAGTTTAAAAAGAAAGATCTCCACAGGAAGTATTCTTTCGATTTAACTAAGGCAGATGACATTTTTTATCATTTGCTTGCGGCCAACTTCCTTAAGTTACCAAAAGGGGTTAAAATTCCATCTCTTGATGAACTTAAAGGAAAAGTATATTGTAAATGGCATAATTCTTGGTCTCACTCGACTAAAAACTATGTTGTTTTTCGAGACAGGATCCAAGAACAAATTCGGAAAGGGAGTTTGAAATTCCCAGCCAAAGCTGAAAAGGCCATGGAGATCGACAGTAATCCATTTCCAGAAATTGGAGAGGTGGCAGCCAATGTCATTATGCCAGATTTTCAGAACCTGTCTTTGAAAGAATTTGAAGAAGTCAATGTACAGAAGCATGTGGCCAACCAGACAGCAATCAAGAAAGACACTAGAAATCTACCAGCTATTGGACAAGATTTCTCACACCAGAGGGAAGACTCTGATAAAGAAACACTGGATGATAACTCTCTAGAGGCAGCCGTAATGCAGAGGATGTGTCCCAGGTGCAGACTGAGTTATAAGTGGTTGAAAGGCCTTCCAGTTGACGGGAAGCAATACTACAGGGATGTGCAGAGGCATCCCAAACAAACCAATGCTTATAATAAAAGGTCGTATCAGGCTAAGGTTAGGCAGCAACCATTAGTGGTTGAGCCTGCAGTGATAGAATGCATGCTAAAGGTAAGAGGCCCTTATATGAGTCCAGGACACCTAACTATTACAGAATGGAGAGTAGTCATTCTCAAAGAAGACTGGAGAAGAGTTCAGGTTTTAGGATCAAAGCCAGAGATTGGCCCCCTAGACCTGCCTCACGGAGGATAGAAAATGATCACCTTCATCGAAGGCCTGAATCAGGCTCAAAGCTTAGGGTCAGGGCCAAGCAATTGCCTTCACAACCAGCTTCGAAGGTGGCCTCAAAGGAAGAAAAGGCAGTGTAGACACCCCATTTTTGACCGTCCTCAAGACTTGGACGTCATCGTTTGAACACTCGATGATTACCCTTGTTTGTGTTCGTCTTGAATTCTCGGAGGTTTCGGCTACGCGCCTTACCTCAAGACCTCTCGACTTGTCTGTTTTGTGTCTGGTTTTGCACCAAACACTTGTTGTTTTGCTTCTGAGGGTGGGAAGTAGCTTGTAGGCCATCCCCACACCTCACCGGCCATGGCTTGAGGCCACCGGCCTTGTTTCCTTGCCACCGGCCATTGGTGATGGCCGATCAGTACTATTGATGGTCGGTCGGCATTGTGTTTGGTCGGCCGGCCACTGTTTCTGATCAATCGGCCACTTTTCCTGGCTGAGACCTTTTCTTGAGGGAGCTTGACCCTTTTGAACCTTTTTTAGCTTCTTGAGGAAGCTTGAACCTTTTTAGCTTCTCCAAGAAACTTGACCCTTTTGAACCTTTTTTTTAGCTTCTTGAGGAAGCTTGAACCTTTTTTAGCTTCTCCAAGAAGCTTGACCCTTTTTTTAGCTTCTCCAAGAAGCTTGAACCCTTCTAAGCTTCCAAGAGAAGCTTGCACCTCTTGAACCCTTGTCTAGCTTCTCCAAGAAGCTTGACCCATTTGCCTAGCTTCTCCAAGAAGCTAGGCCCTTTTGTCTAGCTTCTCCAAGAAGCTTGGCCTTCTTGGCCCTTTTGCTCCAAGCTTCTAAGAGAAGCTTGGCCTTTTTGGTCAAAGCTTCTAAGACCCATTGGTTTCTCTATATAAGGAGAGCCTCTCCTTCCATTAGAGAGGTTAGAAAATCTGATATATAAGATATATATATCACTCTCTCTATATATCTCCCTCTCTCTCTACATTTGGGTGGGTTAAAGGGTCCAAAAGGGTCTAGTTCTTGGCCATTTGAACTACACCTCCTAGCACAACACTTCCATCATCACTTGGAGGTTCTTGGGTCTTGTTTTCAGAGGTTGAAGGTTGTATTTTTGGGTCTAAAGGCTGCTGTCCCCTTTTGGCTACAAAGGTAACCCATTTTTCCTCTTTATTCCCCGTTTTTGCACACCCTTTTAGCCTGTCTTTCTTGCTAATTTGAGCTTTGTGTATAACATAAAAAAGTTCTGTTTTTTTGTGCTTAAGATACTTCATTAAGGACACTTTTGTGTTTGGGGTCGTTTACCCCCTCTTAGGCCTTGTTTGGCCCCATTTTGTGCTATTTTTGGTGAACTTCGGGACCACCTTGTTTGGGCCTCCTCACCACTGAAATCTTGAGGGATTTCAGTGGTGAGGATGGTGGTTTAAGGTTTTAAGAAGGAGAGGGGTGACCCTCTCCCTTGTTGCCTTGTTTGTTGCCCTTTTTGGCCTTCCAAAGGGGCTCCTATTTGCATGCTTTCAAAACTTGTTTCAAGAATTTTTTAGTGGGTTTTAGGACCCCCATAAGCCATTTCCCGAGTTGATTTGGTCTTGCTAAATGTCTATCTTGCATGTGCTTAATAACTCCCTGCATGGCCCTCTAAAGTAACTCATCATTTTTGCATGCCATGGTTGCATATCAGTGGTTATTTGGGCCTATTTTCACATGTTTTATTCACTAATTTTTGATGGTTTGGTGAGATTCCATGTGTATCATACACTTGCTTTGTATTCCTCTATTTTGCCCAGAAATGCATCTTGCCTTTGGACCACCATGCTTGCATATTTTAGCTTAGCTTTGTGAAGTTTTTGGTCATGTTTTAACATGCTTAAGGTCTTTCTTGGGTCTTTAGATTCACATTTTTCATGTTTAGTATAGCCCCTTTGCATTTTTGCTTGTTGGCCTTAAGTGTGTGAGTATGTAGCATGCTTTATTTGCTTTGTTTTATTGGTTTGGCACCATTTGTAGCATCATTTCAGTCCCTTTGACATGCTTGTATGCTTGCCTTGGACACCTCTTTAATGCTTTCAAAGTTTGTGTAGCATGCTCCATGTTTTGGCATTTGTGCATGCCTTTAAATTTAGGTCATTTGGATGCCATCTAAGTGATCTTTAGGCCTTGTTTTAATATGCTAAAATTCTGTTTTTAGTCATTTAATTCATGCCATGTGTGGTTGCACTAAGTGTAGTTCAATACTTCTTTGGTGGGCCTTAGGAATTAGACCACATTTGCATGCATGTTTGCATGTCATTTAGCCCTTATTGCATAGCATTATGGCCACTGTTTTGGGCCTAATTAAAGCTGCCCAAATCATGTTTAAGTCCATCTCTTTGTTTGTTGCATGCTCTCCTTGTATATTGTAGCATATTGGTGAGTTGTTGCATGTTTGAAATCACATGATTGAATGAAGTCACATGTTGGCTTACATGCTTGAATGCCTACATTAGCCTTGCACACTTGTTAGTCGCATTGCTCTATGCCTTACATTTCTTGCATGCTCATTTGCATTGCCGTATTGCATGCCTAGTTAACATGCTTAGGTTGCATTGTATTGGCATGCATGCTTGGCCTCTTGACTATCCATGATAGAGCTTAAGTCCCCATTGGTTTGATTGTTTGCATTGCATTTGACATGGAAATGCGCGATTGATGGTCCGAGAACCAAGGAGCATGTCCCTTTGAGTCACTAACATGATAAGGGACATGATTGGTACATATATGCCTTGAATTGTATTGCCATGCTCTGCCTTGCCCTCTGTTGCTGTCAATTGCAGATTCTGCAGGAGCTTTCTGCCGACCGGCAGTGCTAAGTGCCGACCGGCAATCCTCCCTCTGCCGATAGATTCACCAATGGCCGGTGATCACAGGACACTTCCGGTGGGCATTCTGCTCAGCCGATGGCATTCCCCAGCATCCAGAGAAGCAATCCTGAGGTTCTAGCAGCCTCTAGAGGAGTACAGCAAGGAAAACAGAGGCAGCCTATGCATGGCGGTGCACTTCCGAGCAAGACCCGAGCACGTATTGCATCGAGCTCTCTTCCCGAGGCGATTTACTGTTTTTCCTAGCTTAGTTAGTTTGTTAACTAATTAAGGAAATCTGTAATAATTAATTAGCTTGTAGGTTAATTGTCTGTAATATTTATTTGGTCCCTCCGGGCGACGGCAAATCTATAGTAAGCGTGTGTGAGTGGTGTGTATGTCTTCCAATCCCCACTTCTTTCTTCCCTTTTATTTACCTGCTTATGATGGTAGGTTAGGGCATGTTTAAATTAGCATACCTTATGCTATGCATGCGTGCATCCATACATTTGTTTTGCATGCACCGGGCTCGGTACATCATTCTAACTGCATTTGTATTTCAATCCCAAATTGAATACGTGCATTAATTGGTTGCATTTCACATGCCATGTTTAGGTTAGCCGAGCCTACTCTAATTGCATTCTGTATGTGATGCATTAGGCACTTAACATGAACTAGTATCACGCATGTTTGCTAACTAGTTTATTGTTTTGGCACGGAGTACGATGTAAGTATTTATGCTTTAGCATCTCATATGCGTGTGAATGTTAACATGATAGCATGCTTACCATGTGGCTAGATGCTTATGTGTTAAACTATTTGAATGCTTGTGGATGAAGGTTGGATTGTTTGAGTTGGAAAAACTCGTTGAAATCCGTATTTTAGCCTGCTTGCGAGTAGCAAATTCCAAAGTATTTTTCCGAAACAAACGGATATGCAATGCTTCTTTCCAAATTAGGCAATCTAGTCTATACTTGTTTGTTGTGCGCATAACATAGTAATTCTAGGCTAATAACCGGAATAAGAACACATAACGTTTTCAAAAATGGATATCACGGTTAGTAGAGGCCGATCTTCGGATCGGGCGAGAGGGGGTGCTCATAGCTGACCTTCCCCAATCGTACCTAAGCTCCCGAGCCGAGGCAACTCTGGTGATGATGGACACGTGGCCTTTGTCACCGAGTCAGGGTTTCCTAAATTCCCCCAAAAATAAAATATTTAGGTGGCGACTCTGTATCTGGCAAAGCAGTCCATGTTTGGCACTTCTTTTCTAAAAATCTGTTTTCTCAAAACGATTTGCCAGATTTAGACTCTTTGGTTCAGATTAAGAACCGTGACACAAATCGAGTCTGAACTGTAGCGAAGGCCCCACGCGGGCGCGTCTACAGTTTCTGGCGACTCCGCTGGGGATTTTAAAGAGCTTGACTCGAACTCATGATATCCTGTTTTGATTTCATTTATGTGTCTCTTTGCATTGCATGTGCATTGGTGCGCCTAGGACACCGTGTTTGCCATCTGCCATTCCTAAACGGTTTGCCGAAGGCTTGTCTTGTCAAGACATGACCATAAGGCTGACCGGTTATGGGCTCTGACAGTATGGGAACACGAACCCCGGTTTTACCGGGGCACCCTTTTTGACCATTCGACCTAGTGCATATTCGGAATCCATAGTGACCATTCCAAACTAGGACAGGTTGCTTACCCGATGCTAAGTTGTTTAAAACCGCTGCATGCGTAGTGAAACCATAGCTCCTGACAAAATAGGACAGGGAAACCCTACCCCAACATAGGGGTGTTTTGGCTCTCTCTTACTTGCTATGTGCTTTTAGAGTGTATCTCTACAGGGACACGTATATCAGTTTGCAAGTCTGGGTATCAGGCCTGCGGGTATCAGTGTTTTGAGAATCAGTTATATCTGCGGGTATCAGACTCAGATTTGGGGCAGTGATTTTGGGGAACAGTGATCAGTAGTAGAATACAGTTATTCAGTTATGCCTATGCCTGTTCTGATGAAATTGGGCTGAGATGCTGCCTGTTTTCTCTTTTGCAAGGTAGTCCTGGAACCATAGCTTCAGAAGGCTCCAATATCCCCCGAGGTTCATTGGACTTGTACTGATAGACTTTGTCAGGTCATATACTCAGTTCAAGGGTAATCAGGGCCAGAGAAGGCTAGTCAGGCACAGACCACCAGTACAACAGCTACCAGATCAGTGATCTTTGAGCAGTTGGGCTGAGATTTCCGAGCCTATTGCCGACACAGATATACCGGTTGCTCAATTAGATTAGAACAGTATGTCGAGTCTGGAAGAGATGGTGCGCCAGCTCCAGGATAGTATGAAAGCCATGCAGCAAGACACTGTCCGTCAAGCAGAATATGCCAAGCAACAGGCTGTGGTCATAGCCCAACAGGCAGAGACAATTTCCAGATTAGAGCAGCAAACTGGAGTATCTACTTCGCACCAGGCTCCTCCCCCACCAAGAGTTCCCATACTCGGGGAGGCAACCCACGTCCAGGATGATACGGACATTCCAGTCGGGCCAGCTCCGCCCCCGGCTCTACCCCAGCTATCCAAGACACCCATCAACCTACCGGACTCCCCTTTTGAGTTAGAGACGGATCCAACGGCGCTAAAGATGAGCAAGCTTGAAAGGTTGTTCAAGAAGGCTCAAGGCATGAAATCCGTCCCGGACATCGAGGATGGGTATACCGATGCAGCTGTGACGCTGCCAAACAGATTCAAGATGCCACATATTGACCGTTTCGATGGGTCCGGGGATCCCATGGTGCACTTGCGGCTGTTTTCAGACATTCTAAGGCCGATGGGCCTCACTAGATTACAGAAGCTATCATTGTTTGGCTAGACCCTGTCTAGGATAGCCGCAATCTGGTATGCAAAATTGGAGAACTCTGTGAAACAGAATTGGGAAGAGATGGCTGAGGCCTTCAGTGATCAATACTCCTACAACACACAGATTGAGGTCACAACTCGTGATCTTGAAGTCACCCGCCAAGAGCCAAAGGAGGGTTTTTCAGAGTTTGTGGCGAGGTGGAGAGCAAAGGCCTCGATGATGGCTACATGGCCTTCTGACAAAGACCAGATAAGGATGGTTGTGCGTAACCTCCAACCCAAACTAATACAGAAAATGATCATGCTCCCCTTCCCTACCTTTTCGGATCTGTATGAGATGGGGGTACAGATCGAGGACACTATGAAGCAGGGCCTTATTGATCAGGAGAAGGAGCAGCCTAGGAGGATGTTTTCCCGCAATTCCAGTGCGACCACCAGTGGTGATGCAGCTGCAAGATCTTCTGAAGTGGGCATGGTCGCCACCACCACACCAAGAACAGCCACCCCTTTTGTTGGTGCATCCAATCCAAACCCCCGAACTTCGGACTATCTACCCCGAGGCAAGAGGGTTTTCACCCCACTCTTTATGCCTTTGTCTAAAGCCCTGGGGGTCCTACTCAGGAAAGGACATCTGAAACCGTTGGAACAATGGCCTCTACCCGATCCTCTCCCTCCAAAGCATGACCTGACTAAGTACTGTGCTTTACATCAACAAACCGGTCATGACACCGACAGTTGCGTCCGTCTCCGCCACGAGATACAAAATTTGATTAACAGCAAGGTCATTCCCACACCAGGTCCTGCAAAGTCTATCGACACTTAATCAGTGGACTTGTGGGGGATAATGTGATGTGATCAGAGGTTAGACCACTTGCGGGCGGCGCTCAGTTTACTTCGGATGTGGCGTATGGCATGCACTGTTTTCGAGCATTTTGCGAATGCTAGCTTTTGTGCTTTCTGACTTGGGTATTGGGTCAGTCTTGTCATTTTGTATTGAGTCAGTCTTTTCATACTGAGTCAGTCGGGTCTGTCTTGTTGTGTCGAGTCAGTCCTGTTTTGTTAGAGTTAGGTGATTTCGGGGATGTTACCTCGGACATCACTTGCTTGTTTTGTGTTTGTCTTTTTTGCTTTCTTTTGAGTCTGTTTCTGCCTTGGAGCCAATTATGCCAACAGATTTGAATGGAACAGCAGTGATTTTTACACTCTTATGTTTGCTTCTGCCGTGTGCTAGTTGTGCCAGAAGTTTGAATGAAATGATAGTGCTCTTCGCCTGCCTTTTCTGTGCCTTTGAAGTCATTGTAATGACCTAAGTTTTTCAAAACTTTTTTCGAAACATTGTGATAAAAACGAAGATGAAGGAATTCCTCAGGTTTGGCAAAACTTGATCAATTGAGAGAAAGAGAGGCATGCTAAGCCCTTAATGATTGAGATCATACTTGTTAATGTGAGTACTGAAAAGGACCCTGGCTTGATCCAGATTGGTTCTACACTGTCTTCGGAGCGAGCGATTTGTCGCTTTCTTAAAAAAATTTCAAAAAAATATTTTACGCGGTCCTGCGAAGACTTATGTGGGATCGCTCTTGAGATTGTGTAGCTTAGGATCGCTCTCAGCCTCGTGATTCGACCCCTCACTTTCAAACCTTGAACCTGAGTTCAGAACGTTCAACGGTCAACCACAACGTGAGGCCTGTGTGGCCATCTTGAAGCAGCCCTCGAACAAGAGGCACCAAAGTCAGATCAAGAAGATCAGATCAAAGGAAGCTTGTAAAGCTAGATCAGAAGCCCCCTCTTAAACTAGGGGCAAAAATGTCAGATATGCTTGAAGAGCCGAAGATGGATCCTTCAGTAGATCAATACAACAGCCACTCTCTTGGATACGGATAGCTTCAAAACCCTAAAACCATTTGGCATGGACTTGTTACACTTTTACCCTTTGAGAGGCTCGCTGGGCCGAAAACCCGGAAGGGCGGCCCAGGCAAAAGTTAGAGCAAGAGAAAAATACAAAAAAAAAGCAAAAAAAAATGCAAAAGAAAAGAAAAAAAAAAAGAAAAAACAATGCAAAAAAAAAAAGGGAAAAGAAAAAGAAATGAAAAAAATTGAAAAGAAAAGAAGAACAAAGCTCGCAAGGTCGAAAACCCGCAACGGGCGCCTTGGCAAAAGTTAGAGCCTAAAAAGGAGAGGATAATACCCGAGTGTACCTTACCCCGGAACTACGTAAGGCTTGATTCCCATGTTTGGGATACGTAGGCAACTTCATTCTGAAGTCCAGCCACAAACACCTCTAAAATCGATTGTGTCCATGTAATGGTTTTGATTGTCTTTACCTTCTCTGTATCCGAGAGTTCGGTTGTGATCGTCACTCTGAGGATTGATTGCAGTGCGCTGCGGTGCCATTCAAACAAGGGGCAAGTTTCCATTGCCATTCAATGCGCTGCGGTGCCGTTCAAACAAGGGGCAACTTTCTGTTGCCATGTAGTGCCCTTCAGACAAGGGGCAATTTTCCATTACCTCCGATCCGAGGTCGTGCATCTCAAGAGTAGGTCCTGTCCTCGTTGAACAGTGGCCGTTTGCAAAAACAATTTTTTGACAATTTTTACTGAGGTTGACTGATCCCTCAAAAATTATTCCATCTTTTCCAAAACTGGACCATTTCTTGGACCCAAAAAGGGAAAATTTTCAGTGCTCATAACCTAACTTGCATGATTTTCAAATCAAAAATCTCATATTGGTCAAGATTATTTTAGTAGAAACCAAAACAAAAAATGGTCAAAATAATGAACTAGGGGCACAGTTGAGTCAGGCTTTCTGTCTTTCCCCTGTCGTCAATGCATTTGCCAGAAGGGTACCATACCTGCCAGAAAAGGGTGCCACTGAAGCTATCAACAAAGGGCTGAAAGCTCTTTCATCCTCCAAGCAACGAGGTATCAAGCTAAGTGCGAAGCACGAACTGGAATGGGACAAGATATTCCACTCCCTTATCTGGACAGATCTGACCATGTCCAAACTCCCCAGCAGAGCATCGTCAACCGATGTCAGCTGCAGATTCGCTACACACCCAATTGTAGCGCAGCCCCTCTGTGGGAGAAACTCACTAGCTGCATACAGAAGAAAAAGAATCTAGCAGAATGCTAGGGGCAAGAGCCCACAATTTGCTGTTTATCCATCAACCACCTAGGGGAGGGATGAAAAATAGAGATTGAAGAATAGGGAGATGTGTGATGAGAGAAAAAGTGAGAAGAGGGCTTTTTCAGAAAAACAGAGCTTGAGGGCCGAGTGATGTGAGAATCACAAATGAGAAAGGGGGGGAAACAATACCCGAAGAAACAAGCTCCCTGTGCACGTCTGTGTGTCGTGTCTTTTGTTTTGTTTGTCTCGATTCTTGCTTTGAGTCGTTCCGAGCATGTCTCGATGTGTTTAGGTTGTTTACCTTTTGTTTCTCGTTGTTGAGTCTTTTTCGCTGTGTTCAGTCGTAGGCTCAATACCTGGTCGAGAACTCATTTCTCAATTTCAAAAATGAATCATTTTGTGCCCAGAGTGCTGTGCCATTCTCCACATTTGTGCAAAACAAGAATTTGTTCTTTCTTAAAACTGCAGGGTTCAACCCAGGTCATGCAAGAACAGTAAAACAAGGACCTATTTGAAGCTATATGGGTTCCAGACTACAAAGCAAAAGAAAAGAAGGAAAACCGAAGCATCTGAGTGTGTTTCACCTTCTTCAAACTCCGTGATTGTGCTCCGTATGTACCTCTTCAGGCCTTGTCAGTGCTCCGAAGAATGAGTGTGCCTGTACTCCAAGCTTAAGCCTGCTTCAAGTCAGAATGGCAATTAAAGCAGCAGCAAATGTTATCTCTCGCCAATGTAAACAGGGTGTCCCTTTTTCGAGCAGAGTTGTGTTGCCAAGTCCTCCGAAAGGTAAATCGGAGGCACCAGAGTACGTGTTTGATGCCCTTCCATTGCATAGAATGTGAACTTTCATATACACTTCGGTTGCATGCGTGCTGCGCATCGTTATATTTCTGCATAGAATATGCTTTCAAATGTTGCATAGAAAATGCCCCCATACTTGCATAGAAAATGCATTTTATCGCACTGTCTTGTGCACCTGCATTGCATTGTTTTGCGCGCTCCTTTGTTTGGAAACACTGGGATACGTCCTTTTGTTTCTTATACCTTTCTGAAACACTGGGATACGTCCCTAATCCTTGGGATACGTCCCTAATCCTTGGGATACGTCCCTAATCCTTGGGATACGTCCCTAACCTTTGGGATGCGTCCCTAACCTTTGGGATGCGTCCCTAACCTTTGGGATACGTCCCTTTGTTTCTCCCTCTTCGGTTAAAAGCGTTTGGAATACGTTCCAATGCTCACACCATTTCGAAACACCAGGATACGTCCCTATGTTTCTTTCTTTTCGAAATACCGGGATACGTCCCTATGTTTCTCTTTTTCCGAAACACCAGGATACGTCCCTACGTTTCTCTCTTCTTTTCAAAATACTGGGATACGTCCCTATGTTTCTTCCTTCTCTCCGAAACACTGGGGTACGTCCCTATTTTTCTCTTTTTCCGAAACTCCGGGATACGTCCCTTTGTTTCTTTCTCTTTTTCCGAAACAACGGGACACGTCCCTATGTTTCTTTCTCTTTTTCCGAAATACCGGGATACGTCCTCATGTTTCTCCTTCTTTCCGAAACACCGGGATACGTCCCTACGTTTCTTTCTTCTTTTCGAAACACCGGGATACGTCCCTATGTTTCTCTCTCCTTCTGAAACTCCGGGATACGTCCCTATGTTTCTGTTTTTTCGAAACACCGGGATACGTCCCTATGTTTCTCTCTCCTTCCGAAACTCCGGGATACGTCCCTTTGTTTCTTTCTCTTTTTTCGAAACACCGGGATACGTCCCTATGTTTCTCTTTTTCCGAAACACCGGGATACGTCCCTACGTTTCTCTCTTCTTTTCGAAATACTAGGATACGTCCCTATGTTTCTTCTCCCTTCTTTCCGAAACACCGGGATACGTCCCTATGTTTCTTCTCTTTTTCCGAAACACCGGGATACGTCCCTATGTTTCTCCATCTTTTTCTGAAACACCGGGATACGTCCCTATGTTTCTCATTCGTTTCAAGACACCGGGATATGTCCCTATGTTTCTCCCCCTTTGGTTAAGAGCATTTGGAATACGTTCCAATGCTTATACATTTCCGAAACACCGGGATACGTCCCTATGTTTCTTGCATGATCATAAGTTATGCTCGGCGTGGTGCATTTTCTTGCATTTTGCCCCTGCCCTCGGGTGCATACCTTTATTTGTAGCTTGTATGCTTTGTCTAAGTCTTCGGCCTTGTCAAAAATGGGTCGTCTCTGGGCTTTGACATTCACTCCCATCATTGTTATGACTTTCGAGTTCTGTCAAAGAGGGGCAACTGTAGACACCCAATTTTTGACCGTCCTCAAGACTTGGACGTCATCGTTTGAACACTCGATGATTACCCTTGTTTGTGTTCGTCTTGAATTCTCGGAGGTTTCGGCTACGCGCCTTACCTCAAGACCTCTCGACTTGTCTGTTTTGTGTCTGGTTTTGCACCAAACACTTGTTGTTTTGCTTCTGAGGGTGGAAAGTAGCTTGTAGGCCATCCCCACACCTCACCGGCCATGGCTTGAGGCCACCGGCCTTGTTTCCTTGCCACCCGCCATTGGTGATGGCCGGTCGGCACTATTGATGGTCGGTCGGCATTGTGTTTGGTCGGCCGGCCACTGTTTCTGATCAATCGGCCACTTTTCCTGGCTGAGACCTTTTCTTGAGGGAGCTTGACCCTTTTGAACCTTTTTTAGCTTCTTGAGGAAGCTTGAACCTTTTTAGCTTCTCCAAGAAGCTTGACCCTTTTGAACCTTTTTTTTAACTTCTTGAGGAAGCTTGAACCTTTTTTAGCTTCTCCAAGAAGCTTGACCTTTTTTAGCTTCTCCAAGAAGCTTGACCCTTTTTTTAGCTTCTCCAAGAAGCTTGAACCCTTCTAAGCTTCCAAGAGAAGCTTGCACCTCTTGAACCCTTGTCTAGCTTCTCCAAGAAGCTTGACCCATTTGCCTAGCTTCTCCAAGAAGCTAGGCCCTTTTGTCTAGCTTCTCCAAGAAGCTTGGCCTTCTTGGCCCTTTTGCTCCAAACTTCTAAGAGAAGCTTGGCCTTTTTGGTCAAAGCTTCTAAGACCCATTGGTTTCTCTATATAAGGAGAGCCTCTCCTTCCATTAGAGAGGTTAGAAAATCTGATATATAAGATATATATATATCACTCTCTCTATATATCTCCCTCTCTCTCTACATTTGGGTGGGTTAAAGGGTCCAAAAGGGTCTAGTTCTTGGCCATTTGAACTACACCTCCTAGCACAACACTTCCATCATCACTTGGAGGTTCTTGGGTCTTGTTTTCAGAGGTTGAAGGTTGCATTTTTGGGTCTAAAGGCTGCTGTCCCCTTTTAGCTACAAAGGTAACCCATTTTCCCTCTTTATTCCCTGTTTTTACACACCCATTTAGCCTATCTTTCTTGCTGATTTGAGCTTTGTGTATAACATAAAAAAGTTCTGTTTTTTTGTGTTTAAGATACTTCATTAAGGACACTTTTGTGTTTGGGGTCGTTTACCCCCTCTTAGGCCTTGTTTGGCCCCATTTTGTGCTATTTTTGGTGAATTTCGGGACCACCTTGTTTGGGCCTCCTCACCACTGAAATCTTGAGGGATTTCAGTGGTGAGGATGGTGGTTTAAGGTCCTAAGAAGGAGAGGGGTGACCCTCTCCCTTGTTGCCTTGTTTGTTGCCCTTTTTGGCCTTCCAAAGGGGCTCCTATTTGCATGCTTTCAAACCTTGTTTCAAGCATTTTTCAGTGGGTTTTAGGACCCCCATAAGCCATTTCCAAAGTTTATTTGGTCTTGCTAAATGTCTATCTCGCATGTGCTTAATAACTCCTTGCATGGCCCTCTAAAGTAACTCATCATTTTTGCATGCCATGGTTGCATATCAGTGGTTATTTGGGCCTATTTTCATATGTTTTATTCACTAATTTTTGATGGTTTGGTGAGATTCCATGTGTATCATACACTTGCTTTGTATTCCTCTATTTTGCCCAGAAATGCATCTTGCCTTTGGACCACCATGCTTGCATATTTTAGCTTAGCTTTGTGAAGTTTTTGGTCATGTTTTAACATGCTTAAGGTCTGTCTTGGGTCTTTAGATTCACATTTTCCATGTTTAGTATAGTCCCTTTGCATTTTTGCTTGTTGGCCTTAAGTGTGTGAGTATGTAGCATGCTTTATTTGCTTTGTTTTATTGGTTTGGCACCATTTGTAGCATCATTTCAGTCCCTTTGACATGCTTGTATGCTTGTCTTGGACACCTCTTTAATGCTTTCAAAGTTTGTGTAGCATGCTCCATGTTTTGGCATTTGTGCATGCCTTTAAATTTAGGTCATTTGGATGCCATCTAAGTGATCTTTAGGCCTTGTTTTAATATGCTAAAATTCTGTTTTTAGTCATTTAATTCATGCCATGTGTGGTTGCACTAAGTGTAGTTCAATACTTCTTTGGTGGGCCTTAGGAATTAGACCACATTTGCATGCATGTTTGCATGTCATTTAGCCCTTATTGCATAGCATTATGGCCACTGTTTTGGGCCTAATTAAAGCTGCCCAAATCATGTTTAAGTCCATCTCTTTGTTTGTTGCATGCTCTCCTTGTATATTGTAGCATATTGGTGAGTTGTTGCATGTTTGAAATCACATGATTGAATGAAGTCACATGTTGGCTTACATGCTTAAATGCCTACATTAGCCTTGCACACTTATTAGTCGCATTGCTCTATGCCTTGCATTTCTTGCATGCTCATTTGCATTGCCGTATTGCATGCCTAGTTAACATGCTTAGGTTGCATTGCATTGGCATGCATACTTGGCCTCTTGACTATCCATGATAGAGGTTAAGTCCCCATTGGTTTGATTGTTTGCATTGCATTTGACATGGAAATGCATAACTTGGTCTCTTGGGCCATCACGTATGGAAATGCGCGATTGATGGTCCGAGAACCAAGGAGCATGTCCCTTTGAGTCACTAACATGATAAGGGACATGATTGGTGCATATATGCCTTGAATTGTATTGCCATGCTCTGCCTTGCCCTCTGTTGCTGTCAATTGCAGATTCTGCAGGAGCTTTCTGCTGACCGGCAGTGCTAAGTGCCGACCGGAAATCCTCCCTCTGCCGATAGATTCACCAATGGCCGGTGATCACAGGCCACTGCCGGTGGGCATACTGCTCAGCCGATGGCATTCCCCAGCATCCAGAGAAGCAATCCTGAGGTTCTAGCAGCCTCTAGAGGAGTACAGCAAGGAAAACAGAGGCAGCCTATGCATGGCGGTGCACTTCCGAGCAAGACCCGAGCACATATTGCATCGAGCTCTCTTCCCGAGGCTGTTTACTGTTTTTCCTAGCTTAGTTAGTTTGTTAACTAATTAAGGAAATTTGTAATAATTAATTAGCTTGTAGGTTAATTGTCTGTAATATTTATTTGGTCCCTCCGGGCGAGGGCAAATCTGTAATAAGCGTGTGTGAGTGGTGTGTCTGTCTTCCAATTCCCACTTCTTTCTTCTCTTTTATTTACCTGCTTATGATGGTAAGTTAGGGCATGTTTAAATTAGCATACCTTATGCTATGCATGCGTGCATCCATACATTTGTTTTGCATGCACCGGGCTCGGTACATCATTCTAACTGCATTTGTATTTCAATCCCAAATTGAATACGTGCATTAATTGGTTGCATTTCACATGCCATGTTTAGGTTAGCCGAGCCTACTCTAATTGCATTCTGTATGTGATGCATTAGGCACTTAACATGAACTAGGATCACGCATGTTTGCTAACTAGTTTATTGTTTTGGCACGGAGTACGATGTAAGTATTTATGCTTTAGCATCTCACATGCGTGTGAATGTTAACATGATAGCATGCTTACCATGTGGCTAGATGCTTATGTGTTAAACTATTTGAATGCCTGTGGATGAAGGTTGGATTGTTTGAGTTGGAAAAACTCGTTGAAATCCGTATTTTAGCCTGCTTGCGAGTAGCAAATTCCAAAGTATTTTTTCGAAACAAACGGATATGCAATGCTTCTTTCCAAATTAGGCAATCTAGTCTATACTTGTTTGCTGTGCGCATAACATAGTAATTCTAGGCTAATAACCAGAATAAGAACACATAACGTTTTCAAAAATGGATATCACGGTTAGTAGAGGCCGATCTTCGGATCGAGCGAGAGGGGGTGCTCATAGCTGACCTTCCCCAATCGTACCCAAGCTCCCGAGCCGAGGTAACTCTGGTGATGATGGACACGTGGCCTTTGGCACCGAGTCAGGGTTTCCTAAATTCCCCCAAAAATAAAATATTTAGGTGGCGACTCTGTATCTGGCAAAGTTGTCCATGTTTGGCACTTCTTTTCTAAAAATCTGTTTTCTCAAAACGATTTACCAGATTTGGACTCTTTGGTTCAGATTAAGAACCGTGACACAAATCGAGTCCGAACTGTAGCGAAGGCCCTACGCGGGCACGTCTACAGGCAGCGCAACATCTGGGTCAGTAAGTTCGTAGGTACCTGGAGTTCCAGATTGGTTTGTGATGCAGAACAAACCTAGGGAAGTGCCTATCCAAAGGAATGTTGGAAACCAAGGTAGGATGGTTAAGCCTCCTTTGGTGGCCCCCAACAATTGGGTATTGCTGAAACACCCAAGAATGAAGGAACCAGATGTGGTCCCCGTAATTTCCAGATCACAAAGGAGGAAAATCCAGCGTAAGTACACCCAGTACCAGCAAGACCTGAAAGAAAGTGGAGAGAGTTCTTCATTGATCCAGACCGAAGGAAAGAAGAATCCAAAGTCAGACCATACTCCAAAGCCAACTCTACAAAGCAAGGTGAGTTGTAGCAGAGAACAGTTGGCTAAAGTTCATTCTGAACTAAGAGTCAGAGAGAAGGCTAGCTTAGCAAGATTGGAGAAAGCTCTAATGGAGAGTGGTAGCGAGACAGAAGAAGAAATTGGCATGAGCCAAAAGAAAGAAATGGTAGAAGAAGAAATGTTCGAAGCCTTCATGGCCGAGCAAACATTTTTGGTTGAAAAACCAGTCGAGGAAAACCATTCGAAGGAACCTATTAGTAATGAAGTGCCAGAATGCAGCATGCAGGATGCTTCTGAGGTAACTGACCAAGGTAGCCAAGAGGGGAAACAGGTACAGCCAGCCATGCAGTTTGGCTCGTTTCCTCCAGTATCAGTAAACATGGTACACATACTACTGCATGAATTCCAAACTGGAGATGAGAATCAAGAGGGGCAAGAAATTGACCCAATTCCAATCTCTAGTGAAGACTCACAAGCGAGTATGGTACAAGATAATTCTGGAATAGTTACCCCAATGGAAACTGAGTATGAGAGTGCAGAAGTGGTAAGTATTAACCTCTCGTATCCTTTTGAATATCCCTCGAATTCTATGACACAGCATGTTAAGCCTTTGTATATTAAGGCCTTCTTCGATGGGATACAGTTAAACCGAGTCTTAGTGGATAATGGGGCAGCGGTGAACTTACTACCGAAATCTTCCTTGAAGAAATTAGGGAAAAAGAATCCCAGGTTGATCCCAACCAGTACAACCATTGTTGGTTTTGCTGGGGACAAACAGATGGCCCAGAGAATTCTACCCATCAACCTGAGTGTGGGAACCAGGGACTGCATAACGGCGTTTTTCGTCATCAACAGCAATGCGAAGTACAATGCTTTACTTGGTAGAGATTGGATCCACACTAACAAATGTGTGCCTTCCTCTTTACATCAGAAAATGATAATGGCTCTAGGCAATGGGGAGACGGAGGAAATTGATGCAGATCCTCAACCTTTCATAGCCTGCGCAGACTTCGCAGAAGCCAAACTATATATTGAGGGAGTGACACCGCTCAGTATACTGATGAAATCTGATGGCTCAGCTAAAGTAACGGCTGATGAGGAAGTGACACACCTGAAGCACTTAGTCCAGGAGAGTGCTGATGAAGAGGTGGTCGTTAAAGATGACAATGATACCTGGTTATAGGCAGCAAGATGAAGCACCAGAAGCCAGGTCTTTGGCTTTAATTAAGTTTTCAATATTGGATGTAAAGTCAATAGTCCAAAAAGTGCGGGAGCAAGAGAAAGAAGTCATGATAATTGGCTACAAGCAGGAGCAGCAACAAGCCAGAGTTTTGACCCTTGATAAATACTGTGCATTGGACATAGAAACAAAAATCCAAGAAATACAGGAAGAAGAAGCCTTGTGGACAGACTTTGTCTATGAGGAGGAGGGTAAAGAGGTTGAATCAAAGAACCTGGGAATAGAACGCAGCAAGGAGATTGCTTCGAAGCCAGAGGTAATCAAAGAAGGAGTTCCAGTAAGTACTCAAATACAAGACCCCTTAGAAGAAATAAATTTAGGGGAAGGTTCTGTACAACAACCCATTTATATAAGTGCTTGGTTGAATACTCTTGACAGGAACCAGTTGTTAGTTATTCTGAGGAGATATAAAGATTGTTTCGCATGGTCTTATAATGAACTACCAGGTTTGGATAGGTCATTAGTGGAACATAGGCTTCCTATGAAGCCTAACTTCAAGCCATACAAACAAAAACCAAGAAAAATGGGTCCAGAAGTGATCCAGAAAGTTAAGGAAGAAATTCTTAGACTACTTAAGGCAGGCTTTATCAGGACAGCCAGGTATGTTGAATGGCTATCAAATATTGTGCCTGTAGTTAGGAAGAATAGCAAAATGAGAGTATGCATCAATTTTAGAAACCTAAATCTAGCGACTCCAAAAGATGAATATCCCATGCCTATAGTAGATTTGCTGGTGGACAGTTCAGCAGGGCATCAAATTTTATCAATGATGGATGGGCACTCTGGTTACAACCAAATCTGCATTGCGGAGGAGGATGTTCACAAGACAGCATTCAGATGTCCTGGAAATATTGGGACCCTCGAATGGGTTAAAATGTTATTTGGCCTAAAGAATGCTGGGGCCACATATCAGAGGGCTATGAACACTATCTTTCATGACCTTATTGGAGGGTGTTTAGAGTGTTATATTGATGACATTGTAGTTAAATCCCAATCCATGGAGGAGCATCTGTTTCACCTGGAAGCAGCCTTTGAAAGAATGAGAAAGTTCAAATTGAAGCTTAATCCTCTTAAGTGTGCTTTTGGCGTATCATCTGGAAACTTCTTAGGCTATGTAGTACACACGAAAGGAATACAGATTGACCAGAATAAAACCAAAGCCATCATTGAAGCCAGACCTCCATCAAGTAAGAAAGAATTACAAAAGTTCCTTAGACAGGTTAATTTTCTTCGCAAGATTCATTTCTAACACTGCAGGGAAAACTAAAGTATTTTCTTCCTTATTAAGGTTGAAAGATGAAGAGGAATTTGTGTGGGCAGTGGAGCATCAAATTGCTTTCGAAGGTATCAAAGCCTACTTGGCCAACCTTCCAGTGCTGATGCCACCAAAGGGTGATAAGCCCTTGAAGTTGTACATAGCTGCAGCAGATGATTCATTAGGAGCCTTTTTGGCCCAAAACAATGAAGAAGGCAAGGAGCAAGCTGTTTATTACCTTAGTAGGTTTCTAAATTCTTATGAATGTAAATATTCAGCTGTTGAAAAGCTGTGTCTTGCTTTGTATTTTGCTGCAATGAAATTAAGATATTATCTTTTACCTACAACCGTCTTGGTAATTGCAACCACAGATTTGGTTAAGTACATGTTATCTAGACCCATGTTGAGGGGGAAAATTGGCAAGTGGATCCTAGCCTTATCAGAGTTTCATTTAGAATATGTTCTCCAAAATGCAGTAAAAGGCTAAGTTTTAGCCAATTTTTTGGCAGACCATCCATCTCAAACAGAAAGCCAAGAGATAATGGAACTCGGAACAGCTAGTGTTGAGCCATGGCAAATGTGGTTCGATGGATCAAAAGCCAATGGTTTAACTAGAATTGGTATTGTGATTAGGTCACCACAAGGGGTAGAAACCACACATGGTTTCAGAGTGGATGAAGCTACCTGTTCCAATAACCAAGCTGAGTATGAAGCCTTAATAGTGGGACTAGAAATTCTTATTGGATTACAAGTTCATGTAGTTGACATATTTAGGGACTCTCAATTGGTGGTTAATCAAGTGAAAGGGATTTTCAAGTGTCAAAGCATAAGCATTTTGCCATATTATGTTGTCACATTACATTTGCTCTCTCAATTTCAAATAGCAAATGTAACTCATGTTCCAAGATTCATGAATAATAGAGCTAATGATGTGGCTCAGAAAGCCTCAAATTTCAAGAGGAATGATGGTACCCAATGGGACATAAGCCAAACAACATACCAGAAATCTATACCATCCTTAAATAAAAGGAATGTGGTCCTGGAAGTCAATCATAATGATTTGCAGGAACAAGATTGGAGGCATCCAATAATACAGTACTTGGCTAGCCCATCCTCAAAGGCCAGCAGAAGAGTTAAATTGCAATCTATACAATACATCATATATAATAATGATCTCTACAAAAGGGGGGGAGATGGTCTATTGTTGGAATGTTTAGGACCAAAAGAAGCATTAACAGCTATGGCTGAGGTTCATGAAGGCATCTGTGGTGCACATCAGCCTGGTGTGAAAATGAGATGGCTACTTCGAAGGCATTCCTACTATTGGCCAACTATCCTTAAAGACTGCATAGAATATGCAAAGGGTTACCAGGCATGTCAAAAGCATGGCACAATAAGGCATGTGCCCATAACTGACCTGCATGCAGTAGTAAAGCCTTGGCCATTTAGAGCATGGGCCATGGATATGATGGGGAAAATACACCCACCCTCTTCGAATCACCATTGTTTCATTCTAGTGGCTACCGATTATTTCACTAAGTGGGTCGAAGCTAAGCCATACAAAGTTGTAGACCAGACAGAGGTTATTGGGTTCATTAAAGATTTGATCCATAGATTTGGCATCCCATAAACTATAATGGTTGATAATGGGACTGTTTTTGATGGGAAAATGGTGAAGTCTTTTGTGGCCGAGTTTGGAATTAGCCTTGTTAATTCCACCCCATATTATGCACAAGCCAATGGTCAAGCTGAATCATCCAATAAGTCCTTTAAGAAAGGAATACAAAAGGTTGTGGAAGATAACCCTAGGGATTGGCATAACTTATTGTTGGATGTATTGTGGGCTTACAGAACTTCCCCAAGGTCAAGCACAGGAGTCACTCCTTATGCCTTAGTTTATGGGCATGATGCAGTATTACTTGCAGAGATCAACGTTAAGTCCCTGAGGGTAAGATGCCAAGACCAATTGGATCCTGAGCAGTACCATCAGAGTATGTGTTTGGAGTTAGAAAGCAAAGATGAAGCTAGAATTCTGGCATTAAATAGCATTCTCTTTCAGAAGAAGAAAGCAGCCAAAATTTATAGTAAGAAAGTCAAACACGTTAGCTTTGATGAAGGTGATTTGGTATGGAAGACAATACTTCCAATAGGAATTAAAAGCCATAAGTTTGGCAAATGGTCACCTAATTGGGAAGGACCATATCAAATTCATAGAGTTCTGCCTTTTGGAGCGTACCATTTGAGAAATTAGAATGGTTATGTGCATCCCAAAAAGATTAATGGTAGATATTTGAAGCCTTATTTTCCAACTATTTGGGAAACATAAGGAATAAAATAAACACTATGTACAAGAACACAAGATTACTCAAATGATAAATTAGAATTTGTTTTTCTTCATAAAGAGTTAAATACATTCTACCATAAATTAGCCCAAAAATCATTACAATGCCTTAATTGTTCTTTTATAACAGACTTCCTATTCTTAAATGAGGGAGCCAACTGAATGGCCGTGGTCATTTCTTGCTTTCGATCGGCCAATCCTTGGTTGGTGATCTGCAGTTTTGTGTCAATTCGAATTAAGGCTTGATTCACTACAGACAGCTCCTCCTCAAGTTGAGCTTTCTTCTCCAGTAGTTGAGTTCGAAAATGGGAGACAGAGGAATGTTGTTCCTTCAGCACTGAGACTTCAGAATGTACTGCGGAAACAAAGCTCTGATCTCTCGCTAATCTCTCCTCTGCAACCTTGGCAGTATGACAAATGTTGATATAAAAGTCAATAGTAGCTGTTGCCTGAGATAGGTGACTTGAGACATTCATGCCGGACTGCTCAGCAATTTTGCAGCACTGAAGAAACCTATTCCTGATTATAGGCCTTTGTAGAGCCTCGAAGGGAATCCTCGAAAAGGAGATTAACAGTTCCAGACAGGTGTCCAAAGCTATCAAAGGTACAGAAGGCTTGCTACTGGAGGAAGAAAAACTCTCAAAAATTTCCAGCAAAGAGTCAGCCAAAACTAATGGCTCAGCTTCCTCATCGAATGTTGGAGAAGTAGAGGAGGTGTCAAAGAGACTAGCTAGTCTTGCTTCGAAGACATCAGCCTCATCATTAGACATAAGTGGCATAGAAAGAGTTGTGGTGGAAGACACAGAGGACTGAATAGGGATAGGAGAAATGGGTGAAGCATCTTTAGCAGTCTCCATGGTCCTAGCCACCAATGAATCAAGTGAAGAAGGGCTGGAAGTAGATAAAGGTAATAAACCATGGGTTGGAGACCCACCAACACCCTCTTTTGGGGAATCAGCTATCATCTGAGATAGAGTAATAGTTGGAATTTCCCTAGGGGGTAGGGAAAGAGCAAACCTTGGAAAAGAATTGAATAAAGGTAGATCCAAAGATAAGAAAGGGAGATATGGACTCAATCCAAAAGAAAGAGATGCAGGAATGCTTGGCCTCAAGGAGGATACATTGAATGTAGGCCTAGGAAGTGGGAGTATTATCTGAATGGTCTTCACATTTTGCATCTGATCAGCCTCAATTGAAACTGAGAGAGTTCTCATTGGAAGAGTAAGCTCAAGATTTGTTGCTGCAAAAGAAGAGAATGACAAAGTGATGTCAAAGCTCAATACCCACAAGATTAACAAGGAAAAACAGTAGAGGCTTTAAGAAAGTTACTTGTTTCAGAAGTGACAGTAGCAGTAGAAGAGCTTCGAAGAGAGTAGTGATCAGCAACGTGTTGTCTTCTTGCAGCATCCCTTTGAAGTGCATCAGCAGCATCAGCTTCGTCTCTTAAGAATTGCTACTTTCGTCTCTTCTCAGCTCTCTCAAAGACAATTATGGCCTTGGAGTGCTCTCATTCCACTGCCTTAGTAGTTGCCTCATGTATAGGGTCTTCAACAAAATCAGAAGGAGAGAAAGTCATCTTCCTTCTCTTTTTTCTTTGTACAGGCATTGAATGTTCTTATTCAACTTCTTTCTCTCCAGTTTGGGATTCAGTTTCTTCAGAAGTGAGTTCCTCCACTCTGACAATTGTCTCATGCATGGGATCTTGAACCAAGCCAGAAGAAGGGACGGCCACTCTTTTCCTTCTTTTCAGGGGAGACTCTTGCTCTTGGGTTAACTCTTCGTCTATTTCTCCTTCTTCTTCTGCTTGCACCTCAAAAACTTCCTTCTCAGGCTCGAGTGAAAGTCAGTTTCTTTTGTTGCTGTTTGCTTTTGAGGAGATTTAGAGCTTGAATCTTCTGAGGAGAGTCTCCCTGTGAGGTACCTACACCACCTTCACAAAAGGAAGAACTAAAGATAAGACTGAAAGCATTATAAAGAAAGTAAAAGAGAAGAGATGAGAGTATATACCTTTCTTCGAGGTGGCCCGAGTAACTTTAGGAGTGGAGGCAGACACAGGAACTGGAGTGGTCAGAACAGTGGAAGAAGTAGCAGCTCCAGCTCCTTTAGGCTTAGGCACATCTAACACCGTCAGTAGGTCTTGAGGGGGAATGGCCATATGCAATTCCATATTGGTCACCCACCAATTTTGGTATCTCTTCAAAATGTTACCTTGGGGAAGGAAAGAGATATACTCAAAATCAATTAAATCCTGTATAAATTTGGAAGTTACCTCTTCCAGTCTGGACCTTCGAACTTTCACATCCCTTGTGGTAAGACTTAGATTGGTGTTACTACAGAGAGGTATTGGGACCCCCTGAGTGAAGCCAAATTGTCTAGCAAATTGGGCAGGACAATAGGGCTCAGCAATGCATTTGTAAGCCCTGGGGTTCATAGTCCCAATGAATAATTCTCTGGGAATTAAAATGGAGGCCCATATATCTTTGTGAACAGATGAAGCACAGAACCTATCACTTAGGAAATTATTCAACAAAAGTGGGCCAATAGTAGTGGGTTCAAAGGGATGAAAGCAGTGGGAAAGAGAAGAAGCTGAAAGTTGGTGGAAGAAAAAGAAGTAAAAAGCAAAAGTAGAAGGATAAAGAGAAGCATTGGCTAGCCTCATGCCATGAGTAGGAGGGTCTGGTTCAAAAAATTTAAGGCATTTGGATTGTAACTCAGAGAAATAAGCAAAAAGCCAAAGCTGAAGAATCCAAATCGGTCTCCCTTGATTGACATCTAAGGGTTTCTCGCAAAAAAAAGAGCAGACTCTGTATACGTGACCTAGAACGTATGGGGCTAAAGCCACCTTCTTCTGTAAAACAAGGGCTTTGGCAAGAGGGGCAAATTCAGGCATAATTTTTTGAGAGGAAGTGCAGAAAAGGAACTTGCAAAGCCAATATAATAAGAAAGAAAAGAATTCCCTATCGGTCACAAGACCCTCCCTTCTATTCTCAGCCTTGACAAAGTCACTATAGGATGAGTTAACAGAGGGGAGGGAAAAATGGACTGCTAGGTCAGGATAATCTGGTCCAATAAGGGTTCCAACGGGAGATAATCCTAAAAGATGACAAATGTCAAGAACAGTAGGGGCCATCATCCCACATCTAAATTGGAAGAAATTAAAAACAGAATTCCAGAAGCACAGAGCAGCAGGAACTAAAAAGGGGTCCTTTGAAATGGTTAACCTGGATAATCGAAGGGCGCCGAGGAGGCAGAGTTCTTGAAGGTCCAGGGTCCTACTAGGGACAACTTGATCATACCATTCTTGCCACTCCGGTCTCACCGTGGGCCAGCATCGGTGGGGGCGATTCGTCTTCCAATTCCTCCAGTCAAGGCCACCTTCGTAAAGGAGACAATGGTCTTCCAGACAAGGGTATAGAGCTGGAAGCTCAATAGGAATCTCCTTAAATATGGGACCAAGCACATAGTCTTGTTGCACATGACGACGAGGAATGAAGATGCGTCCGTCAATGGCACTTTTCTCCCCAGCTTTGTACTTTTCACATTCTGCATCAATGAGCCTTTTCAGGGCTACAGATGGGCTCGTACGCTCTACAACTGGCACTTTCAATGAGGAGGAAGCCATTGATAAAACGCTTTCTCAAAGGACGAAGCTGGAAAATGGAATAGAAAGAAGTGGGAGACGAATAGAGGTAAAAGGTTTTGTATCTTGAGCAAGCAAGTGATTTCAGAATATAAGGGTTTCAAAAGCCTTTATATCTGAAAGATACATCACGTAAATTTGTTAAGTACTAAAAGTACGAATACGAAGAATTTCCTTCAATATTGATACTCTTGGAGGGAAAAAACATATCCCAGATGTTGATACCAGCTTCGAAGTAGAATGTTTGGCTTCGAAGCTAGATTTTGGCGCCAAAAGTCAAATAACAACGGCTTCGAAACTAAGAAGCCAGTTTCGAAGTACATTCCATGCTCAAGAATGTAAGAGTACTCAAATATTCATTTACTTAGAAGGGAATTAAAGACATGTTTCAAGCTTCTTAATGAAAACAATGACCTTCGAAGTGAAACTTGAGACCCCGTGGGGATGGAAATTGGTGTTCAAAACATAACACACTAGATTTTGGCGCCAAAAGTCCAGTAACAACGGCTTCGAAACTAAGAGCCGGCTTCGAAGCGCATTCCGTACTCAAGGGATACAAGAATGCTCAAGTATTCGTTTACTTCAAAAGGACTAGAGACCTGTTTTAGGTTTCTCAATGACAGTGATGTTCTTCGAAGTAAAATTAGAAATTCCTTGGGAAGGGAAATTGGCATTCGAATCATCTAAACCCATAGTTGGTTTATATATATATTCAGAAAAGTTGACTTTTTGAACTAAAACAGTGCAGCCCTCAAAAGGAGCTTCCATATTTTTGAAAGTATAGACTGTTGTTCAAAAACAAAAAGATCAATTTAGAATTGATTAATCATACTAAATCATTGACCATAACTATTTACTGCATTCCATAAATTGGAAAAGTTCATGGTCATGTTGTTAGTATTCATTTTAAACGATCAAATCTAGGCTCGAAGGAAAAGATTGTTCAGTTCGAAGCTCTGAAATTGCTTTTAAAGACAAATAGAGACAAAATCAAACCATATCAAACAAAGAGAAGTCTTGTATTAAAGCAAAAGCAGTTACATCGAATGGCCCTATTTGGGTACAAACTCAAGCTCATAAAAATAAGGAATGGAATAAATAACAAGATCATGAAATTTGGTCCAGCTATAATCAATGAATTTCTGTTCTTTCTTTATTCTGTCCTCTATTTCTTCTAACATTGGCTGCATTAGTTGATGAGCTCTCACTTCATAAAAAAGTTCTTCAGCCTTTATTTCGAAAGCTGTTTCTCTGAATCCTTGTTCCAATTCGTCCATCTCTAAGTCATACCAGTACGCAGAATCTTTGTTCTTGAAATCATCAAATTCTTTAATGAAGTTCTCTGCTTCGTGCTGGGCATGAATTCGAAGGGACGAAAGTTGATCTAAAGATCGTGTAGTGGCCATAGAGGTCCGATGCCAGTGGAGAAGCAACGGAAGCTGGTCCAAAAACATGTGAAGTTCTGCTTGGGCAAGGGGATTGAGAAGATGACCCCGAGTCAGAATATCACAAGCCCATCGAAGGTTCTTGAGAGGAACTTCATCCTCAAGAACATTGAAGGGCAAATGAGAGAAAGCCGCGAGCAGAAGTAGAGCTTGTTTCCGCTCTGCAGGAGTAGGGGAAGGTGGAGGTTTGTAAGGTGGAAAGATCTTATCTACAGAGAGGGCAAGCCTCAATCTCTTTATCCAACAAGGATTTGGCAGGGGAGAATGTGTGGATGCTTCCATTTCAGGAGGAGGAACAAGGGTAGAAGGAACAAGGGCATTAATATAATCAAACCAGTCAGAAGAACAAATCTTCGCCTTCTGGGCTAAGAATGATAGATTGTACCCTTGTGCCTCTTCTAAGCGTCGGGTGGCGTGCACTATCTTTGTAGGCATGGAGGATGTATACCATGCCACAAGTAGATTCTCCTCCAAACTGCGTCAATGGTCAATGGGCACGTAAGGATAGACCACCGAGCTTCGTGCATAAGAAGGGAACTCCAAAGGGTCAGTAAATTCAACAAAGTGATGGTTAATTCGTTCCCTCAAATCACAAGCCTCAGGCTTTGACCAACTTGTCCAGTCAGAAGCACCAGAAGAGGAAGAAGTCGCAGCCTTGTCCCATGCGGAGGATTGTGAAGAAGAATTCCCCATGTCCATATTTGCAACTTTTTGGATTAAAGGATTGAGAGCAATTTGTTCGTAGTCCAAGGGTGAGATAGAAGAAGAACCTCCCATGTCCATATTTGTGAGTTTCTGGATCGAAGGATTAAGGGCAATATGTTCGAAGTCCAAGGGTTGATAATTTGCAAAGGCATCCATGACCTGAATATAGAAAGGTGGGTAAAGGTGGCTAATAAATGCATGGACGTTCTTTCGAGGAGGAATAGCATCGACATATGACTCTTCGTGTGCTCAATTGCTCGAGGAAAAAAGTAATTCGGCCATGAAATGTATTAGTCTGTTCGAATGCTAAGACGGTGGAAGCATTCAAAGGATTAAACGAGAGTTTAATACAGATGGTGAGTGATAGTTGCATTTCTGGGAAGATGCAAAACCCATGCACGTTTTAAGACGTAGGGAAAAGACCCTGATCCACTAATATCACCAAGTCTTGGGTATATTAGTACGGGGGGTAATGTTGGCTACATATTTTGTGCAAGCCAGTTACAATTCAACGCGTGGCAAAGTAAGGGTAATATGGGAAGACCATTCAAGTCTTCGATCCTGATCGTACACGTGGCAGTTAATATTGGTTGTTATGAGATCTGAGTAGCAGTGGATCAACAAAGAGATGCAAGGTGACGTGGCTTCTACGGTTACTCACATTCAAATTCAAATATATGAGGGAAGCCTAACTACAAGTGATGGCGTAGTGGAACTACTTATAAGGCAGCATAATCAGCGACCACGGAGGAGCAGTTCAACGGTTTGAAGTGCAATTCGATGGTCATCTTTGAGAAGTATAAATAGCAGGGAAGACCCCAGAAAAAGCGCAGACTCAGATCCAAGAAACCAGTCTTACTTTACATATTTCGTTCCAGTTTTTATATTTCCTGTTCTTTACATTCCTGTACTTTAAATTCCTGCACTGCACTTCATTCATAGGAGTAGCTTCAAGTAGATGCACTTCATTCATAGGAGTAGCTTCAAGTAGATTGTCGCTGTAAACCTCTATGAGGCTGAGTTTGGATCATTGTAAGTTTTTCATACTAATGAAATGCTTCAATTGCTCTTTATTTAACTGTTCTTGTGCTTAAATTCTCCTAAATCAAGCTACTAGTAAAAGTCCTCTTCATTGAGGCTGAAAGAACTACAACACAATCGTCTGATAATTGGTTGGCAATCAAAATTCTATAAGGACTGATTGATCCTTGCTGGCACGCTCATAATTACAAAAATAACCTTCGAAAGTCAAAAAGCCAACACCGTTAAAACAGATTATAAGTTATAGCTTAACAGATTATAGATTATGACTTTAATTAGAAGCTGTTAATCTGTTTGGTATAGCTGTTGGATTACAGATTTGAGTTGTTGAGTAGTGTTGTTTAAATAAGCTGTGAAGCAGCTTTTTCAATTAATTTTTATTTTTTATTATTCACTATTTGTCTACATTTTTCATAAATAATAATAATAATATGTTATAGTCCATTTGGGTCTTTTTCTGTTTTTAAAAAAATAAAAAATAAAAAATAAAAAAATCTAAGAGTATAACCGTGAATTAACATGTCCACAGCAAAAGTTGATAATCAGAAGTAAGGGGTGAGCAGCTTCTCAGAATGAACTTTTTTGACTTAAAATAAGTTGTTAGAATCAGAAGCTATTTGAAATAAGTTTAACCAAACAGTCCAAAATAACTTTTTAAAAGCCAGAAGCCATAAACTAGCTCAAAAAAGCCCCACCAAACACCCCCAATAACCCACACTTTTGTTCATTTGTAGTCAGGAATCCCTATCAAAATATGATATGTAACGTCTTTTTTAATTTTCTTTGCTTTTACTGTTCTAATTTATTTTGTCAGATCTGATAGATGAATAATGTTATATGTATTAATTAATGTATATATTAGTGTATTAATAGATGATTTGATATTATTTAGAGGGAAAATTAGTCTAAAATTCCTCTCTTATTTTTAGTAATGGAAGACATCCACAATATTATTTTTTGATGTCTAAGGTCTCTCTCATCTATCACAGAGAAATTCAGCACTGTTGAATGTTGTTTCTCTTCTTAAGCCACTTCGTTCGACGAACTACTGGCTAAAAAGCTAGGCAGAGTTGGGATTCCACCATCAGCAGCAACAGGGGAAGCCATGGCTCCGCCCAGGAGCTGAGAGAAGGAAGGGCAGTCGGAATCGGAGTAGTTGTCGAAGAAGAAACTCGAGACGAGGGTCATTGGACCAGGGCTCATCGTCTCCGGCGGATTCTTGGATTTTTCCTACAGCCCATATGAAGGAGCAATCGGAAGCCTCGAGTCCGTGTGCGAGCTCGAGGAGCTGTGTGGGGTTCATGCGAACTAAGCTCCCGAAACTCACATACAGAACAGAATTGGGTTTCTTTGAATCGAGCCAATTCAAGCAACTGTGTTCATCAATGGCAGATTTTTGGCCTCTGTCAGCCTTATCCTCAACATTTCTATTACACAGCAAGACGGGACCGATAATCCATGCTTTCCTCCCCATTTGATTTCTAAAGTATTCAGCATACTCTGGTTCCAATTCGAAGAAGTTGTCCACATATATCTATATATTTTTCAAATCCGACACTGCAGAGAGAGGAAGAATTGAATTTGTTTTCATATTTGGCTACGTAGACCTTAGTTATTATTAGATTATTATATTCATAATCTAATCTTGTAATTGCTTCATATAATACTTGTTCTGGTGCAATCTCTCGCACATAAATCTGAATGTTCTTTACATATTATGCTCAGTTGGACAATGTCGAGGGTCATTTTTTAATTTTTTTTAATTTTTTTGTTGGTTTGTTGATGTTAATCAGTATAGCCCCGTTTTTTTGTCTGATTACCAGGGTGGCGCAAAGAAGGTTGTCATTTCTGCTCCGAGTAAGAATGCTCTAATGTTTGTTATGGGTGTCAATGAGAAGGAGTACAAATCAGATATTGATATTGTTTCCAACGTTAGTTGCACTACCAACTGTCTTGCTCCATTGGCAAAGGTTGTTTTTGTACTTAGTTTCAGTTTATATCATAACAAAAGACTGGAATGCCTATCTTATGTTTCTTGCATATAAATCGCTACAAGTTATTAATGACAAATTTGGCATTGTTGAAAGCCTCATGACCACAGTGCATTCAATTACTGGTGCGAATACTACTCATTGTCCTTTTTTCTTTAGATAAAGTGAACTTTTTTATCTTATTATTTCATGCCTTTCAGCAACACAAAAGACTGTTGATGGTCCATCAATGAAGGATTGGAGAGGTGGAAGAGCTGCCTCTCTTTCAACATTATCCCTAGCAGTACTGGAGCTGGCAAGGTATTTAGATGATTTGTGTCTATGGAATGAATTGCAGTTTTATTGTACTGAAGCTTGCTGCCATGGTTGCGCGTGGTGTTGAGGTTGGTGTTGGTCGATGCTTCGCAGTGGTGCTGGCTCGGTGCAGAGGGAGAGAGAGTTGTTTGTCCATAGCTTCCGATGGTACAGATGTTTTTGCTGGTGCTGCTAGATATTCTCCTCTGTGATGCTGGTACTGAGGATCACCTCTTGTGGCATCCTGATTGCAACACAAACAACATATATATCACAAGTGATCAGGATCTTATAATTTCCTACTGCAAAACTGATTCAGATGATCCATTATCAGAAAGAAATGGTAAATCACGATCATCTGAACTGAATTTTCTCTGGGTTGAAACCAGAGAAATTCTCTGGTTTTTTAACTGAATTTTCTCTGGGTTGAAACCAGAAAAATTCTCTGGTTTTTTAACTGAATTTTCTCTGGGTTGGTCCAGAGAAATTCTTTGGTTTCGAGCTGGAACCTGAAATGCTTAATTTGTATAAAACCCAATGTTTGTGAAATCAAATTTTGAAACCCTCTTATTGAGAAGGAGAGCAATATTGATGTTGTTCGATTTCATCTCTCATTCTCTCCAGAGAAATTCTCATCTAGAGAAATTCCCATAATTTGCTTGACACCAAGAGTGAATGCAAGCAAAGCAGCAAATCACAGAGTTATTTGTGAGAAAATTATAGAAAATTCAACCCTAGAGAAATTTCAAAACATAGAAAATCAAAAAAAATTGAACAAATCAGAGAAATTTCAAATTTCTCTAGTTTGAAATTTCTCTGGATGGAAATTTCTCTGGTTTGAATTTTCTCTGGACAGAATTTCTCTGGAGCAGAATTTCTCTGGATCAAATTGAGAAACCTTAGACATTATGAAAATATTAGATGTCTTTTATACTATAAAGTCTTAATACAAGAGACCCTAAAAAAAAAATCCCTTATTTATATGGTTTTGAGTATTTATAATTTGTATAATAACTATGATCAATAATAATATTATAATATTAGTTGGTACACTAGTGTGTACACTAATTGGTGCATGTAGCACCACCGTATGATAGAAAGCTTTAGTAGCTTTAGTAGAATTGCTATAAAAACAGTTCTACTAAGCTGACAATGCAAAAAAAAAAAAAAAAAAAAAAAAAAAAAAAAAAAAAACTAAATTAATACTATTTTAAAACTTTAAAATATTTTTATTATTTTGTACAATGTTATTGATTTTGGGATCGGGATTACTGATAATAAAAATTTGCATCTTATCAAAATAATGAGCAATTTAAAACCCATACAATTATCTTTTATGAACTATTTTCAGGATCTTGGAGAAAAAGATAGTGAAATGGAATAAAGTGTAATGATTATTTTTTTATGAAGTAATTATTATTTTTAAAATATATTTTTTATTATTTTTTTAATAAATTAAATGTAAAATAAATATTTTTAAAAAAATGTCATATTATTTCATTTTATTTAATAAATTTAATAAACTATTAAAGTCAAAAAATTATACTGACCCTGCCTTGGATTTTATTTACTAGTATATATATGAGTCCGGATCCTATGCCATTGTTCCCTGCAATGATCCCTGCCGTGGGCCAAAACGGCGTCGTTTTGAACTCTTTTTTTTTTTTTCTTCTCATTTTTACTTTCCTCCCCTCTTCTTTTCACTCAACTCTCACACCAAAGAGACGAAGAGAGAAGATGATGACGCGACGACGACAGCACGGCGAGGCGATGGCGGCGACGAGTGGTGTATGAGTACATGCCACAGGGGACTTTGGCTTAGCATTTGTTTGAGTGGGGTAAACTTGGGTACTCTCCTCTTGCTTGGAAGCAGAGGGTGACAATGTCATTGGATGTAGCTAGAGGGGTTGAGTATCTTCACAGCTTAGCACAACAAAGTTTCATTCAAAAACCCTCTAATATACTTCTTGGTGATGACATGAGAGCCAAGGTTGCAGATTTTGGTCTGGTTAAAAATGCACCTGATGGGAAGTACTCTCTTGAACTCCATGGCTTATTATTGAACCAATCCTGGCTCGCATCACCGTGCCAACGGCGATGGCGAACAACAATCAACAATTGAGCTCCCAAATTTTTCCCATTCTCAAACATACCAAATGCAGCTTTCAGATCTAAAAGTTCATAACCCAAACATCACAATACAACCAAACAGTGCTAAGAATAAATCAATTGAACATAAAATGGCAACATAACAAGAACCCATATGTCAAAACAAGCAAATAAACGATATCCAAAAGGCAACAACAGTGAAACATTTCAAAATCAACACATTCAGATCTAGAAATTCACATCCCAAATATGAGAATCATTTTGGTCTTTCGTTTGGCTAGGTTATGCGAGTTCGATCCTCGCCGGTGCCGTCGTCTTGCCGGTGCTATCACTCTCTTCTTCATCTTTCTGTTCGGTCGTTCGTAGGTGCCCTGAGAAGAAAGAAGAAAACAGGGTGAAAGAAAAAAAAAACAAAAAAGAGAGAGAGAGAGTTCAAAACGACGTCATTTTGGCTCACGTCAGGGATTATTGCAGGGAACAACGGCAGAGGATCCGGACTCGTATATATACACACACGCGCGAAGGATTAGAGAGGTTCATGACTGAAAAAAAAATAAATAAATAAAATAAAATAAAATAAATAATGATAGGAAAGAGATGTAAATGGAATTTTTATTCTTTGGTTCCAACTTGATGGGTCCTCCATCTCCTCTAGTCTCTGCTGTAAACACCGTGTGGAGCCCAATGTGTTAAAAAAATGAAAACCCCCCTAACCGATCCTAATTGCTGTGTTTTCCATTTGATTTCTTTGAAACTGTTCGAGGGTCTGCATTTCTTTACATTACATTTTCAAAAATTGTGAGTGAAAATTGATTCAACTCTTTTCTCATCTGTGTTTGATTTCAATTCCAATTCTCGAAGCAGATTAGATTATGGCTGATCTACTCATTTCTCCCCTTGTTAGATCAATTTTGACAACCTTGAACTCTTTAGCGCTAAAAGAGTTTGGGATAGCATGGGGTTTGAAAACAGAGCTAGTGAAGTTAGACAGCACACTAAGTACCATTCAAGCAGTCCTTCAAGATGCAGAGACAAAGCGAGGGAAGAGCGAGGCTCTGAAGAATTGGCTGAGAAAGCTCAATGATGCAGCTTATGATGCAGACAATCTGGTGGATGAGTTCATGATTGAAGCTCAGAGAAGAAGGATGGATTCTGAGAGAGGCATCAAACCCCAAGTAAGTGCCTTTTTCTCTCTTCGAAACCGGCTTATATTTCGATTGAAAATGGGGCATAAGATCAAGGATATGAGGGATAGGTTAGATGCCATTGCTGGGGAGAAAAATAAGTTTCACTTGAGGGAAGCTGTGGTGGAAACCGGAGAAGTTTGTGGGATGGAGAGAGGACAAACTGATTCAATGGTGAATGAATCGGAAATTTATGGGAGAACTGATGAGAAAGAAATGATAATTGAAATGTTGCTCAACAATTCAAGTGATTGTGATGATGATGTTTCGGTCTATGCTATGTGTGGTATGGGGGGACTTGGAAAAACCACACTTGCTCAATTGGTCTACAATGATGGAAGGGTGGAGAGCTACTTTGAGCTGAGAATTTGGGTGTGTGTCTCTGTTGATTTTGATGTAGAGAGACTAACCAGAGCAATCCTAGAGTCCATAGAAGGTGGTGGTTGTAGTATCTCAAACTTGGATCCACTTCTACGTCGCCTCCATGAAAAACTGTTTGGGAAGAGATTTTTACTTGTCTTGGACGATGTATGGAATGAGTACCACGAGAAGTGGGATAGGCTAAAAAATGCACTAAAGTGTGGAGCTAAAGGCTGTACTGTTATAGTAACAACGAGGATTCAGAAAGTTGCTCTTATCATGGCTACACTTCCTTTACACCACATGGCTCCACTGTTGGAGGATGATTCTTGGTCCTTGTTTAAATGGCGTGCATTTGGCAATGAAAGAAGAGAGGAAAACCTTCAATTAGATCCCATTGGGAAGGAAATAGTGAAAAAATGCAAAGGGTTACCCTTAGCAATAAAGGCTTTGGGGAGCCTCATGCAATTTAAAAGAAGTGAAAGTGAATGGTTATCTGTGAAGGAGAGTGAGATTTGGGATTTGCCAGACGATGGAAGTGGTATTTTACCTTCTTTGAGGTTGAGCTATGAAGCCTTATCTCCACATTTGAGGCAATGTTTTGCTTATTGTTGTATATTCCCAAAAGACTATAGAATGGAGAAAGACATGCTGATAGGGATGTGGATGGCAAATGATTTTATTCCATCTAAAGGAAAAACAACATTTCATATTGGCGATGAGATTTTTAAGGACTTGGTTTGGAGGTCATTCTTACAAGATGTGGAAGAGAATGAGGACGGAACAATATTTTGTAAAATGCACGATCTTATGCATGATCTTGCACAATCTATCATGAGAAATGAATGCTTTATTATGAAGCCACATGAGGGTATGAGAATTCTAGATAAAATTCGTCACTTGTCTTTTTACGTCGGCTCAAGTGAGATGGTTCCTTGGAATGAGATTGAATTTGAAATCCCATCTTTGCGGTCTCTCATTTTACATTGCTGGAAAAATGATTCTTCATCTTTCATTTCAAAACAAAAGTATCTCAGAGTGTTGGATTTGTGTGGCAATGCTGTTGAGAAGTTATCAATGTCAATTTCCAATTTCAGCCATCTTAGGTATTTGGACATGTCATTCCATAGTAGAAAATTTCTACCGGAATCAGTGGGTAATCTCCAAAACCTGAAAACACTGAAGCTAAAATTTTGCTGCCAACTTTGTAAGTTGCCCAAACGCATGAAGAACATGAGAAATCTCACTTACTTGGATATCACAGGATGTCATTCTCTTACTTCAATGCCTGATAAAATGGGACTATTAACTAGCTTACAAAGACTAAGCACATTCATTGTGGGCCAAGATGAGGGTTACCAAATTGGTGAGTTGAAAGAATTAAATCTTGGGGGTACATTGAGCATAAACAGACTCGAGAACGTAAAAAATTCAGAAGACGCCAAGAAGGCCAATTTTAAGGGGAAGCATGATCTTATTTCTTTGAAATTAAATTGGTGGCAGAGCTATGAAGAAAACAGACCAAAGAATGTCGAAGAGGTTCTTGAGAGTCTCCAACCTAATTTGAATCTGAAGAAGTTGAGCATATGTTTCTTCCCAGGTTCAAAGCTTCCCAATTGGATGTCGGTTCTTAAAAATCTGGTTGAGATCTCTTTAATAGCTTGTGAAAGATGTGAACATCTTCCACCTCTTGGCAAACTACAATCCCTAAAAATTCTCAAGATCGGGGGGATGCATTCTCTTAAGGACTTCAACCATGGGGATTATGGAGATGGGGAAAGTTCATTTGCTGCATTGAAGAGTCTCAAGTTCTATGAAATGCCAGGCTTGGAGGAATGGGCAATAGTGGATAGAGGAGAAAATTTCCCTTGCCTACGGGAGTTGGAGATATCTAGATGCCACAACTTGACTAAATTGCCTTTTCTTCCAGCACTTGAGAGATTAACAATTGAGGAAGGCAATGAAATGTTATTTAGATCTGTGATTAATCTTACTTCGATTTCCTATTTTAGGATAAGTAGGTGTAATTTTAAGATTTTTCCAGATGGACTGCTTCAAAATCTTAAGACCTTGGAGTCCCTAGAGTTATATTGGATGGGCAATCTGAAGACCCTGTCAAATCAACTGGATAATCTATTTGCTCTAAAATCCTTAGACCTTCGTTATTGTCCTGAACTTGAAAATTTGTCAGGACTCAGAAACCTAAGCTCTCTGCAGAAACTGTATATAAGTCATTGTTCTAGTCTTACGTCCCTTCCAGTGCAAGTGTTGCAAGGCTTGACTTCCCTTGCAACCTTACAAATTTGCTTCTGTGATAAACTAGTATCTTTGTCAGATGGAATGCAATATCTGACAGCACTTTCGTCCTTGAGTATCAAAGGATGTCCAGAGATACAATCTTTTCCAGAGGGTATGCAACATTTGAATGCTCTCCAAGATTTGTGTATAGAAAATTGCAACGGATTATTTTCTCTACCAAATTGGCTAGGAGGCCTCCGGTCATTATCATCCTTAAAGATTTCGTACTGCCCTAATCTGAGGTGTTTGCCGGATGGGCTGCAGGATCAGAAGACTCTGAAAAGTCTGGAAATTGGATTATGTCAACATTTGGAGTGACGGTGCCAGAAACAGACTGTGGAGGATTGGCTGAAGATAGCTCACATTCCCGTGATTTGGATGAATTGTAAACGAGTACAAACCTTGGATTGTTAATGTGCTAGTTTGAAGTGGAGATTCACATCTAACAGTGTTTGCAGAAAGCTGATTTGAGCAAGTGCAGCAGAATTGAAGACTCGAGTTTTTGATGCAGCGTGCTTGAAGAATTTTGTGGCTGGCCTCAATGGGTTTGCGCACTAGTTGAATAATACATCATAGTTTTCGAGGTTTGTTTTCTTTTTCTTGGATAATAATACATCATAGTCAGAATTGAATTTCATTAACTTGTGAAATTAGAAAATCACTAAATTTTGATTTCTTTCATTAATCTCTCGTATAGGTTGAAGAAATTCGAAATTGTATTTCATCGCAGAGCGGCATGGGTACGGAACACTCTTGTTTCTCTAATCACGCTGAAAAGCTTTTGTGTTATTAGATCATAGATGGCTGTGAAGAATTGTAATAATTGATTGTTTAGTTTCCTTTGATTTTATATTTCCCAGCACTGGATGGTGTTTCAGATGGTAGATATTGTGGATTACTTTATTCCAGGTTGCTTCTAGTTTCATCATTCTTCTTTGAGGGATATGATTTCCATTTATTTGCCCATTTTTATCGGTTTAGAGCCATTTAAATGGATATTATTTATTTTTTATTTAATTTTTTATCAGAATTTCTTTGGGTCCACCATTGTATGTTTGGTTTGTTTAATCTTAAGTTTGTTTTATGTCTTTGTGCTTCAAAAGATTGTACCCAAGAATAGCGCATCAACAGGTTGGTACTTAGAGCGTCTCTAACTTTTTACCTTATTTTTTTTTTTCTCATCAAATTTGTTCAATAATTTAAATCAAAAGTTTAATTTGATATAGCTTGGCAAAAATCAAAATTTTGATTAAATATTTTTAAAAATACCTAACCTATCACGAAAACCTATCTTTTAATCAATTCAAGTGAAATTTAACACCACCCAAACAAGTCAACCCAGTACAAATGCTTTGAGATGTAAAGAAAGTGGGGATAGGTTGCTCAGGGGTCTAACGTGCTTGTTAGGTTTGTGAAAGTTGGAACTACCAAACGTGGCCTTAACTACTCAAAAAGTATTTTCTAAATTCATTAAAATTATTCATGTTTTTCACATTAGGCTGCCAATTATTGATCATTTGACTATACTAGTTGGACCCCCATATGCTACGGGTCGCATTATTGTTGATGAAAATAATAAGGAAAAGATGCAGCATATTTTTTTTTTTTTTTTTTGAGAGATTCTCCAATGCAAAATACACAATATTTCTTCTTTTCTATCCTATTAATCATAACCACATCTTATATTTCACAAAATTGTAAACCAGCAAAATGATTGGCCCCCTTGTCTTCAAATGAAACTCCGTGGGTTAACCGGTTGGAAGGATTGCTTTATGTTTCTCTTTTTCCCTTCTCTCTACGCTGCCACTCCTTCCTAAGGTGGAACTGGAAACAAATCCACCTTGGAGTTTTCTCTGCAAAGTTAATTGGAAAATAGCATTAGTAATTTGAGTGGGCACAAATGATGTAGTGAGAGTAAAAATGTATAAAGATGTAGTGAGAGTGAAAATGTATAAAAGATTTGATTAGTTATGTTTAAGCAGTTGGAAGGTTATCCAAACACAAACTGGAACAGAAGGTGTGGAATTTCCCTAATAATACTATTTTTTTAAGTGAAGAAGAGAATGAGATTAGACTATCATTTGTTCTTCCTACCTGGATAGTGTAGGATTTGCATAGGTGGTGGAATGCGATAAGATGGTTGCTGCTAGTGGTGCCTGGTGAGTTGGGTATGCTAGCTAAAATGCTACATGGCCTCTGTTCTGTCTTGATACAGGTTGTATCATGTGTGGCTATAATAGAAGAAAATAAGGGGTAGAAGCATGAATGAACAGAGAGCAAAATGGCAAACATAAACCAAGAATGAATCTGAAGCGGTAAGTAAGAGGACATATGAGAGCCCATGAAAACCGCTTAAATCAAAACAAAAATATCAACAATCTAACAAAGCAACGAGAAATTAATCAATATATATTATACTTTCATCCATTGTTCCATTATCTTCAGTCAATTTTCTCAACAACCAAAAATGATTAGATAAGTAGGGTTCCATTTACACTTATCAACTAACCATTGGCACATTGACAATCAGAGTGTCTTCCTTGCAAAGCCTCATCTTCACTAATCCGTTGTTCTAAGAAGTTGGTTAAAAGCTGACTTTTTGACTTTTTTTTAAAAAACGTGTAAAAAAATAGAGAAATGATGTGACCTAAAATAAGTTAAAAGTTAACTTTTGGCTTTTAGCCATCTTCCCAAAAGAGTTAGCTTCACCTTTGTAATCAATTCTATATATGTCACTAAATCCATTTCTGAACTGCGTACCAAAGTACGGATTTGCGTTGCGCGAAATCCATATCCATGCTATTTTCATTGAACTGCTACAAGATCAACAATTCCATAAGCTTGGGCTTCAATTGCTGACATAAAAATATCTCTTTCCATGTCTTCGGATACAACCCATAAACGTTTGCCCATTCTTTGTACATAAACCCTTGCGAGGGTTTCACACAGTTTTAAATACAAAATCAAAGCAAAAACACAGCAAAATCTGAAGGAAATGCAAATCAAATGAAGAACATAAGGGTGGAAATTGTGACCATGGAGATTCCAAATGGAAAAAATACCGAATCAGAGCAAAATGCATAGCAAGAGAGAGATGCTTGAGAGTGAGACATTGAGATGACGAGAAGGTACGGAGAGATCAAATACCCAATTTTTAAAAACATGCCATAAAAATTAACAAAACACTTCTATATTTCATAAATTACTAATATAGTAGTATCGCCATGGGGAACACTGCAATTCTACAAACAACGAAAAATCAAATTCACAAGAAAAAATACCTCAACAAATATTATCTACCACATGAACATGTAAAACTTTGAATGAGAATATGCTACAAGCACTTCATCTTCTGATGCTTGTAGAAAATCATTGTTCAGTTGGCTGCAAGGCTGGCTGTAATACCTTTGCCGGATAAGTATAATATCATATATGTGTTGCCATTGCATGTTAGAAAATTACAAGCTTCTCGATAATAAGCCTCCAATGAAAGAACAAATGAATCAATAAATAAAAATAATTCTTTGCAAAGTTCAAATTAAAGAACACTGATCCTTTTTATTTTGCTGTCCATGTTTTTTGAGCAACATTGTAATAAAGCACAAATCTTTTTGGACATTTGGAACTTTTACAGACCAGAATTTCTGCTATTTTTTTGCATACAACTCCACAACTATTCACCCATGATATTTCATTGACCTTTCATTTTATCAGAAATATATCCATATATCAACAGGAAACAACCATAAACCAGCAAGTAGCAACAGGAACAACCAATTGGCTGAATTAGAAATAAAGAAAATCAAAAAAGCATGGGAAAAAAAAGAAAGTGAATAATTTTTTTTTTTTTTTTTTGTGGGGGGAAATGCTACAATGTGCACTTGTACATTGCAAGAAAAGTTACAATTTTTTGATTAAAGTTACGAAGTTTTGTGAAAGAATAATAAGACATGAAAAGTAAAAACCCCACCAAACCCTCAATGAAATTGGGAACTTTGGTTCACTTGAATTAGAGAAATGTGTATGCAAAAAAACAGAGATTGCTAACCAAGCAAGAGTTCTGAGTACTAAATCCAAAAGGGTTACAATCTTTTCATCAGACCAACCATTTCTATAGCAATAAAACCAGTTCAACAAACTAAGAACCAGGTTAAAAAGTGAAAGACCCAGACAACACAATAGAGTTTGTTTGTAGTAAATATTCTAGTTTTTCTAGTACTCTGTTTTGAGAACAAATAACAATAGCGAAGGAATACAAAAACAAACCAGCAGCAAAGAACAAATAACAAAAACGAAGGAATACAAAAATAAATTATGGAATTATAAGAGATTTCATTTCTGGTTTACTGGTTATGTTAATAACAGCAAGAAAAATAAATTATACAGAGAACCAAGAGTAAATTTTTAAATGAAAATATAAAACATAAAAACTATCAACAAACAATCATTTCTGATGTCCCCCAATTCAAAATTCCAGTTATCCAAACCACCGTCATCTCACAAGCAGACTAAAACTCCAAGTCAGTCAGAGATTTGGAACTATTTCATTCGCTTATTTGAATTGAAATATTCTGTTAAGAGAAACAAAAGTCTATCAATTGGACAGTTGAAGTTTAATTGATTAAGATATTCAACATGCAACATGATAAAGTGCAAATAATACATCTCACCAAATAATAGAATCCAGGAAAACATAAATTCGCTTTAGATATTGACCATAGGTGTTCATGAACATTAGATAGAGACCAACCTAGATACTCTAATTGGACTACAAATTGGCTGTCTGTTAGTATACATGTATCATAGGTTGGTAGTCAGAATTCACTGACCTCATGTTTGTATGGCCATTTACATTACAATATTTGTGAAAGTACCTCCACGTGTGTTGACACATGCACACAAACTTGCGAATTAGTCACCTTTGAAGTTTGTTGTGGTATTGGCATTTGTCTAGTTATATAATTTTTAGCTTCTCAACTTATTTTCAGTTCTAATTGAAATCCTTCTCTTAATCTCAGGACAAGCCTAAACACCAAATTGTAAAACCGACTTAATTTCTATTCCTGTGATCTTAAAACCCACAGAATTTTCAGAATACGCCATCTACTAAATGTAATCTAACATAGATTTCTGGAAAATTAGGCAGATTATTGGTTTAGACTAAAGTCAATGGTTCAATCCAACATTTCAATATATCTGTTGTGTTCGTGGTCCAAGACAAGACGTGAGCATGTTCCAATTTCGATTTACAAAATGGGAACAAACTTACAGCCACTTGGTGGGCAATAATCAAACACTTGGTGAGCATGTTCCAATTGTTTCTGATGAATTTCTCACTTGAACATAGAATCAAACACTTGGTGGGCAGAAATTTTAACAAATGTAAAAAGAGAAGAACTTCATCCCAAAACACAAATTCATGAACAGTTAATTTCAACAAGAAGAAATTAAATTCAATATAGGCATTAACCAAGCTCATAAACAGATATCTAAAAAACAATTTTCAATGAAGCAAACATGTGACAATGGAAGAAAGAATTGGATTTCCCAGCAACTAAAAAATGGAAATTGAAGAATGTCATACCTCTTCTGTTTCGCTGACAAAACGCAGATTATTTTGCACCAACGCAATGAAACACTCAACACCTCTCAACATCGCAGAACTTGTGTAACAAGCCTGGGTGAAAAGCTGCAGCAACACAGGTGGCAAGAGGTGATGCACAGCTTGCTAGAGAAGCTGCAATTGACGTGGAGCTTGCTGGAGCGTGATCAACAATCTTCAAGGAGGGTGAATTGGCCATTTCAACTGGGTTAGACACTGGTGTGGTGTTAGACACAGATTTTCCTGCTTTTATAGATAGTTATAGATAATGCACAACAAAAATTCTAAACGCGCATAAGCTTGGTCTCGTTTGGTAGCAACGTCAATTTCAAGTTTTCTGTTTGCAAAAAAACACGTAACCAAACTTGTTTCAAACGTGTAATTCGCCCAAAACAAAAATAACATAACAAACAAGTTTGCTATATCGTCCACCACGTGCTTCTCATTGCTCCATTTGCAACAACTGTGTAGACAGGTTTGATCATCATTGAATGAGTTCAAGCCATATTTTCTTGTCATATCCACTGAATTCCTAAATTTTTTCTTTGTGTAATGAATAAGCGGGTTAAGTATGCAACACTAGCTTGTTTGATGAAATGCCTCAATAAAATTGCTGTTTTTCTGTGTGTTTATTCAACATTTGATTCTGAGCCCAATCAATTCCTAATCAACCCTAAACCTTTTCCAACCAAGACCTAACTTGAATAGCGCCTGATTGCTTTTCTTGAGCCCACTATGACTATTTCAATTTCCATTGGAATGGTTACTTCAGTTTTCATTAGAAGCTAAATTGCACCTTAAGGTGCCTATTTTGGCAATACAGTCAAAAGGTAGCTAGTTTTTTGAGTTTTTGATTTTTTTTAGTTACATCACCTCTCTATTTTTTTTACATATTTTTTATAAAAAAAAGTCAAAAAATAAGCTTTTATTGTCACGCACCATGTCTATTCTACTAGTTGATGTTTGTATGAGAGGTTGAGCTATAGTTTACTGCATTGAATATTTCTGAGCTACTAGTGGATATGTGCGTATGTTTGCCAATCTTAGCGTTTATGAGCCATCAATTTAAGAGTATTTCTCAATCTCAAATACCTCAAATACTGTGAACCATTCATTTTATAACAAATTGTTTGCATAAGTATAGAATGACCATGTAAGCTTTTCTTTGTACCTTAAAATCCACTTGACCCCAAAAAATCGGCTCAATTCGACATATTCTTTCTTCGATAACTCAAAATTCAAACTACCCTTAAAAGATTATTTAGTACAATTGAAATGGTGGGCTCTCTCTCTTTCTTTCTTTCTTTTTTTTTTCATTTTTATCTAATTTGCACAAACAAGGTGATTCTCTTACCCTCAAATGCTATCTATATAGCTTAGAATTAAGTGTGAGAAACACAATATCATGTGAAATTATCTTCTTCTTCTTCTTCTTCTGTATTTATTTATTTGATTTTGTTGTCGTTGATGATGAGGCATGTGCATATTATTCGCAAATATTTTGCTCTTATACACACATATTTACAATCACCCATTCAAACTATATGCAATTCAGCATTTGGACAAAGAGAAAGATGGGAGGAGAGATAGATTCATTCTCTCTAAGTCCCAAAACTCCCGATCATATCATTTTAAGGAAAATTATTTGCAACCCCAAGTTTGCGTAGTTTATATTGTACCCTACAAATAGAGACAAACTCAAAGCGTTCCCCCATTAACTTGGTTCATGACTACATTGAGTGGCCAACTTGCTTAATATATGATGAAGAATGGAATCTCTTTCATTCATGAAATGAAATATTTCTTGTTCAATTGTGGCTTTTGAAAAGGGATGTAAATCTGCGTATAAGTTATTCCCTAATGAATTTTATGTATCTAGCTCGGTTTGTTTAGTCGTATAATGTTGAACAAGCTATGGGATACTAATGGCTGCCTTGTGGTCGCAATTCAAACTGACTGGAATCACACATCTACACCATGATCTTTAGCAATATCTTTGACCTTGTAGGTATGGACAAAGATAGAAGTTTTGCTTAGAGGGGGCCGTGTTAAGTGTAGGAAAAAAATCTTGCGTTGAATGAACATGATGAAAAGCATGGAAAGAGAAAAAGGGTAAACTGATCTACCTTGGACAAAGGTTTCAAACTAACCTTCGGTCGGAATTGGTTGGTGTTAAATAAACCAGAAGATTGGTGGTTGGGTAGCAGGTCAGTGGCAAACCCAACACGACCCGTGAACAGCCCAAATATCACTTTGTAGGTTTACTAGGTCTACCAATCCAAAGAAATGTGAATGGGTTGAATTCATGGTTAAGGAGTAGAATCACTTATTTTTTTTATCCATGCCCAATTTCTAAATCTTAAAGAAAGATCAATTAACTAATTAGAAGGGTGAAAAAAACGTAAAATCAATTAATTAATCTGGGCACATTGATTTTTCTGTTCACTTTTCTATGATTTTGTTCCCCTGTGCACATAGGCATTATTGGTGTCCTATTGATACTGTTAACATGCTTCATCACCCCTATTATCCATTTCCATACTGTTATATGTGCTTTTATTGTGTTAGGTGAGTATTTTTGAAGCTCATTTTGATCCCAAGAACTTCTATATATGGTGGATTTCAACTAAATGTATCTCATTCCTGTTGGACAATCTTCACTTTAATTTTGTTACAAAAACAAAATTAAAATCTGATTTAAATAAATAACTTACTTGATTAATATCTTGAATATTATTTTGATCAAGTCCAGTGTTCGACATTGTGTCTTTAAGACAGATTCGTCCTCTCTACGGTGCTTTCAGAATATGGACGTCTATCTCCCAGGATGAAATGATCAACAACAAATAAATGCAGCACTACAATTTATTTGTTTAACGAACACACTTAGTGTAAACACTCTTTCTCACAGAATAGTAATGGAATAAATGCAGCAAAATGCAGAGATGAATTGCAACAAAGATGGACGAAAAAATGAAGTAGAAATCCAAATGGAGAACTAGTCTATTTATAGATGTATTGGTAGCTGCAGGTTTTAAATTAAACAGGTGCAACCTGTTTGAACAGGTACTATACATGTTGGGTTTTGAATTGGATAGATAACCGAATCTGTTTGAATTTGAAATCTGTATTCGGTTTGGACAGAATTTTGTAGAGAGGTGCATTACAAAATTTGAAATTAATTGCAACCCAAAATTTTGAAATAAAAACGGACAGATTTTATTTCAAAATAAATAAGATAAACTCAAATGTTTTTGGCCCAAAAAAATTAGTATTGGGCCAAACAAGCCCAACCCAACCACACACCACACACATGCACCCAAGCCCAGCCCGCGCGCGCGTGTGGTGATTTTTTGGGTCCAATGGGTCTAACCCATTTTGTTCATTTTGCCCATAACCTCCCTCTCTACAAAACTTGGGTACCCCTTGAGACACACCCCAAGTTCCAATCCCATGCCTTATAAACTCATTCAAAACTTCCCACCAAATCAATGTGGGACAAGCCATTTTCCAATCTTAAGGAATTTCCACCAAAACTCCATTTCCATGGAGCACACTTTGGCTTCAATTTCCCATTCACTCGATAATGGTTTTGAATAACCAAATATACCACGTGAATCACAACGCGACATAGAACGTGTTACCACTTTGACCCGCCAATTTTGGCGCACGGGTCCCACCTAAAAAATAGACCAAACTTATGAAAAAATTCTAGTTTTACCCATAATTTTTCCAACCATTTCTAACAATTCCCCACATGAATGGAATTTGAAAACAACGGAAATGCAACAATATGTAGACTTTGTCGAAAGAGTATAAGTCGAAAATATCTTGCATCAAGATAGGTAGCTTTCGGTCTTGAACATTCCTTAATGATAACCTATCGAACTTACTAGCTAACCAATGGACGCGATGTCTTGAATTGTTCAGCCGTTTATGTAAACCAAGACAATAGATTTCACACAAAATATTTTCTAACACATCGTGGTTCTCACTGTTGTGTTCATTTTGGCCTTGAACGCTCCTGGTTTTCATGAGTGCTTCTAGAGAATGTAGCCTCTTCATTCTCATAGAACCGGCCCCAGTTCAACACTCATATATGTGATTCTTATTGTGAGTATCTCCTTATACTCATTTTGATTTTATGCCTTAATCAAGATATAAGTAATCATTAAAAGCAAAGCTTATCCTTATATCCCTGCAGACAACACATGTTGCAGATATCACTCTCACCATAGGAATGGGTAGGGAAATTTTAAGCCCGTGGTGATTTCTGGCGAGCCACACATAACTTAGTTGTCCCTTTGAACTTAGTTCTTAGGATCTCCAGTCATATAAGTAGGGTTACCATTATAATGACTCTTATGTAATAGGCTTTAATCTCATCCCTTTCGATGAACTATACACTAACTCTTTTGTCAAACCTTTTGTTAACGGATCTGCAATATCCTCTTTAGATTTTATATAATCTATTGAGATTATTCCATTTGACAACAATTGACTTACGGTATTATGTCGATGACGAATGTGTCGTGACTTACCATTATACATATGATTTTGTGCCCTGCCTATTGCAGATTGACTATCACAATGAATGCAAATAGTTGGCACAGGTTTACGCCACATTGGAATGTCTTCTAAGAAGTGACGAAGCCATTCTGCTTCTTCTCCTGCTTTGTCTAAAGCAATGAATTCGGATTCCATTGTGGATCGTGCGAAGCATGTTTGTTTCGTGGACTTCCAAGAAACAGCAGCGCCTCCCAGAGTAAAGACATATCCACTAGTGGATTTTAAATATTTAGTATCCGATATCCAATTGGCATCACAATAACCTTCAAGTACTGCTGGATATCGAGTAAAGTTTAAACCATGATCATGCGTAAATCTTAGATATCTAAGAACCCGAATGATCGCTTTTCAATGGTCTTCTCTAGGGTTACTAGTGTACTTACTCAATTTACTGACTGCATAAGTTATGTCAGGACGAGTACAATTCATTAGGTACATTAAGCTTCCAATAATTTGGGAGTATTTTAATTGAGACACTGCATCACCTTTATTTTTCGATAAATAAAGACTGATGTCTACAGGTGTTCTAGCTACATTCAAATCATCCTTGATAAATTTATCAAGAATTTTCTCAATATAATTAGATTGAGATAATGCATATCCATCAGATATTTTAGTAATTTTCATTCATAATATAACATTTGCAACCCCCATTTCTTTCATATCAAATCTTTTGTTCAACATTTGCTTAGTTGATTTGATCATATTTTGACTACTTCCAATGATAAGCATGTCATCCACATAAAGACAAACTATGACATATCCTTGGTCAATGTTTTTAACATAGACGCACTTGTCACAATCGTCTATTTTAAACCCATTAGTAAGCATTGCATGCTCAAATTTTTCATGCCATTGCTTAGGTACTTGTTTTAATCCATAAAGTGATTTTACAGGCCGACAAACTTTCTTTTCTTGTCCCGGTTCTACAAACCCTTTGGGTTGCTCCATATAGATCTCTTCATTTAGATCACCATTTAAGAAAGCTGTCGTAACATCATTTGATGTATTTCTAAATTAAACAACGCTGCTATAGCAATAAGCATGCGAATGGATGTTATTCTAGTCACAGGGGAATATATGTCAAAATAGTCCAGACCTTTCTTTTGTCTGTAACGTTTTACTACAAGTCTTGCTTTATACTTGTCTATTGAACCATCTGTTTTCATTTTTCTCTTGAATATCCACTTATATCCAAGAGGTTTAGAACTAGGTGGAAGATCCACCAATTCCCAAGTATGATTTTGCATAATGGATTCAATTTCATTATTAACAGCCTCTTTCCACAAAGGTGCTTTCGGACCTGTCATTGCTTCCGTAAAGCTTTGAGGTTCATTTTCTAACAGGTATGTCAGAAAATCTGAACCAAAGGATTTTGATGTTCTCACTCTCTTACTTCGTCTTGGTTCATCATCAGTTAAATCCTGTTGGTCGAGACCATTACTAGTCTCTTGTGTTTGATTGTCATTAGTCTCTTGACTTTGTGTACAATCATAAGTTCTTTTCTGTGAACTTAATTCCTGTCCTTTCTTGTAAAGAAAGACATGTTCCAAAAACGCAGCATTCCTTGACTCTATAATAGTGTTTATATTTATATCAAGTATTTCTGATTTATAAGTCAGAAACCGATATGCACTACTATTCTGAGCATAACCAATAAACACACAATCTACTGTTTTTGGTCCAATCTTAGTCTTTTTAGGAGCAGGAACTTCTACTTTTGCCAAACACCCCCACACTTTTAAATATTTGTAAGAAGGTGGTCGACCTTTTCACAATTCATAAGGAGTGCTGTTGGTTTTCTTGTGGCGTATTCTATTAAGAACATAATTAGCAGACAATATTGCTTCCCCCCACAAGTTCTGTGGTAAGCCTGAACTTAGTAACATGGCATTCATCATTTCTTTTAGGGTTCTGTTCTTCCTTTCAGCAATTCTATTTTGCTGAGGAGAATAGGGTGCTGTAGTTTGGTGAATAATGCCATGTTGTGCACAAAATTCATTTAATGGTGCATCATATTCACCACCCCTATCACTTCTAACCATTTTAATGGTTTTACCAAGTTGATTTTCAATTTCTGTTTTGTAGAGTTTAAACATTTCTAAGGCTTCAACTTTACTTATAAGTAAATAAACATAACAATATCTTGTGCAATCATCGATAAATGTTATGAAATACTTTTTGCCTCCTCTAGTTTGAACAAATTTAAGATCACATACATCTGTATGAATTAATTCTAGAGGTTCGGTTTTCCTTTCAACCGATTTAAATGGAGCCTTAGTTAGTTTTGCTTCTACACAAATTTCACATTTATGATTAGGATTAATTTCAAACTTTGGTATATAATCCAAACCAATTAATCTACGCAAAGCATCAAAATTCACATGTCCTAATCTGCCATACCATAAATTCGACTCAAGAATATAAGCAAAAGATGTGTTATTCTTATTCATAGCAACTTTTGGTACAACTGTCATTACATTTAATTTGAAGAGACCATCACTCATGTATCCCTTACCAACATACATACCACTCTTTGATAATACAACTTTATCAGACTCAAATACAAGCCTAAAACTATTTTTACTTAACAAAGAGCCAGAAACCAAATTCTTCCGGATGTCAGGTACATGCAGTACGTTGTTGAGGGTCAGTTCTTTCTCTGATGTCATCTTCAAGATCACCTTTCCTTGTCCAGCCACAGTAGAAGTAAAAGAATTTCCCATGAAAAGTTGTTCACCATTTGCAGCCTCATTGTAGGTAGTGAACATCTTCTTGTCCGCATAAATATGACGAGTTGCCCCAGTGTCAACCCACCATTCCTTGGGATTTCCAACCAAATTAGCCTCAGACACCACAGCAGAGAGGTTGATGTCATTCACCCCGTCAGAGATGTAATCTAATTTTGTCACATTGGCCTGATTGGTGGTCTTCTTGCTTGTACTTCCATGATCCTTCTTAGGGCGGCGGCAGTCAGAAGCTCGATGTCCAGTCTTGCCACAGTTATAGCATTTTTCTTTGAACTTTTTGTTGCCATTGTTGTCGCCTTGTTTAGGACCATCTCCAGTAAACTTCCTCTTTTTGTTATGTGGTTTATGAACTTGTTCAACCACATTAGCCTTAGACTCAATGAGATTTTTCTCATTTCTCTTTTCAGCCTTTCGGTTATCTTCCCCAATTCTCAATCTTACAATCAATTCATCCATAGGCATCTCCTTGCGTTTATGTTTTAAATAATTTTTGAAATCTTTCCAAGCCGATGGTAACTTTTCCACTAAAACAGCGACTTGGAAAGACTCGCTAAGAGACAAACTTTTTGAATGAATATCATCCAAAATTATTTGAAAATTTTGAACTTGAGAAATTACCGTTTGGGAGTCTACCATAACAAAGTCCAAAAATTTACCGATAACAAATTTCTTCATGCCGGCATCCTCTATCTTGTATTTCTTCTCCAAAGAATCCCATAATTCTTTTGCTGACTTCAGAGGACTGTAAACATTATACAACATGTTGTCAAGGTCATTAAGGATGTAGTTTCTGCACAGGAAATCTGAATGTTTCAACTTGCCGATCACTTTCACCCTCTTTAAGTGCTGGAGCCTCTTCATGGAGAAACCGGGCCAAATTAAGAATTGTAAGATAGAACAGCATCTTCTGCTGCCATCTCTTAAACTCAGTACCGTTAAATTTTTTCGGTTTTTCTCCATGATTTATTGGTACTTGAACATGGTTCTGGATAGGGACCGGAGTTTGTGTAACAATTAGAGTACCACTTCCAGTTGCAGTTTCAGTTGCAGTAGCCATAATCTCTGATTACAAAAATCAGAAAAAATAAAAACACAAATTAATTTTCTAGTTACTAAAACCAGAAAATAAATTATAACACAAAATAATTTTATTTTTCTTGTTACTAAAACTAAAAAAATAAAATACCACAATAATTTCCTGTAACACAAATAATATTTTGCAATTGTTAATGACACCAGTATATTACTACTAGTTGTCAAAGAAAATAAACAGTATATTACTACAATCTGTCAAATAGTTTATAAATACTATTTGTATTTTTCAACCAAAATATCACTTTGAAAACACAGAAAATTAAATACAATGAAGACACCAAAAATAAACTGTCTTAAGATTGTTGGACAATCTTCACTGTAATTAAATTAATTAATTATGTTTGGGTACTAAACGACAAATAGAATATAAAAGAAAAATAGGAAAGGAGAGAGAATGTTTGATTACAAAAATCAAACTAGAAATAGAATTAAATAAATAAAAACAGATTTTATTTTGTTACAAAAACAAAATTAAAATCTAATTTAAATAAATAATAAAAATAGAAAATAAATAAATAATTAACTTGATTAATATCTTGAATATTATTCTGATCAAGTCCAGTGTTCGACACTATGTCCTTAAGACAGATTCGTCATCTCCATGGTGCTTTCAGAATATATACACTCTTTCTCACAGAATAATAATGGAATAAATACAGCAAAATGCAGAGATGAATTGCAGCAAAGATGGATGAAAAAATGGAGTAGAAATCCAAATGGGGAACTAGTCTATTTATAGATATATTGGTGGCTACAGGTTTTGAATTAAACAGGTGCAACCTGTTTGAACAGGTACTATACCTGTTGGGTTTTGAATTGGATAGATAACCGAATCTATTTGAATTTGAAAATTAAACAGATTTGAAATCTGTATTCAGTTTGGACAGAATTTTGTAGAGAGGTGCATTACAAAATTTGAATTTAATTGCAACCCAGAATTTTGAAATAAAAATGGACAAATTTTATTTCAAAATAAATAAGATAAACTCAAATGTTTTTGGTCCAAAAAGATTAGTATTGGGCCAAACAAACCCAACCCAACCACACACCATGCACTCGCGCCCAAGCCTAGCCCGCCCGACCGAACGGACGGCGGCGTGCGTGGTATTTTTTGGGTCCAATGGGTCTAGCCCATTTTGCCCATAACTCCCTCTCTACAAAACTTTGGTACCTCTTGGGGCACACCCCAAGTTCCAATCCTATGCCTTATAAACCCATTCAAAACTTCTCACCAAATCAATATGGGACAAGCCATTTTCCAACCATAAGGAATTTCTACCAAAACTCCATTTCCATGGAGCATACTTTGGCTTCAATTTCCCATTCACTCGATAATGGTTTTAAGCAACCAAATATACCACTTGAATCACAATGCAACATAGAACGCGTTTGTAAAACCCCGTATTCTTGAGCTATTAATATTTTAATGAGAAATATAGGTGGTAGTTTGGTGGTGAGATTATTAGATGATGATCTAATTTATTTTCTCTATTTGTTTTGTCTCTTTTTAGCACCACCTCATTGTTATCAGTATTTTATTCATCTCTTAGGTTTTCTATTTTATTTTATTTTACATGAGTTAAATTCCAAGCCTCACTTCTTTTATTAATTTCAAGATTTGCCCCAAACTAGTACATGTACTTTTTATACTATAGTACCACCAAATCAATTTGTGGATCTATATATACATTGGGAATATATCCATAGTACTCATATATTGAATAAAATATTCCCCATTTCCTTTTCCCATGGCCGGCCAACCTAGGAGAGCGTGAGAGGCCAATTTTCAAGACTTGTAATCATGGCATTCTAGAAGCAAAAGTACCAAGTATCCCTAAATCTAGGGATTTTGTCCCCAACCTAGTTCCATTCCAACTAGAGGCTAACTAAATCTTGTCTAATCACATAATTAAGTCCCCTAATCACTCTCTATTCTTTAGACTCCAAGTTACTTTGTCTCCAAGGAAAGTTATTTTTCTTTTTCTCTAAGTACACTCCATTCTTGCCCACCAAGTAAACTTTATTTTATTATTTTTCCTTTTCTTTTGTCCCAAGTATCCTTGCCTATAAATTGAGCTCACCTCTCAACCATTTCTATCATTCTTCTTCTTGGTCCATCCATATCTCTATCTCTCTCATATTGTCCTCTCTTAAATTATAGAAATTTTGAGTTTAGATTAAGAGTGTATAGAGTGAGTGTAAGCATTTTCGTAAAGGAGGAAAGTTGTAGATTTTGTGAAACCTTACATACCTTATGCCACTTTGGAGATTTATGGAGAAATATCGAGATTCGAGTGTTGGAGATGGAGAAGATTGATTTGAGGTAATTCGGTGGTATACAATATGATTTCTTTAAATCTCTTTGCAAAGAGTTTATTTTAATTACTTCCAATTTGTAATCTTCTTGATTATTGGGATCATTTGATAAATCCTGTGAAATCATTCTATTGACACGTTTGAGTACTCTGGTCATTTGATAAATTCTATGAAGTTGTTTTGTGTAGTCAGTGTTGATTTGTCTAGCTAAATGACATGGAATGCTTCGTACATGGATCGAGTAGACCTTGCCAATAGCTTGCACCAATAGCCCAGATAAGCGGTTGTGCTTGGGTGAGGTGGGTGAGGCCGATTACTGGTCATGTACTAAGTAGGACCGTGTATTTGGCTCTGGATAAATTATTATATGTCGAGTTGACTTGTTTATGTAATTTGGTAAATTGCTTGATTATCGAATCAAATAGGTTGTGTAATTGTTGGATCTCTGTTGATTTATTTTCTGTCCGAGCCTTCTTATTCCTGTTGTATTGTATACTTCCCGAATTAATTTATTTTTCAGGCGTGGAGCAAATTTAGTGGCGATTGGGGTTGAAGCATCTAAAAAGATTATTTGAGTTGGAGATTTTTTTTTTAGTCCACAACTATATATTATTTTTGGAAATTTGTATAATTTATGTTTTGGAGACATTTGAGTTAATTATTTATGGAGACGATTTGTATATTTGAGATTATGAGTTATTTGCAATTATAAATTTGAGATTGATTTGATTTATTAGTAGCCCAGAAGTTGGGGCGTTACGGCGTTGCAGCGTTACCACTTTGACCCGCCAATTTTGGCGCAGGGGTCCCACCTAAAAAATAGACCAAACTTAGGAAAAAATTTTGGTTTTACCCAGAATTTTTCCAACCATTTCTAACAATTCATGGTGAATAGACATCCATATTTTTCTAAGTGATGTATGTTTTGAAAATAGATCATTGATAGCATTGTCTACGAACTTCTAGAAAAAATTAAATGATGACATGCCTCAATTTGACATGCTAAAAATCACAAAATGCATGATAACGTATTTCACAATGTTACTTGTTTTGTTTATATACATGATGTTTCACTACAAGAATTTACACATTTTGCGACCACTTTTACCGACCAAAAAAATTTTAGTCGCAAAAAAATGACGTTTGGCGACCAAATATTAATTAGTCGCGAATGATCATTAATTTTGGCGACCAAATTTTATTGGTCGCAGAAGGTTATATTTTGGCGACCAAAAAATATGTTGGTCGCAGAAAGTGGTATACTTTTGCCGACCAACTACAAATTTGGTCGCGGAAGGTCACATATTTTTTGGCGACCAAAAATTTGGTCGCGAAAAGCTTATTTTCAGCAACCAAAAAAAATTAGTCGCCAAATTAATACTTTTAGCGACTAATATTTTAGTCGCCGTTGATTGAGATTTGGTGACTAAAAAAATTTGTCGGCAAAAGAACCTATTTTTGCGACTAATTTGAGAATTTGGTCGCCAAAAGTTTGGGGGAAATTTGAAACGTGGGGCGGGAATTGAATTTCAGAAAAATAATTCCAGATTGGGGCAATTTTCTACTTCACGCACTGTTGATGCATTGTTTAACTTGTCTCCTCCCATTCCCTCTCTGTCTCTCTCTCCCTCTCTGTTCTTCTTTCCTACCCTCTCTCTTGCGCTCGCTCCCGACGCTGGCCTCGATTTCTGCCTCTCCCCCATTCTCTCTCAGTGTCTTCAAGTCGCAATCCTCCCACTCGCAAGGTAGGGTTTCCGATTGTGAATCGCGACACTGTGCTTCGATTGGGTCACCGAAGTCTAGGGTTTCTACCACCACAGCCACCATCATCATCATCAGCTTTAGTAAATACGATGATTTTGGGTACCCAACGACATTGAAACAGGTCCCTGTTATATTTGGTGCCAAATTAGCCTGTGAGAGGCGCATAACATAACAAAGAGAGCAGCTGCGTTTGGTTTCTGTAAATTCTTCTTCCTTTCTCATGGATCTGAACCCGGTAACTTCAATCACCTCCACTGCTCTCTCTCTCTCTGTGTGTGTACACTATCGTGTTATTTATATCAATGCACGAATTCGCGTGAATTCATTTTCTGCAAATTCATTGGATATGTATCGATCGGTGATAATTGATGGCAAATCTGGTTATGTATGCCATTTCTTATGTATTTCGATCTTCGTTTGTGATGAATTCAACGTTGTATATTACAGATCTGAATTGCATTATCATTGTCCTGTAATACATGTCTTTAATGGGAATGCAGTCTTGAAATGTTTGTGATTCAGAAAGGATTGGGATAGTAATTGATTTTTAGTTTTTTTTTTTTAATTTTTTTTTTAACTGTGTGCAATGTCGAAAATTTGGGATTACAATTATGTTATATTGCATGAGAAATTTGAGATCGCAATGTTAAAAAACAGAAATAGCAGTGGATATGAATTTTAGGAAGTACCTAGCTTTTTCAACCTCCGCGATGGCACTTTTCTAAGTTGTTGTGAAAAAAAGAAAACAAATGGTGCTGGTTTTCCACTATGAATAGCTCCACTAGATTTGATTTGTGAACTTGTAAGTTGTATCATTATCGGCGAGTGTTTCTTTATGTTCTTTATTCAAATTCTTGTTATACTTGTAGACCGTGACTTTAGGTGGTAGTCTATGGGCATTTTCTGCAACATTCTTTTATAGGAGAGTGGAGGGTGAAAAGTTCATCAATCAGTTTCTAGATATAATCCATTGCAATTAATAATAACAACTGAGTTGTCAGTGTGTTGTGTGGTCAGGAGGGTGGGATATGTACTGGAACCTCATATTGCAGGTAATCTAATGGCAAAGTGAGAGATGGTCATGCAATTTGTTTTGATAACATTCTTGGGCAAATTAATGATGTTTGGCTTTTGGAGAGTTTTATTTCTACATCACTTCTTTATATTATCATTTTATAGGTTTGATTATGGTCTTTTTCATATAAATGCGTGGTTCTTTTCTAATGTGGATTACACTGTTTAGATGGTGGCTTGATTTAGATGTTTGGCTACCGAGAGTACCATGTGGGCTGAGTGAGTTGTGGATAAATGTCTAGATGATTTGGATGATTTTGAATAAATGTTTTATTTGTTAGTGTAATTAAGAATTGGTGGAACTTGACCAAACTTTTCTTTTTTTATTAAGAACTTGTGGATCATCTCTTGCTTTATTGCAGTTCAGCCAAGGATATTTAGATTTACTTTTCCATTTGCATGGGCTATCAGCTTGTCATGCCAATAAATTAGGTTTCGGATTTGCATGGTGGTGTAGGAGATGGAAACAGGGAAATGTTTTTTTTTTTTTTTTTTTTTGGGACAAGTTAAAGGAAAATGGTGCTTTTTTTGTTTACTCGTATTGAGAAAATAATTACACTGTCCAAAGGACTGGATTTTTCATTACATTAAAGTGGGTTGTTTCGATGGACTATAACAACTATCTATTGTGAATGGATTTTCTTATTTTATAATTTAAATGGGGAGATGGTTGCTTTCTTATTACCTCTCCTAGACCCTTCTGTTAGCAATGGGTATGAACTTTATGATATTTTTTTAATTGCTTATTTTTGCCTTACTTCTGTGCTCAGCATGCAGGGGAAAACTATCACTACAGGAAATATATGACATAGGTGCACCTATAGGTAATCACATTCTATCGTGCCAAATAATATTTATGCTCACAAGTCATGTGAACTTGTTGTGCTTTCACTCCCACTATTTAACACCTTATTTCCTTGCCTAATTGCAAAATAGGTTGTTGAATCACTCCCCCTAAACTGGCTTGTCAGAAAATTGAATGCGAATGCTTGATGAATTGTGTTGTTTTATTTTCATTTTGACTGTATGTAATACAGGATACACATATTTCCTCCTATATATAATTGTCTTATGTATATGCTTACTTTAATACTCAATTACCTGCCATTAGTTGTGTTATTGTCAAACAATAACTTCATTCATTTGCAATTCACTGAAAGTAGAGTTTGACTGCTAGAATTATTTAGAATTAGAACCTGTGGTGTTATTGCTTTCAGGATGAATCTGTACTAATATGGTTCACAGGGAAAGAGGAGAAACACCTCAAACTAAGTCACGTGTCTAAAATCATTTCAGGGCAGTGCACTGTAAGTTTCTTGCCTCAATAATTTTCGTGTGTATTTTAATCAAATCAGGGGTGACACTGAAACTAATAAAAGTGATAAGCCTTTTGATCCCGTTGTTTTTTCTATTTTAAAAAAATGGTACACCCAGTTTAGTCCCCATTGGATTTGTCTTCTGGGTTTGATTCTGAACTGGGTTCTTCACGGGGTCATATTCATATACATCGTAGTCCAGAAATTAAAGAAGAACCTTCGTATTCACCACCACCACCACTTCCTTAAACAGGTTGGGGGCCATGTGGGGTGAACCCATCTCCTCAGATGGGTTGGGGTGAAGGACCATATGGAGTATGCCCACCTCCTCAAACAACTTGGGGTTCGTATGGGTTGAACTCACCTCCACAAACTGCTTGGGATTCATTTGGAGTGAATTCAAATACTCAACTCACCTCCTCAAACAACTTGGGGTTCGTATGGGTTGAACTCACCTCCACAAACTGCTTGGGATTCATATGGAGTGAATTCAAATACTCAAATGTATTATATGAAGAGATCTTCGCCTCTCATTCAGTTTGTAAGTTGTGATCCAAGGACTTCTCATTAGGCAGGACCTGAATCATCATCATATTTATATATGAATTCATATTCACCACCACCACCACTTCCTCAAACAGGTTGGGATTCATTGAATTACTTTGACTGATTCGATTGCTGTTTTTTTCAACTTTTCAGGCACTTGCTGAGGAAGGTAAAGCGAGATACGAAAAGGCAAGCTTTAAAGTAATTGATATGGTGAGTTTGACTTTTTTTGCTCCTTTTTTTTGATGTAATTGTTTAAAATTTAATTTTAGGGTTGATTATTGATTGAATGAATGGTTGATAGGATGATTATGCCGCCACTGATGAAGAATATGAGGAGAAATTGAAGAAAGAAACTGTGGCATTTTTCTTTTTAGCTACGTGAGTTTTTACTTCACATCACATACATACATATATACATACTCGTGTATTGTTGGTATATAACATTGTATTTAATTTATTTGTTTGTTATGGTATAGATATGGAGATGGTGAGCCAACTGACAATTCTACAAGGTTCTATAAATGGTTTTCAGAGGTAAATTTTGATTAATTTCTAATTTTTATTGTTACTATGGTTCTTCTACCAAGTGAGATTTGGGTTTCATGGCGTGTTATATGACTGCCTATAGGGTAAAGGGAGAGAGAAATGGCTTAATCTTTCGTACGGAGTGTTTGGCCTTGGCAACAGGCAATATGAGCATTTCAACAAGGTCTGGATTTCATTTCATTTCATGTTTTGGTCAATTTCACGTATATATTATGTGTGTATGCAGTGTATTTCTTAACTAAAATTTTGTATTTGTGGTTGTGTTATTGGGAAACAGATAGCAAAGATCGTGGATGAGGTCCTTGATGAGGAGGGTATGTTTTGAATCCCTGTTTTGTTCTCCTCTAGTGACCTTTTGTATCAATTTGTTGGAATTTGAACAAAAGTTACTATACTTGAGGAGTGAATGCTAAACTGTGGATTGGACATGGGAAAAGTTATAGCAGTACTTATTTGCTTCTGTTGATTACCGTTAAATTTTTTGGATAAATTGTGGTGTCTTGCATCTCTATAAATTGTTGAATGTTACCATTGTATTTAGTCCTAACCATGCATGCTATTGCCTTCTGTTTGAAACATGCGTTGTAATAATATTTTAGTCCCAGTTTCTTGTAATTTCTGTTATCATAGGCAAATATACATGTTTACTGTACTATTTGCATAGCTAAGATAGTACAGAAATAAACAATTTGTTGCTAGTCAAAAAAATGACGGTCTTGTTTGGTTGTGTGGAGGTTTGTGTAAGTGACTTCACTCTAGGACATACTCCAATTTACATCCATCCCATTGTTGTGATTGCCAAGAGAATTGAGTACCATGCCATATAACTCTATTGAAGTGGGCTTTACATTTGCAAATAAACAAAGAGTGAAAAGATGACTTATTGAAATATTAATGGAGAAATTATATTCCTTTAGGTGATGGGTAAAGTGTCATTGTCTCTTCCAATCGTGCTCTTGTTACCTTGAATTAGTGTTTATTTCTGTTTTGCTCATGATTATGTTTATCATTTACAGGTGGAAAGCGTCTTGTTCCAGTGGGTCTTGGAGATGATGATCAATGCATGGAAGATGACTTTGCTGCATGGTATTAAGAACATGAATCATTACCTGGAACTCATAGCATATATATTTTTGCAACTTCTTTAAGATATATAGAAATAAAAGCTTAGTTACTGCTGCTAATGTAGGCGGGAATTACTTTGGCGAGAGTTAGATCAGTTGCTTAAGGATGATGACAGTTCAACTGTTGCAACTCCTTACACCACTGCTGTCTTGGAATATCGTGTGGTATATCATGACGGCACAGATGCATCAATATTGGACAAGAGCATGAGTATGTCAAATGGTCATGCTGTTCATGATGCACAACATCCATGCACGTACCAAAAGAATGTTTTAAATCCTGAATTTTTCTGTTGCCAGTTAATTATACGCTTTTGCTTCTGTAACCTAACAAATATTTTATCTTGGAATTAAGGTCTAATGTGGCTGTGAAAAAGGAGCTTCATACTGCTGCCTCTGATCGATCTTGCACCCATCTAGAATTTGACATTGCTGGAACTGGACTTGTGTAAGTTGCAATTCTAATTCACTTAATTATGGATGTATATTTGGAATAAGGTGATGACAAATTCTGTCGACTTACTACTATTATTTATTTTTGGTAAGCAAATTGTCAACTGGATTTTGCTTTAGCTTTAAATGGAAAATGCCTGCTCTTTAAATTTAAAACAAATTGGATTAGAAAAGGCATGCATTTAATGATGAATCAACTTTGTTCATTTATCTTTCTTCACTTCCTTTGTCCACAGATATGAAACTGGGGACCATGTCGGCGTGTACTGTGAGAATGTGATTGACATTGTGGAGGAAGCTGAAAGGTTAATGGATTTATCACCAGATACAAATTTCTCCATTCACACCGATAAAGAGGATGGCACTCCACTTGGTGGTAGCTCATTGCTGCCTCCTTTCCCTGCATGCACCATAAGAACGGCACTGACTCGATATGCGGATCTTTTGAGCTTTCCGAAGAAGGTAGGGCCATTGTTTGTTTAGTTATGTGTTGCTCATAATATTATATATGTGAACTCTCATTAACTAATTTGTTAAATGTATGTGTTTTCCAGTCTGCATTACTTGTCCTGGCTGCTCATGCTTCTGATCCAAGTGAAGCCGAGCGATTGAGGCATCTTGCATCTCCTGCTGAAAAGGTTTGCAATTTTTTGGTTCAGAGTTTTCATAATAAAGTGGTTCATCCATCATAGTTTTTAACGCTATCTTTCCTATCTACAGGATGAATATGCACAATGGGCAGTTGCAAGTCAGTGAAGCCTTCTTGAGATTATGGCAGAATTCTCATCAGCCAAGCCTCCACTTGGTGTTTTCTTCGCATCAGTTGCCCCACGCTTGCAGCCTAGATATTACTCAATTTCATCCTCCTCAAGGTGAATAATACCACAGCCTAGATATTACTCATTTCCAATCTGCTAAGCCTTCTTGAGATTTTGGGTCAGTTGCTAGTAGTCCTGATTCAAATGAAGTGAGAGAGAGGGAGGGAATCCCTGATTTGGAACATGAAAGAGAGACTGAGTCTTTTAGAGAAGTTCACTTGGGGAAGAAGTTGAATGAAGAGATGAAGAACTCAGGAGGGCACTTCCTCCAGGGAAGTGCTATCACAGAAACAGAGTAGTGAGGGCAGTTCAAGGTCAGTGCGATTGCAAAACAATGTGGGGACTTCAAGAGAAGTACCAGAAGAACAATATTATGAGGCAACACATTCTGTTGCTGTGAAAGAGGATAAAGGAAGTTCCGATACAATCTCACGTGAATTGGCATGACCAAAAATAAAAAAATGGTACACCCAGCTTACATATTTTTTCCTTTTATTTTTTGGTTGCGTTTGTTGTTTGATTTTGGTTTAGAAATAGTCATGTAATGTTTGCTTAAATGTAGTCAATATATTAAAATAGCAGTAAAGTTTTATCCATATTATTGTTATTTTTCAGCTATATTACAGTTATGTTTTTTAGTTAAATCTAAAAAAATTAGCACAATTTAAAAATAAAAAAAAAAAGAAGCTATAACGGCGTTTTTCCAAAACGCCACTACAGTGTCAATGGTCATTTTTAAAATAGGAAAAAATCTATCACGGCGTTTTTTAAACGTCGCTAAATATTGGATAATTCTAGCGACGTTTTTAAAGCGTCATAATGCTATGGCGACGGCCGCATCTTCGACGTTTAGTACAAAACGTCACAAAAAGAATTAGCGGCGTTTCTTACACCAATAGCGGCGTTTTTTAAACGCCACTAAATGTAAAATTTCCAATAGTGTATGCCAACCCGCAAATATGTTTCTTTCATGTGCTCTTCAAGGTATGGGTTATTTAATTATGTCTTTTACTAGTGTACATTGTAATTCCATTTTTCTTTGTAATATCACAATTAGTTGATTTGGCAGGCAGGAACTTTGGCATTTTACAAACTTTCAGCTCTCTTTGTTGATAGCTTTGTCATCATTTTTGTGGTCACTGTTCTTCTTGCTGCTCTTGATTTCTGGGTAGTCAAGAATGCGAGCGGGCGTATCTTGGTTGGTTTGAGGTGGTGGAATGAAATAACGGACGAGGGTGAGAGTGTGTGGAAATTTGAATGCCTTGACCAAGAGGTTGGTGATTGTGTTTAATTTATTCTTAGTATTAAATTATTGTATGGATCAGGATCAGGATCAGGATCATGATTTCTGGGTAGTCATGTATGTTCTACTTACAGAAAAATAAGTTTTTATATCAGGATCATGATCACCGTATTAGCAATGTAGTTGTACCTACAATATGTGAGAAAGATACATATTGAAATGACATAGATCTGGATCGTATTATGTGATACATCTTCATATCTAGATGATACTGACGACCCTGGAAGACATCAATTTTCTGTAAGCTACATGATCACAAAATTCATATGTTCATCATCTTGATTTTTTACTCCCTCCTAATGCGACTATAACAGGGGTATATTAATATCCAAATGATTATTGTTGATTGTCAATTAAGTATGACTCACTTCATAAGGTCTCAATTTCCTTATTTTCATTACAATTGGTTCTTGTAAAAGCCTGCTTGAAGTGGTTCTCCTGTATCTTGAATCTAACATTGGTATGATAGAGAGATTGAATTTTCTTATGTTGGCTAAACTGAGCAAGTATACTTTTGTTTGTTCTGTTGAATGGAGGACACATCTCTCGACTGAGATAAAATCTCACTTGTGCTTTCCAGGAAAATAGCGAATGGAATGATTGGCAAGCTACTGTTTTGCAGGAGCGTAATATTGTGGAAAATGTCTACAGATGGGCTTGCGGGTATGCTTATGATTGTGTTTTAATGCATAGTGTGATTAGGATGTCAGTGCACAGTACATGATGATGCTTGTTGCTCTGATGAAACTCAGCCCATCTGGTTGCTACTTTTTGCATCCAAAATATTTGAGGTTCATTGCACTTTATCATAAAAGTAGCATAAGAGGGAAGGGGACATGGCTATTGGCAAGATTCAGTAGTAAAATTTTGATATCCCACATTACTAAACTAAAAAAATCCCCACCATCGTTGTATTTTCTGTGTTTGTTCCCTTTTGTAGCCTGCTCCCAATATTTGTTGGCCTGTTTTACTTCCTGATAATTATTTATTTTCTTTCTTTTTGATGTACAGGCGCCCAACTGCATTGCAAGATAGGACAAGGGATAGTGATAAGGATGATCTTCATGACAGATTTTGATGTAGCAGCTTTAGCAAATAATCTTAGCCAAGCATTTAGATACTCGATATATGATAATGAGGATGCTGAGGAGGTATTAGTGGACTCTATTGTATGTTTTTCTTACAATGCCTTTCTTTTTGTTGACAGACTCTTTAGATACTATAAATTTATCTTTGTACATCAAAAGAGAAGCTAGATATTTTTGTATGAAACAACAATAACATAAATTGTCTACAAATCCCATAAATGGTTCAAGGAAGAATTAATCTTGTTAAGAACAAGCTTCTCCATGCTACCAATGGACTTTCAATTCCCTTTTCCCCAAATGCCCAGATGAGGAGGACCTGCATTGGTTCTAGTATACTGAGGATGTTGACCTTCAAACATATTTGTTTATCTTAAGCTTGAAAAAAAAGATAGAGGTGTTTTCTTTTTGGGAATCATGTAACATATTTCAGAAAAAGGAAAAGAAAAACCTGTTTGAAAAGAATGCTTTTGAAGCCATATGGTCCTGTTGTCAGTTTTGGCTACCAAACTATTGCTTTGATAGGGCTCATAATAGGTGAGGTTAAGCTTATTCAAGTTGCTGTTAGCTTAATTGTTGCTGCTAACTCTTGTGCAGGAATGCAGTTTTCATCATAGTCTGAACTATAAGTGGAAAATGGCTGGTGCAAAAGATAGGCAAAGTGTTATGGATTGGAAAAAGCAAAAAACAGTTACTCCTATATGGAGACCGGTCTGTACAAAATCTAGTTCCTCTGAAGGTGAGGTTTCTAGTATAGCAACTGCTTAACTAATTCTTTGTTATCCTATGAGCCACTACATGCATTTCTTTTATATTCAGTTGTCAAATTGCTTATTCTCTTTTCATTTTACATTGATTTATTTTTTAAAGTAAAGGTGAAGAATGAACTTGTCCTCGCTCCCTCGCTGGCCACTACTACTATTGTGTTCCAAAGAAAGATCTTATATTCTTTTTCTTTTTTTAGTAATAATAATAATAAAAAAATAGAGCAATGACATGACTTTTCTGTATCTTCTTAATCAAATAATGGAAGTGAAAATCTTAATCAAATAACTGAAGTTTTTCACTTCCATTATTCCCATTGCTGATCAATTTAAGGACAATAAACAGATCATGTAGAAAATATGCAAAACCTTGGATGTTCTGTTGTTTAACTTGTATCTAGGCGGCTCATGGGTTAGTTGATGTGAATTTGCAAAATGTTTATTGAAGGAACTGTAGGTTGAGTTTGAAGATTTGCATGATGTGGGTAAATGTGGAAAGCAAGAAGATGGAATTAAAGTCCTTCCACTCCTATGAAGGTTTTCACCCCTATTCCCTTTAAAGCTGCTCTTACGAGAATTCCTTTACTACACTCAACTTGAAAACATGGAAAGGGAGTCACAAGCCTCATTCCTTTAATCCATTAAAGGCTTGTCTCCTTGGCTTCAGATTTCTAGAGAAGATTGGCAGAAACTTACCCGGTGTTCACTATATTCGGGATGTTGCAGATGCCGATTCACTGATATTATCACTGGTAATTTTCGTTTGTTACACTTATCATTTATCTATTTATCATATTTTGGTTGTCAACTTAATTCTACTTTCTTCAGGTTAATAATATGGTGATGAAGCTAATGTTTCTGTCGTAAAACTCTACATGCACAAGCTTGTTAAGTTGTATTTAATGATAACCGAATGGCAAATGCTATGAGTTGCTTTTGAAAATAGCTAGATTTTTATTTTTTATTTTTTTAAATTAGGATCTGTAGAGGGGATTTTGTCACACACTGGTTTTCATTTTATAAGAGAAAGCACAGAAGGTGGTTGTTGTTGTTGGTGGTTACATTGGCATGGAGATTGCTGCCGCAGCTGTTGGTTGGGAACTTGATACAACAATATGTCTGTGTTTCATTCTGGTTTTGCTATGTTAAGGTTTGAGATGGTAATTTTTCATTGATCTAATATCTGTTAAACTGACTGAGGTATTTGGAGTTTTTGTCAATTCATACCCTTTTAAATCTATAACTAGTAAGATTTTATTGTTCCGAGTGGATGCAATGAACACTTAAAATTTGTGATTTTCAATGTCTACCTTTTTTTTCTTTTTTCTTTTTTGGTTGTATTAGATGGCCCTTCTATTCTGTATTTTAGGTGATCAGCATTAACATTCTTGTTTAATAATAGCTTTTTTCACATGTTTTCTAACTTTTTGATGGTGCACACACCACATCTCTGACTTTGTAATTTTATAAAGACTTGATGATCCAGAGGTGAATATTGTACTTGATGTGAATACAAATGACATTAATCTGAATTTTCACAAACATCTTTAGCTAGTCTCTTCTCTCTTCTGCAGAGAGGAGCCATTGTCGAGAAACTTACAGAGGAGATTTTGAGGGACTGGGACCATCTAAAGGAGCTCCTCTCTTTTTGTGAAGGTAAGTGTCGTCAATTGGTCATAGTAGTCCTGTTTTCTTGGATGATATTGTAAGTCTATTCAGTGCATTGCGTTCGTGCAGCTCAAAGACAAATAGGGGAGACCTCTCTGAATGAAACGAGTTCCAGATCTCATCAAATTCTCCGACTGGTATGAAACGAGTTCCCAATTTTTGTCACTGAAGCTGTTATTTATTATATGACTTTAGGATCCGTCATACTAATTTTCCCTTTCATTTGTAGGTTCAATTGCAGCATAAGATAAAACAAGAGGCAGAGCAATTTCGACAATGGAAGGCCTCTCATGAGAAGGAATTGCTTCAGGTACTTGACGTTTCTCAGTTATCCATGTAACCTGGGATTCTTCATTTTTAAAAAGCAAACATGTTTCACTTATAAAAGTTTTAACTTATGCATGCTTCGAATTTAATTAATCAAAAAGGAAAAAAAAAAAGAAAAAGAAAGAGGCAAACAAGTTGAACATGTTATTTATGGTATGCACGGATATCATTGAATGTATTGTTGATGACGTTTTTCTCAAGCAGCTAAGGAAGGAAGGCAGAAGAAATCAATATGAGCAACATAAACTACAAGCTTTAAACCAGCTTTATTTCTTCGTTATATTCATTTTTTTTTTAATCTGGAGATGGTTGATAATGTTTCTTATAGTACTCATATAGATTATCTTGCCAGGTTTTGTAATGTCATGTAAGATGAGTGATTTTGGAATTGGTTGTTTTGTTTGGTTAATGCTAAAAAGTCTGCCACTTGACGCCATATCTATATTTCGAGGGTCCTATATATGGGCTCCTGCTGATGACAAATTGATTTTTCTCTATTTAATTATGCATTTTTCTTTCCTACAAGTATGACATAATTCTCTCTATTGCAGCTAAAACTATCCTATCAAATTGTGGCTATTGTTTCTGGTGCTTTGAATGATGCAGCTGCAAAGAAGTATGATTTGGAAGGATGGTTTCCTGCATCCAGCACTTACAGAGAACTTGTTTCCTGTTCAAACTGCACTGACTATCAGTCCAAGAGATTCGATATGGGTAGAAAAAGGGTAGACTAGTACTTATATTTTTGGATACACTAGTAGTTATATTTTTGGATGGGTGTGTATAGAAAATATTTAGTAGACTACTAGTTATATTTTTCGGTTGATGTACATGGATAAAAATTTTAAACATAATAACAAGTATTTGTTATGTCTTAAATTTTTATGTTAGATGAAATATGTAGTTTGGAATTATTTGTGGATGAAAACTTATAATAGTTGCTGATTTTAATTAAACAGGTTCAGAAATGGTTGATCTATGTATTTTGTTGAATGTTCATGATTCAATTTATTTGTTGGTTTGAATGATTTTTGCAAATTACAGATTATATTGAATAAATTGGATGAATTATTATAAATTACAGGTTTATTTTGTTGGATGTTGGCGACCAAATGTGACAATTGGCGACCAAAATTTTTAGTCGCGGAATGTGACAATTGGCGACCAAACTAATTTTGGTCGTGAAATGTCACAATTTGCGACCAAAATTTTTGGTCGCGAAATGCCACAATTGGCGACCAAATTAATTTTGGTCGCAAAATGTCACAATTGGCGACCAAAATTTTTGGTCGCGAAATGTTACAATTGGCGACCAAACTAATTTTGGTCGTGGAATGTGACAATTGGCGACTAAGAAATTTGGTCGGCAAAAGGCAACTTTTTGCGACCAAAATGTTTTAGCGACAAAATGGATTAGTCGCAGTAAATAAATATTTAGCGACCAAAAATTTAGTCGGCAAATGTAACTTTTTCCGACCAACGAAAATTTTGGTCGCGAATTACTTTTGCCGACTCTCAATTGGCGACCAAACTAGCGACAAAAAAAATTGGTCGCGAATAACTTTTGCCGACCAAAAATAGACTTTTAGCGACCAATTTTTTTGTTGCCAAAAGTGTTAATTCTTGTAGTGTTTATTTACGCTTTACTCTTTTGCTAAAGAATGTAATATTCTCTACTGATCGTTGCATATTTACAGACAACTTATGAGAACTTTTGTTATCATTATGACGAGAAGGAAACCCATTTAACAACGGGATAGTGAAAAATCTTAAAGAAATCTTCCTCTCTAAGACCCCTCCTTCAGCAATCAATTTCAGAGAATGGATGGTGCAAGAAGCTGATCCAATTATGGAATCCATAAATCAAAAGTTTGGTAGAGGTATGATTGACTCAAAAGATAAATTAGACATAAAAATGGGAGGTGTGCTTAGCAAGGATGGTGAAATTCTTATTCCAAATATTTTTCAAAATTTGGATTATGTTGGGATTGATGATAATTTGAAGAAGGAAGGAGGGGATAATGCATTTGATCTGTTATTCTCTCATACTACGGAAGAACATAGGCACTCACAATGGAGCCCCCATAACCGCTATAGTACAAGTGTAGATGAAAGGAGTGAGGACGGTAGCTCCCATTGAACTTCATCTCCAATTCCTTAAGATTTAAAAGGTAACATGAACATTGTATTTTTACTTAAAAATGACTAACAATATAACAATAAATTTTGTAGTATAAATATTTGCATTTGAATCTTAGTACTGCTTTGCACTCAGTGTTCATGCTTTGTTCTACATGACTGTAAGGGAAGACCTAATTGTTTCAAAATTTTGTTTGTTCTATTGATTGCATACACCTGCCATTTATTTTTTTATGATAATTATTCCATCTACAAGTTTCTTTTCTAGTTATGCTGGGAATTGTGATGGAAAATGATAGAAAATCAAAATTTTAGAAATAACAAAAAGTGCTAAAGGAAAAACATAATCGTTGCTTCGGAGCACTAGAGACCATTCTGGTATATGAAAGAGCTGGTTTATTCCTCATTAAAAAGCTATTGTAAATATCTCCATGAAGCCAAATAAACCAGCTCTTTCATATTTAAGCCTAAGGAGTTAAGAAGCAAAAACACTTCTAAGAAGGTACGTGTCGATGTTGTGTCTGTCGCAGTGTTTCTTAGCTATGGAGCTCTTTTCGGTATTCCTCTTGTTCACATTCTTGGAAACTTCAAGATCAGTTTTTTGTTAAATTCTCTTTGATTCAACTTTTTCTTCCTCTTTTAGGGGAGTACCTTGACTTTTTTTACACCTTTTGTCATGTTTTTCCTCATGTAATACAAGATTTGTTCAATCTTTCTTCAATTCATTGTCTGAGAAACTTCTTCTCTTTGTTGGCAATAATGAATATCAAATGTGTGTGCACACAGTAGTGGCGGAGTTACTTGACCTCGGTGTGGAAATTCCATCTTGTTTGCTAACGGGCGAATGCAAGTTTTTTTACTAGACTCGAGATCTTTCATATCCTATTTCTCAAATGCAAGTTGTTTTGAACTTATTTTCCAAATCCATGTTGTTTTGTGAAGGCCATGTTTTGAAAATATTACTTTATGGTTGAGGTTGTGTTTTGTAAGCAAATGAAAACATAACTTCAACCCTTAGTTGCACGAAGTAAGAGTGTGGAATCGTAAATATTTCAAGTATCGTTGGTTGGAACGGTTGTATATATTTTAATAATATATAAAAATATATTGTAAGATTATATTTTTTCTTTAATGATAATGGAATAATATATGTTATAAATAAATAAAAATATATATAAAAATCATATGTTAAAATATTCTAATTATAATATTTTAATTACTTTTTTTTCTATTTATTCTAAAATATTTTTGTTAAAAATTATTTGTTATAATAACATTAATTCAATAAATATAATATATAAATAAATACACATAAATTTATAAAGGCAATATATAATATATAAATTAAAACATATATATAATTTATATAGGTTATATATAATATTCCCATCTTAAAAAAAAGGTTATATATAATATATAAGTAAAAACATATACAAGTATACAAATATAATTTATAAAAACATGTACATACACAAGTGTAATTTATGAATAAATAAATAAATATATATGCATACATATTACATATATATCTATATAATCTGAGAAGAGAAGGAAGATCAGAGAGAAAGAGATAGGAGTCGTAAAGCCCAACAAAAAGGGAGAGAGATGTTGCGAACCACTTGCGAAGAGAGAGAGAGAGAGAGAGAAGTCGTGATCAAATTCGCGTGTCTCTCACATCAAACTCATGATTCTTCTATGAATCTGAGTCAAAAGCGCAAAATTATGCTTCTGAGGAAGAATTGTGAGCAACTTGAATAGCTACTAAGTTTTAACCTTTAAAGCGATGTGTTTCACAAAACAGGGATTTGAGGAATAAATTTAAAATAACTTGTATATGGCAAAAAAATTATTTAAAAGAACTCAAATTTGGCAAAAAAACAATTTCTGCTCTTCCCCCATTTTCAATCTCCTGAAATGAGGATAGTTGAGTTGTTTCAAACACAATAATTGATTTAAGTCTGCATCTTTCATTTCTACATTTGCCATCAAAACACTGCCTTCAAATGTGAATGCACTAGTCTAACATTGGCAAGTCAGAAACACCTATTCAAAAAAATCACACACAACATATGGTGAGACTATCCAATATTTAAATATAACAGATAAATAAAGATCAGATAACCTTTGTTAGTTGAGTAAAATTAACCATTCAATCAGGCTTCAAATTTCAGATATTGTAATTTGTTACATGTAGATATGCATTTAAATGTACTTAATGTGACATTTCTATCATATGTCCTAGACTAGTTCGATTGCTCCTAAGCTATCAAAGCTCCTTTTGTCGATAGGTCATTTGACCGATTGTATTGTGGCATGGCTGATGATGATGATGCATAATAGTGCAGGAAACGCCACAAACTAATGGTGCCATATTGTAAAGTTCTTGATACTTGAATTTTTATTTTTATTTTTTTTGGTTGCTTATATAGTTATTTATGGTAAAGAATGTTTTGCAAGAAGTAGAATGTGTGCTTGTGAACTTTTGTTTGATCGAGAACTAATGTTACTCTAGTAAGTTGTTCCGGTTTGATTAAGAAAGGCTTAGGTTTGAGTCTTAATATCCTAATTTGCTTGATACGTGAAACTAGTGAATGGTAACACTGTTATAAAAGAAAAAGAAAAAGAAAGGGGGAATCAATATTTAGTGCCAAAGTGCTTCAAAAAGTTGTACCCGAAAAAACAAAAAATAGTGCTTCAAAAAGTTGATATTTATTTTTGAGAAAATTATTAAGTGCTCTTGGAGTAATATTTTACATTATTCATCAATTGACACTTTCATATTGAATCAAAATCCTCAACATGATTTTCTCTAATGATCTCACTATGATAATTCGAAAAATGACAATAATTTTGTGGTCTTCAATTTAGAAAAAAAAAAAATTGATCTCATTTTGCTCTAGTTTTTAGCTTGGGTAATTGTATGACAAGAAAATCATGATAGATGACCAAGAAAAAGTTCATTATAGACCGCAAAAAAGAAAAAAAAAAGGTCGAACTTATTATTTTTTTATAATTATCTTTGATAATTTTATTCAGTTTTTATTTTTTTTATTTTACTTTTTAAGTTCGTCCAATCCTGTAAAATCTAAAAAAAAAAAAGTTAATAAAAATGCAAAAAAAAAAAAACATGTAACAAAAGCCAACATAAAAATTACTCAAAAGATACTTCGCCTTGCTCATGGTAGTGGCAAAGAGAAGGAAATGTAGAAAGAGAGAAAAAGAAGATGAGAAAAAAATTGATGTCCACATTGCAATACTGACGACCAAATTAATCACTAACGCTATGTTTGGTTGGGAGATTTAGAAAGGAATTTAGAAACAGAAAGAGAAAATGTAGGTGAAATAAAAATAAAATATACCTATATTTCACCTAGTTTCACATACCTTTTTTCTTTCTATTTTCAAATCTCTCCCCAAATCTCTCAACCAAACACAGTATAAAGCTATTGAAATTAATTTTCTCACAATTTCATCCATTAAGCATCTTTGATTTTTTTTATCAATTTTTTTATTAAATTTGACAAAATTTGACGAAAATAAAATCCAATCATTTTATCAAATTTATATTAAATAAAATATTCACAAACTATTTCATTAAATCGTATGAACCAAATCTTTCACCACATTTTAACATCTCTTTTTTCAATTAAATTTGATAAAAATTTTAAAAGATGAAGGATTGAAAATAATTTTTTTCTTTTTTTCATCAGTTAAAAGATATTTTTAAAATAAATTAAGTATTTTAAAAAGATTAGATGAAAATTTTAATTTTCATTATTAAAGTCAAATCAATCTTTTGGTCTAAATTTTTGAATAAATTTAATAAAAAATAAGAGAGAAATTATAAAGACAATGAGGAGTGGAATATAATTTTTTGTTGTAATTTTTTTGCACAGAAAAAAATTGAATCCTCATATATTTATAATTATTATTATTTTTAATATTTATAGTGATTTGTAATTTCTCGAAAGAAAAAGAAAAAGGTGAAAGGTTATCTATGATCCTAACGTTATGTTTGTAAAGGAAAAGAAAAAAAAATAAAAAATAAAAAATAAAAAAACAAAACCAAACAAAACAAATGATGGGTAACACAAGTAAATGGAATACTGTCGCAACATGATGGGTCCTCCAGTCAACACCGTGTGGAGCCCAACATGGAAAAAATTGAAAGAAAAATCTTTGAGACCCTCATGTTTTAAAGATCTTCACAATTTTCTTTAAATCTCTATGATTAATGTATGTATGAAACCTATTTATTTATGTGTGAGGTTCACTCCATCAATAGTAAAGATCCAAAAAAGATTATGAGGGTCTCCAAAAAATAAGAGTCTCCATCATTGTTGAAAATGAAAAACCCCATAACCAAATGTAATTGGTTAGTGCCAAAGTGCTTTCAAAAGGAAAAAAAAAAAAAAAAACCCTCAGTAATGGATGTTTCTAGAGGTCTAAAAGGTTTTTTCTTGAGAAAGGGCAACACTGTTTAGTTTTAATTTTTTATTTTTTAATAAATATTTTTAAAATTTTAAATAATTTTTTTATTTTTTTAAATACACTTTACTTAGACCATCTCCAATGGTCATCAAATCTATCATCAAATTTGAATTTGATGAAAAAAAGTTATTTTTTCGTGCCCTAACGGCTCATCATATTTGGTATCAAATCTAGAATTTCACTTTTCTTTCATCAAACTGAGGATGTTTTGTGCCTTTCATCAAATCACTGATCATTGTTGTTGTATTTTTACTATCGGATGACTACCTCGAGGCAAAATTTTGTGAAAATTTTGCACTAGCCGGTCGTCCACTTGATCGATCGATGGTTTAATAAAAAGTCAAATCCCTCCGTTGGAGCAGATGATATCAAAAAGAGTTTTTACTCAAATTTCTCTGGAATTTCTCTGCACTTCCTAGAGAATTTCTTTATGTTTTTGACCAATTTTCTCTGGTTTACTCATAATTTTCTCTGTGTTTTTTATCAAACCAGACTGTAAACCACTTAGACAACAACAAACTAAAGAAAATTGAACAATCACCATTTTGACCAATTTTCTCTGAGCACCAAAGAAATCCAGAGAAAATTGTGTAGAGAAAATTTGTGTGGCATTGTGTGGCTCTATCCAGAGAAATTTGTGCTAGAAAAAATTTGTGTGACTTTATCCAGAGAAAATTATGTTAGAAAAAATTTGTGTGGCTTTGTGTGGCTCTATTTATCCGAAGAAAATTGTGTTAGAGACAATTTGTGTGGTTTTGTGTGGCTCTATCTTGAGAAAATTGTGTAGAGAAAATTTGTGTGGCTCTATCCAAAGAAAATTGTGTTAGAGAATACTAAATAATGAAACACATTTGATGCCTTGCAATAGTCAAGTAATGAAAATCGAATAAAGATGGCGAGCACCAGAATAACCTATCAAGCTTATCAATTGGAAAAAAAATAAAAGAATGTAGACTTGACAGAAAAGGACACATGTTCACATTTCTACTTTTCTATCATTTAGCAATGGACAGGGAGTAACACTCTGTAGTTTCAGAAGCATCCTTCCAAGATCAGAATAACACTTGCACTGGGAAGCCTCCATTGCAAATTTCTTCCAAGCCATCGCGTTGTGAGTAGTCTTTACCAAAGCCTAAATATGTTTGGAGGATCTCAATTAAAAACGAATTCAAGATTAGAAATAGGAAAAATAAATAAAAAAGAATCACCAATCAAACACCTTGGTATGTAACTGGTCAATAATAATTGACATTTGGGAGACAGAGATATGAGCCGATCTACATCGGCGGCAACTCCAACGACGATGGTATTTGCGGTGGTAGTGGTGGCAGTGGCCATTAAAGAGAGTGAAGTGAGGTTTGGATTTATAGAGAGAGAGAGAGATGAAATAGAGAAGGTAGAGAGAGAAAGAGAAATGAGGTTTGATGTGAGAGAGTCAAATTTCTCTGTGATGTATGGGTGTGGGGTTGAGGGACCTTAAACATCATAAAATAATATTGTGAATCTCTTCCATTACTAAAAATGAAGGGGAGACCTTAGATTAATTATTACGTTTTTAAATCTAGACAGATCTAGACCATTAATTTGAAAGATATTTTCAAGCTAATCCTTCCATTGTTATATATATATATATATATATGTATGAAGGATTAGAGAGGCTCATGATTGAAATAAAAGAAAAAGAAAAAAAAATGGATAAGAAAGAGATCTAAATGGAATCTTTTTTATTCTTTGGTTCCAACTTGATGCCTCCTCGAGTCTCCGCAGTGGACAACAGTAATGTTAGGTATCATGAAAAGTCTTTCATGAAAATAATCATTAAAGATTTGTGACCTTTGGATTACACTTAGAATAAAGCACCACACACTAATCAAGGTAATCTAAGGGTCACAAATCTTTCATGATCATTTTCATGAAAAAAATTTCATGATCCTTAGCATTTCTCAGTGAACAAAGGGTGCCAGCTGTCAGTGCTATGCATAAGAAACGGCCAAATTTTGACTTTTTTTTTTTTTTAAAGAGAGGAAGCAAGAGAGAGAGAGCTGTTGGTTTGAAACAAAACAAAATAAAACTTTACAAATCTTCAAAGGCATTTATTTTAATAAGGAGGAATATATAGTAATATATATATATATATATATATATATTGAAAATTCACATGAGTTGAAATTTAATGTATATTTATTGATTATTATATTGTTGCTGTTTTTAAAAATCAAACTAGTTATATTTCTTTTGACATTAATATTTATTAGAGTATAGCTATTTATATGCTATTATTCACAAATAAATATAAGTCACGTGCTATATATTTATATTTAGTATTTGATTAAACTTATGTTCACCTCGAATAATCTCATAACTTTGAAACTAATTGGGAAGACTCAAATTAATTAGTTGATTTTTCAACAAATCAATAAATAATATGTAATAATACACATCATTGCAAGTAAATTTAACAGTAATATTTTAAGGATTTTTTAATTTTTTAATTGGTTTGCTTAAATGAGAACAATATTGATGTTATTATTATTATTATAATTTGCAAAAAAATTTAAAAAAAATTATACTTTGACTCTTGTAACAAAATAAATCATAAATTTTTATTTTTATCAATTTAAATGCTACACTTTGCTTAGTTTGGGTTTTTTAAAAACTTTTTTAAGAAAATTTTACTTTCTTGTTTTTCGTATTTTTTTATTTTTACTGATTTTTTTAATATTTTAAGCATTTTTTTTTAATTTTTAGACACACCTAACATAAATACACTTAAAAAATATAATTTTCGTGAAAAAAAAATTTAAAAAATTAACTAAATACCAAAAATACAAAAAATATATATATATAATGTTGTCAACCTGATGGTATTAATGCTTTAATTTATACAATTGTTAGACATTTTATCGGTACCCCCAACTAATATCTATTCTCACATACATGATCAACTGAGTAATCTGACTTGTTCTACCTTAAGTGATTTTAGATGGTATAAAGATGTATTTACTTCTAGAGTTATGTTAAGAGAAGACTGTACTAAATCATTAAAAATTCAGTATATTTTTTTGTATTTTTGTGTATTTATTAATTTTTTGAAATATTTTTCACAAATATTTTACTATTTAGATATATCTAAGTAAGGTGCATCTAAAAAGTAAAAAAAAAAATGCTTAAAATTTTAAAAATATTTATTGAAAACAAAAAAACACGAAAAATAAAAAACTCAAATTTCAAAAAATTAAATTCAAAAAACTGAAACCAAGCACATTGTATTTTGATTTATTTTCAATCTAAATCATTCACTTATTTTTGTTAGGTAAAATTAGTGAAAAAATATTTTAATTATTAAATTCAATGTAAATATATATAAAATATCTAAAATATTATTTTTGCATCAACTTACTTAGTGAAAAGAGGCCAATGATTTAGATTTAAAATAAATCAAAAATTTTAAATTTGAATTGATAAAATAAAAAATTCACAATTTATTTGGTTACAAAGGTCAAATTCTAAAAAAAATTCAAAATAAAGTTCTGTCATTTGTTGTTGTTGTTAGGGGTGTGCACGGTGCGGTTCGGACAGTTTGAAAGTAAAATTACAAACCGAATGGCGGGTTAGCGGATTGACAATTTGCGGTTTGGGCGGTTTTTGGCGGATTGGCGGATTGAAGAATATTCTAACTAATTATCATACATTTGCATAATATATAATATTAATTTGTATAATATTTTTAAGATATATAACACAATGTAATTTTAAATAATATGTTTCATATATATAACCACTAATTTATAATAAATTTTATATCTTAAATCTCTTTCACACTCATTTTTACATTGATATTTTATTAGAAGTTAAAAAATATATATGTATTAACTATAGCGGAGCGGAGCGGTTTGATTGGCAGATTATAAATTTTAAAGTTTAAACCACGATTAGCGGTTAAAGCGGTGAGGATAGATACATATCGATATGATTTTAGCAGATTGAGTGATATTTTGCATGGCCCAAATTGTTGTTAATTTTGCTTAAAGCAATGTAAAGAAACCAATAACAGCACACACAACAGCATAAAAATAAAATAAAATAACGGAAAAACAAAAACAAAAACAAAAAACAAAAAACAAAAATATTAAAAAAAATAGAAAGAAAAGAAAAACCAAACGCCCCAACGTATTGTTTTGCAATGCAGCACTCCCTGCTGTACAGCAGTGACCCTTTTCCGCTCTGCAGTAGTCAACACCGCGTAGAGCGCAACGTGTGAAAAATGAAAACCCCCTAATTGCTGTGTTTCCCAATTGATTTCTTTGAAACTGTTTGAGGGTCTTTGCATTTCTTTTCATTACATTTCAAAAAATTGTGAGTGAAAACTATTGATTCAACTCTTTTCTCATCTGGTTTTGATTTCAATTCCAATTCTCAAAACGGATTAGAGTATGGCTGATCTACTCATTTCCCCAGTTATTACTTCAATTTTGAGAACTGTGTGGGTGATTTTCTGACCACACTCTCAACTTAGTACTCAACTAGAGAACACTGGCAGAATAGATTAAGCCCGAACGACCTGCAACAGAAAGAGAAGATTCCGACGGTGGCTCGTCCACCCGGGGGCACTCCGACGATCAAGTCAGTGCTCAATCTCTCAAAGATAACCAATAGTGCTTAACTCACTAGACAGAATATCAAAAGCATCCCTTAGACCCATGAGGGTGCCTCCCTTTTATAGCCAACACAATCCTAGTCCCAATAGAAGCCTAGCTCTAATGGACTTAGGATTACTGCTAATCTTGGACTCCCAGTAGAATTAGGATAAACTCTCTAAGAGTCTCATCTTTACCCAAACTGAAGTCTTCTCCCATTCTAGGACTCTTGTTCCTTATCCGCTTATCTCGGATTCCGGTATTCTCGCAGATAACCTCGGCCTAGCCGAGATTACCTCGGCGTCATGACCAGGACACGTGGCACCTCGGCTGGCACTTCGGTGACACCTCGGCCACGTGTTGTCATTCAAAAATTATGTCCCCACAACTGCCCCCTAGGTTCTATTACCTCGGCATCCTGAGGTGATGGAACCTATATCATTCATTCCTTTAATCAGGACCCCGGTTTAACTTCAACTTGTAAACTTTTCTCAAGTTTCAACAAGTGTTAAACATAATCTCGGTTTAACTTCAACTTGTAAATTTTTCTCAAGTTTCAACAAGTGTTAAACATCATCTCGGTTTAACTTCAACTTGTAAACTTTTCTCAAGTTTCAACAAGTGTTAAACATAATCTCGGTAAACTCTTCTCTTCTCGGACTTAATCATCTTAGGCCGAGATCTTGTCTTCTGGGGTATGGGATCCGAGATTTGGAATCCGGGATCGGTTTACTTGGGTTGAGCTTTTGTCTTCTCATATCCAGCGTTATCTCGGCTTGACAGGTGAGGTTACCTCGGTATCTTGTCGCTTTCTCTGGAGGTAATCCCTCATATCCTCCTTGGTTCGTCCAAGAGCTCGGCTATCTCCAGATTTCAACCTCTTTGGTGCACTACTTCCTATGTCATTGCGAGTCCTTTTGGACCTCCCTCCATTGGTCGCGTCGAAACAGAGGTCCTTCCCCTGAACATGCCGATGTTCTTTGGAGTCAGCTTCCTTGGTGCGATGTGTCCTCTGTGAATCTCCCCTTCTTGATTCTCCTCGTCCGACCTCCCTTGAAGGCCGGTGAGAATGTTCCTTGGTCCTATCGTGCTGAGGAGTTGTAGGAGTTGTCTTCTGCCCCCCTGCCTGGGCATCTTTCTTGGCTGCTGGAATCGGCGTATTTTGTGACGGGAACGGTGGCTGCATGACGTTGTTCTGTATCATGAAATTGACAACCGTTTGCAGGTCCGCCAATTTGTTCGCCATTCCTTTCATCTCGTAGTCCCTTCGTAAGCATCTTTCTTTCCATACCTGGAGGTCGTCTTCGTTATAATACTCGCTTCGGTCTGATTTCTTCGGCACGTCGCCCTCCTGGCCGACGTCCTCTTCTCCGTGATTCTTATCACGAGTTTCTTCGTTGTAGTTGTCTTCTTCGACGCCAAGGTCAATATGTTTCCCACTCTCAGTAGGGGTGTCGTTCCCAACCTTCTCTTTCGGTCTGTCGTTGGCCATCTATTCTCCTTTCGTTCCCACAGACGACGCCAAATTGTGTGGGTGATTTGCTGACCACACTGCCAACTTAGTACTCAACTGGAGAACACCGGCAGAATAGATTAAGCCCAAACGACCTGCAACAGAAAGAGAAGATTCTAGCGGTGGCTCGTCCACCCAGGGGCACTCCGACGATCAAGTCAGTGCTCAATATCTCTCAAAGATAACCAATAGTAATTAACTCACTAGACAGAATACCAAAAACATCCCTTAGACCCATGGGGGTGCCTCCCTTTTGTAGCCAACACAATCCTAGTCCCAATAGAAGCCTAGCTCTAATGGACTTAGGATTACTGCTAATCTTGGACTCCCAGTAGAATTAAGATAAACTCTCGAAGAGTCTCATCTTTACCCAAACTGAAGTCTTCTCCCATTCTAGGACTCTTGTCCCTTATCCGCTTATCTCGGATTCCGGTATTCTCGCAGATAACCTCGACCTAGCTGAGATTACCTCGGCGTCATGACCAAGACACGTGGCACCTCGGCTGGCACTTCGGTGACACCTCGGCCACGTGTTGTCATTCAAAAATTATGTCCCCACAAGAACCTTGAACTCTTTAGTGCTAAAAGAGTTTGGGATAGCATGGGGTTTGAAAACAGAGCTAGAGAAGTTAGACAGCACACTAAGTACCATTCAAGCAGTCCTTCAAGCTGCAGAGACAAAGCGAGGGAAAAGCGAGGCTCTGAAGAATTGGCTGAGCAAGCTCAAGGATGCAGACAATCTGGTGAATGAGTTCATGATTGAAGCTCAGAGAAGAAGGATGGATTCTGAGAGAGGCATAAAACCTCAAGTAAGTGCCTTTTTCTCTCTTCGAAACCGACTTATATTTCGATTGAAAATGGGGCATAAGATCGAGGATATGAGGGATAGGTTGGATGCCATTGCTGGGGAGAAAAATAAGTTTCACTTGAGGGAAGGTGTGGTGGAAACCGGAGAAGTTTGTGGGATGGAGAGAGGACAAACTAATTTCGAAAATTTATGGGAGAACTGATGAGAAAGAAATGATAATTGAAATGTTGCTCAACAATTCAAGTGGTCGTGATGATGATGTATCGGTCTATGCTCTGTGTGGTATGGGGGGGCTTGGAAAAACCACACTTGCTCAATTGGTCTACAATGATAGAAGGCTGGATAGCCACTTCGATTTGAGAATTTGGGTGTGTCTCTGTTGATTTCGATGTAGAGAGACTAACTAGAGCAATCCTAGAGTCCGTAGAAGATGGTAGGTGTAGTATCTCAAACTTGGATCCACTTCTACGTCGCCTCCAAGAAAAACTGTTTGGGAAGAGATTTTTACTTGTCTTGGACGATGTATGGAATAAGTACCATGAGAAGTGGGATAGGCTAAAAAATGCACTAAAGTGTGGAGCTAAGGGCTGTACCGTTACAGTAACAACGAGGATTCAGAAAGTTGCTCTTATCATGGCTACACTTCCTATACACCACATGGTTCGTCTGTCGGAGGCTGATTCTTGGTCCTTGTTTAAACGACGCGCATTTGGCAATGAAAGAAGAGAGGAAAACCTTCAATTGGATTTCATTGGGAAGGAAATAGTGAGAAAATGCAAAGGGTTACCCTTAGCAATAAGGGCTTTGGGAAGCCTCATGCAATTTAAAAGAAGTGAAAGTGAATGATTATCTGTGAAGGAGAGTCAGATTTGGGATTTGCCAGATGATGAAAGTGGTATTTTACCTTCTTTGAGGTTGAGCTATGAAGCCTAACCTTCACATTTGAGGCAATGTTTTGCTTATTGTTGTATATTCCCGAAAGACTATAGAATGGAGAAAGACATGCTGATAGGGATGTGGATGGCAAATGATTTTATTCCATCTAAAGGAAAAACGACATTACATATTGGCAATGAGATTTTTAGGGACTTGATTTGGAGGTCCTTCTTACAAGATGTGGAAGAGGAAAACAATGGAAGAATATTTTGTAAAATGCACGACCTTATGCATGATCTTGCATAATCTATCATGAGAAATGAATGCTTTATTGGGGAGCCACACGAGGGCATGAAAATTCCAGATAAAATTCGTCACTTGTCTTTTTACATTGGCTCAAGTGAGATGGTTCCTCAGAATGAGATTGTATCTAAAGTCCCATCTATGCGGTCTCTCATTTTACAATGCGAGGACAAGAATGTTTCACCTTTCATTTCAAAACAAAAGTATCTCAGAGTGTTGGATTTGAGTGGCAAAGTTGTTAAGAATTTATCAATGTCAATTTTCAATTTTAGCCATCTTAGGTATCTGAACATGTCATACTCTAATATAGAAATTCTATCGGAATCAATAAGTAATCTCCAAAACCTGTAGACACTGAAGCTAAAAGGTTGTTATCATCTTTGTAAGTTGCCCAAACGCATGAAGCACATGAGAAATCTCACTTACTTGGACATCACAGGGTGTTATTCTCTTACTTCCATGCCTGACCAAATGGGACAATTAACTTGCCTACAAAGACTAAGCATGTTCATTGTGGGCCAAGATGAGGGTTACCAAATTGGTGAGCTGAAAGAATTAAATCTTGGGGATACGTTGGGCATAAAGAGACTCGAGAACGTAAGAAATTCTGAAGACGCCAAGAAGGCCAATTTGAAGAGGAAACAAGATCTTATTTCTTTGGAATTATATTGGAGCAAAAGCAATGAAGAAAACATTCCAAAGAATGTCGAAGAGGTTCTTGAGAGTCTCCAACCTAATTCGAATCTGAAGAAATTGAGCATGAATTTTTTCCAAGGTTCAAAGTTTCCAAATTGGATGTTGGGTTTGGTTCTTGAAAATCAGGTTGAAATCTCTTTAATAGATTGTGAAAGATGTGAACATCTTCCTCCTCTTGGCAAACTACAATCCCTAAAAATTCTCAATATCAAACGCATGTGTTCTCTTAAGTACTTCAACCATGGGGATTATGGAGATGGGGAAAGTTCGTTTCCTGCATTGGAGGCTCCCAGCCTTTATGGAATGCCAATCTTGGAGGAATGGGCCATAGTGGATAGAGGAGAAATTTTCCCTTGCCTACAGGAGTTGGTGATATCTGGATGCCCCAAATTGACTAAATTGCCTTCTCTTCTAGCACTTGAGAGATTAACAATTGAGGGAGGCAATGAAATGTTATTTAGATCTGTGATTAATCTTACTTCGATTTCCTATTTTAGGATAAGGGACTCTTATTTGAAGATTCTTCCAGATGGACTTCAAAATCTTAAGACCTTAGAGTTCCTACAGTTATATTCCATGTACAATTTGAAGACCCTGTCAAATCAACTGGATAATCTATTTGCTCTAACGTCCTTAGAACTCCATAATTGTCGTGAACTTGAAAATTTGTCAGGACTCAAAAACCTAAACTCTCTGCAGACACTGTATATATGGGGATGTAATAGTCTTACGTCCCTTCCAGTGCAAGCGTTGCAAGGCTTGACTTCCCTTACATCCTTAACAATTGACAGCTGTGATAAACTAATATCTTTGTCAGATGGAATGCAATATCTGACAGCACTTCGGAGATTGGTTATCAATGGATGTCCAGAGATACAGGCCTTGTTTGGTTTAGGTTTGTTTTTCAAAAAAAAATTTGGAAAAAATTCTCTACAAACAAATTTTTAAGAGTAATCAAATCAAACAAATTTTTTCAAAAAAAATCCCAAAATTTTGTTTGGTTACCTACTTTCCAAAATCACTCTCTCTCTCATACACATCAAATCGATCACTTTTTTTAAAAATCTCTCCTCAAAACAATTTTCCAAAACTATTTTTAAAAAAAGACAAACCAAACAAATTTTCGTACTTTTTATCTCAAAAATTACTCTACAAACACAAACCAAACACACCCCCCACAATCTTTTCCAGAGGGTATGCAACATTTGAATGCTCTCCGAAAGTTGATTATAAGCGATTGCGGCGGATTAATTTCTCTACCAAATTTGCTAGGAAGCCTCCGGTCATTATCATTCTTACTGATTGAGGATTGCCCTAATCTGAGGTGTTTGCCGGATGGGCTGCAGGATCAGAATACTCTGAAAAGGCTGTCAATGGGACAATGTCCACATTTGGAGCGCTGGTGCAAGAAACAAACTGGGGAGGATTGGTTGAAGATAGCTCGTATTCCCGAGATTTGGGTCAATACAAAAAAAGTACAATCCTTGGATTGTTATTGTGCTATTTTGAAGCCGAGATTCACATCCAACAGTATTTGCAGAAAGCTGATTTGAGCAAGTGTGACAAGATAGCCCCAAGTTAGTGCAGAATTGAAGACTGGAGTTTTTGATGGAGCGTGCTTGAAGAATTTTGTGGCTGGCCTCAATGGGTTTGCACACTCGTTGAATAATACATCATAGTTTTCAAGGTTCGTTTTCTTTTTCTTGAATAATAAAACATCATAGTCAGAATTGAATTTAATTAACTTGTGAAATTAGAAAATCACTAAATTTTGATTTCTTTCATTTATGTCTGGTATAGGTCGAAGAAATTGGAAATTGTATTTCATAGCGGAGCGGCATGGGTACGGAATGCTCTCATTTCTGTAATTGCTCTGAAAAGCTTTTGTGGAATTAGATTAGATCATAGATGGCTATGAAGAATTGTAATAATTGGTTGCTGCAAACCATTGCTTTGTTTCCTTTGATTTTATATTTCTAAGCACAGGATGGTGTTTTTTGATTTGTTCCAGGTTGCTTCCTAGTTTCATCGTTCTTCATTGAGGGGTATGATTTCCATTTATTTGCTCATTTTTAGCTAATTTAGAGCCATATGCGGATCGATAGGCCATCAGTTTTTTTTCCTTTTTCTTTTTTTTTTTTAAAATTTAAATTTAAATTTTTGTTATTGTTTTTTTATTTCTGTTATCTTGCCCAGGCTTTTCATGCTTGCAGAATTGCATTGGTCTACAATTGTATGTTTTGGAAAAAACTTTTTTTCTAGTTTTTTTTGTTTGGTTTTGGTGACTATTTTTCAAAAATTATGTCAATTTTTTTTTAAACTTTCCTATCCATGTAGACGAATCTAAAAAATTAAATTAAAAAAAAAAGCCTAATGTTCACTATTTTTGGCCCATTTTTATTTTTTTGGGACTTTTTTTCAATTTTTTTAATTTTATGGTTCATCTCGTCGAGCTAAATTTACAAGTTTAAAACTTTTGAATCTTTTTTTAAAAAAAATCGCTAAAGACGAAAATAAAAAATAAGAAAAAAGTCACCAAATAAGTAAATTCTAAATACCGATTAAAAATCTTAAGAAAATTCTATTATATACACCCTTGTCATATGCATATTTTGGTTATGTCATGTTTTTTTTAGTTATGATTTTATTTTAGTTATGACTCATGAGATGTTAATTATATCTCATGTATTGTTTGGTTATGATTTTTTTTTTGTTTTTTTTGTTATAACTCAGAAAGTATGAAATTATATCAATTTTTTTTAGTTATAAAGTACATACGATGCATCCTTTAAGGGGGTGTGTATCATAATCTTTCCCACAATCTTAAGTTTGTTTTAGGTCTTTGTGACCAATCTTTCACTTCTTTTTTTTTTTTTCATCAAATTTGTTTAACAATTTAGATCACAAGTTTGATTTGATAAAACTCACTCCAACCAATGATGAGAATCAAAATTTTGATCAAATCTTTTTAACAATACTTAATTTATCACGAAAATGTATCGTTTAACTAATTCATGCGAAAAAAATAATAATAATCGCTAAACTTTTATCTTTTAACAATTTAGTCAAATTTAAGTGAAAAATAGCTGATGGCAATTTGATGAAATAATACCACCCAAACAAGGCCAACCTACAAATGCTTTGAGATGTAAAGAAAGTGGAGGGAGGGATAGCTTGCTTACATGGTGTCCAAAGTGTTTGTTTGGTGTGCCAACAAGTGAAAGTTGGAACTTCCAAACATGGCCTTAACAGTATTTTCTAAATTTATTTAAATTATTCATGCCACTGCAGGAAAACTGACTTTTACTCGCGTTTCAAAAACGTCGCTAAATCTTTCAAAAACGCCGGTTTCAAGTTATCGATCATTTGACTATATAATGATCACATTAGGCTGCTAGTTATCGATCATTTGACTATATAATGCATAACAAAAACTCTAAACACACATAAGTTAGGTCTCATTTAGTAGCGTTGTCAGTTTCAAGTTTTCTTTTTACAAAAATATGTATATAAAAATATTTTGAAAATAAATTAAAATAGTAATAAATAAAACATGTTTGATGAGTTGTAGAAGATGGTGATTAGCGGTGAAGGGTGGACAAATGTTGTGGTCAAAGTGTTGTCGAAGATCATGGGGTAGTCGGAGGGTCGTTGGAAGTGGTTGGAGCTTGACAACGATTGGCCGACAGTTGTGGGAGATGGAACAAAAAGTAAAAACTTATTCTAAAAACAAATATAAATTCTTTTTCAATATAAATTTTCAAAATTTCAGAATCAATTTCACTTTCTTAAAATCAAAAATAACATAACAAACAGGTTTCATTTTCAATATCTAAGAAAAATGAAAACGAAGTTTTCGTACTACTCATTTAGTTTCAGCTCAATCTTTGGAAGCTATGAAATATACTTTTGTTGTGGATTCTAGGGAGCACAAAGTGTTTGCCAAGATTTTATTTATTTATTTATTTAAAGATAAATTCTAAATAGTTGTAATCACTTACAAACAAACTGTTGGAAAAAATGGTTTAAATGCTGATTTTTTGGAAACTTTATGCTAATAATTTTGTAGGATCCATAAGTCGGTTTTGGAGGGTTCGAGTAGCAATGTGTTCGTTGTCATGCGGTGAACAACATTATGAAATTAGTGAGTCAAAACTATTTATAGGTGAATGGAAAATTAGTCATGTTGGTAAAAATTCTCAAAATGGTGTTGAATGTTCTTCTCCCACATAGGAAAGTTAAGAAAAATTTAGAGAAGATATAAGGTCCTAAATTGAACCTTGGGCATGGGCCCAAAAGACACCCAAAGCGTGAGTTGGGTTGGGGCGGCTCATTACTATCTTCTTGGGCCAAAATCATTTGAAGTTATTTTCAATTGTTTGCTGGAAAACAAAAATTTTGAATTTCATCTTCAATTGGCAACGGACATGTCTCTTCCGAAAAGGTTTTTCCATTGCCTATATTAAAGCAGTCCTCCATTTGGGTTTTGGAATCAAATCAAATAAAGAAAAAAAAAAAAGATTCAGACTTCTAGTTTCTTCATCCTCCTCTGTTCATCCTACATATTCATATTTTTTAGAGTTTAAGTTTGAAAGAGTGTAAAGCACATACTCTGGTTCGCTGTATACATAGAGTTAGTGAGAATTCTATGTGTGGTGATTGTTATATCCTGGAAACAGGACGCCTATTAATCTCGAGTACCAGTGGAGAAGGCGTTATTCTGTCTTAAAGACACAGTACCCATGCACTGGCCTCAATCACAACTTTGTTCAATAGTTTGATCTTTGAAAAGTTGTAAGTTTGTTTTATTTTATTTATTATTCGGTATTAATTAATTTTACCGAAATTATTCTCCAACACAAAGAAACAATGATATCAGTTAAATTTGAGACACATTAATGAGAGTCGAATCCAAAATATTTAAATTTTCGACTCATCCCAGAATCAGGTCCCCGAATTGTTAAAATGGATGGTAACATGTCGAGTTTTTTCAAGTTTTACACGAATTTTTATCTTAAACTTAATTATTTTAATGATATAATTTCATATTTTACCATTTTCTCCATAATTAATCTTACCCATCAATATAGAATCAAGAACAAACAAATACAATCAAATCAAATAATTTTGTCAAGCAAATTCTATCCTTTGCGAGAGTTATTATTTAGGGTAAATTACATTGACACCCCCTGAGATTTCAATTTAATACGGATCCCCCCTTGACATTTCAGAAATTACACTTCCCTACCTATCAATGTTTGTTTAACAGAACTAATGGAAAAAAGGATACTGACATTAATACCCTCCACTAAAGATATTAATTTATGGAATTACTATCATCTCTTCCACTTTCATTTTTCTCTTGTATTCTCAATGCTACTAGCATAGCGACTCTCTCACCGCCCCACTATGAGTTTATATCGGTGACCCACCTCTGTAATCCCATAAAGAAAAAAGAAAATATGCCAAATTTAATATCAGTGGTCTAGATTTATTTAAAGTATGGGCTCACAACACTTAGGTGGTGTTTAATAAAACTAAAAACTGAAAACCAAAGATTGAAAATTAAGTATTGAAAATTAAATGCTTAATTTGTTAAACTAAAAACTGTTTGATAAAAATTTAAGTGTTGAATTAAAAATAAATTATTTGAGATGTATTAGATCAAATTTGAATTTATTTATTTTTTTGCAAATTGTACATTTTAATTTTTATATTGTGATGGTGGTGGTGGTGGTGGTGGTAGTGGTAGTGGTGGCGGTGGCGATGGAAGTTGCATAGTGGTGGTGGAGATAGTGATGGTAGTAATAGTAAAATGATCGTGGTGTTTATGGCAATAATGACAATAGTGATGAAAGTAATGGTAATAGTGGTGGTGGTAGTGCTAGTGGTAGTGGTAGCATGGCGGTGGTGGTGGTGGTAGCATGGTAGTAATGGTGGCGATGGCATGGTAGTGATGGTGGTGGTTTTCGCGATGGCATGATTTGATATTCTTGATTGTTTTTTTCTGATTCCATTTATGAGACTGTAAATTTTTTTATTTTTGAATGCATGTCAAGTCAAGTTTGGTGGGGTGCAATATTTTAGATTTTTCTTTCTTTTTTAAGGACTATTAAATAGTTGGTATTGTTAAAGCAGGGTAATTGAAGCATCCTAAAGTTGTGGTACAAAGTGGTGTGGAAAGAATGAAAGGAATGAAAAAGAAAATGATGGATAAAAGATTGAGGGTAAATATGGTATTTTAAAAAGAATTATTGCTGACATAAGCAAATATTGTTTGTTGACTTAATAGTCAATTAACTGAGAGGGCAATTGGTAATGCTACTTTAAACCTTCAGGAGGGGATTGTAATTTCTAAAATGTGAGGGAAGGAAATTGTATTAGTTACAAACCTTAAGGGGTTTCAATATAATTTACCCAATGAGGGCAAAATTGGTATTTAAAAAAATTAAACTGCTAACATCAGTAAAATCTGTTAGTTGACTTAACAGCCAACTAACTGAGGGAACAATCTGTAATGAAACTTTAAAGATCAGAGAGGAGAATGTAATTTTCAAAAGATAAGAAAAAACTATAATAAACATAAATCTCAGGGGATATCAGTGTAATTTATCCTATTATTTATTATTCTCTCAAGAGTTATAAATTTATAAAATGGATTATTGTGCAGCCATGTATATGTATATGCTGCCTATTGATGACATCTTCAAAGTCCACGCTCTTCAACTACATAGCAGGCCAATTGCCCAATCTTCATAAAAAATTAATTAATTAAAAATCTATACAAATAGTTCCTACATAGACTTTTTTTTTCCCAGTTAGATAGCATAATAAATAAATAAATAAATAAACCACCTAGAGACAAAAATTCAAATAAACTTGAAATATGCTGTGACAGCACGTTAGCTGTATGTTTGGTATCAAATACAACAATGCTCCAATATTCCTTATTGTATAATATTATGGTTAGATAAAATTGATTTGATCCTCTCTGTTAAGGTTATAATCAATGGTTATTGACATAGGTGGGCCCGTAGAGGCTTTTGGCCCACCACTTAGAGCCCAATACACGATTTAAATACTAAAGCCTAACATTATTGGAACCCAATGTTGCACCAAGAACCAATGGCATCTAAACATTTGTCAAGAGAAAAACCAGTCACACAAGCAGACAAAGATCTTGTAGAGTTATTGCACCACACATCAGCCATTAATGAGGTCCCCTGCAGCGTTTAATGCGATAACCTCTTCACGTCAGAACAGAATAGCCTCACCATGAACAAGGCAAGGTAGAGCATAGACTTTCGGCCAGCATAGACTTTCGGCCAACACGACAGGTCGGAGTGGACAAGGAAATGATGAACAAAGGATATAAGAAGGTTTCTAAGACAAAAAAAAGGTTAAGTTCCCTATCGTTATTCTCCTATCATTCGCCATTAACCTCTCTCTTCTAACTTAACCGTCGGAGGGTCCACTGGGGGACTCCCATTCCTCACTGGGCTTTTGTGCTAGTACCCCGGTGGCCTCAGTGACTAGGGGACGACATTGGAAGCATGGGTTTGTGATAAGCAGTTCTATCAGTTGGCGCTGTCTGTGGGAATCACCATTCCGCGTGACAATCGTGCTCATTGTTACCGAAGACCCGTTCCTGATAATCCCTCCTCCCTAGCCATCAAGGTGAATGGTCATAACGAGATCCATGGCTTCTCAACACAATGTCGTCGACCCCCAAGCCAATCCTATCAATCTAAACAACCAACCTCAATATTTCACAGAACTCTCCAACAGTATCAACCGCTTGGCCGAATAAAACCAGGCCTTAAATTAACGCTTTGCTCCAGCGAGACCTCCCTATACCTCCCCCACCACCACAAGATATCCCTCCCAATCGAGAACACACCCCAAGCCATCCTTTCCAACAAGTCCACCTCTCCAACTTAGAGGGTCAGCAAGCTCCACCCCAAGACATGAACCCGCCACCTCGAGGTTTACATCCGTTCGGTCAAACACTTGCCCCTGAAGGAGAGGCTAGTAGTGTTCAGCCTCCCTTCCCCTGGGGGGGTAACAATGTTCCTATTTGGGATGCAGAACTCCAAGCCATGAAACTCCAACTTCAAGGAGTTATACAGAACATACAGAGTAAACCCTCCACAACAGCCAACTCCTCATTTGTCGCCTTCATCCGGGACAAACCCCTACCTCCTAAGTTCAAAATGCCCTCAATCGACTCTTTCGACAGCACAACCGACCCAGTTGATCATTTGGAGACTTATAGAACCCTAACGATCCTCCATGCTTTTCCTGATGAGGTCATGTGTCAGGCTTTCCCCGTGACACTTAAGGGGTTAGCTCTACTATGGTTTAGTCAGCTACCGTCGGACTCCGTTTCTACTTTCCAATACCTAAATGACTCATTTCTGAGCCATTTCATTGGCGCTCAACACCAACGGCGTCCAGCAACACAGCTTCTTAACATCCGTCAGACAGAGGGAGAGTCGCTACGTAGCTTTGTCACCCGTTTCAACACCGAAGCCCTACAGGTGGCGGAAAATGATGACAAGGTCATTCTCACGACTTTCATGGCCGGTTTAAGATCATCTGATTTCCTCTTCTCCCTCTCCAAAAACCCTCAAACCTCCATAGCCACCCTCCTTTCCAAAGCCCAAAAATTTATGAACGCCGAAGACTCTCTGGCAGCCCGTCAAGATACTACAACTAAAACCCAACCTCCAGGGAGAAGAGAAAGGAATCTGAAACCAGACCCACTCAATGTACATAGCAAACCCCTCATTACACTGACCGACCCGCTCGCCCTGATCAATCGCCACCTACCCGACCGCCCGATCGGTTTGAGCAGTACACTCCCCTCAATTTCCCCATGGAACAAGTCTTGAACCAGACCCAGCGGGATTACCATTTGAAATGGCCCCAACCCTCACAGTCTCCTTCCAGCCGGTGAGATCAATCCAAAAACTGCCATTTCCATCAGAACCACGGCCTCAACACTGAGGAATGTGTTAACCTCAAAGACTAGGTAGAGAATCTGATACGCTAGGGTCACCTCAGCCGGTTCACGGTAGCCCGCCCCCAACACCGGCCAAGAACCGAACCTACCGGGGGTCGCCCCCGACAACCCCCACAACCTAACCGAGATAATGACAGACCCCCACTACAACCCCGATCCCAAGGCAACCCTGCTCCCCTGGTTGGAGGGATCAGAGTCATCGCTAGCGGGCTTGTATGCGGAGGACCATCCCGTTCGGCCCAGCGAGCCAAACTCAGAAAAATCAGACAAGGCTCCGATAAGGAAGTCGCCACACTGGATCGCCCCTTCAAACACCCCAAGTAATGGACTGAACCCATCACCTTTATGAAGGTCGACTGCACAGGCATCCGTTTCCCCCATGACGACCCCCTCGTCATCTCTGCTCTCCTATCCAATTACAAAGTTAGACGGGTGTTTGTCGACAATGGCAGTTCTTTCGACATTATCTTCCTGAACGTCTATCGCCAGCTCAAAGTCGATGAAGAAAAATTGTCCCCTCTCTAAACCCCTTTAGTCGGCTTCACAGGTAATCGGGTAACCTCCATAGGTTCCATCAATCTCCCCATCACCATCGGAGAATACCCACGACAGACCACCAAGTTACTCATTTTCTTTGTCGTCGATTGTCCTTCTGCCTATAACATAATCCTTGGCCATATAGCCCTTAACGTTTTCCAGGCTGTCACCTCCACATACCATCTAGCCATGAAATTCCCGACCGACCTTGGGGTAGGCACCGTGAAGGGCGAGCAGATGATGGCCAGAGAATGCTACGTCGCCTCACTAAAAGAGGTCAAGCTGAAGGAAGCTATGATCATCGAAAGACTCGACGTCAAAGACGAAGAAGAGTTAGTCAGAGGGGAACCAGTGGAAGAACTTGTCGAAGGCTCCATCGATCCCAAGAACTCAGCCAAAACAGCCAAGATTGGTAGCCAACTATCCTCTCAGGCAAAGGTCGACCTCACGACTCTCCTAACCAAGCACAATGATGTGTTCGCATAGACCCATTCTGACATGCCAGGCATCGATCCCTCTTGCATCACTCACCGTCTCAGTATCAAGCCCCATTTCTGACCTTTTTGCCAAAAATAGCGTATCTTTCACTCGGAATGCAATGCTCTCAACACCTGTAAGGTAGATAAGCCACTGAAGGCGCAATTCATCCAAAATGTGGATTACCCCCAGATGGTTGTCCAATGTAGTCCTGGTCCGCAAAAATAATGATAAATGGCGACTCTGCGTCGACTATTCCGATCTTAATCAAGCTTGCCCCAAAGATAGTTATCCCCTTCCCAGGATAGATCTGTTGGTCGACGCCACAGCCGGACACCAGATGCTTAGTTTCATAGATGCCTTCTCCGGCTACAATCAAATTCTGACGCACCCAGCCGACCAGGAACACACTTCCTTTATCACAGATAGAGGAACTTATCACTATCGTGTTATGCCGTTTGGACTGAAAATGCCGGAGCAACTTACCAACGTTTGGTCAATACTGTCTTTCAACACCAGATAGGCCAAAATATGGAAGTCTACGTTGACGACATGCTAGTCAAGAGTAAACTCGCATCTGACCACTTGACAGACCTGCGAGAAACTTTCGAAACCTTACTCAAATATCAGATGAAGCTGAATCCAGAGAAGTGCACCTTCGGCGTAGGATCTGGAAAGTTCTTGGGTTTTATGGTCAACCAGCGAGGCATCAAGGATAACCCTGAAAAGATCAAGGCCCTGATAGAAATGCGGTCTCCCAGAACAGTCAAGGAGGTTCAACGGCTCACGGGCAGAGTCGCCGCCCTCAACCGCTTTATTTCTCAAGCAACATATAAATGTCTTCTATTTTTTAAAGTCCTCCGACACGCTTTTGAGTGGGACACCGAATTTGAGGAAGCTTTTCAACAACTTAAAGAGTGCATAGCCAACCCCCTCTTCTCTCTCAAGCACTCACAGGTGAAACTCTCTTTCTCTACTTAGTCGTATCAAACACTGCAGTCAGTGCTGCCCTCATCAAGGAAGATAGCTTGGTACAATGTCCAGTCTACTATATCAGCCGCGCTCTCAGGGAGGCGGAACATAACTGTCCTTTGTTGGAGAAGATGGCCCTTACCTTGGTCATAACCTCAAGGCGACTCCGACCTTATTTCCAAGCTCACTCCATAGTGGTTCTCACTGATTAGCCTTTGAAGAAGGTCATGCAACAACCAGAGTTGTTGGGCAGACTTATGCAATGGTCTATCGAGCTCAGTCAATTTGAAATCTCTTACCGACCTCGAACAGCATTCAAAGGACAGGCCATCGTCGATATTATCTTGGAATTCACCAATCCCACTCCTATCTCGCCCTCTCCGCCAATGCAATTCAACACTGAGGTAGAAGACCCCCATTCCTGGACCCTCAATGTCGATGGATCATCCCGCAAAAAAGGGAGTGGGGATGGTCTTATCCTCACCGCCCCCAAGGGCAGTTATTTCAAGTGTGCCCTCCATTTCCTGTTCGACGCGAGCAATAATGAAGCTGAATACGAGGCCTTGATAGCAGGTCTTCGTCTAGCCAGAGATATTGGTGTAAGCCATATCCAAGTGTTCAGTGATTCCCAATTAATCTTCGGGCAGATTACGGGGGAATTCGACATAAAGGAAGACACGATGCGAGCCTACAGGGACATTGCACTCCCTCTTGTTTGCCTTTTTCATATCAAACACATCCCTCGGTCAGAAAACTCTAAGGCAGACGAAATGACCCAATTAGCCTTGGTTGACCAGTCAGACCTCAACCATGGTGTCCGCATTGAATACCTGGCCCATTCGGCTATTTCGCCAAACTAGCAGGAGCTTCACTTCCTCCAAAATGAACTTATCCCATGGGCTGCAGATATCCTTCTGTTTTTGACAAATGGAGAGTTGCCAGACGATAAACAGCAGGCCGCCAAGGTCAGAGCCCGGTCGTCTAATTACATCCTCATCAGCGGTCTACTGTATAAACGCGGATTCTTACGCCCATACCTCAGGTGTCTTAGTTCTGCTCAAGCGACCTATGTGATAAGGGAAGTCCACGAGGGCGTATGTGAAAATCATTCGGGTGCCAGGTCATTGGCCCACAAAATCCTTCGCACCGGCTACTTCTGGCCTACTCTCAACCAAGATGCCACCGAATTTGTGCTTAGGTGTGATAAATGCCAGCACTTTGCCAACATCACCCATGCTCCACCGACATAACTGATTACACTCTGTAGTCCCTACCCTTTTGCCAAGTGGGGCATCGACTTAGTTGGTCCATTGTACACAGGTAGGGACCAAACCAAGTTCGCTGAAGTTGTCATTGACTACTTCACTAAATGGGTGGAAGCGGAACCCCTCGCTACAATCACTGAGCGGAACACAACCAGGTTCATCTGGCAGTCGGTTGTATGTCGATTTGGAATCCCCCAAGCCATCATCTCGGACAACGCCAAACAATTCGACAATGCCAAGTTCAGGAAATTCTGTGCAGAGCTCCATTTTAGACCATGTTTCTCCTTCCCAGGCCATCCCCAAGCCAATGAGCAAGTCGAAGTCGCCAATCGCTCCCTCCTGAAGATCATCAAAACTAAGTTGGAAGCCACTAAAGAACTCTGGACTGAGGAACTACCAAACGTACTCTAGGCTTATCGCACTACCGCCCAAACCGCTACCGGGGAGACCCCTTTTCGCCTAACATACGGCGCTGAGGCGGTCATCCCAATGGAAATTGGCCTGTCGACCCCTTGGGTTTTACACCCGAATCCAGAACTAACTGAAGAATTGCGTCGGGCGGACTTGGACCTGATTGAAAAGCTCCGAGAGACAACTGCTGTCAGACGGGTGTCATATCAGCAAAAAATGAGAACACATTATAACCGCAAAGTCTGACCAATAGAGTTCATAGTGGGGAATCTAGTCTTGCGCGAAGCAACCCTTGCCACTAAAAATCCCACTGAGGGCAAGCTAGCAGCCAAATAGGAAGGGCCTTACGTTGTCAAGGCTAGTCCCCGTCCGAGCACTTACCGACTCCAAGATATGGAAGACAGAGACCTCCCCCATCTATGGAACGCCAAGCACTTGAAGCGTTACTTCCAGTGACATGGCGTCCCCTGTTTTTGTACTTTTCCATTGTTATATGTTCTTTTTGCTGATCTGTACACTTGTCTATTATTGCTATTTCCATACATGGTGTAACTTATGATTAATAGGCTGTGCCTTAAATGACAACAACTTCACATCTCTGTTATTTGCATTATGTTTCAATGACAACTTGTTAACTAAAGCCTGAGCCAGACTGAACACAAAGAGCTCAGTCAGACTGAGTTAACTAAAGCCTCAGTCAGACTGAGCACCAAGAGCTCAGCTAGACTTAGCCAACTAAAGCCTCAACCAGACTGAGTTAATTATAGCCTTAGTTAGACTAAGCACGAAGAGCTCAGCTAGATTAAGTTAACTAAAGCTTCAGCCAGATTGAGCATGGAGAGCTTAGCTAGACTGAGCCAACTAAAGTCTCAACCAGACTAAGCACGAAGAGCTCAGCCAGACTGAGTTAACTATAGCCTCAGCCAGACTGAGCACGAAAAGCTCAGCCAGACTGAGTTAACTAAAGCTTCAACCAGACTGAGCACGGAGAGCTCAGCCAGACTAAGCCAACTAAAGTCTCAGCCAAACTAAGCACGAAGAGCTCAGCCAGACTGAGTTAACTATAGCCTCAGCCAGACTGAGCACGAAGAGCTTAGCCAAACTGAGTTAACTAAAACCCCAGCCCGACTGAGCCCTTAAAGCCTCAGTTAGACCAAGCATGAAGTCGCTGCCAGATTTTGTTAAAATCCATGTTCATGACCATCCATTTTTACTACTCATATAGGTCAGCCTACTTGCCAATCTTTACCAAATTTTTGCAAGATAGGTTATTTATCAAATTTCATATTCCCGAATTTTTCTCACCCATTTTTTTATCCAATTCTGCTCAGCCATTTTCACTATTCAAAATTTACAAATCAAATAAATAACAACAACAACAATAAATAAGAGAAGTCGTTGTTTTATTAACCAACTTACACTTTCATACCATTCGTTTACAGAAATTACATGTATAAAAAACAAAACAAACACAAACAAAATTTTTTACACTTTGTTACAAAAGTTAATCTCCCACGCTGGAGGCAAGATCCTCCTCTTCAATCCCCTTGTCCAAGGGGGTCTGGGCAACGTCGTCTTCCCTTACCTTCATGAGACTGAAGTCCACACCTGGGAACAGCTCTTGTGCCTTATATTTGAAGCTCATTCAGCCGCCGTCATAGTACTGACTCATCTCGTGCTTGTAGAAGTCTGACCGCTGGAAGCTTTGGATCACTTCTTTTTCGCTCCTCCCTCCAACAGCTACTCCCGACGGCCCAACACCCTCTTCCCTCTCCTTCGCTATGCTCCTGGCGACCGCAGCATCAATGGCCATTTGGAATTCGGCGGACCCCTTGAATTGCTCCATGGCTGCCATGCATAAGTTAGGGTACGCCGCCCTCTTAGATGCAAATTTGGCCTTCTTTTCTGCCAGGGCCTTCTCCAACGCTGCGATCCGACCATATGCCTCTTCTTTGTCTTTGATCGCCTGGTCGCGCAGTTCTTCGTTGTTGGCAAGGGCCTCTTCCCACCTCTCATTGGCGGTGGTACCGGCTTGTTGGACCAGCTCTAGCTTCTTCTTCTTACCTGCCAACTCGAACTCTAGCGATACCGCCTTGTGGCACTCCGTTTCCAGCTCTAATTTGGTCGCGAGGAGCTCGGCATCAGCACGCTCTGCTGAATAGCTCTGCACCACCGCCAATACTTCCATCTTCTTTGCCCTTTGCGCACACTCCAACCCTTTTGCGCACACACTCCGAGCGGCCTTCCTCTAGTCCGCTGTCTCAACTCTTAGATTCTACAACTGCGCCTTCACCCTTTCCAGCTGGGCCCTCAGCGGCTTTACCTCTACCTTCTCGCGGGTTGCTTTGTTCATCAGGGCAAACGTCAGGGTCGCTGCCTCTATCTGGGCAGAACAAAACCCTCTTAGGAGGTCGGTCTCTATCAATCGAGCCATCGACTGCACGGCCACATCCTCCACCACTCTAATGAGTCTGTCGGCTGCGACTGTGGCTTCCCTATCTTTTTTTGCCGAGTGACCTGCTAACGCATGCGTGTGGTACATGGCGGTCTTCAACGCGACGCTTTTCTCTAGTTTGCTAACCCCAGTCTTCCCTTCACCAAGACTGGGAGATACTTCTACCACAGGCCCCACCGTCGCCGCCGTTTAGGCACTTGCGCCTAAGTCTTCTTTTAGTACTTAGGCACTTGGGCCCATGTCTTCCTTCGCCACTTGGGCAGTCTCTCTTTCTGAAGCCTCCTCCGCCCTCCCCTCCTTCATCTTCTTCAAAGCGGGGGGTGTCCTTACTCCACTCTGCTGCCGCCCTATTTTTCTTAGCTTTCTTTAACACTGCCTCCATTTCCTGTTTGCCCCTCTCCTTCAGCAGGTCTACTGGGGCCGGCAGTGGGTCAAAGTCAGTCAGGTTTTTGTCTCCCAACGGTTTGGGATGCGGTCGAACCCACTCCCTCATCACCAGTTTAGGTGCAGGCCCCAACTGTGTCTTCTTATACCTGTCCGCTTTGGCGAACGCTCTCCGCTCTTCCGCCTCCTCCGCGTTCCTCCTCGCTTCCAACTCCTCTGTGCCGGATCCTTCTCCGTCGGTTGCAACCCCAAGCTCAACGCAAACAGGGTTGAGGGTCGGATCAGGTCATCCCACTTCGCCCTCTCTTTCTCCCTCCACTCCTTCACCCTCTTCACCATGTTCTTAGCCTCCGCATCTAGCCTTGGCTCCACTGACTTTGTGGGGACTTTCCATATCGTGCGAACCCCTCTCTCACCGTTCGTTGATACATAGAACCATCTCGACCTCCACCCCCTCACCGAAGATGGCAAGCCTGCCACTAGACCGCGGCCTGCCACTGCTTGTAAAGTCGCCCACGTTTCTTGCTAACCAGAGGCCTTGTAGTAAGAGAAGAATTCCTCCACTGTCATAGTCGCCCCCCCCGGTTACTTGTGGCCATGCGACCGCGCAGGCCATTAGTATCTTCCATGCGTTGGGCACCAGTTGCCCTGGCGCCACCTCCAGTCGATTTCGGACGTCCACCACTACTTGGGGGAGCGGCAGCCTCAGTCCCCCCCGCAATGCCCCTTCGTACAGCGTGAATTCCATCGGTCATGCATCCGACACTCTCTCCTTAGACATGGGCAACCTCAGCTCTATCTCCGCCGAAATTTGGTTTTTCCTTCGTACCTCCTCCAACTCTTTCGCCGTGAACGTAGACTTGTCGGCCTTGGTGTGCCAGTGGTCCGGTTTCACTTGGCTAATTGACCTAGTGGGTACGATCATCGTCCATGAGCGAGCCCCCACCGTTTGCCCAGCCCCCCTTTTATCCCTCTTCTCTACTCTGTATTGTTCAACTAACCCTACTACGTCGTCCTCTCCCAGTGCATCTAGCCTCGTGGCTGGCACTTCATCTCGAGCCATCCCTTCTACGTGTCTGCATATCGCTTCGGACGCTGGCACAAGGAAGTTCACAAAGTGTCGTAGCGGCGTGTCACATGAAACAAACGATTGCAGCTCTGGGATGTGTTGGTTATTTACGACAAGATAAGTAAAACAAATAACTCCAAATGCCTACGGTTTGCCTATATTCCAAGGATCAAGATTAAATTTCACCAATTTGAAAAATTTTGAAAACTTCCGCCCCCGCCTTTTTGACGCTCTATATTAGCTTACCCCTTCGCTTCCTGCTAACACATCACCTTTCTTATTACAGGATTATGCCACGTGTACGACAACGATCCACTACTCTCTTCCTCTTCCCTATCTATTCCACTTCTCATCACTACGTGCCCAACCACTTCTCGAGCCCTGCGCGCCGCCATTTTCTCCCTCGGTCACCCTTTGTGGTTGGCCCTCCTCCCAGTCAATCTTCTCGCTCAGTCACCCTTTGCGCTCGGCCCTCCTCCCAATCAGTCTTCTCTCACTCAGTCACCCACAATCTCCGTCTTCTTCCTTATTCCCTTCATTAGACTGAAGCTGCACTCGGGAATGGGGAACTACTGACATAGGTGGGCTCGTAAAGGCTTTTGGCCCACCACTTAGAGCCCAATACACAGTTCAAACACTAAAGCCCAACATTACTAGAACCCAACGTTGCACCAATAACCAACGACATCTAAACACTTGTCAAGAGGAGAACTAGCCATGCAAGCAGACAAAGATCCTGCAGAGTTATTGCACCACACATCAGCCATTAATGAGGTCCCCTGCAACATTTAATGCGATAACCCCTTCACGTTGGAACAAAACAGCCTCACCATGAACGAGGCAAGCTAGAGCATAGACTTTCGGCCAACACGACAGGTCGGAGTGGACAAGGAAATGATAAACAAAGGATATAAGAAGGTTTCTAAAACAAAAAAAAAGGTTAAGTTCCCTATCATTATTCTCCTATCATTCGCTATTAACCTCTTTCTTCTAACTTAACCGTTGGAGGGTCTGCTAGGAGACTCCTGTTCCTCGCTGGGCTTTTGTGCAAGTACCCCGGTGGGCTTAGTGACCAGGGGACGACGTTGGAAGCATGGGTTTGTGACAAGCAATACTATCAGTTATAAATAATTAAGAGAAATTTAAAATTTTATATTAACTACTAGATTGTTGATTTTGAATTTTAATAATGAGTTGTAACTTTATGCATTAAAATGAAAAAAATACACTAATATGTATTTTATTTTTTTGGTATAGGTGAGATGAGGGTAGGACTACTCGAATTCAAGTTCGATTTGTGTTTAGTTTGTTAAAAACTTATTTAAAATTGTCTCGTTATTTAAATAAACAAAATAAATTTGAAATTTATTAAGTTTTTAAGTTAAACTTAAACAAATTACTACTTAACAACTCGGTTATGTGTTATAAAAAATCAAGGGGCATTTATACACAAGTCTTAATTTATGAACTTATACCTCATTAAGTCCTAGATCTTCAAGTTCCATTAAATTTTTAATAGTAGGAATTACTCTTCAAACAATGATTGTTTATCATTTTATGATTATCTATAAAGAAACATGATGATTTGACATATATTTTTATTTTTAAAACTTTAAAATATCAACTTTCAAATTGAAAAAAATTAAAAAAAAAATTATGTGAAAAAAAAAACTAATTAGGGTTGGTTTGGCAAGTTTCAAAAAAGTCAAAAAGTCACTATCCTATTTAAGTCACATCATCTTATTTAAGTTACATCACCTCTCTAACACATCACTTCAAACCCAACCCAAATCCAACTAATATTTCATAAAAAGTCAAAAAGTGCACTTATTTAGATCATCCCGAATTTGTTTTGAAAAAACTGAATTATTGTTTTGTGCAAAATTGAAAAGTTTGAATCTATAAAGGAGTATGGCGATGGAACATTGATGTACAAAACTTAAAAACAAAAAAAACAAAAAAAAAAAGTAACTTTAAAAATGAAAAAACTGATAATGTTTTCAGTTTTAAAATTTTTTTAAAAAAATGATAATGTTCTTGGTTTTATTGGATAGTCGAATTAAACCAATAAGTAGAAGAGCAAAAATGTCTAATCTCATACTCTGGTTTTTTTTTTTTTATCAGTTAGTGAAACAATTATATAAAACATTACTATGCAAAATTGATATTTTAAAAATTAGAAAAAACTGATAATATTTTCAATTTTAATAAATATGACTTATTGGTTCAAAAAATCTTAAATAGAACCTCCCATAACACTTATAATGAGAACTTTTAGATAATTAACTCAAAAATCAAACTACTTTGACTAAAAATATTTAAGATTGACTTGAAGTGTAAAATAAATCAATGAGTTAAATGTTGAACACATGCAAACTCAAAAATTGTTTTTATTTGTTTTTTTTAATCTTAACCTCTTAAGTAAACTTTTTTTCATACTTTAATCAAATTCTTATTTGCTCATGTTTTTCTAGATTTCTTTATAAATACTTTATTTTAGGTACATCAAAAAATAAATTTTTTTGACTAAAATATGAAAAAAAAAATTATGAAAGATTTTTAAAAAATTAAAAATCAAACAAAATAACTTTTTTTAATTTTAAATAAATTTAAGTAACTTATTAGTAAATTGTATTATAATGAAAGGCCGCATTTGTTCTATTGACTAAACCTCTAATTTTCTTGTTGTCCCAAAGAATAATTACATAAGAACTTATTACTTAACTCAATTAGCTTACGTGCCAATGATGTATCGGAGTTAATAAAAAAAAAAAACAGACATAAACACAGAATTTGGATCCCTTTATAGTGTTATTGTTTATAGTGCAGCATGTAATGTTGAAAACAAGATTATTTTAAGGCAAAACTTTTTTTAAAAAAAAAATTAGTACCGTTTGGGAAGTGGTTTTGTGGACTTTTTTGATTATTTTAGCCACAAAAAATAAAATAAGCTATTTTAGTCACAACAAACAAAATATTACATCCAATCCATAATCATTGCACTCTTCTCTCATAAAAAAAGTCAAAAAAATCAAAAAGTCAAAAAATCCTTCACAAATCAAGCTTTTTAGCTCAGGCTAAAATAGTCAAAAAAGTCAAAAAATCAAAAAACTAACCCGCTTCCCAAACCAACCCAACCCAGAATCAACCTCCTTTCTCCTAAAATGACATTATTTTCATTTGAATAATGTTTGAGAGCCACAATTTGTGTGGCTCAAATGGCTCAAAACTGTCAAAACGACGTCGTTTTGACATATTTTGTGCTCAATTTTGACAATTTTGAACCATTTAAGCTACAAAAATTGTGGCCCTCTACTATTGCCGTTTTCATTTTGAGACACGTTACAGAGAATGTACTAAAAAACCCGAATCCAGTGAAAAGAGCCAGAGATGATATTTTATTCCAAAATTTGGTCACCTGGCATTATAGATATCATATGAGGCTGGCCCGGAGATTATTAACATATTAATAAATAAATAACTTTGTAAAATAGGTAACTTAGGCATTAAAAAAAGTATCTAATTAATTAATTAAATTATTTAATAAATCAGTAAGAGCTGTTTGTTTTGAAGGATAACACCATAGGATTGGACTATTAATCCGGATGGATTAATAGTCTGTTGTTTGGTATGAATTTTTTGTTCCGGACTAATAATCCCCCCGACTATTAGTCTCATATTTGTGGGCCCAGCTCTGCTACAGAGCCCGAAAGGGTTCGAGCCAAATTTGGCTCGAATTTGAGAAGGAGGAAGAAGAAGAAGAAGAAGAGAATGAGGAAGAAGAGAAGGAGGAGCAGAACTGGAGGGGGCCCTAAAAATAGGGCTGGAGGTGGAGGCGGAGGGAGGCGGAGGTGGAGGCAGAGGCAGAGGCGGAGGCGGGCGGAGGCAGAGGCGACGATCGGCCGACGACAGACGAGCTACGACGATTGGCCGACGACCGACGACGAGCTCCCACCTCTCCCCTCTGTTTCTCTCTCTCGCCTCTGCTTCTCAGGTTCAAAACGAAGAAGAAGAAGAAGAAGAAGAAAAGAAAGAAGAGGAAGGAAGAAAGAAAGAAAGAAAAAAAAAAAAAAATCAAAACCCAAAACGACGTCGTTTTGGGTTTTGAGCCACATTCGGCCACTAATTTCGGGCCCTCAAACATTATTCTTGTGGGCCTATGCTATTCCATGGGGGAAGTGAGATAGAGACTATGAGACAACTCATCCCATGGGATTAGCTACTAAAATTACATTTTTGCCTTCTGGTATTTAATTATGTATTATATTTAGTAAAATTTAATAAAATTTAAATGTTTCAATTTAAAAATAAAATAATTTTATTTAATTTTTATTTTTGTTTTATTTATTTAATTTTTTAAAATAATTTTTTATAGATATTTTATTGATGTTTTATTTTAAAATTTTGTTTATATTTTATTTAATTTCATTATTTAAATTTTAATAGATTTTTTATTTTATTTCATTATTTAATTATTGTTATTATTTAAAATAAATTTATTTAAAATTTTAATTAAAAAAATAACATATATTTTTATTGATATTTAATTTATTTAATTTTTTTAAAATAAATTTATTTAATTGTGTAAAAAATAAAATAAAATAAATTTTTGTTTAATCTACTTAAAAATAATTAAAATATTAGAACTATGTTTAATATTGTTATTACTTAGAAAATAATTGAAAATGATAAAATAGTCATTTGAACATTTATCATTCTCTATAATATCCCAAACAAACATTGGATAACTAAAATAGTCTAATTCAGACATCTAATCGCATGACTAAACAAACATAAGATACAAATCCAGTCCAACCAAATAATCAGGAACAATATATCCCAGAACTAATAGTTCAATAAATTACAATCTTCTTATCCAGTCCGTTCAAATAAACACAGCCTGAATGATTTTTTTTTTTTTTTGTTACAGGAAAATCCTTCCTACTTTCTCGCAGGTCCAAGACAGCGTCCTTTGCAAAAATCACCAAGTGTCCTGTTAGCCGTTCCAAGCGAGGAGACTATAACCTAAGAACTTGTCCCGACTTCCTAAGACAAACTCCGCTTATGTCAGGACTCGCACAGCGAGGAGTATTGAACCCACGCCAAGTACTAATTAAACAACTTAAAATCCAACCTCTTAACCAACTATACTTCGCTCAAAAAATTAATCCAAAATTTTTTTTTTAAACATATGACCTTTGAGCTTAAACCCTAAGCCTTAACCAGAATGTCAGCCCTCCTTCGGCTGGCCTAGATGGCGTCCGGATCCTCTAGAGTGAAAACTCTCAAGTGATCTCTAGAGTGATTCATCCAATGGTGGAAATTAAATATCACCAAAACGACGTCATTTTGGTGAGTAATTTGAAAAAAAAAAAAAAAAAAAAAGGGGAGGAAGAAGAAGACAAGAAGAAACAGCTTTAATTTAAAACATCCAAGTTCCTGCAAATATGAAGGATTAAAAGCTCTGTTTCAATTCAAAACATTAGAGAGAGAGAGAGAGAGACCTGTCTGCGACTCTCTTTCAATTCAAAAAGGGTTTTGCTGCTTCAGAAACAGAGCCGCATGAGAGGCTTTAATTCAAGACATCCACCTAACATAATTTTCAATAAAGTGTGTAATTTGATGAGAGAGAGAAAGAGAGAGACCTGTTGAGTTTGTTTATTGATGATTCTGGTTTATTCAACAGCATTCAAAAACACAAACACAATGTTGTTATCAATGGAATGGGTTTGATTTTGAAGCTCCAATCGTGTAAAACTCCTTAAACAACTACACAAACCCACTGAGAGAAGGAGAGAAGAGAAGGAGGGCATCGCCGCCCCGCCCCGCCCCTTCCCACCCCAGATGCGCTGTCGCCGTTGCCATACGGCTCCCCCGCCGCACCTCTCCTTCCTCTCTTTTCCTCTTCTTTTCTTTTCCTTCTAGATATATATATATATATATATATAAATCAAAACAAACAAATATATAAAACATAGAGATGATATATATATAAACATATATAAATCAAAACAACCAAGGTAGAGATTTGAAAACCCAGCCATGGCAGATTGGGGATCCTTCTTCTCTCTCTTTTCTTGTCTCTTTCTCACTCTGTTTTTGTTTTGTTTTTTTTTCAAATTACTCAGCAAAACGACGTCGTTTTGCTTAGTTGAATCTCAGCCCTTGGTCTGATGAGTGGGACACGTATCGACTGCTTGTCTTGCACTGTAGGAAATCACTGTAGAAACATTATTCTAGAGGATCCTTACGCGCCTAGATGATATTACCCCGGAAATACCGGTACAAACTTAGAACATCCGCCCCACCAACATCCTTCCGCCAGAGGAGAGAGAAAAAAAATACTGTGAGAGTTTTAGAGAGAGAAAACAGAAACAAAAACCAAAACCAAAACCAAAATTCAAAAAACAAAAACCAACAAACACAACTGTAGATACATATAGAGAGAGAAAGAGAAGATGGAACAATTCCTTCTGGGTTAATCCGTCTGCAAATTCGGCTTCATAGAGATTGAGTGCAGACGCAGCTGGTTTTTATCTCAAAAATCCCCTTTCGTCTCCTCTCTCTCTCTCTCTCTCTCTCTCTCTCTCTCTCTCTCATCGTACCCAAAACCGATCAACGATCTATCAACGATCTTTCATCTTCTCCACCTCTCTCACATTCAATCAAATTGAAATTCAAACAATACCCATCATTTGTATTTGTATGTTTAGCTGTGTATTTGTCGAAAAAGAATGAAATTTGGGTTTGGGTTTGGGTTTGGGTTTTGATGTCTTCATCTCACATAGGTTGCGCGAAAAATCAATAGAAGAAGAGGGTAGTTATGATTGAAAACAATAACAACGATCCAAATTTGGGTCCATCTTCTTCTACAAACCCATCTATGTCCCAAAACAACCCTAAACAGAAGAGGGTTTCTCAAGTCTGGAGGGGAAGCAATGTAAGTTACTCTCTCTCTCTCTCTTCAGTCGATCTATTCTATGTGATTGTTTTAATTCGTTTGGGAACAATTTGGGTACTTTTCATTTCAATTCATTTTGTTCATCATGCTAGTTTTGCAGGTTTCACATATATAATTTATTTATTTATTTGTGAAGTTGGTTATAACTTGTAAGGTTGATTTAGCTACCAAAAATTTATTCTATCAGTGGTCTTAGAGTTGCAACACTTGAAGAGCTAATAAAGTTTGTGAATTTGAAGCTGCTTATTGTGATATAATCTTGATTTGTCACCGGCAATGGGAAATTCTGAGTTGATTAAAGAAACAAAAGTTTCATATTTCTTCCCATAATAAGTTGATATAGTCATTTAGCTTGGGTATGTCCAAGTTTTAATAATTTATATATTTATTCTCTTTCTCTTCGCTCCTCGCCGTAGTAAACTATTGCTTGGTTGCATGTTTTGTGCGCTTTAAACCTTCAAGAGAGAAATAGTAAACCAACTCAAGCCAAATAAACTTATTCAATGGTCACCGCTAACCGCTTTTGGTCCCAATTTTTTTTTTTTTTTGGGGGGGGGGTGTGTGTTTCCCAATAAACTTTGGTTCATATTTATTGTGATGCTCATGAATGATTCAAAATATTACAAAGATTTTCATCTTTGGACCGTTGGAGATGGAATTACTTCGATGGTTTGTACAATGACTTTTGTTTCACTAATTACCACCATTCTAGATCGTCATAGTTTATTGAAATAAAAGTTGGGAGGTTTAATCAGATAATCTCGTATGACAATGTTATCTTTTCTTTCATATCTAGATTTTTTTGTTTTGCCAACGCCTGAAAAGTAAAATATGTTGAATTTTGTTCCTGGTTTAAATCATTCTTTATATTTTTGAGCTCTCATGCATTGTGAGTTAAGCCTTTAGAATCTCAATGAGCAAAAAGTTTGAATAAATGAATTAACCCTGTATGAAAATGCATGTTCACGTCCTATATTAATATTCATATACATTTGATACCTTAGCTTGCATAAATTAACATTTCAAATACAACTTTTCCATATAATGTGGCTGAAGGATAGTTCCAACTATCTTAGCCTGTCCTCCCAAGTTTCTAGCCCTTCTTGGTTTGAGTATGTTATTTGGTTATAGCTTTAGAAAATTGATTTCATATTCACTTTTCAAAATACGTCTATCCGGTCATCCTCCGGATGTCCGGTCGGTTGACCGGAACAGTGTTCGATTTTTTTTTTTGCACCTGTTGTTTTTATATTTTAAATAAAAAATATTTTGGGAATTTTTTTTTAATTTTTTATGAGTTTTAAATAGAATTTTGAGATGTTACATCACTCAATTCAAAACTCATAACTAAACAAATTTTTCACGCTCAAATCATAATTCCAAAACTCACAAACTTAAAATACAACTCTATTTTAAATCATAATTCTAAAACTCTACCAAACGCAACCAGTATTTTTTTAATTTTTTTTTTTACTTTTGATGTTTAAAATTTTTTTTTAATCGTATTTTTAAATTTGGGATCAAGATTGTTGATAACAAAAATATTCCTTTCATCAAAACAATGAACAATTCAAAATCCATTCACAATTGGGAATTTTGTTTAGGAAAAAATTCAGCTTGCTTAGTTTCCTAATTCAGGATTTATTTTTTAAAAAATTAGAGTTTTTTTATTTTTCGTATTTTTAAATTTTTATAATATTTTAAATATACCTAACATAAATACATTTAAAAAGTATAATATTTGTGAAACAAAAAATATTTAAAAAATTCACTAATACCAAAAATATAAAAAAGAATGCGAAAATTCAATATATTTTTTGTATTCTTGTGTATTTATTGATATTTATTGATATTTTACTTTTTAGATATATGTAAGTAATGTGCATTTAAAAGAGTAAAAAAAAAAATTGCTTAAAATTTTAAAAATATTCACTAAAAACAAAAAAGTACGAAAAATAAAAAATTCAATTTTTAGAAAATTGAAACCAAATATAGTGATTATCTTTTATGAACTATTTTTAGAATTCATAACCAAATATTTTTACCGAAAATTTTGTTTTTTTACAAAATACGCATGCTTTATTTTTGGATATTTTGCGTTACTTCATCAATGAGGTTATTTCATCTTATGAAATTATGTACGGCCATTGATGCTGCAACTAAGGAAACTTATACTGTCAGAAAATCGTATTTCATTATGTTCCTCAAGATACCTCGCCTTAATTTCCACGCCCCAAACATCCTGTCGATGTAACTACGTAACGACGAGCATGTTCTATTAAAGCGTTCGTAGTCGTTCCGTAATCGTCAGTTGTGATAAGCCGATTGATGATACCAATAGCCCTTGAATGGTGCCAAGAACCCTTTTTTTAGTACTATATTTACTGTCAAACAAATAGTATTTACTTGCATATAAACAATTATCATATACCACACAATATTTATATAAAGTAAAGAAATTTACAAAAACTAGTATATATATATATATATATGAAGGATTAGAGAGGCTCATGACTGAAAAATAAAAGAAAAAAAAAGGAAAGAAAAGAAAGAAAATGATAGGAAAGAGATGTAAATGGAATCTTTATTCTTTGGTTCCAACTTGATGCCTCCTCGAGTCTCCGCAGTAGTCAACACCGTGTGGAGCCCAATGTGTAAAAATATGAAACCAATCCTAATTAATTGCTGTGTTTTCATTTGATTTCTTTGAAACTGTTTGAGGGTCTGCATTTCTTTTCATTACATTTCCGAAAGTTGTGAGTGAAAATTGATTCAACTCTTTTCTCATCTGGTTTTGATTTCAATTCCAATTCTCAAAACAGATTAGAGTATGCCTGATCTACTAATTTCTCCCCTTGTTAGATCAATTTTGGCAACCTTGAACTCTTTAGTGCTAAAAGAGTTTGGGATAGCATGGGGTTTGAAAACAGAGCTAGAGAACTTAAAGAGCACACTAAGTACGATTCAAGCAGTCCTTCAGGATGCAGAGACAAAGCGAGGGAAGAGCGAGACTCTAAAGAATTGGCTGCGAAAGCTCAACGACACAGCTTATGATGCAGACAATCTGGTGGATGAGTTCATGACTGAAGCTATGAGGAGAAGGATGGATTCTGAGAGTGGCATAAAATCCCAGGTAAGGGCCACTTTCTCTCTTCGAAACCGGCTTATATTTCGGTTGAAAATGGGGCATAAGATCAATGATATGAAAGATAGGTTAGATGCCATTGCAGGGGAGAAAAATAAGTTTCACTTGAGGGAAGGTGTGGAAACCGGAGAAGTTTGTGGGATGGAGAGAGAACAAACTAGTTCAATGGTGAATGAATCAGAAATTTATGGGAGAACTAATGAGAAAGAAATGATAATTGAAATGTTGCTCAATAATTCGGGTGATCATGATGATGATGATGATGTTTCGGTGTATGCTATGTGTGGTATGGGGGGACTTGGAAAGACCACACTTGCTCAATTTATCTACAATGATGGACGGGTGAAGAGTCACTTTGAGCTGAGAATTTGGGTGTGTGTCTCTGTTGATTTCGATGTAGAGAGACTAACAAGAGCAATCTTAGAGTCCATAGACGGTGGTGGGTGCAATATCTCAAACTTGGATCCACTTCTGAATCGCCTCCAAGAGAAACTGCGTGGGAAGAGATTTTTACTTGTCTTGGACGATGTATGGAATGAGAAACATGAGAAATGGGATAGGCTAAAAGGTGCACTGAAGTGTGGAGCTAGAGGTTGTACTGTTATAGTAACAACAAGGACTCAGAATGTTGCTGTTATCATGACTACACTTCCTATACACCACATGGCTTGTCTATCGGAGGATGATTCTTGGTCCTTGTTTAGACAACGAGCATTTGGCAACAAAAGCAGAGAGGAAAACCTTCAATTGGATCTGATTGGGAAGGAAATAGTGAAGAAATGCAAATGGTTACCCTTAGCAATAAAGGCTTTGGGAAGCCTAATGCAATTTAAAAGAAGTGAAAGTGAATGGTTATCTGTGAAGGAGAGTGAGATTTGGGATTTGCCCGATGATGGAAGTGGTATTTTACCTTCTTTGAGGTTGAGCTATGAAGCCTTACGTCCACATTTGAGGCAATGTTTTGCTTATTGTTGTATATTCCCGAAAGACTACAGCATGACGAAAGACGAACTGATAGGGATGTGGATGGCAAATGATTTTATTCCATCTAAAGGAAAAACGGCATTTCATATTGGCGATGAGATTTTTAGGGAATTGGTTTGCAGGTCCTTCTTACAAGATGTGGAAGAGGAATACCACAGAACAATATTATGTAGTGGAACAATAGTATGTAAAATGCACGATCTTATGCATAATCTTGCACAATCTATTATGAGATATGAATGCTCTATTATGGAGCTTCATGAGGGCATGGAAAAATTCCAGATAAAATTCGTCACTTGTCTTTTAATATTGGCTTTGGAGAGATGGTTCCTTGGAATGCGATTGTACCTGAAGTCCCATCTTTGCGGTCTCTCATTTTACCTCACCAGGAAAATGATCCTTCACCTTTCATTTCGAAACAAAAGTATCTCAGAGTGTTGGATTTGGGTTACAATGCTGATTTGAAGAAGTCAATGTCAAAGTCAATTTCCAATTTCAGCCATCTTAGGTATCTGGACATGTCGTACTCTGATATAGAAATTCTACCGGAATCAATAAGTAATCTCCAAAACCTGCAGACACTGAAGCTAAGACATTCCCCACGACTTCGTAAGTTGCCCAAATGCATGAAGCACATGAGAAATCTCACTAACTTGGACATCACAGGGTGTGATTCTCTTACTTCAATGCCTGATAAAATGGGACAATTAACTTGCTTACAAAGACTAAGCACATTCATTGTGGGCCAAGATGAGGGTTACCAAATTGGTGAGTTGAAAGAATTAAATCTTGGGGGTACGTTGAGCATAGAGGCACTTGAGAATGTAAGAAATTCAGAAGATGCCAAGAAGGCCAATTTGATGGAGAAACACGATCTTATTTCTTTGGAATTATATTGGAGCAAGAGCAATGAAGAAAACACACCAAAGAATGTCGAAGAGGTCCTTGAGATTCTCCAACCTAATTCTAATCTGAAGAAGTTGAGCATAAATTTCTTCCAAGGTTCAAAGTTTCCAAATTGGATGTGGGGTTTGGTTCTTAAAAATCTGGTTGAGATCTCTTTAATAGATTGTGAAAGATGTGAACATCTTCCTCCTCTTGGCAAACTACAATCCCTAAAAATTCTCAAGATCGAATGCATGTGTTCTCTTAAGTACTTCAACCATGGGGATTATGGAGATGAGTGAAGTTCATTTCCTGCATTGGAGACTCTCAGCCTTGATGGAACGCCAAGCTTGGAGGAACAGACAACAGTGGATAGAGAAGAAATTTTCCCTTGCCTACAAGAGTTGGTGATATCTGGATGCCCCAAATTGACTAGATTGCCTTTTCTTCCAGCACTTGAGAGCTTAACAATTGAAGGAGGCAATGAAATGTTATTTAGGTCCGTGATTAATCTTACTTCAATTTCCTTTTTTCGGATAAGTGACTCTTATTTGAAGATTCTTCCAGATGGACTGCTTCAAAATCTCAAGGCCTTGGAGTCCTTACGCCTTCACAATTGTCCTGAACTTGAAAATTTGTCAGGACTTGAAAACCTAAACTCTCTGCAGAAACTGGATATAAGTCAATTTGATAGTCTTACGTCCCTTCCAGTGCAAGCATTGCAAGGCTTGACTTCCCTTACATCCTTAGAAATTAGTGGATGTCCAGAGATACAATCTTTTCCAGAGGGAATGCAATATTTGAATGCTCTCCGAGATTTGTTTATATCCAATTGCGGATTATTTTCTCTACCAAATTGGCTAGGAAGCCTCCCGTCATTATCAAAATTATGGATTTTCGATTGTCCTAATCTGAGGAGATTGCCGGATGCGCTGCAGGATCAGAAGACTCTGAAATTGCTGCAAATTGCTGGATGTCCACATTTGGAGCTCCGGTGCGAGAAATAGACTGGGAAGGATTGGCTGAAGATAGCTCACATTCCTCTGATTTCGATCAATTATGAAAAATTACAATCCTTGGATTGTTAGTGCGCTAGTTTGAAGCCGAGATTCACATCCAACAGTTTGCAGAAAGCTAATTTGAGGAAGTGTGACAACATAGTCCCAAGTTAGTGCAGAATTGAAGACTTGAGTTTTTGATGCAGCGTGCTTGAAGAATTTTGTGGCTGATACATCATAGTTTTCAAGGTTCGTTTCTTTTTCTTGAATAATAATACATCATAGTCAGAATTGAATTTCATGTACTTGTGAAATTAGAAAATCACTTAATTTTGATTATTTTCATTTATCTCTTGTATAGGTTGAAGAAATTCGAAATTCTATTTCATCGCAGAGCGGCGTGGGTACGGAATGCTCTCATTTCTCTAATCACGCTGAAAAGCTTATGTTGTTTTATCATAGATGGCTGTGAAGAATTGTAATAATTGATTGCTGCAAAACATTGTTTAGTTTCCTTTGATTTTATATTTCTAAGCACAGGATGGTGTTTTAGGTGCTAGATATTATTGTGGATTGATTTGTTCCAGGTTGCTTCCTAGTTTCATCCTTCTTCTTTGAGGGACGATTTCCATTTATTTACTCATTTTTAGCTAATTTAGAGCCATTATGTGGATCGATAAGCCATCGGTTGTTTTTTTTTTATTTATTTTTTTTTAAACTTTTTTTTTAAAGTTTAAATTTAAATTTTTTATTATTATTATTATTATTATTATTATTATTATTATTATTATTATTATTATTATTATTATTATTATTCGTGTTCAATAATTTCTAGACCTCCTTTCTCCCACCACTTTTGACCTTCTCTCAATATGATTGGCTACTTTTTCTTTTCTTTTCTTTTCTTTTTTTTTGTCCATTTCCTCTAATCATCATCCGCCACATGTGTGTGGGGCAGTGGGGGTGGTGATTGGAGGGGGTCTCAATCATGACCCTATTTCTGTTATCTTGCTCAGGCTTTTCATGCCTGCAGAATTTCTTCAATCTACCATGTATGTTTTGGGAAGAATTTTTTGACATTTTTTATTTTTTTGTGAGAAAAAAATGAAATAATTATAGTTTAGATGTAATATTTTGTCTTATTAACTTATTTAACTTAGTCTGTGTTTTTGTACTTTTTTAGTACCAATCCACTTGCTAAACGGCAGCTTAAAAAATTGCCTTGTTTTCTAGTTTTTTTTTTTTTTGGTTTTTGGTGACTTTTTTCAAAATTATGTCAAAATACTTTTACTTTCTTGTCCGTGTAAACGAATCTAAAATGTGTAAAAAAAAAAAAATTTAAAAGTCAAAATAAGCCTAAAAAGTTAATTATTTTGGACTTTTTAAATTTTTTTTTGGGGACTTAGGCTAAGTTTGGCTACTACAAAATAATCTATCTTTTTATCTTTTTATCTTTTTTTCATTACATTATCTCTCTACTTTTCTACATATCTTTTCGTAAAAAGATAAAAAGTGTACTTATTTAGGTTATTTCAAACAATCTCTTATCTTCAAATTTTTTAATTTATGGTTTGTATTGTCGAACTGAATTTATAAGTTTAACTTTTCTGAAATTTTTTAAAAAATTAACAATAAAAAAAAAGAAACCTAATAAGCAAATTCCAAACACCAATTAAAAATCTTAGGGAAATTTTATTATACTCACCTCTTATCATATGCATATCAATTATGTAATTTTTTTTTATAGTTATAATCAATTTTTTTCCTTAATTATGATCTTATTTTAGTTATGACTCATGAGATCTTGGTTATACCTCATGTGTTGTATTCTATTATACAACCCCTTATCATATGTATATCTAAGTTATGTCATTTTTTTCCTTTAGTTATGATCAATTTTTTTCTTTAGTTATGATTTTATTTTAGTTATAACTCATGAGATTTTTGTTATATCTCATGTGTTTTTTTTTTTTTTTTTGTTGACAGTAGAAAGTATCATTAAAAGGCACTTACAAGAATCTATCCAAACCAAAACTTACATGTGTTGTTTGGTTATATGACCCTTTTTAAAAAAAAAAAAAAAAATTATGACTGGAAGGATTAAAGCATAGGATTGGGATTATTAATCCGTGGGCCCAATCATCCTATGTTTGTTTTGACATTTTAGTTTAGGATTATTAATCCAATGGATAATTAATCCAACAAATTTGTAGGATTATTAGTAATGGGGTAGGGGTGGGATAACTAATACCACACTAATTTAATAGGATTATTAATACCTCACTATTAGTGTTGTGAATCAAACATGGCCAAAAAGTATGAAATTATACTATTTTCTTCTTTAGTTATTAGGTGTACCATAATCCTTCCCATAATCTTAAGTTTGTTTTATGTCTTTGTGACCAATCTTTCACTTTTTCTTTTTCTTTTTCTTTTTTTCGTCAAGTTTGCTTCCTAGTTTCATCCTTCTTTGAGGGACGATTTCCATTTGTTTACTCTTTTTTAGCTAATTTAGAGGCATTATGTGGATCGATAGGCCATCAGATTTTTTTTTTTTTTTAAGTTTAAATTTAAATTTATTATTATTATTATTATTATTATTTTTATTTCTGTTATCTTGCCCAGGCTTTTCATGCTTGCAGAATTTCTTCGTCTACCATGTATGTTTTGGGAAGAAATTTTCTGACTTATTTTATTTTTTTTAATTTTTTTGTGAAAAAAAAATGAAATGATTATAGTTCGAATATGATATTTTATCTTATTAACCTATTTAGCTTAGTTTTTTTTTTTTTTTTGTACTTTTTTACTTCCAACTCACTTGCCAAACGGCAGCTTAAAAAGTCGCCTTGTTTTCTAGTTTTTTTTCTTTTTCTTTTTCTTTTTTTTTTGGGTTTTTGGTGACTTTTTCAAAATTATGTCAAAATATTTTTACTTTCTTGTGTAGACTAATCTAAAAAGTTTTTTTAAAAAAATTTAAAGAGTTAAAATAAGCCTAAGAAGTTCACTATTTTTGACTTATTTTTATTTTTTTGGGGGACTTTTTTTCAAAATTTTTAATTTTATAGTTTGTGTTGTCGAGCTGAATTTATAAGTTTAAATTTTTTGAAATTTTTAAAAAAATTCATTAAAGATGAAAATAAAAAAAGACACCAAATAAGCAAATTCCAAACACCGTTTAAAAATCTTAGGGAAATTTTATTATACGCACCTCTTACCATATGCATATCAGTTATGTAATTTTTTTTTTTTTAGTTATAATCAATTTTTTTTTCTTTAATTATGATCTTATTTTAGTTATGACTCATGAAATCTTAATTATACCTCATGTGTTGTATTCTATTATACACCTCCTTATCGTATGTATATCTAAGTTATGTCATTTTTTTCTTTTAGTTATGGCTAATTTTCTTCTTTAGTTATGATCTTATTTTAGTGTAACTCGTGAGATTTTGGTTATATACCTCATGTGTTGTCGTTTTTTTTTTTTTTTTGAGACAGTAGAAAGTATCATTGAAGAAGGCCAAAAGACACTTATAAGCAAGGTTCTGAAAAGCGGTTGCGGTTGCGGTTGCAGTTGCGGTCGCCGTAACAGTGGTGGTGGCGCGGTTGCGGTTGTGGGCTATAAAGGCCGCAGCGTAACAGTTGCGATTACCGGAACTGTGAATTTTTTTATTTTTTGCACAATTTGTAAAAAATTTACCGATACGCATATTTTTTTTTAAGAATAATATTTATTGGGTTTTAAAATAAATTTTGATAAATTTTTCATAATTTTTAAGTATGATCCAATATATTTCATATTTTTAAATCAGTAGAAAATGAATTTTTTTACATTTTATTTCAATAATTAATGACTTTATATGTCATAAATCCATATTACACTTGTGGCAAAATTTTCTTTTATTGGACTTAGATGTATAAAATTATTTTTAATTATTATACTTGTGGAAGCATATGTACATTTTAACTCAAATAGTTTTAAAAAAGTATACATCCTTAATAGAAGGACTTGACAAAGTACATAACATCATAGCATAAATCACAAATAACAGAGAGTACATTTTACATAATGTTACTACTAAAATTACATAATGTCACCACCAAAATGAGTGACTTGGTGCATCTTGAGATTCAAATTGTTGAGCTTAATTGTTGCTGCTACCTTCACCCTACCAAAATGAGTGACGTGGTGCATTTTGTGAATCAGATTGTTGAGTTTGATTGCTACTACCTTCACCCCATCCAATAGGAAATATATTTTTAAAAAAAGAAAATTTTGCCATAAAAATTGTTGTCACAACAAATTGTCATTAAAAAAAAAATTTGTTATCACAACACATTACAATAACAAAATAAAAAAATATTTATAATTAAATGTTAAATGAAATGATTATAAAAAAAATTCAACCATTATTTATACATTTGGATTTTACATGCTAATGTAATTAGGAATAAAGACATTTTTCATGGCATTGTTTGAGCTATTTTTTTTTTTTGTTTTTTTTTATTTTATAGAAAGACATTTTTAAAAAGAATAAATAAATTTGTGCTATCAAAATTGTTGTCACAACATATTACAATAACAAAATTTTTTAAAAAAAATATTTCAAATTAAATACTAAATAAAATAGTTATAAAAAAATGCAACCACTATTTATATATTTCGATTTTAAATGCTAATGTAATCATATAAAAATTAAAAAATGAATTATAAAGAATTTTTTTTGAGGTATTGATTTTTTTTAAAAGATATTTTTAAAATAAAATTGATTCTTTAACAGTGTTGTAATAACAAAATAAAAAATATTTATAATTAAATATTAAATGAAATGATTATAAAAAAAAATACAAACACTATTTATACATTTGGAGTTTACATGCTAGTATAATCATATAAAAATTAAAAAATAAATTATAAAGAATTTTTTTTGAGGTATTGATTTTTTTTTTCTTTTGAAAAGATATTTAAAAAAAAAAAAAATAGTGACTTCAACATTGTTGTCACAACACATTATATAAAATGTATTAATATAATTATAGGTGTTATGATTTTTAGATATTATAAAAAAAAATCAATCACTAATTATTATATATAAAATACTAAAAATAAATGCATAGCTCTATATATATATATATATATATTTAAATTAAAATTACTAAATATATCACATAAATTTTGTAAGCTTTACAAAATTTAAAATCTGAAAATCATTGTTAAAAAAAAAATTAATAAAATAAAAAACAAATGCCAGTTGGAGACCACGGTGCACACAAAATAAAAACAAATGCTATACCTTTCCAAGGTCAACAAATGTTGTGTATCTTCTCCAGCAAGCTGAACAAACAAAATAATAGAAGAAAGAAAACAGATCAGAGGTAGCACTTCGTCTTCAACACAAAGAGGCAGCACTTTGTCTTGAACACAAAGCAGAACACAGAACAGAGGCAGCTTGAAGATTCAACACAGGTTCATTTCCTCCCTCTTCCCTCTTCTCTCTTTTCTCTCTCTATTTCTCACTCATCCGTATTTCAGATCTGAAAATTTGTGATGGAATCTCACCTCGAAGTGGTTCATGTGCTGTAAAGACAAAAGAAAAAAACTCAATCATAATAAAGGTGTGTACCACATCTTCTACAGCCTTTTCTTTTGTTTTTTTTGAAAATAATCAGCGAAAAAAGCCCTGTAACGGGTGTAACGGGCCGTTACGCCACCGTTACAACCGCTACGTCGGCCGTAACGGCCGATACACCTGTGAATTTCAATCGCACCGCAAAATTGGGGGTAACGCGTGGTGTCTACCGCTGAAACCGTTACGTAACGACCGAAACCGTTACGTAACACCGCATTTTTAAACCTTGCTTATAAGAGTCCATCCAAAATAAGGCATGGTTTGTCATCCTCTAAAAAAGTCAAAAAGTTACTATCCTATTTAAGTCATATTATCTCTCTATCACATCGCTTCAAATCTAACTCATACCCAACCCATATTTCATAAAAAGTCAAAAAGTACACTTATTTAGAACATTCCAAACAACTCTTGTGTTGTTTGGTTATGATTTTTTTTTTTTTTTTTTAAAGTTACATCTCAGAAAGTATAAAATTATACAATTTTGTTCTTTAGTTATTAGGTGCACCATAATCGTTCCCATAATGGTTCGTTTGGGAAGTGGATTGACTTTTTGACTTTTTTGACTATTTTAACTTGAGGCTAAAAAATCTCGTTTGGAAAGGGCTTTTGGCTTTTTAGCTTTTTTGTGAGAAAAAAAATGTAATGATTATAAGTTGAATGTGATATTTTGTTTTGTGTGGTTAAAAAACTTATTTTATTTTTTGTGACTATTTTAGCCAAAAAAGTCCAACCTTTGGCTTCCCAAACAAAGCACAAGTTTGTTTAATGTCTTTGTGATCTTTTCACTTTTTCTTTTTTATTTTCTTCATCAGATTTGTTCACAATTTGGTTCCAAAATTTGATTTGATAAAGCTCATTCCAACCAATGATGAGAATCAAAATTTTTATCAAATCTTTTTAAAAATACTTAACCTATCACGAAAATCTATCATTTAACCAATTCAGGTGAAAAAAAAAAAAAAAAAAAAATCTCCAAACCTTTATCTTTTAATAATTTAATCAAATTTAAGTAAAAAATAGTTGGTGGAAATTTGATGAACCTAGTTCAAATGCTTTGAGATGTAAAGAAAGTGGCGGGAGGGATAGATTGCTTACTTGGTGTCCATAGTGTTTGTTTGGTATGCCAACAAGCGAAAGTTGGAACTACCAAACGTGGCCTTAACAGTGTTTTCTAAATTCATTTAAATTATTCATGTTAATCGCATTAGGTTGCCAGTTATCAATCATTTGACTATATAATGCGTAAAGAAAATTCTAAACATGCATAAGCTAGGTCTCATTTGGTAGCGCTGTCAGATACAAATTTTTTGTTTACAAAAAACATGTATATAAAATTATTTTGAAAATAAATTAAAAGAAAAAGAAAGAAAACATGTTTGACGAGTTGCAAAAAATGGTGATTAGCAGTGAAGGATGGACAGATGTGGTGATTGAAGCGTCGTCGGAGATCATGGGTTAGTTGGAGGGTCATTGGAAGTGGCGGGAGCTTGATGACGGGTTGGCCGGCGATGGTGGGAGATGGAGGAGAGAGTAAAAACTTATTCTGAAAATAAATAAATTCATTTTTAATATAAATTTTCAAAATTTTATAATCAATTTCACATTCTTAAAATTAAAAATAACATAACAAACAGGTTTCATTTTCAATTTCTTGTTGTGGATTCTAGGGACCACTAATGTTTGCCAAGATTTTATTTATTTATTTATTAAAGATGATAAATTCTAAATAGTTGCAATCACTTACAAACAACAATGATATTAGTTAAATTTGAGATACATTAGTGAGAGTCGAATTCAAAATATTTAAATTTATGACTCATTCCAGAATCTAGTCCCCTAAATGTTAAAATGAATGATAATAGATCAAGTTTTTTTTTTAAATTTTGCACAAATTTTTTATCTTAAATTTAATTATTTTAATGATAAAATTTAACACTATCATTTTCTCTATAATCGATCTTACCTATCAATATAAAATCAAGTTCAAACAAATACAATCCAATCAAATAATTTGTGCAGCCAGGTACATGCTGTCTATTGATGACAACTTCAATGTCCACGCTCTTCAACTACATTGCAGGCCAATTGCCCAATCTTCATTTCTCTTATAATAAAAAATTATCTTCTTTTAAAAAATTAATTAATTAATTAAAAATTTATACAAATAGTTCCTATATAGACTTTTTCTTCCCAGTTAGATGGCATAACAAATAATAATATAATAAAAAACCGCCTAAAGACAAAAATTCAAATAAACTTGAAATGTGCTTAGCTATATGTTTGGTGTAAAATACAACAATGCCCCAATATTTCCTTATTATATAATAATATGGTTAGATAAAATTGATTTGATCCTCTCTATTGAGGTTATAATCAACGGTTATAAATAATTAAGAGAAATTTTAAATTTTAAATTTTAAATTTTAAATTTTAAATTGACTAATAGATTGTTGATTTTGAATTTTAATAATGAGTTATAACTTTATGCATTGAAATGATAAAATACACTAATATGTATTTTATTTTTTTGGTATAGGTGAGATAAGCGTAGGGCTACTCGAATTCAAGTTCGATTTGTATTTAATTTGTTAAAAACTTATTTAAGATTGTCTCGTTATGTAAATAAACAAAATAAATTTAACATTTATTAAATTTTTAAGTTAAACTTAAACGATTTACTACTTAACGACTCAGTTATCTGTCATAAAAAATCTAACTACTTTGACTAAAAATATTTAAAATTGACTTGAAGAGTTAAATAAATCAATGTGTTAGTTAATGTTGAACACATTTTAAAAATTCACTATTTGATTTGCAAACTCAAAAATTGTTTTTTTATATATATTTTTAATCTTAACTTCTTAAGTAAACTTTTTTTTTCATATTTTAATCATATTCTCATTTGCTTCTTTTTTCTAGATTTCTTTATAAATATTTTATTTTAGGTACATCTAAAAATAAATTTTTTTGACTAAAATATGAAAAAAAAAATTATGAAAGATTTTTAAAAAGTTAAAAATCAAACAAAATAATTTTTTTAATTTTAAATAAATTTAAGTAACTTATTAATGACTCAATCTGTAAACCTTTAATCTTCTTACTATCCCCAAGAATAATTACATGAATAATGTTTGAGAGCTACAATTTGTGTGGCTCAAATGGCTCAAAATTGCCAAAACGACGTCATTTTGGCATGCTTTGTGCTCAAAACGACGTCGTTTTGGCAGTTTTGAGCCATTTGAGCCACAAAAATTGTGGCCCTCTACCATTGCCCTAATTACATAACCTATTGGACCAACTGCCTTACCCCCAAAAAATTATTACTTAACTCAACTAGTTTATATGCTAGTGTATCAGAGTTATTACAAAGCAACAAACATAAAACAAAGTTTGGATCCCTTTAGTGGGTGTTTGTTTGGAAGGATTCAAGTATAAAATAGGATTAATAAGTCCATCTGGACTAATAGTCCGTTGTTTGATTGAAATTTTTTATACCGGACTATGAATCCCAAATCTATGGGATTGTTCTATCCCACGGGAGAGGTGAGGTGAGACACAATCCATAGGATAAATCATCCCATGAGATTATGTAGTAAATTACATTTTTGACCCTCTTCCATTTAATATTTTTTTAAAAATAAATTTTATTTAATAAATTATTTATATTTAATTTTTTATTAAATTATTTATACTATTATACCTATTAAATTATTTATACTTAATAAATTTATTTATACTTAATAAAATTTATTTATTAAATTATTTATTTTAATGATATGGTATTAATTATACTTAGTAAAGTAAAATAAAATTTAAAAATCTCAACTACAAATTAAAATTAATTTATGTAATTTTTATTAGTATTCTATTTATTTAATTTTTTAAAAATTGTAGTAAAAAAATAAAATAAAATTTATAATTCAAATTTAATATTCCTATTATTTAGTAAATAATTCAAAAAGGACAAAGTAATATTTTGATCATTTATCATTTTCTATAATATCCCAAACAAACATAAGATTTAATAAAATAGTTCAATTTAGATATCTAATTCCATGACTAAACAAACATAGGATATAAATTCAGTCCAATCAAATAATCCAGAAATAATGTATCTCAGGACTAATAGTCCGGTGAATTACAATCTCTCTTTGTTCAGTCCGTCTAAACAAACACACACTTATAGTATCATTGTTTACAGTGCAGCCCGTAAGGTTAAAAACAAGATTATTTTAAGGCAAAACTTAAAATAAAAAAAAAAAAAATTCACAATCAACCTCTTTTCTCATAAAATGACATTATTTTCATTTCGAGACACATTACAGAGAATACACAACAAAAACCTGAATCCATTAAAAAGAGTCAGAGATGATATTTGATTCCAAATTTTGGTCACCGGGCATTATAGTTATCATGTGATGTGAGGCTGGCCCAGAGATTATTAACATCTAAATAAATAAATTTGTAAAATAGGTAATTTAGGCATTAAAAAAAGTATCTAATTAATTAATTAAAATAAGGGTAAATTACACTGAGACTCCCTAAGGTTTATATTTATTACAGTTCTCTCCCTTACCTTTTGAAAATTACATCTTCCTCCCTGAGGTTTAAAGTTTCATTACAGATTCCCCCTTTAACAATTTAATTTTTTTTAAATACCAATTTTGCCCTCACTGGATAAATTACATTGACACCTCTCATATTTCAGAAATTACAATTCCCTCCCTAAGGTTTAAAGTAGTATTACCAATTGTCCCCTCGGTTAGTATTAGTTAGAAAAAAAAGGGCAAATTACAAACACCCCCTAGAGGTTTGGTAAAAATACAGATTCTCCCCTGAGGTTTGAGAAATTACAAATTATTCCCTGAAGGTCAAATTTTTATAACAAATTAGGGAAAATTAGGAGGGAATCTGTATGAAAATAAAAACCTCAGGGGGCAATTTGTTATGAAAATATAAATCTCAGGGACGGGATGTAATTTCTCAAACCTCAGGGAGGAATATGTATTTTCACCAAACCTCGAGGGGGTGTTTGTAATTTGCCCAAAAAAAAATTCATTGAAAAAAAAAATTAATTGAAAAAACAATTTGTTAGTAAAATTTTTAAATTTCTGTTTAAAAACCAACGTAAACTCATTTTTTGAATTTACGTTTTTTCCTCAAATTTACAAATTGAGACAACTATTTATAAACCAAAAAAAATTATCAAACAAGTTTTTATGACAGTTTTTTAAATTTTTGTAAATATAAATTAAAAACTGAAAATAAAATGGTTACTAAACAGGTTTCAGATAGTAAAAATGTCGTAAAATTAACAAATAATTAAATAAGTTACCAACGTAAGAAATGACTTATCAAAAGATTCTTAGGTTATGTATGGTTTGATTTTTAATTTTTTTTTTTAAAATTAAAAATTAATTTTGTTAAGAAATAAAAAATAAAAAATAATTATCATTTTTATATAATTTTTATCTTTCAAGTGGCTAGAAATAATTTTTTACAAATTAAATTGAAACAGTCATACGTATGTATATAACATGTCCAAAAGTTAAAATGATAATTATTTTTTACCTTTAAATGATAATTATTTTTTATTTTTTATTTCTTAACCAAATTAATTTTTAATTTTTAATTTTTTTTTCTAAAAATCAAACCATACATAGCCTAAGAATCTTTTGATAAGTTATTTCTTACATTGATAACTTATTTAATTATTTGTTAATTTTACGATATTTTTACCATCTGAGGCATGTTTGGTAACTATTTCGTTTTCAGTTTTCAATTTATATTTATAAAAATTTTAAAAATTGTTATAAAAACTTGTTTGATAATTTTTTTGATTTATAAATTGTTGTCTCAGTTTATAAATTTGAGAAAAAAACGTAAATTCAAAAAATGAGTTAATGTTGGTTTTTAAACAGAAATTTAAAAATTTTACCAACAAAATTATTTTTCAATAAAAAATTTTTTCAATTTATTTTTTTTTCAAATAATTTTTTTTCCAATTAATTAATTTTTTTCAATGAATTTTTTTTTCCAACTAATACTAACCGAGTGGGCAATTGGTAATGCTACTTTAAACTTTAGGGAGGGAATTGTAATTTTTAAAATGTGAGGGGTGTCAATGTAATTTACCCAATGAGGGTAAAATTGATATTTAAAAAAATTAAATTGTTAAAAGAGAAATCTGTAATAAAACTTTAAATCTTAAGAAAAGAGATATAATTTTCAAAAAGTGGGAGAGGAAACTATAATAAATATAAATCTCACGAAACGTGAGTGTAATCTGTAAGAGGGTTTATCAAGTCTGGAAGGGAAGCAATGCAAGTTACTCTCTCTCTCTCTCTCTCTCTCTCTTAAGTCGCTCTATTCTATGTGATTGTTTTAATTCGTACTTGGGAACAATTTGGGTACTTTTCATTTCAATTCATTTTGTTCATCAGGTTGGTTTTTGCAGGTTTCACATATATAATTTATTTATTTATTTATTTATATGTGAAGTTGGTATAACTTTAAGGATTGATTTAGCTGCCAAAAATTTATTCTATCAGTGGTCTTAGAGTTGTAACACTTGAAGAGCTAATAAAGTTAGTGAATTTAAGGCTGCTTTTTTAATTTTAATATTTTTTGGCAATCTTGTGATATAATCTTGATTTGTCACCGGCAATGGAAAATTCTGATTTGATTAAAGACACAAAAGTTTCATACTTTCTTCTCATAAAAAGTTGATATAGTCATTGGGTATGTCCAAGTTTTAATAATTTATATATTTATTCTCTTTCTCTTTGCTCTTCTCCGTAGTAAACTATTGCTTGATTGCATGTTTTGTGCGCTTTAAACCTTCAAGAGAGAAATAGTAAATCAACTCAAGCTGAATAAACTTATTCAATGGTGACAGCTAACCGCTTTTGGACCCAAATTTTGGGATTTTTTTTTTTTGTTTTTCCCAGTTAACTTGGGTTCATATTTATTGTGATGCTCAAGAATGATTCAGAATATTACAAAGATTTTCATCTTTGGAGTGTTGGAGATAGAGTTACTTCGATGGTTTGTACAATGACTTTTGTTTCACTAATTACCATCATTCTAGAAATGTCATAGTTTATTGAGATAAAAGTTGGGAGGTTTAATCAAATAATCTCATATGACATTGTTATCTTTTCTTTTATATCTAGATTATTATTATTATTTTTTTTTTCCAACAGCTCAAAAGTAAAATGTGTTGGATTTTGTTTCTGGTTTAAATCATTCTTTATATTTTTTGAGCTCTCATTCTTTATATCATTCTTTAAAGTTGGAACTACCAAAGGTGGCCTTATCTACTCAAAAAGTATTTTCTAAATTCATTAAAATTATTCATGTTTTTCACATTAGACTGCCACTTATCGATCATTTGACTATACTAGTTGGACCTCCACATGCTAAGGGTCGCATTATCGTAGATGAAAATAATGAGGAAAAGATGCAGTGTTTTTTTTTTTTGTGGAGAAGTTCTCCAATGCAAAATATACAATATTTCTTCTTTTCTATCCTATCAATCATAACCATATTTCATATTTCACGAAATTGTAAACTAGCAAATAGATTGGTCCCCTTGTCTTCAAATGAAACTCTGTGAGTTAACCAGGTGGAAGGATTGCTTTATGTTTCTTCTTTTCCTTCTCTCTATGTTGCCACTGCTTCCAAAGGTGGAACTGGAAACAAATCCATCTTCGAGTTTTCTCTGCGAAGTTAAATGGAAAATAGCATTAGTTATTTGCGTGGGCACAAATGATGTAGTGAGAGTAAAAATGTATAATGATGTACTGAGAGTGAAAATGTATAAAAGATTTGATTAGTTATGTTTAAGCAGTTGGAAGGTTATCCAAACACAAATTAGGACAGGTGGTGTGGAATTTGCCTAATAATACTATTTAAGTGAAGAAGAGAATGAGATTAGACTATCATTTGTTCTTCGTACCTGGATAGTGTAGGATTTGCATAGGTGGTGGAATGAGATAAGATGGTTGCTGCTAGTGGTGCCTGGTGAGTTGGGTATGCTAGCTAAAATGCTGCATGGCCTCTGTTCTGTCTTGATGCAGGTTGTATCTTGCGTGGCTATAATGGAAGAAAATAAGAGGGGTAGAAGTGTGAACAAACAGAGAGCAAAATGGCAAACATAAACGAAGAATGAATCTGAAGCAGTAACTAAGAGGACATATGAGAGCCCATGAAAACCACTTAAATCAAAACAAAAACATCAACAATCTAACAAAGCAACAAGAAATTAATCAATATGTATTATACTTTCATCTATTGTTCCATTATCTTCACTCAATTTTCTCAACAACCAAAAATGATTAGATAAGTAGGGTTCCATTTACATTTAACCATTGGCACATTGACAATCAGAGTGTCATCCTTGCAAAGCCTCATCTTCACTATTCCCATCAACCACTAAGCTTCACGTTATATATGTCACTAAATCCATTTCTGAACTGTGCACCAAAGTCTGAAGAAAATGCAAAATCAGAGCAAAAACACAGCAAAATCTGAAGGAAATGCAAATCAAATGAAGAACATGAGGGTGGATATTGTGACCATGGAGATTCCAAATGAAAAAAATACCAAATCAGAGCAAAATGCATAACAAGAGAGATGCTTGACAGTGAGACATTCAGATGACGAGAAGGTGAGGAGAGATCAAATACCCAATTTTTAAAAACATGCCATAAAAATTAACAAAACACTTTCATATTCATAAATTACCAATACAGTATTGCCATGGAGAACACTACAATTCTACAAACAACCAAAAATCAAATTCACAAGAAAAAATACCTCAACAAATATTATCTACCACATGAACATGTAAAACTTTGAATGAGAATATGCTACAAGCACTTCATCGTCCGATGCTTGTGGAAAATCATTGTTCAGTTGGCTGCAAGGTTGGCTGTAATACCATTGCCGGATAAGTATAATATCATATATATGTTGCCATTGCATGTTAGAAAATTACAAGCTTCTTGATAATAAGCCTCCAATGAAAGAACAAATCAATCAATAAATAAAAATAATTCATTGCATAGTTCAAATTAAAGAACACTATGGTCCTTTCTATTTTGTTGTCCATGTTTTGAGCAACATTGTAATAAAGCACAAATCTTTTTGGACGTTTGGAACTTTTACAGACCAGAATTTCTGCTATTTTTTTGCATACAACTCCACAACTATTGACCCGTGATATTTCATTGCCCTTTCATTTTATCAGAAATATATCCGTATATCAACAGGAAACAACCATAAACCAGCAAGTAGCAACAGGAACAACCAATTGGCTGAATTGCAAATAAAGAAAAGCAAAAAAGCATGGGAAAAAAAAAAGAATGTGAGTGGGGGGTGAATGCTACAATGTGCACTTGTACACCATAAGAAAAGTTACGATTTTTATGGTTAAAGTTACTATTTTTTGTGAAAGAATAATAAGACATGAAAAGTAAAAACCCCACCAAACCCTCAACGAAATTGGGAACTTTGGTTCACTTGAATTAGAGAAATGGGTATGCAAAAAAACAGAGATTGCTAACCAAGTAAGGGTTCTGAGTACTAAATCCAAAAGGGTTACAGTCTTTTCATCAGACCAACCATTTCTATACCAATAAAAACAGTTCAACCTACTAAGAACCAGGTTAAAAAGTGAAAGACCCAGACAACACAATAGAGTTTGTTTGTAGTAAAATATTCTAGTTTTTCTAGTACTCTGTTTTGAGAACAAATAACAAAAGCGAAGGAATACAAAAATAAATTACAGAAAATAAATTATAAGAGATTTCATTTCTGGTTTACTGGTTATGTTAATAACAAGAAGAAAAATAAATTATATAGAGAACCAGTAGTAAATTTTTAAATGAAAATATAAAAAATAAAAACTATCAACAAACAATCATTTCTAATGTCCCCTAATTCAAAATTCCAGTTATCCAAACCACCGTCATCTCACAAGCAGACTAAAACTCCAAGTCAGTCAGGGATTTGGAACTATTTCATTAGCTTATTTGAATTGAAATATTCTGTTGAGAGAAATAAGAGTCCATCAATTGGACAATTGAAGTTTAATTGATTAAGATATTCAACATACAACATGATAAAGTGCAAATAATACATCTAACCAAATAATAGAATCCAGGAAAACAAAAATTCGCTTTAGAGATTGACCATAGGTGTTCATGAACATTAGATTTAGAGACCAACCCAAATACTCGGATTGGCCTACAAATTGGATGTCTGTTAGTATACATGTATCATAGGTTGCCAGTCAAAATTTACTGACCTCATGTTTGTATGGTCATTTACATTACAATATTCGTGAAAGTACCTCCACGTGTGTTGACACATGCAGACAAACTTGTGAATTAGTCACCTTCGAAGTTTGTTGTGGTATTGGCATTTGTCTAGTCATATAATTTTTAGCTTCTCAACTTATTTTCAGTTCTAATTGAAATCCTTCTCTTAATCTCAGGACAAGCCTGAGCAACCAATTGAAGGCCATCTTCCTGATGCTACAAAGGGTTAGTGTTGTTAACTATGTCCTAGTCACACTATATATATTTATATCTTAAGGAAAAAAAACAAATGAATTTAATTATAAACACCAAATTGTAAAACCGACTTAAACAGAATTTTCAGAATACGCCATCTACTAAATGTAATCTAACATTGATTTCTGGAAAATTATGCAGATTATGGGTTTAGACTAAAGTCAATGGAGCAATCCAACATTTCAATATATCTGTTGCGTTTGTGGTCCAAGACAAGACGTGAGCATGTTCCAATTTCGTTTTACAAAATGGGAACAAAGTTACAACCACTTGGTGGGCAATAATCAAACACTTGGTGAGCATGTTCCAATTGTTTCTAATGAATCTCTCACTTGAACATAGAATCAAACACTTGGTGGGCAGAAATTTTAACAAATGTAAAAAAATAAGAACTTCATCCCAAAACACAAATTCATGAACAGTTAATTTCAGCAAGAAGAAATTAAATTCAATATAGGCACAAACCAAGCTCATAAACAGATATCTAAAAAACAATTTTCAATGAAGCAAACATATGACAATGGAAGAAAGAATTGGATTTCACTGCAACTGAAAAATGGAAATTGAAGAATGTCATACCTCTTCTGTTTCAAGGAGGGTGAATTGGCCATTTCAACTGGGTTAGGCACACTGGTGTTAGACACAGATTTTCCTGCTTTTACAGATAGTTATAGATAATGCACAACAAAAATTCTAAACACGCATAAGCTAGGCCTCGTTTAGTAGCATTGTCAATTTCAAGTTTTCCGTTTGCAAAAAACACGTAACAAAACTTGTTTGGTATAAAAATAATAAAATATATTTGATGAGTTACAAAAGATAGTGATAAACAGTGGAGGGTAGATAGATGTAGTGGCCGAAGTGTCCTGAAGTGACTAGAGCTCAATGACAATTGGCCGGTGGTGGTGGGAAAGGCAGAAGAGAGTAAAACTTGTTTCGAAAATAATTAAAAATTTCTTTATTTTTTTAATAAAAAAGTTCAAAAAATTTAGAGTCAATTTCACTTTCTTAAAAACAAAAGGGTAAATGATAAATACAACCCATTAGGTTAATTTAAAATATAAATTATTTCTTGTGATTCTAAAAATTACATCATATCCCTTGAAGTTTTTAATTTCATAACAAATTATTCATTTTTAAAATAAATCATCAAGTTAATTAACTATTTTTAATAACATCAAAATTTTATTTCAATTAATAATTCAATAATTTTATTATTATATAAAAGAATAATTAGAAATTTTATTTTATCAATTAATTCTGTTAAATAAAAAATTTTAATAAAAAAATATTTATAACTTTTTATAAAATTAATATTTTAATCAAACGTGTAATTCGCCCAAAACAAAAAGAACCTTGCTGCAGACCCCCAACAACCCCACCTCCACGTGGGGGGCTGTGAGAGCAAGGCTAAAAAAAAAAAAAAAAATTAAATTAAATTAAATTTTGCACCAATCAAAAAACAGTGAGGTGGTAGGAGTCATCCCCACTTGGGGTCTAAGTCTTTTTCCAAACAAAAATAACATAACAAACAAGTTTCATTTTGTGCGGTGGAAGATTGATCTTTGGTCCTGATAAGACATCACTGTTTTCATCTACATTCCTAATAAGGGCGCCATCAATGACATTCTGCATAAAAATACTTGTTTGCTATATTGTTCACCACGTGCTTCTCATTGCTCCATTTGCAACAACTGTGTAGACAGGTTTGATCATCATTGAATAAGTTCATGCCATATTATCTTGTTATATCCATTGAATCCTTAAATTTTTTGTTTGTGTGATGAATAAGCGGGTTAGACTCCAACGGTTATTCAAATCTAGTATCAAATTTGAATTTGATGAAAAATGACTTGTAGATAACCCATTTTTGATCGTCCTCAAGACTTGGATGTTCTTGCAGTGTACATCCAATAACAAGTTTGATCGCTCGTCAAGTACTCGACTTTTGCGACGGAATGCTCTAGGTTTGATCTTTCTAGACCCTATTTCCATTTTGTCTCATATTTGGACCATGTGTTGGTCTTTGCATAGTGATGTTCTTAATGGCCTGTCGGCTATGGTATGGCACTGCCGGCCATAAATAGGCCATGTTGGCCATCAATGAGGCACTGCCGGCCACCAATGTTTTAACAGATATTTTTGCAGATATTTTGACAGCTGTTTCCATAGATTAGCTCATCTGCTTGCACGTGGAGGGCTGGATTTGTTTGAAGGCTTCTTGTATCTCTTATATATAGAGCTCATCTATATGCATGCAAATGGTTACAAAGTTTGAGCTGAGTTAGAATTCTCTCTCTCTCTCTCTCTCTCTCTCTCTCTCTCTCTCTCTCTCTCTCTAGAATCATCTTTCTCTATATTTTGTGCTTGAAAGTGTGTTTTCTTTTCACCTTTGCACTAGCACCCTTAGCCAAACACCTCTACCTTAGTGTTGAGAATCTTGGGGGTCTTGTTTGAGCTCCTTGGAGTGGTTTTGGCATGGTTTCGGCTCAGAAGTTTGCTGATTAGTTGCTATGCTTCAAGGGTAAGAACCTACATCTTTTAAGCTTTGTTCTAGTTCATTGCTTTGCCATCTTTGTATGCAACTTTGAAGCTGGTTTTAGCCTCTAAAAAGTTCTATTTTTAAGGTCTTTAAATGTTGGTTTGAGCCTTGTGTGGTTAGGGGGTGGTTCCCCTCTTTTGCTTTTTGGCTTGTAAAGCCTCTTGAGCCACTTTTTTAAGCTTTTGTAACATTCTTTGCTTGGCCTTCTAACCACTGAAACTCAGAGGAATTTCAGTGGTAAAAAGTTGGTTTTGAGGCTTAAAATAGGAGGGGTGATCCCCTCTCCTTGTATCTTGTTTGCTTGTGTTGTCAGCTTAACATATGAGCATGTGTTTCTACCATCTCATGGCTTGATCTCAGCATGTTTTAGGATTTATTTCAACATGTTATAATTCTGTTTTTGGCTGGTTGCATCACTTCTTGCTTGCTTCTTACACTTGTAGTGTAATCATGCTCACTAGCTTAATGTACTTGATGTTTTAGCCTATTATTCTAGCATGTGTTAGCTCCATTTCAGCATGTTTTTGGCTTTGTTTTGACATGCTTAAACTCTGTTTGGAATGGTCTTAGACCCTTAAAGCTTGCTTTGTATAGCTATGGTATAGTTGGCTTCACTAGTTTTGAGTTTTGAGGCCCTTAGCATGCTATACTTGTGATGTTTGCATGATATGTTGTCATTTATCATGTGATTTCAGTACTCATAACTTTGTCACACTTCCACATATTTCACTCTTTAAGTGCTTTTGAGAGTTGAGCTTTGTGTCTTGTTTGTGAGCCAATACATACACATCATTTTCTTGCTTTTCATGCTATTATCTCAACACATTTAGACCATTATTTTGGCATGTTTGAGGTCTGTCTATAGCTAGTTTGGCCATTTGGGATTGATGTTGCATGGTTCTAGTGTAAAGCTCTTCACTAGCTTTACTGCTTAAGTTTCTTAACGTGTTATGCTTGAGTTGTTTGCATGTTAGAGTCTTGTGTTTCATGCCATTTTAGCACTAAAATCTTGCCAACTCTCTTATTTCTTCACTTTTGATTTGTTTTGAGGCTTGGTTAGTCTTAGAGTTGTGCTTAAGCCATGGGATTGAGGCTTATGCTTAAATGGCTTTAACCTTCTTTTGAGAGTTTCTACTAGTCAAAGGCATGGCTTCTCTCATGTCTTATGTCATCTTTTGATTGACCTTCCTCTCGTTAGACGACTTTCACATTTGGACAAATCAACTAATGAATGGCTTGGTAACTTAAAATGTTAAACAAGAATTGAACCAAATAAAACATGCCAAGATAAGCATGTTGTTTGTGTTGCATGGTGTTCAATCGGACGTTATGTTGAACACAAGGTGGATTGATTCATTTCATACTCAAAGTGATGAAAATGAGCCAATTCCTTTTGTCTCCATTGCCTTTGATTATCCATGATAAGGTAGTGGTCCTAGAGTCTTGTTTGTCTTGCATTTATTGAATTTGTGCAAGTTGGATCCTTGGCCATTATGCATTGAGATGCTTGATTGGTGGCTTTGGACCCAATGGTGCCACTCCTTATGTTTTGAGATGATAAGGGGTGGCATGGTACAAACATGTCCCTGGAAGAAGCTCAATTTTTCTCTGTTTTGTGCTCTGTTGCAGTTTGGTGTTCTGGTGTCTGGCACCCTTTCATTGTTGGCCGGCAGAGGCACACTCTTGGCCATCAGATGGCCGACAACATCTCCTCATGGCCGGCAGGCCACTGGTGCACTCCCCAGCATTGTTTTGGTAAGGTGCAGCAGAAAGTTCTTGAAGACACCCTACAAACAGAGCCTCTAAAGAGCAATCCGGAGAGCTTTTTTGAGACAAAAATCGAGGCATGCATGTTCAACTTCTTCCAACAGAACTGAGACAGTACAAGTAGAGCTTTACTTGTTAGTTAGCATTTGAATTTGTAATTTAATTAGCAATTTTGTTGATTAGTTAAAGTGTTGTAATAATTAGCAAGCAGTTTGCCAGTTATTCAATTTGGTTGTGTAATAATTAGTCTAATTAGCTTAATTAGATTAGTTGATTAGTTAGTTTAGCTTAGCTTAGAGTAGTTTAGCTTATTTATGCGGACCCTCCTTCGAGAGGGCGTAATGTTGTAATAAGTGTGTGTGTGTGTGTGCATGTCTTTCAACCCCCACTTCTTTTTCCTTTTTACTTAACCGCTTTCGATGGTTAGTTTAGGGCACGTTTTGATTAGCATACCTTATGATTGCATGTTTGCATCATCCATTTGTATTGCATGCACCGGGCTTGGCGTATCATTCAAACTGCATCGTATTTCAATTCCTATTTGAATACATGTATCGATTGTTGCATTCATATGCCATCTAGATAGCCGAGCCTATTTAGTTGCATTTTGCATGTGTTGCATTAGGCATTCTGTATAGTTAGGATCATGCATTGTTTCGAACTAGTTTTCTGTTTTGGCCCGGAGTACACTGTAAGTATTTACGCTTTAGCATCCTTGCATGAGTGTGAGTGTTGCCATGATAGCATGTTTGCCATGAGGCTATTTGCTTAAGTGCTTAACTGCTTGAATGCATGTGGATGAAGGTTTCGTTGCTTGAATTGGGACAATTCATCGATTGTGAGTTTTAAGCCTACTTTGCGAAATGGCAAAATCATGTTTTAAGCCCACTTGAGGATAGCAAATCCGCGCTTTAGCCCACTTGCGAGTGGCACTTTCAAACTATTTTAAAAAACAAACATGAGTTGTTTTGTTCTAATTCTTGTGACTGAGTCTATACTTGTATGTTGTGCGCATCACATAGTAAGTTAGCTAATAACTGGAATAAGAACACATGTGTTTATAAAATAACATATCATGCTTAGTAGAGGTCGATCCTTTGATCGGGTGAGCGGGGGTGCTCATTGCATGACCTTCCCCTCTCGTACCCAAGTTCCAGAGTCGAGGCAACTTTGGTGATGACGGACACATGGCATTTGGCACGAGTCAGGGTTTCTTAAATTTCTCAAAAATAAAATATTTAGGTGGCGACTCTGTAATCTGGCAAAGCAGTCCATGTTTGGTGTTTTTTCATTCAAAATTGATTTTCCAAAACGAATTGCTAGATTTGGACTCTTTGGTGTTTATCAGTCTCACATTGCACTTTGTGAGATTAGATTCAGAACCGTGACAGGAGTCCGAACTGTAGTAAGACTAATTCGCGCCTTCTCCAAAAGAGGGGGCGCGCGAAGAAAGTCGGGTCTACAGTTTCTGGCGACTCTGTAGGAGATTTAGAGAACTTGACTCGAACTCATGATATGTTGTTTGATTTACACTTATGTGTTTCTTTGCATTGCATTTGCATTGGTGCGTCTAAGTCATAGTGTTTGCCATCTGTTATTCCTGAACGGTTTATCGGAGGCTTACTTGAAAAAGTATGCCATAAGGCTGACCGGTTACGGGCTCTACCACAATGGGAACACAGACCTTGGATCTGGATCACCACTGTACCGTTTGATCCTCCTTTCACTTCTCAGTGTTAGGAGCGAGAGGTATATTAGGTGGTCTTGCTGAGGCACCCTTTTTGACCATTTGGCCTAGTGCATATCGGAAGCCTTAGAGACTGTTCCAAACTAGGACAGGTTGCTCACCCAAATGCAGGATTGTTTGAAACCGCATGCGTGCGTAGTGAAACCCTAGTTCCTAAAAAAAATAGGACAGGGAAACCCTATCCCACTATAGGGGTGTTTTGGCTCTCACTTGCTTGCTATGTGCTGTTAGAGTATGTCTCTGCAGGAATGCATGTATCAGTTGCAAGTCTGGGTATCAGTCTGAGGACATCAGTGTTCGAGTATGTATCAGTTTTGAGACAAAGAATTTGGGGACAGAAATTAGTGTTTGAGTACAGATTGTTCAGCTTATGATATCAACTGTGTGTTGTCCTTATCTAAGCCGAGATGCTGTTCGTTTTCTGATTGATGTTTCTTTTCTTTTGCTTTATTTTTCTTTTTGCAAGGTAGTATTTCATCATTGCTTCCGAAGAGACAGATACCCCCCGAGCACTCTGGACCAGAGTTAGGAGGATTCACCGATCTGAGGATCTAGTTGACGGACAACCGGTGCTTGCTTCATTACCCCCAGTTACGAGACAGAGAGCAGTAAGTTTAGATCACCAGTACAGCGGTCACCGACTCAGCAGTCTGTAGACCGCCCGGAACTCCGCTCCGCGTGCGAGGGCGTGAATCGTTGTTCTTAGTTACTACTGTTCGGACTCCTGTCACGGTTCTGAATCTAATCTCACAAAGTGCAATGTAAAACTGATAAATCACCAAAGAGTCCAAATTCGGCAAATCGTTTTGGAAAATCGATTTTAATCAAGACGTGCCAAACATGGACTGCTTTGCCAGATTTCAGAGTCGCCACCTAAATATTTTAATTTTAGGAAATTTAGAAAACCCTGACTCGTGCCTAAGGCCACGTGTCCGTCATCACCAAAGTTGCCTCGGCTCGGGAACTTGGGTACGAGAGGGGAAGGTCATGCAATAAGCACCCCCGCTCGCCCGATCAAAGGATTGGCCTTTACTAACATGATATGTTGTTTTTGAAAACACATACATTCTTATTCTGGTTAATTAGCTAATCTTACTATGTGATGCACACAGCATACAAGTATAGATTAAATCGCCTAAATTGGAACAAAACATCTCATGTTTGTTTTTCAAAAATAGTTTGAAAGTGCTACTCGCAAGTAGGCTAAGTCGCTGATTTGCCACCCTTGAGTGGGCTTTAGAAAACAACATGATTTTGCCACCCTCAAGTGGGCTTAAAACACACATTTCAATGAATTATTCCAATTTAAGCAATGAAGCCTTCATCCACAGGCATTCATGCAGTTATATCAATTAAGCAAATAGCCTCATGGCAAGCATGCTATCATGGCAACATTTATACGCATGCAATGATGCTAAAGCATAAACACTCACAGTGTACTCCGAGCCAAAACAAAAGCTAGTTAGTAATCAATGCATGATCCTAGCTATGTCAACAATGCCTAATGCAACACATGCAAAAATGCAACTAAAAATAGGCTCGGCTATTCTAAGATGTCATGTGAATGCAACTTGATAACATGTATTCAAATTGATATTGAAATACAATGCAATTTGTATGATGCGCCGAGCCCGGTGCATGCAAAACAGATGAATGATGCATGCATGCGAAACATAAGTATGCTAATTGAAATATGCCCTAAAACTAACCATCGAATGCTGGTAAATAAAAAGGAGGAAGAAATGGGGGTTGGAAGACATGCATCACACACACGCACACTTATTACAACAGTTGTGCCCTCTCGACAGAGGGTCCAAATAATAAGCTAATTAGCTAATCTAAGCTAATTAAACTAATTATTACCAAACGAAACTAATTAACTAATCCTAGTTAACTAATTATTACAAAACAAGCTAATTAACTAACAAGTTAACTAACTAGTTATTACAACACAAATTGATTAGCTAAGTACATTAACTACTTAAGCACATAACCAAATAGCTAACTAAGCTAAGCAACTAAGTAAAGAAGTAAGAAGAAGTCCTCAGGGCGAGAAGTGCATGCATGCTCGGTCGTCTTGTTTGGAAATCCATCGCGATGCCCCAACTTGCCTCTGTTTGCATTTGTTCTCAGAACACTGTACAAACCTCCAGATAGCTTCTGCACCACCATGGAGACCTCTAGGAAGGCTGCCGACCACTTTATGGTGTTGTAGACCACCTGCCGACCACTTACATTTGCTGCAGACCAGAAAAAGTGGTCGGCCAGCCACTTTTACTGGTTTGCCGACCAGAAAATTCTGCATACTTCCAGTTTGCTACAACAGAGAACAAGAAGGGGCATGGCAATGTATTTGCAAGATATGTGTGCACAACCACCCTCCCTATCATTTCATGAGCTCAAGGGAGTGCGGTTCTCAACTCTCGACCCACCAACCGAGCATCGCAATGCACGATGGCCAAGAAGTCAAGATTGCATAATTCAATGTAAATGAATGCACAAATAACACTTAAGGGTCTTAACCTCTATCATGATTGATCAAGAGGGTCGGCGACCGAGAATTGAGGCACGTTTCATCACTTCAAGTATAAAACGTCCCTCGTTTCTCGTGTTTGGATTAACACCCAATCCAAATACAATGCAATGCATGCACAAGATTCCAAACATAATGCAAGGCATGCACACACAATACAATGCAACATGAGCATGCAACAACATGCAAACACTATGCAATGTAACAACACGCAAACAACATGCAATGCAAGGGCTATGTAATGAAATACTCAATGGACCAAACCAACCTCAAACAAACCTCATGCATGCCAAGACAACGACCAAAACATGCTGAAAATGAAGTCCGAAAACAATACAAGCATGTATACACATTGGCCCATCAACTAAGCATATGAGCACAACTCTCAAACATGATTAAGAAGTGACAAACATGGAAGTGTGACAACACTATATGCTCTGAAATCAGGTATGAAATGATGCCAAATCATTCAAATAACACAAGTATAGCATGCAAGAGGGCCTTAAGGCACAAGGCCACCAAATGAGACTACACAAGGGGCATGCAACACATGGCATAAATGGATGAACCAGCCATGGTCAGAGCTCAAATAGGTCAAAACAAGGACCAAAACATGCTGAGATGGGAGCTCAAAGGTCTAGGCATGCACGTATACATGTTAGGCCATAAACAAGGCAACAATGCATGACCCTTAGAGGCATTCAAAGGGTGAAAGAAATGGAAACATGGCAATGCTATATGCTCTAAAATAACATGTTAAAGGATACTAAATCATGCACATATCACAAATGAAGTATGCTAGGAGATTCAAAGCTTGAAACTAGCATAGGCACTTGCACTATAGCTATGCAATACATGAAGCATATGACCAATGCAACCCAAAAAAGTCCTAGAGTATGTCAAATCAAGGCTAAAACATGCATGGAGCAAAGCCAAGACAAGCTAGCATGAAGGGCATGAAGCATGAAGTATGCAGGACCAATAAGGAGGATTACACTACACCTACCAAAACCAACTATGAGATGACTTCACCAACAAAAATCAGAGTTATGGCATGTCAAAATAACACCAAAAATGGGCTAATACCAAGTCAATACATGCTAGAATAATAAGCTCACTCATTAGGCATGCAAGGCTAGCAAAGAGGACTTACACTACAAGTGTAAGAAGAAAATGAGGGATGCTCTAAAAAACTAAAAACAGAGTTGTATCATGGAAAAATATGACCAAATACATACTGAAATGGTGGCCCAAAAGCCTAGTCAAGATGGCATACACAATGGCTCATTTTTAAAGCACAAAGCACCAACCCTCCAAAGCATTGAAAGAGTGAAAAATGTGAGTGTATGGCCACACTACATGTACTGAAATCACATATCAAATGATGTCAAATCATACAAATAGCCCAAGTAATGCATACTAGTGGACTCAAAATTCAAGACTAGTGAGCTAGAATGCACTATGGCTATACAAAGCAAGGCATGCATGACCAAAACAACATAAATCAGACCTAGATCATGGAAAAATATGAGTAAAATCTTCCTGGAGTTGAGCCAAAATCACGCTAGAATGATGGTCTAAAGCATGATGCATGTTAGGCTAGTGTGCAAGTTTACACTACAAGTGTATAAAGCATGCAAGAGGTGACCAAACCAGCCTAAAACAGAGTTATGACATGTCAAATGATGGCCAAAAACCTGCTGAAATGGAGCCAATACATGCTCGAAAGACATGCTACTTTGCAAGGCTACAAGTAGGTTTACACTACAAGTATAAGAAACATGCAAGAGGTGACCAAGACAGCCCAAACAAAGTCATGGCAGGTCTAAAAAGTCACAAAAAAGTGCTCAAACAAAGTCTCAAGAAGATAGAAATACATGCTCTTTTGATGGGCCATGAACACAAGTAAACAAGAGAAGAGGATGGGGGACAACCCCCACCCATTTGGGACCTCAAAACCCCCTTTTCACCACTGAAATTCCTTTGGAATTCAGTGGTTTAAAGACCAAAAAATTTGGTTTGAAAGGTGGTGAAAGATGGCTCAAGAGGCTTTACAAGCCAAGGAGCAAAAAGGAGGAAAACCCCCTAGCCAAACAAGGCACAAACTAACACTATTAGGACTGAAGAATAGAGGAAAAACAAAGGTTTTTGTAGTTCAACACCACCCCAAAAACAGTTTACAAAGATGGTAAAACAAGCATGCAAAGCAAAGGTTTAAAGGGACAAGTGCTTACCCTTGAAGCACCTTGAAGGACAGCAACAAAACCAGCCAAAATTTGAGCCAAAATTAGCCTTTTGGAGCTCCAAATGATCCTTAAAGAACCTCAGCCCAATGGTGGTTAAGTTTGATCAAGGGTCTCTTTGCAAGAGTGTAGAGAATTCTAAGCTTAAAGCTCAAAAACAAAAGGAGAAGGAGAGAATTCTAGGGAGGGAGAGAGTTTTGCTCTTCAAAATTATAGAGAGAGAGAGAGAGAGAGAGACTTTAGAGAGAGAGACTCCCCAAAACTTGCTTCAGTGTTCTTTTTTCTTGCAAAATGAGAGAAATGCCTCATATATAGCAAGAATAGAGCTTTGGTTCGAAATATCCAAGTTTGGAAATATCTGGAGCAATGCACAACGGCTGGAGGGAAAAGATCTTCAAAAAATCTGAGTTTGGGACCGGCCGACCACTTTTCTGGTTGGCCAGCCAATTTTCCTAGTCGGCAGTTAAAATTCTGCTTTCTAGGTCCAACTTAAAATGGCCATAACTCCTTCATCTGGACTCCTTTTCTGTTCATTCTTATGTCCAAATTGAAACCCCAGAAGTAACCTTTCCAATGGTGGAAGCCTTGCATCAAAATTCTAACTGTGAAAAAATTTATGCCTGTTTTGGTGAAGCCGCTCAGTTTCGATCCTTCCCGGATTCATGCCGAACTTCTCCCAAACTAGTTTTCTTCTCTTCTTTCCTCTTTTCTTCAACTCCGAACCCCTAAACAAGGTGTTTTGAAAGATTTTTTGAAGATTTCATCTCCCTTTCATTCATTTCCACTTTGTCCTCGCTCGGTTTACCGAAGGGCGCAACATTTAACAAAATGCGAGCGTCGGAACATCGTAGGAACTTTATTTCAAAAATATTTTGAAAGAGAGGGTTTTAACGTCTAAAAACCATTCAAAATAAATTTGGTCCAAAAATGAGATGTAAGGTTGCGATTTGACTCTCTCTCCTTGCCGCAGAAATTGAACCTTTGCGCTGCATAGCCTACACCACCAACTAAACCATCAATAACGCCCAAGTCTTAAAGGCGGTCAAAAATGGGGTGACTACAGTTATCTATTTCGCCTATGCGCATTTGGACACAGATTCCCATTTCTACCTCTAAGGGAGAGTATACACCTGTTTAGACAGATCAACATTTTACTATCAATATGAAGGAAATGATGCGTCAACTCCAACAGACCATGGAGGCCATGCAGCAGGAGGCTGCTCGCCAAGCGGAGGTTACTGCTCGTCAGATAGAGGTGGTGGCCCAACAGAAAGAACTAATTGCTAGGATTCAACAATAGCAGCAACCACAACAAGCTGAAGCATCTGCTTCGCATCCACCTCCACCTTCACCCCCACCTAGGGTTCCAACACCCAGGGATATAGCAAACGTCCAGGAGAATACGGACATTCCAATAGGGCCAGTCATGCCACCAATCCCACCTCAGATGTCCAAAGCACCGGCTAACCCAATAGACATGCCGTTCGAATTTGAGGTTGATCCAACCGCTCTGAAAGTCAGTAAGCTCGAAAAGCTCTTCAAGCGAGCTTAGGGAGTTAACTCGATCCCGGACATAGAAGATGGTTACACAGATTCGGTAGTGACATTGCCGGATAGATTCAAAATGTCTCACATAGATCGTTTTGATGGCTCGAGCGATCCTATGATTCATTTGAGGCTGTTTTATGATATTCTGTGCTCAATGGGCTTGACTAGACTCCAAAAACTATCTCTTTTTGGTCGGACCCTATCGGGTATTGCGGCCATCTGGTACGCCAAACTGGAGGATTCAGTGAAGAGGAGTTAGGAGGAGATGACTGAGGCCTTCATTGCTCAGTATTCATACAACACCCAAATCGAGGTCATGACTCGTGATCTTGAGGCAACCCGGCAATAGCTGAAAGAAGGCTTTTCTAACTTTGTTACTCGATGGAGGGCTAAGGCCTTCATGATGCCAACCAGGCCAACCGAAAAGGATCAGATAAGAATGGTTGTTCTCAACCTGCAGCCGAAGCTGATGTAGAAAATGATTGTCTTACCCTTTCCTACCTTTCTGACTTGCATGAGATTGGGGTACAGATAGAAGATACTATGAAGCAAGGTCTGATAAACCAGGAAAATGAGCAGCCCAAGAGGGCGTTTACACGCAGTTCGAATGCTGCTACGAGTAGCACTGCAGCCGCAAGGACTTCTGACGTCGGCATGGTCACCACCACGCCAAAAACAGCCACACCCTTCACCAGTGCATCTGGAACCAGCTCGCAATCAGCAAAAAATCCACCATGGGGTCAGAGGACTTTCTCCCCGCTCTATATGTCTTTATCAGTGGCCTTGAAGGTCTTGATTAGGAAGGGGCATCTGAAGCCCCTGGAACCACGCCCACTACCAAATAACCTCTATCTAACACATAACCCGGCCAAATATTGCGCCTTTCATCAGCAACACGATCACGACACTGACCAGTGCTTCAGATTACGTCATGAGATTCAAGATCTCATTGACAACAAGGTGATTGCGCCTCCCGAGAAGCCAAATGTCACCACCAACCCTCTCCCACCACATAACAACCCCCCTCCTCCACCCAGGCAAGTAAACCTGATCCAAACCATGGCCGTCCCGTACGACGCTAGCATATACATCACTCTTTCCCACCTATCCAAGCCGGCGTTGTTCATTCCAAAGAGCACAGACTTGTGCATGATGAACACGTCATTAACCCAACCCAAGCCAGTGGTGGTGATTGTCGAAGACAAAGCCGGGGTGACCTTAGAGGAGAATGAGAATGTTAATTCAGAACCCGAGGGACCTGGGAGCTTTACTGAGGAAGCATGCAACCCGTGCGGTTATATTGTGTCAACAAATCAGGCCAAGCCAATGGTAGAGTTGCCAACTGGGGCAGAGGTCAATGTAGTTCGGGAAGCTGGGCCAAGTCATGGGTTGGATAATCTAGCAAAGCTTAAGGAGGACATTGCGAATCTGCAGTTCTTTAATGAGCAGGATCCAGGGGATGTGAGCATCAACTGGTTTGACCTGAATGGATCGATGAATAACGCAGGGTGGCTTAGTGACGAGCCGAATGTTGTTGAGGTACCTCAATCAGAACAAGGTCAGTCGGAAACAGGAACATCTACAATGGCCGGAATGGTCGAGAATAAGGAAGAGTTGCCGGAGAGCACCGGTACGAAGAATTTTGCTCGAGAATTGGGCAGTTTGTGTACAGTTGACACGGAGCAGGAAGTCGCGTTGAAGGGATTTGAGCAAGAGAAAATTGAGAATGACGAAAAAGCTAGAAAAGCTAAGGCCCCTGCAGGGACAGAATGTGCTGTGAGCACGGAAACAGCTATAGCAGAACCGGACAGTTGTCTGTCGGTTGCCGAGGGGATGTGGTGGGAAGACGATGATTTGCGTCTTGCCCATATTGATGAGGACTTGGGTCAGAATCAACCAGACAATACTTGGTACATCGAGGAGGTCGACCATATGACCCGAAGTGGGCGGTATTTCAATGCCCCACACTTGGACCAGCCAGAGGTGTCCGGGAAAGACAAAGAAGCTGAGAAGCAGAAAGAGAAACTGCTAGAGGATGAAGCTGTACTGAAGCAGCTGAAGAAAATTCAAGCAGACATCTCCATCTGGGGACTGCTTATGGCCTCGCGGGTTCATAGACAGGTCGTTCTTTCAACCATGGACAAGGCTAAGCTTTCAATTGATATAACGCCCGAGTAGTTGGTAGGACTGGTGTTCCCGGGTGGTGCTTCACCGACCTTAACCTTCACAGACAAAGAACCACCGCCTGAAGGCTCTGAGCACAACAAACAATTATACATCTCTGTGGAGTGTAAGGAAAAATGGATACCGGTTGTTCCGGTTGATACGGGATTTGTAATCAATGTATGTCCGTCGTGAATGGCGTATGCTATCTGGTTGAAGCCCGCAGATTTCGCACCAACAACCTAGGTGATATGGGCTTATGACAACACTAGTCGGAAGGTGATGGGGACAGTGCGAATCAAAACTCAGGTTGGCCCGGGCCAACAAGACATCGAATTCCATGTTCTGGATGTTCCAACCACTTTTAACCTACTCCTTGGACGGCCGTGGCTACACCAAGTGAAGGCTGTCTCTTCCACCCTACACCAGATGTTGAAATACCCCCACGAAAAGGGGGTGACAATTGTTTTTCGAAACTCTTCGATACATCCGCCACCAGAGGTTTCTACACCCGTTTTGGAAATTAAATATGGCAAGGAGGATGTTTTTCTGTCGGGATTTACCTTGGGTGAGGCTCGGGTAGTGCAAGATATGCTAGTTGTTGATGAGGGGCTGTATGTCAGTGCGCAATCTGTTTACCTCATGAACAAGCATCAACACATGCCCGGAATGGGATTGAGACGGAGTGGCCGAAAGGGCGTCGCTGCGGTGACTGAAGTGCCACACAACCCTTATACCTTTGGTTTAGGTTACTCACCTACCAAAGAGGATTGGGCAAGGAAGGGAAGAGAAATGGCTGGAAGAGCCAAGGCTAAACAAGCTGGGAAGCACTATAAGTTAGTGCATAGACTTATCCAAGGGACCCTGAACGGACGCTTTGTCTGGGAGGGGGAAGATTTCCTGTTTTGCGACTTTCCAGAGCCATGGCTGAATTCAAAGAGGCGGCGCTTACTGGGTTTTGAGATCTTTTTTGACTTACAGTTGTCAGGGAATGAAGTTGTCGAAGAGCAGACTGACCCACCAGTCGTGGCTGAGCAGTGCAAAGGGGATGCGTCCGATAGCACATATTTTGAGATAGGAGCAGCGCTGGCTTGTCTCCTCTCAGATCCTCAGATCACATCGGAGTGCTCAGGGAGTGATTTCTCAGTTTCCATGATTGGAGATGACTCGGATGTGGGCCCTTCTTCCGGCATTCTGGATGCATCCATTGCACCCTCTATCGTCTGGCAATACGAGGAGGGCTTTTTGTCAAGTAGTTCTGGGTCAGGTAGTGAACCAGAATCTGATTCCACAGAGTCTGTGGAGTCGGAATCAGATTCTAGTTCTTTTGAGTCAGAGTCAGGTATTCTTGAGGGTGATAACCCGAATGCCACTATCTTGTCCAGGTCGTCTTTTTCTTTTTCTTTTGAGTCGATTGTAACCGAAGAATCAGACGAACTGGAAGTTAATGAGAATGGTGCCACTGTGGCTTCTGAGTACTTTTCTGTGCCTTTAGTTTATTGCATTAATCAGGACTTTCAAAACTTCGATGAAAACGACGAGGAAGAAATTCTTCCGGTTTTGAAACATTTGATTAATCAAGAGCATGAGAGGTTTTTAAACCTTTGGTTGATGAAATCACTTCAATTAACTTTGGTACTGAGAAGGATTCGTGGCTGGTCCAGATCGGGTCCACGTTGTCTTCTGAGGAACGCGAGCGCTTAGTCGCTATATTAAAAGATTTAAAAGATATTTTTGCGTGGTCCTACAAAGACATGTTTGGAATTGATCTTGAGATTGTACAGCACCGGATCCCTCTTGACCCAGAGGCCCGACTTGTTAAGCAGAAGTTTCGAAGGATCCACCCGGATTGGGCTCTGAAAATCAAAGAAGTGGTCACCAAGAAGATTGATGCAGGGTTCCTGTTAGTATCTGAGTATCCAACTTGGTTGGCCAACATAGTTTCGGTGCTGAAGAAAGACGGCAGAATTCGGGTATGCGTGGACTTCAGAGATCTGAACAAAGCCAGTCCGAAGGACGACTTTCCATTACCACATATCGATGAATTGGTGGATTTCACTGCAGGGCATGCGCTGCTCTCGTTTATGGATGGGTTTTCAGGCTACAACTAGATTTTGATGGCCCCCGAAGATAGGGAGAAGACTGTCTTCACCACCCCGTGGGGAACCTACTGTTATAGGGTGATGTCGTTTGGTTTGAAGAATGCTAGGGCTACTTATCAATGGGTTGCAACTACGATCTTGCACGACATGATCCACAAAGAGGTTGAGGTGTATGTGGACGACATGTTTGTCAAGTCCAAGGACAGAGAGGGCCATTACACCGCCTTGAAGAAATTTTTCCAACGGATTAAAGAGTATCGGTTGCGACTGAATCCTAAAAAATGTACGCTTGGTGTTACAGAAGGGAAAATGCTGGGGTTCTTGATCACACAAAGGGGTATCGAGGTCAATCCTTCCAAGATTAAGGCCATCTTAGAAATGCCACCACCAAGGACTGAAAAGGAGGTGTGAGGCTTTCTGGGGAAAGTGCAATTCATAAGACGGTTTATTACAAAATTAACCTTGACTTGTGAACCACTGTTTGGTCTCCTGAAGAAAAGAAAGAAATTTCAATGGGACGACCGATACCAAGTTGCTTTTGAGTAGATCAAGCAGTATCTACAGAACCCACCCGTGTTGTCACCGCCAGAGCTAGGGAAACCATTGATATTGTATCTGTTAGTAACTGACACGACAATGGGCTGCATGCTTGCACAGGAGTCTGAGGACAAAGTGGAGAAGGCTAGCTATTACTTGAGCAAGAAGATGCTGGAATATGAGACCCGCTACACGCCGCTGGAAAAGGCTTGTCTAGCCTTGGTATGGGCTACCAGGAAGTTGAGGCACTACCTATTAGTTCACTCTGTAATACTGGTTTCGAGATTAGATCCCATCAAATATCTCTTCGAGAAACCAGCACTTACGGGTAGGCTAGCCCGTTGGTTGCTTCTTCTCTCTGAATTTGATTTGAAGTACATGACGCGCAAGTCTGTGAAAGGAAGAGCGGTAGCGGAGCTCCTAGCCGATCATCCAGTAGAGGGAGATGAAGCAGTGGAGTATCTGTTCCCAGATGAGGCCATTCTGCAGGTTGAAGAAGAAGTCTGGACTATGTACTTTGACGGAGCATCTAATCAGTATGGGTATCGAATAGGAGTGTTGTTGATAGCACCCGACAATTCCCACATACCCTAGCCTTCAAACTCCGGTTCAAAGTATCGAACAACGAGGCAGAGTATGAGGCATGTATCGTTAGCTTAGAAGCTGCCCTGGAACTAGGAGCAAAACGGTTGGACGTCATTGGGGACTCGAACCTGGTTGTGTCTCAAGCCAAAGGAGACTGGAAGGTTAAAGAAGAAATGATGAAAATCTACCACAAACCCTGGATGTCCTGATTCCCAGGTTTGAGAAGTTAACCTTCACTCATCTGTTGAGAGAGAGCAACAGGTTTGCAGACGCTTTATCAACTCTATCTTCTATGATAGACATCCCTTTGGGAGTTCGGATGCGTCCAATCATCATTGAACAGAGGTATGTGCCGGCCTACGAGCTGATTGTCGCCATAGATGAAGTACAAGATCAGAACCCCTGGTATCATGACATCTGGAACTTCTTTGAAAATAAAGCTTATCCACCAGGGGCCAATGCCAAGGACAAGAGGGCAATACAAAGAATGGCTGCTCAGTTCATCATCTGTGGGAGTAAACTGTATAAACGGGGCCATCTTGGGATGCATAAACTGTATGTTGATGCTGAAGAATCTAAGTGCCTGAGGAAGGCCATCCATGAAGGAGAGTGCGGATCGCACATGAGCGGAGTGATGTTAGCGCGGAAAATTCTCAAACAGGGTTACTATTGGTCAACCATGGAGGAGGATTGTATTAGTTTTGTTCAGTGATGCCACAAGTGTCAGATCCATGCAAATCGCATGAACATTCTGCCGTTGAAGCTGTACAAAATGACTTCGCCATGGCCATTTTCAGTCTGGGGGATTGATGTGATTAAGGCAGTTACTCCGAAGGGGTCAAACGGGCATGAGTACATCCTGGTGGCGATAGACTACTTTACAAAGTGGGTCGAGGCCCAATCTTACGCAATTCTGAAGGCATCGCATGTTGTTAAGTTCATCAAGAACAACATTATCTGTCGCTATGGGGTCCCGAATGAGATTATTTCAGATAATGGTCCCCACTTCAAGAAGGAGGTGATTGACCTGTTGGAGAAATACAACGTGGCTTTTCATAAGTCATTCACATATCAGCCGCAAACCAACGGAGTAGTTGAGGCCGCCAACAAGAACATCAAACATATTCTGCAGAAGATGGTGGAAACCTATAGGGACTGGCCAAATAAGCTGCCATTTGCTCTTTGGGGCTACCAGATATCAATTCGAACTTCTTCTAGGGTAACTCCGTATTCCTTGGTTTATGGGATGGAGGCTGTTCTGCTGATCGAAATTGAGATTCTGTCGTTACGGGTTATGGATGAGTGCCAGATAGTTGAGGCAGATTGGCAGCAGAGCAGGTTCGAAGAACTCATGTTGTTCGACGAGAGAAGGCTGAAAGCACTGTACCACATTCAAGGTTATCAACACAGAATTGCCAGGGCTTTCAACAAGAAGGTTAAGTCCAGGAATCTGAAAGAAGGAGATTTGGTGCTCAAAGACAACTGAGCTCCCATCCACGACCCTAGGGACAAGTTCAGACCTAATTAAACTGGTCCCTACATCATTAAGCCTATTTGGTCATGTGGAGCTGTCACTCTAATGGATTTAGATGGCCTTGAGCTTTCCCAGCCGATCAACATGGACCAGTTGAAGAAATACTATCCGTGAGTGGCTTGCTAGGCCGAAAACCAGAAAGGGCGACCTAGGCAAAAGTTAAAGTATGAAAATTTTAAAATAAGAAAAACTAAGCTTGCAAGGTTGAAAACCTAGAAAGGGCGGCCTTGGAAAAAGTTAGAGCGTAAAATGAGAGTGTTAATACACGAGCGAACCCGAACCGAACTACGTAAGGCTTGATTCCCATCTTCGGGATACGTAGGCAACTTCATTTTGAAGTCCAGCCATAAACACTTCCAAATCAACCGTGTCCATGTGATTGTTTTGGCCATCTATGTCTTTTCTGCGTTCAAGAGTTCGGTTGTGATCTCCAGTGCAGTGCTATTCAGACAAGGGGCAACTTTCCAATTTTTGGGTTTGGGGTTGTACATTTCAGTGATAGATCTCGGGCGTGTCCAGTTGTGATCCATATCGAAAATGGTTTTGAAAAGTTTTAATAAAAGTTGATTTTGTTCAAATTAATCTTTTTACAACTCAAACCATTTTTAGACCAAACAGAAAATTTTCAGTACCCACAACCTTCAATTTTATTGATTTCAATACAGAGTTCTCCCACTCTTGATACAAATTGTAGTTGCTTTTTTATTACATTCAAAAGAAAACTTGAAAGTATAGATTAAAACAATAAACTTGGGGCATAGTCAAGTCAGGTGCTCCTGCGCCCCCTCCCAGAGCTTGTGGAAGCTTCGGATGCCAAAGTAGGCCCGGTTTGTGTCTCGTCTTAAAGCCAAGTTATGCATTCGCCAGAAAGGGTGCAACTGAAAGTGGGAGCGAGGCCAGAAGTTCTCTTGTTCTCCATGCTGTGGCATACCGAGCTAGATGTGCGCCTTGGACCGGAAATGAAGCTGCGTATTCTATCCCCTCTTCTGGGCGGGTCTAATCATGCTCGAACTGACGTCGGAATCGAAATGGGAAGTAGAAGACACAGTGTGTCAAGCCCACCAATTGAATGGCAGGTTAGCGAGACATGTTGTAGCTCATCTCTGGTAAATCAAACCAGGGGCAACGCCAAGCAATGTCAACAGCGGATCTGCTACACATCCAATGGCACCACCACTCCTCGTTTGGGAAGTCAACTAGTCGTTGATGGAAAAAGTAGTTGTGTGTTGAATATGCTGGGCAAGCATCCACTACTTTCAACTTATCCATCAGCCAAACCTAGGGAGGGATAAAAAACAAGAGAGATTAAAAAATAGAGAGGTGTACGTGGAGAGAAAAGTGAGAGAGGGTTTTGTGAGAAAAACAGAGCCTGAGAGCCGAGTGATGTGAGACATACATGTGAGAAGGGTGGGAAACATTACCTGCAAGAGTAGTGGACTCCCGGCGAACTTGGTTGTCTCTCGGCGATGGAAAGCATCTAAACCTATCAAAGTTTCGGCTAGTGTCAAGCCAATGCAACTTTTTCCCTCTTTCAAGCCCTGGGCAACTTCAATCAAATGAATGCTAGACCCTCCGAAGCCAGGGGCAAGCAGAAAATGAGCTAGCATACACAAACAAAGAGCATGTTGCCGAAAACTTTGCCAAAAGTGGTCGCCGTGGTCACCGGCATCAGAAAATTGATAAATAAGATTAGGGATGTCTAACTCCCTGTTGTGGACCAAAGCTCGGGCATCATGTAAGGTGAGCCCACACATCCTTCCCAAAGCCTGGATATGGCCAAAGTGAGATTGGGGCAAGATCTCCTCGTTGCACCGAGATTCCATTAAAGCTTGGAATTCTTCAATTGTGGGGCATAGCTCTTGTCCGCCAAAGCTAAAAACATGTGTAACCGGATTCCAACATCTAGCCGCGGCATGGAGGAATGGAAAACATAGCGGAGTGCGGCTCAATGGGAATAGTGCGTTTAGCTCGAAACCCCAAAAATTCAACTTTTCCGAGCCATCCAAACTTGCAATCCAATTTGAGAGATTTTCGGCAAGGAATGGTTCCATTTGGGGCAAAAATGGAGTTGAAATGAAGAAACCACAAAGCTGGAACTTTTATAGAAGATAAGGCAGTGAGTGGAGGCCAGATGTCTACGTTTCGAAAGTTCTGCCATCGATGGCCGGCAGTGGCTCATCAATGGCTGGTAGGGGCACATTGATGGCCGACAACTGGAGTTGATGGTCAGCATCCTCTCCTTCAGACTCCCTGACTCGCTTTGTGAAGATCTAGTTGTTTGCTGCTGTTATTTGTACCTTTTGAGGTCTTGTTTTGGTCCTTTTGGACTTGAGAGTGTTTTGTCTAAGACGTAATAGTCTTCATTTTGTTTATCGAGTTGTACGTATGTTGTTTATCGAGTTGTTGCAATTTGCTTATCGAGTTATGTATGTTATTTATCGAGTTGTTGCGATTTGCTTATTGAGTTGTGAGCCTGTCAAGGCCTTGTGTTGTTTATTGAGTTGTTTTGTTCTTTCAATTGTTAATTGGTTCACTACCTGATTAAGACAATGCAATTTGATTGTGCTATTTTTTTAAACAAAGATCTATCTCATTTTCATGTTGTGCGATGTGATGTAATGCTTAGAATACAAAATACAGCACTTTTGAACAAAAGTTGTTTCCATTCCAATCATGGTTTCTTTTTGCAAAAGAGTACAAGTTTTAAGAAAATAAAACTGCCTAAGGTTGTACAATGTCCAAACACTACTAGCAAAAAGAAAACAAAACAAAAAAACATCTGAATCAGTGCCAACGAGCTCAAGCTCGAGAAGCCTTCTTCGTCCTCTTCCTCGACGAAGCGGACTCTGGAGCACTATCGCCATTAGCATCGCTGTCTAAAGCTGGATCAGAGCCCTACCTGGAACCCTCCTCAGCCTCTCCAACCTCTCTACCAACAGAATCTGAGCCAGCGTTGTCGTCTCCACCCTCAGATGACTCGGACTGTGGACTCGCTGCCTCAGCCTCCTCGCTCGTCTCATCGTCATCATCGCCTAGAATGGGCTCTAAAGGGCCACTCTCACTGCGGGTGCCTCTAGCTCTACCTCGGCAGCGTGTCTGAGTCTGTCTCCCTCTCCTCTCTGCTGTTGGGGGAGGAACCAAAGGTCCTGCCATTACTCCTGCTAGGGCATCCGATGGGGTTGGCATCTCGAAACAACTCTAAAAAGGGCAGTTTGTTAGAATGCATTAGTCGTGGTGTATATTAGATACGAAAGATGATGTGCCGTGAGCAGTAAATGATTGCAGTGTATGTATGCTGTGAGCAATTTATGGGAACAGTGTATCAATACAGTGTTTTAGTGCAATGTACTAGATCAGTGTAGTGTGGAACAGTTGAAGTGCTAATGTGTCAGTAGAAAACTTCGTGACATGAAGTGCAAACTGAAGAAAGTTACTGGAATCCTGTAGAGACTGAGCAAAACTAGGCTCGTCTGTACCATCTCTGTCAACGAAGCCACTAACTCAAGGGCCTACCCTGCGTACTCTATGGGTGCCTGCAAGTGCATTGGAGGGCTCAGTATACTATAAAGCATAAGTGAAATAAAGTAAATATACAGAATGCAAAGTTTGGTACATACTGGAATCGGGCCTCGAACCCCGACAAGCGCATGCTCGGCTGATGCAGGCTCAATGGAGATCTGGCAAGTCTCCCCAGAACGTCTTTGATAAGTCAATGAAGTAGGCAGCTCGGCCCATACCGGTCCCTGTCTCTCTCCAAGATCTCTCCTGCCACGGGTCCTGGCAACTCTGGCCCCTCTGTCTCATCCTCTTACAGCTGGAGCTCTTGCTCCCTCACCTCCGCGAATGTCGGTCAGAGGTGACATCAGATGAGTCTGGACGAAGGTCGCGTAGTCGCCTTCTGCACGGAAATAATCCGTCTCCAGCCCTACCATAAACTGGATCACCTGGTCAACAGACAGTCTGTGCGTCTCCCTCATCGATGCTGGAGGTGCCATCGGTACAAACGGGGCAGGCAGTCCTAAAGTCTAACGTGTGAAACACTCGCTCAAGAACCAAGCCTGGTAGATTGAGCCCTCAAAAAGAATATGGTAGCAAGCGACGACCCTAGCTGCCTCATACGGGAATCTGAGTCTCGAGGGTATCACATCCCACGGCTGTCATGTGATCTGAAATGAGAATGAACAGATGATCAGTTGTTGTCAATTAATAAATGTGTTGATGAATATGTCTATCAAGTTGATTGAGAAATTGGAGGACTTTGTTTTGGGATTATCTCGCGCGCCGTGACCGTGTTGAAGTACTCGCAGAAAAACATAAAGTTTTCTCGGGTCCTACGACAGAACTGGCCGTCGTATACCCGAGAAAATGGGACTGTCGTTGGGGTCTCCTCTACAGACTCTGGAGCAAGAGCCGGGAAGTATGCGTACACCCACAGTTGCAACGAACATGTGATTGATACAATGTATAAGCAGATACAGAAAATGCAAAGTAGAAAGCGTACAGTACATGAGCAGATACAAACAATGCAGAGCAGATAGTCCGTGTGTTGAACAAATGTAAAGGAATAAATGCTAGGCAGGAAATGTAAAGCAAAAGGGGGAACTAAGCTGTGTACCTCGCAGGCCCGCCAGTAATCGCCGATCAAGGTCCCGCACATGCAAGAGGTTGAACTCATGTATCTATACAGAGTAGTGAGGCTGGCTCCTCCCCAGTCGTAGAGCTGAACTCTCTGGAGTACAACCAATGTGCTCAGCAGGTACAAGCCTACGGTATTCCACTTGTTTGAGAACAAGGGGGTACCGAAAAGGAACATGAGAAAGCCCCGGGCATACTGCTCTGCCTCCTCAAATGTCTCGGGCTCCTCTCCTCTAAATCGCTCCTCGAACCAACTATATCTGACCATGTCTGCCCGAAGTATAGAAGGGCGTGCCCCGAGTAGTGCGATCCATGCAGCCTCCCACTCTCCCATGTCAGGGTCGAGAGGGATCGGATTACCCCCTACGCCTAAGCCAGTGATCATGGCGAATTCGTAGGGAGTCATCGTTATCTCCCCTGTAATGGTGTATGGAAGGAGTTGGTGGTATCCCACCACCTCTCCACTAAAGCCCCTAAGAGAGGGCGGCTCGCTACAACCTGTGTCAGGCTAGAGCAGAACAGACCAAAGCCGGTCTTGTCGATGATGTCGCGGACCCTAGTCGGGAGCTCGTCCTACCAGTCTCGGGCTGTCGTCGTGCCATAGCCTCTGAAAGAACGGGATCCGTCCTGTGGCAATGCACATGATATAAATTAGATCAAGTACATTTAAGTACAGTGGGGAGTATAGTTGAATGCGGTGAAAAGTACAGTGGAAAGTGCAGTTGAATATGTAAAGTTGTAATGTTTGAAATGCAGTCAGATCAGTGCATGAAATGTAGTCAGATTAAAACAGTGTAAGAAATGTCAACATATTAGGGTAATACTGCAAAAAATAGTGTTTGTACCTCTACAGCAATGGTCGACAAGTGAGATGTAGGCTCTCTCAGAAGAAGGTCATAAGGCACGTCCTCAACGAAGTCAGTGAAGGCTTTGATGCCTCCCGCTGCGGACACTATGTGAGTGTCGGGGTGATACCTCGTCGAATCAAAAGGGCGTATGCTAGGTGGTAAAGGTTGAGGCTCGACCTCCGGCTCGGCCGCAACGTCTGCCTCAAGCTCTACCGGAGGAAGCACGGGGAGGGCCTTGTCATGTGGGACATCGTCAGCCATCTAAAATAGATGTAAAAGAAGCAAAAATGAACAAAAATGAAGAAAATTGTGAAACTTTGCAAAGGTCAAACCCTAAGAGAGAGAAAAATCAAAGAAAGTCAAAAACTCGGGAAAAGTGTACTAACCTTGGGAAAAACTTGAGGGGAATCAACCTAGAACGGTGGAAATGATGAAAGAAGCGTCGAAATCAAATTCTGATCAGTTCAAATTGAAGAGAACTAGAGGGTTTTAGCGAATAAAGTTTGTTTAGGGTGTTGGGAAACGCATAGAACATGCGGATCTAGAGAGAAGGCGCACCTAGAGAGCAAGGGAAATGATTTTCGTGCAAGGGTTTGTGAGGAAATGAAGTGATTTTGCTTGTACTTAAAGAGCCACGGCTGAAAAGACCAAAATGTCCAAAGCTGCCATCGGTGACCGGCATTCCCTCATTGGTGGCCAGCAGTGTTACATTGGTGGCCGGCAGGGGGCCGGCAGCCTCCCCCCATGGCCGGCATGCTTCCATCAGCTTTCTATGCCTCTTGGGCTCAGATATGTGTCCTTGGGTTCCAAGAAATGCAAGTTCTGCTCAAAGTTTGGTTCAAAATGCCTTCGTGGAAGCTCAGAATCGCGTTCGCAGTACGCAAGGGTCATCACCTATCAACACAAACAGAGTGTATCCTTTTAATATATTGTAACTCTCCGAGAGGTAAATCGGAAGTTACCTTTGAGTTGTCTCTATCATATGCGTCTTTGTTACTGCATAGAATGTATATTTCTTTGTTGTCATGTTAAATGCGCGTGTTGAATTGTTGCATGGAAATATGTATTGCCATCTTTGCATAGAATATACATGCACGTTGCATTGGATCATGCACTGTTATCATTCTGCGTAGAATGCGTATGTTGTGTCACATTGTACTACACTTGTTCATATTGTCGCATAGAATATTATTGCATGGAGCGTGCATTTTGAATTGTTGCATTGACCAAGCATTGCCATGTTTGCATAAAATATACACGTTGCATTAGATATGCATTGTTGATCATTTTGCATAGAATATGCTTCTATTTCATTTTTTGCATGTTGTGCATTGAGCATGCCTTTGACATCGTGTTACGGTCATCCGTCTCACATGGAACATGCATTGTATTGCATTGTACCTGTAAAGTTTCTTTCTTATGCATGCACAATATTGTATGTACGCTTCATTCAGAGGGAGTCCGGGTAAGATCATTCCTGTCCTTTGAACATCTTGTTTTGGTTAGAAGCATTCGGGTACGCCCGGTGCTTCCCCCACACCTCGTTGGTTAGAGACATTCGGGTACGCCCGATGTCTACACCGACATGTCGTAGGTGCTTTCTCTCTCGTGTGTGATACACTGAGAGGTGCTTCACTTCCCTCTCTCGCGTGTGATACGCTGATAGGTGTTTCCTTTCTCTCTCTCGCGTGTGATACGCTGAGAGGTGTTTCCTTTCCCTCTCTCGCGTGTGATACTCTAAGAGGTGTTTCGTTTCCCTCTCTCGCGTGTGATACGCTGAGAGGTGTTTCCTTTCCCTCTCTTGCGTGTGATACGCTGAGAGGTGTTTCCATTCCCTCTCTCATGTGTGATACGCTGAGAGGTGCTTCGCCTCCCTCTCTCGCGTGTGATACGTTGAGAGATGTTTCCTTTCCCTCTTTCGCGTCTGATACGCTGAGAGGTGCTTCGCTTCCCTCTCTCGCGTGTGATACGCTGAGAGGTATTTCCTTTCCCTTTCTCGCGTGTGATACGCTGAGAGGTGCTTCGCTTCCCTCTCTCGCATGTGATACGCTAAGAGGTGTTTCTTTTCCCTCTCTTGCATGTGATACACTGAGAGGTGTTTTTTTTCCCTCTCTCGCATGTGATATGCTAGGAGGTGTTTTGTTTGAGACTTCGGGTAATCCTGATAGTCGCTTTTAGCCTTTCCTACGTGAGGTGCAGTGAAAATTGCATAATTCTCTTACATCCTTTCTATATGAAATGTGTGAGACTACTGTAACTTGTCGGTTTGCTTAAAATGTTGTATCTATTTTACATAAATACTTCATTACAGCCCTCTTTTCATAATCATAAGTTATGCTCTTGCATCATGCATATCATTTGCATTTTGCCCCAGCCTGCGGGTGCATCTATATTGTTATCTTGAATGTTTGTCCAAGTCTTCGGCCTTGTAAAAAGTGGGTCGTCTCTGGGCTTTGACATTCACACCCGTTATTTCATGACTTTTGAGTTCTGTCAAAGAGGGGCAACTGTAGACACCCCATTTTTGATCGTCCTCAAGACTTGGATGTTCTTGCAGGGTACATCCAACAACAGGTTTGATCGCTCGTCGAGTACTCGACTTTTGCGACGGAATGCTCCACATTTAATCCTTCCAGACTCTATTTCCATTCTGTCTCATATTTGGACCATGTGGTGGTCTTTGCATAGTGGTGTTCATGATGGCCTGCCGGTCATGGTATGGCACTGCCGACCATAAATAGGCCCTGCCGGCCATCAATGAGGCACTGCCGACCACCATTGATGGCCGGCCGACCACCAATGTTTTAACAGATATTTTTGCAGATATTTTGACAGTTGTTTCTAGAGATTAGCTCATCTTTTTGCACGTGGAGGGCTGGATTTGTTTGAAGGCTTCTTGTATCTCTTATATATAGAGCTCATCTATATGCATGCAAAGGGTTACAAAGTTTGAGCTGAGTTAGAATTCTCTCTCTCTCTCTCTCTCTCTCTCTCTCTCCTTAGAATCCTTTCTCTTTATATTTTGTGCTTGAAAGTGGGTTTTCTTTTCACCTTTGCACTAGCACCCTTAGCCAAACACCTCTACCTTAGTGTTGAGAATCTTGGGGGTCTTGTTTGAGCTCGTTGGAGTGGTTTTGGCTTGGTTTTGGCTCAGAAGTTTGATGATTAGTTGCTATGCTTCAAGGGTAAGAACCTATCTCTTTTAAGCTTTGTTTTAGTTCATTGCTTTGCCATCTTTGTATGCAACTTTGAAGCTGGTTTTAGCCTCTAAAAAGTTCTGTTTTTAAGGTCTTTAAATGTTGGTTTGAGCCTTGTGTGGTTAGGGGGTGGTTCCCCTCTTTTGCTTTTTGGCTTGTAAAGCCTCTTGAGCCACCTTTTTAAGCTTTTGTAACATTCTTTGCTTGACCTTCTAACCACTGAAACTCAGAGGAATTTCAATGGTAGAAAGTTGCTTGTGTTGTTGGCTTAACATATGAGCATGTGTTTCTACCATCTCATGGCTTGATCTCAGCATGTTTTAGGATTTATTTCAACATGTTATAATTCTATTTTTGGTTGGTTGCATCACTTCTTGCTTGCTTCTTACACTTGTAGTGTAATCATGCTCACTAGCTTAATGTACTTGATGTTTTAGCCTATTATTCTAGCTTGTGTTAGCTCCATTTTAGCATGTTTTTGGCTTTGTTTTGACATGCTTAAACTCTATTTGGAATGGTCTTAGACCCTTGAGGCTTGCTTTGTATAGCTATGGTATAGTTGGCTTCACTAGTTTTGAGTTTTGAGGCCCTTAGCATGCTATACTTGTGATGTTTGCATGATATGTCATCATTTAGCATGTGATTTCAGTACTCAGAACTCTGTCACATTTCCACATATTGCACTCTTTAAGTGCTTTTGAGAGTTGAGTTTTATGTCTTGTTTGTGAGCCAATACATGCACATCATTTTCTTGCTTTTCATGTTATCATCTCAACACATTTAGACCATTATTTTGGCATGTTTGAGGTCTGTCTATAGCTGGTTTGGCCATTTGGGATTGATGTTGCATGGTTCTAGTGTAAAGCTCTTTACTAGCTTTAATTCTTAAGTCTCTTAACATGCTATGCTTGAGTTGTTTGCATGTTAGAGTCATGTGTTTCATGCCACTTTAGCACTGAAATTCTGCCAACTCTCTCATTTCTTCACTTTTGATTTATTTTGAGGCTTGGTTAGTCTTAGAGTTGTGCTTGTGGGAGCTGAATAAATAGAAGAGTCGGAGGATGCGCGCTCTAAAAATTAGATACTATCCGGCTTCATATTGCGTGACCAGGACGCCGAATACGTGAGTAAAGCCGAATAGATGGAGATCAGTAGCTCCGAATGAAAGAAAGGGCAATGATCAAAAAGTAGGCCCTGGCCCCGAGGATCAAAAAGAGCAGGTATAAATACAGGAAGAACGGTTATAGAAAGGTATGTAAGAATCACTTCACAAAGACTTAGAAAATAAGCTATCCTGAGTGTCTGAACTAACTTGTCTGTCGGAGTTCTAATTCCGGCACCCCCGACTGGAGTGCTTGTATCTTTTCAGGTGACTAGCTGAGGATCACTAGCGTCTCCCAGGATCCGAAGAGTATTTCCAAACCACTTCCCCACAATTGGCGCCGTCTGTGGGAATACTCAAACATATCCATGGCAGGCATGACTGAAGATCCTCCGCTAGCCACTGATGAGACCGCACAGAGAGTTGACCTCATTCCAGCAAACTTGCTTGGACCAAAAACCATCGTGGCAAGACTTGCCTCGGACCTCTGCTCATCTTCAAACCCAACGCAAACGACAACACAAGCGACCATGGCACAAGCTAGGCAAACCCAACAGAGGTTGGCCAACATCATTGCTGAGAACGAATGCCTTCGTCGCGATCTAGCCTCGGAAATAGCAAAATCCAAGCAAACGATGCCCAAGGCTTCTGAGCGACCCCTGAGGGCCGATCATCTCGAGGAGTTGGCAAAGGATGAACGTCTCCACCAATGCGTCCGGAGGAGTATGGTCGAAACACATGTCCATCCGAAGGATACATCTCCGCTTGACACCGTCCACATGATATACAGCTTTCCAGTGCCCCCAGCCGTGCATGCGATCCAATCACATCCAGGCCCCCAATAGCAACTCACGCCAGCAAAGCGGCCCCGAGAAACGCCAAGTATCACCTTCGACGATTCTGACTTGATCGGTGTAACACTCCCCCACATCGATCCGTTAGTTGTTGAGCTGCGTGTAAACCGGTTCACCGTTGAACACGTTCTTATCGACTAGGGCAGTACCTCGGAGGTTATGTATTATAAAGCCTTCACCAAACTCAGATTCAACGAGTCAGACCTGACTTCGTCTCCTTATCCACTATTCGACTTCAATGCCACTCCAGAGTACCCATTGAGAAAAATCAGCTTACCCGTTCGAGCAGGTTCCAGAACAGTGGACGTGGAATTCTTCGTCGTCAGGCTGCCATCGCCGTACTATCTCATCATGGGGCGATCGTGGTTGCATACCTTGCAGGCCGTCCCAAGCACCTATCATCAACTGCTACGTTTCCCAACAGAACACGACATTGAGCAAATCTGCGGATCCCAGAAATCGGCACAAACATGTTATCTCCTTGCCGCTAGAACGCCAAAGGAACTGCAAGTAAACTCCATTGAGGTGCCAAATCGGGAGATCTTGGACGATGTTGGGCGGTATCCAAATGAGAAGGCCACGGAAGATTTGGACCGAGTTGACATTGATGACAGCCTAGAAAAGTTCTTCATGATCGGCGCCTCTCTGAATCAGGCCGACAGACAGCAGCTGATCTCTTTCTTGCACAACAACCTTGACGTCTTTGCGTGGACTTCGTATGAAATGCCGGGAATAGATTCGTCAGTTTCACAGCACCATTTGAATATCGATCCGAAATGTAAGCCGATCATTCAGAAAGGCCGACGGTCAGCCGCAAAGCACACTGCCGCCGTTGTTGAGGAGGTAGACAGACTACTTGATGCCGGGGCAATTAGAGAAGTCACTTACCCTACGTGGCTCTCCAATACAGTGGTGGTGAAGAAGAAAAATGGGACTTGGCAAGTGTGCGTCGACTTCACGGATCTGAACAAAGCTTGCCCCAAAGACTGTTTTCCTCTACCTAGAATCGACCAGTTCGTCGATGCGACGACACGCCACCAACGCATGAGCTTCCTTGATGCTTACAGAGGCTACCATCAAATCGCCATGCATCCAGATGACCAGGATAAAACTGCCTTCCTCACCCCAAGAGGAACCTATTGCTACAAAGTTATGCCCTTTGGGTTGAAGAATGCAGGGGCAACCTACCAAAGATTGGTCACCGCCATGTTCAAAGAGCAACTCGGCCACACTATGGAAGTATACATCGACGATATAGTGGTCAAGTCCAAAGAAGAACAGAGTCATATAGTCGATCTAGAAAAGACATTCAGCATCTTACGCAAATACAGAATGAAACTGAACGCTTCCAAGTGTGCGTTCGGAATCGGCTCTGGAAAATTCCTGGGTTACATCGTCAATCACCGAGGAATCGAAGCCAACCCAAGGCAAGTCACAGCAATCTTGGAACTCGGCTCCCCCCGCTCAGTAAAAGAAGTCCAAAAGTTGATGGGGATGGCCGCTGCACTCAACAGGTTCATCAGCCGGTCTACAGATCGCTGCCGACAATTCTTTCAGACTCTACGGCAGGGTAAGGCTTTTGAATGGTCCGCAGAATGCGAAACAGCTTTCAACGGACTCAAGACCTACCTCCGCTCAGTACCTCTCTTGACAACACCCGCCGCTGGTGACCCGCTCATCCTATATCTGGCAGTTTCTGATAGGGCCGTCAGCGCCGTACTGTTAAAAGAAGAGGAGGGGGAGCAACGACCAGTGTATTATGTGAGCAAGGCAATGGTTGACGCCAAAACTCGCTACCTTCCGTTGGAAAAACTCATCTTAGCCCTAGTCATGGCGGCAAAAAAGCTGATGCATTACTTCCAGGGACATAGAATTGGGATACTAACAGATTATCCTCTCCGATCAGTACTACGGAGTGCAGAAGCATCAGGACGTGTTTCAAAATGGGCTCTTGAACTCGGCCAATACGACATTCAATTTTTACCTAAAACTGCAATCAAGGGGCAGGTGTTGGCCGACTTTGTTGCCGAATTCACTGGCGAACTCGCCAACCTCAAACCTGATGAAGCTCGATCAAAGGCTGAAGTTCTACCAAAGCCGAACTGGAGAATTTATGTCAGGGATATTTGGCAATTGTACTGTGATGGATCATCTAACCAAAGGGGCAGTGGCACCGGAGTTGTAATCATGTCTCCAGACGGCGCAGTAATTGAGCAGGCCGTCAAGCTTGGCTTCGAAGCATCAAATAACGAAGCTGAATACGAAGTCCTTCCAGCCGGTCTGCGGAATGCGCACCTTCTCGGTGCTCGGCGTCTGCTTGTGTTTTGTGATTCAAAATTGGTAATCAATCAGCTAAAGGGGGAATACGCGGCAAGAAACGACCGTATGGCGGCCTACATGAAAACGGCCAATTCCTTGCTAGCAAAATTTGACCATCACGAACTGAACCAAATAACACGCGACCAGAACACACACGCGGATGCCTTGGCGTGCCTAGCCTCCGCCATCAATTCTGAGATCAAGCAGACCATCGAAATAGGCTTCGTCCCGGAGCCGAGCATTGGCCCTCCGAATGAAATCCATGTCAACGTTATAGAATCCGCACCAAGCTGGATGGACCCCATTGCTGCATTCCTCTCCTCTAAACAACTCCTAGAGGACAAAAAAGAAGCACACAAGCTGCGAAATAAAGCCCTGCGATACTATCTGGATCAGCAAGGAGGGCTTTACAAAAAGTCCCTCTCTGGTCCATATTTGGAATGCGTGCACCCCGACAAAGTGGAGGGGCTTCTGACAGAGATACATGAGGGCAGTTGTGGTGCCCATTCTGGCGGACACTCCCTGGCCTATCGAGCTATAACGTAGGGATACTATTGGCCGACAATGAGAGCTGACGCGGAGAGTTATGTAAAAAAATTCAAATAGTGCCAAAAGTTCTCCCCATTAACCCATCTGCCTGCCGAAGAATTGAATTCTATCATCAGCCCCTGGCCGTTTGCTCAGTAGGGACTTGATATCGTAGGACCATTGCCCAGGGCCCCAGGGAATAAGCGATTCTTAATTGTCGCGACAGACTACTTCACAAAATGAGTCGAAGCGGAGGCTTTGACACAAATACGAGATGCCGACATTAAACGCATTGTATGGAGAAACATCATAACACGATTTGGCATTCCAAGAGCTCTCATCTTAAACAATGGCACCCAGTTCGATTGTGGCGTATATCGAGAGCTATGCAGCAAATATGGCATTCGGCCTTATTTCTCGACACCGGCCTACCCCCAAAGCAATGGTCAAGCCGAAGCCTCTAACAAATCCATCTTGGACAGCATCAAAAAGAGGCTGGAAAAAGCTAAAGGCAAATGGGTGGAAGAATTGCCGAGTGTATTGTGGGCTCATCGTACTACGCCGAGGAGATCCACTGGAGAAACGCCGTTTGCTCTATGCTTCGGAACCCAGGCAATCTTACCCCTGGAAATCGGCCTCCCAACTCTGAAATCGCAAGTTTTTGACACGGGCCGAAACGACATGATGCTTGCCCTCGATCTGATCCTCATCGAGGAACAAAGGGACCGCGCCCTGGCATCCATGGCACGGTACCAGCAGCAGCTCGCCAAGTCGTATAATTAGCGAGTTCAGTTGCGCTGATACACGCCAGGAGAGCTTGTCCTGAAGAACGTACTTCCAGCCGACCGGAGACCGGCCGACGGAAAATTGGGTCCAAATTGGGATGACCCCTATCAGATAGAATCCATCGCAGGAACAGGGGCATATCGGCTCTCAGACATGTCAGGAAGATGCCTGCCACGGCCTTGGAATTCAATACATTTACGTAAATTCTATCATTGACCCGACTTGTGAGCTTAATACTTGTACATGTTCCACCTTTGCAATACAAAGTTTCTTGCTTTCGCCAGCCTGCTCCCAAGCCTTGATTAATTAGGGCCGTAGGGCCGACCAAGCCTATTAAGGCCGATTAAGTCTCCGGATTCGGAGCCCTTTCTGGTGCATGACACCTTAGGGCCGACTAAGTCTCCGGATTCGGAGCGCCCTTCGTGGATATCACGATTGGCCAAATTAAAGTCTCCAAATTCGGAGCCCCTTTCGGTGCATGACACCTTAGGGCAAACTAAGTCTCCGGATTCGGAGCCCCTTTCGGTGCATGACACCTTAGGGCCGATTAAAGTCTTTGGATTCGGAGCGCCCTTCGTGGATATCACGATTGGCCAAATTAAAGTCTCCGAATTCAGAGCCCCTTTCGGTGCATGACACCTTAGGGCCGACTAAGTTTCCGGATTCGGAGCCCCTTTCGGTGCATGACACCTTAGGGCCGATTAAAGTCTCCGGATTCGGAGCGCCCTTCGTGGATATCACGATTGGCCAAATTAGTCTTTGAATTCGGAGCCCCTTTCGGTGCATGACACCTTAGAGCCGACTAAGTCTCCGGATTCGGAGCGCCCTTCGTGGATATCACGATTGGCCAAATTAGTCTCCGGATTCGGAACCCCTTTCGGTGCATGACACCTTAGGGCTGATTAAAGTCTCCGGATTCGGAGCGCCCTTCGTGGATATCACGATTGGCCAAATTAAAGTCTCCGAATTCGGAGCCCCTTTCAGTGCATGACACCTTAGGGCCGATTAAAGTCTCCGGATTCGGAGCGCCCTTCGTGGATATCACAATTGGCCAAATTAAAGTCTCCGAATTCGAAACCCCTTTCGGTGCATGACACCTTAGGGCCAACTAAGTCTCTGGATTCGGAGCCCCTTTCGGTGCATGACACCTTAGGGCCGACTAAGTCTCCGGATTCGGAGCCCCTTTCGGTGCATGACACCTTAGGGCCGACTAAGTCTCCGGATTCGGAGCGCCCTTCGTGGATATCATGATTGGCCAAATTAAAGTCTCCGAATTCGGAACCCTTTTCGGTGCATGACACCTTAGGGCCGACTAAGTCTCCAGATTCGGAGCCCCTTTCGGCGCATGACACCTTAGGGCCGAGTACATATTCACATAATCGTTCTTAATTCAAGCCGGTCAATACATGTTTAAATATTTACGCCACGCAACACAAACCTTGGCAGAAAGTTGAAATAATACGATTAATTAAACACAACATTTCAAGACCGAATACAAACGTTGAAAATAAAAGAAATTCTATTTATTCGGCGCGAAGTCTATTTATTCGACGCCCTCATCGTCGCTCTTCTCAATTTCGAAATCGAAATAAGGAAAGTAGTAGCGATGATATAGGGGTGAGGCCGAATCAATGCCCACGGCTTCGAGAGTTTCCTCGGTTTGAAGGGCCTTGATCCAGCCGTGCTTGAATCCATGATTTTCACATCGGCAGACCTCCTCAGCAAGGTCTCGTTTGGTCTTCTCTATCCCGACCTTCAGGCCATCCTGAAATCCCTTTTCATAACCCGAGGTCCGTTGGGTCACTCTCTCAACGACCAATTTAGATTGACCGACCGCCACCGATGCGCTTGTTTGAACATCACGCTCAGCCATTTCTGCACGAATCTCCAGACTGCGATTCCTTTTGTCCCTTTTCTCACTCTCACGTGGCGCTTCCCGCAGACGCATGCCGACTTCGTGAGCAGTATACAGTCCTTTCACAGCCCCATGTATGCCGTCTCGAAATACTTCGAAATCTTGACGTCCGACCATCGATTGTTGGACTTCCGGCAGGAAGATCTGTTGAGCGAACTCGACTGCTACACTTGGGTTTTTAATGATAGAATCCACCTCCGTCATTGGTCTATTCCTCACAAAAACCGCAAAACTCAACGGTCGTGGCGGTGCATCAGGCTCGATTCTCGGTCGCGGGCGCGGCGATACGCTTCGACGACTAAGGGGCTGCTGTGTTTCCCGATCCTTGGACGTTCTTCTTCCCGTACGCATAGGCTCGCTACTGCGACTCATTGCGGCATCTAATTCATCCAATCTTCGTCCCTCCCAAGTTGCCTGAATGGAAATAAGTAGGGCCTCTAGCGTGCACCCGCGCCACTTATCCTTCAATGTATGCAGCTCTCCTGAGGCAACGTCAGTAATCGCAAACGTCAAAAGTCGAATGACAATTGTCCAGCCCACGAGTTCCGCCATTCGGCTTCCCAACCCCATTCGGCTTCTCAAGCTCGCGCCCTGGCTAAGGCAAGGGCAGATTTACTAATCTGGTCAGCCGTGTTTTCAAGCGCAAGAGCCGATCAATGCGTGCCTCAGCCAGCCCACGAGTTACGTCATTCAGCTTCTCAAGCTCGCGCCTTAGCTAAGGCGAGGGCAAATTTACTAATCTAGTCGGCCATGTTTTCAAGCGCAAGCGCCGATCAATGCGTGCCTCAGCCAGCCCACGAGTTACGCCAATCGGCTTCTCAAGCTCGCGCCCTGGCTAAGGCGAGGGCAGATTTACTAATCTGGTCGGCCATGTTTTCAAGCTGAAGAGCCGATCAATGCGTGCCTCAGCCAGTCCACGAGTTACGCCATTCGGCTTCTCAAGCTCGCGCCCTGGCTAAGGCGAGGGCAGATTTACTAATCTAGTCGGCCATGTTTTCAAGCGCAAGCGCCGATCAATGCGTGCCTCAGCCAGCCCACGAGTTACGCCATTCGGCTTCTCAAGCTCGCGCCCTGGCTAAGGCGAGGGCAGATTTACTAATCTGGTCCGCCATGTTTTCAAGCGCAAGCGCCGATCAATGTGTGCCTCAGCCAGCCCACGAGTTACGCCATTCGGCTTCTCAAGCTCGCGCCCTGGCTAAGGTGAGGGCAGATTCACTAATCTGGTCCGCCATGTTTTCAAGAGCAAGCGCCAATCAATGCGTGCCTCAACCAGCCCAACAAGCACAGTAAAAATACATTCAAAAAACAAACACTGACTGTTGCAAAAGATGAAAAATACTAAATTAAAACCGTAAAAATACATGCGACATCCTAAAAAACTGTCAGTCGGCCGGATCAGCCATCGAAATCAGACTCCAATGGCTCAACATCCACTTGCTCATATGGTATTGGCACAATCAATGAAGCGTTAGCAGCAACAAGGGCTTTGTGCCAGCCGTGTTTGAATCCTCGATTTTCAAACTTGGGGACTTGGTCCACGTACTCGGCGAGTCCAACATTTTTCCTAACCTCGAATACTTTGGAAGACTCCGAGTCGGCTGATTCCTTCGCCGCCATCATTTCAGCCAACTCAGCCTCCAGTTTGGAGATCGCCTTCTGGGCCAACTTGAGCACATCTTCGCTCGCGTCCGCCTTCTTCTCGGCATCCAACCTCAATTGATCTGCGCAACGAGCCTTCTCCATCTCGGCGTCGGCCCTTGAGGCTTCCTTGTTCGCCCTTAAAGCTTCGACCTCGGCCCTTCTCCTCTGGCCTTTAACTTCCTCGCGTAAATGACCAATCTGTCTGACGGCGTCGCGATGGCGACGACCCATATCGGCTATCCATCCGACGGTCTGTAAAACAAGAATTTAGAACCATAACTTCAATAGTATTTGGATTAAGTGAAGCTAAGTTCGAATATGTACCAAAAGTGCCGATTAGGCGGCCAGTGCTGTCGCATCTAGATCCATTTCCATCTAGAAAGCCTCCTTGTCAGACGGCAAAGACACGGACGTAGCCAAGCTAAATGCGACTTTTGGATCTTTCAGCGCCGAAGCATCAGAAGAAATCGGCACGTTTTTTATCATCGGCTGAATGACAAAAGGAACGATCACGTCCGATCTCTCTAATCGAGGACGTTTGCCATGTTCTTCTACCCCGGCTTCAAACTCGGCGGAGTGTTTCTCTGCCTCGACTTCTTGGCCGACCTGCACAATCAAGGTAGATTCGGCATCCCGATTTTTCGCCGTCTCCACCTCAATAACGCGGAAGGACTCTGATTCGCTAGCAGACAGGGAAAATTGAGATGTGGTGGCGGGTGGTGCTTCAGACGGAAGGGCCTCCGCTCTTCGCCGCGCGGCCAACCTTTCCGCATTCGCCTTCCTGGCAAGTTTTGTCAGGCTTAACCCGGTCATGTCTTCGGGGTTTGCAGGGAGAATATCCTCTAAACCGTGAAAAACACCGTCAAGCGAAAGATCACCTCGGCCCGAAGCAGATGGGGGGTCGGCCGAATTCAATACCGTGTCAGATTCGATTTCGGACTGATCTGATTCGGTAACATTAGCTACACCCCGCTCCGAATCCGACCCTTCAAAACCAACCTACCTCAAGTTTTTGAAGTCGGACAAAATGAGAGCGATCAGAGAATCTTAACCCTCTAGAACCGGGATACTTTCAACTGTCGAGAAGGTCGTATATGTCGGCTCATAACGAAGTAGAATGTGGGCCGCCCTGCCTTGTTTCTGAAGACTTCGACGGCCGAAATATTTGAGCGCGACTTCGATATCTGAAAGAATGGCGCCGTCAGTTGAAGACAGAACTTTCTTCAAATTTCTCCCTACACAAGCCAAGCCGTAACATTTCAAAAAAGAGGCTTTACAACAAAAATGAACAAATAATAAAAGCGAGAAAGCAATCAGCCACCTGGCTCGCCCCTCCGTCTAGGAATAGGGTCGGCGTGATCCTCCCCTTCGCCAAATTCCCAGTTACCCTGGACAACGACCATAACATCATCAACTCGTTTTCCAGAACTGGAAAGCATAGTTATCAGCTGATGGTCAACAACCTTGGCCCTAAGGAAGAAACGCCTGTGCCGACCAGAAGACTTAGCCAAGGCATAACAATGCCGGATGGCTGGAATGCCAAGGTTAATTCTTAGGCGACGGTTGAGCGCTATAACCCCCATTATGACTTTAAAGAAATTCACATTAGGTTAGGAAGGGATTAAACCCCAATGGCGAAGCACAGCCCTAAGAAACGGGTGAAGGGGGAAACGGACTCCACCCTCTGCAATTGACAAAATAGGAAAGACAATCGTGGTTTCATCCTCCCTCTCCATATCAACAGTGCCGTCTGCCACAAGCGACAAACGAACATCATCAAGAATGGAGAAATGGCGTTTAAAACCAGCAATACGATCTGACGAGAGGAGGTCTTTTAAATGTTTCGCCATATCCTAGTCTATGAGAATACGCCAAGGAAGGAATAAACCAGAAAGAGTCCTCGAAGCAAGGAAGGAGAGAACTTACAAAGGACGAAAAGGATATCGGAAGAGAGTTTCGGCGACGTTCCAGAAGGCAATCCAGCGATGAGCATCATAAAATATATACTGGAAAAGACCTCAAAATTTTAAATCGCAATAAATAGACACGTACGAGGGGGCGGGGAGTCGACACGACAATCGAAAGGGGTGCGCTTAGATGTCCGTAGGAGGATGAGGCCAATCGTCGAATTTTGGCTCCGACTTTTAGGAATTCAAAACCAAGCACTCTAGCCAACTGTCGTCGGTGAAATGCTTGGGGGGCAATTGTGGGAGCCGAATAAATAGAAGAGTCGGAGGATGCGCGCTCCAGAAATTAGATACTATCCGGCTTCATATTGCGTGACCAAGATGCCGAATACGTGAGTAAAGCCGAATAGATAGAGATCAGTAGCTCTAAATGAAAGAAAGGGCAATGATCAAAAAGTAGGCCCTGGACCCGAGGATAAAAAAGAACAGGTATAAATATAGGAAGAACGATTATAGAAAGGTATGTAAGAATCACTTCACAAAGACTTAGAAAGTAAGCTATCCTGAGTGTCTGAACTAACTTGTCCGTCGGAGTGCTAATTCCGGCACCCCCGACCGGAGTGCTTGTATCTTTTCAGGTGACTAGCTGAGGATCACTAGCGTCTCCCAGGATCCGAAGAGTATTTCCAAATCACTTCCTCATAGTGCTTAAGCCATGGGATTGAAGCTTATGCTTAAATGGCTTTAACCTTTTTTTGATGGTTTCTACTAGTCAAAGGCATGGCTTCTCTCATGTCTTAAGTCATCTTTTGATTGACCTTCCTCTCGTTAGATGGCTTTCACATTTGGACAAATCAACTAATGAATGGCTTGGTAACTTAAAATGTGTAAACAAGAATTGAACCAAGTAAAACATGCCAAGATAAGCATGGTGTTCAACCGGACGTTATGTTGAACACAAGATGGATTGGATCATTTCATACTCAAAGTGATGAAAATGAGCCAATTCCCTTTGTCTCCATTGCCTTTGATTATCCATGATAAGGTAGTGGTCCTAGAGTCTTGTTTGTCTTGCATTTATTGAATTTGTGCAAGTTAGATCCTTCGCCATTATGCATTGAGATGCTTGATTGGTGGCTTTGGACCCAATGGTGCCACTCCTTATGTTTTGAGATGATAAGGGGTGGCGTGGTACAAACATGTCCCTGGAAGAAGCTCAATTTTTCTTTATTTTGTGCTCTGTTGTAGTTTGGTGTTGCAGCACACCAGTGGCCGACACCCTTTCATTGTTGGCCGGCAGAGGCACACTCTTGGCCATCAGATGGCCGGCAGCAGCTCCTCATGGCCGGCAGGCCACTGGTGCACTCCCCAGCATTGTTTTGGTAAGGTTCAGCAGAAAGTTCTTGAAGACACCCTGCAAACAGAGCCTCTAAAGAGCAATCTGGAGAGCTTTTTCGGGACGGAAACCGAGGCATGCATGTTCAACTTCTTCCAACAGAACTAAGGCAGTACAAGTAGAGCTTTACTTGTTAGTTAGCATTTGAATTTGTAATTTAATTAGCAATTTTGTTGATTAGTTAAAGTGTTGTAATAATTAGTAAGTAGTTTACTAGTTATTCAATTTGGTTGTGTAATAATTAGGCCAAGTTTGGCATACTTACAAAAAGTCAAAAAGTTACTATTCTATTTAAGTCACATCATCTTATTTAAGTCACATCACCTCTCTAACACATCACTTCAAACCCAACCCATATTTCATAAAAAGTCAAAAAGTACACTTATTTACATCATCCCAAACAACCCCTTAGTCTAATTAGTTTAATTAGATTAGTTAGTTTAGCTTAGCTTAGAGTAGTTTAGCTTATTTATTTGGATCCTCCTTCGAGAGGGCGCAATGTTGTAATAAGTGTGTGTGTGTGTGTGTGTACATGTCTTTCAACCCCCACTTCTTTCTCCTTTTTACTTAACCGCTTTCGATGGTTAGTTTAGGGCACATTTTGATTAGCATACCTTATGCTTGCATGTTTGCATCATCCATTTGTATTGCATGCACCGGGCTCGGCACGTCATTCAAACTGCATCATATTTCAATTCCTATTTGAATACATGTATCGATTGTTGCATTTATATGCCATCTTAGATAGCCGAGCCTATTTAGTTTCATTTTGCATGTGTTGCATTAGGCATTCTGTATAGTTAGGATCATGCATTGTTTCTAACTAGTTTTCTGTTTTGGCTCGGAGTACACTGTAAGTGTTTACGCTTTAGCATCCTTGCATGAGTGTGAGTGTTGCCATGATAGCATGCTTACCATGAGGCTATTTGCTTAAGTGCTTAACTGTTTGAATGTTTGTGGATGAAGGCTTCGTTGCTTGAATTGGGACAATTCATCGATTATGAGTTTTAAGCCCACTTTGCGAAGTGGTAAAATCATGTTTTAAGCCCACTTGAGGGTGGCAAATCCGCGCTTTAGCCCACTTGCGAATGGCACTTTCAAACCATTTTAAAAAACAAACATGAGTTGTTTTGTTCCAATTCTCGTGACTGAGTCTATACTTGTATGTTGTGCGCATCACATAGTAAGTTAGTTAATAACCGAAATAAGAACACATGTGTTTATAAAACAACATATCATGCTTAGTAGAGGTCGATTCTTTGATCGGGCGAGCGGGGGTGCTCATTGCATGACCTTCCCCTCTCGTACTTAAGTTCCCGAGCCGAGGCAACTTTGGTCATGACGGGCACGTGGCCTTTAGCACGAGTCAGGATTTCTTAAATTTTCCAAAAATAAAATATTTAGGTGGCGACTCTGTAATATGCCAAAGCAGTCCATGTTTGGCGCTTTTTCATTCAAAATTGATTTTCCAAAACCAATTGCCAGATTTGGACTCTTTGGTATTTATTAGTCTCACATTCCACTTTGTGAGATTAGATTCAGAACTGTGATAGGAGTCTGAACTGTAGTAAGACCAATTCGCGCCATCTTCGAAAGAGGGGGGTGCACGAAGAAAATCGGGTCTACATGGCTCTTTTTCCTACTCCAACGGTTTCATCAAATAGGTATCAAATCCAGGATTTCACTTTTCTTTCACCAAACTGAGGACCAATGTGCCTTTTATCATATCACTGGTTTATAGCCGTTTGATTTTCACCACTGGATGTCCCCCGAATGACCATCTCAAGGCAAAAATTTGTAAAAAAATTACACTGGTCGATCTCGTTTGCCCGGTCGACCCCCCAGATGACCACCCCAAGGCAAAAATTTGTGAAAAATTTACACCGGCCGGTCGACCAGCTGGACATCCGCCCAGTCGATCGGTGTTCTGATGAAGCTTCAAAAACCTCCGTTTGAGCACTTGATATCAAATGGAACTTTTACTCAAATTTGGTGAAAAATTCGATGCATCGTTAGAGATGCTCTTAAGTATGCAACATTAACTTGTTTGATGAAATGCCTTAATAAAATAGCTGTTTTTCTCTGTGTTTATTCAACATTTGATTCTAAGCCCGATCAATTCCTAATCAACCCTAAACCTTTTCCTACCAAAACCTAACTTGAATAGCGCTTGATTGCTTTCCCTAAGCCCACTATGGTTATTTCAATTTCCATTGGAATGGTTATTTCAATTTTCCTTAAATGCTAAATTGCACCTTAAAGTATCTCCAACGGTGCATCAAATTTTTCACCAAATTTGTGTAAAATTTTGAATAAAAGTTCCATTTGATATCAAATACTTCAACGGAGGTTTTAGAAGCTTCATCAGAACACCGATAGACCGAGTGAACAACCAGGCAGATGTCTGGTCGGTCAACTGGCTAGTGTAAAATTTTCACAAATTTTTGCCTTGAGGTGGTCATCTGGGGGATCGACTGCCCAGTAATTTTTTCACAAATTTTTACCTTGAGGTGGACATCCGGTGGTGAAAATCAAACGTCTATGAATCGTGATTTGATGAAAGACACATTGATCCTTAGTTTGATGAAAGAAAAGTGAAATTCTGGATTTGATAACTATTTAATGAATCCATTGGAGCAAGAAAATGAGCCATTTATTCTGGATTTGATAACTATTTAATGAAACCATTGGAGCAAGAAAATGAGCCATTTTTCATCAAATTCAAATTTCATGACAGGTTTGAGTAACCATTGGAGATGGTCACGGTTAAAAGTTAGCTTTTGGTTTTCCTGAGTCACATCACTTCTCTACTTTTTTGCACGTTTTTTTTAAAAAACACCAAAAAAAGTCAATTGTTAGTGTCACACACCATGTCTATTCTACTAGTTGATGTTTGTATGAGAGGTTGAGCTATAGTTTACTACATTGAATATTTCTGAGCTACTAGTGGATATGTGTCTATATTCGCCAATCTTAGTGTTTATAAGCCATCAATTTAAGAGTATTTCTCAATCTCAAATATCTCAAATACAGTAAACCATTCATTTTTATAACAAATTGTTTTCGTAAGTATGGAATGACCATGTAGGCTTGTCTTTATACATTAAAATCCACTGGCCCCCAAAAACTAGTTCAATCCGACATATTCTTTCTTTGATAACTCAAAATTCAAACAACCCTTAAAAGATTATTTAGTACAGTTGAAATGGTGATCTAGGAAACAATTTAGGAAGCTTCACTATTGTTTTTAGAGAACAAGAAAATTTGTTTTGTGTTTACAATTATCAATCTATACCTCATGCTGAAGAAAACATAATGAATTTACTGTTTATGTTAAACCATTCTTAGGAGAAATGGTTTCTGGTTATACCGGCATTTTAAAACCATTTCTTTAATGATAATGCATGCTATCACTACATAATGGTCAAATTTTTTATGGCATTAAAGGAAAATTGTTTCAAACTGTTAGGAACAAACTAACCTGCGTCTTTCTATTGATTTGGTTGTAGCGGAATTATCGATTCTCCATTCTGTTTATTTCGTCATCAACAATGTTGTACATATATGTCTTCACGTTTTCATTAATAAATATCATGCGACCGAAGAACAATTTATGGAATAATATGTCAGGAGATATCGTATCAGTTGCTCTAATAGTATATTGCTTTATAGCTGTCTGGTTTGTTGGTGGGCTCACTTTTTTTTTCATTTTTATCTGATTTGCATGAACTGGGTGATCCTATGACCCTCAAAATGATGTCTATAGTTTAGAATTAAGTGTGAGAAACACAAAATCAAGTGAAATTACCTTCTTCTTCTTCTTCTTCTTCTTTGTTTATTTATTTGATTATGTTGTTGTTGTTGTTGTTGTTGTTATTGATGATGAGGCATGTTTATATTATTCACAAGTATTTTGCTCTTATACACAAATTTACAGTTGCCCATGTAAACTATATGCAGTTCAACATTTGGACAAAAAGGAAGATGGGAGGAAAGAGATAGATTCATTCTCTCTAAGTCCCAAAACTCCTAGTCATATCATTTTAAGGAAAATTATTTGCAACCCCAAGGTTGCATAGTTTATATTGTACCCTACAAATAGAGACAAACTCAAAGCATTCCCCTTTAACTTGGTTCGTGACTGCATTGAGTCGCCAACATGCTTCATATATGATGAAGAATGGAATCTCTTTCATGAAATGAAATGAAATATTTCTTATCCAACTGTGGCTTTTGAAAAGGGGTGTCAATCTGCGTATAAGTTATTCTCTGATGAATTATATATATCTAGCTTGGTTTGTTTAGTCATATAATGTTGAACAAGCTGTAAGATACTGATGGTTGCCTTATGGTCGCAATTCAAATTGACTGGAATCACACATATACACCTTGATCCTTAGCAATATATTTGACCTTGTAGGTAGGGATGAAGGTAGAAGTTTTACTTAGAGGGGGTCGAGTTGAGTGTAGAAAAAAAAATCTTGTATGGAATGAACATGATGAAGAGCATGGAAAGAGATACAGGGCACACTGATCTACCTTAGGCAGAGGGTTTCAAACTAACCTTCAGTCGGAATTGCTTGGTGTTAATAAACCAAAAGATGGGTGGTTGGGTGACAGGTTAGTGGCAAACCCAACTCAACCCGTGAACATCCCAAATATCACTTTGTAGGTTTACTATGTCTGCCAGTCCAAAGCAATGGGAATGGGTTGAATTCATGGTTAAGGAGTAGAATTAGTTGTCGTTTTATCCATGCCCAATTTCTAAATGTAAAAGAAAGATCAATTAATTAATTAGAAAAAAGAAGAAGGTAAAATCAATTAATTAATCTGGGCACATTGATTTTTCTGTGCACTTTTCTATGATTTTGTTCCCCTGTGCACATAGGCATTATTGGTGTCCTATTGCTATTTTTAACAAGTTTCATCACCCATATTGTCCATTTCCATAGTGCTATATGTGCTTTTATTGTGTTAGGTGAGTGTTTTTGAAGCTCATTTTGATCCCGAGAACTTCTATATGTGGTGGATTTCAGCTAAATGCATCTCTTTCCTTTAAAATAAATGTATAAAGAAATAGAGAGAGAATTTGTATATATATCTTGATATATATTGAATGTTCAGTTAGCTCTCCTTTATAGAGGAGAGGATGAACAAAAGTAGCCAAAAGTATGAAGGGACAGTATTAATGGAGCATACACTAACTAACAGCAAAGCACTAACTAATAACTAATATATTCTAACATCCCCCCTCAAACTCAAGAAGGATAGACACAAACCAACTTGAGTTTTGAGAGAGTAACAAAATAGGAAAATAAACTAAAAATAAAATAAAATAGGATAGAAGACACTGTATGGTCGTGTCAGACCGGTGTAGAAGACACTATATGGCTCGCGTCAGACCGGTGTAGAAGACACTGTGAGGTCGTGTCGAACCACTGTAGAAGACACTGTATGGTCATGTCGAACCATTGTAGAAGACACTGTGAGGTCATGTCGAACCACTGTAGAAGACACTGTATGGTCGTGTCGAACCATTGTAGAAGACACTGTATGGTCATGTCGAACCGTTGTAAAAGATACTGTGTGGCCGTGTTGTACCGTTGTAAAAGACACTGTATGGTCGTGTCGGACCGTTGTAGAAAACACTGTATGGTCGTGTCAGACCGTTGTAGAAGACACTGTGAGGTCGTATCAGACCATTGTAGAAGACACTATGTGGTCGTGTCGGACCGTTGGAGAATGCACTGTATGGTCGTGTATATAAGCAGCCCAAAGATATACATGTGTATATATATATATATATATATCACGCCCTCAAAAGTCGTACCCGACATTGTGGCGTCAAGCGGCACGCGATGCACGTGACCGACAGAGCGTCGTGTCTGTCTCAACTTGCGCTCCCGTTTTGTCGTCTTAGTCTCTGCATTGTCTATTTAAACTGAGGCTGAGGCTGGTTAGAGATTGAAAGCAAACCAAAGCGACGAACTCTGTAACCCCTTTCGTCCACTTTGCAACCCCCTACTTGTGCTGCCTCTGATATGGCCTCATCTTTCCGTAGTTTGCTCACCCTTTTTCCAGACCTAAACAGGTCCACAATAGAGATAACCGGTTCTGTCGCCCTTGAATCGCAACCAAACGCCCCTATTTTTGCTCCATTGAACTTTCCTATGCTGTCAGTTGAGCAAATAATGGTAGCTTAATTTGATATTGAAGCCAACCATTATACGTTGAAGTCATGTGTGGAGACCATGATTGCGGTCATTAACTTGTCTCACCGGCTTCAAAATAGGACAAGTGAGGTACAACAGTTAAATGCCCAACGCTCTCTGCTGCAGCGTATGTACAAGGATGCGCGAGCAGAGATTTGAGCGCTGAAGGTGGAAAACAAGGAGCTAAAACGGAAGGCCACCGTCATGTTCCGATTTGGAAGGTCGCCATATGCTGCGTTGGAGGAGCAGCGGGGAGGCAACTTGCCCGGTGGGCTGGAAAGCACGGAGACAGGGCCAACAAGGGTGGCCCAAGACGAAGGCAAGAGGAAGAGAGCAGTGAGAGAGGTGAAAAAGTAAGGTCGGTGTTTGTGGTGGTTATGGTTGGTGGTTTTTTTTGTTTTCTTGTTTTTTTTTTTTGTTTTGTTTGTTTGTTTGTTTGTTTGTTTTTTTTTTTTTTTGTGTTGTTGTTTTGGTGTTTGTGTGGAATGAAATAAAATAAAGATTTGAAAAATTAGAGGTGGTTTGAATCTGTAGGCTGGTATGTTGATATAATATATTATAATAAAAAAATATGTGATGATAGAAAGTAAGAACATGTGATAAAGGAAAGTAAAAACATAAAATAAAATAAAAATTAAAGTTGGGTTTTTCAAAATAAAGATGTGGATGATGGGTTGAAAAGTGGACATAATGGTGGGATTAGGAGAGTGGGGGACATGATGATGGAAGAACATAACAGAGGAAACCGAGAGAAAATAGTAGGTTCAATCTCCACCGTCGGAGAAACAAACGGTAATAGAGGTTGTGGCAGAACTGGAGGGAGTTAGGAAGGGGACCGAAGAGGGACATGGTGGAGAGTTGGAGGTTGAAGACGCGACTTGCTTGGTTATTGAAGCAAGAGACTCCGGTAAGCTGTATTTCCAAAGTTTTGAGTTGCTATCGAACCTACAGCCTCAAAATGGATTCTTATTCAAAAATCCAAACCGTCGAAAGGAGGTGTTTCTTCTTTCATGGCGCCTGCAAAACCTTATTTCCATTTATAGTCGCAGAGCATGATGCATGTTCTGAGATCTGTATGTTGGAGAGTGAAAAAGGAGTGGCTGAGATTGTTGATGACATTCAAGCAGAATCCGAACAAATGAATGCCAGGAATATTGAGCACGACTGGTGTGCTGTCGATGTAGGAGATCATTTTTCCATTGAACTTGCATTGTTGGAGATGGCTCTCTTCCACAGAGCAATGCACAAAAAATTGCAAATCTATGGTGGAGATGCTTTTGAGATATGTCCCCAATAGAGTTTTGGAAAGAGAACAGGAAGCCAGCGAGTATGTGGAGAAGTCGCCTCCGATGGCGGCGAAGAACTCAAAGCTATATGTATTGATAGAGATGACAGCGGAATAGGTTGAGGTCCGGCGGGCGGCTAAGGCAAGGTTGCCACCCGCCGGTAAAGCGAAAATACTAGGCTCTAAACCTGCTCTGATACTATGTTAAAATAAATGTATAGAGAAATAGAGAGAGAATTTGTGTATATATCTTGATAAATATTGAATGTTCAGTTAGCTCTCCTTTATAGAGGAGAGGATGAACAAAAGTAGCCGAAATTATGAAGGGACAGTATTAATAGAGCATACACTAACTAACAGCAAAGCACTAACTAATAACTAATATATTCTAATAATGTGGTGAACAGACATCCATTTTTTGCTAAGTGATGTATGTCTTGAGAATAGATCATGGATAAATGATGACACCACTCAATTTGACATGCTAAAAATCACAAAATGCATGATAACCTATTTCACAATGCTACCTGTTTTGTATATATACATAATGTTTATTTATGCTTTATTCTTTTGCTAAAGAATGTAATATTCTCTGTTGATCATTACATATTTGCAGACAACTTGTGAGAACTTTTGTTATCACTATGACAAGAAGGAAAACCCATTTAACAATGGGATAGTGAAGTATCTTAAAGAAATCTTCCTTTCTAAGACCCCGCCTTCAGCAATCAATTTTAGAGAATAGGTGGTGGAAAAAGCTGATCCAATTATGGAATCCATAAATCAAAAGTTTGGTAGAGGTATGATTGGCTCAAAAGATAAATTAGACATAGAAATGGGAGGTGTGCTTAGCAAGAATGGTGGTATTCTTATTCCAAATATTTTGCAAAATTTGGATTATGTTGGGATCGATAATAATTTGAAGTAAGAAGGAGGAGGGGATAATGCATTTGATCCATTGTTCTCTCCCACTATGGAAAAACATAGGCACTCACAGTGGAGCCCCAATAACCGCTGTAGTACAAGTGTAGATGAAAGGAGTAAGGATGGTAGCTCTCATTCAACTTCATCACCAATTCCTCAAGATTTAAAAGGTAACATGAAGATTGTGTTTTTACTTAAAAATGGCTAACAATATAACAATAAATTTTGTAGTATAAATATTTGCATTTGAATCTTAATATTGCTTCCTCATTCAAGGTAATCTATTGTGTTTGTTGTACTCAATGTACATGCTTTGTTCTACATGACTGTAAAAGGGAAGACCTAATTGTTCCAAAATTTTGTTTGTTCTGTTAATTACATACACTTGCCATTTATTTTTCTATGATAATTATTCCATCTTCAAGTTTCTTTTCTAGTTATGCTGGGAATTGTGATGGAAAATGATAGAAAATCAAAAATTTAGAAATAACAGAAAGTGTTAAATGAAAAAGCATAATCATTGCTTTGGAGCACTAGAGGCCATTCTGGTATATGAAAGAGTTGGTTTATTTGGCTTCATGGAGAGATTTACAATAGCTTTTTAATTAGCCATTTTAAGCCTAAGGAGCTAAGAAGCACATACACTTCTAAGAAGGTACGTGTCGATGTTGTGTCTGTCTCCATGTTTCTTAGCTATGGAGCTTCTTTTCCATGTTCCTCTTGTTCACATTCTTGGAAATTTCATGATCATTTTATTGTTAAATTTTCTTTCATGCAACTTTTTCCTCCTCTTTTAGGGGAGTACCTTCACTTTCCTCACACCTTATGTCATTTTTTCCCTTATGTAATACAAGATTTGTTCAATCTTTCTTGAATTCATTGTCTGGGAAACTTCTTCTCTTTGTTGGCAACAATAAATATCAAATGTGTGTTCACAAAGTAGTGGATGAGTCACTTGTCCTCCACGTAAAGATTCCATCTTGTTTGCTAATGGTCGAATGCAAGTTTTTTTTTACTAGAATCGAGTTCTTTCATATCCTATTTCTCAAATGCAAGTTGTTTTGAACTTATTTCCCAAATCCATGTTGTTTTGTGAAGGGCAAGTTTTGAAAATACTACTTTATGGTTGAAGTTGTGTTTTGTAAGCAAATGAAAACATGACTTCAACCCTTACTTCCACGAAGTGAGAGCGAGAGCGTGGAATCGTAGACATTTCAAGAGTTGTTGGTTGGGAGTGTTGGTATATATTTTAAATAATATATAAAAATATATTGTAGGATTATATTTTTTTTCTCTAATGATAATGGAAATATATATGTTATAAATAAATAAAAAGTATAAAAAATCATATGTTAAAATATTCTAATTATATACTTTATTAGATTTTTTTTCATTTATTCTAAAATATTTATGTTAAAAATTATTTGTTAACACAATATATAAATAAATACACATAAATTTATAAAGGCAATATATAATATATAAATTAAAACATATATATATATATATATAATTTATAAAGGTTATATATAATATATATGTACAAATATATATACATACATGTAGGTGTTGATTTCTGACTACACAACCAAACAGGGAACTTTGCTAGAGAGCACGCGGTAGAATAGATTAAGCCAACCACCTGCCATTAAGAAAATGAGAATATCGTGGCGGTTCGGCCACCTAGGGGCACTCCGACGATCAAGTTAGTCAACTTATCTCTCAAAGATATCAAATAAGTACTCAATGCACAAATTAAAGCGTACTTTAGACCCACGAGGGTGCCTCACTTTTATAACCAGTAGTGACCTAGTCCCCTAGAAGTCTCACTTCATAGGACTCAAGCTTAATGCTCATTTCGGACTCTTAGCTAGATAGGGATAAACTTGTCAAGAGCCTTATTCTTATCTAGACTAAGAGCTCCTTTAACCTAGGACTCTTATCCTCTATCCAAATATCCCAAATTCCGGCATTACCGCACTAAACCGCGGCAATACCACAACCATCTCGGTAACATGACCTGCCCACGTGGCACCTTGGCCGACATCTCAAAGACACCTTGGCCACGTGGCACCATTCGCAAAATACTTCCCCACAACTACCCCTAGGTTCTATTACCTCGACAATCTGAGGTGATGGAACCTATACATGTACTTTCCTAACCGAGATCATGACTCGTCGGTGCCAAGAAACATGGACTCAAGTGTCCACTTCATCGAGAATCAAGAATCAAGAACCAAGTTCTTTCAACATGTCAACCGAGATCGCACTTCTCAACCGCGATTGCTTCGCTAGCCGAGGTCAATACCCCCATTAGTTCAAGAATTTCAAGAGTCTCAACTGCGCATGAGCTGTCACGCGCCATTACTTCAACCGTTTTTTTCACGTGTCTCCTTCTTATTGGTTTGTACTCGTCACACGCCATCAAGTCACATCGAATCTGCCACGTCGCTTGATAGGTACGTCGTCCAAGGCAATTTCATTATGTTTTGCCACATTTTTCCATTCTAACAAAACTATTCCCCCCTCTCTCTCTCTCTCTCCGTCTTTTCACTTCTACCATTCCAATCTCTCTCGCTTTAGACTTTCTCTGTCATGACCCAAACTCACCCCTATAGATTTAGTATCGAAACCAGCCAGTAATCTTGGGATTACCAAAAGCCTCTAAACAAAATAAACAAAGTTAAGGGGCTAGCGGAAGCAAATATCAAAATATAATATCCATAGAGCTGTGTAGACATATATGGAACCGAAAATATAAAACTTATATACATATATGTGACGTTATACACAAGTTGGTCTTACGTCACCAATACAAATATAGTCCAAAAGGGACTTAGCCCTATACGCAGAGTTTACAAAAAGTGTTCAAACAACAAAAGAAAACAAAAGTAATACAAAAGTCATAAACTTGGCAGACGACGATCTTCATCTCCACCCATTGCACCGAGGAGTCTTGAGGGAAGATGAGGGTAAGGATTTAGTTACCCCAAAAACCTTCCACTTTTTATCACTTTGCAATTTTATTCCTCGGTATGTACTAATGTTTCTTATTGTTTCTACAGCTCTTCCTCAGTTATCAAAGAACTTTTGCCAAACATACATCCTAAGCCGAGATCTTATTCGGCTTCTCGACCTACCCATCGAGGCCCGCAAGGCCCCCATATTACTAAATTATGGGTTGACCTACCAGTCCTCGCTCCCCGACATCCCAAAAAGGAACAAGACTCCTTCATCTACCTCAACTCCACGCGCCGCATCTTCTTCCAGGCCAGACCAAGTTTCAACGTCTGACCCTATGGACCAGCCTTCTACCTCTGCTCTAGCCCAACTTATTCCATCATCGCAGCACCAACGCCGTCGCCGACCTCTGAATGCTCATGGAGATAAAACTTGAAGCCAAAAGCGCCGAGGTTCAGAGGCGTTAGCTTAAGATCCCACTAATCTTCTAATAGCCCTTTCGACCTTTAAACGCAGCACCGGAGTAACCGTCGCCATCACTACCGAAGAGATGGGTCGCAAACTAGCAATCGCTGAGGATTTGCTTGCGGCCTACCAAATATAGTGACTCTTCAGTCCACTCCTTCTTCTTAATCCCAGCCAAAGCCAAAACCAAAATAGATAAAGAAGGCCAAGGCCAAGGCCACTGTCACTCATATCCTTTCTGATTCTGAAAAGGATCCAGAGGATTCCATCCCAATATCCAAATTGGCCGACGCTGAAAAGAGGCTAGTAGAGGCCGAATCGTTTGAGGAGCCGCCACCAAAGAAACTGAGGTTTGAGGGCCTAGAGGGTAGGAGTAATTTCCACTCCGAGGACATTTAGATGCTCGAGGTCCTGGTTTGAAACCATCCCTTCAAGGCCAGTGATAGCGCCGTTGAGAGTCTGGAGGTCGACGTCGAGTTATCTACGGCTGTGCTTCTGCCAATCAACAAGAACCAACTTGTCGACTTCAACCAATATGAAAATTTTGTCATGATTATGCGGCACTTTGTCTTGGTAAATCCCTTAACTTTTATCTCTCAATTCAGCTTTGATTTTAGTCTTTTATACTTAGCCAAATTTTGCTAATTTGTTTGTTCTCTTGTAGGCCATTCAGTACGCTCATTCCCACGCAATCAAGGCCAATATAGTGAAGAAGGACCTTGTCAAGAAGAAGCAAGAAGCTGCAGGGTTCGTCTCTTCACTCAACAAAGTCGAGACCCACGTTTGGAGCTTGATAGACAAGGTCATGGCTACCCAAATTGCCCAAAGCCAGGCAGAGGTCAAAGTCAAAATCGCCGAAGCAATTACCGAGGTTGCCAAGGCTGAGGCCAATGTTGCAAAGATGAAAGTCACAGAAGCCGAGGTAACGCTTAAAGCGGCACTGGAGGCTATAGAGGCTAAGCTCAAAGAAGCCGATGAAAAGGCCTATGCAGAGGGGCATACCGATGTTCGGAACCAGTATAAACAACAAGTCAATCTGGCCTATAACAAAGACTATTATCTCGGCTGGATGGCTACTTTAAAGGAGTTGTATGTCCCTAAGGACTCGCCTCTCCGCGATATAAGCTGACTCAACGTGTCTTTTTCCCATCGCCTAACCGATCTAAGGCCGATGAAAAGGAGGCCAATGTTGAGGAGGAAGACACGGAGGCCAAAGAATAAGGTGAGGCCGAGGTTGCTGCTATGGCTGAGTCCCCTACTCTGAATGACCAAGTTCTAGACTTGGTTGAAAAGAATGGGGGATGAGGTCTCTAAGAGCACCTCATCGAAGAAGGTCGACACTTCTGAGGCTGAAATCACCTCATCTACTACGGTCACCACCACAGGTTTGGGTTGGGATATGGACGTGTTCATCATGCACAAATCTGTGCTTTCCGGGATGAACAATGCCGGCTTAGGTAGGTGGGAGGGGGTGATGTATATACTGGGGTCGTAAAGGACGGCCAGCGTACGGATGAGGTTTATTTGTAGGGATAGAGGGGGTTGGTTATGTGCTAGGAGAAGATTTGTAGTGACATTGGGTTTTTCAAGAGGTGCTATCACTTTATTGTCAATGAGATCTTGAATCTCATGACGCAATCTAAAGCACTGATCAATATCATGACCATGCCGTTGGTGAAAATCACAGTATTTGGCAGGGTTGTGTTTAGGAAGGAGAAAATCGGGCAATGAGCATTGTTCTAACGGCTTCAGATGCCCTTTTCTGATCAGGACCCTCAAGGCTGCGAATAAGGACATATAGAGTTGGGTGAAAACCCTCTGGCCTCGGGCCTGATGGCTAGAGGTTTGGGGAGTTGTATTGGATGTGCCGACAAAGAGGTTGGCAGTCTTGGGTGTGGTGGTGACCATGCTCGCATCTGAAAGCCTTACAGCTGCACTACCGCAAGTAATCGCATTGGAACTACATGTGAAAGCCCTCTTAGGCTGCTCCTTCTCGTGGTCTATCAAACCCTGCTTCATTGCATCCTCTATTTGCACCCCTATTTCATGGAGGTCAGTAAATGTAGACAGAGGTAAGACTATCATCTTCTGTAACAGTCTTGGTTACAAGTTACGGACAACCATTCTGATTTGGTCCTTTTCAGCCGGTCGAATGGTCATCATGGAGGCCGTGGCCCTTCATTGAGTCACAAAATCAGAGAAGCCCTCATTTGATTCCTGGCGAGTTGCTTCGAGATCACGAGTAGTGACCTCGATTTGAGTATTATAGGAGTACTGTGCTATGAAGGCCTCAGTCATTTCCTCCCAATTTCTCTTCACAAAATCTTCAAGCTTGGCATACTAGATGGCCGTTATACCTGACAGGGTCCGGCCAAAGAGTGACAGCTTTTGTTATCTGGTGAGACCCTTAGGTCGTAGGATGTCAGAGAATAGCCGTAGATGGACCATAGGATCCCCAGAACCGTCAAATCGGTCTATATGCAGCATCTTGAATCTATCTGGCAATGTCACTACCGAATCTGTATAGCCATCCTCAATATCAAGGTTCGAATTCACGCCCTGTGCCCGTTTAAAGAGCTTTTTCAGCTTACTCACTTTCAGTGCTGTAGGGTCAACCTCGAATTCAAACGGTGCCTCTATCGAGTAAACTGGTGCCTTGGAGGTCTGGGGTGGGATGAGGTCTGCCTGAATGCCCGTATTTTCTTGGACATTGATTGTTACCCCGAGTGCCCAGATTCCCGCTGGGGGTGCCTGTGATGTTGAGGCTATTACAGGCTACGACTGTTGTTGTTAAAGCCTTTTTATTACCTCTGTTTGGCGGGCTACAATCTCAGCTTGGCGAGCTGTGATCTCAGCTTGCCGGGCAGCATCCAGCTGCATGTTCTCAATAGTCTGCTGGAGTTGACGAAGCATATCTTCTATGTTGACCGGAGGACTTTGAACTGGTAGAACCGATGAATACTCTCTATCTGGAGTAGAAGTAAATGATTGGGCCTGACTGGGCATAGACGAGGTAAATGGTGACTGCTGAATTGGCGAATTATGTTGAATCCTCCTTCATCTAATAACCAACGGGAGTAAAACAAACACTGGTTGTCCCCTAACTGGATCTCCAGATCTGCAAATCCTTCTAACCCGGGTCCAGAGTGCTTGGAAGGTAACAGACTCGTCTGAAGCAATGGTGTAAAGCTACTTTGCAAAAAGAAAATAAAGCAAAAAGAAACAAAATCAAAAACCGCACAGCACCTTGGCTCAGACAGAAACAACACGTAGTTGCAATCATAAGCTAGAGAACTATACTCAAACACTAAATTCCTGCCTCCCAAAACTGATACCCAGACTTGCAACTGATACATACATTCTTGCAGAGTTTCAGTCTAAAAGCACGTATCAAGCAAGTGGGAGACAAAACACCCCTATGATGGGGTAGGGTTACCCTGTCCTAATTTCTTCAGGAATAGGGATTCACTATGCAAAACAAACGATTTCACACAATTCCTGCATTCGGGTAAGCAACCTGTCCTAATTTGGAACAGTCTCTATGGTTTCCAATATGCAACTTGGCCAATTGGTCAAAAAGGCTACCTTAGCAAGGCTACCTAATATACCTCTCACACCTAACACTGAGAAGTGAAAGGAGGATCAAACGACACAGCGGTAGTCTAGATCCAAGGGTTGTGTTCCCATCGTGGCAGAGCTCGCAACCGGTCAGCCTTTTGGCAAGCTTTTCCAAGCAAGCCTCCGACAAACTGCTCAGGAATAGCAGATGGAAATGTCACGACCCAAACCCGGCCCTATGGGTTTAGCACCGTAACCGGCCAGTAATCCGAGATTACCGAAGGCCTGCTTAACAGTAATACAGTAAAACAGAGTACAGGGCCTGGCGGAAGCCAATACAGTAATTAAACAATGTCCAATGAGCTGTGACAGTCTGTATGCCAAAAAGATTTTTCATGCATTAATACATAAACAGTACAGAACAGTATGCACAATATTTACATTCATTCAAACTAGGGACTCTACCCTAGATAGGGGTACAGTGGACAGTCAGTCTATACAAAACAGTACGGTCTATACAGAATTTACAGTCACTCAGTACAGGGACCTAATCCCTTTATAACAGTACAGTAGTCCAAACAGTATGGAAACAGACGGGGGAAAACAAACAAAACACCCCCAAGCCATAGCATGGCAACTCGGAACCTCGCAGTGAGGCACATAGGCTGGCTTGACAAAACTGGAGTTACCCTGACGCTCCTAGCTCCGATCTGGTGCCTGTACACCTACATATATATATAAGCAGTGAGCTAAAGCCCAGTGAATAACATAATGCGTAAAGGGGTTTAGAATGAATGTCCTTACAGTGATGAAAACAGTTCAATTCAATCAGTATTTCAGTTGTTCAGTACAGTAAACAGTCATATGTGGTACATCCATTAGCATAACAGTAACAGTAGGTCTTAAAAGACCGAACAGTAATGATGGCCATCAGTCAATAAACAGTAGTGGTTCCACGAGGGAACCGACAGAGAATTCTGTCGCAGTAACAGTAACAGTAAACAGTAAGTACTAAGGATGCCACAGTACAGTTCAGAAATAAAGGACATACATTCATTCAGTAAATAATACCAGTTCAGTAAACAGTTCAGTTCAGTATTCAAAAGATATCAGTTGAACATATCTTTACACAATTGTTACTCACAGAGTTCTGGGCTACAGTATGCTAGAGCGTGTCTCCCCAGTTGCCAACCCTACACAGTTCACAGGTTGAACACACACTAAGCTACACAGTTGGGAAATATCATAACTTAATCCCTAATTTGCCTTGGTGTGTTCTACAACGATATCCTCATCTAAATGCCTTAAACTAGGCCTAAGAATACCTAGGATGGGATGAGGATGCAAAAATGCACATTTAAAAGCATTTTCAGGATTTTCAGAAAAACAGAGTCCCGCTCGAGCTCAGGTTTCCCCGCTCGAGCGTACAGGCAAACAAAGGTACTCGCTCGAGCGCAAACTTTCCCGCTCGAACGTACTGTAAAGGTACTGGATTGGTGAAATCCCCGCTCGACGCCCGCTCGAGCTTGAGACATGACTCCGCTCGAGCGCCCAATCCTCCGCTCGAGCGGACTGTAAAACAGTGCAAGATGCTGGAAGCTCGATTTTCCCGCTCGAGCGTCACTTCCCCCGCTCGAGCGGACGACGGAAATCTGGAAATCCCATATTCGAGCTCCAGGTCCAAAACCAAGCTCAAAAGCATCAAAACCAATCCTCTTGGGCCCATTTTCTGGAAAACATTTATAAACACATAGGATATCATGTTTCAAAGCTCAATTTTAAGAAATCAAAGCCCAAGGGTGTTTAATTCAAACCCAATTTAAACCATTTTTCAAGCACAAGATGAACATGCAAACATGCATGAATTCAAACCATTTTGAAGCTTCAATTTGATGCTCTCAGGAGCCAATTCTTTTCAAAACATGGTGAAATCATGGACTTAAACATGATTATGAACATGCATGTAACCCTTTGCCATGAAAACAACTCAAACATCTACAATACAAACATGCATGCATGAAATGAGCTTCAAATCAACAACAATGAACCAAAATATGACTTAGTTCTACAATGAAGCATGACTCATGCAAGAACTAGCTCAATGGCAACAATAAGAAGGTGAGTTTCCTACCTTAGTCTTGTATTCAAGGTTTAGGGGCTCAAATGTGAAATCTACACTTCAATCCAAGCAATTCTTCAAGATGAATTCCAAGTTCTCTCACTCTCTCCCTCTCTTGGTCGGCTAGAGCAAGAAAATGGCTGAGCAAAATGTTGCCTAAGTGTATATTGAGGCTCAAATATGTTATATTGAGTGGGCCACTAAGGGTGGCAAAATGGTAATTAAGTCCAACTCTTTAATTAGCTTAATTTAATCTAATTTAATCATACCTAATCAGTTTTCAGGTAAATACACCATAAAATCACATTAATTACGAGGGTCATGGAACATCAATCGGTTTCTAATTCGGCCGCCGATAAGGCCTTCAATTAGCAGTTTAAACATATAAGTATGAACAGATAATCATACAATCAAACAGATAGAATGCAATTTAACTAACATATACTCAATCAATTCGGTTTCCAGTTTCAGTCAGTCAGTTCAGTACTTTTAATCAGTTCAATTATCAGTCAGTTATCAGTCATTATCAGTCTCGTTTAACAGTAATCGGTGATCAATCGGTCATTAATCAGTAAACAGTATGAGGGTTGTTACAGGAAAACACTGTGACTTAAGCGCACTAATGAAAAGGCAAAGAAACACTTAAGTGTAGATAAAATAACATATCATGAGTTCAAGTCAAGTTCTCTAAGTCCTCAGTGGAGTCGCCAGAAACTGTGGACTCGCCTTTTTCGCGCCCCCCCTTCGGAAAGGTTTGAAATGAAAGGCCTCACAGTTCGGACTCCCGCGATTCTGAATCTAGTCTCACAAGTGCAATGTGAAACTGATAAACACCAAAGAGTCCAAATCTGGCAAATCTTTTTAGAAAATCAATTTTAAATCAAATAATACCAAAATTAGACTGCTTTGCTAGATACAGAGTCGCCACCTAAATATTTTATTTTTTAGAAAATTTAGGAAACCCTGACTCATACCGAAGGAGACGTGTCCGTCATCACCAAAGTTGCCTCGGCTCGGGAACTTAGGTACAAAGGGGGAAGGTCATGAATTGAGCACCCCCACTCGCCCGATCAAAGATCAGCCTCTACTAATCATGATTTGAGTTTTTATAAACATTGTGTGTTCTTATTCCAGTTATTAGACTAGCTTTACTATGTGATGCGCACAAAGCAACTATAGACTAGTTTGCAAGACTTGGAACAATTCAACTCATATTTTGTTTTGCAAAAATGGTTTGAATTTGCCACCCTTAAGTGGGCTTAAAATATGCGGATTTGCCACCAAACATAGTGGGCTTAAAACATGATTTGCCACTCAACAAAGTGGGCTTAAAACTCACATTCATTGAATTGTTCCAATTCAAACAACAAGCATTCATCCACAGGCATTCATAGAGTTTAGCATTTAAGCACATAGCCTCATGGCAAGTATGCTAATCATGGCATCATTAATACACTAATGCAAGTATGCTAGAGCGTAAAAGCTTACCGAGTACTCCAAGCCAAAACAGAAACTAGTTAGAAAGATGCATGATCCTAACTATACAAGATGCCTAATGCAACACATGCAATATGAAATTAATAGGCTCGGCTACTAATATGGCATATGGAACGATTTGAACAACATGCGATTAAATACGTATTCAAAGAAGATATTGAAATGACAATGCAATTTGCATGATGCGCCGAGCCTCGGTGCATGCAAGACAAGATGAATGGGTACAAACATGTAAGCATAAGGTATGCTAATCGAAATATGATCCCTAACGTAACCATCAAAAGCGATTAAATAAAAGGGAGAAAGACGCAGGGTTGGAAGACATATACACACGCCCGCACACTTATTATAACATTACGCCCTCGTGAAGGAGGGTCCGAATGAATAAAAGTTAAGCTACACTGAGCTAAGCTAACTATTACAACACAATATGAATTAACTAACTATTCTAAGCTAATTAAATTTTACAAACCAAATTGTAATAACCCCGATCCACAATTAGCCACCAATCAGTAGTTAAGGATGTTAATTAAGTGAATAAAATAAATTATGGGTTTATTATGTGATTTGCATGATATTTGGCTTATTATCTGTTTCTTGTAAAAATATATGTCTGGAATTCCGCTTTAATATGTAAATTGAAAACCTTATCAGCATCCGAAACCGAAATTAACTCCACCAATATGTTATTTGAAATTTTTAGTACCATGTGGCAAGTTTTATTAAAAATTGATTCAAAACGATTCATTAAGTTGCGTTTGGCAAGCCTTATGTTTTAATTAATGTATTTTAGCATCATAACTATCTATATGAGCCCTTAAGCTCATTTGAGCTCATTCCTCTCATTCTTGAGTGCAAAATTCTAGAGATTCATCTTAGAAAGAGAGAGAGAGTACAATTCTAGAGAGAGAAAGGGAGAGATTAAAGAGAAATTGAAGGCTATAGCTTGAATTGGTCAAAGATTGTGTTAGAACAAGAGTAATTCAAGACTCTAGGTAAGATTGCAACCTCTAGATTGTGAAACTAAGTCATTTAACATGAAATTTCTTCAAGATTATGAGTTTGAATATGTATATTGAGCTTAGAATAAGATTTGAGTTGCAATTCATGCATGCATGTACATTTTCTCACAATTTGAGCATGAACTCCAAGAATCCTCTCATGCATGTTTGAAATTCATCTTCATTTGTGGAAATCATCAAGTTTCAAGTTGTTTTGTGGTATTTGACCACGTTTTGAGAAGTTTGATACAAGAAAAAATCATGCATGTTGTGTTCATGAACATTCATCGTGTTTTAAGTTGAAATTGTGAGTTCTTAACAAACCCTTGGGCCATGATTTTATGAAATGATCCTAAATTCTTTATGTTTTACAAGTTTACTATGTTATCTCAAGTTTTGGGGCCCAAGAGATGTGTTTTGAAGGTTGGAATTCGAGTTTTGAACTTGAAGGTGCAATCTGGAAATTCCAGAATTTACATCTACGCTTGAGCGTGGTAGTTCACGCTCGAGCGACCAATCTGAGTGCGTGCACTCCACTCGAGCGACCAAAAGTCCGCTCGAGCGTGAATTGTAAGCTCCCAGAAGTTTCATGTCTTTTATAGATCGCTCGAGCGAAGAAATGTGCGCTCGAGCGACCATTCACATTTTGCATGTCCGCTCGAGCGAGGAAAAATACGTTCGAGCGTGGACCTTATTTTCAGAAAATTTGATTAAGTTTTCCAAGGCATGTTTTGGCATCCTCATTGCATCTTAGGCATTCTTAAGCCTTAATTAAGCCATAGTAATGAGGTTATGGATTAGAAACACACTAAGGCAAGAATGTATTAAGTCAAGGAATGCAAGTGTGTGTGTGTTAGACAATGTGATAAGAAAGAACAAGAACCAACGTATTGAAAGCTAAGCCGTTTGGCCACATGAATGTGTAATAATAAGACATGCTTGTGTTATGTATTTTGTGATTGTAGGTCAAGACTCGAGGGTTGATTGACCATTGCTGGAACCACTGTGAGTAATATTTCTGTAAAGATATGTTGATATGAATTATGTTTCAAATGAAATGTGATAAGCTATGATTTCTGAAATGATATCTGTTTACGTGAACGAACATCCCAAGTTTGAAATCTATTATGGCATCCATAGATAGTCCTAAGTCATGGGGGACGGCATGAAAATACGGGTCCATGACATACAAGTAATTACGAGATCTCTTTAGCCACTTCATTGTGGTGATATGTGTTTAATCGGTATCCAGAACCGATTACTCTAGTCGGAAGACGTTCTGTGATGTGTTCTATGGGATGTACCATTATTATGTTCTGATATAAGAATGATTATGCTATGATCTGTTTTACGCTTATGATATGTTCGGAATTTGTTGACTAACCTCTTTACCTTAATGTTATTCATTGGGTTTTAGCTCACTATTTGTATATATGTATATATAGGTGGGCATTCTGGAGATCGAGCCCGAAGGCCTTTGTCTGGAACTGTGTTTCTGTTGTCAGCCAACCATTGTGCCTCACGTGGAGGATCCCGAAGTGTCCAGTGTTTAAGCTCTATTGTTTCTGTATATATATAAGACTCGGTTGTTCTGTTGGCTGTACTTCAGATAAGATACTTTAATGTGTGTGGGTATAATGTATGAATGACTTTTGATTATATATATAAAGTTTTTAAATATTCCGTTTCATATAAGTCAGCACAGCTCATTGGATAACTATATTTATGTATTTGCTTCCGCTAGCCCCTTAATCTTGTTAATCTGTTCAGAGGCCTTCGGTAGTCCAAGGATTACTGGCCGGTTACGATGCTAAACCTATAGGGGCGGGTTTGGGTCGTGACACAAATCAATTAGTTAAACACTTAACTAATTAATTACAAAGCAATTAATCTAATTAATTACAACATGAATTAACTAGCTAATCTACTTGAATAATTGCATCACTTGCAAGAATTAGCTACAAGTAACTAACTAAGCAAAGCAACTAAAAGGCCTCGGGAAGTGAGGGATGCATGCATGCTCGGTTTCTCTACTCGAAAAGCCACCGCTTTGCTGCTGCGAGCCTCTGTTTGCACATTTGAACACCAAAAATTCTGCTAACTTCCAAAATACCTCTGCTCCACCTCAGGAACACACTGTGCAAATTTCATTGGTGGCCGACAGGGGGCCTATCGGCTACCAATGGTGGCCGGTCGGCTATGGCTGGTGGTCGGTCAGCTACTGGTGGTGGCCGGTCAACCACTGATGGCATGAACTCCTCTTTTTGCTGTAACACAGAGCATACAGAGCAAAATAGTGTATTCTCACAGGTTTATGTGTACTGTTTACACTCCTTATCATCAAACAAGCTCAAATGAGTGAAACTCTTGGCTCTCAAACCACCAATCAAGCAATTTCCATGCATGATGGAGAAATAACCAAGTTTGTACAAGTTTAATGAGTGCAAAACAAGACTCAAAAAGACCACCACCCTATCATGCATGATCAAGGGTGATGGTGACCAAGGAAAGTGGCACATTTCATCACTTTTGAGTATGAAATGTCTCATTTTCCTTATGCTCAAATTAACGTCCGATTTGAACACATGCAATGCAACACAAAAGATGCTTGTCCAATTTTGTTTACTCATTTTAATTACCAAAATCATTCTTTAATTGATTTGTTCATTAGTGAGTGTCCTCTAATGGAAAGATGGCTCAAACAACAAGTTATTTTGGGCATGAAAGAGGCATTACACTGTTGGTAATGAACCCCCTAAGGGATTAAACCATTAGGTGCAACACCTACATTTCACACTTAGGTAAACAAGAGGTTTAAAGCCACTTTCAAAGCAAATAAAAGAGTGAAGAATGGAGGGAGATTGCAGAGATCTTGGTGCTAAAATGAAGTGTAGAACAGCACTAAAACATGCTATTGACTCAAAACAATGATGATTAAAGCATTAAAATATCAAGCTAGTGAAGTAAATTGCACTACAACCATGCAAAACAAACCTCAACTGAACTAACCAGCCCAAAACATAGCCAAAATAGGTTATTTGAGAGGCAAAAAAACATGCTGGACTTGAGCCACAAAAAGCTAAAATAATAAGCTAACATGTGAGGCTAACTAGGCATGCAAACAAGACACAAGGAGGGGAGGTTAACCCCTCCAATTTTGGACTTCAAAACAAGGTTTTTACCACTGAAAAACCTCTAAAATTCAGTGGTTAAAAGGCCCAAAAAAGTTGATTTGAAAGTGATGAAAAATAGTACAAAAGCTTAACAAGCAAAGGAGCAAGAAGGGTGGACCACCCCTTAACTCAAAATGACCTCAAACCAACACTTTTAAATCATAAAAACAGAGTTTTTGAAAGTTCAAAATCAGCCTAAAAACAGCTAAAATAGATGGCAAAACAATGATACAAAATAAGCTTTAAACAAGGTAAGTGTTATACCTTTAAAGCAAAGCACAAAATAGCCAATAATCCAAACTCAAACCACCTTCTAGAGCTCACACAAGACTCCAAGTAATCTCAGCCCAAAGGTGAGAGTATTTGGTTAAGGGTTGATATGCAAAAGTTAAGGACTTGTATGCAAATGTGTACAAAATATCAAGAGAGAGAGAGAGAGAAAGCTAGAGAGAGAGAAATTTTTACTCTAATTTTTTTAACCTTCTAAAATGGGGGAGGAACCCCCCTATTTATAGAAAAACACCTCCTTGAGCTTAGAAACATCTCACCATACACATGTATAGAGATGCAACTCAGTGTGCAACAGCTGGCACAGCTGGCAACAAATATCTAGAAAAATAGACTAATGGCCATGGCCGTCGGCCACCACTGGTAGCCGACAAGAACAAGCCATGGTCGACAACCTCTAGGGCTGGCCGACAGGTCACCCACTCTTCTAGACTAAAGGCAACAAGCTCTTGATCCAAAAACATGCACAAAACAGATAAGGTTTAGAGGCTTAAAGACAAGGCGTTTCGCCGAGGATTTCGGGAGCTCAAAACGAACACAAATAAGCACAATCATCAAGCGCACAAACGATGACGTCCACGCCTTAAGGACGGTTAAAAATGGGGTGTCTACACCGAGGCGGGGCAATTTGAGGATCATCCAAATACTTAGGAATTTTTATCTTTTTCCAGTTGTACTTTTTCCATTGAACAGTTGTAATCCTTTCTGTAGAACGATTTCTGACATGTTGGGCCGATATGCCTTCTTTTGTAATGGAACAAGTTCTTCATTTAATGCAATTCCTCTTTTTTTCTAAGTGTTGAATGCTGCTTATGTATGCTTATTGCCTTCTTTTTATGCCTTGTATGTTTTCACACTTAGATTTTTCTTATTTCTCTAAGTTTAACAACTTGGTTCTTTACTTTGGATCTAAACACCTCGGATACACTATCTCAGATTAGAATTGACCATTCACCTCGTATAGTCTCTCTAACAGTTATCTCGAATAAAAATTGAACATGTCGGTATTAATCATCTCAGATAACTTCAACTTGCAAAATTTCTGAAAATTTTTCACATGTACTATACTTACTTATTCATGCTTCCTGCCCCCTAATGTGAACTTAAGTATCACTTATGTTCACATTAAGGATGCATCGCATGGTTTCTGCCTGAGTCTAATTTAGACATCTATGACCGAGGTCATCGCGCTTGGCTCGCCCAAACTAAACACTTAAGGCTTAACCTTAGTGTACCAAGAGTACTAGCTACCTCAATTTTTTGCACAAACTGACCAAAATATGGATAGTTTCACCTTGTTCCACTTTGAAACATCGCCTTATGCTTAGTTCAACTCTACCACTATAGCAAATCTAAGTTAGTCGCCTTGTTCACCATGGGAACATCACCTGGTTTCATACTGAAACGTCGCCTTAGTTCAACTCTACCATTATGCCAAGTCTAAGTTAATCGCCTTGTTCACATCAGGAACATTGCCTTATACTTTTTTAGTCTTATCTCACAATCACAAATTTCAACAATATTTTGTAAGAAACAAAATCAATACTAGTATTTTATTAATACTTCAACTTAAACTGTTTACATAAAAAGAAGAAGAAAAATCAATGATAAAAGAACTTCAAATTGCTGGTGTTTTATGGCCTTGGCAATTCCTTGCCATCAGTGTCTTCAAGCCGATATCTGTCATTTCCGACAATCAAGCGGTATGGTCCTTCCCAGTTTGGGCCAAGCTTGCCCTCCCTAGGATCCTTATTATTGCTGACACCTTTTCATAATACAAGGTCTCTAACCTGAAACTCTCTACAATTGACCTTCTTATTGTATGCCTGGCAAGTTGTTGTTGGTATGCCCGCAACCGAATCGCTGCTCTTTCTCTTCTCTCTTCAATTAGTTCCAGATCTCGGGCAAGGATGCCTCATTTGTTCTATTTTTCACTACCTGGGTTTTGATTCCAGGGATGCCAATTTCCAATGGAATGACAACCTTTGTGCCTAGGGCTGCAAATAAATCGAGCTATTCATGAGCAAGCTCGTCTCGGCTCGCTTAGTAAACGAGCCGAACTCGTTTATCTTTATTTAAATTATATAATAAATATATTATTTATCTATTAAATAATAGTATAAATACATTATTTATATATTAAATAATATAAATAATAGTTTTTATTTAAATAATATTAAAAATAATTATCGAGCCGAACTAAGCTGAGCCGAGTCAAGCTCAAGTTTCATTAATGTTAACGAGCCAAGCCGAGCTAGAGCCTAGTTTCTTATTGAGCCAAGTTGAGCTCAACAAACGAGCTCGATAAGAAAACGAGCCGAGCTCGAGCTCAGCAAAGCTCGGCTCGGCTCGGCTCAATTCGGTTCGTTTACAGCCCTATCTGTGTCATAAGCCATAGCAAAAGGAGACTCACCAGTAGATCTTCTCGGCGTCATGCGATAGCCAGTTGCCACAAGCTAGAAGTTCCTCTGTCTAGTTGCCTCGGGCAATTGTCCAACAAGATCCATGCCCCACTGGGTAAATGGCTAAGGACTGGATACTAGATTTAAATCCCTAGTAGGCTGGTGTATCAAAGGTGCAAACCTTTGACATTTTTTGCACTTTCTTACATAAGCTTCGGCATCTTTCTGCATGTAAGCTCACCAGTATCCCTGTGATATGGCTCTATGGACTAGTGATATGCCCCCTACGTAGCTTCTACATACTCCCTTATGAATCTCGTATCAAAAGTCCTCTACTTGGGATGGGTGTACACATCGTAGTAGAGGTCCAGTAAAAGATCTCCTGGACAAATGGCCTTCTGCTGACAGGTAGAACCTGGCCGACTTCAGTCTAGTTTTGTGTGCTTCTCTTTTCTATGCTGGCAACTTGCCATCTCTGAGGAACATGACTATGGCGTCCATCCAGCTTGAACCCATCTCTACGCAGATTGTTTCATGCTCTGCTATCAGAGGCTCTGTACTTGGGCCTGACAGATAATCCACCATAATTGTCCTTGGCTCACCTAATTTCATGGCACTAGCAAGGTTTGCTAGGGCGTCGGCATGACTATTGTCATCTTGGCTAACCTGCTGCAGGCGGCAGCTTTGGAATTGTGTAGACACCCCATTTTTGACCGACCTTAAGACTCAGATGTCACTGATTGAGCGCTTGGTGATGTTGCATAATGTGCTCGTTCAGAAGTTTCAGAGTTGCGGCCGTGAGCCCTGCCTCCGGACTTCCGAACCCTCTTCTGTGCCTTGTCTCGGTTTGCGAGCCAGACTCCGTTTTCTCTGTTTCTTTTCCTGAGGGGAGAGAGAGGTCCCGTAGACCAACTCTCAATGTCCGTAGGCTACATTTGGTGGCCGTAGGCCATTTTTCCCATTTCGGAGTCCGGTTCCTGGTTCTCGGAGCCGTCAGGCCGTGTGCCTCGGTTCGGGACCGCTTAACCATCTCCTGTTGCTCTAATTTTTGGCATACTTCCTATTTGCTCCCTTTTGAGGGACACTGGGGTCTGAGAAACCCACTTCGTGGCCGAATGCCACTTTCGGTGCTTAACAGCCCATTTTCGGGACCCCGAACTGCGTGTTTTGGCCCCGGAACGTTCGTTTTGCAACGGTTTTCGTTCATTTTTGGCAGGTACCTCTGTTTTATCACGAGGAAGGTCACTGAAGGGTGGGAGGCCAGCAATTATTGCAGCAGCCAGTTATCTCTCCTCCGGAGCCTCCCGGCGCCCGTTTTTCGCACTTCCGGGCTAATGTTGAACACCCTAGGGGTAGTGTTGCCAACTTTCAACCACATATCTGTGATCTACACACATGAGAGGCCACTAAAAGTTGGTGGCCGGCCATTAAGGTTACCTGACCCTTTTGAACCCCTCTTTCCGGGTTAATGTTGAACCCCTTGGACCTTTTTTCTCGAACTTTGAACCACATATCTGTGATATACACACCTGAGAGGCCCCTAAAAGTTCATGGCCGGCCAGTAATTCAAATTGACCCTTTTGAACCCCTCTTTCCGGGCTAATGTTGAACCCCTTGGACCCACTTTCTTGGACTTTTAACCACATGGTTGTGTTGTACACACATAGGGGTACCTCTCCATTAGCTGGCCGGCCAGAAAATCTCATTGAACCTTTTGACCCCTAGCCGGCCGGCTAGGGGGTGTGGCCGGCCGGCCACCTCCAGCAAAAGTAATGGGTCGGCCTGCTTCCTTGCACTGTGCACTTTACAGCTGTGGGGCAATGTCCCCCAGATATTTTCTGTATCCGGGGGATATTTTGTGGGGGAGTTTTGCTCTCCTTCTCCCCCACCTTTACACCCCTTTTTGAACCCTTATAACCAGCTGGTGGCCTCCTTTGCAAGGGTTAGAAAAACTCTCCTTCAAGCTTCCATAGCCAACTCCATCTTCTTCCTTCTCAACTCTTGAAAAAACCCTAAGCCCCTAACCATCATTCCTTCTACACCACCAAGCTCTACCACCACCATCTCATTTCCAGCAACAAGGAAGGATTCTTGAAGGCTAAAGAAGCTGCAAATCCATCCAAGAAGCAACAAAAGTTTGAATCTTCAAGGGTAAGTAACCCTTTTACCCTTTTGACCCTTTCTCTTGATCTATTTCTAAGCCTCACTTCTTTTTGGTTTCAAGCTCCGGCCCTAACTGAAAAGGGCCATCTTTTGAGCTCATCTTCACTTCTCATTAAGGGCTCAACCCTGTTTGAGCCCTCCATAATATACTTGCTTCATTGATCCTCTTGTATGTCATAGTTTTGCATGCTATTTTGGCCCATGAGCAATCTGTTTTTGAGCATGTTATAAACTCATATAAGGCTTATTTTGAGCCCCTCTTCAACATTTGAGAAGGGCTCAACATCATTTGGTGTCTCCATGTGTTACTTGTAGTTATATCCCTTATTTGGCCCCATTTTTGCATAAATTGGCAGCCCCCTTTACTTTTGCTTTTGGACCTTGGTCCGAACTGAAAGTGGCCTTATTTTGGCCTATACTTCATGTTTCATTCACACTTTGTTTCTGTTTGGTGATTATTTTGTATACTTAATGTTTTAGCACCTTTTGAGCCTCATTTTGCATCACATGTTTAGCATATTTGTATACTGATTTTGAGGCTGCCATATACTGTAAATGTTCATATTTTTGGTCCATCTTCAGTGTTGTAGAAGGAAAGTTTTCAGTTTAGGTTTTGCTTATACCACTTGCTTCATTACCCCTCTTTTGGCCCCTATTCTTGCATGCCATTTTTCCCTTACCTATGCTTGCTGTTTGGCCTTGTTTATAACTGTAAAAGTGCATCTTTTGGGACTGTCTAGCTTCTGTCTTTGCATTGCATGTCCATATTGTGCATGTTTGGCATGGCTATAGGCCATTTCGGATGCCTAATGTTGCATTTCGGGACAATTCCTTGCATTTGGTATCATTTTGCTTCATTTCGGGACTGTTTTCCCCCATATTTTGTTGCTGAAATTCCATTAGCATGCTTTCATATCATTTTTGCCATGTTTCATCACATTTTATCATTGCCTCGGTTTGCGTGCCCGTGTGCACGCATTTCGAGGCACTCCATTTTTATCCGTCGGCATCCCATGTGAGTGTGGCTGAGGCTCACTCATGTTGGTATAAGCCCATTTGTCATTTCCATGTCATTTCATCACATTTTATCATTGCCTCGATTCGCGTGCCCGTGTGCACGCATTTCGAGGCACTTCATTTTCATTCACCGGCATCCTATGTGAGTGTGGCTGAGGCTCACTCATGTTGATATAAGCCCAATTGTCATTTCCATGTCATTTCATCATATTCCATCATTGCCTCGGTTTGCGTGCATGTGTGCACGCATTTCGAGGCACTCCATTTTTATCCGCCGGCATCCCATGTGAGTGTGGCTGAGGCTCACTCATGTTGGTATAAGCCCATTTGTCATTTCCATGTCATTTCATCAACATTTTATCATTGCCTCGATTTGCGTGCCCGTGTGCACGCATTTCGAGGCACTTCATTTTCATTCACCGGCATCCCATGAGAGTGTGGCTGAGGCTCACTCATGTTGGTATAAGTCCATTTGTCATTTCCATGTCATTTCATCGCATTCTATCATCGCCTCGGTTTGCGTGCCCGCGTGCACGCATTTCGAGACACATATCATCGCCTCGGTTTTGCGTGCCCGCGTGCACGCATTTCGAGACACACATCATCGCCTCGATTTGCGTGCCTGCGTGCACGCATTTCGAGACACATATCATCGCCTCAGTTTGCGTGCCTGCGTGCACGTATTTCGAGACACATATCATCGCCTTGGTTTGCGTGCCCGCGTGCATGCATTTCAAGACACATATCATCGCCTCGGTTTGCGTGCCCGCGTGCACGCATTTCGAGACACATATCATCGTCTCGGTTTGCGTGCCCGCGTGCACGCATTTCGAGACACATATCATCGCCTCGATTTGCGTGCCTGCGTGCACGCATTTCGAGACACATATCATCGCCTCGATTTGCGTGCCCCGTGCACGTACTTCGAGACACATATCATCGCCTCGGTTTGCGTGCCCATGTGCACGCACTTCGAGGCATCTCATTTTCATTGCATTTTACCATTTCCTCGATTTGCGTGCCCGTGAGCACGCATTTCGAGACATCTCATTTTCATTGCATTTTATCATTTCCTCGATTTACGTACCCGTGAGCACGCATTTCGAGGCATCTCATTTTCATAGCATTGTGCATACTAGGTTGTATCTTAGATTGCATTCTGTCATTTTCTCGGTTTGCGTGCCCGTGTGCACGCATTTCGAGGCATCTCATTTCCATAGCATTATGTATGTTAGGATTGTATCTTAGTTGCATTTCATACATATCATGCATATTGCATCATGTCCGGAATAGGAGTTAGCCCGGGCACAGGAAACGAGGTATATTTCGTACTCCAAGTGACGGAATGTGTCTCAATTCCCCAGTCACCGACACTCCGGATTATCCATGATGGAGTTAGGTTTTAGCTGTAGTTTCATGTGCATTCATCCTATATTGAGTTGTGCATTTCGACTCCTCGGCCATCATGCCTCGGTATGCGTGATTGGATGGCACGAGGATCGAGATATGCATATATCTGTGCAAATACATTGCTATGCCCCTTTTCTGCTCTCTGTTGCAGCAAAACGGAGAATCAGCGACTTTTTGGGACTTGGCACGCATTTCAAGGACAGGTGTAAACAGAGGCTAATTGGGGCATTCCGGTGGATTTCTGCGCAAGACAATCCGGACATGCATCATCCATCAGAAGCAAGGCAGTCCCTGGCCTGCGCGCCAGTTTTATTTGCTTTCTTAGTTACTTCTTTAATTAATTAGGATTTTGTAATATTTTGGACTGTAATATTCTTTTATTCGGGACTGTAATATTTGGACTGTATTATTTATTCGGACCCTCCGAGTGAGGGCATAACTGTAATAAGTGTGCGTGTGTGTGTTGTATGTCTTCCAACCCCACGTCTTTCTCCCTTTTATTTATCCGCTTATGATGGTTAGATTAGGGCATATTTAAATTAGCATACGGTATGACAGCATGTTTGCATCATTCATCTGTATTGCATGCACCGGGCTCGGCGCATCATACTAACTACATTGTACTTTCAATTTCAAAGTTGAATACATGATAGTTGTAACATTTCATATGCCATCTTAGAATAGTCGAGCCTGCTATAGTTGCATTTTGCATGTGTTGCATTAGACATTTCTGTATACTTAGGATTCATGCATGATTTCTAATAAGTATCTGTTTTGGCTTGGAGTACTCGGTAAGTTTTTATGCTTTAGCATCCTTACATGCGTGTGAGTGCTGCCATGAATAGCATGTTTACCATGAGGCTATGTGCTTATCTGATATAACTGCCTGAATGCCTGTGGGTGAAGGTTGGGTTATCTGAATTGGAATAAATCATCAATTGTTTCAAGCCTACCTGCGGGTAGCAAACCATTTTCAAAAACAAGCATGAAATGTTTTGTTCCAATTCGGGTGACCTGGTCTATACTTGTATGCTGTGCGCATCACATAGTAACCTAGGCTAATAACTGGTATAAGAACTCACAATGTTTTCAAAAATTGATATCATGGTTAGTAGAGGCCGGTCTATGACCGGGCGAGCGGGGGTGCTCACGAAGTGACCTTCCCCAATCGTACCCAAGTTCCCGAGCCGAGGCAACTTTGGTGATGACGGACACATGGCCTTTTGGCACCGAGTCAGGGTTTCCTAAATTTCCCAAAATAAAATATTTAGGTGGCGACTCTGTATCTGGCAAAGCAGTCCATGTTTGGCACTTCTTTCAAAAATCAGTTTTCCTAAAACAATTTGCCGGATTTGGACTCTTTGGTTCAGATTAGGAACCGTGACTACAAAGTCGAGTCCGAGCTGTAGCGAGGTCCGCCGCGGGCTTGTTACAAATTGTTCTAGCAGTTTGATGACCTTCTTGACATAGGCTACCATTCTTTCATCTCGAGCTGTGTACTCACCTATCGCTTGATTTACAATGAGTTGGGAGTCACAGAAGATTATCACCTCGTCGGCTTCCACAGCCGCTACTAGTTTCAGTCCAACAATCAATACTTCGTATTCTGCTTCATTGTTTAAGGCCTTGAACCCTAAACGGATGGACTGTTCTATCATTCGTCCATCTGGTGACACCATAACTACTCCTACCCTCGCTCCTTATCGGTTTGAACTGCTATCGACGAAGAGACGAAAGGAATCGCCGATGTAAATATCACAGGGTTTTTACTTTTTCTCACCCTTCTTCTGTTCTTGCGATGTGGGGTTCCACGGCCCCAATTGATTTTCCTCTTTCTCTCTTAGGCATCCAAGGCCGAGGTTCACAGGTGCCAGCCTCGGAATTGCGCTTGGTGTGAATTTTTCCATTAAGTCGGCCAAAACTTGGCCCTTTATCGCTGTCCTTGGCTTTTATTCTGGGTCATACCAACCTAGAACTACTGCCCATCACATTACTCTGCCTGTCAGATCCCTTTGCTATAACAAGGACTTCAGTGGGTGCTCTATAAACACCAAGATTTTGTAAGCTTGGAAGCAATGGTTTAGTTTCTTTGAAGTCATTACCAAAGCGAGTGTTAATTTCTCCAAGGGCATATACCTGGTTTTTGCACTGGCCAGGGTCTTACTGACATAGTACACTGCCTTCTGTTCTCCCTTCTCTTCTTGGATGATCACGGCACTAACAGCTTGGTATGAAACTACTAAGAATAAAAACAACTCTTCTCCGGGTACCGAGTTCGACAATACCAGTGCTATTGTCAAGTACCTTTTCAGGTCAGCCATGGCGACTTTGCACTCTTCTGTTCACAGGAAGTTTATGGCCTTCTTTAACAATTGAAAGAATGGCTTACATTTGTCTGAACTCCGGCTGATGAACCTGTTCAGGGCTACTGCTTTGCTGGTCAAAATCTGAATTTCCTTTGCCGTTGTCAAACTCTTCAGATCAAGGATGGCCTTGATCTGATCTAGGCTCATTTCAATTCCTCTCCTGGTGACTAAGTACCCCAGGAACTTACCAGATCCTACCCCAAATGCACATTTTAAGGCATTTAGCCAGAGCCGGTATGCCTTCAATATTTCAAAAATTTCCTTTAGGTCTGCCAGATGAACTTTTAGTTCTTTACTCTTGACAACCATGTCGTCAATGTAGACTTCTACAGTCTTCCCGATTAAGTGTTTGAACATCTTGGTAACCAACCTTTGGTAAGTCGCTCTTTTATTCTTTAGCCCAAAGGGCATCACCCTATAGTAGTAAAGCCCATTGGGGGTGATGAATGTTGTTTTTTCTTCATCTAGGGCATACATTGCTATCTGGTGGTACCCCTTGTATGTATCTAGAAAGCTTATTCTTTAATGCCCTGATGTGGCGTCAACAAGCTGATCAATCTTGAGCAGAGGAAAACAGTCTTTCGGGCACGCTTTGTTCAGATAGGTGAAGTCTACACAAACCCCTCCACTTGCCATTCTTCTTTTTTACCACCACCGTATTCGACAGCCAGGTGGGGTAGTTCACTTCTCGGATTGCTTGGGCTTCTAGCAGCTTCTCCACCTTTTCTTCCACTACCTGCACATGGACCAAAGTTAGTCTCCTCACTTTTCAAATTACTGGTTTGGTCGACCTGTCCACGTTAAGTTTGTGATAGGTGACCTCGGGACTAATCACTGGCATCTCATAGGGTGTCCAAGCAAACACTTCTATGTTTTTTTCTCAAAAAGGCTTCCATTTTGCCTTTCTTCTTCCTCGGCTAAGCCAGAGCCGATGAGGAAGAATCGCTCCTCATTTTCTTCTTGTACAAGAACCTTTTTTAAGGGTTCTTCACTCTTGTCGGCGGGCTCCTTGCCGACATCATTCAAGACCTTGTGGTCTTCGCTTTCAATCTCTGTATTATCTGTTTCCTTACGTTGCAGGTGTACTTCATTGCTGTCATGGAGCAATTTTTTGCTTGTACTTAGTCTCCTCTTATTTCTTTAATCCCCTGTTCAGTTGGGAATCGTAACAGTTAGTGTAGTGTTGAGGGAACAACCCTTATTACATGCAGCTAAGGCCTTCCCAGAATGATGTTGTACGGGGAGGGGGTATCTATTATGGTAAATTCTGTAATTACCTTCTTGCTCCATGCTTGCACCTCTAGGCTCGTGGCTCCTATAGGCCATGTCGGCATCCCATTAAATCCAACCATGGGACTGTTAGATTGCTCTAGATCATCCTTGTGAAGGCCAAGCTCCTTGTAACATCTGACATATATGATGTCACAAGAGCTGCCTTGATCAATCAGGATGTGCCTCACTTGGCAATCTCCAACCTTCAATGTCATCACCAGTGCATCGTTGTGTGGATGTTGAATCATGTCTAGGTCCTCTTCTGTGAAAGATATCATCGGCCCCCGTTGCCCCTCTGTGTAGGCCTTGTTTTGCTATGCTTGGTAGACATGTTACAGATGCCTTGCCCTCTGTGTTTCGCCTCGAATCTCATTCTCATTTACCCTCAAATGAATCACATTTATTACTCATAGTCCCTCTGCCTATTGTGCTGGTGCTGGTGCTGGTGCTGGTGCTGGTGGCAGTGCTGCTGGAGCCTAAGCCTGAGCCAGGTTCATTTGTTCCTCTTTTGTTCTTGTTTCGTCAATTAGGTCTCTCAAGTGTCCATGTCTGACCAAATCCTCCAAGTGCGACTTCAAAGCCTGGCATCCATGTGTCTTGTGCCTGTCTTTCTCATGGTAGGCATAACACTTCCCAGGGTTCCTGTCCCATAGTATAGCTAGTTCTTGATTCTCTCTAGGACCTTATAGACGGGAATCTTAAAGACTGTACTTACTGCTTGTATGGATCTCAACCCTAACTCTGGTCTGTCAATGCTGGTATTCCTTTGGCCTCGCTTCGGCAAGCCGCTTCTCCTTTCTTGTTTTGGTGTCTTCTTCTCCTTTTTGTTTTCCTCTACTCTGGCGTATTTTTTAATTCATGCCATTAGTTTCTCCATGTTCTTTGGCAAGGTCTTCACAAGTGACTACTGAAGTGGGCAGTTGTCATCCAAGCCATTCTTAAAAGCTATGACTGTTGGTTCCTGGTTACAAGCCAGGATTTGATTTTAAACCTCATAATACCTCTTGGCGTAGGCCCTAAGACCTTCGCCATCGCTGATCTTCAAAGCCAGTAGGAAGTCTACCCTTAGTGGCTGCAACTTGTTTGTAACAAACCTGGCCACAAATATCTCAGTCAGGCCTTTCCAACTCTTCACACATCCTTTGGAGTTTGTGGAACCAATCTGATGCTATTTCCCCGAACGACAACAGGAATACTTTGCACAATAATTGCTCGTTCCCACTCCACAAAGCCATTGGATTTAAATATAAGTTGACATGAAAGTTCGGCTCGGACTTACCATCATAAACCTAAAACCTCGGCATGCTACACCTCTTCGGCGTGTCGAATGCATCCAACTCCATCGAGAATGGCGTCTTCGGCTGGGCGTTGGATGTGATCTTACCATTGAGTCTCTTTCTTTGGAGGTAACCTCTTAGGTCCTCCTTCATTCGTCTAGGAGCTCGGCTGTCAATCAACTTCAGCCTCTTCAGAGTGCTGTTTCCGGTGTTAGGATAAGTTCTTTTGGACTTCTCCACTTCTACTGTATTATTGAAGCAAAGAGCTTGCCCTTGAATCTGCTGAGATCCCCTAACATAGGTCCTCTTGGTCCGTGGTGTTCTCTGCGACTCTCCCCGTACGAACTCTGTCCATCTGGTACCTTGGGATTACTGATGTGAATTTTTCTATCCTTTTTCATGCTGCAGGACAATGGGTACTGTCTTCTGTCCTTCTTTCTAAACACCGGCCTTGGTTGCTAGCACCGGTATGTCCTGCAAAGGAAACGCTGGTTGCATCACATTGTTCTCCACCATGAAGTTGACTACTGTCTGCAGGTCTGTCAACTTGTTCGCCATGTCCTATAGTTCCTCATCCCTTCTCAGGCACCTATCCCTCCATACCTGGAGATCGTATTTGTGGTAGTATTCATCTCGACTACCTTTTTGTTCCCGTCTCGACCCTTGCCGGCATTGTTTTCCTCGAGGTCGACCTCCTGTACTTCTTCGTTAATGTTCCTTCGTCCATTGTTAGGATCTATGTGTTCCTCCTCCTCACTGTAAATGTCATCCCCAATTCTCACTTCCTATCCGTTGTTGGCCATTAATTCTTACTAAGTTCCCACAGAAGGCGCCAAATTGTAGGTGTTGATTTCTGACCACACAACCAAACAGGAAACTTAGCAGGAGAGCACACGGCAGAATAGCTTAAGCCAACCACCTGCCAACAAGAAAATGAGAATACCGCGGTGGTTCGTTTGTCGGGGGACACTCCAATGATCAAGTCAGTCAACTTATCTCTCAAAGATATCAAATAAGTACCCAATGTACAAATTAAAGTGTACCTTATACCCACGAGGGTGCCTCACTTTTATAACCAGCAGTGACCTAGTCCCCTAGAAGTCTCACTTCGTAGGACTCAAGCTCAATGCTCATCTCGAACTCTCGGCCAGACAGGGCTAAACTCATCAAGAGCCTTATCATTATCTAGACTAAGAGCTCCTCAAACCTAGGACTCTTGTCTTTTATTCAAATATCCTGAGATTCGGCATTACCGCACCGAACCTCGGTAATAATGCAACCATCTCGACAACATGACTTGCCCACGTAACACCTTGGCCGACATCTCAGGGACACCTCAACCATGTGGCGTCATTCGCAAAATACTTTCCCACAATACATATTACATATATATCTATATATCTATATAATCTGCGAAAAGAAGGAAGATCGGAGAGAGAGAGAGTGAAAGATGAGTCACAAAGCCCAGCGAAAAGGGAGAGAGAAATTTTGAACCGTTTATGAAGATAGAAAGAGAAGTTACGAAGACCAGTGAAAAGGAGAAAGAAGTTGCGATGGCCTGTATGCGACTCGTGAAGAGGAAGGAAGAAGTCTGTGATGACCCGCGATGGAGCTCCGATTGAGAAGAAGACAGATTCACGATCAAATTTGTGTTTCTCTCACATCAAACTCACGATTTTTCTACGAATCTAAGTTAAAATGCGCTTTTGAGGAATAATCGTGAGCAACTTGAATGATTCCTACTACTAAGTGTAGATACCCCATTTTGACTGCCCTTAAGACTTGGGCGTCTCTTTGAACACTCAATGATGAAATAATGTTACGCTATACAATCGTTCAATTTTTTCAGCAAAAGGCTTTGGTTTCAAGCTTCAGGACTTAAACCTTGCACCCTCTTTGGACCAAAATCTAATTTTTTTTTCTAGCCTAACCACTCAGAGGCCTACTAGCCAACAGGGCATTTTTGATTGGCCGGCTATCCCTTTTCATAGCCGACCGACCGTCTCTCTTCATGGTCGGCCGGCCATGTTTAACGCAACAGATATTTTGACAACTGCCAGCTGTCCCCATGTGCATACCTTGCACCAGCTGTCTTATTGTAGATATTTCCGACATGAGAAGGTGTTTTTCTATAAATACAAGGCCACCCCTCATTGTTTGGGGTTAGAAAATTCTCCAAGAGCCAAAAAACTTATCCAACACTCTACCTTCCTCTCTTGCAATATACATACACCATACATACACCTCTTAAGCCAAAACTTGAGGCCTCTTGCTGAGATTCTTAAACACAAATTTTAGCTCTTGAGAGTGTTCAACTTGTGGCTTGTGAACCAAAAGAGCATCCTCTTGTTAAAGAGATGTAATTTGAGCTTTTGTACCATCTTTTCTCTCTCTTTTCTTTACTTTTTCATACTGATTTTAGAGTGTCTTAAGGCCTGAAATATGTGATTTTAAGTCACAAAAAAAGAGAAGGGGCTAGCCACCCTTCTTTAGGCTTGTTGGTTAGTTGAAACCCCTTGGCTTTAGCCTATTTTTGCTCACTTTTTCCACGTCAAAAACTCAATTTTCAGCACTGTCTTTATGTTGTTTTAGTGCTGTTTTGTATGTTAATTTATGCTTTAAATATTATCCTTGTGTTGTTGTAAGTCCTCATGGATTGGTGTAGAGGTCATAGCTTCCAATCCATTTGAAGTGATAGTCTTTTCTTACACCTTTTATAGCTTTCATACATGTTCATATCATTGTAATCATCTACTTTCAATAGCACTTTGCAATCTCCCTCATTTCTTTATTTCTTTGATTAAGAGTTGTATCGAATAAAGGATTGTTGCTCAAGGCATAAGAAAGAGACCTCAATGCTTAATAGTTTAATCTCTTCGGAGGTTCATTACTAAGGCATTACATCTCTCTTATGCTAAGCACAACCTCTTGTTTGACACTTCTCTTCATCGCCGGTGCACTTACTTCTAAGGGACTAATTTCTAGTTGGACCGTTGAAAATCATAAAGGAAAGAGTCATTATAACTTATTATCAAGTTTGGATTTGGAGTCATTATCGCTCATTATGGGTTTGGCTATGTCATTATCGCTCTTTTGAGTTTGACTAGTCATTATCGCTCATTTTGGGTTTGACTCCGAATTTATTATCGCTTGTAAATGAGTTTGCTTCTTTCTTTGTAATTTCCCCCGAAGAAAAGGGCCTAACAAGTTCATTTCTCAGGTGAAGTCTTGCTTGCTATCTTTGGACTTAGTGGACGTATTTATCATCTTTGGAGAAAATGAAGAAATGGAAAGGTAATGTAAAATAGGCTAATAAAATTGGAGTAAAAAGAGGTAAAAAAAAGATAATAAAATTGGATTAGGTTCAATCGGACATTATATTGAACCTATTGCATCTTAAATCATTGCATACTTTTAGTGATGTTTAATAGTTCATGAAGCAATGTCTACCCCTTCTCTTGAGGTAACTCCATGATAGGGAGGAAGTATTGTCTATCTTTTGTGTCATTTTATTGAGCTTTTGTCCTATCGGTTCTGAGATCATCACGCAACAAATTTGTGACAATTGATGATTTGTGAATCGAATCTACTTCTCCTTTGATCATCTTCATGATAGAGAAGGGCAAAGAGGATAAACATCTCCCGGAGACAACCTGTTTTTGCTCTGTTTCACCTCTGTGGCAGCAGGGTATCCCTCAAAGGTAGCGGCAGGCCGGTCATTACTCTGTACGACCGACCACATGTCAAGGCTGGCCGGCCACCTATTTGTGTACAGGCAGTGGCATTTTTATAGCAGGACAGAGTAGAATCTGAGACCAAAACAGAATAATTCTTTGACTGCAAACAGAGCAGATTTTGGCACCAAATAGAGAGATTTCTGGGAGGATGTTCTCGGTTATACATGTACGGCTCCTCGCTTCCCATTCAAGTTCGCTAAATTAGTGCTTTAACATTAATATGTGAAATTAATTAGTTAGCTTCATTCGAATTTATAATGGCTAGTTAATTTAGCTAATTCATCTGATGTTGTGATAATTAGTTAAATAGGACATTCATTCGGACCCTCTTGTGTGAGGGCAAATTTGCAACACTTGTAATATTTGTATGTCTTCCAACCCCCATTTTTTTCTCCCTTTTATTTACATGCTTACCATGGTAGCATCATACTTTTCGTTTCATATCATTGCTATGCTTAATATCCATTTTTGCATGCATTGGGTTCGGTTCATCATTCTAACATCGTTGTCATTTCCTACTTACTTGAATACGTGCATTGCCTCATGCTTTGAGTTGATTCGTATGACATGCTAATGAACCGAACCTAGTAGTTGCATTTTGTATGTGTTGCATTAGTCACTTGCATAGTAGAGCATGCATTTTTTTTTAATTATTTTCTTCTCTTTGGCTTACTTCGGTTGAGTACTAGGTGCGCATTTTTGCTTTAGCATATTGCATGTATGTTTTTGTTACCATGTCAAGCATATTACCATGAGGTTAAGTGCTTATTTGATATACCTCTTTGAATGCCGGTGGATGAAAGCTATTTCGCTTAAATTGGGATGATTATGATTAATGTACATATAAGCTTGTTTTTTTAAGTGGCACATATTCAAAACACTTTTCAAACATGAAATCAAAGTATTCCAAAGTGGGTGACGTAGTCTATACTTGTGTGCCTCACATAGTAAGTTAGCATAATAATCGGAACATAAGCATATAATGTACATAAAAATCACATCATGATTAGTAGATGCCGATCTTTGATCGAGTGAGTGGGATGCTCAATTCATGACATTCCCCTCTCATACCTAAGTTCCCAAGCCGAGACACTTTGATTATGACGAACAAGTGGCTTTTGGCACGAGTCACGAGTTTCCTAAATTTTTCAAAAATATTTAGGTGGAGACTCTGAAATCTGACAATGTAGTCAATTTTTGACATTTCTGATTGTAAATAGATTTTTTAAAGATTTTTCAGATTTGGACTCTTATTTGTGTTTTTCTGTTTCACATTGCACTTGTGAAACTAGATTTAGAACTACGAGAGTCCGAACTATAAGACTATCATATTTGAGAAAATTAAACCCTTCCAAATAGTACGAGAAACCGGGTACACTAAGCTTTTAACCTTTAAAGCCGTGTCTTTCACAAAACATGAATTTGAAAAATAAGTTTAAAATAACTTGTACGTGGCAAAAAATGATTTAAAAGAACTCAAATTTGGCAAAAAAAAACTCGATCAAATGACCTATTGACAAAAGCAGCTTTGATAGCTTAGGAGCAATCGGACTAGTCTAGTACCTATGATAGAATTGTCACATTAATTAGATTTAAATGCATCTCTGCATGTAAGAAACTGCAATATCTGAAGTTTGGAGCCCGATTTTGATGGCTGATTTTACTCAACCAACAAAGATAATCTGATATTTATTTATCTATTATATTTAACTATTAAATGGTTTCACCATTTGTTGTGTTGTGATTTTTTAAACAAGTGACTTTGACTTGTCAATGTTAGACTAGTGCATTCACATTTGAATGCAGTGTTTTGATGGCAAATGTAGAAATGGAAGATATAGACTTAAATTGATTATTGTGTTCGAAACTCAACTCAACTATCCTTATTTCAGGAGATGAAGAAAAGAAATTAAGTAATTAATTTTTTTGGGGAAAAAGATTGAAAGGAGGAAAGAGCAGAAATTGTAATTTTGTATTGTGGCACGGCTGATGATGATGATGCATAATAATGCAGGAAATGCCACAAATTAATGGTGCCATCTTGTAAAGTTCTTCATGCCTGAATTTTTATTCTTTTTTTATTTTTTTTTGTTGCTTATATATGGTGAAGAATATTTTGCTAGAAATAGAATGTGTGCTTGTGAACTTTTGTTTGGTAGAGAAATAATGTTACTCGTGAGGGTCAACTTGAATGGTAAGTTTTTTAGGTGCGATTAAGAAGGTTTAGGTTTGAGTTTTAATATTCTAATTTGCTCGATATGTGAAACTAGTGGTGGTCACTATTATAAAAAAATATAAAAAAGAAAAAAAAGAAAGAAAGAGGGAATCAATATTTAGTGCCAAAGTGCTTCAAAAAGTTGTACCCAAAAAACAAAAAATAGAAAGTTAATACTTATTTTTGAGAAAATTATTAGGTGCTCTTGGAGTAATGTTTTACATTACTCATCAATTGACATTTTCATATTGAATCAAAATCCTCAACTATGATTTTCTCTATGATGATCCTACTATGATAATTCGACCAGATTTGAAGTCGGAGAAAAATGACTATAATTTTGGGGTGTTTAATTTAGAAAAAAATTTGTTCTCATTTTGCTTTAGTTTTTTAACTTGGGTGATTGTGTGACAAGAAAATCATGATAGATGACCAAGAAAAAGTTCATTACAGACCACAAAAAAGAAAAAAAAAAAAAGGTCAAATATATGTTTTTATAATTATCTTTGATGATTTTATTCAATTTTTATTTTATTTTTTTTACTCCGTCTAATCATGTAAACTCTAAAAATAAAAAGTTAATAAAAATTAAAAAATTAAAAAAGCCAACATAAAAATTACTATTCAAAGATACTTCACCTTGCTCATGGTATTGGCAAAGAGAAAGAAAAGAAGAAAGAGAGGGGAAAAAAAAATTTTAAATCCTCATATACTTATAATTATTATTATTTTTAATCTTTTATAGTGATTTGTAATTTCTCGAAAAAAAAAGAAAAAGAAAAAGAAAAAGGTGAAAGGTTACATTGGCTCATTATATTATGTTTGTAAAGGAAAAGAAAAAAATTAAAAAAAAAAAAAAAAACAAACAAAATGATGGAAACAGAAGTAAATGGAATACTGTCCGAACGTAATGGGTCCTCCAGCCAACACCGTGTGGAGCCCAACATGGAGACCCCATAATAACCAAATGTAATTGGTTAGTGCCAAAGTGCTTTAAAAAAATAAATAAATTGAGAAAACCTTCAGTAATTGAAGTCTCTAGAGGTCTAATAGGATTTTTCTTAGGAAGGAGTAACACTGTGAGTGTAACAAGGGTGTGTACATTTTTTACTTTTTTTTATCATAGAATGATATATTTAAAATAATTATGTGTGTGGAGTGAGTAAATTATAAATTTTTTAATATATAAATTGAGAGAAATGTACTTTGAGAATAAATATTATGTGAAATTAGAATTTTTCCAAAAACTCAAATCCCATGTTATTGTTAATATCAATTGGAGAGGATTTATAATATACCATTCACTCATGACATTATTTCAAAATAAATATAATTTATGTAGAATTCACCAAATTGTTATTTTGGACTAAAGCAAACAAGCATTAGTCTAGAGATGCACATTATGTTATGTTTGAAAAAAAAAAGAAGGGAAAATGCTGGGAAAGAGCTGCAAATGGAATCTTTATCCTTTACCAATACCATGTGGAACCCGAAATGGGGGGAAAATAAAACGGCTATGCTACGTAGCTCGAATCCTCTCTTCCCCGAATCTCCCGAATTCAAAACAACGTCGTTTTGTAATTTTGATTTTTTTTTTTTCAATAACGCAGAAGAAGAAAGAAGAAGAAGAAGAAGGAGGAGGAGGAAGATGAGAGTAGCAGAGAGAGAGAGAAAAAAAAAATCATCAACAACAACATCATCATCATCATCTTCAGATCTTCATCAACATCATCATCAATAACCATTCAACCGCAACATCAACATCATCAACAACCATTCATCATCTTCATCATCAACAACAACAACTTCATCACCATCACCATCATCATCATCAACACATTTTTAGAAAAAAAAAAAAAAAAAAAAACCCAGTGTAACAACCCTCATACTGTTTACCGATTAATGACTGATTGATTTCCGATAAACATTGATTACCGTTAAACTGAGCTGATTATGACTGATAATTGAACTAATTAAAGTACTGAACTGACTGACTGAAAACTGGAACTGAATTGACTGAGTATGTATGTTAATTTGTATTCTATCTGTTTGATTGATTACTTGATCTGTTCGTATTTTAGTGTTTAAACTGCTAATTGAAGGCCTTATCGGCGGCCGAATCCGGAATTGATTAATGTTCTGTGTTCATTAGAATTTATAGGATTTTATGGTACAATTATCTGAAAACTGATTAGGTATGATTAAATTAGATTAAAATGAGTTAAATTGCAACAGTTGCCGTAATTACCATTTTGCCACACTTAGTGGCCACTATCTCACACACATGTGAGTCTTGTGCATACTTGAACAACATTTCCATCAGCTCTTTCTCCTTGCCTTAGCCGACCAAGAGAGGGAGAGGGAGAGAAATTTAGTTCATCTTGAATTGCTTGGAACTTGGAGAATTGCTTGCTAAATTGAACCTCTAGACTTGCATTCAAGGAACCTAGGTATGAATTTCATCTTTTTGATTTGTCTTTAAGTGGATTCATGCATGATTCATGTCTAATTGTAGAGCTAAGTCATGAATTGGTTCATTAATGGTGAATTGAAGCTCATTTCATGCATGCATGTTTGAATTAATGAGTTTTGAGTTGAATTCATGGTAAGGTGGTGCATGCATGTTCATAATTTTGTAATGGTCCATGTTTTCAACTTGTTTTTGGATCAATTGGCTCCTTAGAGCATCAAATTGGAACTTCAAAATGATCTGAATCCATGCATGTTTGCATGTTCATATTGTTCATGAAATTGGTTTGGAATTGGGTTTGAATTAAACACCCTTGGGCTTTGATTTCTCAAATTGAGCTTTGAACCATGTCATTCTATATGTTTAAAAGTGTTTTCTGGAAATTTAGCCCAAGAGGATCGGTTTTGATGCATTTAAACTTGGTTTTTGGCTTGGAGGTGCAATTTGGAATTTCCAGATTTTGCACTTCCGCTCGAGCGGGGGAAGTGCCGCTCGAGCGTGGAATTCGAGCATCCAGTATCTCTGCACTGTTTTACAGTTCGCTCGAGCGGAGGATTGGGCGCTCGAGCGGAGTCATGTGTCTCAAGCTCGAGCGGGAGTCGAGCGGGAGTCGAGCGGGAGTCGAGCGTTCATCGAGCGGAGATTTCACCCATCCAGTACTTTTACAGTACGCTCGAGCGGGATATTTGACGCTCGAGCGTGTACCTTTGTTGCATTTACGCTCGAGCGGGGAAACCTGAGCTCGAGCGGGACTCTGTTTTCCTGAATATCCTGAAACTGCTTTTTGAGTGCATCTTTGTATCCTCATCCCATTCTAGGCATTCTTAGGCCTAGTTTAAGGCATATTGTTGAGGATATAGATATAGAACACACCGAGGCATTAGGGATTAAGTTATGATATTTCCCAGTTGTGTAGCTTAGTGTGTTCAACCTGTTAACTGTGTAGGGTTGGCGACCGGGGAGACGCGCTCTAGCATACTGTAGCCCAAACTCTGTGAGTAACAATTGTGTAAAGATATGTTCAACCGAGAATGTTTTCTGGCTGTCTAACGAAACTATATTCTGAAGTAATTATTGTTAATTGTTTGAATGTATGTCCTATATTCTGAAATGTATTGTGGCATCCTTAGCAACTGTTGTATGCTGTTACTGCTACTGTTACAGAGATCTCTGTCGGTTCCCTCGTGGAACCACTACTGTTTATTGATTGATGGCCATCATTACTGTTCGGTCTTTAAGACCTACTGTTTACTGCTATGCTATTGGATGTACCACATATGACTGAATAACTGTTCTGACCGAAAGACTGAAGTCTTGTTTAATGAACTGCTTTCATTACTGTAAGGACATTTCATTCTAAACCTCTTTACGCATTATGTTATTCACTGGGCTTTAGCTCACTGTTTATATATATATATGTAGGTGCTCAGCCACCAGATCGGAGCTAGGAGCGCGGGTTAGACTCCAGTTTTGTCAAGCCAGCCTTTGTGCCTCACTGCAAGGTTCCGAGTTCCATGCTATGGCTTTGGGGTGTTTTGTTTTTCCCCCCGTCTATCTCCATACTGGTTGGATTACTGTATAGACTGTCAGCTACTAACTGTACTGTTATCAAGGGATTAGGTCCCTGTACTGTGTGACTGTAAATTTTGTATAGACTGTACTGTTTGTATGTATGAATGCATGAAAAATATTTTAGCATACAGACTGTCACAGCTCAATGGACATTATTTATTTACTGTATTGGCTTCCGCCGGGCCCTGAACTCTGTTTTACTGTACTACTGTTAAGCAGGCCTTCGGTAATCTCGGATTACTGGCCGGTTACGGTGCTAAACCCATAGGGCCGGGTTTGGGTCGTGACAGAGTGGTATCAGAGCGATACTTAACCACGAGTCATACCGCACACACGTGTCCAAATGAGCTATAGGGTGTCCTAGAAAAGCGATTAGGGCATTTCATGAACTTGAAAAGTGTGTAGTTATGTTATGACTGAATATCTGCTAATGTGTTAAATTGTGAAACAAATGACTGCTTATGTTTAAAACTGTTATAACTGCTTATAGTGAAATGGACAATGCAAATGAACCTGAATCCTCATCTACCGAGGCAAGAATGGAAAGAATGGAAAGAATTATGGAACTGATAACTGTTAGACTTGAACAACAACAGAACCAACAGCCCCCACCTCCTCCTCCTCCGGTACAGCCGGAACCTAATGCGAATGTGAACGATGGGGATATTATTGCTCTCACCCATAAATTCAGCAAGATGAAACCGCCATCTTTTCAGGGAGGACTGGAACCGCTAAAGGCTGAAGCTTGGGTACTTAAAACAGAAAAACTATTTGAAGTGTTTCCGTGCTCAGAAGCGAATAAAGTATTGTTAGCTACCTTCACCCTGCAAGAAGAAGCCAGAAGGTGGTGGATGTTGATCCGCGATACAAATACTGTTATGACTTGGGCTCAGTTCAAGGAGTCCTTCTTTGAAAAGTACTTCCCACAGTGTGTCAGGGATAGGAAAGTGACTGAATTTGAACAGCTGAAGCAGGGCGCGATGTCCGTTGCGGAATACGAAACAAAATTTACTGAACTTGCCAGATATGCACCACACATGGTGGACACTGACTACAAGAAGGCCAGAAAATTTGAGGGTGGCCTTAATGTTGCAATACTTGACCGAATAAATGTTTTGAAATTACCGACTTTTGTGGGTGTTCTCGACCGGGCATTGATGGCCGAGTCAAACATTGAAGCACTGAAAACTGAAACACCAACGTCGGAATGGCGTAGTAAGAGGCAGGGTTTTAAATTCAAGAAAGGCAAGCACAACCCGGCCAACAAGAAACAGAATACGGGGTCAACAACTAACCCCAGCCAAGGGAGTGGGTTCATTCCACCCTGCTCTGTATGTGGCAACAAGCACAAAGGGGTTTGTCACAAAATATCCGGAGCCTGTTATAGATGTGGCAAGGTGGGCCACATGGTTAGAGACTGTCCCTCTGCTCCGCAAGTTAGTAGCAAAGCTACGCCAAGCGCAGCCGCGTCAACTGTAGCACCAAAGCCTAACCCCAAAGCTACCGGGAAAGAGCCTATGAGGTAGGGTCGAGTGTTCGCCCTAGTACCGGGAGACGTGCAAAATACTGAAACCGTTGTGTCAGGTATCCTCTCTATTTGTACACAAAATGCATATGTATTGATTGATTCGGGGTCTACACATTCTTATGTATCGCATGCTTTCTCACGGAAATTGAATAGACCCTTAGAACCCATGAACTATCTGCTAGCCGTATCATCACCCGTAGGAGGATCCATGACATGTGCTTATATGTACCCCGCATGTGAAATCATTGTTGGGGATATGCATCTGTTTATTGATTTATTACCATTGAACATTGATCATTTTGATGTGATATTGGGGATGGATTGGTTACAAAAATATCATGCCACTATTGATTGTGTGACCAAGCAAGTTGTTTTCCGTCCACCTAGTTTGCCTGAATTTGTGTTTAATGGGAGTGGAGTAGTACCTCCTCCGTACTTGATTTCGTCAGTGAAAGCTATTAAATTAATTAGAAAGGGGTGTAAAGGATATCTGTGTTCTGTGCTGACTGTGTCTACTGATGATAGTGTTAAAACTGATGTGAATTGTATTCCTATAGTCAGGGAATTCCCAGATGTATTTCCAGATGATCTGCCAGGGGATTTGATTGACAGGGAGATTGAATTTACCGTCGATGTGATTCCGGGTACACAGCCGATATCGAAAGCTCCTTACAGAATGGCCCCAACTGAACTGAAGGAGTTGAAGGTGCAATTGCAGGAACTGTTAGACAAGAAGTTTATCGGGCCCAGCACTTCACCATGGGGTGCACCGGTTTTGTTTGTAAAGAAGAAAGATGGCTCGCTGAGACTGTGTATTGATTATCGTGAATTGAACAAGGTAACTGTGAAAAATAAATACCCATTGCCACGTATTGATGATTTATTTGATCAGTTACAAGGTGCACAAGTGTTTTCCAAAATCGATCTCAGATCGGGGTATCATCAACTGAAGGTTAAACCGGAAGACATTGATAAAACTGCTTTTAGAACGAGGTATGGCCATTATGAATTTTTAGTTATGCCATTCGGAGTCACGACTGCCCCTGCTGCTTTTATGGACCTCATGAACAGAGTTTTTAAACCATACCTTGATGATTTCATTGTAGTATTTATTGATGACATATTGATTTACTCCAAAGGTATAGAACAACATAAACATCATCTGAGACTTGCCCTCCAGACCCTAAGAGAACAGAAACTGTATGCTAAACTGTCTAAATGTGAATTTTGGCTTGACCATGTTATGTTCTTGGGGCATGTTGTTAGCAAAAATGGAATTTCTGTTGATCCGCAGAAAATCGAAGCTGTAGTGAACTGGCCTAGACCAACAAATGTGACTGAAGTCCGAAGCTTTTTGGGATTGGCTGGATATTACAGAAGATTTGTCAAAGATTTCTCCAAAATTGCCCTACCATTGACTCAGTTAACTCAGAAGGGGACATCATTTGACTGGACTGACCAAAGGGAATCAACATTCCAAGAGTTGAAAGCTCGACTTGTGACTGCACCGGTTTTGACTTTACCCTCAGGTACGGACGGTTATACCGTATTTAGTGATGCTTCTCATAAGGGTTTGGGGTGTGTTTTAATGCAGAATGGGAGAGTTATTGCTTATGCTTCCCGACAGTTACGACCACATGAAAAGAACTACCCGACCCATGACTTGGAACTTGCTGCAGTAGTATTTGCACTGAAAATCTGGCGTCACTATCTGTACGGGGTGACATGTGAAGTATACACCGACCACAAGAGTTTGAAATATTTCTTCACGCAGAAAGAACTGAACATGAGACAGCGGAGATGGCTAGAACTGATTAAAGATTATGACCTACAGATATTGTACCATCCGGGAAAAGCCAACACCGTTGCCAATGCACTGAGCCGAAAATCGATTGGAAACTTAGCATGTTTGCATACCGGACAGAAAGAGTTGCTTTGTGACCTTGAAAAATCTGAAATTAAAGTTGTTTTGAGAGAACAAGGTGGAACGCTAGCCGCTATTTCTACTCAACCAGCCTTGATAGAAGAAATTAAAGAGAAACAGCAACATGATGACTTCTTGAAAAAGATCATCGAAGAAAGAGAGTCTAAGCTGAGACCGGGTTTCAAATTCGAGAACAATGTACTGAAATTTCAAGAAAGACTGTGTGTACCGAATGATACTGAACTGAAAGGAAGAGTTCTGCAAGAGGGCCACAATTCGAAATTGTCTATCCACCCGGGCAATACGAAAATGTACCAAGATCTGAAACAGAATTTCTGGTGGCCGGGAATGAAGAAAGAAATTGCCGACTTTGTGTCCAAATGTTTTCATTGCCAACAAGTCAAAGCTGAACATCAACGACCTGTCGGATTATTGCAACCCTTACCCATACCAGAGTGGAAATGGGAGCATATCACGATGGATTTTATCGTTGGGTTACCTCGCTCCAGAAAAGGTATGGATTCAATTTGGGTTATTGTTGATAGACTAACCAAATCTGCTCACTTCTTACCTGTCAAGACAATCTATAATGCGGACAGATTGGCTGTTATCTATATTGATGAAATTGTGAGACTGCACGGAGTGCCTGTGTCTATTGTTTCTGACAGGGATTCGAAGTTTACATCGAGGTTTTGGCAAAGTCTACAGACTGCACTGGGTACTGAATTGAGGCTGAGTAGTGCCTATCATCCTCAGACAGATGGACAGTCAGAAAGGACCATCCAAACTCTAGAGGATTTACTGAGAATGTGTGTCCTTGATTTTCAGGGAGATTGGGGAAGTCATCTGCCATTAGTTGAATTTGCCTACAATAACAGCTACCATTTGAGTATTGGCATGGCCCCTTTCGAGGCATTGTATGGCAGAAAATGTAGATCTCTGATCTGCTGGGCAGAAGTTGGAGATGGGCCTTTGCTGCCCGAGATTGTTTATGAAACAACTGAGAAAGTGAAACTGATACAACAGAGACTGAGAACCGCGCAGAGCAGACAGAAGAGTTATGCAGATGTCAGAAGACGGGACAGAGAGTATGAAGTGGGTGATCACGTTTTTGTGAAAGTGACACCGATAAAAGGCTAGACTCGTTTTGGAGTCAAAGGCAAGTTAGCACCGAGATACGTCGGACCATATGAGATTATTGAGAAAATCAATCCGGTGGCGTATCAAGTTGCGCTTCCTCCTGAAATGGAGCATATGCATAACGTCTTCCACATTTCTATGTTGAGAGACTACCTCCGGGATCCTTTCCATGTAATAGAGCCTACTCGTATAGTGCTGAGTGATGACTACACTTACGAGGAACGACCTATACAGATTGTTAACAGACGGATCAAGAAACTGAGGAACAAAGAAATCCCGTTGGTAAAAGTTGACTGGCAAAACCACGGTGGCGTGTATGCCACTTGGAAAAGGGAAGATGACATGGCTAAAAGATATCCTGAACTGTTTCCACTGAACCCTGTTTTCTTCCAGAATGAAGGTAACTCGAGTTTAGAGGACTAAACTCTTTATAAGGAGGGGAGACTGTAACAACCCTCATACTGTTTACCGATTAATGACTGATTGATTTCCGATAAACATTGATTACCGTTAAACTGAGCTGATTATGACTGATAATTGAACTAATTAAAGTACTGAACTGACTGACTGAAAACTGGAACTGAATTGACTGAGTATGTATGTTAATTTGTATTCTATCTGTTTGATTGATTACTTGATATGTTCGTATTTTAGTGTTTAAACTGCTAATTAAAGGCCTTATCGGCGGCCGAATCTGGAATTGATTAATGTTCTGTGTTCATTAGAATTTATAGGATTTTATGGTACAATTATCTGAAAACTGATTAGGTATGATTAAATTAGATTAAAATGAGTTAAATTGCAACAGTTGCCGTAATTACCATTTTGCCACACTTAGTGGCCACTATCTCACACACATGTGAGCCTTGTGCATACTTGAACAACATTTCCATCAGCTCTTTCTCCTTGCCTTAGCCGACCAAGAGAGGGAGAGGGAGAGAAATTTAGTTCATCTTGAATTGCTTGGAACTTGGAGAATTGCTTGCTAAATTGAACCTCTAGACTTGCATTCAAGGAACCTAGGTATGAATTTCATCTTTTTGATTTGTCTTTAAGTGGATTCATGCATGATTCATGTCTAATTGTAGAGCTAAGTCATGAATTGGTTCATTAATGGTGAATTGAAGCTCATTTCATGCATGCATGTTTGAATTAATGAGTTTTGAGTTGAATTCATGGTAAGGTGGTGCATGCATGTTCATAATTTTGTAATGATCCATGTTTTCAACTTGTTTTTGGATCAATTGGCTCCTTAGAGCATCAAATTGGAACTTCAAAATGATCTGAATCCATGCATGTTTGCATGTTCATATTGTTCATGAAATTGGTTTGGAATTGGGTTTGAATTAAACACCCTTGGGCTTTGATTTCTCAAATTAAGCTTTGAACCATGTCATTCTATATGTTTACAAGTGTTTTCTGGAAATTTAGCCCAAGAGGATCGGTTTTGATGCATTTAAACTTGGTTTTTGGCTTGGAGGTGCAATTTGGAATTTCCAGATTTTGCACTTCCGCTCGAGCGGGGAAAGTGCCGCTCGAGCGTGGAATCCGAGCATCCAGTATCTCTGCACTGTTTTACAGTCCGCTCGAGCAGAGGATTGGGCGCTCGAGCGGAGTCATGTGTCTCAAGCTCGAGCGGGAGTCGAGCGTTCGTCGAGCGGAGATTTCACCCATCCAGTACTTTTACAGTACGCTCGAGCGGGATATTTGACGCTCGAGCGTGTACCTTTGTTGCATTTACGTTCGAGCGGGGAAACCTGAGCTCGAGCGGGACTCTGTCTTCCTGAATATCCTGAAACTGCTTTTTGAGTGCATCTTTGTATCCTTATCCCATTCTAGGCATTCTTAGGCCTAGTTTAAGGCATATTGTTGAGGATATAGATGTAGAACACACCGAGGCATTAGGGATTAAGTTATGATATTTCCCAACTGTGTAGCTTAGTGTGTTCAATCTGTTAACTGTGTAGGGTTGGCGACTGGGGAGACGCGCTCTAGCATACTGTAGCCCAAACTCTGTGAGTAACAATTGTGTAAAGATATGTTCAACCGAGAATGTTTTCTGGCTATCTAACGAAACTGTTTTCTGAAGTAATTACTGTTAATTGTTTGAATGTATGTCCTATATTTTGAAATGTATTGTGGCATCCTTAGCAACTGTTGTATACTGTTACTGCTACTGTTACAGAGATCTCTGTCGGTTCCCTCGTGGAACCACTACTGTTTACTGATTGATGGCCATCATTACTGTTCGATCTTTAAGACCTACTGTTTACTGCTATGCTATTGGATGTACCACATATGACTGAATAACTGTTCTGACCGAAAGACTGAAGTATTGTTTAATGAACTGCTTTCATTACTGTAAGGACATTTCATTCTAAACCTCTTTACGCATTATGTTATTCACTGGGCTTTAGCTCACTGTTTATATATATATATATATGTAGGTGCTCAGCCACCAGATCGGAGCTAAGAGCGCGGGTTAGACTCCAGTTTTGTCAAGCCAGCCTTTGTGTCTCACTGCGAGGTTCCGAGTTGCCATGCTATGGCTTTGGGGTGTTTTGTTTTTCCCCCGTCTGTCTCCATACTGGTTGGATTACTGTATAGACTGTCAGCTACTAACTGTACTGTTATCAAGGGATTAGGTCCCTATACTGTGTGACTGTAAATTTTGTATAGACTGTACTGTTTGTATGTATGAATGCATGAAAAATCTTTTAGCATACAGACTGCCACAGCTCAATGGACATTATTTATTTACTGTATTGGCTTCCGCCGGGCCCTGAACTCTGTTTTACTGTACTACTGTTAAGCAGGCCTTCGGTAATCTCGGATTACTGGCCGGTTACGATGCTAAACCCATAGGGCCGGGTTTGGGTCGTGACACCCAGGTTTCGATCTGAAAAAAAAAAATGGGCTAAGCAGATCGGCGATCGGAGGCGGAGACGGCGGCGATCGGCGATCGACCCTCTCTCTCTCTCCATTCCTTCTTCCCCTCTCTTCTCTTTCTCTCCTTCTCTTTCTCTTCCACTCTCTTCTTCTCTCTTCTCTCCCTCTTTCTCTTTCTCTCCCTCTGTTTCAGACTGCATAAGGAGAAAAAAAAAAAAATCTATTGGGCAGTCGGGGGATTCGGGAAGCGAGGATTCGAGCTACAAACCATTTTCCAAAATAAAAATTGAAATACTTTCTCCATTTGATTTCTTTGAAACTTTTTTAGGTGTGGATTTCATTTCGGGTTTGTTTGGGAGTTGGTTATTTTAATTAATTTTTAAATTTTTTATGAAAATATGTAGAAAAATAGAGAGAAATATGGGTACAAAGGAAAATAAAATAAATCTTGTTAAGATTTGAGAGAAAAAAAAATCCTTACATATTTTGCAAGATACTATTAGCCTATCTAACAAATTAATTTGAGTTGTACAAGAAATTTTAGTTTTCATTACTTTCTACGACTCTCTATCTAAATGAACACATAAAATTTTTTTTTTCTTTTTCTTTCATTTTTCCGTATTATCTAGCTAACCAAATTGATAGGTGAGCTAATAGAGATAAATTTTCTCACAATTACATTCATTAGTATTTCTAATCCTTTGTTAAATTTTTAATAAAATTTAAATTTGATAAAATTTCGTAAAATAAGATCTAAATTTTTTTTTTAAATGAAAATGATACTATGAGGTGTCATCACGGTATCCATGGGCCTAGGTCCCGAGATAACCGGTTGCCAGTCTGATTTAACCCAACCCCATAAGAAGAGATCCACTACCGAAGTGTCATCAAATTTGTATGAAATTAAATTTTGCACTAAATATTTTATCAAATCTGGTATGAACTAAATATTTTACCAAATTGCAACTACCCTTCTTACACCTAAATGTGACCAAATTGTTAAGGATGAAAGATTGAAAAAGAGGTTTTTTTTTTTTTATTTTTTATTTTAGTTAAAGGAAGTTTTGAAATAAATTAAGTCGTTTTAAAAAGATTTGATAAAGATTAATTTTAACTATTGAGCCCTGGTTTAGTATGGGTTAAAATGAGACTATCAGATTAAAATAGTTACAAAAAAATAAAATATGTTAAAAAATTAATAAGACAAAATGTTATATTTAAACTATAATTATTATTTTTTTTTACGAAAGTTAAAAAAGTCAAAAAATTCATCTCAAACAAAACTTTTTAACCCAAATTAAAATAACTAAAAAACCAACTCACTTTCTGTACGGGGAGGAAATAATTCTCCTCGTATAATCATGTTGACCAAGTCCACGCTCCTCCGTACGACGTCGCTTTGTCACCTGAAAACACAAACGTGAGCTAGCCGGCGGGTGTGTGCCGGAAACCTCTCCGATGCCTAAGTCAGAAAACTTGACAAATAGACAAAGCTCTAAGTTCTCAGAAAGATTGTGTTCAATTACCTCCTCCAAGGTGATGCTTGTGAGCTTTTATAAGTTTCCCGTGGCACAATCCTAGTAGGACTTGTACTTCCCCATGCAGAGTCCTCCTAGGATTCATTCTCCTAAGGATAATGCTTATCTTTTTACACCCTCCCCCACTGCTTAAACCAAGTGGGATGGTTTTCTTTATGGCCGAACTTCCATTTGACCGAAGTAAAATTGGCTATACCGAGCCACAGAGGGCCGAACTATCCTTAGCTCGGTCTTCTCCTCCAACTCTTTACTTCGGCTGCCCTGTTCAACCTTGATGTGCTTAGTTCAAACTTCCAAGTAACAAGTTCTGACCGACCTAACCATTGTAAGTCACGACCGGACTAATTCCGACACCGGCCTTCCCAGAACATACTGCGACCGGACTAACTGAGACCGGCCCAACTGTGAGTTGCTTCCAGACCGGAGTAGTTTTACTCTTCCTTGGACCGAAGTAACTATCTCTTCTTGAGCCGGAGTAATCTCACCTCCTTGGGCCGGAGTGAGTTAACATCTCCTCAGAACCGGAGTAAATCTATCGTTCTTGACCGGAGTAACTCTAACAGCTTGGGTCGGAGTGCCTTTAATCTCTCCTGGGCCGGAATACCCTTTACGGCCTTTTTTACTCAATCCTTCGCGTTTTGGGCCTCAAAGCCCAACTCGCAGCTCGGCCCAATTTTTCCCAAAAATTACCCTCTCAATTTCCAAACCAAGTTTGAATGTCAAATCAAGCTTTTTGGGTGTAAATTTTTGAACAAATTTAATGAAAAGCAAAATAAAAATATTTGAAAATCCAAAAAAAAAAATTTATTATTTTTCAATTTAATTCCCAATATTGTGATATGATAGATGCTAACTTTTAATTGGTTAGAATTTAATTTTTTTTTTTAACAACTATATAGGCTCAACTTTTTATAATGAATTTGTGAATATAAATTTATGAATACGTAATATTTTTCATTATGCCTTCGTTGGCAACTTGGATTGAGTTGGATTGGGGTTATTTTAGTCATAAAAGATAAAAATAAATTTTTTTAGTTTAATAAGATAAAATATCACATCCAACTCATAATTACTAGTGGTAACATTTGCTATGTACAGGCACATAACAAAAGATGGTAAACAATACTAAATATGTTAAAAATTAATAACAAAATTCTATGATATTAATTTAGATTTACACTTAAATAATAAATTTGATAGATCTCAACTAAAAAAGAAAGGTCAGAGTGAGATTCTATAAATATCAGATAAAAATAAAAATAAAAATAAATTAAGTTTGAATTTGAAGATAAACTATAAGAACATAGAAAGTGAAAATCAGATAAATCATAGAAAAAGAATAAACTTAATTGAAAATCAAGAGTAAGAGTAAATCTTGTAAATATAAGATAAAGATTAAATAAAAATAAAAAAAAAATCAAGTGTAAATGTGAAGATAAATTATAAGAATATAGAAAGAGAAATTTAGATAAATCCTAAAAAAATGAGGTAGAGAGAAATGTAGTAAATATCAAATGAAGATTGAAAAAAAAAAAAAAATCAAAGTTGAAATTTAAAAATTCAAGAATAAGATAAGATAAACTTGATAAGAAAAACAACATCTAATATAACTCTGCATTATGTTTCAGACCCCCAGTGGGGTCTGATTGGCCAGAAAATATATATATGTATATATATATATTTTTCTTCTTCCAATAACCATCCCCCACGTGTGTGTTGGGGGGGGGGGGTTGATGGGGCTGGGAAAAATTGAGAGTCTCTATCAGGATTCTGTAACTCTAATAATAGAAGAGCTTGAGAGAATAGTAGTTTAAAAATTAGATAAGAGTAAAAAGCCATCTATAATTTTTTAAAATTTGTAAAAAAAGAACTCAAAAATAAGAACGGTAGTAATTTAAAATGACATAAGAGTTAAATGCAATCTATAATTTTTTAAAATTTAAATTTTGTGTAGTTAATAAATAAACATTTATGTTATCTTATTATACAAATTTTAACTCTATTTTTAACATTTGTATTCTAAAGCTATTTAATTACAAACAAAATTCAAGGATCATTTTTTTTTTTTTTTAATTTTTTTTTGTGTCTATAACCTATAAATTTCAACAACTTTCGTATTTTGAAGCTACTAAATAAAAAAAACAAAACAACATGACTTTTTTTTTTTTTTTTAACATCTTAGTTAGTTTTGTTTTTACTATATGTTATATGATAATATAATCATTCATTTTAAATAATAATGTCTTAACCATAGAACACATGAATATTTCTATGGTAGTGACACGTGAATATAAAATTCAACAATCATAGAAAAAAATTTCTTACCTATGATTTTTGTCTAAATACATAAAACATATTTATTCAAATTAAATTTTAACTTTTTGATCATTAATATGTAATGTGTTCATAATTTCGACACAAACATAGTTGAATAATAATTTTGTTTATAAGAAATTAACCAAACTTTTATTAAAGTATTCATATATTGAATCCAATCTATTTAAAAATTACATGACATTCAATAATGTAATTGAAATTAACTATTAAATATTAATTACTAATTAAGTAAAAAAGCATGTGTTTTGAGTTTTTGCTTTCGAATGGATCCAAATGACCTTGTCTACAATTGGTTTTCATTATATTTATATATATATATATATATATAAATAGTATTATGAGTTGAAAACGAAGTAATTTATTTGTATATTTATTAAGGATTTTGAAATCCAATCTTGTGCTTCAAATATTCCTTTGTGCAGTTGACTTTTTACTGCAAAAGAGAAATTTATCATTTAAAAACTTAATCCTACTCACTACATATATGCAAAGAAAGAAATTTAAATTCATGAAGATCTCAAATTAAAAAAAATAAGAATATAAGAAAAAATATTTTAGAGCTACTATATAATTAAGTTTATTTATGTCTAAATTTAAATTGAGTGCCCTCCTTATATATTACAACAAAATTGAACACATAAATTACTATAATTGAAGAACAAAATATAATAAAAAATAAATGAGATTGAATAAAAATTTCTTTCAAACTTGTGAATGTGTTCCAAATACTCTTCTCAATTGGTACAATTTTTCTCAAAAAAAATAATCCATATGATATTGTGGCCCTGTCTGGTAGGGCTTCTTTTCAACTTATTTCAGCTTTTAGCTTAATTTAAGTTATTTTGGTGTGTTTGGTTCAGCTTAATAATACAAATTATAGTTTTTTTAAAATCAAAAATCAGCTTTTTCTTTGAGTGGGAGATGAGAAGCTTTTCCAATCAGCTTAATCGCACAGCTGCACCAAACAGGTTACCAGCTTATGTTCATAGTTATAAACTATAATCTGTTAAATTATAATCTATAATCACTTTCTCACAGCTCTACCAAACGTGGCCTATATATATCCATGCCCTAAGTAATTAAAAAGTGAAATAAAATATATTAAAAAAAAAGAAAAAATAGGAAAATAGAACGAGAGAAAAATAGATGTGCCACTTAGGAAAAAGTTTAATGAAATGTTAGGATTGATAATTTGAAATTTTTTAAGAGATCACTACGTTTGGTTATATATATAGTATAGATAGATAGATGAAATATATTTAAAAAAATAAGAAAATAAAATGAGAGAAAAATAGATGTGCCACCTAGGAAAGAGTTTAATGAGATGTTAGGATTGAAAATTTAAAATTTTTTAAGAGGTCACTACGTTTGGTTATATATATAGTATATATAGATAGATATAGATAAATTACATTTTTTCTCTTATAAAAAATCAAAAAAAAAATTAAAAAATCTATCCCAAACGAAAATTTTTAATCTCAAATTAAAATAACTAAAAAATTAAAAAAAAAAAAATCAACTCCCCCAAACGAACTCTATATCATATCTTATTTAAAATAGGAGACAAGGTTCTGCTAGAGTGGATGGCTCATTTTACTTTTTTTCATTTGACCTTTTTGATTTTTGTCCTGTTACATGTATATTTGGTTTGGTTAAAAAATAATATTTTAATTCCATTCTAGGTTTGGTTTGGAAAATGAGTTCGCATTTTGATTTTTTTTTTAACTATTTTGAATCTTGGTTGATAACTCAATATTTTAGTATAAAAATTAAAAAATTATTAAAAAACTAAAAAGGCAATAATCAATGTCATTGTTTGGGAAGTGAATTTGGGATTAAAATAGTCATAAAAAATAAAATAGATTTTTTAGTTTAATAAGACAAAATATCACATCTAATCCTTAATTATTACATTCTTTCTCTTACAAAAAAGTCAAAAATCTTTTCCAAACCAAGCTTTTTAACCCTGGCTAAAATAGCCAAAAAACTAAAAAGTCAAACCACTTCAAATAGTTTAAAATTTTCTTTTCTTTATATTTTCTACAAATTTTTTCGTAAAAAATTAAAAAGTCATTCCGAACATACTAATTTTTTTATCTCATATTTTAGCCAAAAAATAAAAAGTTACTAAAATAGTCTGTTATCAAGCAAGGCTTTGTTGGGCAACATCACATTTTAGGCTATGTTTGGCATAAGCTTTTTTTTGGCTATTTTAGTTATAAAAAGACAAAATATGCTAAAAAGTTAACAAGATAAAATATTATATTCAAATTATAATCATTTTATTTTTTTCTCTCACAAAAGTTAAAAAATTTAAAAAACTCATCTCAAACGAGACATTTTAGTCTAGGCTAACAAAAAGTCAAAAAAACCAACCCATATTACAAACGAATGCATAATAATTTGGTATAACTTTTTGCTTTTTCCTATTAAAAAAAATAGGTGAAAAAAAGATATATATTTGAAATAATTTTTTGATATTTTACGGAAAAAAAAACGTAGTGAGTGTTTGAGAAGTGACTATTTTTTAGATTTTTTTGACTATTTAATTATTTTAATAGGTTAGTTTAGTTTTTATATTTAGGAAGATGGGATAAATTTTTATTTAAGTTGTTGTATTAAAAAATGTATTTGAAACGATGGTGTTATAGAAAAGAAAAATAATTAAAATTCTAATAAATGAGTTCTAATAGGAGTGAACCCTATTGTGATGTCATATTTTGACCTTAATTTTATTTTTATTTTTTATCATATCATTAGAGCTAGATTAAAATTTCAAAATTAAAATGATATATCATTCCTCTATAAAAAAAAAAAAAAAAAAAAAAAAAAAAAAAAAAGACCAAAACACTGTTCATGCCAAATATAATAAAACAAAAAAAAAAAAAAAAAGGAGTAGCCAATGACATAGCAGTGAAGACACTGCCACCGCCAGCCTTTGCTGACTAGTGATACAGATGAAGTTGTTACTCTGATTTTCTTATGGAAAATTGTTTCAAACTCTCTTTTTCGCCCACTCTTTTTGTTTCTCATTGGCTAATTTTTTTTTTTTTTTTTTCTTCTCTAATCTCCACCCGTTATGTGTGTAGAGTAGTGTGTTATATGTGTAGAGTAGTGTGTGTAGAGTAGTGGAGTGGTAATTAGAGGGATCTCTATCAATGTTGTTTTTTATGTGCTGTATGTTTAACCAAAATGATAAAATACTCTTTTCATCCTTTATGATTGTTTAATTGGGAGATTTAGAGAAGGATTGAGAAAGAAAAAAAGAAAATAGTGTGTAAAATTAAATAAAATTTAAATATATTTTATTCACATTTTAGTTACCTTTTCTATTTTTCTTTTCAAATTTTTCTTTAAACTTCCCGACCAAGCATACTATTAGTGACATCCAGCTGCATAGCTTTTTTTTTTCCTGCCTCAGCTACAGTGAGATTTCTTAGCTTTTTTCATAAAACAAGCTAAAATAGACGAGAAATATTTTGAAGGTTTAATTCTTGAGTTTTAAAATCAATTCTAAAGAGTTGACGGTGTGTCGTTTTGAAAACTTTGGAAAAAAGTCACTTTTTTATCATTTTTCAAAAACACAAGTGGCCAAAAATGCAATAAAATTGGTTTGAAAAGTTATAAAAACACAAGTGTTAAATTATAAATTGGAGCCTATGACAAAATAAAAAAAAAAAATTCTTTTATTGGGTAAGGGCATTTCAGTCATTTTAATTTGATTTGGCACCATAAATAAATATTAAACTAAAAAGTTAAAAGTCAACTTTTTACTAACTTCTCAAATCACTTTCTAAAAACTTAAAAAGTTTGATAAAAAGTTAAAAGTCAACTTTTTACAAACTTTTCAAAACACCTCAGTATGTCTTATTTATTGTGACGTGATAGTTAAATCTTAATTTTTTTTCTTATCATATTATTAATACTCTATTAAAATATTAAAATTAATATTCTAAATCATTGCTAAAAATAATCTTACCCACGCGTTGCCAAACACCACCGTAATATAAAATACTAAGGCCAAGTTTGGTATCTCATAAATAATCTATCTTTTTATCTTTTTTTCATCACATCATCTCTCTATTTTTTTCACATCTTTTCGTAAAAAAATAAAAAAATACACTTATTTATATCATTTCAAATAACTTCTAATAATTGGTATAAAATCCGCAACACTTGAAGCTTGATGAGACGTAAAGAAATTTTTTTTTTTTTTTTGAATCCATGCCCATGTAGTGGCGCAGGCGTGGCAATTGTTGCGTAAATGCTTCTAACAATTTTTTTTTTTTACTTTTGCTGTTCTAAGGATTGTTTAAAATGATTTAAATAAGTATATTTTTTAATTTTTTTATAAAATATGAATTGAGTATAAATTAGATTTGAAGTGATGTAATAAAGAGATAATATAACTTAAATAAAATGATATAATTCAAATAGAATAATGACTTTTTATTTTTTTAGATTATGACAACTAAAGCTTAATTTTTTTTTGAAAATGTTTGGGGCCTTTATAAAAGAGAACCTCTATGACCTTAGACAATGAATGAATGATTCATATCATTTTAAAAGTTATGAAATTATATTTTGTAACGATCTCTATTATTATTATTTTGTTTTTTTAATCGTATTTTTGATTTTGTAATCACGATTGTTGATAACGAAAATTTGCATTTCATCAAAAGAAGGAACAATTCAAAATTCTCACACAGCATTCGTTTGGGAAGTTGGGTGGGGGTGGATTAGAGTTAAATTAGTCATAAAAAAAATAAAATAGATTTTTTAATCTAAAGTTAAAAAATATCATATTTAAATTATAATCATTTTATTTTTTTTACAAAAATTAAAAAAATTAAAAAATTCATTCCAAGCGAAACTTTTTTTATCTCAGACTAAAATATACCAATAACTCTTGAATGGTGCCAAAAACTCTTTTTTAGTAATATATTTGCTGTCAATCAAATAGTATTTACTTACATATAAACAATTATCATATGCCACGCAATATTTATATAAAGTAAAGAAATTTACAAAAATTAGTATATATATATATATATATATATATATCTATATATAAGAGGCTCTTTTTTGCTATGGCTGGTCATTGGTTTACTTATTTTGTCCTTTCATTTTAAATAATTTATTAATGGTAGTCTATATATTGAGTAAATGTTTTTTCCGTAATTATGTAAACATTCTTGGTCAATTATGCAAGAGATTTTTTTATAATTACGCAAATATTCTTGATCAATTATGAAATAAGTTTTTTCGTAATTACGTAAATATTCTTGGTCTATTATGAAACATAAATCTACTATTCTTTAACAAGTTAGAAATACATTCATAAAGTTTGTTTAAAATATGAATCAATCATATAATACTAGAAATTAAAGCTATCGTTTGTTATAAATTTTAATTTAACACCATACACGAAAAAAAAAATTTATTCTCCTATACAATAATAAATTATCAAAATTGTTTATTAAAAAAATATTTCTCACATCATGAAAAATTGTTAATGGATTTAATGATTTATTTATTAACAAAATAGTTAACTAAAAAATATTTTTCATATCATTAAAAATTGTTAATTTACTTATGTTGTGTTTGGTTGTGGAATTTGAGAATAGATTTGGAAAGGAAAATAAAAAATGTGGATGAAATGTAAATAAAATATACATACATTTCACATAATTTCACACACATTTTCTCTTTTCTTTTCCAAATCTTTTCCCAAATCTCTCAACTAAACACAACAGTAATGATTTACTTATGAATAAAATTGATCATTTGTTATGCAGGTATGATTTATGTATTAATAAAATTAGTCATTTATATATATATATATATATATGTATTTTATTCTGTTTCTTTATTAGTTCATTGACTTATTTTAGTTTTTTTTAGATGAGAAAATTATCTTTGTATTTATATTATATTTATCTATTGAGGGAAGTTACATACTATAATTTTGTTTTTTTTTTTTTATAAATTCTGAAGAAATGTTAAAGATTCATAAATTCACCTAAAATGATATGCCAAAAGAATTGGAATCCACATCATCAAGTGTATAACAAATCAACAAATGATACATATTGTACCACATAAATCTATCATATATCTAATGATTTATTCTATTTAATTTCATAAAATAATATTTAAAATTTTAAAAAATATATAAAAATATAAAACTTAAACCTGTTGTAATAATAACTCGTAGTATCTTGTATGAGTCTGTGTAAACTAGTCTAATCTATGTGTGTGTGTGTGTGTGTGTGTGTGTGTGTGTGTGTAGGGTTAGAGATGCTCATGACTGAAAAATAAAAGAATAACAAGAAGGAAAAGAAAATAAAGAAAATGATAGGAAAGAGATGTAAATAAGTACATATTTTTTATCTTTTTATCTTTTTTTTATCACAATATTTTTTTTATTTTTTTTGTACATCTTTTCGTAAAAAGTCAAAAAATACACTTATTTAGATTATCCCAAATCACGCCATAATCTTTCTTCTTTGGTTCCAACTTGATGCTAAAAAAAAAAAAAAAAAAAAAAAAAAAAAAAAAAAAAAAAAAAAACTTGCTTGGGAAGATAGGTTGGGGCTAAAATAGTTATATAAAATAAAATAGGCTATTTTAACTTAATAAGATAAAATATCATATCCAACTCATAATTATTACATTCTTTCTCTCATAAAAAATTTAAAAAACTAAAAAAATTCTTCCTAAACAAAACTTTTTAATCCTAAACTAAAATAATCAAAAAAAAAAATAAAAAATAAAAATAACCAACCACTTCTCAAGGGAACCAAAAGAAAGAAAAGAAAGAAAACGATAGGAAGAGATATAAATGGAATCTTTTCTTCTTCGGTTCCAACTTGATGCCTCCTCGAGTCTCTGCAGTAGTCAACACCGTGCGGAGCCCAATGTGTAACAAAATGAAACCAATACTAATGGCTGTGTTTCCATTTGAGGGTCTGCATTTCTTTTCATTACATTTCCAAAAGTTGTGAGTGAAAATTGATTCAACTCTTTTCTCATCTGGTTTTGATTTCAATTCCAATTCTCAAAACAGATTAGAGTATGGCTGATCTACTCATTTCTCCGCTTGTTAGATCAATTTTGGCAACCTTGAACTCTTTAGTGCTAAAAGAGTTTGGGATAGCATGGGGTTTGAAGACAGAACTAGAGAACTTAAAGAGCACACTAAGTACCATTCAAGCAGTCCTACAAGATGCAGAGACAAAGCGAGGGAAGAGCGAGACTCTGAAGAATTGGCTGAGAAAGCTCAACGACGCAGCTTATGATGCAGACAATCTGGTGGATGAGTTCATGACTGAAGCTATGCGGAGAAGGATGGATTCTGAGAGAGGCATAAAATCCCAGGTAAGGGCCACTTTCTCTCTTCGAAACCGGCTTATATTTCGGTTTAAAATGGGGCATAAGATCAATGATATGAAAGATAGGTTAGATGCCATTGCAGGGGAGAAAAATAAGTTTCACTTGAGGGAAGGTGTGGAAACCGGAGAAGTTTGTGGGATGGAGAGAGAACAAACTAGTTCAATGGTGAATGAATCGGAAATTTATGGGAGAAATGATGAGAAAGAAATGATAATTAAAATGTTGCTCAATAATTCGGGTGATGATGATGATGATGATGATGTTTCGGTGTATGCTATGTGTGGTATGGGGGGACTTGGAAAGACCACACTTGCTCAATTGATCTACAATGATGGAAGGGTGAAGAGTCACTTTGAGCTGAGAATTTGGGTGTGTGTCTCTGTTGATATCGATGTAGAGAGACTAACAAGAGCAATCTTAGAGTCCATAGAACGTGGTGGGTGCAATATCTCAAACTTGGATCCACTTCTGCATCACCTCCAAGAGAAACTGCGTGGGAAGAGATTTTTACTTGTCTTGGACGATGTATGGAATGTGAACCATGAGAAATGGGATAGGCTAAAATATGCACTGAAGTGTGGAGCTAAAGGTTGTACTGTTATAGTAACAACAAGGATTCAGAATGTTGCTGTTGTCATGGCTACACTTCCTATACACGACATGGCTTGTCTGTCGGAGGATGATTCTTGGTCCTTGTTTAAACGACGCGCATTTGGCAACAAAAGAAGAGAGGAAAACCTTCAATTGGATCTGATTGGGAAGGAAATAGTGAAGAAATGCAAAGGGTTACCCTTAGCAATAAAGGCTTTGGGAAGCCTCATGCAATTTAAAAGAAGTGAAAGTGAATGGTTATCTGTAAGCAGAGTGAGATTTGGGATTTGCCCGATGATGGAAGTGGTATTTTACCTTCTTTGAGGTTGAGCTATGAAGCCTTAAGTCCACATTTGAGGCAATGTTTTGCTTATTGTTGTATATTCCCGAAAGACTATAGCATGGCAAAAGACGAGCTGATAGGGATGTGGATGGCAAATGATTTTATTCCATCTAAAGGAAAAACGACATTACATACTGGTGATGAGATTTTTCAGCAATTGGTTTGCAGGTCCTTCTTACAAGATGTGGATGAGGAATACTACTCTGGAATCTGTAATGGAATAATAGTATGTAAAATGCACGATCTTATGCATGATCTTGCACAATCTATTATGAAATATGAATGCTCTAGTATGAAGCTTCGTGAGGGCATGGAAATTCCAGATAAAATTCGTCACTTGCATGTTAATATTGGCTTTGGAGAGATGGTTCCTTGGAATGCGATTGTACTTGAAGTCCCATCTTTGCAGTCTCTCATTTTACCTTACCGGAAAAATGAACCGTCACCTTTCATTTCAAAACAAAAGTATCTCAGAGTGTTGGATTTGGGATTCGACGCTGATTTGAAGTTGTCAATTTCAATTTCCAATTTCAGCCATCTTAGGTATCTGCGCATGCCGTTCTCTTGTATAGAAATTCTACCGGAATCAATAAGTAATCTCCAAAACCTGCAGACACTGATGCTAGAATATTCCCGAAATCTTCGTAAGTTGCCCAAACGCATGAAGCACATGAGAAATCTCACTTACTTGGACATCACAGGGTGTGATTCTCTTACTTCAATGCCTGATAAAATGGGACAATTAACTTGCTTACAAAAACTAAGCAAATTCATTGTGGGCCAAGATGAGGGTTACCAAATTGGTGAGTTGAAAGAATTAAATCTTGGGGGTACGTTGAGCATAACAGCACTTGAGAATGTAAGAAATTCAGAAGATGCCAAGAAGGCCAATTTGAAGGGGAAACACGATCTTATTTCTTTGGAATTATATTGGAGCAAGAGCAATGAAGAAAACAAACCAAAGAATGTCGAAGAGGTCCTTGAGAGTCTCCAACCTAATTCAAATCTGAAGAAGTTGAGCATAAATTTCTTCCAAGGTTCAAAGTTTCCAAATTGGATGTGGGGTTTGGTTCTTAAAAATCTGGTTGAGATCTCTTTAATAGATTGTGAAAGATGTGAACATCTTCCTCCTCTTGGCAAACTACAATCCCTAAAAATTCTCAAGATCGAACGCATGTGTTCTCTTAAGTACTTCAACCATGGGGATTATGGAGATGGGGAAAGTGCATTTCCTGCATTGGAGACTCTCAGCCTTGATGGAATGCCAAGCTTGGAGGAATGGACAACAGTGGATAGAGAAGAAATTTTCCCTTGCCTACAAGAGTTGGTGATATCCGGATGCCCCAAATTGACCAGATTGCCTTTTCTTCCAGCACTTGAGAGATTAACAATTGAGGGATGCGATAAAATGTTACTTAGGTCCGTGATTGATCTTACTTCGATTTCCTATTTTAGGATAAGCATCTCTCGTTTGAAGATTCTTCCAGATGGACTGCTTCAAAATCTTAAGGCCTTGGAGTCCTTACACCTTGATAATTGTCATAAACTTAAAAATTTGTCAGGACTTGAAAACCTAAACTCTCTGCAGATACTGGAAATAAATCGATGTTATAGGCTTACGTCCCTTCCAGTGCAAGCGTTGCAAGGAAGCCTCCGGTCATTATCAGAATTACGGATTATCCATTGCCCTAAGCTGAGGAGTTTGCCAGATGGGCTGCAGGATCAGAAGACTCTGAAAGTGCTGGAAATTGTTGAATGTCCACATTTGGAGCTGCGGTGCAAGAAACAGACTGGGGAGGATTGGCTGAAGATAGCTCACATTCCCCAGATTTCGATCAATTATGAAGACGTGCAATCCTTGGATTGTTAATGCGCTAGTTTGAAGCCGAGATTCACATCCAACAGTTTGCAGAAAGCTAATTTGAGGAAGTGTGACAACAGTCCCAAGTTAGTGCATAATTGAAGACTCGAGTTTTTGATGCAGCGTGCTTGAAGAATTTTGTGGCTGATACACATAGTTTTCAAGGTTCGTTTCTTTTTCTTGAATAATAATACATCATAGTCAGCATTGAATTTCATTTACTTGTGAAATTAGAAAATCACTTAATTTTGATTATTTTCATTTATCTCTTGTATAGGTTGAAGAAATTCGAAATTGTATTTCTTCGCAGAGCAGGCATGGGTACGGAATGCTCTCATTTCTCTAATCAAGCTGAAAAGCTTGTGTTGTTATATCATAGATGGCTGTGAAGAATTGTAATAATTGATTGCTGCAAAACATTGTTTTGTTTCCTTTGATTTTATATTTCTAAGCACAGGATGGTGTTTTAGATGCTAGATATTATTGTGGATTGATTTGTTCCAGGTTGCTTCCTAGTTTCATCCTCCTTTGAGGGACGATTTCCATTTATTTACTCATTTTTAGCTAATTTAGAGCCATTATGTGGATCGATAGGCCATCAGTTTCTCTCTTTTTTTTCTTAAAGTTTTTATTTAAATTTATTTTTTTTATCTCTGTTATCTTGCCCAGGCCTTTCATGCTTGCAGAATTTCTTCGGTCTACCTTGTATGTTTTGGAAAGAATTTTCTGACATTTTTTTATTTTTTTTGTGAGAAAAAAATGAAATGATTATAATTTAAATATAATATTTTGTCTTATTAGTCTATTTAACTTGGTTTGTCTTTTTGTATTTTTTTTTAATCCCAACTCACTTGTCAAACGGCAACTTAGAAAGTCACCTTGTTTTCTAGGTTTTTTTTTTTGGGTTTTTGGTGACTCTTTTTCAAAATTATGTCAAAAAACTTTTACTTTCTTGACGAATCTAAAAAGTAAAAATTAAAAAATTAAAAATTAAAAAGTCAAAATTTAAGTCTAAAAAGTTCACTATTTTTGACTTTTTTATTATTTTATTTTTTTGGGGAACTTTTTTTCAATTTTTTTTAATTTTATGGTTTGTATCGTCAAACTGAATTTATTAGTTTAAATTTCTTGAAATTTTAAATTTTTTTACTAAAGATGAAAATAAAAAATAGGAAAAATAAAAAGACACCAAATAAGCAAATTCCAAACACCAATAAAAAATCTTAGGGAAATTTTATTATACACACCTCTTATTAGATGCATATCAGTTATGTAATTTTTTTTCTTTAGTTAAAATCAATTTTTTTTTTTAAATTATGATCTTATTTTAGTTATGACTCGTGAGATTTTGGTTATACCTCATGTGCTGTATTCTATTATACACCCCCTCATCATATGTATATCTAAGTTATGTTATTTTTTTCTTTAGTTATGACAAATTTTCTTATTTAATTATGATCTTATTTTAGTTATAAATCATGAGATTTTGATTATACCTCATGTGTTTTCTTTTCTCTTTTTTTGGACAGTAGAACGTATCATTAAAGAAGGCCAAAAGGTACTTACAAGAGTCCATCGAAATCAAAACTTGCATGTATTGTTTGGTTATAATTTTTTTTTTAAAAGTTATAACTTAGAAAGTTCGAATTTATATCATTTTCTTTTTTAGTTATTAGGTGCACCATAATCCTTCTCATAATCTTAAGTTTGTTTTATGTCTTTGGGACCAATCTTTCACTTTTTCTTTTTCTTTTTCTTTTTTCATCTAATTTGTTCACAATTTGGTTCAAAAATTTGATTTCATAAAGCTCTTTCCAACCAATGATAAGAATCAAAAGTTTTATCAAATCTTTTTAAAAATACTTAACCTATCACGAAAATCTATCATTTAACCAATTCAGGTGAAAAAAAAAAAAAAAAAAAAAACCTCCAAATTAACCTTTATCTTTTAACAATTTAATCAAATTTAAGTGAAAAATAGTTGGTGGAAATTTGACGAACCTAGTTCAAATGCTTTGAGATGTAAAGAAAGTGGAGGGAGGGATAGATTGCTTACTTGGTGTCCAGAGTGTTTGTTTGGTTTGCCAACAAGTGAAAGTTGGAACTACCAAACGTGGCCTTAAACAGTATTTTCTAAATTCATTTAAACTATTCATGTTAATCACATTAGGCTGCCAGTTATTGATCATTTGGCTATATAATGCCTAACGAAAATTCTAAACATGCACAAGTTAGGTCTCATTTGGTAGCGCTATGAGATTTAAATTTTTTGTTTACAAAAAGCATGTATATAAAATTATTTTGAAAATAAATTAAAATAAAAATAAAGAAACACATGTTTGCTGAGTTACAAAAGATGGTGGTTAGCGATGAAGGATGGACAGATGTGGTGGTCGAATTGTCATCGGAGATCATGGGTTAGTTGGAGGGTCATTGGAAGTGGCTAAAGCTTGACGACAGTTGACCAACAGTGGTAGGAGATAGAGGAGAGAGTAAAAACTTATTTCTGAAACAACGGTGCTAGGGACCCCCAGTGGGGGCACCCCCAGCACTCCCAGTTTTTTTTCATTGGTCCAGAATTTTTTTTTTTTTTTTTTTTCTTTCTTTCCAATCACCCACAGCCACGTGGGCTGGGGGTCCGGGGAAACTGGGTGTCTGCCGCATTAATCTTTCTGAAAATAAATAAATTCATTTGCAATATAAATTTTCAAAATTTTATAATCAATTTCACTTTCTTAAAATCAAAAATAACATAACAAACAAGTTTCATTTTCAATTTCTAAGAAGCATGAAAACGACGTTTTTGTACTACTAATTTAGGCCAAGTTTGGGAAGATTAAATAAGTGCACTTTTTGACTTTTTATGAAATATGGGTTGGATTTGGATTGGGTTTGAAGTGATGTGTTAGAGAGGTGATGTGACTTAAATAAGATGACATAACTTAAATAGGATAGTGACTTTTTAACTTTTTGAATTTTTTAGAGGATGCCAAACTTGACCTTAGTTTCAGTTCAATCTTTGGAAGCTATGAAATATACTTTTGTTGTGGATTCTAGGGAGCACTAATGTTTGCCAAGATTTTATTTATTTATTTATTAAAGATGATAAATTCTAAATAGTTGTAATCACTTACAAACAATAATGATATCAATTAAGGCCAATTTTGGCATGCTTGAAAAAAGATAAAAAGTCAAAAAGTCACTATCTTATTTAAGTCACATCATCTTATTTAAGTCACATCACCTCTCTAACACATCACTTCAAACCCAACCCAAACTCAACCCATATTTCATAAAAAGTCAAAAAATGCACTTATGCAGTCAAAATATTTAAATTTACGACTTATTTCAGAATTTCATCCCTAAATGTTAAACTGAATGATAATAAATCAAATTTTTTCAAATTTTACATGAATTTTTTTATCTTAAATTTAATTATTTTAATGATATAATTTCATACTTTATTATTTTCTCTACGATCGATGTTATCAATATAAAATCGGGTTCAAACAAATACAATTGAATCAAATAATTTGTGCAGCCAAGTATGTGCTGTCTATTGATGACATCTTCAAAGTCCACGCTCTTCAACTACATTGCAGGCTAATTGCCCAATCTTCATTTCTCTTATAATAAAAAAATTATCTTCTTTTTAAAAAAAAAATTAATTAATTAAAAATCTATACAGATAGTTCCTATGTAGACTTTTTCTTCCCAGTTAGATAGCATAATAAATTCAAATAAACTTGAAATGTGCTGTGACAGCACGTTAGCTCTATGTTTGGTATAAAATACATCAATGCTCCAATATTCCTTATTATATAATATTATGGCTAGGTAAAATTGATTTGATCCTCTCCATTAAGGTTATAATCAATGGTTATAAATTATTAAGAGAAATTTTAAATTTTAAATTAACTAGTAGATTGTTGATTTTGAATTTTAATAATGAGTTTAACTTTATGCATTGGAATGATAAAATACACTAATATGTATTTTATTTTTTTGGTATAGATGAGATGAGCGTAGAACTACTCGAATTCAAGCTCGATTTGTGGTTAGTTTGTTAAAAACTTATTTAAGATTATCTCATTATGTAAATAAACAAAACAAATTTAAAATTTATTAAATTTTTAAGTTAAACGACTTATTACTTAACGACTCGGTTATGTGTTATAAAAAATAAGGAGCATTTACACACAAGCCTTAATTTATAAACTTATACCCATTCGTAGATCTTCAAGTTCCATTAAATTTTTAACGATGGTGCTACATGCACTAATTAGTATACTAACTAATATATTAACATTAGTTATGACATTATTATTGACCCCACTCATTAATCACATTATAAATTCCAAAACCCTCTTAAATTGTGTCACGTCATCAACTGGTATACTAGTTAGTATATCAATTAGTACATATAACATTATTCAATTTTTAATAGTAAGAATTACCCTTCAAACAATGATTGTTTATCATTTATGATTATCTATAAAGGAATATGATGATTTGATATTTATTTTAATTTTCAAAACTTTAAAATACCAACTTTCAAATTGAAAAAACTAAATATATATATATATATATATGTGTGAAAAAAAAACTAATTTTGTTTTGAAAAAATTGAAAAAATTGATTTTTTTTTTTTGTCAATTTTGTATCTATAAAGGAGTATGATGATGGAACATTGATGTGCAAAACTTGAAAAAAAATAAAAATAAATAAAACTTTAAAAATGAAAAAACTGATAATGTTTCAATTTTAAAACTGAAAAAAACTGATAATATTCTTGGTTTTATTAGATAGTTGAATCAAGCCAATAAGTAGAAGGACAAAAACGTTTAATCTCATACTCTATTTTTTTTTTCATCAGTTAGTGAAACAATTATATGAAACATTACTCTGTAAAATTGATATTTTAAAAATTAGAAAAAACTGATAATATTTTCAATTTTAGTAAATATGACTTATTGGTTCAAAAAATCTTAAATAAAGCCTAAGTTACCATAACATTTATAAGTAAGACTTTTAGGTAATTAACTCAAAAATCAAACTACTTTGACTAAAAATATTTAAGATTGACTTGAAGTGTGAAATAAATCAATGAGTTAGTTAATGTTGAATACATTTTAAAAATTCACTATTTGATTTGCAAACTCAAAAATTGTTTTTATTTGTTTTTTTTAATCTTAACCTCTTAAGTAAACTTTTTTTCATATTTTAATCAAATTCTTATTTGCTCATGTTTTTCTAGATTTCTTTATAACTACTTTATTTTAGGTACATCTAAAAATAATTTTTTTTGGACTAAAATATGAAGAAAAAAAATTATGAAAGATTTTAAAAAACTTAAAAATCAAACAAAATATATTTTTTAATTTTAAATAAATTTAAGTAACTTATTAGTAAATTATATTATAATGAAAGGGCCACATTCGCTCTATTGACTCAATCTTTAAACCTCTAATTTTCTTGCTATCCGAAAAAATAATTACATAAGCCATTAAACCAACTGCCTTATACTAAAGAACTTATTAGTTATTACTTAACTCAATTAGTTTATATGCAAATGATGTATCAGAGTTATTAAAAAAAAAAAAAGGAATTTGGATCCCTTTATAGTGTCATTGTTTGTAGGCAGCATGTAATGTTGAAAACGAGATTATTAATATTGAGTTTGGTTGAGGGATTTGAAAAGAGAAAGAAAAAAAGTGTGTAAAATTAGGTGAAATGTAGGTATATTTTACTTACATTTTACTTAACTTTTTCCTTTTCCTTTCTAAATCCCTCCTCCAATCCCCCAACCAAGTACAGGCAAAATTTTTTATAAAAAAAATTTACAGAATCAACCTCCTTTCTCTTAAAATGACATTATTTTCATTTTGAGAAAATGACATTATTTTCATTTTGAGACACATTACAGAGAATGTACTACAAAAATCCGAATCCATTGAAAAGAGCCAGGGATGATGATATTTTTATTCCAAAATTTGGTCAGCTGGCATGGCATTATAGTTATTGTACGGGAAAGAAATATGCCTTCTCGTATAATCCTGTTGACTAAGTCCACGCTCCTCCGTACGACGTCGCTTTCTCACCTGAAAACACAAACGTGAGCTAGCCGGCGGGTGTGTGCCGGAAACCTCTCCGATGCCTAAGTCAGAAAATTTGACAAATAGACAAAACTCTATGTTCTCAGAAAAAAAAAATTGTGTTCTGTTACCTCCTCTAAGGTGATGTTTGTGAGCTCTTATAAGTTTCCAGTGGCACAATCCTAGTAGGACTTTTATTCCTCCATGCAGAGTCCTCCTAGGATTCATACTCCTAAGGATAATGCTTATCCTTTTACACCTTCCCCCACTGCTTAAACCAAGTGGGATGGTTTTTACTTTGGCCGAACTACTATATGACCGAAATAAGCTTGGCTATGCAGAGCCACTGAGTAAACCGAACTCATCCTTAGTTCGGTTCTTGTGTTTTCCCTTTCTTATCTCAGCTTTCCATGTAGAACCCATGGTACGGTCTTAGACCGAACCAACGACTTTCAGCCGGTCTAGCCCCAATACCGGCATAACTCCAAGTTGCCTTCGGACCGAAGTATCTTTTACAGTCACTGTGCCGAAGTAACTTTATCTCTCTTAGGCCGGAGTAGCCTTGCCTCTCCTGGGCCAGAGTAACATTGCGGCCTTTCCTGGGCCGGAGTAACATTGCGGCCTTCCCTGGGCCGGAGTAACATTCCGGCCTTTTCACCAAGTCTTTGGCACTTTGGGCCACAAAGCCCATCTCATAGCTCGGCCCAATTTTTACCAAAAATTACCCTCTCAATTGCCCCTTAATTCCATCTGCACAGCATGATTGGGATTACCAGTCCAACCGAGCCGAAGTTATTAAGCCTTTCCAGCAGAGCTAAAAAACCCTTTAGCCTCTCCAGCCGAGCTAATTTTACTTCGGGCTTCACTTTGTCCGGTCAAAACGTCTCTTCAATCATGACTGTAACGCTTCCCTTTCCGTATACACGTGGCACGCTCCTATTCGTAGAAGGCAGTTGTCAATGCCGTCTTCGTGTTTCGCAATTTTTGAACAGTTCCCGCTTCTTTCCCCTCTCTCCTTTTTCACAAAATAACTCCTCCTGTTTTGGATCTTTCACTCATTCTATTCATCTTCTCTCTTCGTGCCCCTGCTTTTCCAACTACCAAGCTTGTTTTTATTTGCCGTTGCTGTTTTCGTCTCCAGTCCTCTTTTTCTTCAATCTTGGTAAGCAAACTCATTTTTTTTCCTTTTATGTTTTTTGCTTTCATATTTGTTTTATGCATTTGGTGTACTATATTTTTGCAAAACATGTTCTTCCATTTCTGCTTTGCTTCTGTGCTTTCATGAAAAAACCAGTAGAACTCATGTGTGTATAAACTATTCTGTAGAAAAACTAGCCTTAGATCCAAAATCACATAGCAACCGAACCAGGATATTGTTCGTCCAATATAGGTAGGTTACTTTTGACAATAACCGAACTAGAACTTCAAAAGATATCCAACCTTCGTTTTTACCTTAGCCGAAATAAGACCACCGAACGAAGTTTGAACAAATTAGGCTAGGAACCACGATTTTCAACCGAGCTGAGCCTTGGGAGCTAAGCCAGCTTTCTTAGTTTTTAAACCAAACTCAGAAAGCTGCCCCTAGTGGCTTAACCGAAGTAAACAACCCACTGTTCAAACCGAGATAAATAAAACCGATCTTGCGTACCCAAAGTTTAAACCGAACTACCAAATATTACGCCAAACCGAGGTAGAACCAGCTCGCAAGGCCGAAGTAGGGCTCTTGTAAATTGCTTTTAATTTGTAGCACGGTCCAATGATCAGTGCTTAACCCCTTTGTTTTCTACTTTGCAGACTTAGGTTACCCAGGCACTCCTGTGTGCGCTCAACCGAGCTACTGAGCATGATTTTTGCACCGATATAATGTATTGGTAAATTATACACCAGATGGGTAAGTATAGATATCTAGTAGAGACCCCTGGTGGCATGGCCGAATTCAGGAAGGACTATAACATACCTGATGATGTCCACTTGACTTTAGCCCAAAAAGATGTCGTCCCATGGGATAATGAAGGCTTGGTCCCCTTCACCCTTCTATCCATTATAGAAACCGGACTACGGTTTCCAGTCCAACCATTGATCTGTGAATTTCTTAGGCAGGCTAGATTATGCCCTACCCAACTGTCCACCAATTCATACCGCATCATTATGGGAATAGCCGCACTGAACCACCAAACCGGACTAAACCTCGGCCTGGCCGAAATCTTCCATCAATACTCCATCGGCTCAAAAGAGGATGGGTGGGTCTATTACCTTAGGATTCGCCGCCGCCGAGAGAAGATAGTTAAGTATACACCGGACAAAGACCTTAATGACGATGATTTTTTCTGGGTTTCTGGGAATTTTGAGGATTTTCAAGCCCAAATACCTGGCCGACCTATAAATTGGAAAAAGGGAGAGCCTGGTAATTTGACTTCGGTCTTCTTCTTGGTATTTTTATTTCGGTTTTTTAGTTTATCAACCGAACTAACAGTTCTTCTTTCGCAGATTTCGCCCACCTCCATTCCTTATATAGCTATCCCAATCTTGCTATTTTGCGAGCCGCACTACGGTTTAAAGAAAAGAGTTGGGCTAAGCTTCTAAACTTTGAGCCGACCTACCGGTACAGCGGTCGCCGAAAAGCAAGAGTAACTGACTTTCTTCTTGAAGACGCCCCAGAGCCGGACCCAAACTTGCCGCAAATAAGATTAATTCCTTTAACTGCTGAAGAGGAAATGGCCAAGAAGAACAGACTAAGGGCGCTTCTGACCGAGACAAGCAGGCCCGAAGTACCGTTGCCCAGCCAAACACAGCCTGCCGTTGTGGCCCTCCCCTCTCAACATCCGTCTTCATCGCGCCGAACCAAGCGCGCACGAACCACCGAGTCTGAGCCAAGTTTGGTTGATGAAGATGAGACTGCTATTCCACCAATTCAGCCACCGAGCCCCCAACCGGAGCCCACCGACCAAACTACAACCAGCTGGGTACCAAAACTTACTTTCAAGAACCGAGATGTCATAGATGCTGATTCGGTTGTCGCCGAAAAGGATCACGAGTTGGCCTTTAATCTGGCCAAGAGTGTGTGCCTTCCCAAGGATATGGAGCACCATAAAAAGCAGCTAAACACCGAATTAAAGTCTATTCGGTCTGCAACAAAGTCCATGATCTTGGTATGCAGCTCTTGTCCATTTTTCTGTCTTGTTTTTTTTTAAACTTTTATTTCGGCTCATGGGAAGTCCTTGTTTTTGCCAGGCAATTCAAAAAAACTACAATACTCACAAGAAGGTGCTGGAACTCAGAAAAACTGCAAGGGATGTTGTGGCAGAAGCCGGAATGAAATCGGCCGAGGTAGAAGACATCAAGAAGCAAATGGCCGAGCTTCAAGCTGAGAACAGCAGGCTGACCGGACTAGTTAGTTCGGCCGAGGCAGAAAGGCAGAAGACTGCCATAGCTCTGAAGGACAAATACCTGCGCGAGCTGGTGAAGCTTGAAAGAAAGAAAGATGCCGAAATAAAAGAGAGCGCAAAGGAAGCCAGCAAACAAGGCTTCAAGAAGGCAGAAGATGCTTATGCCAAGCAATGTAATGCTGCCAAGGAGCTCTTCTTCAAGTGTGGCTGGAGGGCGGCTATTGAGAAGCTCGGTCATGATCAACAGACCGAGGTTTTCAACCCTCCAGCCCATTTCATACCGAAGTCCCTTGCGGAGTATGCGAATGCCATGCAGCAGCAGTTCCTTGAAGGCTCAGACTCGGATGATGAATCTTCTTCTGAGGATACTCCGGTTGTTAGTGTGGACCAGCCAGTTCGGTCGGAGCCCACTGTGGAGGACCTAACTGTTGATCTTCCTAGTGAGTCCGTGGTTCCAGCCGAAGTGACTCTCCCAACCGTGAGTGATCTCCCTTCTGAAGCCGGTCTTCATGCTGATGCTGATGCAGCTTTTGATGCCGACATTGAAGAACTTTTCTCTTGATTATGTATTTTTTCTTTGTTGCTTTTTGCCTTTGTAACCGAACTATGAACCTTCTTTGTAATAGTTTCAATGAATGAAAAATTTTGCTTGAACTCTTGTTCCGGTTCTGATATGTATGCCTGTACTTTGTAATGCCTTCAGTTACTCCAACTGTTATTTCGGTTTTAGGTGGTTAAACTATGCTTACAAGCCAACCACTCCTTAGCCAATATATTTACTTCGGCTGAGGAGTACAAAGTGTTTAATCCAGCCAATCCAATTTCAGCCATACCCTTACTTTGGCTGAAGAGTAACAAGAGTTGGTTTATTCCAGCCAACCACTCTTCAGCCTTGCACTTACTTCGGCTGAAGAGTAACAAGAGTTGGTTTATTCCAGCCAACCACTCTTCAGCCTTGCACTTACTTCGGCTGAAGAGTAACAAGTGTTGGTTTATTCCAGCCAACCACTCTTCAGCCTTGCACTTACTTCGGCTGAAGAGTAACAAGAGTTGGTTTATTCCAGCCAACCACTCTTCAGCCTTGCACTTACTTCGGCTGAAGAGTAATAAGTGTTGGTTTATTCCAGCCAACCACTCTTCAGCCTTACCCTTACTTCGGCTGAAGAGTAACAAGTGTTGGTTTATTCCAGCCAACCACTCTTCAGCCTTGCACTTACGTCGGCTGAAGAGTAACAAGAGTTGGTTTAATCCAGCCAACCACTCTTCAGCCATACCCTTACTTCGGCTGAAGAGTAACAAGTGTTGGTTTATTCCAGCCAACCACTCTTCAGCCTTGCACTTACTTCGGCTGAAGAGTAACAAGAGTTGGTTTATTCCAGCCAACCACTCTTCAACCTTGCACTTACTTCGGCTGAAGAGTAACAAGTGTTGGTTTATTCCAGCCAACTTAGAATAATGTTTGGTTATTCCGACCAAACGTCCTGCAGCCTGGATCCTTATCCTGGGCTTAGGAAGGTGTTGGTTTAATCCAGCCAACCTCTAAGTTAGTTTTTCCAGCTAATCTTAGAATAAAATGCTTGCAATGTGCCTAACCTTAAAGCTAACTTTTACAAAGAACAACTTGTGCTGAAAAGAATTTCTCGTTTTATTGAAGGAAGAAAAAATTACACATGTTTGAAAAAAGAAAAGCTAAAAGTAAAATAACTTGAGATTGGCCGTGTTCCATGGCCTAGGGATTGCTTTGCCATCCTTGTCTTCTAGGTGGTATGCCCCTTTGCCTGCTAACCCAACCACCTTATAAGGACCTTCCCAGTTTGGGCCTAACTTGCCATCTCCTGGGTTTGAGGTGTTTCCCATTACTTTGTGCAGTACCCAATCGCCTATCTTGAATTGTCTTGGATGCACCTTTTTGTTGTATTTTCAGATTAACTCTCGTTGGTATGCGGCAATGTGAACCAGTGCTCTTTCCCTTCTTTCCTCTACAAGGTCAAGTTCCAATGTTATGGCTTCTCCATTCAAGTCAGGATCAAAATTCTCGCTTCGAATTGTGGGGAGGCCAACTTCTAGTGGGATTACTGCTTCCATTCCGTAGGCTAAGGAGAATGGTGTTTCTCCTGTTGATCGCCGAGGTGTGGTGCGGTAAGCCCATAAAACATGAGGAAGTTCATCCGCCCACTTGCCTTTTGCCTTTTCTAGCCTTTTCTTTAGTCCATCCAAGACGACTTTATTTGATGCTTCTGCTTGCCCATTTGCTTGAGGATATACCGGTGTAGAATTGTAGAACTCTATTTTGTACTCTTCACAAAAGCTTCTGAAGATTCTGCCGTCGAACTGAGTACCATTGTCTGAGATCAGTGCTTTTGGTATGCCAAACCGAGTGATGATATTCTGCCAAACAAACTTCTTCACGTCTTTTTCTTTGATTGATGCCAATGCTTCTGCTTCCACCCACTTTGTGAAGTAGTCTGTTGCTGCGAGAAAGAACTTCCTGCCGCCGGGTGCTGTTGGAAGTGGTCCTACTATGTCCAAGCCCCACATTGCGAAAGGCCACGGGCTGGTCAATGGTAGGAGTTCTCTAGCTGGTTGATGTATTTGGTGCGTGAATTTTTGGCATTTCTCACACTTCTTCACATATTTCTCTGAGTTTGCTTGCATATATGGCCACCAATATCCTTGCGAAATGGCCCTGTAAGCTAGCGACCTTCCCCCTTGATGACTTCCGCACACCCCTTCGTGTATTTCGAACAAGAATGCTTCCACTTTGCTGGGATGAACACATTTTAGGTAAGGCCCTGAGAATGACTTTTTGTAAAGTGCCAAAGATGGAGATAGCCAAAATCGCTGCGACTTTGCTCTTATTCTGTTGGCTTCTTTTTTCTCTTCTGGTAGGATGCCGTCTTTTAGGAACAGGATGATGGGATCCATCCAAGAGGGGCCTAATTCTGTGCAATATACCTCTTCTGCTTCGGGGTCTTCTATGCTTGGTCTTGGTAAGTAGTTGAGGAGTAATGGATGAGGGATGGATGTATCTGCCATTGAAGCAAAGCCTGCTAGTTCGTCCGCTCTGCTGTTTTCCTCCCTGCCAATTTGTTCTATCCTTACTACATCAAACTTCTTGATCTCTGTTCTGACCAACTCTTGGTACTTGGCCATTCTGTCATCCTTTGCTTCGTATTCGCCAGAAATTTGGTTTACCACCAGCAGAGAGTCACTGTATACCATTAGTTCGGTGGCCTTCATGTAGTATGCTGACTTGAGTCCTGCGAGAAGCGCCTCATACTCCGCTTCATTGTTGGATGCTGGGAAGCCAAGGTTGATTGCTTGCTCTACAACCAGGCTGTCTGGAGAGATGAGGACTATGCCAAGCCCTGCACCATGCCGGTTGGATGCTCCATCCACAAAGATCTTCCACATCTCTCCAACGAATAACTTCCAGCAAGTGGAAGGATCAGATGATGTCGTGGGGTCAAGAGTAGTGTTTTCTTCAATGTCCATGCTTGCAGTCTGCCCCTCGCCATCTGTTTGGACTTTTGGTGAGTCTTTGTTTGCCTCTTCCTTGCTGTTTTTAGTTTGGTCTGCTTTGGAGTCTGACTGAGTGTCTTCTGCTAGGGGTTGCGCTATTCCGGCGTCAACTTCCATCCCTAGTTCGGTTGTGTCAGTTAGGTCGACTGGGCAGATATGATGACTACCAGGAGTAAACTCTGCGACGAAGTCTGCCAAAGATTGGGCTTTTATTGCGGTCTTGGGTTGGAATTTGATGTCGAATTGTCCCAACTCTACTGCCCACTTCAAAATTCGCCCACTAAAGTTTGCCCTTTCAAACAGAGCTTTTAGTGGAAAGGCTGTGAGGACGACTATGGTGTGGGCATGAAAGTAGTGCGCCAATTTCCTGGAGGCCATCATTAATGCTAATGCTAGTTTCTCCAAGGGCAAGTACCTTGTTTTGGCTCCCAACAATGTCTTGCTGACATAAAAGATGGGCAAGTGTTGTATTCCTTCTGCACGAACCAACACTGCGCTAACTGCGTGCTGAGAGACTGCCAGGTACAAAAAGAGTTCTTCACCAGGTACTGGAGTAACAAGTAGTGGTGGGGAAGACATGTACTCCTTCAAGCTTTCCAGAGCTTGATCGCATTCTTCATCCCACTCAAACTTGGTCTTTAAAGCTTGGAAGAATGGTCGTAGTCTGTCTGATGACCTGCTTATGAACCGGTTGAGCGCAGCCGCCATACCAGTGAGATGCTGCACTTCTTTGACTGAGTTTGGTCTCTCCAACTCCTGGATTACTTTAATCTGAGAGGGGTCTGCTTCTATACCTCGGTTGGTCACCAGGAAGCCCAAGAATTTGCCAGATCCAACTCCGAATGCGCATTTGGATGCATTGAGGCGCAACTTGTGTTTCTTCAGGATCTGGAACATCTCGCCTAGATCTTTAAGATGGTCATTCTCATCCTTGCTTTTGACCACCATGTCGTCGATGTAAGCCTCCATTGTTTTGCCTAACAATGGTTCAAACATCTTGGTGACCATCCGTTGGAATGTTGCCCCTGCGTTCTTTAGGCCAAAGGGCATGACCTTGTAGCAGTACAATCCCCTTGGTGTTGTAAAGGATGTGACCTCCTGGTCTGGTTTATGCATGGCGATTTGGTGGTAGTCTCTGTATGCATCCAGAAAGCTAAGTCGGTTGTGCCCTGCCGTCAGGTCCACCAGTTGATCTATCCTTGGTAGAGGGAAGCTATCTTTTGGGCAGGCCTTGTTGACAGTTTTGTAGTCGACGCAGACACGCCATTTACCATTCTTTTTTGGCACTACGACTGTGTTGGAGATCCATCTTGGGTAGTGCACTTCTCTAATTGCTCCTGCCTCCAGCAGGTTGCCTACTTCTTCTGTCACTATTTCGGCATGGTGGAGTGCCGATCTGCGTGTGCGTTGTATGACTGGTCTGGCGGATGGGTGGACATTGAGTTGGTGACTGATGAAGTTTGGATCAATGCCTGGCATGTCGTAGGGCGTCCAAGCAAATACTTCGATGTTAGAGGTCAAGAATTCCAAGACCTCTAATCTCTCAGCGCTGGACAATGATGAGCCAAGCAAGAAGAACTTATCCAGGTTCTTCTCTTCTATTTTTACCTCCACCAAGTCCTCCACCGCTTTCTGATCAGCCTCTTTACCGATGTCTGCGAATAGTTCATTACTTTCTGGTTCTTCCACCGAATGAACGTATCCTTTGGCAGCGCGGCTGCCATTCACCGTGGCGAAGCATTGTTTTGACATGATCTGATCCCCATAGACTTCTTCAATTATACCAGTGTCGTTTGGGAACCTCATCACTTGATGGTAGGATGAGGCCACCGATCGCATGGCATGCAGCCATGTTCTGCCCAAGATGATGTTGTAAGTGGAGGGAACTTTTAATACCCAGAACTCCACTTGTTTTGTCACGCTTCCTGCTCTGACTGGAAGTATTATCTTGCCGACGGGCCACTCTGGCATGGAGTTAAATCCAATTAGGGGAGAAACTGCAGGCGCCAAGTCTTTGTCTTGTAACTTCAGTTGTTTAAATGTGTCGTAGTACATGATCTCACATGAACTACCCTGGTCAATCAGAATCCGCTTGACGTCAAAATCCTTGACTCGGAGAGTGACGACCAGAGCATCATTGTGAGGACAGTATATTCGATCCAAGTCCTTATCCGAAAAGGACATAACATTTGTTGCCTCTGTCTTTCCCTTCTTGATGGCAGGTTGGGCACTTAGCACCTCTCTAAAGTGTTCAGCCTTCTTGATTGATCCCCTGAGCTCGCATACACGCTCAGGTTCAAAGACTCCATGTATTACATTGATAATGCCTTGAGGTGGGGCGTCGATTGGCATTCCGTTTAGGTTATTGTGATCCTGGGGGGCTGGCTGTGTCCCTCCTTCAATGTATTTGTCCAAGTGGCCTGCTGCCACCAATTCTTCCAAGTGCTGTCTCAGTGGCGTGCAATTCTCAGTTCGGTGCCCCTTTTCTTTGTGGAAGGTGCACCGTGATCTATCGTCGTAGTCTTTCTGAGCTTCTCCCAATTTGGCTGGCCACTTGACGAATGGCTCGTCCTTTATTTCGCTCAGAATCCGATATATCGGTTTTTTGAATACCGTTGTTATGGCATTGCGGATTCTCAACCATCTTTTGTCTGGGTCTTCTCCGTTATCTCGTTTGCCACGTCCGTTTCTATTCTGCCGATCTACTGTATTGACCTTAGCTGAGTTTTTCTTTTCTGGTACTGCGGTTGCACTTGACTTTGCTTTGGCGCGTGCGCCATCCTCTTCTACCCTGATGTGCTGATGCACTCTTTCCATCAGGGCTTCCATGGTAAGGGGTGGCGTCATGGTGATCGAGTCCCTTAGTCTGTTTCCGACTGGAAGGCCTCTTTTATACTGCGCAATGGCTAGATTGGTGGGGCAGTCTCCAATCTGATTTAATGTTTCCCAGTAGCGACTGTTGTAGGATCTAAGGGTCTCTTTATCCCCCATGTCAATGGAGAGTAACTGGTCTATCTCCACTGGTGTTTTAGTGTTTGTTCGAAACCTTGTTACAAATGCTTCTGCCAGTTGAGCCCAGGAGGCTATGCTGCCCTCTGGGAGCTTCTCGAACCAAGTCAAGCCGAGGTCGCCAAGGCTTGATGGGAAGAGTATGCACATTAAGGCCTCGTTTCGCCTGTATACGGCCATGACTTGGCGAAAGTGGCTCAAGTGTGAATACGGGTCCGTCTTCCCTTCATATGTAGTGAATTTCGGTTGAAGGAAGCCTGATGGTAAGGGCGCGTTTTCGATTGCTGGAACAAACGGCGAAGTCTGTAGTCTTGCCAACTCTTTGTCCGTTGGTTCGTAGGCCGGTCGCGGTATTGGCATTCCAACCTCGACGCTTCCATGCGTCCGAGGAGCCAACCGCTGTAAGGCTGAAACTCTATGTGGATCCCTTGCCCTGGCATCCTCCTTGCATCGTGCTTTTTCTTCGAGCACGGTTCGTAAGTCGGATGATCTGGGTAATTCTGTCTGCCTAGATCTGGTTTGGTGTGAATGTGAGGGCCAATATGTGCTTCCTTCAGTGTATGACCTTTCAAATCTCGTCCTCTCAGACCTGGAGTGACGAGTTCTGGAAGACCAGGATTGAGTGTCGCCTGTCCTGAGGCTTCTGCTTTCTCCTTGTGAGGGCGTAGTATTCCTACTACGATTTTCTGAGTGGCGAGGGGGCGTCTTGTTTTTGCGCCCCTCTCTTGTCGCCACTTCTTTTTTCTTCATCTGGCGTTTCAAGGCCTCCATGTCCGCCGCCATCTTTCTTATCAATTCATCTTGTTCTTTTACACGATCTTCCAGAGCTTGAGGGTCAATCCTCCGTCTTTGTCTGTCGGGACTTCGAGAATGGGACTGACGGGGGCTGTAAGTCCGTCTCCCCCTAGCATCCCTCCTGGAGGTATGTCTTTGGGGCTCCAAGTCCGCCATGGGAGGGACAGAAGGTAATCCTTCACGTCTTGCGCCCCCTTCTGGAGTTAGCCCGTCGACAGCGGACTGTGGTAGTTCTTCAATGTGTGCCATTGATTTGAGAAAAGGAGAAGCTTAGTCAAGAGGTTTTTGTTCTTGTCTGTTCTTCCCACAGACGGCGCCAATTGTACGGGAAAGAAATACGCCTTCTCGTATAATCCTGTTGACTAAGTCCACGCTCCTCCGTACGACGTCGCTTTCTCACCTGAAAACACAAACGTGAGTTAGCCGGCGAGTGTGTGCCGGAAACCTCTCCGATGCCTAAGTCAGAAAACTTGACAAATAGACAAAGCTCTATGTTCTCAGAAAAGAAAATTGTGTTCTGTTACCTCCTCTAAGGTGATGTTTGTGAGCTCTTATAAGTTTCCAGTGGCACAATCCTAGTAGGACTTTTATTCCTCCATGCAGAGTCCTCCTAGGATTCATACTCCTAAGGATAATGCTTATCCTTTTACACCCTCCCCCACTGCTTAAACCAAGTGGGATGGTTTTTACTTTGGCCGAACTACTATATGACCGAAATAAGCTTGGCTATGCAGAGCCACTGAGTAAACCGAACTCATCCTTAGTTCGGTTCTTGTGTTTTCCCTTTCTTATCTCAGCTTTCCATGTAGAACCCATGGTACGGTCTTAGACCAAACCAACGACTTTCGGCCGGTCTAGCCCCAATACCGGCATAACTCCAAGTTGCCTTCGGACCGAAGTATCTTTTACAGTCACTGTGCCAAAGTAACTTTGTCTCTCTTAAGCCGGAGTAGCCTAGCCTCTCCTGGGCCGGAGTAACATTGCGGCCTTTCCTGGGCCGGAGTAACATTGCGGCCTTCCTTGGGCCGGAGTAACATTGCGGCCTTTTCACCAAGTCTTTGGCACTTTGGGCCACAAAGCCCATCTCATAGCTTGGCCTAATTTTTACCAAAAATTACCCTCTCAGTTATCATATGAGTCTGGCCCAGAGATTATTAACATACTAATAAATAAATAACTTTGTAAAATAGGTAATTTAGGCATTAAAAAAAGTATCTAATTAATTAATTAAATTATTTAATAAATCAGTAAATGGTACTACCCGCGGAAATACCGGTACAAACTTGGAACATCCGCCCCACCAACATCCTTCTGCTAGAGGAGAGAGAAAAAAAAATACTGTGAGAGTTTTAGAGAGAGAAAACAGAAGACAAAAACAAAAACCAAAATTCAAAAAACAAAAACCAACAAACACAACACTGTAGATACATATAGAGAGAGAAAGAGAAGACGGAACAATTCCTTCTGGGTTAATCCGTCTGCAAATTCGGCTCCATAGAGAGAGAGTGCAGATGCAGCTGGTTTTTTATCTCAAAAATCCCCTTTCGTCTCCTGCTACTCTCTCTCTCTCTCTCTCTGTACCCAAAACCCATCAACGATCTTTCATCTTCTCCACCTTTCTCACATTCAATCAAATTGAAATTCAAACAATACCCATCATTTGTATTTGTATGTTTAGCTATGTATTTGTCGAAAAAGAATGAAATTTGGGTTTGGCTTTGGGTTTGGGTTTTGGGTTTTGATGTCTTCGTCTCACATGGGTTGCGCGAAAAATCAATAGAAGAAGAGGGTAGTTATGATTGAAAACAATAACAACGATCCAAATTTGGGTCCATCTTCTTCTACAAACCCATCTATGTCCCAAAACAACCCTAAACAGAAGAGGGTTTATCAAGTCTGGAGGGGAAGCAATGTAAGTTACTCTCTCTCTCTTCAGTCGATCTATTCTATGTGACTGTTTTAATTCGTTTGGGAACAATTTGGGTACTTTTCATTTCAATTCATTTTGTTCATCATGTTAGGTTTGAAGGTTTCACATATATAATTTATTTATTTATTTGTGAAGTTGGTTATAACTTATGAGGTTGATTTAGCTACCAAAAATTTATTCTATCAATGGTCTTAGAGTTGCAACACTTGAAGAGCTAATAAAGTTTGTGAATTTGAAGCTGCTTATTGTGATATAATCTTGATTTGTCACCGGCAATGGGGAAATTCTGAGTTGATTAAAGAAACAAAAGTTTCATATTTCTTCCCATAATAAGTTGATATAGTTATTTAGCTTGGGTATGTCCAAGTTTTAATAATTTATATATTTATTCTCTTTCTCTTCGCTCCTCGCCTTAGTAAACTATTGCTTGGTTGCATGTTTTGTGCGCTTTAAATCTTCAAGAGAGAAATAGTAAATCAACTCAAGCCAAATAAACTTATTCAATGGTCACCGCTAACCAAGCTTTTAAAAAGCGGCCGCAACCGTTACGTAACGCCGTTATGTAACAGTTTTGGCGGTTACCGCCACCTGTTACGGCCGCTTTTGCAGTGTGATTGAGATTCACAGGTGTGCTGTCCGTAGCGGCTGCCGTAGCGGTCGTAACGGTGCTGTAACAGCCGTAATGGCCTGTTATGCACCGTTACGTAACGGTTCCAAGTTGTTTCTTTTGAAAAAACACACAAAAAAAACTAAAAATGGGGAAAGAGGGATAGAGAGAAGAGAGAAGATAAAGAGAGAAAATAGAGGAGCAAAAGATAGAGAGAGAGAAGAGGGAAGATGAAGAACATGTTATTGATTTGTTGAAACTATAAGACCTATGCTCAAGGTTCTGAAAAGCGGTTGCGGTCGCCGTAACGGTGGCGGTGACGTGGTTGCGGTTGCGGGGTGTAAAGGCCGTAGTGTAACGGTTGCGGTAATCGGAACCGTGAATTTTTTTATTTTTCGCACAATTTGAAAAAAAACTTACCGATATACATATTTTTTTTCCATGATCATATTTATTGGATTAAAAATAAATATTGATCATTTGTAAATTTTTAAGTATGATCCAATATATTTCATATTTTTAAATCACTATGAACTGAGTTTTTTACATTTTATTTTAATAATTAATGACTTTATATTTTACAAAAAATTAATCACTAACTATTATATATAAGATAAATAATGACAAAAGTAAGAAAATAAATAAGAGCGTAAATATATGTATATATACACATATTGGTTCAAGCCAAATAGATAATGACCACACTTATTATTATAATTATTTTCAAACAATATATAGATAGACACACAAACAAAATAGTTTAGTGATAGCAGCAGAATAGAATAGCATAGGTCTTATAGTTTCAACAAATCAATAACATGTTCTTCATTTTCCCTCTTCTCTCTCTCTCTCTCTATCTCTTGCTCCTCTATTTTCTCTCTTTATCTTCCCTCTTCTCTCTATCCCTCTTTCCCCATTTTTAGTTTTTTTTGTGTGTTTTTTCAAAAGAAACAGCTTGGAACCGTTACGTAACGGTGTGTAACAGGCCGTTACGGCTGTTACAGCACCGTTACGACCGCTACGGCAGCCGCTACGGACGGCACACCTGTGAATCTCAATCACACTGCAAAAGCGGCCGTAACGGGTGGCGGTAACCGCCAAAACTGTTACGTAACGGCGTTACGTAACGGTTGCGGCCGCTTTTTAAAAGCTTGCCTATGCTATTCTATTCCGCTGCTATCACTAAACCATTTTGTTTGTGTGTCTATCTATATATTGTTTGAAAATAATTATAATAATAAGTGTGGTCATTATCTATTTGGCTTGAACCAATATGTGTATATATACATATATTTACGCTCTTATTTATTTTCTTACTTTTGTCATTATTTATCTTATATATAATAGTTAGTGATTAATTTTTTGTAAAATATAAAGTCATTAATTATTAAAATAAAATGTAAAAAACTCAGTTCATAGTTATTTAAAAATATGAAATATATTGGATCATACTTAAAAATTTACAAATGATCAATATTTATTTTTAATCCAATAAATATGATCATGGAAAAAAAATATGCATATCGGTAAGTTTTTTTTCAAATTGTGCGAAAAATAAAAAAATTCACGATTCCGGTTACCGCAACCGTTACACTACGGCCTTTACACCCCGCAACCGCGTCACCGCCACCATTACGGCGACCGCAACCGCTTTTCAGAACCTTGCCGCTAACCCCTTTTAGTCCCATTTTTTTTTTTTTTTGGGGGGGGGGTTTTCCCAATAAACTTTGGTTCATATTTATTGTGATGCTCATGAATGATTCAGAATATTACAAACATTTTCATCTTTGGACAGTTGGAGATGGAATTACGTCGATGGTTTGTACAATGACTTTTGTTTCACTAATTACCACCATTCTAGATATGTCATAGTTTATTGAAATAAAAGTTGAAAGGTTCAATCAGATAATCTTGTATGACAATGTTATCTTTTCTTTCATATCTAGATTTATTTTTTTTTTGGTGCCAACGTCTCAAAAGTAAAATGTGTTGGATTTTGTTCCTAGTTTAAATCGTTCTTTATATTTTTGAGCTCTCATGCATTGTGAGTTAAGCCTTTAGAATCTCAATGAGCAAAAAGTTTGAATAAATGAATTAACCCTGTATGAAAATGCATGTTCACGTCCTATATTAATATTCATATACATTTGATACCTTAGCTTGCATAAATTAACATTTCAACTACAACTTTTCCATATAATGTGGCTGAAGGATAGTTTCAACTATCTTAGCTTGTCCTCCTAACTTTCTACCCCTTCTTGGTTTGAGTATGTTATTTAGTTACAGTTTTAGAAAATTGATTTCATATTACGTCTATCCGGTCATCTTCCGGATGTTCGGTCGGCTAACCGGAGTAGTGTTCGATTTTTTTTTTTTGCACCTGTTATTTTTATATTTTAAATAAAAAATATTTTGGAATTTTTTTTTAAAATTTTTTATGAGTTTTGAATAAAATTTTGAGTTATGTATTTGGTTATGATTTGTAAATTTTTTAATCAAATGTCATATGTTACATCACTCAATTCAAAACTCATAACCAAACAAATTTTTCACACCCAAATCATAAATCCAAAACTCACAAACACAAAATACAACTCTATTCTTAAAGTATAATTCTAAAACTCTACCAAACACAATCTGTATTTTTTTTTATTTTTTTTTTACTTTTGATGTTTAAATTTTTTTTTCAATTTTATTTTTAATTTTGGGATCAGGATTGTTGATAACAAAAATTTGCCTTGCATCAAAACAATGAACAATTCAAAATCCATGCACAATTGGGAATTTTGTTTAGGAAAAAATTCAGCCTGCTTGGTTTCCTAATACAGGATTTATTTTTAAAAAAATTAGAGTTTTTTTATCTTTCGTATTTTTTTATTTTTATTAAATTTTTATAATATTTTAAATAATTTTTTTAATTTTTAGATATACCTAACATAAATACATTTAAAAAGTATAATATTTGTGAAAAAAAATATTTAAAAAATTCACTAAATACCAAAAATATAAAAAGGATACGAAAATTCAATATATTTTTCGTATTCTTGTGTATTTATTGATATTTTACTTTTTAGATATATGTAAGTAATGTGCATTTAAAAAAGTAAAAAAAAAATGCTTAAAATTTTAAAAATATTCACTAAAAACAAAAAAGTATGAAAAATAAAAAATTTAATTTTCAGAAAATTGGAACCAAATATAGTGATTATCTTTTATGAACTATTTTTAGAATTCATAACCAAATATTTTTACCAAAAATTTTGTTTTTTTACAAAATACTTACAAAATACGCATGCTTTATTTTTGGATATTTTGCATTACTTCATCAATGAGGTTATTTCATCTTATGAAATTATGTAAGGCCATTGATGCTGCAACTAAGGAAACTTATACTGTCAGAAAATCATATTTCATTATGTTCCTCAAGATACCTCACCTTAATTTCCACGCCCCAAACGTCCTCTTGATGTAACTAAGTAACGACGAGCATGTCTTATTAAAGCGTTCGTAGTCGTTCCGTAATCGTCGGTTGTGATAAGCCGATTGATGATACCAATAGCCCTTGAATGGTGCCAAGAAGCCTTTTTTTAGTACTATATCTACTGTCAAAAAAATAGTATTTACTTGCATATAAACAATTATCATATACCACACAATATTTATATAAAGTAAAGAAATTTACAAAAACTAGTATATATATATATACGAAGGATTAGAGAGGCTCATGACTGAAAAATAAAAGAAAAAAAAAGGAAAGAAAAGAAAGAAAATGATAGGAAAGAGATGTAAATGGAATCTTTATTCTTTGGTTCCAACTTTATGCCTCCTCGAGTCTCTGCAGTAGTCAACACCGTGTGGAGCCCAATGTGTAAAAATATGAAACCAATCCTAATTAATTGCTGTGTTACCATTTGATTTCTTTGAAATTGTTTGAGGGTCTGCATTTCTTTTCATTACATTTCCGAAAGTGGTGAGTGAAAATTGATTCAACTCTTTTCTCATCTGGTTTTGATTTCAATTCCAATTCTCAAAACAGCTTAGAGTATGCCTGATCTACTCATATCTCCCCTTGTTAGATCAATTTTGGCAACCTTGAACTCTTTAGTGCTAAAAGAGTTTGGGATAGCATGGGGTTTGAAAACAGAGCTAGAGAACTTAAAGAGCACACTAAGTACCATTCAAGCAGTCCTTCAAGATGCAGAGACAAAGCGAGGGAAGAGCGAGACTCTTCTGAAGAATTGGCTGAGAAAGCTCAATGACGCAGCTTATGATGCAGACAATCTGGTGGATGAGTTCATGACTGAAGCTATGAGGAGAAGGATGGATTCTGAGAGAGGCATAAAATCCCAGGTAAGGACCACGTTCTCTCTTCGAAACCGGCTTATATTTCAGTTGAAAATGGGGCATAAGATCAATGATATGAAAGATAGGTTAGATGCCATTGCAGGGGAGAAAAATAAGTTTCACTTGAGGGAAGGTGTTGAAACCGGAGAAGTTTGTGGGATGGAGAGAGAACAAACTAGTTCAATGGTGAATGAATCGGAAATTTATGGGAGAAATGATGAGAAAGAAATGATAATTAAAATGTTGCTCAATAATTCGGGTGATGATGATGATGATGATGATGTTTCGGTGTATGCTATGTGTGGTATGTGGGGACTTGGAAAGACCACACTTGCTCAATTGATCTACAATGATGGAAGGGTGAAGAGTCACTTTGAGCTGAGAATTTGGGTGTGTGTCTCTGTTGATTTCGATGTAGAGAGACTAACAAGAGCAATCTTAGAGTCCATAGACGGTGGTGGGTGCAATATCTCAAACTTGGATCCACTTCTGAATCGCCTCCAAGAGAAACTGCGTGGGAAGAGATTTTTACTTGTCTTGGACGATGTATGGAATGAGAAACATGAGAAATGGGATAGGCTAAAAGGTGCACTGAAGTGTGGAGCTAGAGGTTGTACTGTTATAGTAACAAGAAGGATTCAGAATGTTGCTGTTATCATGGCTACACTTCCTATACACCACATGGCTTGTCTATCGGGGGATGATTCTTGGTCCTTGTTTAAAGAACGAGCATTTGGCAACAAAAGAAGAGAGGAAAACCTTCAATTGGATCTGATTGGGAAGGAAATAGTGAAGAAATGCAAAGGGTTACCCTTAGCAATAAAGGCTTTGGGAAGCCTCATGCAATTTAAAAAAAGTGAAAGTGAATGGTTATCTGTGAAGGAGAGTGAGATTTGGGATTTGCCTGATGACGGAAGTGGTATTTTACCTTCTTTGAGGTTGAGCTATGAAGCCTTACGTCCACATTTGAGGCAATGTTTTGCTTATTGTTGTATATTCCCGAAAGACTATAGCATGACGAAAGACGAGCTGATAGGGATGTGGATGGCAAATGATTTTATTCCATCTAAAGGAAAAATGGCATTTCATATTGGCGATGAGATTTTTAGGGAATTGGTTTGCAGGTCCTTCTTACAAGATGTGGAAGAGGAATACCACAGAAGAATATTATGTAGTGGAACAATAGTATGTAAAATGCACGATCTTATGCATGATCTTGCACAATCTATTATGAAATATGAATGCTCTATTATGGAGCTTCATGAGGGCATAGAAATTCCACATAAAATTCGTCACTTGTCTTTTAATATTGGCTTTGGAGAGATGGTTCCTTGGAATGCGATTGTACCTGAAGTCCCATTTTTGCAGTCTCTCATTTTACCTCACCAGGAAAATGATCCTTCACCTTTCATTTCAAAACAAAAGTATCTCAAAGTATTGGATTTGGGTTACAATGCTGATTTGAAGAAGTCAATGTCAAAGTCAATTTCCAATTTCAACCATCTTAGGTATCTGGACATGCCGTACTCTGATATAGAAATTCTACCGGAATCAATAAGTAATCTCCAAAACCTGCAGACACTGAAGCTAAGACATTCCCCATGACTTCGTGAGTTGCCCAAACGCATGAAGCACATGAGAAATCTCACTTACTTGGACATCACAGGGTGTGATTCTCTTACTTCAATGCCTGATAAAATGGGACAATTAACTTGCTTACAAAGACTAAGCACATTCATTGTGGGCCAAGATGAGGGTTACCAAATTGGTGAGTTGAAAGAATTAAATCTTGGGGGTACGTTGAGCATAGAGGCACTTGAGAATGTAAGAAATTCAGAAGATGCCAAGAAGGCCAATTTGAAGGAGAAACGCGATCTTATTTCTTTGGAATTATATTGGAGCAAGAGCAATGAAGAAAACACACCAAAGAATGTCGTAGATGTCCTTGAGAGTCTCCTACCTAATTCGAATCTGAAGAAGTTGAGCATAAATTTCTTCCAAGGTTCAAAGTTTCCAAATTGGATGTTGGGTTTGGTTCTCAAATATCTGGTTGAGATCTCTTTAATAGATTGTGAAAGATGTGAACATCTTCCTCCTCTTGGCAAACTACAATCCCTAAAAATTCTCAAGATCGAACGCATGTGTTCTCTTAAGTACTTCAACCATGGGGATTATGGAGATGAGGAAAGTTCATTTCCTGCATTGGAAACTCTCAGCCTTGATGGAGCGCCAAGCTTGGAGGAACGGACAACAGTGGATAGAGAAGAAATTTTCCCTTGCCTACAAGAGTTGGTGATATCTGGATGGCCCAAATTGACTAGATTGCCTTTTCTTCCAGCACTTGAGAGCTTAACAATTGAAGGAGGCAATGAAATGTTATTTAGGTCCATGATTAATCTTACTTCAATTTCCTTTTTTTGGATAAGTGACTCTTATTTGAAGATTCTTCCAGATGGACTGCTTCAAAATCTCAAGGCCTTGGAGTCCTTACACCTTCATAATTGTCCTGAACTTGAAAATTTGTCAGGACTTGAAAGCCTAAACTCTCTGCAGAAACTGGATATAAGTCAATGTGATAGTCTTACGTCCCTTCCAGTGCAAACGTTGCAAGGCTTGACTTCCCTTACATTCTTAGAAATTAGAGGATGTCCAGAGATACAATCTTTTCCAGAGGGTATGCAATATTTGACTGCTCTCCGAGATTTGTTTATATCCAATTGCGGATTACTTTCTCTACCAAATTGCCTAGGAAGCCTCCGGTCATCATCAAAATTATGGATTTTCGATTGCCCTAATCTGAGGAGTTTGCCGGATGGGCTGCAGGATCAGAAGACTCTGAAATTGCTGCAAATTGCTGGATGTCCACATTTGGAGCTCCGGTGTGAGAAATAGACTGGGAAGGATTGGCTGAAGATGGCTCACATTCTGATTTCGATCAATTATGAAAAATTACAATCCTTGGATTGTTAATGAGCTAGTTTGAAGCCGATATTCACATCCAACAGTTTGCAGAAAGCTAATTTGAGGAAGTGTGACGACATAGTTCCAAGTTAGTGCAGAATTAAAGACTCGAGTTTTTGATGCAGCGTGCTTGAAGAATTTTGTGGCTGATACATCATAGTTTTCAAGGTTCGTTTCTTTTTCTTGAATAATAATACATCATAGTCAGAATTGAATTTCATTTACTTGTGAAATTAGAAAATCACTTAATTTTGATTATTTTCATTTATCTCTTGTATAGGTTGAAGAAATTCGAAATTGTATTTCATCGCAGAGCGGGCATGGGTACGGAATGCTCTCATTTCTCTAATCAAAGCTGAAAAGCTTGTGTTGTAATATCATAGATGGCTGTGAATAATTGTAATAATTGATTGCTACAAAACATCGTTTAGTTTCCTTTGATTTTATATTTCTAAGCACAGGATGGTGTTTTAGATGCTAGATATTGTTGTGGATTGATTGGTTCCAGGTTACTTCCTAGTTTCATCCTTCTTCTTTGAGGGACGATTTCCATTTATTTGCTCATTTTTAGAGCCATTATGTGGATTGATAGGCCATAAGTTTCTTCTGTTTTTTTTTTACTTTTTTTTTTGAAGTTTAAATTTAAATTTATTTTTATTGTTATTATTTTTTTGTTTATGTTATCTTGCCCAGACTTTTCTTGCTTGCAGAATTTCTTCGGTCTACCATGTATGTTTTGAGAAGAATTTTCTGGCATTTCTTATATTTTTTTTTTAAAAATAAAATAATTATAGTTTAGATGTGATTTTTTATCTTATTAATCTATTTAATTTAGTTTGTCTTTTTGTACCTTTTTTTTTTTTTTTTTTTTTTTTTTTTTTTTTTTTTTTTTTTTTAAGTCCCCACTCACTTGCCAAACGACAGCTACAAAAGTTGCCTCGTTTTCTAGATTTTTTTTTTTTTTTTTTTGGTTTTTGGGTGACTTTTTCAAAATTATGTCAAAATACTTTTACTTTCTTGCCCGTGTAAACGAATCTAAAAAAAAAAAAAGAATTTAAAAGTCAAAATAAGCCTAAAAAGTTCACTATTTTGAACTTTTATTTTTTTTTTGGGGGGGACTTATTTTCAAATTTTTTAATTTTATGCTTTGTATTGTCGAACAGAATTTATAAGTTTAAATTTTTTGAAATTTTAAATTTTTTTTACTAAAGATGAAAATAAAAAAAAATAATAAAAAAAGACACCTAATAAGCAAATTCCTAACACCGATTGCAAATCTTAGCGAAATTTTATTATACGCACCTCTTATCATATGCATATCAATTATGTAAAAAAAATTTTTAGTTATAATCAATTTTGTTTTCTTTAATTATGATCTTATTTTAACTATAATTCATGAGATCTTGGTTATACCTCATGTGTTGTATTCTATTATACACCCTCTTATCATATGTATATCTAAGTTATGTTATTTTTTTTCCTTTGGTTATGACCAATTTTCTTGTTTACTTATTGGGAAAGTTTACAATGTGCACATTATAAAAGGGCATATGATATGCACTTATTGTGTGGTCCATATCGTGCCACATCATAAAAAGTGACCTGCTAACCGATCATGTAACAGGTTACAGAAAAAATCATAATTTTTTTTCAAATATCATAACAATACTACAATGAATCATAAAAATGTCATAATATTCACCTAAGTGTCATAACAAAGACATTATAAATCATAACAATATAATGACAACTCATAGCAAATATAGTTATTTGTAATTAATTATCATAACATTTGAATCGTAATATTTTTTATTATAATTCACCATGACAAATCGTAACTTTTGGTAGTACAAATCATAACTTTTACTAATAAATCATAACCACAATTTTTTTCTCCACAATCATAATAAGATTAAAAAAATGTCATAACTTTTACTAATGAATCATAACACTACAAGAATTTTTACTTTTGGTAACTAAATTTTTAATTGCCAAAAGTTAATTTTTAGTCGCCGAAGGGTTTTAGCGACTAAATTATTTGGTCGCAAAAGTAGTCGTCAAAGAATTATCAATAAAGGTAATTAGCAACTAAAAAATGTATACAATTTCCGACTAAATTTTAGTCGCCAAAAGGCTGGACATTAAATTAAATTAGACCATTTTCAGCGACCATTCTTTTAGTCACCTAAAGTTCCACATGTATAGTTGTACTTAGCAAGCAGACCAATAAAGAGTTCCCCCCGATATCCTGATTTCAAAGGTACAATGAGAGTTGATCTTGACATTATAACAATTTAGACACTGATGGCATATTAACTTCCAATTTCAAATTAGCCCAGAAAATTATCCGAAACTTTAGTAGATCGCCAAATTCCCCCCAATTCCATATCCTTTCAAAAAATGAAGACTCCCAAAATCTATGGTTTTCTTATTGCATTTTTTGGATTTTGTGTGTTTATTCGTTTGCATCATTTAATTTTTTAATTTTTTATTTTTATACAGTTTGTCTTTATTATTTTTCTTTTAGTGTGTACTTTTCTCGCACTGACTAACTTGATTTAATTTTTGTTATATGTTATCTACACAAGCAAATCGTGAAATAATCGTATGAGAGAAAATTAAATCAAGTTAGTTAGTGCGAGAAAAGTACACACACTAAAAGAAAAATAATAAAGACAAATTGTTCAATTACACATTGTGTATAAAAATAAAAAATTAAAAAATTAAATGAGGCAAACAAATAAACACACAAAATCCAAGGAATGCAACAAGAAAACCATAGATTTTGGGAGTCTTCATTTTTTGCAGGGATATGGAATTGGGGGGAATTTGGCGATCTACTAAAGTTTCGGGTGATTTTCTGGGCTAATTTGAAATTGGAAGTTAATATGCCATCAGTGTCTAAATTGTTATAATGTCAGGATCAACTCTCATAGTGCCTTTGAAATCAGGATATCATGAGGAACTCTTTGTTGGTCTGCTTGCCAAGTACAACTATACATAGCCAGCTCTGAATTCTATCCACAATAAATCCTCATAGAGTCATCATCTGAAGTTTCACTTATAAATCACAAAATACTTAACAATCAATATTTTTACAGATGCTATCACTAACTATTTCTATTATGTGCTGCATGAAAAAACATTGCTAGCAATAAAGAAGTGAAGCATTTTTAATCATCTAGTCTGTATGTCATCTGATTTGTTCTATGAGGAACAAGGAACAACTAGTCATTGTGACTCATTCTAATCCAGATAGTTACTCAACAAGCAAAACAGCCCTTGAACCACCATGCGGCTCACACGGACACTTTTCCCATGAAAAATAGGCCTTGCGACAACTGACGGAATGTAATCCGGACCCGTAGGTTGGGAGTTAGAGCTGAATACGCCTTAAACTTAGGCAAAAAAGAGTGTTTCGGGGACGAAAATTCAAAACAGCCCCTGAACCACCGTGTGACTCTCACGGACAGCTTCCCTATGACAAATAAGACTTGTGACAACTGTCGGAACGTAATTCGGACCCATAGGTGGAGAGTTAGAACTGAATATGCCTTAAACTTACTCGAGAAAGAGCTTTCTGAGGGCAAAAATTCATAACAGCCCCGAACGACCGTGTGACTCACACGGACAGCTTTCCCATGACAAATAGGACTTGTAACAACTGACGAAATGCAATCAGGACCCGTAGGTTGAGAGTTAGAGCCGAATACGCCCTAAACTTACTTGAAAAAGGGCGTTTCAGGGGCGAAAATTCAAAAAAGCCCCCGAACCACCGTGTGACTCACACAGAAAGTTTCCTTATGACAAATAGGACTTGTGACAACTAACAGAATGTAATCCGGACCCGTAGGTTGGGAGTTAGATCCGAATACGCCCTAAACTTACTCGAAAAAGAGCGTTTCGGGAGCAAAAATTCAAAACAGCCTCCGAACAACCGTGTGACTCTCACGGATAGCTGCCACATGAAAAATAGGACTTGTGAAAACTGACTAAATGTAATTTGGACCGGTAGGTTGAAAGTTAGAGCCGAATACGGCCTAAACTTAGTCGAAAAAGAGCGTTTCGGGCCTAAAATTCAAAACAGCCCCCGAACCACCATTTGGCTCACACAGATAGTTTCCCAATGACAAAAAGGACTTGTGACAACTGACAAAATGTAATCCGGAGCCGTAGGTTGGGAGTTAAAGCAGAATATGTATTAAACTTACTCAAAAAAGGCATTTTCGGGGGCAAAAATTCAAAACAGCCCCCGAACCACCGTGTGACTCACACAGACAGTTTTTCCATGACAAATAGGACTTGTGACAACTAACGGAACGTAATTCGGACCCGTAGGTTGGGAGTTAGAGCTGAATACGCCGTAAAAAGTTGAAAAAGAGCGTTTTAGAAGCGAAAATTCAAAATAACCCATGAACCACCGTGTGGCTCACACGGACAGTTCCCCCATGACAAATAGGACTTGTGACAACTAAAAAAATGTAATCCAGACCCATAGGTTGGGAGTTAGAGCCGAATACGCCCTAGACTTAGTTGAAAAAGGGTGTTTCATGGGTGAAAATTCAAAGCAGCCCCCGATCCACCATGTGACTCTCATGGATAGCTTCTCCATGGCAAATAAGATTTGTGACAACTGACGGAACGTAATTCTGACCCGTAGGTAGAGAGTTAAAGCGGAATACGCCTTAAACTTACTTGAAAAAGAGCTTTTTGGGGACGAAAATTCAAAACAGCCTCCGAACGACTGTGTGACTCTCACGGATAGCTTCCCCATGACAAATAGGACTTGTAACAACTGACGGAATGTAATTCGGACCCGTAGGTAGAGAGTTAGAGCTGAATACATCCTAAACTTAGTCGGAAAATGGCGTTTAAGGGGGAAAAGTTCAAAACAGCCTCGGAACCACCGTGTAGCTCACACGGACAGTTTCCCAATGACAAATAGGACTTGTGACAACTGAAGGAATGTAATCCGGACCCGTAGGTTAGGAGTTAGAGCCGAATACGCCCAAAACTTAGTCGAAAAAGGGCGTCTCGGGGGCGAAAATTCAAAATAACCCCCAAACCACTGTGTGGCTCACACAGGCAGTTTCGCCATGACTAATAGGACTTGTGAAAACTAATGGAACGTAATTCGAACCCGTAGGTTGGGAGTTAGAGCCGAATACGCTCTATACTTACTCGAAAAAGAGCTTTCCGGGGGTGAAAATTCATAACAGCCCCCTAATACGCAACATTAGTTTAAAAAACAACTTTATGAAAATAACATCTACATATTGTAATAATTGTCTTTATATATTTATAGGACAAAGAAATTACATACTAGATTGTTTGTGCAGTTGGTTGGAATAAATATTACATGATACATATATATATATATATATATATATACACTTTCTTTTATTTCCAAGAAGACATTTTTCGATTGTTCTACTTTAAATGCATGTTAGAACATGTTCCATATGGCTGACTGAATTAATATTTTGTAACCAATTCTAATGTTTCATTTTTTTGTTTTTCTTTGTAGATGGCTTTGTTGCGTGGACTTGTGGATAATCCATACTGGTGTATGGAGAAGAATTTTCACTTTTGTGTAGAACTAATATAATACTTTTGTTGCCATCAGCTTTTGTGTAGTTTATTATTACTGATATAGAAAACTTTTGGCAATCAACAGATAATGACTGTCGTGGTACATAGATCACCTTCTGTCGTGGTACATGTATACCATTTGTCAGCGTATATATATGACCTTTTGTCATGGTCTATAGAAAACTTTTGTCGTGGTACATATATCACCTTTTGCATAGTACAGATTACGATGGTAATTTGTACCATGCCAAATGGTAATTTCTCTTGGTAATAAATGTATTTTTTGTATACGAAGGGTTTTGATTTTTGTATGATATATTTTGTATGAAATTATTATTTTAGTTTGGACAATAGTTGATTTGTATGGATTTTGACATTTAAAGTTATTTATTTTTTGTATATGGATGCAGATTGTGGAATGATTGATAGTATGTATCATTTTGTTTATATACGTATTACAGGTTGCATGGAATATGTAGGTTATAGAGAAATTATAATTTTGCAATAAAACATAATATTATGTTTTTGACGACTAGACGATTATTAGCTAAAAAGAAATTGGAAAAAGACATTTGACGACTAAAAATTTTGTAGTAAAAAAAAAAAAAAAAGATATTTGGTGACTAAAATATTTCGTAGCTAAAAACAAAAAGCTAAAGAATAAAAACACTTTTGCCGACTAAAATTTTAGTAGCCAAAAATGTGGGACTTTAGGCGACTAAATATTTAGTAGCCAAAAGAAGAACTGTTTGCCGACTAAAAATTTAGTAGCAAAAAATGTGGGACTTTAGGTGACCAAATATTTAGTAGTCAAAAGAAGAACTCTTAGCCGATTAAAATTTTAGTAGCTAAAAATGTGAGACTTTAGGCAACCAAATTTTTAGCAGCCAAAAGAAGAACTCTTTTGCCGACTAAAATTTTAGTAGCTACAAATGTGGAACTTTAGGCGACTAAAAGTATGGTCGTTGAAAATGGTCTAATTTAATTTAATGTCCAACGTTTTGGCGACTAAAATTTTATTCGGAAATTGTATACATTTGGCAAATTACCTTTACTAATAATTCTTTGACGACTACTTTTGCGACCAAATAATTTAGTCGCTAAAACCCTTCGGCGACTAAAAATTAACTTTTGGCGACTAAAAATTTAGTCGCCAAAAGTGAAAATTCTTGTAATGTTATGATTCATTAGTAAAAGTTATGACATTTTTTTAATCTTATTACAATTGTGGAGAAAAAAGTTGTGGTTATGATTTATTAATAAAAGTTGTGATTTGTACTATCAAAAATTACAATTTGTCATGGTGAATCATAATAAAAAATGTTACGATTCAAATGTTATGATAATTAATTACAAATAACTATATTTGTTATGAGTTGTCATTATATTGTTATGATTTATAGTGTCTTTGTTATGACACTTTGGTGAATTTTATGACATTGTTATGATTCATTGTAGTATTGTTATGATATTTGAAAAAAAATTATGATTTTTTCTGTAACCTGTTACATGATCGGTTAGCAGGTCACTTTTTATGATGTGGCACGATATGGACCACACAATAAGTGCATATTATATGCCCTTTTATAAGGTGCACATTGTAGACTTTCCCTTATTTATTTATTGGACAATAAAAAGTATCATTAAAGAAGGCCAAAAGGCACTTACAAGAGTCCATCCAAATCAAAACTTACATGTGTTGTTTGGTTATGAACTTTTTTTTTTTTTTTTTTTTTAAGTTATGATTCAGAAAGTATGAAATTATACTATTTTCTAATTTAGTTATTAGGTGCACCATAATCCTTCCCATAATCTTAAGTTTGTTTTATCTTTGCGACCAACCTTTCACTTTTTCTTTTTCTTTTTTTCATCAAATTTGTCCACAATTTGGGTCAAAAATTTGATTTGACAAGAATCAAAAATTTTTTCAAATCTTTTGAAAAATACTTAACCTATCACGAAAATCTATCATTTAACCAATTCAGGTGAAAAAAAAAAAAAATCTCCAAACCTCTATCTTTTAACAATTTAATCAAATTTAAGTAAAAAATAGTTGGTGGAAATTTGATGGACGTAGTTCAAATGCTATGAGATGTAAAGAAAGTGGATGGAGGGATAGATTGCTTACTTGATGTCTATAGTGTTTGTTTGGTGTGCCAACAAATGAAAGTTGGAACTACCAAATTACAGTATTTTCTAAATTTATTTAAGTTATTCATATTAATCACATTAGGCTGCTAATTATTGACCATTTGGCTATATAATGCATAACGAAAATTGTAAACATGCATAAGCTAGGTCTCAGTTGGTAGCGCTGTCAGATTCAAATTTTTTGTTTACAAAAAACATGTATATAAAATTGTTTTGAAAATAAATTAAAATAAAAATAAAGAAAACATGTTTGTTGGGTTGCAAAAGATGTTGATTAGCGATGAAGGATGGACAAATGTAATGGTCAAAGTGTCGTCGGAGATCATAGTTTAGTCGGAGGGTCATTGGAAGTGATTGGAGCTTGACGACGGTTGGCCGGCAGTGGTAGGAGATGAAGGAAAGAGTAAAAACTTATTTTGAAAATAAATAAATTCATTTTTAATATGAATTTTCAAAATTTTATAATCAATTTCACTTTCTTAAAATCAAAAATAACATAACAAACAGGTTTCATGTTCATTTTCTAAGAAAAATAAAAAGGAAGTTTTTGTACTAGTAATTTAGTTTCAATTCAATCTTTGGAAGCTATGAAACTTTTGTTGTGGATTATAGGGAGCACTAATGTTTGCCAAGATTTTATTTATTTATTTATTTATTAAAGATGATAAATTCTAAATAGTTGTAATCACCTACAAACAACAATGATATCAGTTAAATTTGAGATATAATAGTGAGAGTCGAATTCAAAATATTTAAATTTACGACTCATTTCAAAATCCCATCTTCTAAATGTTAAATTGAATGATAACAGTTCGAATTTTTTCAAATTTTGCATAAATTATTTATCTTAAATTTAATTATTTTAATGATATAACTTTACACTTTATCATTTTCTCTATAATCCATCTTACCTATCAATATAAAATCAAGTTCAAACAAATACAATCAAATCAAATAATTTGTGCAGCCAAGTATATGCTGTCTATTGATGACATCTTCAAAGTCCACGCTCTTCAACTACATTGCAGGCCAATTGCCCAATTATAATAAAAAAAGTTATCTTCTTTTAAAAAATTAATTAATTAATTAAAAAATTATACAAATAGTTCCTAACTTTTTCTTCCCAGTTAGATAGCATAATAAATAATAATATAATAAAAAACCACCTAAAGACAAAAATTCAAATAAACTTGAAATGTGCTGTGACAGCACGTTAGCTATATGTTTGGTGTAAAATGCAACAATGCCCCAATATTTCCTTATTATATAATATTATGGTTAGATAAAATTAATAATATGATGGTTAGATAAAACTGATTTGATCCTCTCTATTAAGGTTATAATCAACGGTTATAAATAAGTAAGAGAAATTTTAAATTTTAAATTAACTAATAGATTGTTGATTTTGAATTTTAGTCTTCGTTTGGAAAGAGCTAAAATAACTTGACCTTTTTACTATTTTAACTTGGCTTTTTTAACCTCGTTTGATTTTTATTTTTGGTTTGTTTGGCTTTTGTGAAAAAAAAAAGTGTAATAATTATGATTTGGATGTGACATTTTTTCTTATTGACTTATGTAGCCAATTTTGTCTTTTATGCTTTTTTAGCTAAAAATTCATTGTTAAACATAGCTTTAATAATAACTTTATGCATTAAAATGATAAAATACACTAATATGTACTTTACTTTTTGGTGGTGTTTGTTTGGAAGGATTGACCCATGCGAGACTAAGGCCTCGTTTGGGAACAGGTTAATTTAGTAACTTTTTGGCTATTTGGCTAAAATATGAACTAAAAAAAATTAGTATGTTTGGGATGACTTTTTGACTTTTTATGAAAAGATGTGCAAAAAGTAGAGAGAAAAGAGAATTTTTGACTTTTTGGTATGGGTTGTTGGCTTTTTGGCGAATTTAGTAACTTTTTGGCTTTTTTGCTAAAAGGAAAGGTTCCCAAACGAAGCCTAATAGTTTATCCAAACTAATAGTCCATTGTTTGATTGAAATTTTTTGCACCGGACTAATAGTCCATCTAGATTATTAATCCAAATATGTTGGACTATTATATCCCATGGGGGGTGGGACACAAATCATGGGATAACTCATCCCATGAGACTAGTTAATGAAATTACTTTTTTGACCATCTACTATTTAATATCTTTTTAAAAATAAAATTTATTTATTAAATTATTTATACTTAATTTATTTATTAAATTATTTATACTTAATAAATTTATTTATTTTAATAATATGGTATTAATTATACTTGATAAAGTAAAATAAAATTTAAAAATCTCAACTACAAATTAAAATAAATTTATATAATTTTTATTAATATTCTATTTATTTAATTTTTTTAAAGTTCTAGTAAAAAAGTAAAATATAATTTATAATTCAAAAGGGCAAAATAGTCTTTTGAGTATTTATCATTCTCCATAATATCTCAAACAAACATAGGATTCAATAAAATAGTCTAATCCAGATATCTAATCCCATGATTAAACAAACATAGGATACAAATTCAATCTAACCAAATAGTCTGGGGACAATACATCTCAGAATTAACAGTCTGATAGATTACAATTCCCTCTTATCTAATCCGTCCAAACAAACACACCCTTTTGATATAGGTGAGATGAGTGTAGGGCTACTCAAATTCGAATTCGATTTGTACTTAGTTTGTCAAAAATTTATTTAAGATTCTCTCGTCATATAAATAAACAAAACAAATTTAAAATTTATTAAGTTTTTTAGTTAAACTTAAACCCCTTACCACTTAACAACTCGGTCATTTGTTATAAAAAAAATCCTACTACTTTGATTAAAAATATTCAAGATTGATTTGAAAAGTAAAACAAATCAATGAGTTAGCTAATGTTGAAGACATTTTAAAATTCACTATTTGATTTGCAAACTCAAAAATTGTTTTATATATATATTTTTTTAATCTTAACATCTTAAGTAAACTTTTTTTCATGTTTTAATCAAATTCTTATTTGCTTATGTTTTTCTAGATTTCTTTATAAGACCATCTCTAACGGTTAAGTAAAACCATCACTAAATTTGAATTTGGTGAAAAAAAGCAATTTTTTTTTGCTCTAACAATATTATCAAACTGATATCAAAATGAGAACCGCCCAAAAAATTCACCAAACTAAGGAGTTAGACAGATTTCACTAAAGCACTGTCCGTTTACATTGGAGTGGGTCCCACCGGACAACTGTCCCACCGATCATCCCTTGTGTACAAAAAATGCCAAGCTCCTGTGCTTCAGTGTTTGGTTGGCCTACAAACTGCTTCATAATTAGGTTGTTTTTATGGCACTAACAATTAATTCAAGATTGATATAGATTTAATTTTCTATCAAAATGCAACATGGAAAAGTTCTGTATCGATTCGAAGTTATATATATATAGAATGATATTTTTTCATAGAGGATTCATTTGTATATATATATACAGATTGATATTTTTTCATCTACCTTAATATGGAGGATTCATTTGTATATATATACAGATTATGAAGACGATTGATATTTGTTCATCTACCTCAATATAGAGGATTCATTTGTATATATATATATAACTTGTTTCAGGCAAATTTACAAGTCATCCTTAGGTCGACCCCCAAATTTATAGATTCATTTGTAAAAATTTACATTGACAGGGTCGACCCACAGGTCATCCCCTGAATCCATTTCCATCATGTTCTCTTTCTCAATTCTCATCTCTGAACCACTCTATACCTCCAATTCCAAGTCCATTTCCAATTCCAATTCCATGAGTATAGGTTGAACACCCAAGAGCTCAGTCTCAAATAGAAGATGAAGTCCATATTTCCATCTTTGTATTTTTATGTTCTTGTTGTTTTCAGTTTTGACTGGAAATAGTTTGATGGTGATATGTTGATTTGGAATTTAACAACAATCCTTATACATCATTTTACAAATCTCTCTCTAACTACCAAACCTCTCAATCTTTTTCAATTCCTCAATCTTCTAATTTTGTGTTCTTGTTAACTGCATATGTATATATACGTATTCTTGACTAACAGTTGTTCAATCTTTTTCAATTCCTCAATCTTCCAATATTCTTGACTGACAATTAAATTATGTAAAGATATATAATTTCTATATATACATATTCTGAAGAATTCTCATTGTCATCAATCTGAAGAATTCTTATTTGAATTGAGGAAATAAAAATAAAGGGAAACAAAATCGAAACAGACATGAAGGGGAAAAAAAAAATTCAGTGGCATAACCGGTCGACTGGCCGGTCATCCCACCGAACGTCCCCAGGCATTTGATGCAAGCAACAGTGTTCACCGTTGGAACAACTCGTATCAGATTTGTAACGCCCTCAAAATAACAACAATAAACCCATCAGAGAAGACATGCATTTACATATAAACTAACCACACTCTTTTATTCATTAGAGTTCCATTACATAAGTATTACATGTTAACATCAAAAACAAAATGCCCTACGGGCTTACAGCTTTCCAAGTTAACACTTGGTTACAACAAAAGAGTACTAACTCGTTTACACATTAAGCCCTAGGCTTGAAGTTACATGTAATACATCAAAAGTTAAGCGACAAAAGTATGTCCGCCACTAGCCTCCCAGCTATGTCCTTGGAGGTGGCATGCTTCCTGCACCTGAAAATGATATTCCCATATAGGGTGAGCCACAGCCCAGTAGAAATGCACTAAACCAACCATGGACAATGACTAAAACATTAGCAATTGATAGTTGGTCAACACTGATACAATCACATAAATAACATATTTATGTCAACGACTTACAAGTCCCAATTACTTTTCATTTTCCCTTTAACAACAGATAAGCATACTAGCTCTATCATCATTTCCACAGATATGTATAAAAACAATATCCACAGATAAGCATACAAGCTGTATCCACATTCTACAACAGATATGTATAACAACAATATCCACAGATAAGCATACAAGCTGTATCCACACTTCACAAAGATAAGCATATGAGCTCTATCTTCACTTCTCTAGACAAGCATATGAGCTGTGTCTACGGAGTTCATCCCCTATCTCCTCCCAATACCTATCCGGTTTAGAGGTACATCCCCTATCTTCCCCTAAACCGCGGAGTACATCCCCTATCTCCTCCTCTACACATAACGTATACAAACACAATGGTTCTATATACAATCACCCAATACATACAAATAATGTATTCTATCAACCGTCAAGTTCCATGACACATTTCATTGATTAGTTTCAGTTTACCTAATCATCATGCATTGTCTACAACAATCACGACTATCCTCCACCGATAGCCCAAAGCAGTTATCTCTAAACAGAAAATAAATGCACAATGGATATTCAATCAACATTTCATTTCTTCATTCTTCTCAATTAATTATCTCAATTAATCAAACAATGTAATTAGGCCATTTTCCATAATTACCATTTCAACCCTTAGGTCCCATTTTCATCAATGATTCAACAATCATTCCATTTTTCTATGCCAAACATGCATCTAGGTTTATTATGAATTAAACCCCAACTTTTGTAAAATTACACAAAAGCCCCAAACTTTCACAAAAATTACCAAACCAAGACCAACATCTCAAAATACCAAAATTTAAAGACAAAACCCACAGAGAGGAGTAGGATATCCCTACCTTGAAGTTTCAGCCAAAAAGAGATGAAGACTCCAAGATCAACTTGCTCCAAATCCAAACTTTTTCAGATTAAATCGAAGCTCTTAACACCCTCTACCTTTTTAACAAAGGCCCTAGGCTAGATTCACACCCTAGGGAGATCAAACCTTAGAGAGAGTGCAAGTTTAGAGAGAGAGAGTGTCGGATTAAGGGTTTGCTCAAAGAAAAGAAGTGAAAAAGTGATGTTTTAGACGCTGCTGTGCGCTGATATAAAACATGCTCGCTCGAGCGAAGGATTGGTCGCTCGAGCGACCAGACACAGAAAACTCTCGCTCGAGCCAAGAAGTTCTCGATCGAGCGAAGAAAAACCCAGACCGCTCGAGCCACGAAAAGCTCGCTCGAGCCAAGAAAGACAGCTCTCAGGTCCAGAACCGGTGCAACACAACTCTCGCTCGAGCGACAAACTCCTCGCTCGAGCGAAGGACCAAAAATCTGGGCAGCAACACTAGGCTCCCAAACGCAACCAACCTATAACAAACCTGCCCAACGTATCTTATAACTCAATATACAAAGTAAAGAGGATATAAACTAGAAAATAAACAACTACTAACATTCACGGACACATGTCCGGATCACTGTACAACAAGGGTAAACCCGGGATCGCTATAACCTCCCCCCCTTAAAGAATTTCGCCCCCGAAATTAAGCACAAGTTTTCAAAAACAAGTTTTCCTTCATTTTAGACAATGTTACAATTTAACATTCAACAATTCGACCCATTACCGGTCATCCCATCCCTTTAACAAGAGACAAATCACAATATGTAAACAACATATGTATTTCCAACATGCATCAACATTATGCACTATCTTTTCAATTTCAACAATATATTCAACATATATAATGTTACATTCAACTTCCATATGAGGCAAGTTCCAAAACATACTTCCAATAATCAAAACATTTTCAATGTTTCACAACTTAAGACATATATAAAAGCTCTTAAGTTCAACAAAATGTAAAATTTAAATACAAGATCACATATCAACAAACAAGTCCGGATATTTCTCACTGACTTCCAACTCACGTTCCCAAGTGGCTTCCTCCACTCCGTGATGTTTCCACAAGACTTTCACCAAAGGAATGGTCTTGCCACGCAGGACCTGATCCCGCCTATCCAAGACCCGAACCGGTCTCTCCTCATACGAGGCATCCTTATCTACCTCTAAATCGCTCCAATCCAGCACATGTGATGGATCTGGTTCATACTTCCGAAGCATACTCACATGAAACACGTCATGCACTCCGGACAACTGCGGCGGTAAGGCTAACCGATAAGCAACCTCACCTATCCTCTCAAGGATCTCAAAAGGACCAATAAACCGAGGGGATAACTTCCCACTCTTCCCAAACCTCATCAAACCTCGCCTAGGTGATATCTTCAGAAAGACATGATCACCTACCTCAAACGCCAAAGGTCTCCTCCTACGGTCGGCATAACTCTTTTGTCGACTCTGGGCTGTAACAAGCCTCCTACGGATAAGCTCAACTTTCTTCGTCGTCTCCCTAACCAACTCCGGACCCAACAAAGGTGCATCACCCACCTCGGCCCAACAAACTGGAGACCTACACGGTCGGCCATACAAGGCCTCAAACGGTGCCATACCGATGCTAGACTGAAAACTGTTGTTGTAGGCAAACTCTACCAATGGCAAGTGCCTCTCCCACGTCCCACTGAAATCCAGGACACAACCCCGAAGCATATCCTCGAGGATCTGAATAGTACGCTCGGACTGCCCGTCAGTCTGAGGATGATAAGCCGTACTAAAGGTCAACTTAGTGCCCAGTGCACTCTGCAAACTCTGCCACAACCTAGCAGTAAAACGAGGATCTCTATCTGAGACGATCGTCACTGGGACCCCGTGCAATCTCACTACATCCCGAATATACAGGTCGGCAAGATGATCTACCGAATCTCTCACGCGCATAGGAATAAAGTGCGCCGATTTAGTCAACCGGTCTACAACCACCCAAATAGCATCACTACCCCGCTGAGTCCTCGGAAGACCTACAACGAAGTCCATAGTGACATGCTCCCACTTCCACTCGGCAATAGGCAAGGGTTGCAACAAACCCGCTGGCCTCTGATGCTCGGCCTTCACTTGCTGGCAAGTAAGGCACTTCGATACGAAAACAGCCACATCTCTCTTCATACCCCGCCACCAAAACTGGCGACCCAAATCCTGATACATCTTAGTACCTCCCGGATGCACCGCAAGGCGCGAATGGTGAAACTCTCGGAGTACTTCCTCTCGGCAAGACTCCGGTACAAACAAACGGTTTCGGTATCTCACACTCAGGTCGGGATACACCGTCAAACCCTTCTCAACTTTCCCACTGGAGATCTTCTCTCGGAGGGATTCTACCTCAAGGTCACCTCTCTGTGCCTCTAACACTCTAATCACAAGTGTAGGCTGCGCAACAACAGAAAACAAGGCCGCAGCCTCGACAGATTCGCCCAGTAGCAAATCAAACTCGCCAAGTGCTCCCAACATCTCCCATTCCCGGATGGCTATACTAGCAACATCACTAATGGTCTTCCTACTAAGGGCATCGGCCACAACATTGGCCTTTCCCGGATGATAATGCAACTCAAAATCATAATCCTCGATGAACTCCATCCATCTCCTCTGCCTCAAATTCAAGTCTCTCTGTGTAAACAGATACTTCAAACTCTTATGATCCGAGAATACCTCGAACCTCTCACCATAAAGGTAGTGCCTCCAGATTTTCAAGGCAAAGATCACAGCTGCTAACTCTAGGTCGTGTGTGGGGTAATTCTTCTCTTGTATTTTCAACTGACGTGAGCCATAAGCTACCACTTTCCCCTCTTGCATCAACACACAACCCAAACCCTCTCGTGAGGCATCACAATAAACCGCATAACCCAACCCTCTCTCCGGAATAATCAATACCGGAGCGGTGGTCAATCTAACTTTCAGCTCTTTGAACGACTTTTCACAAGTCTCACTCCACACAAACTTGACTCCCTTCCGAGTCAGCCTAGTCAACGGTGACGCTAACCTGGAGAAATCTTTCACAAACCGACGGTAATACCCAGCTAATCCCAGAAAACTGCGGATCTCAAACACACTCTTAGGCTGTGCCCAATCTTGCACTGCCTCAACCTTGGATGTATCAACAGACACCCCTTCCCCGGATACCACGTGGCCTAAGAATTTGACTTCCCCCAGCCAGAACTCACACTTCCCAAACTTGGCATACAGCCTATGGGCTCTCAGTAACTCAAGTACCACTCTCAAGTGTGCCTCATGCTCCTCCTCAGAAGACGAATAGATAAGGATGTCGTCCACGAAGACAACCACAAATCGGTCTAAGAACTCCCGGAAAATCCGGTTCATCAAGTCCATAAAGACTGTCGGTGCATTGGTAAGCCCGAATGGCATCACCAGAAACTCGTAATGGCCATACCGCGTACGGAATGCCGTCTTAGGAATATCTTCCTCCCTGACCCTCAATTGATGGTAACCCGATCTCAAGTCTATCTTAGAGAAACAACGGGAACCCTTCAACTGGTCAAACAAATCATCTATACGGGGCATAGGATACTTATTCTTAACCGTAGCCCGATTCAACTTCCGGTAGTCTATACACAATCTCAAGGCACCATCTTTCTTTTTAACAAAGAGTGCCGGTGCTCCCCACGGTGAAACACTAGGGCGAACAAAACCCTTATCTAGCAATTCCTGGAGCTGAACTTTCAACTCAACCAACTCTGCTGGAGCAAAACGGTAAGGTGCCATAGAAATCGGCGCCGTACCAGGCACTAAATCAATAGAGAACTCTATCTCTCGGTGAGGTGGCAAACTAACAAGATCTTCGGGAAAGACATCCGAATACTCACAAACCACCCTTGGCAATACAACCTGGGTCTCACCACTCTCACCACTCTCAAAGCTGGCAAGTAGACTACTAAGCTCACTTCGCCCTCGCGAATCATACCCCGGTGGCAAAACACTACCAACCCGGTCTCCCAAGAAATGGAACCACTCCCCGCTCAAAGTACATAACGTGACCCTCTGGCGGTAGCAATCAATAACAGCCCGGTATGACGATAACCAGTCCATACCCAAAATAACATCAAAACCCTTCATGGGCATGACAACAAACGGAAAAGGAAGCCTATAATCGGCGACCTCAATATCACATCCTCTAACACCCTGTTTCAGAATCAACTCACCACCCAAAGGCGATACCACACAAATAGGAGATGCTAACTGTGCTAACTCCAATTCCAAAACAGATGCAAATGCAGCAGATACAAAAGAATGAGATGCACCCGTGTCTATCAACACATTAGCAACTGAGTTGCAAAACAGAAAAGTACCTCTCACTACTGATGGAGCTGGTACTAAATCCTGCGCGGTAACAGCATACACGCGCCCCGTAGGCCCCTGGTCTACCTGCTCACCTCTCGGAGCAAAAGACTGCTGCACAGACTGGGATGACGAAACTCCCGGATTGGCCCTCGAGGCCTGCACAGACTGAGCTGGCTGAAAACCCTGCGTCTGCCTAGAACCAGACGCTCCCGAAGTGGCACTCAACTGTGGGCAAAACCTCTTCAGGTGCCCAGGTTGTCCACACTGATAACAAGTCAAGAGCTGCCCCCTGCCCAAACTCTGACTCTGCGGTCTAGCTGAAGAAGAAGCAGCTTTCTGACCCCCACCCTTCTGCGGGCAAATAGAAACCTTGTGACCCAGCTGGCCACACTTGTAACAAGTGAATTCCCCCTGACTGCCTCTCCCCGAGCCTACACTAGGCACTGGAAAGGTCGATCTAGAGACTGCACCCTGAGACTGCTGAGGGTTATAACTCTTCTGTCTCCTGCCATCACTCTGACTATCCTGGCTCATCTTGGAGCCTCTCTGACCCTCATCCTCCTCCTGCATCATAAGCTCCATATGAGCTGCAGCGTCCACTAGGTGTCTATACTCTCGAATATAAGACCCACCAATTCTCAACTTGAGGCCCCGCCTCAACTTCCGCTCAAACTCATAGCAACGGCGTTCCTCAGACGCCACCAGTTCAGGTGCAAACCTAGACAGACTAGTAAAAGTAGCCTCAAACTCGGCCACTGACAAGCCCTGCTGATTAAGCCGGCTAAACTGATCCCTCAGCTTCTCCCTAGCTGCTGCTGATAAAAACCTCTCCTGAAAAGCATTCACAAACGCCTCCCAAGTACCACCAACACGAGCTTTCTCGTACTTCCACCATTGACCCGCATCTCCCTTCAGTTGGAAGGATGCCAAGGTCACTTTCAGTGCTCCGTCCTCGATGCCAAGCATCTCAAACGTCTTCGTTGTCTGTTCGAGCCATTCATCTGCCTTAAGCGGCTCTTTAGGATCCCCGATAAACTCATCCGGATTACACCGGAAGAACTCCCTCTTCAAGAAGGAAGGCCCTGTCTCAGCTGCCTGATTCCCAGCTCTAAGAATACCCAAAGCTCCTGCTATCTCTCTGGCCAAGGCACCCATAGCCTGCTGACCCACTGGCTCGGCCACATTGGCCTGCCCAACTCCCTCCTGAACTACCGGAATCTCTTCTGGCACAGGCACCTCCTGCCTACCCGGCCTACCACGCCTACCGCGTCCTCGTCCTCGTCCTGACATCCTAATAAAGGAAACAAAGCCATTAGCACATTAATAAATGTGCCGAAGCTAAACACTCGTGTCCTAATGCAATGGACAACAATAATTCACTCCACATAAGCACATAAACACATAAGCACTTACGAATTTCATTTCCGGATAATGATAGTCCCAAAGCGTCACTAGAGTTCCGGTTAGAAATAGCATTGATCAAGTGCTTTTCCAACAAGACTCCCAGAAACTCAAGGATCCAATCAACATCCCAGAAATTAAATCCCATACCCACATAGTCACATAAGCATGTTATCACTTAAGCACATAGCATATGATACCACATTTAAGTCTCTATCAAGCGAGACAAACCCATTGTGATACTAATCACTTCCCACGTACCCAAAGTATTCGAACCCGGTACGCTCTGATACCAAGTTGTAACGCCCTCAAAATAACAACAATAAACCCATCAGATAAGACATGCATTTACATATAAACTAACCACACTCTTTTATTCATTAGAGTTCCATTACATAAGTATTACATGTTAACATCAAAAACAAAATGCCCTACGGGCTTACAGCTTTCCAAGTTAACACTTGGTTACAACAAAAGAGTACTAACTCGTTTACACATTAAGCCCTAGGCTTGAAGTTACATGTAATACATCAAAAGTTAAGCGACAAAAGTATGTCCGCCACTAGCCTCCCAGCTATGTCCTTGGAGGTGGCATGCTTCCTGCACCTGAAAATGATATTCCCATATAGGGTGAGCCACAGCCCAGTAGAAATGCACTAAACCAACCATGGACAATGACTAAAACATTAGCAATTGATAGTTGGTCAACACTGATACAATCACATAAATAACATATTTATGTCAACGACTTACAAGTCCCAATTACTTTTCATTTTCCCTTTAACAACAGATAAGCATACTAGCTCTATCATCATTTCCACAGATATGTATAAAAACAATATCCACAGATAAGCATACAAGCTGTATCCACATTCTACAACAGATATGTATAACAACAATATCCACAGATAAGCATACAAGCTGTATCCACACTTCACAAAGATAAGCATATGAGCTCTATCTTCACTTCTCTAGACAAGCATATGAGCTGTGTCTACGGAGTTCATCCCCTATCTCCTCCCAATACCTATCCGGTTTAGAGGTACATCCCCTATCTTCCCCTAAACCGCGGAGTACATCCCCTATCTCCTCCTCTACACATAACGTATACAAACATAATGGTTCTATATACAATCACCCAATACATACAAATAATGTATTCTATCAACCGTCAAGTTCCATGACACATTTCATTGATTAGTTTCAGTTTACCTAATCATCATGCATTGTCTACAACAATCACGACTATCCTCCACCGATAGCCCAAAGCAGTTATCTCTAAACAGAAAATAAATGCACAATGGATATTCAATCAACATTTCATTTCTTCATTCTTCTCAATTAATTATCTCAATTAATCAAACAATGTAATTAGGCCATTTTCCATAATTACCATTTCAACCCTTAGGTCCCATTTTCATCAATGATTCAACAATCATTCCATTTTTTTATGCCAAACATGCATCTAGGTTTATTATGAATTAAACCCCAACTTTTGTAAAATTACACAAAAGCCCCAAACTTTCACAAAAATTACCAAACCAAGACCAACATCTCAAAATACCAAAATTTAAAGACAAAACCCATAGAGAGGAGTAGGATATCCCTACCTTGAAGTTTCAGCCAAAAAGAGATGAAGACTCCAAGATCAACTTGCTCCAAATCCAAACTTTTTCAGATTAAATCGAAGCTCTTAACACCCTCTACCTTTTTAACAAAGGCCCTAGGCTAGATTCACACCCTAGGGAGATCAAACCTTAGAGAGAGTGCAAGTTTAGAGAGAGAGAGTGTCGGATTAAGGGTTTGCTCAAAGAAAAGAAGTGAAAAAGTGATGTTTTAGACGCTGCTGTGCGCTGATATAAAACACGCTCGCTCGAGCGAAGGATTGGTCGCTCGAGCGACCAGACACAGAAAACTCTCGCTCGAGCCAAGAAGTTCTCGATCGAGCGAAGAAAAACCCAGACCGCTCGAGCCACGAAAAGCTCGCTCGAGCCAAGAAAGACAGCTCTCAGGTCCAGAACCGGTGCAACACAACTCTCGCTCGAGCGACAAACTCCTCGCTCGAGCGAAGGACCAAAAATCTGGGCAGCAACACTAGGCTCCCAAACGCAACCAACCTGTAACAAACCTGCCCAACGCATCTTATAACTCAATATACAAAGTAAAGAGGATGCAAACTAGAAAATAAACAACTACTAACATTCACGGACACATGTCCGGATCACTGTACAACAAGGGTAAACCCGGGATCGCTATAAGATTGAAGAAAGAGCCTTTTTTTTTCATCAAATTTGATGAAAAAAATAGTTCACAGTTGGAGATGCTTTAAATATTTTATTTTAGGTACGTCTAAAAATAATTTTTTTGACTTATGAAAATAAAATTTATGAAAGATTTTTAAAAAGTTAAAAATCAAACAAAATAAATTTTTTAATTTTAAATAAATTTAAGTAACTTATTAGTAAATTATATTACAATGAAAAGGCCACAATCATCCTAATTGACTCAATCTCTAAACCTCTAATCTTCTTACTATCCCAAAAAATAATTATATAGGTCATTGAACCAACTGTTTTATCCCAAAAAAACTTATTATTACTTAACTCAACTAGTTTATGTGCCAGTGGCCTATTAGAGTTATTACAAAGAAACAAACATAAAACAAAGTTTGGACATCTGTAGGTGGTGTTTGTTTGGAAGGATTCAAGTATGAAATAGGATTAATAGTCCGTTGTTTGATTGAAAATTTTTACACCGGACTATAAATCCCAAATCTATGGGATAGTTCTATCCCATAGAGGGGTGGGACGCAATCCATAGGATAGCTCATGCCATAGGATCAGGTAGTAAAATTACATTTTTGAACCCAATGGTGGGTGGCCTTGTGGTAAGTACATGGGGATTAAGCCCCCAAGTCATGAGTTCAAATCCTCCTTGGGCAAATCTCCTAGGCGTAGCACAGTTAGTTAGGAGATTAGACCTCAAGTTGTCTAACCAGCACTTGGTGTGGGTTCAATGCTCCCCCGCTGTGCGAGTCCTGACTTAAGCGGAGCTTGTCTTGGGAGGTCAGGGCAAGTTCCCAGGTTATAGTGTCCTCGCTCGGAACGGCTAACAGGACACCTTGGTGATCTCTACAAAGGGGGCGCTGCCTTGGACCTGCGGGAGAGTATGGAGGATTTGCCTGTAAAAAAAAAAAATTACATTTTTGACCCTTTACTATTTAATATTTTTTTAAAAATAAAATTTATTTAATAAATTATTTATACTTAATAAATTTATTAAATTATTTATACTATTATACTTAATAAATTATTTATGCTTAATAAAATTTATTTAATAAATTGTTTATACTTTATTAAATTATTTATTTTAATAATATGGTATTAATTGTACTTAGTAAGGTAAAATAAAATTCAAAAATCTCAACTACAAATTAAAATAAATTTATGTAATTTTTACTAATATTCTATTTATTTAATTTTCAAAAAATTATAGTAAAAAAATAAAATAAAACTTATAATTCGGATTTAATATTCTTATTATTTAGTAAATAATTCAAAAAGGACAAAATAATCTTTCGATCATTTATCATTCTTCATAATACCCCAAACAAATATAGGATTCAATAGAATAGTACAATCCAGACATCTAATCCCATGACTAAACAAACAAACATACTCTTGTAATGTCATTGTTTATAGTACAGCTTGTAACGTTAAAAATAAGATTATTTTAAGTCAAAACCTTAACCAAAATAAAAAAAGTTTCACAATCAACCTCTTTTTCCATAAAATGACATTATTTTCATTTGAAGACGCATTACAGAGAATGCATTACAAAAACCCGAATCCATTCCCGAGATGAGCTTTCCTCTGGGTTCTCGGCCCTATACTCACTAGCCACCTTCTTTCCGTTTCCCTTCTTCGCTAGACTCTAGTTCTATCCTCAACGCCCAACCCCGCTCCCTGTTATATTGTGAGCTTCCTATGACGTCCACTTCGAATCCACCCCCTCCTCATGAGAGTATTTCGCTGGACGAAGGAAGTGGAGAGAACGAAGACACCTCTCATCTGTGCTTGATTGGGAAAATTTTCGGGTCCAAAATCCTGAACCGTACAGCGGTTTCAAATATCATCCGAGGGGCATGGAAACTCAGGGGTGAGCTTTCTATTTCTCCGTGGAATGATAATGTCTATCTTTTCCAGTTTAGTGAATGCGCTGATCGGGATAAAGTTCTTAGCGACAGCCCGTGGTCGGTTATGGGAAAGTTATTAGCTCTCCAGCCACTGCAAATGGGCCACACAGTGGACGAAATAGAGTTTCAGTGGTGCCCGTTCTGGGTCCAGGTTCATGGTCTGCCCCTCAACACTCTTACTCAAAAAAATGGAGAACTTCTGGGCAATAGAATTGGCCGTCTAGTGAGAGTTGACGCACATACAGACGGGTTGTTACTCTCTCGAAATTTCTTACGTATTCGGGTTGAGATTGATACTAACCAGCCTCTACCACAAGGCCTCTGGCTTCAGCGGTCTACGGGGGGCAGTGACTCCTGGCTTACTTTCAAATATGAGAAACTTTCTGACTATTGCTATGATTGTGGCCGTTTAGGGCATGAAAGCAATGCTTGCAAATTCGTATCCAAGGAACAAGGAGCTTCTTCTGGGTTTGGACCCCACCTGAGAACCGGCACAGCCCCCCCGACTGGTTTTGAGCATTATCGCCGGAAAGTTGATGAGTTGGAACGAAGGGTGATCTCCGGTCTGAAGACCATCACTCCAACCCCTGACCCGCCTGCGTCTCCAACGGCGCGTGACCATCCTAGCACTGAGCCCCGACCTCCCCAACGGCTGAGCCCCTCAATTCCACTATCCCGTACTGAGTCGTGCACTGATCCTCTGTCTCTCCAACGCCCCACTAGTGGGGAGATGCCAGGTGGAGCTCCCTCTAACCCACCTCCTGTCCTTTCACCGCAGGCCACTACCCCAGAATTGGGGCCACAGAATCGTCATGCGCATTCGAAGCGGGCTGAAGGACATGGGTCGGATCAGAATCTGGGCCTTGTATCCACACAGGGCTCCACGGGTAAGGGCCCTTTAGAACCCCTGGATCAACCCAGCTATTATGTGATTGAACCTCCAGATAGTCCAATTAGTGGGCCAGCCCAATCTGCAGGAAGTGTGGCCAACACAGAGGTGATACAACAACTGACCCTGACAGGCCCAATTCTTTCTCCTTCACCCACCCAGCCACCATCTCTGTTAGATGGGCTCCTCTCTACGGCTCTGACTCAGTTATCTCTAAAGAGGAAGGAGGTTGATGTGGATAGCTCAGATTTGCCCCAGGCGAAGTGTTTGCGGAAGGAAGGTCAGTTGCATCCTAAGCAGCGGGTGCTCCAAATTGCTCTACCTCCACCTAATCTTGAGCTCCACAAGCCACCAGTGAACCGGGGAAAAGCTAGGGCGGGCAAGAGAGGCTGCCATCGTGTACGCAAAAGTATTTCGACAAATCGAGGTTTGATAGATGTGCACATTGCTGCGGCAGAAGCAACTCCAACCGCTGAGGTACTCTATCCGGTAAGCGTTCATACCAGCTATAATATATCTGATGAATCTCCCTCCAAAGAGTCAATTCCATGTCATACTGGGAACTTCTCTGACAACAAATGGGCTGTGGTGGCGAGCCCTAAAGCGCCACAAGGGTCATGCTAATCATCAGCTGGAACTGTCAGGGGATGGGGCGACCCCTGACTTTCCAGATCTTACGAGGGTTATGCCAAACCCATCGCCCCTCAATAATTTTCCTCATGGAAACCAAAAACCAGCAACTGGTGCTAGAACGATTGAGAAGGAGGCTCCACTTCCCACATAAAAGTTATGTTGATCCTATTGGGCTGTCAGGTGGTTTAGCTCTTTGGTGGACAGACGAAGTGGACCTGCATGTTAGCTATAAGTCGGCCAACATTTTCAAATGTTTAATGGGTAGGGGAACAACATCGTCTCGTTGGCTTGCTACCTTTGTGTATGCCCCATCCCGTTGGATTGACAGGAGAGTTTTTTGGCAATCTCTAAAAACTCTGACTGCAGGAAATACCTATCCGTGGGTGTGTCTGGGGGACTTAAATGAAATTGGTTGGTCGTGGGAGAAGCAGGGGTCAGGAAGATGTAGTAGAGCTCGGATGCAAAGTTTTCAAGAGTTACTATCGCATTGTGAACTTATGGATCTAGAATTTAAAGGGGCCCCATATACTTGGACAAACAACCAGCAAGGTATTCATAATGTGCGAGAACGATTGGATAAAGCCTTTGCAACAGTGAGTTGGCGCCAGAAATTCCCTTATGCACAAGTACACCATGAGGCATTGATAGGGTCCGATCATTGCCCTCTTCTGTTACATTGTCATATACCACCGACGAAGATACCTCGTCTTTTCAAATTTGAATCTATGTGGACTACTAGTCCTGAATGCTCAGAGATTATCCATTCAAATTGGGGTGAGGACCGGGCTGATTCAACCATGCTTCACTTTTCCCAGAAGCTCCAGAGATGCAGCAAAGGTCTATCCAGGTGGAGTAAGGCTACATTTGGGGATAATCGCATCCGAATTGCTGCTCTAACAAACTTAATCCAAGAACTTCAAGGCCAACCTTTCTCTGATGATACTCACGTGCAAATTCAGAGGCTTCAACAGGATCTTGCCGCCGTGTGGGCCCGAGAGGAGATGTTCCAGCATCAAAGGTCTAGAATCAATTGGCTGCAGTATGGTGACAAAAACACAGCTTTCTTTCATGCTACAGTTATCCAACGAAGGCAACGGAACCAACTGGTCAAGTTAAAAACTGATTCGGGGGAATGGTGCGAGACGGAAGCTACTATCAATGACCAGCTCCTATCTCACTTTCAGAATCTGTTCCGAGCCACTGAGGGTAGAGATTTGTCGGAAGCCCTAGCAGTTGTGGAATGTGAGGTCTCTGAAGCAATGAATTTGGCTCTGACTACACCTTTCACTAATGATGAAATCAAGGCAGCAGCTTTTCAATTGGGTCCACTCAAAGCCCCAGGACCGGATGGCTACCCAGGTATTTTCTATCGCAAGCACTGGCATGTAATTGGACGATCTCTCTGTGCTGCCATCCGCAGCTTTTTTGATGGAGGACCTGTTTTGAGAGAATGGAACCATACGAATATAGTCCTCATTCCGAAGGTGACCGCCCCAGAAACTTTGCATCAGTTTAGACCTATCAGCTTATGTAATTTCAAGATGAAAATTATCACAAAGCTTTTAGCGAATAGGCTTAAGAAAGTGCTTCCCCAGCTAATCACCCCAGCTCAATCAGCCTTTGTGCCGGGGCGAATGATCCAAGATAACATTCTTGTGGCGCATGAAGCTTTCCACTTCTTAAGACATAAAAAGAGGGGTCGGCAAGTGGACTTAGCTCTGAAACTGGACTTTAGCAAAGCCTATGACAGGATTCAATGGGATTTTCTAGAAGCCGTGCTCCGAAAATTGGGGTTCAATGAGCAGTGGATTCGGTGGGTTATGGAGTGTGTTACGACCGTCAACTTCTCAATTATGGTTAATGGTGCAAAGCGGACGACTTTTCATCCAACCTGTGGGATCAGACAAGGGGATCCCCTATCCCCCTACCTTTTTTTGCTAGTGGCGGATGTGCTGTCCAAACTAATCATTCGTGGCCTTCACTCTGAGACCATATCAGGAATCCAAATGAATAGGTTTTGTCCGCATCTCTCCCATTTGTTTTTTGCCGATGATGCTATTTTGTTTTTCCGAGCTAGTAACCTAGAGTGCCAGAACATGCTCCAGATCCTTCATGTTTACAGCAAGGCCTCGGGTCAACTCCTCAACTTTGAAAAATCTGAGCTGATTTTCTCTGCCAATGCGGATGAAGCTGCAAGAGAGCGTGTTTGTAGAACTATGGGTATCAATCGCGCGCGGCCAAATGTTAAATATTTGGGTCTGCCTTCAGTGTGGGGTCGATCTAAGGCTGCGGCTTATGGTTATTTGCTTGAAAAAATGGCTGCTAAGATGCAAGGGTGGAAGAATAATCTTTTATCACATGCCGGGAGGGAGGTCCTCATTAAAGCAATTGTGCAAGCTATCCCCTCTTATGCAATGGCGTGTTTTTTCTTCCCTCAGAATTTTTGTCAGAAGATGGACGCGTTTATTCGTAATTACTGGTGGAAAGGAGACCCAGGGGAGCGAGGCATCCATTGGGAAAAGTGGACAGCTATGTGCATCTCCAAACACGAAGGTGGCATGGGATTCCGAAACTTTTCTCATTTCAATCAAGCCCTTCTTGCGCGACAAGGCTGGCGACTAATAAATTCTCCCAACTCTTTCTGGGCTAGGATGTTCAAAGGGCTTTATTACCCTCATTCGGAATTTCTACAAGCAGGTCGAGGGGCTAGAGCTTCTTGGGCTTGGTCCAGTTTGTTGAAAGGCCGGGAGTTACTTTTAAAAGGGTGTCGGTGGCAGATTCACAATGGGCAGTCCGTGCGTTTCTGGGATGATCGCTGGATACCAACTCTCCCCAATTTTAAGGTCTCATCCCTTCAACCCCCAGGAAGTGGTATTGTGACGGTTTCGGATGCCATAGACCCTGCATCTAAATTATGGACAGTTGCGGTCCTACGCACACTTGTTTCCTGTGAGGAATTGCAAGCCATTCGGTCCATTCCAGTGCCTCTTATCGATAAGGAGGATACTCTCATTTGGCATCACACCAAGTCGGGATCTTACTCTGTTAAGTCTGGGTATCACTTGGCTCGCAAGTTTTCGGATAATCATCTCTCAGGGCAACCTTCATCCTCCTTCCTTCTCCCTCGAGGTTTTTGGAAACAAATTTGGAACCTGCAAATTCCCCCAAAAATCCGACACTTTTGGTGGCGATCCTGTAAAAATATTTTGGCAACTAAGGCAAATTTGGCAAGACGTCGGTGTGCAACCTCCAATCTTTGTCCAATCTGCCAGAAAGATGTGGAAACAGTAGAACATCTGCTTTTTGATTGTGCATGGACCAAGGCAATCTGGTTTGGTAGCATGTTGAATTTTCGGCTAGAACCTGGCTCTATTACAAATGTGGCGCAATGGACAGCTTCATGGGGGGCAAACGGGGTGTTTACAGATTCTGGAAAGGAAACTCTAAGCCGAATTGCTTTGATTGGCTGGTATATATGGAAGGCTCGCAATGACTTCATCTTCAACTCAGTGCCTGTTAACCCATCTGACACAATCCAAAGAATACACCATGGTTGGAATGAATATTTTCTACAGGGTGGGGAAGAGACCATAGTACCACTGGTTGCTAACCCCATGGCCGTCGGCCCTGCCTCTGGATGGACTCCCCCTCGGCTGGGGACTGTTAAAGTAAATTGTGATGCCTCCTTCCATCGGTCTTCGGCCAAAGCTTCTGCAGCAGCTATCATGAGGGATTCGAAGGGCCAGTTTATTGATGGGATTGTCACCTCCTTCTTTTCAGCATCAGCCCTGCAAGCTGAAGCTGTTGCGGTGCGTCTTGCATGCCGTTTGGCCCAGATGCATGGCCTTACCTTGGCCGATATCGAGAATGACAACCAAGAACTCATCCACCTGTGTGTGTCCGAAACAGTCCCTCCATGGGAGATCATGGCAGTTGTGGCTGATATTCGAAGTCTTGCAAGGGACCGAGCTTGGAATTTCATGTGGACCCGAAGGACAAACAATTCTGCTGCTCACTGGGTGGCTAATGCTCATTATAGATCAGCACTTCCTGCTAGTTGGGTCACATGTGTGCCACAGGATTTTGCTAATGTTCTTTCCCATGATGTTCCTACTCTTCTTTAATTCTCTGCTTGTAGTTTCCTACTTGTTCCCGAGATGATATTTGATTCCAAATTTTGGTTACCGGGCCTTATAGTTATCATATGATATGAGGCCGGCCCGGAGATTATTAACATATAAATAAATAAATAAATTTGTAAAATAGGTAATTAATTAAATTATTTAATAAATCAGTAAATGATACTACCCGCGGAAATACCGGTACAAACTTGGAACATCCGCCTGCCAACATCCTTCTGACAGAGGAGAGAGAAAAAAATTGCTCTGAGAGTTTTAGAGAGAGAAAACAGAAAAAATACAAAAACAAAAACCAAAAACCAACAAATACAACTGTAGATACATATACATACATATAGAGAGAGAAAGAGAAGACGGGACAATTCCTTCTGGTTCTGGGTTAATCCGTCTGCAAATTCGGCTCCATAGAGAGAGAGTGCAGACGCAGCTGGTTTTTTATCTCAAGAATCCCCTTTCGTCTCCTTCTACTCTCTCTCTCTCTATCTCTCGTTGTACCCAAAACCCATCAACGATCTCTCATCTTCTCCACCTCTGTCACATTCAGTCAAATTGAAATTCAAACAATACCCATCATTTGTATTTGTATGTTTAGCTGTGTATTTGTTAAAGTATGAAATTTGGGTTTGGGTTTGGGTTTGGGTTTTGATGTCTTCGTCTCACATGGGTTGCGCGAAAAATCAATAGAAGAAGAGGGTAGTTATGATTGAAAACAATAACAACGATCCAAATTTGGGTCCATCTTCTTCTACAAACCCATCTATGTCCCAAAACAACCCTAAACAGAAGAGGGTTTATCAAGTCTGGAAGGGAAGCAATGTAAGTTTCTCTCTCTCTCTCTCTCTGTCTCTCTTAAGTCGCTCTATTCTATGTGATTGTTTTAATTCGTACTTGGGAACAATTTGGGTACTTTTCATTTCAATTCATTTTGTTCATCATGTTGGTTTTGCAGGTTTCACATATATAATTTATTTATTTATTTATTTGTGAAGTTGGTTATAACTTATAAGGATTGATTTAGCTGCCAAAAATTTATTCTGTCAGTGGTCTTAGAGTTGTAACACTTGAAGAGCTAATAAAGTTTGTGAATTTGAAGCTGCTTTTTTAATTTTTAATTTTTAATTTTTTTTGGCAATCTTGTGATATAATCTTGATTCCTCACCGGCAATGGAAAATTCTGATTTTATCAAAGAAACAAAAGTTTCATACTTTCTTCCCATAATAAGTTCATACAGTCATTTAGCTTGGGTATGTCCAAGTTTTAATAATTTATATATTTATTCTCTTTCTCTTCGCTCCTCGCCATAGTAAACTATTGCTTGGTTGCATGTTTTGTTCGCTTTAAACCTTCAATAGAGAAATAGTAAATCAACTCAATCCGAATAAACTTATTCAATGGTCACTGCTAACCGCTTTGGTCCCAAATTTGGGGTTTTTTTTTTCTGTTTTCCCCAATAAACTTTGGTTCATATTTATTGTGATGCTCATGAATGATTCAAAATATTACAAAGATTTTCATCTTTGGATTGTTGGAGATGGACTTACTTCGATAGTTTGTGTAATGACTTTTGTTTCACTAATTACTACCACCATTCTAGATACGTCGTAGTTTATTGAGATAAAAGTTGGGAGGTTCAATCAGATAATCTCGTATGACGTTGTTATCTTTTCTTTCATATCTAGATTCTTTTTTTTTTTTTGGTTGTTGCCAACGTCTCAAAAGTAAAATGTGTTGGATTTTATTCCTGGTTTAAATCATGCTTTTTATTTTTGAGCTTTCATACATTGTGAGTTAAGCCTCTAGAATCTCAAAGAGCAAAAAGTTTGAATAAATGAATTAACCCTTTATGAAAATGCATGTTCAAGTCCTATATTAATATTCATATACATTTAATACCTTAGCTTGCTTAAATTAGCATTTCAAACACAACGTTTCCACATAATGTGGGTGAAGAATAGTTCACTAGCTTAGTTTGTCCTCCTAAGTTTATATTTTGACACGAAACACTTGATGATTGTTAAACCTTATGCAGATGTCATTTGTTGGTTTACAATTGAAATTATTGAATTAATGCGATTGTGACATTATGAATTTACAAAGCTTTTTCTTTCCTTTCTTTCCCTCCCATCTATCCATCTGCATTTTCCTTTGTTTATTTTATTTTCTTTTATTGATGTTGCCAGAAATTTCTATGTGGGGGAAGATTGATATTTGGTCCCGATGTAGCGTCTTTGTTTTTGTCCACATTCCTAATTGCAGGCCCTGCAATAGTTTTTTGTATAAAAATCTACTGCAATATCACTGAAAGCAAAGGCAAAGATTGGTATGTGGTGCTGGTTGTGGGATCTATCCTCACTATTTTGGTAAGTAATTTAATTTCACTCTGGTTTCCAGCAATTTTAACTACTCCCCACCCCCTTAAAGAAAAATAATAAAGGCAAAACAAAAAATGATATGCTATGTTGAAGAGTAAAATCTGTTTTCCAGATGGAAGTAATTTCCATACTTTGAGACCACTTTATCATGGTTCTCTTTGGTCTGACCCAATTTGAAAGTTGTCCGAAGTTGTAAAATTGTTAAAAGTCAAGAGGCATGAATATTGACATTATGTATTACTATGTAGAAAACATGTAATGGAATAAATATGAAAGAGATGAGTGGATTACTATGGTGGATGCCACTTAACTGTAACTGGACTGGAAATGAAATGCTCACATTTTGTCCTAAAACAGCATTTGCACCAAGTTTATTTTGATTTTCAAGCATTCGAATCATGGCCATTCCATTGCATGTGTAGGTTCTGTTGTATTAGAGACATTTTTCATCATTCATGCTTGAACTTGCTTTGGCCTTACCAACCATGTTGTCTTTATCTTTCCTTCTTGATGCCTCTACTCATTTATTTGAGATTGGTTGTTTTACCTGCTCATTTTGTCTCCAAACTTGCCTTGTTTTTTTGAGTGAGTTTTGAAGAGTATGAGTAGGTTTGTATTTAGGTCTTCAAGCAATGACTTCTTTGTGCTCAACAATAAAACAAAACAAGATTTTGTTGGGTCACTAACTGTTTCTTTCTTTGGTTCCCTTTTTCTTTGAAGAATTATTCCATATCTAGGTGGCTATCTGTATCATTCAAAGGGTGTGGAAACATAGTGGAATACGTACATTTTCATGTGCATGTTTTTCCAATTACCTATTTGCTGATACTTTCTTGATATGGACTGGTGGTTTTTGCTGTTGTTTTAGTTTTACTTTGGGTTAAAACCATATTGAATTCAACATTTTTTATATCTTCATGCAGGATATAACATTTCTCTTATTGACATCCAGTAGAGATCCAGGAATAGTGCCTAGAAACTTAAAGCCTCCTGAATCAGATGAAGCATATGATGCGGGTACCCCTTCGATGGAGTGGGTTAATGGTAGAACCCCTCATTTGACACTACCCCGAATGAAGGATGTGATTATCAATGGGCATACAGTTAAAGTGAAGTACTGTGATACTTGCTTGCTTTACCGTCCTCCCCGTGCTTCTCATTGCTCCATCTGCAATAACTGTGTTCAAAGATTTGACCATCACTGTCCATGGGTTGGTCAGTGCATTGGAGTAGTAAGTAATTTCTGGATGATCTTATCCTCAATGCTTGGAATACTTCTATGAAATGTTGCTATACAAGAAGTGATTCATTCATTTCTGCTATAAATTTTGTGATCTGTATTTCGTCCACTTACAAATAGAAACTTGAACATAAATAAATGCACATTAAAGAAAAAAATTTCACAAAGAGGCACAGATGTTCTGTAATAATTATTTCTTTGTTGCATGCATTCTCTTAATTGTGTGAATGTGTGATTATTTCTTTTGTTCTCTTGAATTATTTTCCTCTTATTCTTATTATTATTTTTTCTCCTTTGTGGAAATTGGATTTGAATTCCAGATGGGATGTTTTAAATTTGAATATCCATGTCATTTGATATCCTATACTATAGTCTTGTAGATAGGATGTCTTATAATTCTATGAAGTGCCATGAGAGACAGATAGGATGAACTCATTTTCATTTAGTCTACAAATAACCATGTAAATTATATACTTCTTATTTTCTTGCCAGAAGAACTAACAATCTTTTTTGCTGATCTGGTTGCAGCGTAATTATCGGTTCTTCTACATGTTCATATTAACATCAACAATCTTATGCATATACGTGTTTGTGTTTTCTTGGATCAACATTCTTCAACGAAAAGAACGCACTGTTTTGAAGGCCATGTCACGAGATTTCTTGTCAGATTTTCTCATAGTGTACTGCTTCATTGCTGTATGGTTTGTGGGTGGACTCACAGTTTTCCATTTCTATCTAACTTGCACAAACCAGGTGACCATTTTTCCTCAAAATGTACAGAATCAAGTGATTTTCAACTGTATAATTGTTATAATATTGTTTTAACATCTCTCACGCTGATGTCCGATGACAGTAACCAAAAGAAAATAAAAGAAAAGAAAGCCCACAATAGAGAAAATAAAAGAAACCCTAAATGGGCCTTCTATGTAATGCTTTTATAGACTGTGATATGGTTTTGGAAATGGGTTTCATTCATATGGATTTTTAAAGCATAGTGAACTATTAAGTTCTTAGAGAACTAATCATATGTGATGGGACCAATGGAGTAGTCAGGGACACTATGTTTAATAAGTTAAATATTAGTGTAGATAGGTTCATTGGAAGAGCCAAAGGATTCTCATATGTCAGCATAATATAATTTAGCTTTTTTCCAATTATCATTTCTTAGCTATATTTATGAACATAGACATATCTGGACATCTTCAAGTATGTACATATAACTGGAATTAATGCATTGTGCTTTTGGGGGTTTATATATTATGTGACTGTTGTGATTTGTTGTGATTTTTGAACTTGAGCAGACGACTTATGAGAACTTTCGTTATCGATATGACAAGAAGGAGAATCCATATAACAAGGGGACGATAAATAACCTTAGAGAAGTCTTTTTTTCCAAAATTCCACCTTCATTGAATGATTTCCGGGCATTAGTGCACGAATATGAAAATGTAGTGATGGAGTCCACAACTCCAAACCTTGTGGGAAGCCTTGGTAGCTCAAAAGAGAAGATTGATATTGAGATGGGAAATCTTGCTGAGGAGAGTGGCTATTCTCTTCCTGAAATTTTGCGCAATTTGAATTACGATGAAATAGAGGAAAATTTTAAATCTGACGGAGATGGAAGAATAGATTCGGAACCATATTTCTTTTCTGTTGAAGAGACAAGGCTTTCTACTCAGAGCTCCATGGCCGAAGAAGATGAGTCTCATGAAGAGGGTAAAACCGACATTGGGTGTAGCTCACATCAAACTATGGGGAGCTCCATTGTTGAAAACGGGACTGATGTAGAGGAGAGGGGTGATGAATCTCATCATACCACAACGACATCTCGTCAAGACTAAAGGTAAATAATGTTCAATTAGTAACATTTTATAATGTAAAACTTCGATTTTCTTTCTTAATATACTGTTAGGAATAGATACACCTAACCAAAATCGGTGAGAACACGAAATACAAACAGGAATAAAACAAGAATCCAAATCCAATACACAGATTTATGTGATTCACCCCAGTATAGTGTTTATGTTCACTGTGTGCATGCTTAAAAGTTTGATTCATTTACATGGTTAGAAACTGGTTCTTTGTGTTTGCAATAAACAATGATGCAGAAATGCTATGAGAAAAAAAAAATGGTAAAACTTTAATGTGGTTTACAATCACTTTCTAACCATGGTTAGTACATAATCCAAATTTTGGTACGTTATCTTCTTTTTTTTTTGCAAGTTATGTTATCTATCTTTGTCCCCATTATGTTCTCATTGTCTTTCTTATTTTATTTTATTTTTATGTTACTTTGTTTTTCCTCCTCTTTTATTTGAACATGAAATTACCGTAGAAAAAAGAGATGTCGATTACAATGTTTTTTTTTTTTTAACAGGTTTGCTTTGGGAAATCTTTTTATGGCAGAAATACAGTGATGTGGATGATGAGGATCGCTTGTTTTTTTCCTGGTGCCAGTATATTTTCGCTTGGGAGGCTATTTGAGCTCTCCAATTGGACAATTATACTGAAAATTTGAAAAGATTAGTCAAAAATATTTCAAACTCATGCTTGTTGTAAGTAGTAATTCATCTCAAAATAATGCAGGAACTTGCAACAGAACCAAGCAATCCTGTAAGGGTGAAAATGTTCAGTAGGTTCTCCCCCTATCTTCTCCTCTTTTTTTTTGTTTTTTGGGTTTTCTTTTATAATCATTGAGACTTGAATTGGAGATTTCTTTATTAGTTAGCCAGGGATTGTAGAATAAAGCAGATTGATGGTTGTTTGGAAGGTGAATTAGATTGAACCTTTTGCTGATTTCGTTCTCTTTTTGGTTTGTCATTCCTAAAGATTATTTTGTGAGATGTACAGGTGATTTACACTACATTTGAAGGAAGCTTGTGTTTGTTATCGTTTTTGTTTTTTGTGTTTTGTTCTCAAAATCAGAAAACAAAAATTGAAAATGTGTTTCGCCAACTGTTTTGGGAAAATTGTATGGAAAGCCGTGTTTATTTATTTTTCTTTGGGTACATTTGTCATTATTTTTTTATTTTTTAAACCATAAAAAAAATGAAAATAACCTACAAAATATTAAAAATGAAGACGACTCTAAGAGCATAGCATCCACAGTGGGCTTCTAAGCTTATGAAAAAAAGATAAATTATAAATACACCCTCTAAGATTTAATTAAAATACGAATCATCCTCTGTGATTTTGAAAATTACATTTCACCTCCCTCAGGTTTTTAATTTTATAACAAATTATCTATTTTATTAATAAATTATCATGTCAATTAACAGTTTTTAATAATATTATAAATATGTTTTAATTAATAATTTAGGTAATTTTATTATTGCATAGGAGAGTAATTATAAATTTTATTTTTTTAGTTAATTTTGTTAAATAAAAAATTCTAATAAGAGAGTATTTGTAATTTTTCAAATTATAAAGAATAATTTGTACTTTAAACAAATTTAAGAATGTATTTATAATTTATCTATGAAAAAAAAAAAAAAAAAAAAAAAAAAGAAGCCGCAGTTAGTTAACTAACTAGCACGCGTCATTGCTAACTAATAAATTAACCAAAAACTTAGAGGGGGGGGGGGGGGGAAAAAAACTCGGTCATAACTATTTTAATATCTAACACTGGCATCAAATTAATTCATGCATTTGAGATGCTCTAATCAAATATCATTTTTAACTTCAGAGAAGACACATGCAACTTATTAGGGAAATTCTAATATACACCCTTTAAAGAGGATAAATTATATGTACTTTTAATTATATATATATATATTTTTTTTTAAATTATGACCAAATTTTTTTTTAGTTATGACTTATAAATTATTTAGTTATACCTCATATTATATTTAGTTATGATATTTATTTTTTTAATTATGATTCAAAAAAATTAAAATTATATCACCTTTTTTTAATTATAAAATATATAGAGTGCACACATAATGTTTCCCAACTTATTATTGCGTGCATTTATTAATTAATTCAAAAATGATTTTTCTCCTGATTTCCACCCTCCCCCCAAACAGCCCGAAACAGATAGAAGAAAAAGAGAAAGAGAAAGAGAAAGAGAGAAAGAGAATAGAGAGAGAGAGAGGGCCAATCCTCCGCCTCCGCCGCCGCCGATCAATGGCAGATCGACCGGTCGATCGTCGCAGCAGCTCGTCTCTTTCGATCTCTCTGTCTCTCTCTCTCTCTCTGCTACTTCTTCTTCCTTCTTCTTCTTCTTTTCTGATTGAAAAAAAAAAAAAATTCAAAACGACGAAACGATGTCGTTTTTGGATTCGAGGGGATTCGGAGATCTCTCTTTCGAGCTACGTAGCACAACTGTTAATTAATTATGGTCCGTTTGTTTTCAGACGTAGAATAGAGGGGATTAATAGTGAGGGAATTAAGTAAAATTGTATTTGTTTTGATAATAGTTGTTAATGTAAGAATTGTTAAATTATTTTTACATAAAATATAAAAAAATATAAAAAATTAAACATTAATGTTCAAAAAAAAATTCCCAATATGTAAAAAATAATAAAAAATAATAAAAAAATTTCTAATATTCTCACTATTTTTCTAATACCACCTCCACCTCCACCTCCACCTCCACCTCCTTCATCTCAATCCCCCTTCCAATCTCCATCTTAATCCCCTCCTCCATCCTAATCCATTTCTTAACTCTATAAACAAACACAACACTAAGCCTCACCTCCATCTTAATTTCATTCCATTCATTACACCCTAAACACAAACGAGGCCATGTGTATCGACAAGAGTGATATTTAGTTAAAAAAAACATTAACTTCGCAAGATAGAGTACACCAATGTAATAAGTAATGATTAATTGTTTAAATTAATGGTAGATCAAGAAATAAAATGACACAAATATAATAATTTGAGGAATAAATTGAATTTTTCCACCCCTCCAATAACATATAAACAAGAGGCAAGAGAGTAACCAAACAACAGCTACAGTAATATTACAAACATTAACAAATATATTAATTAACATCCATCTATCTATACTATGGTGGTCCATTTGGAAATAAATTATTTTAATTGATTATGTAATTTCTTGAGAAAAGACACCAAAAAAAGTAAAGAGTGATGTAACAGTGTTTTATTTTATTGATTATTTTAACCTAAGATGAGTTATTTTAACTCATCCCAATTTTAACCCATCCCAATATATAAAGGGAATGCCAAATGTAACACTAACTAGTTTGTCCAAAATACTCCAATATAACTGACATGTTTTTTTGTAATTTAAGATCAAAGTCAAATTTAAATCAAAATTCATAGCTTATTATAGGTTTAATAGCATACTTATCAAGTGTGCATACCCCATTAGTATTAACAAATATAAGGTTTATATGTGAGTTTCACTACTTGACAGCCTATACCTAGTTAACAAGTTTGTTGAAATATTTACTTGTGTTTTTTAACATTATGAAACAACTATTGACTAAAAATAAAAATAAAATCTGATTTTGTTTTTATTTTTTTGAGGGGAGGGGGGTGTTAGGAAGCAACCATTTAATCTGATTGGATAAATTATGTACCAAACTTGTAATATAAATGATTAATAATTTATTCATCGAATTTATTCAATTTAAATTCGTTTGAATGAGTTTCAAATCTTCAAAATGGGAAATTCTGACTCATTCGAATAAATTTAAATAAAATAAATTTAATAGAGGTATCAGTGCTAAATATAAATTGTGGAATAAGAGAATCAAAGTACAAGCAAACAACAATGATTCATCCCACTAAAAACATCACCACTAATAGCACTAACGTATTAAAAAAGTAAAAAAAAATAAAAAAAAATACAACTCCAAGACTAAAACATCACATCATTAATAATGAGACCTACTACCACCTAATTAGTGCTCCCAAGCATTTTTCGCAAGCAAATGAAGACCACACAAGTCCATTGTAGTCCAAGTGGAGCACCATATATCTCACAACCCATGAGAATCAAGCTAGCCCATCACCATCTTCCACGTGTCAATTACCCATTTAAACTCACAGATTTCATTGGATGAGATCATATCATCACCTCACCAGCATTCTTATAAAATTCAATCCCTTCCCACCCCACCCATCTCCTAAATTGCAACCTTCACAGAGCTCCAACAATGGCAGCAGAGATGGCCTTAGTAAAACCCATCTCCATCTCCAAATTCAATCTAACAAGAACCCCCACCACCACCACCACCACCAAATTCTCCACCACCACCACCGCCATGTCCGCCACCACCACCACCACCACCACGACGGGGCCAATCAGGGCAAAGGCGGCGAAGAAGGGGATAAAGGAGAGTCTACTGACGCCGAGGTTTTACACCACGGATTTTGATGAAATGGAGATGCTGTTTAACACGGAGATTAATAAGAAGCTGAATCAGGAGGAGTTTGAAGCTTTGTTGCAGGAATTCAAGACGGATTACAATCAGACGCATTTTGTGAGGAACAAGGAGTTCAAGGAGGCTGCTGATCAGATGCAGGGACCTCTTCGCCAGATCTTTGTTGAGTTTTTGGAGAGGTCTTGTACTGCTGAGTTCTCTGGTTTTCTTCTCTACAAAGAACTCGGAAGAAGACTCAAGGTGAGTCACTCACTCACTCACTCACTCACTCACTCACTCACTCCTAGCTCCATTTTCTCTCTCTTTGATTTCTGAAAATTATGACTAACTGTGGTTTTTCAGGTAATTTATGGGTCAATTTTACTTTTATTTCTTAATTTTTTTCACTTTTGGGTAAATTACATTCACTTCTCATGTGTTTTGAAAAATAATTATCATAATTATATGCGGCTCTCTTGTAATCTAAATAAAGTCACATAATATTTAATCTCTTTTTAATCAATAATTTTTTTGATCATAAAAATAAAAAGAATGATATTATCATCACTTTTAAATTGACATATATATTTTATTTATTTATTTTATGGTTTCATACCATCTAACTTAACTTTAAATGGAGGGTTATGTTTATGCCTTTTTGTTTTGTAGTTACAAGCAGTGTATCATAATCGTTCTCTCTGTAATTATGTTAGAAGTGTAGAACATTTTTTTTTAATTTAAAAAAGTGTGTTGTATTTCACTTATAAAGTATCAATTTCATAGTTCATTATGAGTTATATCAATCTTCATAGATTTTTTTGTTTGAGTGACTAACATTGAATTGGATTATGCAGAAAACCAACCCTGTGGTGGCCGAGATTTTCTCCCTCATGTCTAGAGATGAAGCCAGGCATGCTGGGTACGCATACCACCACCTTCAATAATTTTTTTTTAAACTCTCTCTCAGTATATGAAATTCCCACAATTGTACTGTTAGAAGTGTATTGAAATAGTTGAATAGAAAGATTTGGAGATAGAGGTTCCTTACCCTTTTTCTCCTTGAGATTCTCTATTCTCAAATTTCTATGCTGCTTGTCTTATTATACTTCTAATCGTTAAATTATTTCTCAAAATTCCCAACGGTTAGAGTGGATTTGGGTCTACAGGATTCTCGCCATATTCTTTGGCCATGGATCCTTTGTCTCTAAATTTTTTCGTCTCCACCAATGTATTTCCAACTATAGAGTCATGTTTCGAAATTCTGGTACTTTAAATTCTCAGAATGATTTGTGGATAGGAGATCTGTGTTCCCTCAGCCATATTGGTGAAGTTATAGCTCGTAGCTACTAATTTTAAAAGAGAAAAATAAAAATGCATTATTGTTGAAATGCAATTTTTTTCTTGCAGGTTCTTGAACAAGGGATTATCTGATTTCAATTTGGCACTCGACTTGGGATTCTTGACAAAGGCAAGAAAGTACACATTCTTCAAGCCAAAGTTCATATTCTATGCAACATATCTAAGTGAGAAAATTGGATACTGGAGGTACATAACCATATACAGGCATCTGAAGGCGAATCCAGAGTACCAATGCTATCCCATCTTCAAGTACTTTGAGAACTGGTGCCAGGATGAGAACCGGCATGGCGATTTCTTCTCTGCTCTGATGAAGGCTCAGCCCCAGTTCCTCAATGACTGGAAGGCTAAGTTGTGGGCTCGCTTCTTCTGCCTCTCGGTATCATTCTTTCATCCTCAACTACAACTCTATAATTTTACTTTTACTTTTATTAAAAAACAATTATATGTCGCACTTTTTTCAATATACGAAGTTCTAGATGAGGGTTTGTGGGCTTACTTTGGATCCTGAATTGTTTAGCTTGTAGAGTTTGTTGAGCGTAGTATTCATGCAAAAAATCGGATTAATTAGACATTATTGATAGCCTACATAATTGAATCATGATTTAGTCATAAGAGTTATGCTATTTGAGCAATTTGTACTTTTACATGAATAATTTGCTTGATGGACTCTACAAAATGGACAGTTTGAGTTTAGCAAAATATGTTTGTGGTGTGCAGGTATATGTGACAATGTACCTCAACGATTGCCAACGCACAGCTTTCTATGAAGGCATTGGCCTCAACACCAAAGAATTCGACATGCATGTCATCATCGAGGTTATTTTCTCCTCTGAAATTCGAATTTCAATAACCACAATTTGTTCTTTCAAATTCAAACCATCACAACACACATTTCATCAAATTGAGTTTTCACAACTGTGCTATTGTTTTATTTTTATTTTTTTTGGCAGACGAACAGGACAACTGCAAGGATATTTCCGGCAGTGCCGGATGTTGAGAATCCAGAGTTCAAGAGAAAGCTAGATCGGATGGTGGAGATCAACCAGAAGCTGATAGCAGTTGGGGATAGCGAAGACATTGGTTTGGTGAAGAACTTGAAAAGGATTCCTCTGATTGCTGCACTTGCTTCTGAACTCTTGGCCGCATATACAATGCCACCCATTGAATCAGGATCAGTTGATTTTGCAGAGTTCGAACCTCAACTTGTTTACTGAACAACACTTTTTGGGAGAAAATTTGTTTTAATTAGTCTCTTTTCTTCAGATTGTTGTATGAGTCTGTAGTTTACTGTTTGTAATCACCACAAACTCTGTACTGCATTATTGGATAATTAAATTGAGGAAACACTGTTGTAAAGAGGGCAACCCCTACTTTTGTTAGTATATTGTGGTAGAAATTTGGATCATATTATCTAATGCCATATAATTAATAATTTTTACAGCTTTTTAATAATTGATATGAGGAATCAATCTATAATATTGAGTGAATCTCATGAAATCAAAATTTTATTACTTCAAAATAAATCAAAGAGTTTTACGTAGTCAGATCTTTGAGGAAACGATTCTATCTTTCAAAAACACCATTTTGTTTTAAACATCATGCATTGGATGGTGAATCAAGAAACTATTTTACATTAGTATTTCACAAAAGGGCTCATATTTTGATCAAATTTATAATATTTACTATAATAATCGCTACCTCTATTAAACATCACCACCTTAATGCTATGTTTTGTTGAAAATTTTGTAAAGGAATTTGAAAAGAAAAAGAGAAAAAGTAGCTAAAATATGAATAAAACTCAGCACAACGTAATTACATTCCTACATTGCTTTTTTAACTTCCATTTGGAAAATTTTGTATTTACCAAAAGTTAACGACATTAAGATGTTGGATTCATAGACAACGGTAACATCTCAGCTCTAAGCGCATCTTAGCACCCAAACACTATTCTAAGGGCCCTCGAGGTAAAATTAGCATTGAATCCATTCATTCCCCATGTCCACGACCGTGATAAGCGAAAGAGGGAACCATGTATCGAAGACACCTTCACCTTCCGCGATTCCAGCATTTTTCGATCTCCTCAACGACGGGCTCTTCTACTCCAATAATTAGTTGTTTGTGCTATTGCTTTTATAGATTTCTGGTTTCTATGCAGGAGTTCGACGTTTTTCAGGTGGCATTTCTGGAGTTTCTTCATTTTTGTTTGGACTATGATTTGCTTAGGATTTGGTTCCTTGCTGTCTTTTATGTTTGGTTGTCTTAACCCTCCTTTTCTTTTTTAGAGTCTGCTAACTGTTTGTATGTTGGAAACTTTGTTTCATGTTGCCTTATTAATGCAGTTTATCATTCCTCACCAAAAAAAATTAAAAAATTAATAAATAAATAAAAAAGAAGAAGAATAATCATAAAGGGAAAAGTCATCAATGAAGGAAATAATCCTTTAAGCAATTCACACCTGTATTAAAACATCCAAAATCAAGTGAAGGAAGGATATCATTCTAATCAATCTTTCTATTTTATTTTATTTTATTTTTTGGATCAAGAATTTTCTTTCCGACATTCTCAACACAAGGACTAAATTTTATTTGCATATACCATTATCTAGATAATCATTGCCAACCACGTGAGAATTATACATTATTTGAATATTCCAATTACTGAAATTAAAGGATAATTTATCAAGTTTCGACATAAAAATCAAATTCCATCTCATAATCAGTACACATACTGCATCTTCTAAAATAAGGGAACAACTAGCAACTTCCCTAACAACTCAATATAAACTCGATATCAATTTCAGGCTCCATTTCCTACGCTAACCAGAGACTTCTTATCAATCAATCACTTTCGTTCCTCTTCTATTTATATATTTTCATTGGGGCTTATTTAAATTAATCAAGAACAACTGGCCCTTTGATTGGCCAAAGTATATGACTGAACTGGGTATCAGACGAATTAATCTATCAAGTTTCAAGTGTTTTCACTGATTTTCTTTCTTATCACATATCCATTCCGAGTTTCCGACACAGCCTGCAGAAAACTTTTGAACCTGATATTTATGCTGTTCTTGGTGTGCATGTGGAGAGAAAGAGAGAGGATCAGAGAGAACCAGTTGCTTGAATCAACAATGCAAATCAATACTTACAAATTGGATGGCCAAAAGGAATTCAAATGCAGAAAACAGAGTGAATTCCTTCCGTCCAATCTCCTGGTGGGCTTAGTGTATGCATGCTCACCTCCAATACTTACAGATTTAAAATTACAACAGACTCAAATGCAGATTGAGAGGTATCACCTTTATTCTGATTTTTTAATCTTTGTGTTTGTCTTCTCTTCTTTGGGCGGTTGGACTAGCAACTTGAACGTCCATACTGCCAGTAGAGTTGCCTCCATTGGAGCAAGCCAGTAAACAAGTATATGTTCCTTTCCCAAATGTTCCCCACGAGCATAAGCCCAACCCATCACCTAGGAAACGCAGAACACTGTAACCTCACTCGTACTAAAATATTTTTCAAATCTTAAACAACTTAACAAGAAAAGAAATCAAAGACTAAAATTGAAAGTACTTACAGAGGCTGGGTTCATACATCCACCGGTTAGATCGGAACCAAGTATATGAAGAGAAAGCTTGGAGACACTGGAGATCCAAGTTTTCCTATAAAAACTTCCAGGGATGTTTCTGGAAAGCCCGAGCGAGATCATCACAATAGCAAATGTCAGAAATCCCTCCGTCAATGCACCTCGGTGGATGTCAACCTTCAGACTTGGCCCACGTCCTATTTCAGGAAAGGTCCCAATGATGAGCTTAACCCCAGTAATAGCTCCAAACACCTAAAAAACATATAAAAAGGAAAAAAAAAAAAACGTACATTAGAATTCGCCATTTTAATTTGCAAGTCATTTCGTAACCAAAGGTAAGCTTGTCTATTTCTAAACCCTTTTTTTTTAGTTTTAAATGTGCAATATTACAAGTCACGGGAGGTCCCTTTTTTTTTCATTTGTAAATTAAATTCCTCTTTCAACAAAATCTGTGCCATTTTAAAGCCATATCTTCTCATAACGTTGTCCCAAAACTGGGAGGAAGCTAGTTGGCCTTACAAATTTGGAGACGCCATTCTCAGATGTATGTCAAACTAATACATTTTTTCGGGTAGCAAGCAAAACTAAAATATTTAGGACAAGCGTTTGTTAAGTTTAATCATTACTTTTTCATTTTTCAACAAATTGAGAGGTAGCTAACTCAAGTACACTAACGGAACGCCAATTCAGTGTCCTCATGATGCACTACAAAAGCATCACACTGGTCGATGAAAATTCAAGCAACCCAATGATTAGGTTTGTTACATTCATAACAATCTAAAATATTCAGTTTCAGTTTTCAAAAAACGTTAGCAACAATTTATTTATTTATTATAACAAAAGGGAACTACACAAAATTTGGTGGGACAGGCAACAATAAAACTATTTTTTGGACCCAATCCATCAGCCAGCACCCCGCATTGTGAAGATCAATGAGTTACGGTGATGTGGCACAGCTTTGAATACTCAAATATAGAAGGCTTGTCAACGAGTTTAAGTGATACAAGAAGAGTGCAGGGTTTGTAGATGAAGAAAAAGCAAAATTGGGTTTATATTCAAACTTGCAGCTTGTAAGTTTTTCGGAGAACTAGGGATTTTAACGCTCTGGATGGCAACCAAACTGTGGGGTTTTGGGGTTAAAACCAAGGTCTAAGATAGGATAAGAGGTTACGGTTTATTAGGTCTTAATATGAAAGAATTTCAAGGTTAAAAAGGAAGTTGTTCTATAGCTATGAATAGTAACCTGAGAATAGTAATCAGAGAACAAAACGAATCATGCCCAACCCAAACATCCATCCAAAAACAAATATTCCCCTATTTCCCACAACAAAATGACCAAATCCTTAGAATGAATCCAAACCAGGAAAAAGGCATTTTCAGGGACAAAGTTGAAATGAACCCACGTTGAAAACCTTTAACTTCCATTCTTGCTTCAAATAAATTAGATAAATTCTTAGTTCTGTAATCAATATATCAATTACGTCTCCACAAGCAATACCAATTAAATTAAAAAACTCTGGATCCTACTAATTAAAGGACAAATTTTGTACTATGACGAATCCCCCATACGAAGCAAGCACCTCGCACTCATGACAACTTTCTAGCATCCACTTCTGTAAAATCACCATAAACTTCCCTATATGATGCAAATAACCCATCATGCCCACAACTTCCCGTGTATCATACACGTAAATAAAGAAGACAATATCTTTAATGATTTCACCACATAAAGTAAAAACAAATCCCAAGGGAGAGAAACCTAATCAGCATCTTAGTTACTCTACTGAAACAAAAAGCAAAGCTCAACAGAAGTATAAGCTAATAAACTCCCCACTTCGATAAACCATCACCTAGTTGTTGTCTCATGTCTAATGAAGAACCATAGCACCTTTGATGACTAGCCTAAGGAAATTCAAAGACCAACCAATACAATTCAAGATAACCAACAACAAAATTCAAAAAAAATAGTAAATTAATGGAACTTAAAAGCTGTTAAAGAAAGACAGCTCAATTAGAAGGCAAGTCGAATCACAATTCCTTCAAACTAAGGTCAAACCAAACTTAGACTTTAATTAATCAAAACCGAATCAAGCAACAATTGGTTCACAAAAGTAAAGTAAAAAATCCAAAAAAAAAAAAAACAAACGAAAAAAAAAAAAAAAAAAAAAAACCCATACTTTATATTTTTAAGGATCATGCTAATGACAGGCTAGCTGTTAAGATGAAGAAAATGCCAAGATATTTAAAATTTCAATATGCCTTTTACATATTCCTACACTTTGACATATTTCTATACAATTTAATACACTTTTTTACATATAAATTGATAAAAGTAGCCTTTTTTAAACACAAAACAAAAAACCATAATTTCCAAGTAAATAAACCAACACAATTCAATCAAAGGTATGGAATATTCCCAAAACCAATTATTCCAATCAAAACCCATCTCAAAATTTAAAAAAAAAAAACAAAAACAAAAACAAAAACAAAAGTAAGCATGAAATCGAAAGCTAACCTGAGCAGGAATTCTGGCACCAACAGTGAAGAGGAATCGACTGAAATCCCCAGAAATTGAACTTGCCAAGACGGTGAGAGGATTATAGGTCGCGCCTTTTGTGATTTTACCCAAATATGCGAAGAAGAACATGTTGAGGATGGAGAGAACACACTTGATGGCTTCAGCCTTGGGTTCATGGAATCCTAACCCTAGAAAGCTGTGAACGAACATCTTGATGAGAACACCAGACCAAACCCACATGAAAGATTGCATGAAATCTAAGACGATTAGCCTCATTCCACCTCCACCACGACCTACAGCACCAGCCATTTTCTCTCTCTCTCTCTCTCTCTCTCTCTCTCTCTCTCTCGTCAACAACACTGGTTAAATTGGAATAACTGATTTTTATAACTATTTATTTACTTTTGGGAACCACTGGTTCGATGTTGTTATTGTAATGTCTTTCTTTGCGTGGAAATTCAAAGAAGTTATCGGACACACGGGTTTGGGAATGCTCCCAGCAGGATTCTCCCAATTTCGTTGTTACCTCTACTAATTAATATATTAATATATATTATAATATTATTATTGGTCATATTATAAATTATAAATATTTTAAAATTATATTACATATATTAATTGATACATATAATTTTATTTTCTCAATTTATTAATACGTATTAAATTTTAAAATATAATATTATTTTTTATAATATATATTAATTAATTATACGTATTCTTATTATTTAAATCGATTTATTTTTTTCCTAAGTTTTAATTATTTTTGTTTGTTCTTTCCTTACTTTAAAACTCTAATTGATCTCACAAAAATTCACTATTATTATCAATATCATTATTTTTTATTATATTATTACTTGCAGATAAAAGAAAATTTGAATAAAATCAAATAATGAATGAGAGTAACAATTAAAATAATTTTTTAAAACAACCTATCCAAAAGGCGATAAGTATTCACACAAATATCAAAGTACAATTATTAATTTATGATTTTTTTTTACATAAAAACGAATATTCAACTTGTTTTTGTTAGGGGTTTTTTTTTTTAAGGTTCCTGGTATTAACATTTTATAGCATAAAAGACACCAAATATTTTCATAATGTCTAAAGGTCCCTCAAGTTGATCCAGAGAAAATTGGTCCAGAGAAAATTCATCCAGAGAATTCAACCCAGAGAAAATTCAAATTTCTCTGAGTTCAGTTTGACCAATTTTCTCTATTTCTCTGACCTTCCAGAGAATTTTTCAGATAAAATTTATACAATGGTTAAAATCCCAGAAAATTTCTCTGGATAGAAATTTTTTGACAAACTAATTACTACCAAATCTGTGAAATGAAAAAATTCATTCTGCACTCTCCTTATGATAATTTATATATAAATGAGTCAAAAACATAAACAAAAAGTCACATTACCCATGATAATAGAGAACTCCCTTCAACCAAAACCGAATCTGAAAGCAAAATACTTGATCCAAATCTTCACATCATCTGATGCAACATAAGTCCTTGATTAGCCAGCACCAACAAGAGAAGATGGAATAGTTGCTGAAAAAATGTAGTCAAAACCATAAGTAGAATGAAAATATAGAACAAGGGATGAGAAAATCCTTCAATTGTGAATATATATATATATATATATATAACTATGACTGCCAATTAGGTGGAAGGGAAGAAAAGGGAAGGAAAGGGAGAAGGTATGGAGGAAGCTGCTGTGAGGAGGGAAGGGAAAGAAAAGGGAAGGAAAGGGAGAAAGTATGGAGGAAGCTGTTGTGAAAATTGAAAAGGAAATGGAGAAGGTTGGTCCAGAGAAAATGAATGAAGAATTTCTCTGGATCACTCTAAGCCAAAGAAATTCTCTCAAAATCAATGAAATTCCTAAAGAAACATTTCCAGAGAAATTCTCTTTAACCTAGAGAAATTCCTTTCCAACTCAGAAAAATTCACAAAAACTCAAAAAATTTCAAAAAAATCACAAAAACCCAGAGAAATTTCCCTTGCATGATTTCCTCAAAAACTCACTTCAGATTGATGTCCATGGGATTTGAATGATGGATAGGCAGACAAAACACAGGTGTGAAAACTATGAACTGCAAGTCGGCACAGAGAAAATTCATATGTCCAGAGAAAATTCATTAACGTCCAAGGGGCATCACGATCTCAGAGAACACACTTCAAATTTGCAAAGCATAAATGTTACAGACAATTTCATCAATGTCCAAGGGGCATCACGATCTCAGAGAACTCAATTCCAGGAGTTGCATCTGAGTTGTTCCTTGTGCCCATTGTGGCGATGTGAAAATCCATGTTGTTTAGTACTTCAACCTTACCTGTTTCGACACCAGTTTGAAGTTTCAAAGGCAACTCTAGGTTCCAGAGAACCTCACCCATAGTTGGTCTCTCTACACTATGTTTGGCCAAGCAATTCATGGCAATTTCCAAAAACTTCACAAATGACTCTTGATGTTGTTCTTTTCATACTTGTGTCTACAATCTGGTCCGCGGTACCATTATGGAAGTGAGATGATACCCACTCTACTAAGTTTACATCTTCCTCTTCTGCTACGGGATTCATTACCGACTTCGCAGAAAGCACTTCTAGCAATACCACACCAAATGAGTAAACATCTGCCCTGTGATCCGGAAGTCTCTGTAGCACTTGGAGCACAAGTTCATCGTCGCCGCTGAGCCAAAGAAGCCACACCCATTGGCGTGAGATCACAAACAGCGCATTCGAACCATCTTCTATGATGGTAAAATGCGATCCTCGCCATGGCAAATACATGGCTTGTTGTCTGATGTACAGAGGCGATGTGGTGCCCAAAGACGTGAATGCTACGGTGGCAACCATCTGAGGAAGATGTTACCTGCCGGAGCTCTATTGCCTAACGAAGAACAGCTCGATTACTCCATCGCGATTGAGTACGACAGCCCTCCTGTGCCTTACCAGGTCCCCAAGGTCGATCCATTGGACGTCGATTCCATCTCCATTCGCACCACTTCAATCGTTTCCGTTTCCGAATGCGTACCAGTTGTCCCTGTTGCTGTCCCGACCTTCGATAGTTTCGGGACAAAGAGTCAAATTTCTCTGATACATGTTTAGGGACCTTAGACATCAAAAAATAATTTTGTGGATCTCTTCCATTACGAAAAGTGGGAGAAGGACCTTAGGCCAATTTTCCCTTTTTGTTATTCTTGTTCGAATTTTCAGAACTGAACAAATTCGCTTTGTTTGGTTTTGAAAGTCCGAACAAATTTACTTTGTTCGATTCTAAGTCCGAACGCGAAATTCATCATCTCTTTCTCCTTCTCCAGTGCCCAGTTCCCTGGTCGTATTCTCTATATGTACGTGAACAAAAGAAACATTTTTCAAAAGATTTTTTATATTAACTTGAATTTTTTAATTTGTGTTATTTGAGTGTGCCTTTTTTTTTTTCTTTTTTTTTTTTTTTTGAACGAATTCGAGTGTACCTCAAAAGAGTAATTTGGAGGGCCAAAAAAAAAAGGGGTGTACTAAGAATAAATTATAACCCTAAATAATTTAATAGGGTGTACTAAAAAATTAGATTCAATCACAATTCAAATAGAACTATACTTCCTAGGAAACATGACTATAATCACAATTCAATCCACAAATCACAATCAACTGATTATCTCCTATCATAGCAAAGAAATTACAAAAAATAATTTATTGAAACAAAATTAGGAAAAAATTATTTATTCTACTAAAATTTAATAAATAAAAAAGGTAAAAAAAAATTAGGAAAAATTTATTATTCCACTAAAATCTGATAAGAAAGAAGGTAGAAAAAAATTAGGGCAAATTTATTTATTCCATTAAAATCTGATAGTAAGAGAGAGAGATGAGACTTACTGTAAGAAAGAGTGTGTGTGTGTGTGTGTGAGAGAGAGAGAGAGAGAGAGTGAGTCACTTCTGCTGATAGTTTCGAATCAATTTCTGCCACTACTCAATGCACTGTTTATGCTTGGTATGCTTTCTTTCGTTCGTCACTCTGCGAGAGAGAGAGAGATTGAGAGCTTGTATGTATTATTCTTCTCCCTAGGCCACCAACACTTTTTGTAGATATTTTAATTTTAATTGGACTAAATCACACTTATAAATAAATATGACCCAACAAATATTTTTTAGGCCCTTTAGATTGGCCCTAAAATAACAAAAACAATTTGGGCCAATTTAAATTTGTAATAACGGGCCTCAATGGCCTTAGCTCAGGGCTGGCCTTGGATGAGAGATGGCAAAAAAGAACGATTGTCGTTTCAACAATGTCGTCTGAGTTGCTGTGAAATGTGAGAGGCCAAAAAACTTGTGAGCCAAAAAGAATTGTGCAGCGATAGAACGTCAGGGTTTAGGCCTTTATATATTAGGTGGGGTTTGCAATTGTAAAGTTTAACTCATTCTCTTCATTCAGTTTTCTCATTTTTGGGCATAAATAAATTTTCAAGTTTTAATAAATAATTTTTTTATATTTATTTTAGTCAAATTAATTTATAAATTTCCATGAAAAATTTAGAAAACAAAAGCTTTGATAACTTAACCAAACAACAATCTTTGAGGTATAGCCCATTATATGTTGAAGACTCATCCACTAAATTTGGGCTCGTTTGAATTGTTTGAATTTGTGTATATCGATCATCTAACCAGTTATTCATGAAGATATCGGTCATCCGAGCGAATGTCGGTTGATACACCGGTTGACAAGGGTGACGCCAGTTGTCCGGCTTACGTAATTCAAGCAATTTAGGCGAGCCCAAATTCGATAAAAAAAATCAATTTTCATAGAATTATTATTTTGTATTTGGCGAGTGATGATGATATATATTGGGAAAATTTCTGGTGTGCAACCGTATGCAACCTATCACAAAAATGTGTAATTTTATTATAAAATTTCGTAACATCAACCATAAAATACGTAACTCTGCCATAAATTAGCATAACAAAAATGTCGTAAGCAAGTCACAAATTTTTGCAATATCAGCCACAAATTTTTGGACAATTTTATTATGCTAATTTGAGGTGAAATTACTTATTTTTGTGGTTGATATTATGAAATTTTGTGGTAAGTTACACATTTTTATGGTAGATTACATATGATATGCATGGCACATGGGAGCATTTCCCATATATATTTACTGGCCTATTATGCGCTATGCCCAGGCTAAAATAATTAATTAAAAATTATTTTGAAATTAAATAATAATAAAATCTTTATTTATAATATAAAATAAAAATGATTTAGTATTAATTAATTTCCATGCAAAAATTATATTTACTATGAAATATAATATACATACATTTCGTCTCGATGAATTTTGTAATTTTAGTTTGTCAATTTACTAATTACCTCATTCTCTATTTTGTAAAATTCAATCAATCAAAATTAGTTTAAGTAAAAAATTAAATTAATTTTTTTTTTTTTTTAAAAAAAGATAAGAAAAAGGGAGTATAGTAAATGACTTCGAGTCGCTCCTTAAATAAGATTTAGGGGTTATTGGAGAAGTATTAGATTAGTATACTTTTTGGCTTTTTACGAAAAAACGTAAAATATGAATTGGGTTTGAAGTGATGTAGTAGGGAGATGATATAACCCAAATAAGATGATTGTGACTCATATAGAATAATGTGGCTATTTTAGCACATGCCAAACAAAGCCTTGCCAAGTTTGGCTATCCTAAATAACTACACACTTTTTATCTTTTTATCTTTTTTTTATCACATCATCTCTCTACTTTTCTGCACATCTTTTCGTAAAAAGACAAAAAGTGCACTTATTTAGGCCATCCCAAACAACCCCTTAATCTCGCCAAATATAATCTATGTAACACCCCACGTTTTACTAGCTGAAAACATTACCAAATCCTTTATTGAATTCCCATTCTACCATAATAAATATGGAAGCAAGATAAAACAGATAACAAGTGGGGCTGTGTTGTGTTATGTGTTGTATATTTCATTTGGTAATTGACTATTTTGTGAGTTGTTAGCTGTTTTTGGATGATGTGTTTAATTAGGAATCATCACGACAAGATGTTGAAATTTATTTCTCAAATGTTGGTTGTTAATAACTTCTCGTCCTATTCAAGCATGAATCCGTGTTTTGAAAAACATAATTTTAGACTTGAAATGGTGCTTTCAAATACTTCAAAAAAATTATGGTTAGATGTTGAAATTTATTTCTCAAATGTAGGTTGTTAATAACTTATTTCCCTATTTATTCATGAAGTCGTGTTTTGAAAACATAACTTCAGACTTGACATTGTGTTTTTGAAATACTTCAAAAAATTTATGATTAATTGAAATCATAACGTGGTTTTCAAAACGTGTTCTGGGAGGATTTTTGTTTTATTTTTTTATATTTTATTTTAGTAATTTATTTGCTTGAGTTTTTCATAATCTTTGCAATTATCATTCAAGAGAAAAACATTTATGTTTGTTTCATGTTATTTGTTTATTTATATATGATGTTTTTATTTAATTCCTTTGCTTATTTTTTAGCTTCATAAATTTTAATTGCATTTGTAGTTTTTAAAATTTATTGTCTTCATCATGATACTTCGATGGAATTTCCATAATAAATCTCTTCCAATTTTGGGGATCTCATCTCAAGTCATATTGAAAAAGGTTGCCTCTTCAAATTCATGCCATCTTCATATTGTTTTTTGGATTGTAAGATTCATATGTCATCTAATAAGAGTGAAATCTACATTTACCCTGTTCTCCCACATACTTGGTTCCCATACATTGTTGTTGTTTGATATATGTGTTCATATAGGTTACTAGATTATTGCCTTTGGCTGATTTGAGTTGTTTGCTTCAATGGTCTACTGACTAGTTCTTATGATGACTTGTCTGTAATCCAAAATATAGTTCATTTCACCATGTCTGTAAAATCACTAGGTTTTGATTTGTGATCTTATATGTGACATCCGAATGTTTTTAAATTTAATATTGCAATAAATAGAACCCAAAATAATAATAATAATTGTACGGGGAAGAAATAATTCTCCTCGTATAATTCTGTTGACTAAGTCCACGCTTCTCCGTACGACGTCGCTTTGTTACCTGAAAACACAAACGTGAGCTAGCCGGCGGGTGTGTGCCGGAAACCTCTCCGATGCCTAAGTCAGAAAACTTGACAAATAGACAAAGCTCAATGTATTTAGGAAGCAAAATTGTATGTTGTGTTATGTTACCTCCTCCAAGGTGATGCTTGTGAGCTTTTATATGTTTCGAATGGCACAATCCTAGTAGGATTTCTATTCCTCCATGCAGAGTCATCCTAGGATTCATACTCCTAAGGATAATGCTTATCCTTTGACACCCCCCCCACTGCTTAAACCAAGTGGGATGGTTTTCATCATGGCCGAACTGCCATACGACCGAGATAAACCTGGCTATACCGAGCCACAGAGTAGGCCGTACTAACAGTAGTTCGGTTCTTCTTCTTGCTACACCATATTTCGGTTCTCTCATGCACGAACCATGGTGTGGTTGGACCGATCTACCGAGTAGCAACATTCCGACCAACCTACCCAGAATACATCATGACCGGACTATCTCCGAGACCGGCCTTACTAGAAAAGTTGTACGGACTGAAGTAACTCAACATCTCTTCTGGGCCGAAGTAACTTTACCATTCTTGAACCGGAGTAACTTTCTTACTCTTGGACCGGAGTAACTTTTACATTTCCATTGGGCCTTTTTATCCAGTCCTTCGTACTTTGGGTCATAAAGTCCATCTCTGCAGCTCGGCCCAATTTTTACCAAAAATTACCCTCTCAATAATAATAATAATAACAAATAAATAAATACATAATTTAGGAAATTGGGAATTTATCAATTAAATTGTTAAGGAAATAAATTATGAGACACCACACGTTAAATATTTTAAAAAGTGATAAGTGATATTTTATAATTTGGTAGTGAGATTTTTAGACGCAAACCTAACTTTTAATTATACGTAATTTTAGGAATTATTATGGATTATCCAAAAAGGTAATAACCCTTAGAATGGTAAAAAAAAAGGGCTGAGGGGTTAGTATCCCTTGGACGTTTCGTGGGCTAATTACACAGGTGTTGCCACGAAGTAAAAACGTGTTCAAAAAGGGGGCGACATGGCAGCCATGGAGCTTGGGACTTGCTTAGCAAGCAAGGAAATAAGAGCTATAAATAGTGAATCACCTGTGAGCTTCAGAAGTAAGGAACCCGTTCATAGTGAAGTGAGCTTCGTCAAGTGAGTGAGTATAACTGGGAGGTTGTAGTAGGAAAATAAAGGTTAAGGGTTAATTTTAAGGTGAGTTATATTATATCTTTAGCTATCATAATATGTTTTAAATATGTTTTGAGTTACCATAATTTATTTTATATAATTTATATTTTATAGTTAGATTAATGTTTCAATTACGTGGTTTATTTTATGAACTCTGTTTGCTTAATTAAAATCAATGGATATGTTTGTTTAAATCTTAGTATATATTTAACAATGATCTTGTAAACAATTATTTTCTGTAAATACCACCACGGCAGTCCCATGCCTTGGGGACTTAAATAACCATAGACCCCTGTTTGACCACCTTGCGGTCCCCTGTTTGTCATGGATCCATTGACCCCTGTTCTGATTGTCACTCTAGTGACCCCTGTTCTGTTCTGTTCTGTACCGTGGTTATAGTTATTTATTTCAGTTTCTGCCATCTAATTAATTTGTGTATTCAACTCAAATTATGTTAATGTTTTAGCTTAAATAACTATCCATGGCTATTTTATGTCCCTATACTCGTAGTATAATATTTCTCACTTTGCTATGTGCTTATAGTTGTTACCCCTTTCAGGTGACAAGGTTTAGCAAGATCAAGATGGAAAATGAATCGCTGTTTTTTTTTTTTTTTTTCTTTTTAAGATTACTATTTGTATTTTTTCCTTTGGACTCTTGTAATACAATAAAGCTCAGATGACTATGTTTGTTTCCTATTATTAAATATTTGGTACCCAATTATTTATTTTCATTTATTTAATTTAACCGCTTGTGCTACGACTACAAAATTATTTGAGTTATTTTATGTTATCTTGTTACGACGCTGAGCCTTTGGGTACCGGGTTTGGATCGTGATAAAAGTGGTATCAGAGCAATGGAATTTTTTTTTTAAAATAGTATAAGTTTTTGAATTTTCTGTATAATTTTCACATTATTTGAATTGAAAATTATTTCAAAAAAAATTGTATTATTTGATATTATGTGATATGTCTAACACAAGTAAACCATATTATAATATCTACGCTAAGTTTTCCTGTATTGTAGAAAATGGCCAACCTTATGAGGTTGTTTGGTTCGAGCCCCCAGGAGCTCATCTTGTCCCAAACTTATTAGAGGGCTGGGGTGATTCGGAGAGTTTTGTTAGGCAAGCCCACTCGACACTTGATCGACTCATGGGACGACCCGTGTATTTGCAGGCCGACCTCGATGAGGATTTCTTATTCTGGAGACTTAGCTGAGACAGCACTCGTGAGAGTTAGATAGGACCGACCCACGTCATTGGCCTTGCCCCGGACCTAGAGCAGCCGCATTATCTGGTCGCACCTCTACCCCTAGGCTTTGCGGAGAGGAGGGGACACGCATATCCTAGCAGCCATATTTGTACCACGACACCTCCTCCACAGCATATTGTCTATACCCCAACTGTGGACTTCACTAATAGTGCATCATACTTGGAGGTACCGGTACGAATTTTTTTTTTACTTAGAGGTACCTCCAGCCATACTTGGAGGTACCGGTACCGGTACGAATTACCGGACGGAAATTTTGGGGTTATGATCACGGTGCTCCTGTCTACATAGTCCAGGTGGTATGGAGTTGCTTTGGGATAGAGCATAGTGGTGGGAGTTCGAGTCCCTCATGCAGAGTGAGTTTGCGGGGTTATTTCATGGGCCCGTTTTCCAGAGCCAGTTCTCATGGTGGCCTAACGGTCCATTTTAGACGTCTGACCAGAAGATCCTTTTTGTGACCTGACCACAATTAGTCTAATCCTTATATTTTTGTATTAGTAGGATTAGACATTAATTTTTGACGGCCGAACTAACACCAATGATGTATATATATAATGTTTTATGTAATATTAATGTGATAGTAAAAACTAATATGTTATATATGAATGTGGTGATATTAATATGATAGTAAAATTAATATGTTGTATATGACGTTGTATCAAAATTGTATTAATGTGATGTCACGCTTATATCGTTTTACCTTGTAGTAATGGCCAGCGAAGGAAATGAAACCGGATCATCAGCCAGCGGTACCATCCCAATGGAACAAATCATGGAAAGAGCAGTCACCAACTTTTTGCAGGCCTTGCAAACCAGTATAGCCAATGGGACACTAGAAAGACGAGAAGAATCGACTACGATTAAACAATTTCATAATTTGAAACCCACTACGTTTATCGGCGGTCCAAACCCACTAGTCGCAGAGGCTTGGGTTAGAGACATGGAGAAAATCTTTCGCGTGCTACCTTGCACAGAAAGACAGAAGGTGACTTTTGCCACATTCACCTTCAAAGACGATGCACAAGAATGGTGGCTTCTTACCCTGGAGAAGGAAGATATTGTGACTTGGGCAAGATTTTTGGAGGTATTCTATGAAAAATACTTTCCAGATCTTGTAGACTTGATTTCCCTTTGCATTAGTACATTCGATGTGATCTTAGGAATGAATTGGTTAGCTGCCAACCATGCCTCCATCGATTGTGAAGCCAAAAAGGTATTCCTCCGGTCACCAAACCAACTTGAGCTTGTCTTCGAAGGAACTAGAGCCTCTCCCCCTCCATGTATTATATCCTTCATGACAGCCCAACGGCTACTAAGAAAAGGTTGTTGTAGTTGTATCTATTATGTGATCGATACTCAACAAGAGACCCCCACACTTGATGCAATCCCTGTGGTTCGAGAATTCCTGGATGTACTTCCTGAAGACTTGCCTAGTACCCAAGTTGACCAAGAAATCGAATTCACCATTGAAACCCAACCTAGTACACAACCAATCTCAAAGACCCTTTACTGCATGTCCATGAGAAAACTGAAAGAACTAAAAACCCAACTCCAAGAACTACTAGACAAAGGCTTCATCCGACCAAGTACCTCACCATGGGGAGCTCCAATACTATTCGTAAAGAAAAAGGATGGCACGATGAGGTTATGCATCGACTTTCGAGAGCTGAATAAAGTCACCATAAAAAATCGGAACCCCCTGCCACGAATCGATGACTTGTTTGATCAACTACAAGGCGCCCAAGTATTCTCAAAAATTGACTTGCATTCTGGTTACCATAAACTAAAAGTCAAAACAGAAAGCATCAAAAAGACTGCCTTCAGAACTCGTTACAGGTACTACGAGTTTCTCGTCATGCCATTCGGCGTCACAAATGCTCCAGCGGCCTTCATAGACCTCATGAATCGAGTGTTCAAACCCTATCTTGACGAGTTCGTCATTGTCTTTATTGACGATATTCTTATATACTCCAAATCACCAGAAGATCATGAGCACCACTTGCGAAGAATTCTACAAACATTATGTGATCACAAGCTTTATGCCAAGTTAAAGAAATGCGAATTTTGGATTATTGGTGTACACTTTCTTGGTCATGTCATTAACAAAGATGGCATCTCAATTGATCCCCAAAAGGTTGCAGCAATCGTGGATTGGCCACGACCTACTAATGTGTCTGAGATTCGAAGCTTCTTGGGCCTAACCGGCTATTACCAGCGCTTCGTGTAAGATTTCTCAAAGTTAGCTTCACCCCTGACCCAGCTAACTCAGAAGAACACACCTTTTGAATGGACTGACAAGCAGGAACGTTACTTCCAAGAATTGAAGAACAGACTCGTAACAACTCCTATACTAGTACTCCCTGCGGAAACAGAAGGATTCGTAATTTATAGTGATGCCTCATACAATGGTTTGGGTTGCATTCTTATGCAAAATAGGAAGGTCATTGCTTATGCTTCCCGCCAACTGAAGACTCACGAAAGAAACTACCCAACTCATGATCTAAAATTGGCTGCGGTGATCTTCGCCGTCAAGATCTAGCGTCATTATCTCTACAGTGCAACTTGTGAGATTTACACTGATCACAAGAGTCTCAAATATCTGTTTATGCAGAAGGAATTGAATATAAGGCAACGACGATGGCTAGAATTTATGAAAGACTACAATGTAGAAATCCATCACCATCCAGGCAAAGCTAACGTAGTAGTAGACGCATTGAGTCGAAAAACGACCAAAAGTTTGGCATGTACCCTCGTTCCCCGCAAGATCAATGGACTGCTCGCCAACATAATCGTAGAACTCGAGTTGATTGAAGAAATTAGGATCCGCCAACATGAAGATAAACTTTTGAAGAAAAAGTACCAGGAACAAGGAAGCACGCCCGATCCCGACTTCACGATAAGCAATGGGATGCTAAAATTTCAGAATCAAATTTACGTACCCGACCTTCCAGAACTCAAGAAAAAGATATTGGTAAAAGACCATAGCTCGAGGTTTGCGATTCACCCTGGTAATACGAAGATGTATCATAATCTGAAGGAACACTTCTGGTGGACAGGAATGAAGAAAGACATAACAAGCCATGTCTCCAAATGCCTGCGTTGTCAACAAGATAAAGCAGAACATCAGAGACTTGCAGGAATGTTGCAACCACTCCCTATTCCCGAATGGAAATGGGAGCACATTATTATGAACTTCGTGGTCGGGCTACCGCAATCAATCTCGAAGAATGATACAATATGGGTTATCGTAAATCGATTAACGAAGTCGGCGCATTTTCTACCAATCAGAATCATGTACTCTCTTACTAAGTTCTTCACTCTATGCATTAAGGAAATCATTCGTTTGCACGGCACTCCAGCTTCAATCGTATCCGATAGAGACCCCCGCTTCGTATCTCATTTCAGGAACAAATTGCAAGAAGCTTTGGGAACCACTCTGAAGTTTAGCATGGCTTATCAACCACAAACTGATGGGCAATCTGAAAGGACGATCCAGACCTTGGAAGATATGTTATGCTTGTGTGTGCTAGACCTCAAAGGTAACTAGGATGATCATCTACCTTTGGTGGAGTTCGCCTATAATAACAGCTACCATGCAAGCATTGCAATGGCACCCTACGAGGCACTATATGGAAGAAGATGTCGATCACCTCTGCGTTGGACGAAAGTCGGAGACAGAAAATTATTAGGCCTCGAGATCGTGCAAATAACGAGCGATAAAATCCAACTCATCCAACAGCGAATTCGCACTGCCCAGAACAACCAGAAAAGCTATGCAGATACACGAAGACGAGACTTAGAATTTCAAATAGGAGATCATGTGTTCCTTAAGATCTCACCAATAAGAGGGGTAATCCGATTTGGAAGGTGAGGAAAGTTAAGACCACGTTGCATCGGCCCATTCGAGATACTCGAATGGATTGGTCCTGTAGCATATCGTCTTGCGCTTCCACCCAAACTATCCAATGTCCATAGTGTGTTTCACGTTTTGATGCTTCGTCGATATCTTCGAGATCCAGAGCATGTTGTCGATCATGAGAACCTAGAAGTTCAAGAAGACCTCTCTTACGAAGAACAACCTGTACAAATTCTCGATCGTCGTGATCAGATCCTTCGAAACAAGACTATACCCCTCATAAAAGTCTTATGGAGAAACCATCGTGTCAAAGAAGCAACTTGGGAAACTGAAAGTCAAATGCGAGCCAAATACCCACACCTCTTCGAAAACCAAGGTACGTCAAGTTTGGGGACAAACTTCTTTTAAGGAGATGAGAAATGTGACACCCGAATGTTTTTAAATTTAATATTGCAATAAATAGAACCCAAAAATAAATAAATAATAATAATAATAATAAATACATAATTTAGGAAATTGGGAATTTATCGATTAAATTGTTAAGGAAATAAATTGTGAGACACCACACGTTAAATATTTTAGAAAGTGATAAGTGATGTTTTATAGTTTGGTAGTGAGGTTTTTATACACGAACCTAACTTTTAATTATACGTAATTTTAGGAATCATTGTGGATTATCAAAAAATGTAATAACCCTTAGAATGGTAAAAAAAAAGGGCCGAGGGGTTAGTGTCCCTTGGACGTTTCGTGGGCTAATTACACAGGTGTTGCCACGAAGTAAAAACGTGTTCAAAAAGGGGGCGACGTGGCAGCTATGGAGCTTGGGACTTGCTTAGCAAGCAAGGAAATAAGGGCTATAAATAGTGAATCACCTGTGAGCTTCAGAGGTAAGGAACCCGTTCATAGTGAAGTGAGCTTCGTCAAGTGAGTGAGTCTAACTGGGAGATTGTAGTAAGAAAATAAAGGCTAAGTGTCAATTTTAAGGTGAGTTATATTATACCTTTAGCTACCATAATATGTTTTAAATATGTTTTGAGTTACCATAATTTATTTTATATAATTTATATTTTATGGTTAGGTTAATGTTTCAATTACGTGGTTTATTTTATGAACTCTATTTGCTTAATTAAAATCCATGGATATGTTTGTTTAAATTTTAGTATATATTTGACAATGATCTTGTAAACAATTATTTTTTGTGAATATCACCACGGGAGTCCCATGCCTTAGAGGACTTAAATAACCATAGGCCCCGTTTGACTACCTTATGGTCCCCTGTTTGTCATGGATCCATTGACCCCTGTTCTGATTGTCACTCTAATGACCCTTGTTCTGTTCTGTTCTGTTCTGTTCTGTACCGTAGTTATAGTTATTTATTTCAGTTTCTGCCATCTAATTAATTTGTGTATTCAACTCAAATTATGTTAATGTTTTAGCTTAAATAACTATCCATGGCTATTTTATGTCCCTATACTCACAGTATAATATTTCTCACTCTGCTATGTACTTATAGATGTTACCCCTTTCAGATGATGAGGTTTAGCAGGATCAAGATGGAAAATGAATCGCTATTTTTTTTTTCTTTTTAAGATTTCTATATGTATTTTTTCCTTCGAACTCTTGTAGTACAATAAAGCTCAGATGACTATGTTTGTTTCATGTTATTAAATATTTGGTACCCAATTATTTATTTTCATTTATTTAATTTAACCGCTTGCGCTACGACTACAAAATTATTTGAGTTATTTTATATTATCTTGTTACGACGCCGAGCCTTTGAGTACCGGGTTTGGGTCGTGACATTATGTTCTAATCCAAGAGATTTATGATTTTATTCTTTTTGTGCCATGGAACTCTTTAAGTCTTCAATGATGGTCCTTCTAAGCTGGTATTGATCTTTTACCCTTTTGCTTGTTCTAGTTGTCGAGTTCAAGTAGTTTGAGAAGACATATTGCAATGTCATTGATTCAATACCATTGCTCAGTTGAAAAAAATGATCGTGCACTACAGCTCGTGTCGCCTAAAACTATAGTAGGTCAATGGAGGTAATACGCCATTCATTTATGTAAATAATCTCTTACCTTTAATAGTAGGTCAATGAAGGTAATAGGCCATTCATTTAATATGCCATTCTCATTCCGCTCTGTCAATGGCTTTGTCATGATGATTTAGTTATTCCGCTTTGTCAATGGCTTTGTCATCATGATTTGGTTATTCCGCTCTGTCAATGGCTTTGTCATGATGATTTGGTTCTATATAGTAGGTCAATAAAGGTAATATATATATATATATAAATATATGTCATTCATTTAATATGCCATTCTCATTCCACTTTATCAATGGCTTTGTCATTATGATTTGGTTATTCCGCCTTGTCAATGGCTTTGTCATGATGATTTGGTTCTATATAGCTCTTTGATGATGTCTAGTTTTGTACCTTGGTCTTGTAACTCAGTATCTATGCATAGAAAAAATCTCAACTTTCACTCTCTCTCTCTCCAACCAACATTCTCTCTCTCTCTCTCTCTCTCTCTCTCTCTATATATATATATATATATATATTACACAATTTGAAACTCAATTACGAACAGAGCTAGAGAAGCAATTTCATCAAGTAAGCTCCTTTCTCTCTCTCTCTCTGAAACTATCGTTTTCAATTTTTTTTTTTTTGATGTTTTTTCATAAATCCTTGATGGAGATATATGCATATTTCGATACATATATGTTTCTTAGCACCTCTATATTTACCAAATTCAATTTACTTCAAGAATAGCTAGTTCAGTTTTAAAATTCAATCTCTCTATCTCTATCTCTGTCTCTCTCTCTCTAGAATTGCTCTAACTCTGAATCACTGTCCTGATAGAACAGAATTGAAACTGTGTTTCAATACATATATATACAATTCTCTACATATACATCTAAGAAGCACGGACACTTCTAAGAAGGTGACGTATCCGTGTCGTGTCCGTGTCAAACAACGACACTCTTCAAAACGTGTCCTATTTTTCAAATTTTTTAAAGACCCGGATACTCTTTGGACACTTGGAGGACACACGCGTCTATCGATTAGACATATGTGAAACTAATTATAAATTCAAACAAAATAACTTAAGATACAATAATAATAAAACAAAAACTATATAAATTTATAAGAATTAGTGCTATATTCCATTTTTTATTATTTTTGAATGATATATTCATATATGTAACATATAAAAAATATATAAATTTATATATTTCATGCATGTCCTCCACGTGTCGTGTCCTGTATTTTTTGAAAATTAACGTGTCGGCGTGTCCGTGTCGTATTCTTGTCGTGTCCATGTCCATGCTTCTCAAATATACATTGTTAGTCTGAGATTATCACTCAATAATTTATGTGCTTGGGAATTTAACAAACGCCAAGTTTAAATTGTGTTTTCTCGCAATATTGGAAGGCAAAGCTCTGTGCATTCTAGAATCAATCTATCATATATTTACTGAATTTTTTTCCCCTTGAATATTCATGACTCTGCTTCTTGAAGTTTTCTACATAATTCTTGATTTCTTGTTCATGAGTGTTTTCATTTTCCTTAATTATAATTATATATATATATATATATATATTCAGTTCTTGATAGATGAATATCAATTGATATACAAATTTCTACATTTACACACATATGTTATTTAAGATGTTATATTTTCTGAATATCACGTTATCATCTCCCATTCTTGGGGAGGCGAGGCTTTGTGCATCCTAGGATCAATCTATCATATAATTAGAGAATTTTTCCCTATTTTTGTACTTTGCGTATGAGCGACTTATTTGCAAAAAATTTTTTGTCTTGTTGATTTTTTCATGTGTAATTAAAGTTTGATTGAGTTAACATTTTTAATGATTTTTTTCACTAGTACAAAATAAGCATAATAATCTTAAAATTCTGGTGTAATTGAAAATTTCTAGATCACAGCGTCTTTGGATTATCCTCTGGTAGCTTTGATTTCTCTTTTCGTCTTCTTTTCTAATGGAGAAGTTGAGACAACTTCTTCACATGCTGTTGATTTCATTTTAGATGTTAATGGTGTGGGTGTTTCAGAGGTTTAGGTGTTTCTGGTTTTCAGCATACTTCCCCACACATGAGAAGCCCTCAGTCTCTTTTTCTAGTTAAGGAAGTTAGTATTTTTCAAATGGAAAATGATATCTAAGCCCACTTTTTAAATCCATTTTCTGGACCCAATGATGTGTAGGTCATATGATTGGTTGATGATTTAGGGTTTAGGTTTTAGGGTTTAGGATTTTAGGGTTTAGGGTTTGAGGTTTAGGATTTATTTTAGTGTACCTTTTTTTTTTTTTTTTTTTTTTTTTTTTTTTTTTTTGAACGAATTTGAGTGTACCTCAAAAGAGTAATTTGGAGGGGAAAAAAAAGGTGTACTAAGAATAAATTATAACCTAAATAATTTAATAAGGTATACTAAAAAATTAGATTCATTTAATTATTTTTTGGGTGTAAATAGAATTCCCCGTCACTAGGCATTTCAATTGAGAAAGTGGTTAAATTGAGTGAGTCTCCGGTAATTTGAATTGTTCCTTTTTTAATACTTGTTTAGTAAACAATTTATATAAAAAATTATGATGATCGAATATCAATAGTAAAAATTAAAATGATTGAATATCGATAGTTATGTATTTGAATCATATTTATATTACAAAATAGGAATAGCCACTTTTACAATTATAATCGCTGTCTATTTTTTTATAACATTCAATCATATTAATTTTTTGAATGAATATTTTTCCTTAATAAATTTTAAAAAATAAATAATTTAAATAATCAAAAGTGACTCTAAAACAAACCCGCTAAGCTTATCTCTCAAATTAGATAACCAACTTCAAATAATTTAATTCCATAAAATAACCAGACAACAATACCAGAATCCGATAAAGATTGAGCTGCTGTTGGCTCATTGATTTTGTAATAATGAAAAATTTTATTTATAATTATATGATTTTATTAAGAATAAATTATTTATTTTTTAAAATAAATATGATAATATTATATGACTATAAATATTGATTCAGTATTTGTTATGAATGATCTACATACAAAGTCTTATAAAATAAAGGGACACTTACCAGTAAGTGTAACAATTTAGATTTTTAATTAATATTATTTAATCACAGTTAGGAAAATATACAATTTATTTTATATTATTATGTGTAATTTTATAAAATAATATAATTAGTAAAAAAATCTAGGGGTCAAAATTTAAATAATAATAATAATAATAATAATAATAATAATAATGGGTGTGATAATAACATAAATAATTAATTTACTGTTAGTATATGATAGAGTGTAATTTAATTAGAGATTAATTAATTTATATAATTATGTTAAAAAATTAAGTATGTGTGTAATTATTTTAAATATATATATTAGATAAGCATCAATCCTGAAATTTATGAACGAATCTAAGACGAATTCGGGAAGGATTTGGGCTGCCACATTGGCTCAGGGGGCTTTATCTCCCTATAAATAGGGAAAAGGAAAAGAAAGAAGAAAGAAAGAGAGAAAGAAAAGAGAGAAGGGAGGAACAAAAATAGTGGAAGGTGAAAGAGTTTTTGATAGTAGAAAGAAAGGATTAGGTATTAAAATTAAGGTGAGGTATATTATATTTTGAGTTATCATAATATGTTTTATATATGTTTTAATTTGTCATTATTTATTTTATACAAGTTATGTTTTATAAATTATTATAAACTATATTAATATTTCAATTACGTGGTTTTATTTCTGAATCCTATTTGTGAAAATGAAACCCATGGATACGTTTGTTTATATTTTAAAGAATATTTGACTATAACCTTATATACAATTATGTTTTGTAAGTACCACCACGGGAGTCTTACGCCTTGGGGGACTTAAATAACCATTGACTTCTGTTTGGTCACTTTGTGACCCTCTGTTTGTCATGAATCCATTGACCTCTGTTTTGTACGGAGCAAAGTGCTGTGCGGAGCTAAGTGCTACACTATTGTGGGAGCCACCTCTTGAATCCGTATCTCTGTTCTGACTGTCACTTCTGTGACCTCTGTTATGTTCAGTACCGTGGTTATGGTTATATACTTATATAATTTCTGTATTTCAGTTCTGCCACTTCAATGATTTGTTTACCAAATTATCGTAGTTATGGTTATTTATTTACATAATCTCAGTTTTACTATTTAAAAAATTATTTGTTCCAACTAAGTTATCTTAAATGTTTTGGCTACATAACTATCCATAGTTATTTCGTGTCCCTTACACACTTGGTGTAATATTTCTCACTCTATCATGTGCTTATAGCTGTTTTCTAATTTTCAGGAAACATGCAATTCAGAAATAGCTTTTGGGAAGTCTTAGATGTGGGGCTGCGGAATAGACACACACAACACTTTTATGATATTTTTATATGTAAATATCGGTCTTTTTGGTCAATACATTTTGTAATAAAAATAGAAGCTCTGATAATTATTTTGGTACCCTTACTTAAATATTACTTCCGCTCGCGTTTATTGATTTGTTTAAGAATTGGCCGGAGGTAACCTCAGTTACTGCCATCACGATGCTTAACCCTTGGGTACGGGGAGCGGGTCGTGACAGTAAGCCTCATATACAAAGTTTAAAATCCATCTAATCCAAAAACAAATACTTGCACAAATTAGTCCTATATATTTTTAATTATTACAACAAAAAAAAAAATCTATTTTTTTAATATAAATTTAAAAACGCTGTTACATCTTACCATTGCTGGACTTCCGTCAAATGGTCATCGGAGACTTGCCGGAATGTTCAACATCATCGGGAAGTTCGTCGAAGTATCGCCGGAGTGTTCTAAACATCACTAGAAGTCGTCGGAATGTTCAGAATGTTCGCTGGACATCAAAAAAATATCGGATATTCACCGGAATGTCCAGAATATTACCCGAAGAAAAAAAAACACGAAGAAATTGTAGTGAAAAAATATAACAAAATGTGCTAAATATTGATAACTTGAAAAAATAAAAATAAAATAAACAACAACAATAGGAAAAATATATATTATTTTTTAATTTTTTGTAGGGTTTAAGTAAATAATCTCTAATATTGATCAAACTGAAAGTAAGCTTTGAAACTGTAAAATGTTACAATTTCAAAGTATAATTCTATTAAGCATTTATCCTTATTAATCAAACTGAAAAACATGTTATGAAATTGTAAAATTTTACAGTTTTAAAGCATGATTCAATTCAGCACCAAAAAAACTAAAACTGTAAAATATTACTATTTTACTGCCTGTATCTAAAACTTGAAAACAATTTGTTTAGAATTTGAAAATTTTCTCCATTAAAACAAGAAAATAGAAGTGTGTAACAAAGAAAAGGTAGAAAAATTGAGAGATCGAAAGAAAGAAACAGATATATAGAGAAGATTCTACTCCGACAACTATTTTTAGTTTAAATCTATTCTGTTGTCATGTAGATCTACATAAGATTTGAGTAGATCTACTCATCTTCTTCACCAGAAATTTGTCTCATTCGCTGTCGGTGAGAGTGAAATAAGGAATCGGTGGTTGGTGATTGCCAGTAAACCTCAATCAATAATGGTCGTCGGTCGCCGGTAACTATATGTTACAAAGTGAAAGAGCAGAAGTAAGGCATGATTGTTAGTCACCAGAAAGGAAAAGAAAGAGACAGAGAAGAATGAATGCACAAAAATGAATGAAGAAGAAAAATACGTAGTGGACTTTTGAGAGTATCCAAAAAATTGCGAGAATAAATAGATTTCTCCTCTTTTAAATAGAACTTCCAAATAATTTAACTTATTTACATCATCAAAATAATATTCATGATGAATTTTACAAAATCTAACATCATAAGCCCATTGTAGCGATCCTAATTTTTCGTAAGTCATTATTTATTATCATATTTATTATTACTCTAGTTTATTTTTGGCTTTATTAATTTTGTGGTTACATGAGAATTTAATGTGTTATTTAGTTAATTTAATGTGTTAGTTAATTATAAATAATTAATTCAAATATTTATATATATATTTGTATATATAAAAATAGAAGTTATTTACATTGATCTTATATGGAATATTTATATAATGTAATATAATATAATATTATTATGTTATAATAGTATTAGGTTATAACAAAACAAATAGGATCAAAGAGAGAGGACCAGCCACGGGAAGAAAAAAAAACAGAAAAAGAAAAGAGGAGAGAGAGAGAGAGAGAGAGAGATCAAAATCGGGAGTGGAATTGAGAGAGAACAGAGAAACGGCTGCAAGGAGAGAAAAATGAGAAGGAATGAAGGGTTGGGGTTTTGTTTTGGTGGCTTCATTAATTTTTTAAATATTTCTTTGATCTTCAAAAAATTATTGTGAGTGCCAAACCCACTTCCCCTGATTTATATTTAGTTTGTTGTTTTTATTTATTTATTTTTATTTATTTGATGTTGAATTAATTTCATATTTGCATATAGATGATTGATTGATTTTAATTATCCTGATTAGTTGTGCATGTAAGGTGTACAAGCAAGAAATAATGTTCTCGTATAATCCTGTTGATCAAATCTGCGCTCCTCCAAACGTCGTCGCTTTACTCCCTAAAAACACAAACGTGAGCTAGCCAGGGGGTGTGTGTCGGATACCTCTCCGATGCCTAAGTCAGCAAAATAGACAAATAGACAAAAGCTCTGTATATTCAAGAATCAAAGTTGTGTTACCTCTTCCATAAGTGATGCTATGAGCTTTTATAAGTTCCGCGTGGCACAATCCTAATAGGACTCTTATTCCTCCACGTAGAGTCCTCCTAGGAATCACACTCCTAAAAGATAATGCTTATCCTTCAACACCCCCCTCACTGCTTAAACCAAATGAGATGGTTTTACCACGGTTGGATGTCAATATGACCGAGCTAACATAGCCATGTAAAAGTCGCAAACTAGACCGAACTCCAACTAGCTCGGTTCTTCCCTTCACTGCTTGCACCTTAGTTTGACATACTCCAACTGGGTTGTTTACTTAATACCGAGCTAACCAAGTACGAGGTAAGAGTTAGCTCAGCGCTCCGACGCATAATGCCAAGCTAGCTCGGCTCTCCCAAGCACAGTGCCTAGCTAGCTCGGCCCTTGTTCGGCCTAATCAGACACTAGGTCCAAGTTGTGAAGCCCACTAATATCGACCCATACCCATTTAATCCTTTAGACCAAAGTAAATCTGCTCTTACCTCGGTCCGTCGTGCGGCCCAATTACCAAAGAAGTCTCCTCCGTAGCTCGGCCCAATTTAGACATAAATTACCCTCTCATAAGGTTTGGGGTTTTTAGATGATTGATTGATTTTAATTATTTTGTTTAGTTGTGTATGTAAGGTTTAGGGTTTTTAGTTGATCGATTTATTTTAATTATTTTGATTAGTTGTACATGTCAGGTTTAGAGTTTTTATATGGATTTATTTTATGGTTGTAATCATACTCATGGTTATATGAAATTAAAATTAATTAGGAACCCATTGATAAATTCCTTATACTCCACCATGACTCCATGGATTGTTATTTTATTTGAGTGTTGGTGAGAAAGAATGTATTAAAAAAAATAAAGTGAGAATTATGAGATTTATTTGAATACCTTAGGCTTAGCATTGTTATGTTTGTTCTCCTGAGTGAGATGTTTTGTATATGTATATTATTGCCTCGTTCTCAAGAGTAGACGAGTGCTTTGATTTACATGCGTACGTATATGCTAACCATCCGGAGAGTATGAGTCAAACTCGGGACGATATCCCCGTGCAAGTTTGGCTTCGGAGCGGTGTTAGGTATACGGGAGGCACATGGGATATATGTGTAGGCCGGAAGTGGAAGCTAAAGTGGTGGAGTTAAGGTACAAAGAATTTAATTATGAGTTTATTGTTATAGTGTGAATTGTATTGATTTGTACATCTTGAAAAATAGTAAACGACCTCGATAAATTATGAAATTTGAGTAGAGGCATGTATACGTGATTCTAGACTACTTTTGTTTTTTAAATTTTTATTAAAAATATTGATTAGAACTTATAATCGGATGATCTTGATTATTGTAGTTTTGATTTATTTTAGCAATGCAAATTTTAGAGGCTGTTTTAACCCACGGAACGAGCTCATTTTTATTGGTTTCGCGTAAACTGAAGTAAAACATTATTCTGAACACTTTTCGTGTTTTGAAATTTTTCAAAAAAAATCATCTTAGGTTAGTTTCTTTTCATTTTCAGCTTCAGTTTTTGAATTCCGTCTAGGTTTTTCTATCAAGTTTTTCTCTCAACCTGTTCAGTTTCTACTAAATTCGTCCGCAAGGCCTTTTAGAAAATTTGATTCTGTACAACTTTTGTTCTTTGATTTTTTGTTAATTCGAATTATTTAAGAACGAAAAGGTGCATTTTTATACTTCTTCAGCAAGTTACTTAGGATTAAATTATACTAACTTTTTTTTTTTTGCAGGATGGTGGGTCTTACTAACTTTTTATGTAGGGCTGACCCACCATATTTTTATTTCTATTTTGTTTATTTTATACTCAATTTATATTTCGTTGTGTACGGGTAAGAAACTAAATGTCACCATATCTCAGGAAACTACTCATTCGTCTCGGTGTGGATGGAACTACTTGTCTTATCCTGTAACAAGAATTAAATGTATTTTTGTTTGTGTCTGGTAGGCACGTGGGTGTTCAATATTGTACTCATACCAATATACTTGTATACTAACCCGTTTTGTCTCTTGGCAACTCAGGTGCGTTCTATTTGAACGCAACCGAGCTTCCTTTGCAGGATTAGTAAAGGTTATGGTGGTGATAAGAAATAACTATGATCGTAGGACATGTCGTTTGGACTTCTTTTGTTTTCTTGAGCTAAGGGTTGATATTAGTTTATGTATTTATTATATATTTTTTTTTTATGACCTTGGTATTTTGATAATTTGGCATGGTTTGTAACTTTACATTATTTAAGTTGTTTTGACTAGTTGTTGCTACCTTAATGTTGAGGTATTGGATAGTTATGAATTTATGATAGATAGTTTGGTTGGCGTTTTATTCATTTTTTTTTTTATCTCTTGTGATCTTTTGAAGATGGAAATTTATTTAAACCCTGTGGTGACAGAAACGTTTAGATTTTGTTTCACCCCTAGGATTTGGATGATGGAATATTGATTAGGGTTTAGTCTTAATTTAATATTTAATTGTCCAAATTTTGGGACATAACAGTTTGGTATCAGAGCTCTAGGTTACCCTAGACTTGTGAGAGTTTAGGTGATCCTTGGATTGTGGAAATATGGGTTAGCTAATAATATTTATGAACGAATTCTTTTTGTGTGTTTAACTTAAAGGTGATCACTGGAAGGTATCTTTAATATTTCTCAAGAGCCCATTAGAGTACTTTTGATATTGGTGCCTCTCATTCTTTTATATCTAGACAGTTTGTAGAAAGAGAACATATTGTAACTACCTCTTTGTCTAGACCTATTCGTGTTGAGACCCCTTTGGGAGGGGCAGTTACTCTTTATCTGATGTGTAAAGATTTTAAGATTGACTTTGCGGGCAAGGTCTTGTATGCAAACCTAATTATGTTAGGGTTTGAGGGGTTTGCAATTATTTTGGGTATGGATTGGCTGCAAAAACACTTTCTGACTCTAGATTATGCTGGAAGGACTGTAAATATAGATATTCTCGATATGCCACAGCTTACCTACACTTCTAGCGATGGAGAAGAGTCGGTGATGACGAGTTTTCTATGCTCAGTAGAAATCCCTAAGCAAGATATTAGTGAGGTAGAAGTGGTGCATGAGTTTGATGATATATTTTAGAAGATACCTGGACCTCCACCTTGACGGGTAGTAGAATTTCGCATTGACTTAGTGCCAGGAACTGCACCAATTTCTAAGGCGGCATACAGAATGGCGCCTAAAGAGCTTGTGGAGATGAAGAAGCAGTTGGAAGAGATGCTTTAGAAAGGGTTCATACATTCAAGTAACTCTTCGTGGAGAGCACCAGCGATCTTTGTCTCCAAAAAAGATGGCACTCTCCTTATGTGCATAGATTATAGAGAGCTAAACAAGGTGACTATCAAGAACAAGTATCCGCTACCTAGAATTGATGACTTGTTTGATCAATTGAAGAGGGCAGCCATGTTCTCTCAGTTTGATCTCAGAACGGGTTACCATCAGATGGTTGTGTCAAAAAAAAGTATACCGCTTACTGCTTTTCAGACCCGGTATAGGTTGTACGAATTTCCTGTAATGCATTTTGGTTTGACCAATGCTCCTGCCTATTTCATGGACTTGATGAACATAATTTTTCAATCGTATCTAGATAAGTTAGTGATTATCTTCATAGATGATATCCTGGTGTATTCTAAGAATGAAAAGGAACACAGAGAACACTTGAAAGTTGTAGTGCAGACTTTGAGGGAGCAGCAGTTATACGCTAAGTTCAGTAAGTGTCACTTTTGGGAGAAAGAAGTTTGATTTTTGGGACATGTTGTATCCAATTAAGGGATAGTGGTAGATCTTGAGAAAGTTGTTGCGGTCAAATAATGGAAGCAGCCTACGAACCCTACAGAGGTGAGAAGTTTTTTTTAGGACTAGTCGGTTATTACAGGAGATTTATAGAGAAGTTTTCCACTATTGCAGTACCCATGACCAAGTTGACAAGCAAGAATGTTAAGTTCTTATGGACAGATGAATGTGAGAAAGCTTTCTAGGAGTTAAAGCAACGGTTAACTACAGCTCCGGTGTTAACTATACCGGTACAAGGGGAAAAGTTAGTAGTGTTTACTGATGCGAGTGGAATTAGATTGGGATGTGTGTTGATGCAGCATCAGAAGGTTGTATCTTATGCTTCTCGATACTTAAAACCTCATGAGAGACGATACCCTACTCATGACTTAGAGTTGGCAGCCGTTGTTTTTGCGTTGAAAGTGTGGCGACACTACTTGTTTGGGGAGCACTTTGAGTTGTACACAGATCACAAGAGCCTCAAATATATTTTTTCTTAAAAAGAGTTGAACATGAGGTAACAGAGGTGGGTTGAATTCGTCAGTAGTTATGATTTCGAGATCCTTTACCACCCGGGAAAAGGAAATGTGGTTGCAGATGCACTTAGTCGACAACATGGGATTATAGCTTCTTTGATGATTCAGGAATGGAAGTCCTTGGAGTTAATTTCAATGCATGATGTTCAACTAATAGAGAGTATTGAGAGGGAATACATTGGTAGTTTGACTGTGCAACCGACGTTACTGGGTAAAATTCGTCACATACAGAATTTAGATGGGTTTCTCGTCAGCAAGCTCAATGACCTTGTAGTGGATTTGATTGATGATTGTCCTACTGATTGGTCAGTAGACTCAGATGGGGGATTGTGATTCAATGGCAGGTTGTGTGTACCTAATATTGTTGAATTAAGAAAAGAGTTTATGGATGATACCCATAGGTCCCGATATACTATTCACCTTGGTGGGGCTAAGATGTATCATGACCTGAAGAGGACGTTTTGGTGGAAAGATATGAAGAAAGACGTAGGAGAGTATGTTTCTCGATGTTATGTGTGTCAACAGGTTAAGGCAGAACACCAACGACCGTTTGGGTTTTTACAGCCTCTTGAGATCCCTACTTGGAAATGGAAGTACATCTCTATGGACTTCGTGAATGGATTGTCGTGGTCTAAGCGAGGCAATGAATCTATTTGGGTGATAGTGGATCGACTCACTAAGTCTGCTCATTTTATCCCTATCAGTGTTTACCGAACTGCGAATAAATTAGCTAGGCTGTATATTCGAGAGGTGGTGCGACTTCTTGGCGAGCCAGTTTTGATAGTTTCAGATCCTGATCTGTTGTTTGTAGCAGAGTTTTGAGAGAGCTTTCAGCATGCTTTGGGTGCTAGGTTAGACCTAAGCACGGCTTATCATCCTCAGACAGATGGGCAAACTGAGCGAGTAAATCAGATCTTGGAGGATATGTTGAGAGCTTGTGTCCTCGATCTTGGTGGTAGTTGGGAAGAACACTTGCCATTGGTGGAGTTTGCTTATAATAATAGCTATCACTCCAGTATCGGGATGGCACCTTTTGAGACTTTGTATGGGAGGCCATGTTGATCACCTGCTTGTTGGATGGAAGTAAGAGATGCGCCGTTGTTAGGGCCAGAGTTGGTAAAAGAGACTACGGTGAAGGTGAACATTATTCGAGAACGTATTAAGACTGCACAAAGCCGTCAGAAGAGTTATGCTAATAGAAAACGTAAAGGAATTGAGTTGAATGTCAGAGATTTTGTATTTTTGAAGGTTTCGCCGATAAAGGGTATCATGCGGTTCGGAAAGAAGGGAAAGTTGGCACTTAGATTTGTGGAACCATATGAGATCACTGAGAAGATTGGTAATGTGGCTTACAAATTAGCCCTACCACCTGCTTTAGCTATGATTTACAATGTATTCCATGTATCTTTATTGCGGAAGTGTGTGCAAGACCCTTCCCAAGTAATATCACCAGAAGTGTTAGAGATTAGTGATGATCTAGCGTATGTGGTGCGACCGGTTACTATTCTAGATCGGGATGTAAAGCAGTTGCAACGCAAGAAAGTGAACTCGGTTAAAGTGCAATGGAGCGAGGATGAGAACGATATTACTTGAGAGTTAGAAGAGAAAGTTCAGCATATGCACCCACAACTTTTTGCGTAGTACTCTTTCCTATCGAATCTCGAGTAAGATTCTTTTGAAGTGTGTATATTGTAGCGACCCTAATTTTTCGTAAGTCATTATTTATTATTATGTTTATTAGTACTCTAGTTTATTTTTGGCTTTATTAATTTTGTGGTTACATGAGAATTTAATGTGTTAGTTAATTATAAATAATTAATTCAAATATTTATATATATATATATTTGTATATATAAAAATAGAAGTTATTTATATTGATCTTATATGGAATATTTATATAATATAATATAATATAATATTATTAGGTTATAACAAAACAAATAGGATCAAAAAGAGAGGAGCAGCCACGGGAAGAAAAAAAAAGAAAAAGAAAAGAGAGAGAGAGAGAGAGTGATCAAAATCGGGAGTGGAATTGAGAGAGAACAGAGAGACGGCTGCAAAGAGAGAAAAAAGAGAAAGAAGAAAGGGTTAGGGTTTTGTTTTGGTAGCTCCATCAATACTTTAAATATTTCTTTGATCTTTAAAAAATTATTGTGAGTACCAAACTCATTTCCTTTTATTTATTTATTTTTATTTATTTGATGTTGAATTGATTTCATATTTGCATGTAAATGATTGATTGATTTTAATTATCCTGATTAGTTATGCAAGTAAGGTTTAGGATTTTTTGATGATTGATTGATTTTAATTATTTTGTTTAGTTGTGTATGTAAAGTTTAGAGGTTTTAGTTGATCGATTGATTTTAATTATTTTGATTAGTTGTGCATGTCAAGTTTAGGGTTTTTATATGGATTTATTTTATGGTTGTAATCACACTCATGGTTATATGAAATTAAAATTAATTAGGAACCCATAGACAAATTCCTTATACTCCACCATGACTCCATGAATTGTTATTTTATTTGAGTATTGATGAGAAAGAGTGTATAAAAAAAAAGGTGAGGATTATGAGATTTATTTGAATGCCTTAGGCTTGACATTGTTATGTTTGTTCTCATGAGTGAGATGTTTTGTATATGTATATTGTTGCCTCGTTCTCAAGAATAGACGAGTGCTTTGATTTACGCGCTTATGTATATGCTAACCATCTGGGGAGTGTGAGTCAAACTCGGGACGATATCCTCGTGCAAGTTTGGCTTCGGAGCGGTGTTAGATATACAGAAGGCACATGGGATATATGTGTAGGCCGGAAGTGGAGGCCAGAGTGGTGGAGTTAAGGTACAAAGAATTTAATTATGAGTTTATTGTTATAATGTGAATTATATTGATTTATACATCTTGAAAAATAGTAAACGACCTCGATAAATTATGAAATTTGAGCAGAGGCATTTATATGTGATTCTAGACAACTTTTGTGTTTTAACATTTTATTACAAAGATTGATTAGAACTTATAATCGAATGACCTTGGTTATTGTAGTTTTGATTCATTTTAGCAATGCAGATTTTAGAGGTTGTTTTAACCCACGGAATAAGCTCATTTTTATTGGTTTCGCGTAAACTGAAGTAAAACATTATTTTGAAAAAATTTTGTGTTTTTAACTTTTTTCGAAAAAAATCATCTTAGGGTAGTTTCTTTTCATTTTCAGTTTCAGATTTTTCGGTTGAATTCCGTCTAGGTTTTGCTATCAAGTTTTTCTCTCAACTTGTTCAGTTTCTACTAAATTCGTCCTCACAACCTGTTAGGAAATTTTATTCTGTACAACTTTTGTTCTTTGAGTTTTGGTCAATTCGAATTATTTAAGCATGAAACGGTTCATTTTTACCCGAGTGGAGCTGTGTTGTGTTATGTGTTGTATATTTCATTTGGTCAGTGACTGTTTTGTGAGTTGTTAGCTGTTTTTGGATGATGTGTTTAATTAGGAATCATCACAACAAGATGTTGAAATTTATTTTTCAAATGTTGGTTGTTAATAACTTCTCTCCCTATTCATGCATGAATTCGAGTTTTGGAAAACATAATTTTAGACTTGAAATTGTGCTTTCAAATACTTCAAAAAAATTTATTGTTAGATGTTGAAATTTATTCCTCAAATGTAGGTTGTTAATAACTTATTTCCCTATTTATTCATGAAGTCATGTTTTGAAAACATAACTTCAGACTTGACATCGTGTTTTTGAAATACTTCAAAAAAAATTATGATTAATTGAAATCATAACGTGGTTTTCAAAACATGTTCTTGGAGGATTTTTGTTTTATTTTTTTATATTTTATTTTAGTAATTTATTTGCTTGAGTTTTTCATAATTTTTGCAATTATCATTCAAGAGAAAAGCATTCATGTTTGTTTCCTTTTATTTATTTATTTATATATGATGTTTTTATTTAATTACTTTGCTTATTTTTTAGCTTCATAAATTTTAATTGCATTTGTAGTTTTTATAATTTATTGTCTTCATCATGATACTTCGATGGAATTTCCATAATAAATCTCTTCCAATTTTGGGGATCTCATCTCAAGTCATATTGAAAAAGGTTGCCTCTTCAAATTCATGCCATCTTCATATTGTTTTTTGGGTTATAAGATTCATATGTCATCTAATAAGAGTGAAATCTACGTCTGTAGACACCCCATTTTTGACCGACCTTAAGACTCAGACGTCACCGATTGAGCGCTCGGTGATGGTGCATATTGTGCTCGTTCAGAAGTTTCAGAGTCTCGGCTGCGAGCCTTGCCTCCGGACTTCCGGACTCTTTCATGTTTTGCCTCGGTTTGCGAATCAGGCTCTGTTTTCTCTGTTTTCTCTTCCCGAAGGGAGGGAGAGGCCTTGTAGATCATCTCTCAGTGGCCGTGGGCTACGTTTCGTGGTCGTAGGCCATTTTGCCCGTTTGGAGTCCGGTTTCTGATTTTTTTTTTCGGAGCCATTGGCTGTGTGCCTCGGTTCGGGACCGCTTAACCACTTCCGTTTGCTCCAGTTTTTGGCATACATCTTATTTGCTCCCTTTTGAGGGACACTGTGGCTCGAGAGACCAACTTCGTGGTCGAACACCACTTCCGGTGCCTAACAGTCAATTTTCGGGGCCTAGGGCTGCGCGTTTCGGCCCCCGAACCTTCTTTTTGCATCGGTTTGGGTTCATTTTTGGCAGGGACCTCTGTTTCATTGTTAGGAAGGTCGTAGAAGGGTGGGAGGCCAGCAATTGTTCTGACAACCAGTTTTATTCCTCTATCGCCCTCCGTCGCCTGTTTTTTCCCACTTGAAAGCCAATGTTGACCACCCTAAGGCCACTTTTTCCAGTCCTAAACCACATATTTCTGTTGTACACACCTGGGAGGCCACCAATATCACATGGCCGGCCAGCAATTGTGTGTGACCCTTTTGAACCCCTCCTAAAAGTGGTCTTTTCTCTCTCCTGGTTCATTCTCTCCAGTTTTTGACTACATAGTTGTGTTGTGCACACATGGGAGGCCACCAATCTGGGGTGGCCGGCCACTAATACTGCTTGACCCTTTTGACCCCTGGCCGACCGGCCATGGGGAAGGCCGACCGGCCACCTAAACCCTAGCAAACCAGTCGGCCTTGATCCTCTCTCCAGGTACATTACAGATATGTATTTTGTTTCCCCCCAGATTGTGTATCCGGGAGGCTGCACTTTTGGGGGGAAACTTGAATTCCTTTCCCCTCCTTTTTTCCCCCCTCTTTTCCCCCTCTTTTGCCTATATAACAGCACCTCCAGCTCCCATCTGGAGGGTTACAAAATTTTCTCTAAGCCTCATATATTGTATCTCTCTCTCCCTACACTCCAACCCTCAAAATCTTCCAAACCCTACACCATTTCTACACCACCACATAGCACCACACCACCACTATCCTTTCCAACACTTGGAGCTGGTTTTCCAGAGGCAAGGAGCACCTTTTCTCAAGCCAAGAGGCTGTTGAAGTTTGGTCTACAAGGGTGAGCCACACTTTCCCTCTTTTTGAGCTTCTTTTGCATGCTTTCTAAGACATACTTTCTTGCATATTTGGGCTCTGACCCTAACTGAAAATAGTATTTTTTTGAGCTCCTTTTCATGTTTGTTTAAGGGCCTCTCCCTGTTTGAGACTTCCTTTTTACACTTGCTTCTTTACCTCTCTTGTATGCCTCTTTCTTGCATAGTATTTTAGGCTCATTTGTAAACTGTTTTGAGCTTGGTTATAAACTGTAAAGTAGCTTATTTTGAGCCCTTATTCAATATTGTTGAAGAGCTCTTCACTGTTTGAGGCTTCCTTTTGTCACTTGCCTCTTTATCCCTCTTTTGGCCTTATTTTTGTATGTTTTGCTAGCCCCTTGTGCTTGTATTTTTGGGCTCTGGTCCAAACTATAAATAGCCTTATTTTGACCCCCTATTCATGTTTTATCAAGGGAATTTTTCTGTTTGAAGCTCCCTTTTTGCTCTTTGTGTTTAAACCTCTTTTTAGGCCTTATTTTGCATAGTATTTTGAGCTTGCATGTGTACTATTTTGGGTTTGGTCACTAACTGTAAAAAATCATGTTTTGGGCCCCTCTTAAACTTTGTTGAAGGGCCCTCCTTTGTTTGAGGCCAGCAACCATCACTTGCTTCTTTATCTCCTTTTTGGCCCATTTCTTGCACAATAGTTTAGCCATACTTTTGTTTGTTTTCGTGGCTTGTTATAAACTGTAAAGTACCATGTTTTGAGCCCCTATTCAACTTTGTTGAAGGGCTCTTGGACATTTAGGGCCAGAAGCTACTACTTGCTTCTTTATCTCTCTTTTAGGGCCATTTTTGCATGCTAGCTTAGTCCTATTTGTGTCCATTGTTTGGCCTTGCTTAAAACTGTAAATATGCTTGTTTTGGTACTGTCTTGATTCTGTCTTCACACTTCATATTCAAATAATGCATGCTTTGCATAGCCATAGGTCATTCCATGTACCTAATTTCATGTTTCGGGTCTCATTCCATGTATCGAGTGCCATGTTTTCATGTTCTGGGGCTGTTTTGCATCATATTTTGCTACTGAAATTTGCATGCTAGTATGCCATATTCCATGCCTTACCATGTCTTGTTAGAGTGGCATTTGTACCTTAGGATCGGTCCTCGGTTTGCGTGCATGTGTGCACGCATTTCGAGTGTCTCATTTTCATCTCATGGCTACTGATGTGAGTGTGGCTGAGGTCCACTCATGTTGGTGTAAGCCCATTGTGCATCGCGTATGTCATTTCATTTCATAGCATTGTGTATGCTAGGTTGCATGTTAGAGCATCGTGTATGCCATGTTACATCGTGCATTGTGTATGCCATCTCATAGCATTGTGCATGCTAGGTTGTATATTAGTTGCATTCATGAATGTCATGCATGTTGCATTGTGCTTGGGATAGGAGTTAGTCCGAGCACGGGAAACGAGAAACGTTTCGTACTTCGAGTGACGGAACGTGTCTCAATTCCCAGTCACCGACACTCCGGGTTATCCATGATAGAGTTTAGGTTTTGCTGTGTTTATATGTGCATTCATTTCATATTGAGTTGTGCAATTCGACTCCTCGGCCATCATGCATCGAGATGCGTAATTGGTGGCACGAGGATCGAAGCATGCATACATTTATGAAAATACATTGCCATGCCCCTTTCCTGCTCTCTGTTGCAGCAAATCAAGAATCAGCAGTCTTCCGGGGTTTGGCACGCTTTCCAAAAAATTATTGCAAAACAGAGGCTAATTGGGGCATCATAGTGGATTTCCGTGCAAAGGCAACCCGGATATGCATTATTCATCATCTGAAGAAGAGTCAAGGCAGTCCCTGGCTTGCATGTCAGTTTATTGTTTTCTTAGTTAATTTGGTAATTAATTAGGATTTTTGTACATATTTGGACTGTATTATTTATTCAGATTGTATTATTTGGGACTGTATTATTCTTTCGGACCCTCCGAGCGAGGGCATAACTGTAATAAGTGTGTGTGTGTGTGATGTATGTCTTCCAACCCACGTCTTTCTCCTTTTTATTTACCCGCTTATGATGGTTAGATTTGGGCATGTTTCAATTAGCATACAGTATGATAGCATGTTTGCATTCATTCATCTATTTTGCATGCACCGGGCTCGGCGCATCATACTAACTGCATTGTATTTTCAATTCCAAGTTGAATACATGTTAGCGGTAGCATTTCATATGCCATGTTTAGAATAGCCGGGCCTGCTATAGTTGCATTTTTGCATGTGTTGCATTAGGCATTTCCGTATAATTAGGATCATGCATGGATTTCTAATTAGTTTTTGTTTTAGCTTGGAGTACTCGGTAAGTTTTATGCTTTAGCATCCTTGCATGCGTGTGAGTGACTGCCATGATAGCATGCTTACCATGAGGCTAATTGCTTATGTGATATATCTGCCTGAATGCCTGTGGGTGAAGGTTAGGTTATTTGGATTGGAACAATTCACCAAATGTGTGTTTTAAGCCCACTTAGATAATGGTAAAATCATGTTTTCTAAGCCCACCCGAGGGTGGCAAATCCACGTCTTAGCCTACCTGCCGGTAGCACCATCAAACCATTTTCAAATAAACAAACATGAAATGTTTTGTTCCAATTCAGACGATCCAGTCTATACTTGTATGCTGTGCGCATCACATAGTAAATCTAGGCTAATAACCGGAATAAGAACGCATAATGTTTTCAAAAATAGATATCATGGTTAGTAGAGGCTGATCTTTGATCTGGCGAGCGGGGGTGCTCATGAAGTGACCTTCCCCAATCGTACCCAAGTTCCCGAGCCGAGGCAACTTTGGTGATGACGGACACGTGGCCTTAGGCAAACGAGTCAGGGTTTCCTAAATTTTTCCAAAATAAAACATTTAGGTGGCGACTCTGTATCTGGCAAAGCAGTCTATGTTTGGCACTTCTTTCAAAATTCGTTTTCTCAAAACGATTTGCCGGATTTGGACTCTTTGGTTCAGATTTAGAACCGTGACAATTTGAGAGTCCTGAACTGTAGTGAGCCCAATATCGAACGGAACGGGGGACTCGTTCCCTCCCGGGGCGTTCGGGGACATCTACAACGTCTACCCTATTTTCCCACATACTTGGTTCCCATACATTTTTGTTGTTTGATATATGTGTTCATATAGGTTACTAGATTATTGTCTTTGGCTGATTTGAGTTGTTTGCTTCATTGGTCTACTGATTGGTTGTTATGATGACTTGTCTGTAATCCAAAATATAGTTCATTTCTCCATGTCTGTAAAATCACTAGGTTTTGATTTGTGATCTTATGTTCCAATCCAAGAGATTTATGATTTTATTCTTTTTGTGCCATGGAACTCTTTAAGTCTTCAATGATGGTCCTTCGTAGTTGGTATTGATCTTTTACCCTTTTGCTTGTTCCAACTGTCGAGTTCAAGTAGTTTGAGAAGACATGTTGCAATGTCATTGATTCAACACCATTGCTCAGTTGAAAAAAATGGCCGTGCACTACAGCTCGTGTCACCTAAAGCTATAGTAGGTCAATGGAGGTAATACGCCATTCATTTATGTAAATAATCTCTTACCTTTAATAGTAGGTTAATGAAGGTAATAGGCCATTCATTTAATACGCCATTCTCATGCCGCTTTGTCAATGGCTTTGTCATGATGATTTGGCTCTATATAGTAGGTCAATGAAAGTAATATATATATATATATATATATGCCATTCATTTAATACACCATTCATTTAATATGTCATTCTCGTTTCGCTCTGTCAATGGCTTTGTCATTATGATTTGGTTATTCCACTCTGTCAATGATTTGGTTCTATAGAGCTCTTTGATGATGTCTAGTTTTGTACCTTAGTTTTGTAACTCAGTATCTATGCATAGAAATAACAATAATGCTTGAGACCACTAATTAGTTGTGCCACCAATGATGTGGTAGTGGGTCCTACCCACTGCCACAGTGTTTGTTGTGCCTTGTTTTTTTTTTTTTTTTTTTTTGATTTTTTACCTCATTAGTGGTGGTCTAGTGGTACCAATCACTACTGTAGAAATAATCTCAACTTTTACTCTCTATCTCTAACCAACATCCTCTCTCTCTTTCTCTCTCTCTCTCTCTCTCTCTGTCTCTCTCTCTCTCTATATATATATATATATTACACAATTTGAAACTCAACTACAAACAGAGCTAGAGAAGCAATTTCATCAAATAAGCTCCCTCTCTCTCTCTCTCTCTCTCTCTCTCTCTCTCTCTTTGAAACTATTGTTTTCAATTTTATTTTATTTTTTTGATGTTTTTTCATAAATCCTTGATGGAGATATATGCATATTTCAATACATATATATTTCTTGGTACTTCTGTATTTACCAAATTCAATTTACTTCAAGAACAGCTAGTTCAGTTTTAAAATTCAATCTCTCTGTCTCTATCTCTGTCTCTCTCTCTCTAGAATTGCTCTGACTCTGAATCACTTTCCTAATAGAACAGAATTGAAACTGTTTTTCAATACATATATATAAAATTCTCTACATATACATCTAAGAAGCACGAACACTTCTAAGAAGGTGTCGTATCCGTGCCGTATCCGTGTCGTATCCGTGTCAGACACCAACACTCTTTGGACACTCTTAGGACACATGTCCGACGCTCTTCAAAACGTGTCTTATTTTTTAAATTTTTTTAAAGTCCTGGACACTCTTTGGACACTTGGAGGACACACGTGTCTATCGGTTAGACATATGTGAAACTAATTATAAATTCGAACAAAATAACTTAAGATACAATACTAATAAAACAAAAACTATATAAATTTATAGGAATTAGTGTTATATTCCATTTTTTATTATTTTTGAATGATATATTCATATATGTAACATATAGTAAATATATAAATTTATATATTTCATGCGTGTCCCCTACGTGTCGTGTCCTGTATTTTTTTAAAATCAACGTGTTAGCGTGTCCATGTCGTATTCGTGTCGTGTCATGTGTCGTGTCCATGCTTCTTAGATATACATTGTTCGTCTGAGATTATCACTCAATAATTTATGTGTTTGGGAATTTAACAAACGCCAAGTTTAAATTGTGTTTTCTCGCAATATTGGAAGGCGAAGCTCTGTGCATTCTGGAATCAATCTATCATATATTTACCAAATTTTTTTCCCCTTGAATATTCATGACTCTGCTTCTTGAAGTTTTCTACAGAATTCTTGATTTCAGTTCTTGATAGATGAATATCAATTGATATACATATTTCTACATTTACACACATATGTTATTTAAGATGTTATATTTTCTAAATATCACGTTACTATCTCCCATTCTTGGCAAGGAGAAGCTTTGTGCATCCTAGGATCAATCTATCATATAATTAGAGGATTTTTTTCCTGTTTTTGTTCTTTGCATATGAGCGACTTGTTTGCAATTTTTTTTTTTTTTTTTTTTTGTCTTGCTGATTTTTTCATGTGTAATTAAAGTTTGATTGAGTTAACATTTTTAATGATCTTTTTCACTAATACAGAACAAGCATAATAATCTTAAAATTTTGGTGTAATTGAAAATTTCTAGATCACAGCATTTTTGGATTATCCTCTGGTGGCTTTGATTTCTCTTTTTGTCTTCTTTCTTAACGGAGAAGTTGGGACAACTTCCTCACATGCTGTTGATTTCATTTTAGATGTTAATGGTGTGGGTGTTTCAGTGGTTTAGTGGTTTAGGTGTTTCTAGTTTTCAGCATACTTCTCCATACATGAGAAGCCCTCATTCTCTTCTTCTAGTTAAGGAAGTTAGTATTTTTCAAATGGAAAATGATATCTAAGCCCACTTTTTAGATCCATTTTCTGGACCTGTAAGTCATATGATTGGTTGATGATTTAGGGTTTAGGATTTAGGTTTTAGAGTTTTAGGGTTTTTAGGATTTAGGGTTTTAGGTTTGGAGTTTGGGGTTTGAGGTTTAGGGTTTGAGGTTTATTTAAGTGTACCTTTTTCTTTTTTTTTTTTGAACGAATTTGAGTGTACCTCAAAAGAGTAATTTGGAGGGGAAAAAAAAGGGGTGTACTAAGAATAAATTATTACCCTAAAAATTTAATAAGGTGTATTAAAAAAATTAGATTCATTTAAATATTTTTTGAGTGTAAATAGAATTCCCCGTCACTAGGCATTTCAATTTGAGAAAGTCGTTGAATTGATTGAGTCTCCAGTAATTTGAATTGTTCCTTTTTTAATACTTGTTTAGTAAAATATTTATGTAAAAAATTATGATGATCAAATATCAATAGTAAAAATTAAGATGATTGAATATCGATAGTTATGTATTTGAATCATATTTATATTACAAAATATGAATAGTTACTCTTAAAATTATAATTGTTGTTTATTTTTTTATAACATTCAATCATATTAATTTGGAAAATGTTTGAGGGCCCTAATTTCTGTGGCTCAAATGGCTCAAATTTGTCAAAACGACGTCGTTTTGGCAATTTTGATGTTGTTTTGTACTCAAAACGACGTCGTTTTGACAAATTCGAGCCATTTGAGCCACAGAAATTAGGGCCTTCTATCATTGTTGTATTAATTTTTTGAATGAATATTTTTACTCAATAAATTTTAAAAAGTGAATAATTCAAATTACTAAAATTGACTCTAAAATAAACCCGCTAAGCTTAAATGATCTCTCAAATTAGATAACCAGCTTCAAATAATTCAATTCCATAAAATAACTAGACAATAATACCACAATGGGATAAAGATTGAGCTGCTGTTGGATCATTGATTTTGTAATAATGAAAAAATTTATTTATAATTATATGATTTTATTAAGAATAAATTATTTATTTTTTAAAATAAATATGATAATATTATATGGCTATAAATATTGATTCAGTATTTGTTATAAATGATCTACATACAAAGTCTTATAAAATAAAGGGACACTTACTAGTAAGCCTCATATACAAAGTTTAAAATTCATATAATTCAAAAACAAAACACTTGCACAAATTAATCCTATATAATTTTAATTATTACAACAACAAAAAAAATCTCTTTTTTTTAATATAAATTTAAAAATGCTATTACATCTTACCATCGCTGAACTTCTGTCAAATGGTTACCAGAGACTCGCCGGAATGTTCAACATCACCGGGAAGTTCATCGGAGTCTCGCCGGAGTGTTCTGAACATCACTAGAAGTTGTCGGAATGTCCAAAATGTTCGCTGGACATCAAAAAAATCATCGGATATTCACCGGAATGTCCAGAATATTACTGGAAAAAAAAATGAAGAAATTGTAGTGAAAAAATATAACAAAATGTGTTAAATATTGATAACTTGAAAAAAAAAACAATAAACAACAACAATAGGAAAAATATATATTATTTTTTAATTTTTGTAGGGTTTAAGTAAATAATCTCTAATATTGATCAAACTAAAAGGCAAGCTTTGAAACTATAAAATGTTACAATTTTAAAGCATGATTTTATTAATCATTTATTCTTATTAATCAAACTAAAAAACATGTTATGAAACTGTAAAATTTTACAGCTTTAAAACATGATTCATTTCAGCACCAAAAAAATTAAAACTTTAAAATTTTACTGTTTTACCGTCTGTAACTAAAACTCGAAAATAATTTATTCAGAATTTGAGAAATTTCTCCATTAAAACAAGAAAATAGAAGTGTGTAACAGAGAAAATGTAAAAAAATTGAGAGATCGAAAGAAAGAAACAAATATATAGAGAAGATTGTACTCCGATAACTATTTTTAGTTTAAATCTAATCTGTTCTCATGTAGAAAGAGAAAGAACAAAAGTAAGGCATGATTGTCAATCACTGGAAAGGAAAAGAAAGAGACAGATAAGAATGAATGCACAAAGAAAAATGAAGAAAAAAAAATACGTAGTAGACTTTTGAGAGTATCTAAAAAATTGTGAGACTAAAATAGATTTCTCCTCTTTTAAATAGAACTTCCAAATAATTTAACTTATTTACATCATCAAAATAAAACTCATGATGAGTTTTACAAAATCCAACATCATAAGCCCATGGTAGACCTATAGGACCATTCCTCAAAAACACCTAAACAAAATTGGAAAAATATCAATTAAGTATAAGTTCTTAAGAAAAAATTACAGATAAATAATAATTTTTATAAATATTAATAATTAAAATTTTAATTTTTTTCATAAATCTGTAATAATTTTCTGAAAGTACTAATTGATAATTTTCCAACAAAATTTCAGTCACATGGAAGGAAACTCTCCCCGGCCACTTGGTTTATTCTGATTTCATGTATTTCATTTTTATTAATATGCTATTGTGGTATTGTGAATTGGTTCTTTGTTGGTGGATTACTAGTTTGAAAATTATGTACAGATTAATAATTTTTTATATGTATTGATATGATATTTAATAATGAAACTTTAAGTTAAAAAATGAAATTTATAAAAAATAAAATAATAAATGTCACATCAATTAATAAAAAATTATAAATATGTACTTATATAAATAAAACATAAACACTAGGGAAATTTATTTATCTACATTATATACGTGTTATCATGTTTGTTAATTGTGATGAAGGTTTTTACATTTTTTTTTTTTTCTTTTTTCTTTTTTCTATTTCTAACGAGAAAGCTCTCTGAGGTAGAGTCAAGTTGGACTTATCATTACAAAATAAAATCTTACATACATGCAATCACCTGACAATTACGTGTATAGAGTAAATTTGATACAAGATGATGATTTGTTCCAAGAATCCTTAACAATTGGGCTACTCGTGCAATTCAGAAACAAGAGTTTAGAAACATATTCAACACATTTCATTTCTAAGAATGGAATCCATGAACTCTCTCTCACAAGGAGAGTCATTACACCACATTGCTTACCAATGTTTTAACATCAAAGAGAGAGAATCTCCGTAATGAACAATTGTGATTATATTATGAATATTAAAAAGTTACAAACTATTACGGCGAGAAAAATTATAAATCATTGTGATTTGTTACAAATCATTGTGATTACAAAATACATACGGTATGCATCCTTTTACCAGGTTGTACCATAGCCTTTTTCTATATATAAATACCACCCCCGGCCGGCCGTAAGAGCCGAAGATGAAAATGGTCAATTTTACCAACGACTTTCCCTATAAGTTAAAATTGGTTCACATCGGCTGTCGAGGAACCATCCAAATGTGAAAACAGAGAGGAGAGAATTTTATGGAGAATTTACCATAAAACCCTTTCTGCTAAGTCTCCAGTCTTATAAAATAAATATATATAGTCAATGATTTGCAACAGCAAGGAGGGTTACAACTTATCACACGGAAATTACGCAGAGAAAATTGTAATCAAGTCACAAATTATGGGATGAATCACCAAATTCCCAAATGAACAAAGTGAAAACATAAACAAGGTTTTACTATTTCTTGAAGAAGAATTGAGAAAGCTTTGTCGCTTCTAGAGAAGTTCTTCAGTGTCTTCATAATCTACCTGCATCGTAAAATAGATCCAGAATCAATTATGTTTTGACAAGTTCATACACATATATGGCTTAATTCTCAGCAGCTATGCCTGAATTATATATAACAGATCATAATTGTTCCAAACTATGAATGAGTAAATTGCTATTATGTTTCTAATAACATCATACAGAGATATTTATGGTTGGTAAGGAATGTCAACTTGCCCACAACCCACAAAAGCTTTCACACCTCAGTTTTATGAAATGTAGACCCCTAAGGTGAAAAGGCAACTTCATTGCAAGTGTGGGAGACCTAATTAACTGATTTTTTTATACTTAAAAGTCTAAATTAATAATATAAATATATATATATATATATACCCCATTGACCTGCAAATGCCGTTGTAACCAATGCAATTTGTATCTACCACCAAGGCTACAGACAAAAATAAATTTGTTCACACGAAACAAAACCTCTTATTGGTCCAAAACTGTGGGCCGTTCATCGAAAAAAATATATTGACCCCATCTAAAATTGTCGAATCCACCATTTTGAATCAATAGGAGCTCATATCAGACTTGGCCACAGACCCTATCGGTGTTGCTTCACTTCATATGTGCTCTTGTGAACCTCATTCTGTGTCAGTTTGGCTGGGAGTCACTGCTCTGTCTCTCTCTCTCTCTACAAATATATTTATCATAGGCCTCTTTCATCATCTATCATTATAGCAGAAATGGTAAGCATCCGAAACTTTCTTTTGTTACCTTTGAATTAGATTCTTGTGCATATCTTTCTTTTGCATTGCACTTGTCTTCAACCTTTCTTTCAGTGTGTCATCCTATATATATTGCTGCAAGAAACCCACCAAAAAAAATAATAATAATAAAGATAAAGATAAACCAAAGACAGAGGAAAAAGAAAACAGGTCAATTAACAGGAGAGATGGTGGAAATCTTTGCAATTCTTGGAGGAGCTCTAAATGCCGCAGCGAAAGTTGGAGAGTTTATATTGACTCCAATTGGGCGACGATTCGGTTACATGATCAACTACAACAGCAACATCGACAATCTCAGAAACCAAGTTGAGAAGCTGGAAAATACGAGAGTTGGCTTGCAACTATCGGTTGATGCGGACAGAAGAAATTTACAAGTCATCGGACCTGATGTAGTGGCTTGGCTGACAAGCGTGGACGAGATCAAGACAGAGGCAGAGAAGATTCTGGAAGACACGGTCCAAGTTCAGAATGGATGTGTATATGGATTGTGTCCCAACCTCAAGTCACGTTACGCTCTCAGTAGAAAGGCAAAGAAGAAAATTCAAGCCGTTGTTGAGCTCCAAGCTGATGGCAAGTTTGAGAGGGTGTCTTACCCTCCTCCTCCTCCTCCATTACCACCACCACCACCACCACCACCACCTCCTGTAGTTGGGATGGGCTCGACATCCACCGGTGGCAATAACGGTTTTGAGTCGAGAATATCTACTATGAGAGAGGTTATGGAGGCTTTAAAGGATGATAACATCCACATGATTGGGATATGTGGGATGGGTGGGATCGGGAAGACAACGATGGTCAAAGATGTTGCTCAAAAAGTAAAAACAGGGAATCTATTTGATGAGGTTGTGATGACAGCTGTTAGCCAACAGCCAGACCTGAAGAAGATCCAACGCAATCTTGCAGAGCTGTTGGGTCTGAAACTCGAAGACGAAAGTGAATTTGCAAGAGCAAGTCGGCTACGCGAGAGACTAAAGGATGTCGATAGGGTTCTTGTGATATTAGATGATGTTTGGGCCCGCCTCGACTTGGCAGACGTAGGCATCCCTTCTGGAACAGACCATAAGGGATGCAAAGTTGTGTTGACTTCGCGAATTCAAGACGTGTGCAATGAAATGGGAACTGAAAAGAATATCGCAATTCAAGCCCTACCAGATGATGAAGCATGGCAACTTTTTGAGGAGATGGTTGGTGAATCTGTTGAGAACCCTGATCTGCAAAAAATAGCTAAAGAGGTTGCTAGTGAATGCGGTGGTTTACCGATCTCACTTGTAACCATAGGAAAGGCTCTAAGGAATAAAAACAGGCATGTGTGGAGTGATGCGCTTAGACAACTAAGAAGGCCAAGTGGAGAAAGCAGCTCAGAAGTGAACGCCAAAGTGCATCGTTCTCTGGAGCTCAGTTACAATTTTCTAGATAATAAGGAAACAAAGTCATTGTTTTTGCTATGCTGTTTATTTCAAGAAGATTATGATATTCCAATCGAAGAGTTGGTAAGATTGGGAATGGGGCTAAGGCTGTTCAGTAACATTGATGAATTAGGGGAAGCAAGAGATCGAGTGTGCGCATTGGTTGATAAACTGGAAAGCTGTCATTTACTGTTAAAGAGTGATGTGGATGACCATGTCAAGATGCACGATGCAGTACGTGATGTTGCCATATCAATTGCGTCGAAAGATGATCATGTGTTCATGGTACAACATGGTGTTGAATTGAGAGAGTGGCCAAAGAACAGAATTTATAATCACTACAATTCAATTTCAGTGATAGCAGATACAATACATGAGTTTCCACAGGAATTAGAGTGCAAAAAGCTCAAGTTGCTCATGTTAACATGCAAGAATGATTCACTAAAAAGATCATACAATTTTTTTGTAGGGATGAGAAAACTCGAGGTTCTAACATTATCAGGCATGCCTATTCAATTACTACCGTCATCGCTTTGGTTACTCAGAAACCTCCAAACATTAGGTCTGCATTCTTGCCAGTTGAGAGACATAGCTATAATTGGAGAGTTAGTCAATCTAGAAATCCTAAGCTTTCGAGGTTCATCCATAGAGGTGTTGCCAGAAAAAATAGGACGATTGACTAATTTAAGGTTGTTAGATCTGCTAGAATGTAAAAATCTTCAACGAATATCACCAGGCGTCATATCAGGCCTAGTCCAATTACAAGAACTGTATATGAGAGACAGCTTTAAACACTGGGAGGCCGAAGAAGGAAAAGGAAGAAGAAACGCAACCCTCACAGAACTGAAGTCCTTACCTCATTTGAGTACCGTAGACATTCATATACCAGACGCAGCGCTTCTGCCAAGAAATCCATCCTTTGAGAACCTGGTGAAATACAAGATATCAGTAGGTGATTTTAACTACTACAATGACTATGATTGTAGTCGATTCCGATATGAAAAGCATTTGGTACTGATACCTCAAATGCCAATTCCTTTAGAGAGTGGGATTGATAAGCTGCTAAAGAGTGCTGAACTTCTGCATTTAGAAGGGGAGGGTTCAGAGACCGCAGTACAAGAGTTACTTCAAGATGGTCAGCTTCAAAACTTGAGGGATTTAACCCTTGTTTCTTGTGACACGCCTGAATGTCTTGCGAACACAATGTATTGGGACTCACCTAGTGCTGTTTTCCCAGTCCTCGAGTCACTGGAATTGCAAAACCTGACTAACCTGAAAGAGATATGTCATGGTCAATTTCCAGTGGGTTCATTAAAGCATCTAAGAGGGATTACACTATATCACTTACCTGCTTTGACTCATTTTCTTGTGGAAGATCCAACTCAAACTACTTTTTGCCTCAGCAACCTAAGATCTGTTAGATTGTTGTTTTGTGACAGATTGAGAAATCTCTTTTCACAGTCAATTGCAAGAGGTTTGCTGCAACTCCAAAAACTCAGCATCGGTCGTTGTGACATGATGGAAGAAGTTGTTTGGAAGGAAATGGGAGAATATGGGAATTCAACCGACAAGATAGTGTTCCCCGAATTGGAATTCTTGGAGCTAAAGAACCTACCAAGCCTCAATGGTTTCTCGAGAGGGATTGATGAGATAGAGTTCCCTAAACTGGCTACCTTGCACTTTGAAAGTCTACCAAAGATCAAGAATTTTTGCCCTAGAAATAGTAATCTAGCTGCTGGAGACAATTACAATGCTGCCTTGCAATCTATCTTCCCACCAAAGGTATGTTTCTACATTTCATATTGAGAAAGTGATCATTATGTTCTTAGAACATAATCTGCATCCACAGAAGTATGCATCAAATGTCTCATCCAATATTTTTTAAGTTCTATATCTGATATATGAATAACAAAACAAAAGGCAACAAAATCTTATTCCCATTATTAAATTTGATATATTGTAGATGTCCTGGAAAGGGAGACATATTATAATCATCCCTGGAGACGATATAACTACTATTGATCTGATGACTTGTTTGCAGGTTCAATTCCCAAGCTTGGAGGTACTAGAACTCAGGAACTTTGACCACTTGGAAGGGATGGTACCTGAGAAACTCCCAGCAGGATCCTTCTCTAAACTAAGAAAAATACTGGTGGAAGAGTGCAACAAGCTGTTGAAAGCTATTCCGTCATGTTTGCTGTCAAGGCTGCAAAATCTTGAAGAACTCATCATAGAAGGTTGCAGGTTATTGGAAAAGGTATTTGAATTGGAGGGTCTACATATTAAAGAAGGAGATTCAGTCATGCTCTCTCAATTGAAATCAGTGAAATTAAAAAATCTACCGAAATTGAACTATATTTCAAAGAGGGAGCCAATGGGATATGTGTACTTTCCAGGCCTGCGTGTTCTACATGTTCATGGATGTGACAATGTGAGATATCTGTTCTCACAAGACATGGTGATCAATAGTATGGCACAACTCGAAGAACTAGAGATATGTGAATGTAAGATGATGTCAGTAATTGTCGCAGAGGGGAATGAACAAGGTGAAAGTTCAATGGTTAAAATTGAGTTCCCAAAATTGAAATTCTTGAAGCTTGAAAGTCTGCCAAACCTTGAGAGTTTCTACTCAAAAGTGAAGGTGATTGATGAAGGATCTAGAGAGGAGCTCTCAGGTGACAACCTTCAAAATCCCATTCAACCTCTCTTCAATGAAAACGTAAGTAGAAATTAAATGTTAGTCAAACTTGAACTCTCTTTTTATACTACTTTTCAGTGTATCTTTAACATAGAGATGTCTACAGGTTACATTTCCTAACTTGGAGAACTTGGAGCTCTGTGGACTACAGATCATAAAGGAGATATGGTCCAACCAACTTCTGATTGGCTCCTTTGGCAAACTAAAAGCACTAAATGTGAAGTTTTGTAGCAAATTAAGAAATGTAATTCCATCTCAAATGCTTATATTGATGCCAAATCTTGAAGATGTCACTATATGGTACTGTGGTTCGGTGGAAGATGTATTTGGAGAGGTAGGGGAGCTAACAACTACACAGTTGAGAAAGCTCACTTTAATCCAACTTTATGGACTCACACAAATATGCAAGAACGATCACCGCGGAGTTCTCTTTAAAAAATTATCGTCGTTGATTGTTAAAGATTGTAGCAGTTTGACAAATCTGTTCTCTCAATCCATGGTCAAAGCTCTTGTGTATCTTCAAGAACTAACAATATATCGTTGTTTTAAGATGGAAGAAATAGTTAAAGAGGAAGGAGGCGAAGGAAAGATAGATAAAATTTTGTTCCCCAGGTTAAAATATTTGAAACTCAAAAGTTTACTGAGGCTGAGGAGTTTTTGCAGCATCTCTTGTACTTTAGAATTGCCAATGCTAGAACGTGTAGCTGTCCTTAAATGCCCCAAAATGGAGACTTTCTCTCAAGAATACTTAAGCACCCCAAAGTTAAGGGAAGTGAAACTGAAAGAGGGGCAGCCGTGGCTCCTAATTTATGTAAGAGAAACAGATTTATGGACAGATGTGTCGGACTGGGAAGAGACAGAAACAGAAACAGGAGACTGGAGGGGCGAGCTCAATGACACCATTCATTACCTCTTCACCCAAGGAAAGGTATGCTCTAAACACTCAACAACTCTAGCTACACATGATGACCACTCACCTTTTCGTTCCATTATATACTTTAAGGTAAATTTTATCATTAAAAAATGTTTACGCACCATTGTAGTGGAGTTAACTTGGACCTATGGCAAGGATGTCGACGATAACATGGTTGGGGGAAGGAGTTTTTCACAACACTGGCCTAGATGGGCATGTGTTGAGTCCTACATCGAAAGTTTGCAATTGGTTACATTACACCTACACCCCAAGGCCAAATAAATTCTAAAGTACACACTTCTTTTCTAAATGGCTTAATTTTAGAAGAGTAATGACAATTCAAAAGGTTCATTGGGGTGCCACAGATTCCTTGTGGTACAAGAATCGTTTTTCTTAGTTACATGTAAAGAACACACACACATGCACACATCCATATACCAAAAGCCATATAAGTCTAAACCCACACAATTTTCATAATTGACTTAAACTTTTTGTAACAACACCAACCTGAATTGACATATGTTGATCCCACGTCAGAATTTTGTGATGAGGGTTATGGGTGACTTGAGTTCCCACAATGTTACTTCTAGTATCATCTCAAACTTTACAAATCTATGCGTTAAGAATTTACATTTTTTGGCTAATTCTCAATTGGATTGCCACGTTATAGAGTTGTGTCACCTAAGAAGTCTTGATGGTCACACCCTAGGTGATCGCCTGCATTTCTAGACACGTTCATGCCATATTTGGACACTAAACTTTACAAGCCTATGTACGAAGAATTTGCATTTTTAGGCTAATTCTCAATTCGTTTATAGCATTCTAGATTCGTATCATCTAATAAGTCACAATGGTCACCTTAGGCGGTCATGTTTGTTTCTGGACACGTTCGTGTCATATTTGGGCCTCAAACTTTACAAGCCTATGTATTAAGAATTTGCATTTTTAGGTTAATTCTCAATTGGATTGTTGCATTCTAGATTTGTGTTGTCCAACAAGTCTCAATGGTCACACCTTGGGTGATTGTATGCGTTTCTCTGCTCTCTTGAGAAGAAAGCCATACTCTTGGCTAGTTCCAACGTAGCCTGCAGGAGTCAAGGGGTTGTAGCAGCTCCAGAGAGAATTATTGCGAGAACTGACTTGTGTACATGAACATGTGGGCTCGAGAGCCCTGCAGCATTTCATGGTTAACCAGGAGGCAGTCATGGTACTTAGACATAACTAAAAAGAATTAATTGTGGCGATAGAAGATTGCAACAACCTTGGCTACTGCTAGGCATGTTCTAAGTCTCACATCGAAAGTGAAGAGGACACTAGCATGTACTCTTCCTCTATGAGCGAGAAAAGCTATTTTCAAAATATTTGACGGGAGTAACAAAAACCTATCAAAAAATTCAAAATAAGGCTTTCTTTTGGGATTTCTTTTTGCAAGTTTTAGACATCCTTGGTTAACACTTTTAGGTAAGTTCTTGTGTTTGTTACTTATCAACATATCTTATACTGTTATTTTCACAATAGCAAGAAGAAGAAGAAGAAGAAGAAGAAGAAGAAGAAGAAGAAGAAGAACAACAACAACAACAACAACAACAACCGCAACCGCAACCACAACAACAACAATATGTAAGTTTTATGCCCATTATAGATTTCTAGCTCCTTTGAAGAAATATTTTGTTCACAAACAAATTTTCTACTTCACTGTTGTGTATTCATTTAGGATGAAAAAGTAGAAGACAAAAATGGTGGTAATGATGATGATAATGGTGATGGTTCCACACCAATTACAAGAATGATAGCGACAACAAAGATAACAATGAGGAGCTTTTCATTTTGATGAGGCCATGACAGCAATGATGAAAACAAGTAATTGTAAGACTGTAAGATTCTCAAACCATTTTAGATGCAAAGTGTGTAAAAAAATATTTACCTTTTCCATTTTCTTTCCCTCGAAAGAGAGGACAACATTGAATCTTGAATATTTTCAAAACAAACTTGTCTATGGATAGCATTCATTCTTTTTCTTACAATGAGTTGCACTTCATTCCTTCCTCTCTTCTTTTCTACTTTCTTTAAATCTTTTAAGTTATAAGTCTGTTTATGAATATATTCTTTAGCGTTTTCCATAGTACTAAGAAGTTAAAAGTACCCATGACATTCCTAATATACCCTAGTACCTTAAGGGCATGTTTAATTGGGTGGATTATAACATAGTATTGAGATTATTAATCCATAGGACTCACATTCTAGTATTTGGTTGCAATTTTTATTATTCAGATTAGATTCCAATAACATTCCATCTAACAAAAATTGGCAGATTTTTTAATCTTATAATTAATATTTCAAAACAAACATATAATTGGAATTATATATTTTCATATCCATTGCAAAACAAACGTGGAAAATAAGGAATTATTTATCCCACTAATCCAGCTAGATAACCAATCATACACTAATCTCATAGATTATTATCCTCTCACTATTAATCCTGCTAAACAAACAGTTCCTAAAGTCTGTGTTTTGAACATGGATTTGGGTAAAGATTTGGATTGGGAAAAGGGGAAAAAATGGGTGAAATGTAGCTATATTTCATTAGCATTTCACCTACCTTTCCCCCTTTTCATTTCCAAATTACTATCCAAATCCATGATATGATTATATAAGTAATTAATAGGTATCAAGGTGATCCAAATTAAGAAGTTAACAAGTGGTATTTGTGCTCACATCAAGTATCAAAGAAAGGCATCTTCTATATAAAAGGTCTATCAATGTGAAAGAGGTATTCCATGATCATATATATATATATATATATATATATTTAATTTCAAGTACATTAGATGAAAGACATGTGCAGTATGCTTTATTCCTTTCCACATTGCATCAATTCCTCTTATTTTTTCAATTATTCCACTTTCTTCACAATACCCAATTATAGGGATGGACATATGATTCAACTATATAAGAATTGCATGTATGTATAGTGTATACATGTGAGAAGAGTACCTTAATCAGCAATTTTGAATGGAAATAGGATCAACACAACCTCAGGAACCTTTTGACAACGCTATCTTCACAAGCTTTCATCGCATCCGAGAGGAAGCAGTAGGCGAAGCCACTTCGAGATGTCGTCGAATCGGTGTGGGGTTTTGTTGCGGATGGGGGGTTTACCTGGAAGAGAGAGAGTGGAATTTTATTTTGTGAAACTAATTTTTTTCATTTAATTTAATTTTAAATTTGAGTAAAAAATTTAATATCAACTACTCTAATTTTTTTATCAAATTTTTTTGAATTCATTTATTAATTTATTTTTTTAACTTTTAAGGTGGTATTAATCCTAATAATCTGTAAATTATAATTAATGGAGAATAGATATTTTAACTAATTTTTGCCAATAATGTTGGATGATGGCAGTGGCTACGGACCACAGAAGGAAGAAAATGAGTGACAGTGAATTAGCAAATGAGAGGAGTAACAGTTGATGAAAAAAAAGATGAAGGAATGGCAGTGAATCTATGAAGAAAAGAAGTAGGGATCTAAATTTGGTTTGTTCTGGCCCATCCTGATTTGGGTCGGTCTACAAATTAAAAAATTAGACTCAGACTCAGGACTATTCGTGCCTTGGTCGGGTCGGGTCGGGTCGGGTCATTTTTCATCAAGATTTTATTTTTTCTACAAAAAATGACACCGGACCTCGGCGGGGGTTAGGCCTCAGTCGGGTCTTGAATGGGCATTGCGCGAAACAATAGGTCGAGCTCCATAACACACAACCGAGGCCCAGGCCTAATGTCTCAAACTAGGCTCGGGCTTGAGCCTAGCCAAGCCTAATCGAGCCTTGGGCAAGCTTCTGATGAGCTGCGGGCTCATGGGCCAGATTTACATCGCCAAAGAGAGGTAGTCAGGGCTAGCCCTAATTTTTTCGGGGCCAAAGTGAACTCAAAAAATAAGATCCAACTCTCATAAATATTTTAATATGGAGATAAATTTTAAATACCTTCGATTGTTAACGTTATTAGTTTGTTCATACTTTTTCCATATATGATAGATTGAGTTGTAAAATTTGATAAATTTCAGCTCAAAAAATATATATATATTTATTCAAATATAATTGTAATTGGTATAATCAAATAATATTTTATAAGTAATTCATACATTTGACAAATAATTATTCATTACTTTTAAATAATTCACCAATTCAATTGTTTAAAATATTTTTGTAAAACTTAATTTTTAAACTACTAACACTATTATATAGTGTTTGGCTCCCTGAAATTAAATTAAATTAAATGGAATAATTAATCATTTATTAGTCTCTTTATAGAATAACAATTTCCTAATAATAGTAATGATAATTTCTTTTGTAATATATTTTTTTTTTTTTCAGTAAATCAAACACAAGAATGGACATTATGTCGGAGTATTTTCATTTTATTTTATTTTATTTTATTTTATTTCAATGAACCAAATATAACTGAAGATTGAAACTTATTTGGGGACCTTTTTAGACAAAATTCAGGGACCAGATGTAGCCTTAGAGTTGGCCCTGGAGGTAGTGATAGACAACGGTAAGAATGGGAGACGTGACCCATAATGAAGGGAGAAAAGTAATTAAGTTGTCTAAATTATTTATTCTACATTAGTTACGAGAAACAAACAAATTGTTAGTATTGATACCATTTTAAAAAAAAATATTGTTAACAAGATACGAGTGACCCCCATTCTTGTGCCTAAAACGGCACAATCTCACTATCTTTTTTTTCTTCTTCCTTCTTTTTTTTTATTTTTTTTACGGGTTGGAGTTATATTTGAGAATAATATGTAACGTTTTTGTTTATTATCACTCTAAAGTTTAACCTTTATAACAAAATAAATTATAAATTTTTAATTTTATTAATTTAAACTTTAAATTTTTAATTTATTTTTAATGTAAACCATTTACATATTTTCATTAAGCAAAATCAATAGAAAAATATATTTTGAATATATCACAAATGCCCCTTGACATTTGGAACTTATATTACAAACATCTTTGACATTTTAGGTGTCGTTTGGTTTTGCCTTTTTTAGTTAATTTTTTGGTTTTTTTGATTTTTTTAGCCTAGGGTTTTTTTAGTCGTTTGGTATTCTTATTTGGCTTTTTTGACTTTTTAGCTTTAGAATGACAAAATTGCCCTTAGTATAGAATGATACTTTTTTGACTTTTTGTTTATATATAGGATATTTTGGTACTTTTGTAATTTTTTTATCTTTTTGTAACTTTTTTTTTTGTCTTTTGTAATTATCTAGCCTGGGAGAAAAACCAAACAAAGGCTTTGTTAAATCACAAGCACCCTGTCATTTAGTAAAAATATACGTTACGAAAAGATTATAGGCACTTTCTTAATTAAATAAATATATATGATAATATTAATTAAATTATTTATATGTATTTCTATATATACATACATATAAAATTATATTAAAAATATGTTGTGATATTGACAATGTAAAAAAGTGTACGTCAAATTAATGTGACTGATAATTTAAATTTATTTATTTATAAGTATGTCTATATATATAGACATAAAATTATATTATATTAACTTCCTTTAGAAAAAATTACAAAAAAAAAAAAGAAAAGAAAAAAACATGGTTTGATCCCTATAAACAAAATAATCTTAATCTTTTAATTTTATAATTTAAATCATGCTATTTTAATTTATTTTCAATCTAAACTATTTTAACTATTTTTGTTAAGTAAAACTCCCAAAAAATTATATTTTAGTCATTATACTCAACAAAAAATGATATTTTTATATATTTTATGTATATCTATATTAAATTTAATAACTAAAATAATCTTTTTTTCATCAATTTTTTGTAATAAAAATAGGTGCATGATTTGGATTGATAGCAAATAAAAATATTATGATTTAAATTAACAAAATTAAATTTAAAACTTTAATTTTATTACAGAAGTCAAACTCTATTTTTTTTTTTTATAAATAATTTGACCCTTTTAAAAATAATTTAACTGTAAAATAATTAAAAAAACGTTACACGTGATTTTTAAACAATACTGTAACATACTTAAATAGCGAGAAGGTGATCAGAATAAAAAATTTAAAAAAAAAAAAAACACAAAAAGAAAACCAAAAAAAAAGAAAGTGAAATTGTGTTGTTTTAGGCAGAGCAAGTGCACACCAGCGAGGGGTCACGGCAGTGACGCCGTTTTCTGGTTAACAAGTGTTATAAAAAATAAGGAATGACTTCTCTTTAGTTCGCGGTTGGATTAGATGGTACTATTAAATTTATAGAGATTTATTATGGATTTTATTTTGATAATTCAAATCATTTAATATATAGAACTTGTCGAGTATTATATGCCTGTAAATAATCACATTGATTGAATATTGATAACAATGTGATCAAATCAGTTTTGTATAAAAAAAAAAAAATTGATGGTGAAAAATAAAGAGCTTACAAAAATCTGATTTGATCACATAGTTATGGATATCCGATCAATGTAATTTTTTATAGATATATAGTATTCGACAAGTCTTACACATTCAACGGTTCGGATTATTAAAACGTGACCCATAGTGGGCCTCTACGAGCCTAATAATACCCTCCAATCCGATCACGGATTGGAGGTAAACCATTGCCAAAAAAATAAATACATAATAAATGTAGAATTCAATGTACTTTTCATTCGTTACGTAATAATTTTTAGTCATTTTAATATAAATAATCTTATATACACTAATTGATAACGAATGATATGACATAATTTTAGAAGTTTTAAATATATATAATTTATATAATGAGTGAGATCATAGTTTTAAAATCACAATGCAATAACTTATGTTGGTAAATTAATTAATATATTAATTGATACATGTAACACCACCTTCTAAAATACGTCTTAACTTTTTCAGTGATGGTACATGCACCAATTAATGTACACACCAGTGTACCAACTAGTGTTATGCCATTACTACTGACCCAACCTATTATACAAATTACAAATATCTAAAACCTCTAAAATATGTCATATCATCTATTAGTATACTAGTTAGTACATTAATTAATACATATAGCATTATTCTAACTTTTTAACTATTTCTAAAACACTTAAGCGCTGTTTGGGAATGAGTTTTTTTGGTTTTTTTTTTTTTTCACTAAAAGACAAATTAGTTACAAAATAAATAAATAAAACAAATTCAAACAAAATATCACATAAAACCCCATAATCATTTCACTTTTTCTCTCACAAGTATCACATCCAACCACAAAAAACCCAACTATCTTTCCAAACACAAAAAAAAAATTCTCCAATAATATCTTACAATTAAAAAAATTTACAAAAAAACTCACTTCCCAAACACCCACTTATACTAATCTCAATATTAAACAATTAATGTATGAAAAGCACTTATTAGCCTTTTAAAATCTATCTATATATAGGGGGAAAAAATGGTTTCTAGTCCCCCAGTCTCGTGGGATGTTTAATATCCTAATCTTAATTTTTAAAATTTTTGATTTAAAAAAAAAATCTCAGCATTTATTGATTTGGTTAAAATCCCTTGATCTTTTTTCAATCCACATGAATTTCCAAATGCCTGCATTTATTGAGTTTTTCAAAATCCCTTGATCAACATTTATTAACTTTTTTCAATCCATATGCCTTTTGAGAGCTTTGGTCAAAATCCCCTTATACAAATAATTATAGATACAACCCGTGTATAGTTATTGCATCACCCTTTTCAACTTCTCCCATACACTATGGTTAGTGATAACATTGTTAAATTATTTTTATAAAAAATCTATAAAAAAAAATTGTATATTAAAATCTAAAACGTATATAAATATCTATAATTATTTCGTGCATAGCACGAATGATAGACTAGTTAACATAATTGAAAAGTTAGAGCTTTTTATTTGTTATCGGAATCAAATCTTTAATTTAATTTTTTTGGGCAAATTACAAACACCCCCTCGAGGTTTGGTAAAAATATAAATTCCCTCCTGAGGTTTGAGAAATTACAAATTGCCCTTTGAGAGTCAAATTTTCATAACAAATTAGGAAAAATTATGGAGGAATCTGTATGAAAATAAAAATCTCAGGAGGCAATTTGTTATGAAAATATAAACCTCAGGGGGCGGGATGTAATTTCTTAAACCTCGGGGAGGGATCTGTATTTTCACCAAACCTCCAGGGGTGTTTGTAATTTGCCCATTTTTTTTTTTTTTTTTTTTTGAGTTTTTTCAATACTTTCTAGGAGAAATTTACAAAAACAAAAACAAAAAGTTTGTGCATGGTAATAAAAATAAATCATGACTTCATGTGTTTTTTATCTTGTCAAGTTGAATCATAATAGAATTAAAAACTTGAAATACATTTTTATCAAAAGATCAAATTCTAGTTTTTTATTTTTATTTTTTCATTTTTGTAATATATTTATACTTTTCTTGTTTGCAATTATTATCTTTTAATCTTAGCAGATTTTTATTTTTTACTTTTAGAACCATTTAATCTTACCAGTTAGATTTGCAATGTGGAGGCTCGTTTTCGAATTGAAATTAGACTAGAGTGTATTATTAGACTCAGTGGGTCTATTACAAAATCCACATTAATAATTCAAATCATTCAATATTTAAGATTCGTAAAGTATTTTATTCGAATAAGAAATCACAATAATTAAATATCGATAGTCGTTTGATCAGAATAAATATATGTCAATTGTAACTGTAATTTTAAAAATAAATTATTAATACAAATATAATCTGATTAAATAATAATTAATATTTTTATAATACTCAATAAATTTTAAATATTAAACGTTATGCCTAATAAAACGCTCCAATTAAACAACTGAACCAGAGAAAAACTGCTCCCATTTGCAATATCCCTTTTTTCTATTCAACACCACATTATTAACATGTCACTCTCAAGTCAAAAGTAACTGTAATAAAACCCTCATAAAAATCATAAGAAAAGTCATCCTGCAAAAACCACCATTGTAGTAATAATAAAAGCTGAACAAATAGAAAGAAAAACAAGATCCACCTCGAATCCCCCTCCCTCCCTCCTCCATCCATTCCATCTCCCCCTTCTCTCTCTCCCCCTCTGCAAATCAAATCTTTTTTAATCTTTAGAGAGAGAGAGTGAGAAACATAGAAACCCATATCAACAATCTTCAATCTTTCTTCCCCACACCTACCATGTTTATTGACCCACCCTTTTCTTCTTCTTCTCCTTCTTCTTCTTCATCAATTACACAAACCTCACAGATTTTGAACCCATAAAGATTACCAAAATCAAAAACCCAGAAAGAAACTTCTACCCAATTCACACCACTCTCAAACAAAATTCCTCAACTAGGGTTTTGATCAAGAAAATATGAGGGAAGATGACTCCAATTGGTTCTCAAAATGGGAAGATGAACTCCCATCTCCTGATGAACTCATGCCCTTATCCCAAACCCTAATCACCCCTGATCTCGCTATTGCTTTTGATATCCGAAACCCTAACAATACTCCACAACCACCACCTCCACCGCCACTTCAAACCCCTTCTTCCCAACCCAACTCGGCCGAATTCGATTCCGCTTCGGCCGAGTTGGCCGAGTTGGGAGCTGGGTCTGCCGGCGACGAGCCTGCTCGGACCCTCAAACGTCCTCGGCTCGTGTGGACTCCACAGCTCCACAAGAGGTTCGTAGACGCCGTGGCTCATTTGGGTATCAAGAACGCAGTACCCAAAACCATAATGCAACTCATGAGTGTTGACGGGTTGACTCGCGAGAACGTAGCGAGTCATCTCCAAAAATACCGCCTTTACTTGAAGCGTATGCAGGGGATCTCCGCCGGTGGCGGCGGAGGCGGCGGCGGTGGGAGTGATCCCGCCACCGATCATTTGTTCGCTAGCTCGCCAGTGCCGCCTCATTTTCTCCACCCGGGTCGATCGAATTCCGAGCATTTCTTGCCATTTGTGCCTGTCTCCGCCTTGCAGCACCACCACCAGATGGCGGCAGCGGCGGTGGCTGTGGGTGGACATTCGCAGTTGCAGAATCAGTATCGGCATATGGGGCATTTTGGGTCGCAGCCAAATGGGCAATTTGAGCATTCGTTTTTGGCGAGGCAGTCGCAGAGTGTTCATCGAATGGGAGCACCGCTGCAGAGTCATGCGTCATCGTATGTGGAGGATATGGAATCGGGGACTGCGGCTAATGGGAGGAAAGTACTCACTCTGTTTCCAACTGGGGATGATTGAATTTGGGTAATTCTTGCCTTCCCTTGTCAATTTGGATTCTGGGTTTAACTTCTCAGAGTTTAGCAGTAGGTGTTGTTTTTGTTCTTGTGTTGTTCTAGATGGTTAGCAGTGTTAATGGTAGTAATTGGCATTTGGGGTTTTTGTGCAATTGAATGAGTTAAACGCAGATACAGCAACCCCAATTGCCAATTTTGTTAGTTTCATTATAACTAGTGTTGGATGGGTAGAGTTCAGGTCTTAGGATTACTACGTGTGCAATTAAGTTATGGGTAGCAGTCTATTTTCCCAATATTGGCTTCTGGTGACTGAAATAGATCATGATGTCACCCTGAGCTGCAAATAATGATCTGAGATAATCAAAGGTTGTAGTCATGGTGGTGTTTTGTTTACGGGTCAAGATTGCTTCTTTAGAGGTGGTTGTTGTGTTTCATGCTAGTTTAAGTGGATGGGTTGTCTTACATTGCAGTCTTCTTTGTCAGGGAGGTTTCTTATTGGTGGTGGTGATATTTGTGGCTCAAGCAAGATTTATTACATCTTGAGCTTGCAGGAAGTGGTGAATAATGCTGGTGAGCACTTTATATATTCTCTAGAGATTTAAGAATGGAATTTGCATCATGGACAGCATACTTGTAAGTTGTAACTGTATTTCGTTGGCAATTTCCAGGAATCTTCTGTGTAGGAATTTAGTTCCTGTATTTCTTTGTTAGTGTCGTGTAGAGGTGAGCTCTGCTTCTTGTAAATTGTGTGATGTCAAAGAGGACTTATGACTGTTAATAGTTCCAAGGGATTTTGATAAATATTAAAATATGATGTTATTGGAATCTTAATTTTACTTAAATGCTCTATGAACATTGATCAATGTTAGCTTGGTTTCCTGAAATTTGCTCGGTTTTTGAATACTTCTCTGTGTTGCTTTTGTTGAGAAGTATGGTTCTTTCCTTATGTACCATATCTTTCATGAAGTGGAAAATTCTTCATTATCAATGGATGCAACTGCATCGAAATTGTGATCTTCATTTTTTCTGACAATTAGTATTATTATCTTGACATTTTTTTCCCTAACAAAACTTAAAACATTCGGAAACCGGAGGCAAAATAACAAGTGCGGTGCGAACAATTTAAATTGTGTCAATTGGCTACTTTAATAGAGAATGCAATCCCATCCAAGTTATGTGTTAGGCATCCAATTATGCTAATACTTAGTTGAACCTTTTAATGGATTTGAGTTGGTTTATCAGAAGGTAACAATAACTCCTTTAATTGCTTATCCAAAAATGACATACAGAATCAATAAGCCAAACTCCAGCTGTTATTCCTTCAGGTTCTGCGAAAACACAAGGAAAGAATACTTTGAAAACCTTAGACTATTCAATGCTGAGCATTTGTTTTGGTTTGTGTTACATGGACTCTTCCACTTCCCCTATTATACCCGTGTCTGCCGGATGTGACAAGGGTTGGTTGTGAGATATGTGTCTCACCCTCATACCTATTTAAGATACTTGGATTCTCTAATTTTATATGACATTTGAAGAAGACAACATCACATTTGTTAGTAAAGAAATATTTCTAGCTTTTCACTCGAATGGAGATATAAATTCCATATTTTTCCTAAGTCCCATTTAAATTGAAGCACGTTTCTAAATAATGTATGCCGTCTTAGATTCTTATCTAAGAATATTATACAATATACAATATATATATGTGTTCAAGACGCATTCTTGTACCCATACCCGACTTTAATGCATATCCTAGTATCCTAAGATTTAGATTTAGAAAGATATGATGCTAGGAGGGGCACCTGCACTCGATACTCGAAAACATAGGTTTCAATTCCAAATTATAATTCTAGTTCCCCAGGACTTCTTGGCAACTAAACCTAGTATGGAGTGCTACCTCCTCTTGGTAATTGTCTCTTAGAAGATTCTAGAATCTCAGGGTATCAATCATGATTTTCGGTTCTCTAAGTTAGAAATATTGCCAAGAATTTCCTCTTAATGAGAGCATGCACTGAACTGTATTATTTCCATTTAAAAGTTGTATTTAATTGCTTGAACTGTATTATTTTCTAGAGTCAAATGAAAGTATCAAAATTAAATGTCATCTCTATTGGCAGTCTGAATGTGGAAAAAAACTGAGTTTGTAAACGTTGATAGTAGTTATACATTCTTAATTTCATTAATGAACTGGTAATTGCAATGTTGTTTCATCTAGAATCCATTATGTTGCCACAGTGATGGTTTGAGCTTTGAACCGTGCATGGTGGCTCTTGCCTTGCTCTTCCAACTTAGTTAGATTCCATAAAATTCCCGTACCAAAGATTGCTAAGGATTCATATGTTTTCATTTCAATAATTTTTATAAAAGATACTTTTTGAAAGGCTAATTCAACGTTGAATTGGCCAAACACATTGCGTGACTTGTGTCATTTCTTCTAATACATTATGTAGTTCTCTTAACATGTTTCGCTTCATCAGAAATCTATATGCAAAAGTTTTGTTTTATTCGATAGATAAGAAAAGGAAGGAGATGAAAAATTGAATATGTTACAAGCCAGTTGTTGCAGTGTGATTGCTGATGTTTGCATTGTGATTTTTCCTCCATTTTCCTATGATCAAATGCTTCATGAGTTTCATTGTTTTATGAAGTATGAAGGTTCTGTTTTAATATTTTCATTGCTTTTATTATATTTGTGTCAAATTGCCCCATTGTTGTACCTCCACTTCTTTCAACCTATTCTCTTACTTAGCATTTGCCATCATAATTGAATCACAATCGCTTGTTCGTTTTATTTTGTTGTGTTCATTCTTATGGATCGGAAAAGGTCAATAGTGATCCAACTCTAAACATGATTGTAATAGTTTATTTTAATGTTATAGGGTTTAGGATCAATGTGAGAAGTGTTTGGGTGCGCAAGTGCATATGATATGCACCTTGCGTCAGTTCTCACAAATATATATATAAGTTACCTCATAAAATCACTTAAGTTTTCACAAATATACTTAAATTGTGATTTTTCAAATTTTTATGGATTAACTTACATATATTTATGAAAACTTATGCGATTTTGTGAGGTAGCTTGCATATATTTGTAAGAATTTGCGTAAGTGCATATGGTATGCATTTGCATACTTAAGAATTGCGAAATGTTATTACAATTTTGAGATATGCATTTATTAGTGATAAACGATCATTAGTATGTCATCTTGGAGTAAAAAAAATAGCCAAATCTTTCCATATGTTAGCTTGATAGAATTTTGGTCATTTACGCTGTGTTTGGTTGGGAGATTTGGGGAGGGATTTGGAAAGGAAAAGGGGAAAGTGTGTGAAACTAGGTGAAATATAGATATGTTTTGTTCACATTTCACTTATTTTTTTTATTTTTCTTTCTAAATTCCTTCTCAAATCCCCCAACTAAACATAGTATTAATTTCTGCCAACGTGCCTGACTATGTCAACCTTGCATTTGTTTGAGTCCCCTCCTGCCTCTCTGTTTTGCTTTCATGGAATAATAGGATGTTGATATATTGTGAGCTAAATAAAAGGATATCTAATATTTTGGATGACATTTGTTCACTTTTTGTAACTTTTTGGTAGCGTTTGGATTCTCCAGGTACCACTTGTCACTTCTTATTTTATTTTTTAAGTAAATTATAAATATATCTTTTAAAATTTGTTTAAAATACAGATTGTTTTCTATAATTTTGAAAATTACAAATATTCTCTTGTCATAATTTTTTATTTAACTAACAAAAAAAAAGAAAATTCCTAACTTATTTTCTATACAATAATAAAATTACTCGAATTGTTAATTGAAATATATTTCAAAAATCATTAAAAATTATTAATTGATTTGATGATTTATTAATAAAAATGTTCATTTGTTATGTGATTTATAAAAGGATTCATTTGTTATGTGATTAAAAAGGCAAGATATAATTTTTAGAAGTAGAAGATTATTCAGCTTGCTTGGTTGTGTTTTTTTAAAAACATTTTTCAAAAAATTTTACTTTTTTGTTTTTCGTATTTGTTTGTTTTTATTGAATTTTTTTAATATTTTAAGTAATTTTTTTTACTTTTCAGACATACCTAACATAAATATACCTAAAAAATAAAAAATTTGTGAAAAAAATCTTTTAAAAATTCACTAAATACCAAAAATTTAAAATAAAATACGAGAATTCAGTACAATTTTTGTATTTTTATGTATTTATTAAAATTTTAAAATATTTTTTCACAATTTTTTTACTTTTTAGATACATCTAAGTAAAGTGCATCTAAAAAGGTAAAAAAAATATTTAAAATTTTAAAAATATTCACTAAAAATAAAAAACACAAAAATCAAAAAACTGAATTTTCAAAAAATTTAATCCAAAAAACTCAAACCAAACACACTGATTCGTGTTTTAAGTAAATTTTAGAGGATATATTTGTAATTTACTTTCTTTTATTTTATTTTATTTTTTTGGCATACCTTTGTGACGCTTTGAAAAATAAATAAATTCGGAACATCATGAGCTGTTAATTTCAGTCCACTTCGTCAAAATTTTAAACAATCTTTTTGTGTAGCACATTTTATTATAAAAAAAAAATAAAAAATGTCTATGAAGCTAGGCCATTGACCAAGAATCTGTACATGTCCCTTTTTTTTTTTTTTTTTTTTTTTTATAAATGTTTGTTGACTCGTTTGGGAACAGCCTATTGTAGTAACTTTTTGACTTTTTATGAAAAAATGTGCAGAAAAGTAAAAAAGTGATGTGACAACTTTTAGTAACTTTTTGATTTTTTGACTAAAATAGCCACTCCCAAACGAGTTGGATATTTGTAATTGTGTGTTGAACAACTTCTTTCTTAATTAAATGTTCAATTTGAAAAAAGTCAATCCTGGCAAAAATAACCCAATTCTGATATATTTGAAGGCGACATTTAGGAATATGTAACATTACCCTTATAAAAAATGTAACTGATAACTTTAGTCCAACTCAGTTAATTAACCTGACTAATGCTATCTTGTAGGATTCCCAGCAAAAAACAGAAAAACAAAAAAATTTGATTTCTTCTGAAAGTAGATGATTAATCAGAAGAAATTGAAACATTTGTTGAAATTGCTGACCATTTGATATAATTGCCATGCTTAGTATGTATAATTTTCAAAAATTCATTAGCCATAAACCACAAAAAAAATTGATTTCTTCCGAAAGTAGATGATTAATCAGAAGAAATTGGCACATTTGTTGAAATTGCTGACCATTTGATATAATTGCCATGCTTAGTATGTATAATTTTCAAAAATTCATTAGCCATAAACCTCTGAAAAGGTCAGTGTCAGTTATCATCGTTGAATTTATTTAAGCCACAGAGAGGCTGATTTAATTTATTTATCATTGATTAATTAAATCATCAAAAAGAAATTTAAAAAAAAATAGAAAAAAAAAGGGGGCTCGAAAGCAATTAGCGAGGAGAGAGAGAGAGAGAGAGAGAGTCCCAAGCAAGCATGCGTCTATAAAAATCCACTGAAAGCAAAAGTTGATTAGAACTAACAATATACTACACATTCTAACATTAAACATACCAAGAAAGAAAATCAAGACACTGGTTTCAAAAACAGAAGTTTTAAAGATAAGTCCTTGCACAACAACTAAAACCTAAAATAACGAAAATTCTTAATAGGAGAGAATAAAACTGTATTTGGTTCTTGAATTCTGTTATACAGACATTTCCCATCTAAAAGTCGTCAATCAATGGTTTTGAGAGTAATCGAAGCTCAGAGGCTGTTGACAGTAAGGGGCCTGCACAATGATCAAATTAAGTGAATATTAGATACAGAAGTTGCACAAACGAATAGACAAGGAAAGCAAAACGCTCACAAAATCCAAAATGCATGCATGTGATAATCCCATAAAAATAAAAAAATGCAACTACAGGTTTCATACTGGATTACATGATTCTCATAATACAACGTGATAAAGAGGTACACAGACGGGAATGTCATCTGAACAGTGTCAAAACACTGGCCGCATTGGACACTAATTCTTCACCAAGTAAAAGAAGCAGTTGCTCAAGTCACATGGCGAGACACCTAGAAACCACTTTTTTCTACTAATTCCATCCAATTACTATTGTATTCAAACCCGTCTTTAAATGATAATTACATTACTAATTGCATCATTTATTCAAACTATGCTTTTGACCACACCCAACTTCCAGAAAATTCACTAGTCCTCCCCAGGGACTTTGGATTTCTGGGAGATCTAATATCCGGACAGGTATCCACACCCAATACACGTCAGTATTGAACATAGGTTTGTAAAACTATATATGCCACAAGATACAAGTTCTCATGGCAGAGCATTTCTCATCATGCTGGTCTCTCCAGATGTTCAACTAAGTCGTAACCTAGAAAAGCTGAAAAGCTGACACACACTCTTCAGCTAGCAGTAAATCTAAAAAGAACTATGATCCGACAAGTGATGTCAGAATGCTGCAACTAAAATTTAGGTATTCGACCAATCTATTTCTTGAAAGTAAAAGCAATGACACTAGGGAATTTTCACGGAGGAAGGAAGGTGCTAAAAAAAAGAATCTAAGAAATGCAGCTAACCTGAAAAACAGCATGTCTGAATTGATCATATGACTGCGCATACATCATAGCAGAAGTTGGCCACTGCATATAGGTGGTATCCCTAGATGTCTGATTGAATCCTGTGGCACAGAAAGGGCTCATGATTGGGGTGCTGTAGCTCAGGGAGGCTTGGGTTCTTGGCATCTGACCCAACTGAGGAACAACGGTATCATACTGCAAAAATGGAGGCTGAAATTTCTGCATACTAAAGGGTGCCAAGCTAAAGCTTTGATTAACTGTACTATTCTTCACGTACCTGCAGTAATTAAAGAATTAAATTAGCTTGGGCTATCAAAAAATCTACTTTTCTTGATATAGTGAGAGCCAAGATGATGAATTCAAAAAATGGGTAGTAAAAATGGACCAGGTCAAAAACAAGCCAGATGACTTGGTAAAACAAAAGAGCGCAGTCCATAACACATGAATTGTGAAGCTCAAATCCTCAACTGGCCCAGTTAAAAGTAAGCAACAAACCCAAAATCCATTCATTCCCCAATTGGCAAATTTCAAATGTTAATTAGAAAAGATGTATTCTACTTCAAAAACAGCATTTAAAATTTTCAAATATGATATAAACCAATGAATAACATCACTAGGATAAAATAACAATATAGTTGAGTTTTTAACCAAATAACTCCGAAAGATAAAGAGTAGAAAAAAATAACTACAAAATAAATCTAAAATGCTGTTATAATGACATGCCTGCTCTAAAGGAGACTCAAATGCACCTCACCTATATGGAGGTTCTTCAAGAAAGGTAAAATCCGATTATTAAAGCAATAAATTCCAACCCTTGTATATGCAATGTGGGTAAAGGCTAGTTTGACAGATTTCATAAAGATACCATTGAAAAACAAGAATGTAAAATAAAGATATCTAGAAGACATTGATACCTATCACCCAAATAACTCACCCCATTCCAGTTCAGATACATAAATGAATACGTACCTTTCATAACTCCGGTCATAATCTGGGTCAATACGATCCTTCTCCCTATCTCTGAGAATGGCAACTCGGGAAGAAGTACCACCATCCCCAATGGTGAGGGTTTTCTCTGAATCAATCATGGAATTCTTGCAAACTTCATTATCATCTCCACTTGGATACATATTCTTCCCATCAAATGGAGCCTGAGACACAGAAACTTCTGGCTCAGGGCTATTGGGGCTGCTGAAAATGCGAGCTCGTGCCCTGTCATACTCCTCCTTCCTCTCTTCCACGGTCCTCACAGGACTGCGTTTAACTCCTTTTTCACCGGCTTCACTTGAGAAAGCTTTATTAGGCCTTGGTCTCATGACAATTTTAATCTTCTCATGTTTATCATGTTCCAACTGTTTAGCAGGTATTTCTGATAAACAGACAGCAGGAAATCTGCTTTCTGCCAACTTTTTAACCACGATTCTAGTACCAAGACCATCCAAGACATTATCCTGAACCATAGTCTGCAGACCATAGTGTTGAGCAACACGGTGTGCCGCAAGACGAAGGTAGGAAGTAGGGAAATGCTGGAACTCAAACTGATGCTGCTCAGAATTATGTAAGAACTTCTGAATATCAAGTTCCATCCGCAGAACTGACAAAGACAAAGAGCATAAATTATTAAAAGTAAGATTATAAAGAACATACCGTTTATGCATTCACTACCCTATAATCCAAGGTTTCCCGGACTACCAAAAGCTCTCCAATTCTAGGCTGAAGCAGCCATAAAGACTCCGTATTAAAAATGGAGTTTCACAAAGAAAAAAAAAAATCCTCAGAAAAGATGTTAATAGGATCATGTATAAAAAATACCAATACTACACTTAAAATAAGCTCTTTTGTGTAGGTTATAATCTGTAACATAATAAAAGCAGTTATGCATAACATTTGGCAGCAAAAGTGAAACAAAAAGGCATTTTGGGAACATAAGTGTTACTGTGGTAAATTACTTTAACATGCTTCCCAACCATTTTCAAAGGCCAATTAGCTAAAACAGCTTGAACACATCTAACACGATGTGTCTTTGTTCATTTATTTATGAATACATACATATATATTGTGTACCTCTGTTATCAGAATCTTAAGATTCGCGATTTGATTCGCGGTTCGATTCATAATTTTTGCAAAATCGATACGAATCTATAGGTGAATCTCTCTGTTATCAAAATCTTACGATTCGCGATTCGATTCACGATTCGATTCGAATTTTTTGCAAAATTGATACGACCATTTTGGAAGTAAATCTCTAATGAATCGCACAATTTCACAATCGATTCACGATTCAATTCACTTTTTACGATTCATTTAATTTTTTAAATTATTGTGTCCGACATATTTTCAACTATTTATTTCTCCATATTTTTAGTGAAAATGACATAATACAACGGCTAATAGCGTTTAATACCAAAATAACCAACAGATATACATAATTTGTTATTATTTTAGAGATCATGAAGTTTTCAATAAAATCCAATCAGATTAACTCAGACCCAACATATTTTTAACATTTCTTCTCATTTTTTTTCCCTTTAAAAAATCATAATATATCTTGTAAACATATTTAAGATTAAAGTTACACTATGAATTATCTATTGCTATTTTATTAAATTGAATATAATTGAATATTACATATGTGAAGTCAGTTATACCTTTGAAAATGTTTTAGGCTTTACAATAAAATATTCTAAATAATTCTTTCTTATTATTTGTTCACTATTACTTAGAAAAGTATGTATGCTTATTGTCCAAATATCAATATCATTGTTAATTATTGTTATTTTGGAAATTGATAATTTTTTTATTTGGTTATTATCTTTATTAAGAATGGTTGATAAGAAATATCTAAAAAGAAAAAAAGTATGATAGTGATCTTACATAAGAATTTTGTTAACTTCTTACCTATTAAAATACGTGATTATTATTCAAAATAACATTTTCATTGATTTAAGTCTAAATATTTCATATTCATAAGATATATTTAACATCTAAATGTGTAAATATATATTTTTAAGTAATTTTAAAAAAGTGACCGAATCTTTACGATTCACGATTCGATTCGATTCACGATTCGGTACAAGGTCATTTCGATTCACAATACGAATCTCGATTTGACAACTATGTTGTGTACACTAGAAGCGTGACATGAGAACATAAAAACTTGCCCTCGCGATATTGTTCTTTTTATTTACATCGGATCTGTTGCAAGATTATCCACTAATGAATTCCTACTCTCTATTTAACTGTCCCCTCACTCACCCTCACTTTAAATACCACCCTTTCTTCCATTACTAACCACTGCTTACATATAACGCCGCACACACTGGTGTATATTTGTACATATACATTCGAAAAAGAAAAAAAAAGGAAAAAAGAGAGGCAATTTTCATTTTCCTTACATGAAAAAAGTCAAAATTATGTCATGACTTGCTGTTTTGCACAAGGATATAATCCAAACTTACATTAGACTAATCCAACCAAACCAGTGTGAGCTGGTATGCATGTGCATATATTCACCATATAAACTCTTGTCATGATCCTTAGATCTAGTATGATTTTCAATTTAAACAATTCATCATAACCACTTAAAATCAAAATCACAATTTCCACTACAAATCGCACCAGATCTAAGCCGGCCCTATTAACCCACCAGAAATTAAACCCTAATTCGATCTCCACCAAAGCCCTAACCCTAATTCACCCCAATAATCACCAGTTGACCAAAAATTCAAGGCGTAAAAACAAAACCCAGAAAAATCTAAAAGATACAACCGAATCTAGAAGCAAAAAATTACAAATTTAAGATAAAATTAGGGCAAAATGCGAAAAGTAAAAAATGGGGAACTAACTGGTGAGACGATGACGAGGGTTTTGGAGAGCCTCAACCAGGAAGGGATCGATCATTGAAGAAGCGACGACCACGCCATCAGTGATGGTGATTGGAGGAATTGAATCCATGGCTTCGTCTATATATATGTATATATATATATGTATGTATATATGTATAGATGTGTGGGTCAGTTTTTCTCTCTCTAGAAAGTGTAAGAATCTTCTTCTCTCTCTTCCTCCTCTTCCGAGGGGAAGGTTCAAGAAGAAGAAACTTTCCTCTTTCTGAGCGTTTTATAGAATGGGAAGCCTCTCCCTCTGTGTTTTTTCTTCTCTTCTTTCTTATCCCCAAAGCCAAAGAGAGAGAAGGAACAGACAATGAGGTTGAGATTTATAAAGGAAAGATTTCTTTGTCCTTTTAATGGTAAAAAAAGAAAAAGAAAAAGAAAAAAGAGTACCCTACCAATGGTATATTTTTTTTACAACAATGATTCATCCCCCTTTTCCCTCCACCCCTTTGACCCCTCTCTCTCTCTCATTGATTACATTTTCTTTTTCTTTTCTTTTTTTTCCTGCTCCTTCAATCACCACCCACCACGTGACAAAGGGGGTGAGGGGTGACCCCCAAAAGGGGCCCCAAGCATTATTTTTTTTTTACATTTTAAATACCCTCCCCTGGCTAGGATGAATACCTAATTTTATTGCCAATATATATATATATATATAATAATTAAAATCTTTATTATCATAAAATTATTATGTAATATTTTGATTTGTTATTATTATGTTAATTTAACTTGTGAATTATTTTAATTTTAAAATAAATATATATTTATGTGCAGGGCGATGCAAAGAGAGACCGTGAGTCACGTGTCCTTGGATTTCAAATTTTTTTTGTTTTAAGCATATGTTTATAAAAATATATTTTAAATAAAAATATTATGCAAAAATAATATTTAGAGTGAGATGTCAATAAGAGAGACCATGAGTCGCGTGCTCTCGGATTTCAATTTTTTTTTTTAAAACATTGTTTATAAAATTATATTTTAAATAAAAATATTATGCAAAAATAATATTTAGAGTGGGATGTTAATGATATTTTTACAATTATGAGAACACTAATAGTTGTTTTGATTGAAAATGAAGATATCATAACAAGTCATGTTATTATGTATTAAGATTTTATGAAATTTTTTTAATGTAACGGTGATGTCCATCATTATTGATATGTAAATATAATTAATCTTACTATGAATATATAGAATTTACTGAATTGTTAGTTACATTTTATATATGGGGCTCACCTTCTATATGTTGTTGGTGATATGTGGTATCACCATTATATTGAAATTTTACTTAAATTTTGTACCCAAAAAAAATTACTCTATGATTATATAATTTATTTTAAGACTTATATACATGACATTTTTTTTATATTATCTATGATACACTAGTTACAAATAACATTATCTTTTCGATCTTTTTCAAAATCAATCGTAAAACCTTATGCAAAATATTTGTGTAAAATTTTTTAAAGTTATAACTAATAAGTGCCCCTCTAATTTAATTTTCTGAGTCTACTACTATTTATGTGGTTATTTTACAATCATTGATCCTAGTATCAAATCAATGTGGTTATTTTACAATCATTGATCCTAGTATCAAATCAAAGGTAGGGCAAGTTGGGGAGGTGGCATGACCGGTTAATTTTGTAATTTTAAGAATAATGGTATTAATAAAGATTAGATATAGGTATATTATTGATAATATTTTTATAAATAATGAGAGTTAAAAAGATGCAAAATGAAAAATAAAAAAGTAAAATGATACTTTTGTGTTGAGAAAATTAGTCTAAGATTCATCTCCCATTTTTAGTAATGAAAAATATCCACAATATTATTTTGTGATGTATAAGGTCCCTCACCCCTAACACTCATGTATCACAAAGAAATTTGGTTATCTCAAATCAAACCCTCCTCTCTCTCTCTCTTCCTCTCTCTCTCTGCTCTTTTTTTTTCAAAACTCGCTGCTTTTCTTCTTTCTTTACAAAAACCTTAATTTACTCTATCTCCTCACTCCACCTCTCTCTCTATATATATGCATATAGCAATTTCAGGTCTGAGCTTGAAGAACGTAGCAATGGAAGATGCAGTGGAGCAAAAGCACAAACAGCTTGAGTTTGTTATAGCCTCTGCCTCTCCGCTCTCTTCGTCTTCATTTTCTACTTCTTCGGTGGATTATGCTTCGCCAGTTGTTGCTCGATTCAGCTTCGATTTTGAGGTTGTAAAACTTCGATTTTACCGAGAATCGGAATCGAATGAGGCTATTCACATTGATCTTCGAGCTGCTTAGGTTAACATTTCTCCTTGGGGAATTCAGCTTTGGTTTGTGTTTTGTTGCAAAGAAAAGAAAAAAGAAAAAGGAAAAATCTTCGAGCTTAATGTTTGTCGTTTTAGATTCACTAACCGAAGTAGTGTTCGTGGAAAATTTGAATTTTTTTTTGAATTTTAGCTTCTATTAGTTTTCCTGCACTTTCTCAGCGACCAAACAGATTTCCTTGACTTCTTTTGAGCAATCTTCTCCAAGTTCACCAAAATACTTCAATACATCTGCCCAAAGGATTGAATCACCTCCCTTACTTGAATATGTGTTTTTGTTTTTTGTGATCTTGAAAGTGAATTTCTTTGAATTTTTACTTGAGTCCAGAGAAAATTAATCCAAAGAAATTTGGTGTTGGTGATGTGTAAAATTTTCTTTATGATGTGTCTAGAAAAATTTGGTGTTGGAGATGTGTAAAATTTTCTCTGTGATGTGTCCAGAGAAATTTGGTGTTGGAAATGTGTAAAATTTATTTGTGATGTGTCTAGAGAAATTTAGTATTGGAGATGTGTAAAATTTTCTTTGTGATGTGTCCAGATAAATTTGGTATCGGTGATGTGCAAAATTTTCTCCGTAATGTGTTCAGAGAAATTTGGTATCGATGATATGTAAAATTTTCTCTGTGATGTATCCAGAGAAATTTGGTTTTGGAGATGTGTAAAATTTTCTCTATGATGTATCCAAAGAAATTTGGTGTTGGTGATGTGTAAAATTTTCTCTGCGATGTGTCCAGAGAAATTTGGTATTGGTGATGTGTAAAATTTTCTCTGTGATGTATCCAGAGAAATTTGGTGTTGAAGATGTATTAAATTTTCTCTGTGATGTGTCCAGAGAAATTTGGTGTTGGAGATGCGTAAATTTTTCTCTGTAATGTGTCCAGAGAATTTTTTCTGTGATATGTAAAAAAAAAAAATTGTGATGTACCCAGAGAAAATTGGTGTCGGAGATGTGTAAAATTTTCTCTAGATCGAATTTTCTTTGAAAAGTCCAGAAAAATTCTCGGGATCGATATTGAGGCACCTCAAACATTATAAAAATATTGAGTGTCTTTTATGCTATAAAATCTTAATATCGGGGACTTTAAAAAAAAATTCCCTTTTGTGTTTTAGTCTTATTATATTAAAAAAATATTTATATATTATATATAAATATATTTAATAAATATAATTGAAATAAGATCGGGATAGGACTAGATGGGGAGAGAAAAACTCATCCTATCGCACTTAAATTTTATATGTTAGTTTTATGATTTTCATCTAATTATACATTTTATTAGATATTAATTCAATTCTAAAGTAATGTTGGTCCAAATATGACCCTAATGAATCCTAATGATCAACCCCAAACTATGGAAGGTCTTATCGATAAAAACATTGTTGGGCAAATTATTGATGTATTAAACTAATTATTTATTTATTATTTTGATAAGTTTAGAGTACAAATTAATTTGTGCTTATTATATTTGTTGGCTTTTTGTCTTTCGAAGGTTAGTATTGTAATTTTAATCGTGCTAGCAAGGATCAATCAGTCTTTACAGAAGATTAATTGCCAACCAATTATCAGCCGATTATGTTTTAGTTCTTTCAGCCTCAATGAAGAGGACTTTTACTGGTGGCTTGTTTAGGAGAATTTAGTAAACAATAATTAAGTGAAGAATAATTGCAATATTTCATTAAGTAAAAATGAAAAAGTTACAATGATCTGACCCAGCCTCGTAGAGGTTTACAGCAACAAGCTATTTGAAACTACTCCTATGAATGAAGTGCAATACAGGAATTTGAAGTACAGAAATGTAAAGAACTGGAAGGAAAATGAAGTAGATAAAATTGGTTTTTGGATCGGAGTCTGGATCTCTACTCTGAAGCCTTCTTTGCTATTTATACTGTCTCATAGTAACCATCGAAGTGGTCTTCCAACCGTCGAACAGTCCTCCGATGATTCCTGAGCATGCCGTCTCATAGTCAATGCCACTATGCCACCCTTTACAGTTAGGCTTCCCTCATGATTTTGAATTTAAATGTATGAGTGTAGACGTCCCCGAACGCCCCGAGAGGACGAGGTCCCCCATTCCGTTCGATATTGGACTCACTACAGTTCGGACTCTCAAATTGTCACAGTTCTAAGTCTAAACCAAAGAGTCCAAGTCCGGCAAATCGTTTTGAGAAAACAGATTTTTAAAAGAAGTGTCAAACATGGACTGCTTTGTCAGATACAGAGTCGCCACCTAAATATTTTATTTTGGAGAAATTTAGGAAACCCTGACTCGTTTGCCTAAGGCCACGTGTCCGTCATTACCAAAGTTGCCTCGGCTCGGGAACTTGGGTACGATTGGAGAAGGTCACTTCGTGAGCACCCCCGCTCGCCCGATCAAAGATCGGCCTCTACTAACCATGATATCTAGTTTTGAAAACTTTATGCGTTCTTATTCCGGTTATTAGTCTAGATTTACTATGTGATGCGCACAGCATACAAGTATAGATTGGATCGTCTGAATTGGAACAAAACATTTCATGTTTGTTTATTTTGAAAATAGTTTGATGGTGCTACCCGCAAGTAGGCTAAGACGTGGATTTGCCACCCTCGGGTGGGCTTAGAAAACATGATTTTGCCACTATCTAGTGGGCTTAAAACACACATTTGATGAATTGTCCCAATTCAAATAACCCAACCTTCACCCACAGGCATTCAGGCAGTTATATCACATAAGCAATTAGCCTCATGGTAAGCGTGCTATTCATGGCAGTCACTCACACGCATGCAGGGATGCTAAAGCATAAAACTTACCGAGTACTCCAAGCCAAAACAGAAGCTTATTAGAAATCCATGCATGATCCTAACTATACAGAAATGCCTAATGCAACACATGCAAAAATGCAACTATAGCAGGCTCGGCTATTCTAAACATGGCATATGAAATGCTACAGCTAACATGTATTCAACTTGGAATTGAAAATACAATGCAATTAGTATGATGCGCCGAGCCCGGTGCATGCAAGACAGATGAATGAATGCAAACATGCTATCATACTGTATGTTAATTGAAACATGCCTTAATCTAACCATCATAAGCGGGTAAATAAAAGGGAGAAAGACGTGGGGTTGGAAGACATACATCACACACACGCACACTTATTACAGTTGTGCCCTCGCTTGGAGGGTTCGAATAAATAATACAGGCCCGAACAAATAATTACAATTCAAATAATTACAAAACCCTAATTAATTAACAAATTAAACTAGGTAAGATGTAAACTAGCATGCAAGCTAGGGACTGCCTCGACGCTGCTTCGGATGATGAATGATGCATGTCCGGGTTGCTTGGCACGGAAATCCACTGCGATGCCCCAATTAGCCTCTGTTTTGCAATAACTTTTTGGAAAGCGCGCCAAGCTCCGGAAGACTACTGATTCTTGATTTGCTGCAACAGAGAGCAGGAAAGGGGCATGGCGATGTATTTTCACAAATGTATACATGCCTCGATCCTCGTGCCACCAATCACGCATCTCGATGCATGATGGCCGAGGAGTCGAATTGTGCAACTCAATATGAAATGAATGCACATATAAACACAGCAAAACCTAAATCCATCATGGATAATCTGGAGTGTCGGTGATTGGGAATTGAGACACGTTCCGTCACTTGAAGTACGAAACGTCCCTCGTTTCCCGTGCTCGGGCTAACTCCTATCCCAAGCACAATGCAATATGCATGATATGCATGAAATGCAACTAAGATACAACCTAACATACACAATGCTATGAAATGGCATACACAATGCACGATGTAACATGGCATACACAATGCGCTAACATGCAACCTAGCATACACAATGCTATGAAATGAAATGGCATACACAATGCAATATGGGCTTACACCAACATGAGTGGACCTCAGCCACACTCACATAGGAGGCCATGAGATGAAAATGAGACACTCGAAATGCATGCACACGTGCACGCAAACCGATGACCGAACCTAAGGCACAAAATGCCACTCTAACAAGACATGGCAAGGCATGGAATATGGCATACTAGCATGCAAATTTCAGCACCAAAATATGATGCAAAACAGCCCCGAAACACGGCAATATGGCACCCGATGCATGAAATGAAACCCAAAACGCAAAACTAGGCACACGCAATGGCCTATATCTATACAAAGCATGCATTATTTGAATATGAAGGGTGAAGACAGAATCAAGAAAGTCCCAAAAAAAGCATATTTACAGTTTTAAGTAAGGCCAAAAAATGGACGCAAATAGGACTAAGCTAGCATGTAAAAATGGCCCCGTAAGAGAGGTAATGAAGAAAGTAGCAGATTCTGGCTCTAAATGGCCAAGATCCCTTCAACAAAGTTGAATATGGGCTGAAAATGAAGCACTTTACAGTTTACAACAAGCCACGGATCTAAACACAAACAGGCCTAAAACAATGTGCAAGAAATGGGCCAAAAGGGAGACAAAGAAGCAAGTGATGGTTTCTGGCCTCAAATAGAGAAGGACCCTTCAACAAAGTTGAAGAGGGGCCCAAAATATGATATTTTACAGTTAGTGACCAAACCCAAAACAGTGCACATGCAAGCTTAAAATACTATGCAAAATAAGGCCTAAAAAGAGGTTTAAACACAAAGAGCAAAAAGGGAGCTTCAAAAAGCAAAAGTCCCTTGATAAAACATGAAGAGGGGGTCAAAATAAGGCTATTTACAGTTTGGACCAGAACCCAAAAATGCAAGAACAAGGGGATAACAAAACATGCAAAAGTAAGGCCAAAAGGGGGATAAAGAGGCAAGTGACAAAAGGAAGGCTCAAACAGTGAAGATCCCTTCAACAATGTTGAAGAAGGGCTCAAAATAAGCCACTTTACAGTTTATAACCAAGCTCAAACAGTTTACAAATAGGCCTAAAATACTACACAAGGAAGAGGCATACAAGAGAGGTAAAGAAGCAAATGTAAAAAGGAAGCCTCAAACAGGGAGAGGCCCTTAGACAAACATGAAAAGGAGCTCAAAATAATGCTATTTTCAGTTAGGTTCGGAGCCCAAATATGCAAGCAAGAGGAGCTAATATATTGAGCAAAAATAGGCAAGAAAGAGGGAGAAGGAGACTTACCCTTGTAGCCTATGTCTTCAACAACTCTTGGACCAAGTTTGGGAGCCCTTGACCTCTGGAAATGGCCTTGAAGCTGCTGGAATGGAGTGTGGATTGGTTGGCTTGGAGATGGTGTAGAAATGGTGTAGGACTTGAGAGGTTTTGGTGCTTGGAAGAGAATGAGAGGGAGGATCAATGCAAGAGCCCAAAGCAATTTTTCTAGCCCTCTAAAATGCAGCTGGGGGTGCTGGTTATATAGGCAAAGGAGTGGAGAAAATGGGGGAAAAAGGGGGGGGAAGGAATTCAAGTTTCCCCCCAAAAGTGCAGCCCCCCGGATACACAACCTGGGGGGAAACAGAATACATATTTGTAATATACCAGATGAGAGGATCATGGCCGGCCGGTTATTGAAGTTGCAGGTGGCCGGCCGGCCTTGAAGTTGCAGGTGGCCGGTCGGCCTTCCCCATGGCCGGCCGGCCAAGGGTCAAAAGGGTCAATCATGATTAGTGGCCGGCCACCCCAGATTGGTGGCCTCCCATGTGTGCACAACACAACCATGTGGTCAAAAACTGAAGAAAGTGAACCAGGATAGAGAAAAGGCCACTTTTAGGAGGGGTTCAAAAGGGTCACACACAATTACTGGCCAGCCATATGATATTGGTGGCCTCCCAGGTGTGTACAACACAAATATGTGGTTTAGGGCTGGAAAAAGTGGCCTTAGGGTGGTCAACATTGGCTTTCAAGTGAGAAAAACGGGGGGCGGAGGGCGATGAAGGAATAAAACTGGTTGTCAAAATAATTACTGGCCTCTCACCCTTCTACGACCTTCTCAGCAATGAAACAGAGGTCCCTGCCAAAAATGAACCCAAACCGATGCAAAATGAAGGTTCGAGGGCCGAAACGCGCAGCCCGAGGCCCCGAAAACTGACTGTTAGGCATCGGAAGTGGTGTTCGACAACGAAGTTGGTTTTTCAGACCGCAGTGTCCCTCAAAATGGAGAAAATAAGATGCACGCCAAAATCCGGGGCAAATGGAGGTGGTTAAGCGGTCCCGAACCGAGGCACATGGCCAACGGCTCCGAAAAATCGGAAACCGGACTCAAAACGGGCAAAATGGCCTATGACTACGAAACGTAGCCTACGGCCACTGAGAGATGATCTACGAGACCTCTCCCTCCATTCGGAAAGAGAAAACAGAGAAAACAGAGCCTGGTTCGCAAACCGAGGCAAAGCATGAAAGAGTCTGGAAGTTCGGAGGCAAGGCTCGCAACCGAGACTCTGAAACTTCTGAACGAGCACAAAATGCAACATCACCAAGCGCTCAATCGGTGACGTCTGAGTCTTAAGGTCGGTCAAAAATGGGGTGTCTACAATGAGTAACCGTTAAGCCACGTCATCTTGCATCTTTTTGCTGATCCAGTACTATGCAGATCCACAATAACCAATGCTAACTGCCACGTGTATGATTGCGATTGGAGATTTAAATTAACTTCTCGTATTGCCCTCATCTTGCCACGTGTTAAACTGTGATTGGCCTGTACAAAATATGTAGCCAACATTACCCCCTACACTAATATACCCAATACTTGGTGATATTAATAGATCAAGGCATTTTATCCATGTCTTAGGACGTGCATGAGCTTTGCATCTTTTCAAAAATGTAACTGTCGTTCATCAATGAAGCATTTGCATCACATTAAATTCTCTTTTATTCCTCGAATATTTCCCACTATCTGAGTATTCGAAAAGACTGATATAGCTCTCATGGCCAAGCAAACCTTTTCTTATATCGATCAAGCATACGAAGAATTGTTTAATAATGTTGTTCGTCCTCGAAAGAACTTCATGCATTGATTAGCCAACCTTATCCGCCTCCATTTATACAATTCATGGAAGCTTTTGCAAATCATCAACCTTTGAACCAAGAACCTATTGCTTACAATTCTTTGGACCAAAAATTTGCAACCATGGATATTGGAAGCTTTTCTTCTGCAGCAAAGCCTTTCATATGGGATGAGGCTGCTGCTTCTTCTTCTTCTTCTAAGACTTCTGACTGGGGGATTTGGCCTACCCCTACTCAACCTCAGATAAGGAAATGCATTCATCATCGATTTCCTGAATTCGATGACCCTCTTGCGGTCCCCCCTTCCAGACGCAGTTCCATAGTATACACGTATGTTCTTTTTGACCATTTATTTAGTCTTGAGGACAATTTGCTTTCAGCATGGTATACTTCTAATTTTCCATCCCGAATGGTGCGAAGTGCTCCACGTCCTGATGAAGCTTTAGGGATCAATCCTGCACTTTTAGCCAAAAAAGAAAAACTTTGTTCCTCCGATTGGCTGGAGTGTGTGACCAGACTTGAGTTCCCAGCTTCGTTCAAAGAAATTCCAACTGCTCATCCTCTGCCTTCCAATCCAAATTGGATTGACGAATTGAGGCTCACTCTCTCTGAAAGCCAATACTTCACTCCTTACCAAGCTCTAATGCCTCCAACCGCTTATCAGCAATATAGGTCTCAGACCTTGCTTGCTGCTTTCTCCCACTTATCCTTTGAAGTCCTTCAAAGTGACATTCCCCACAAAAACTTTCTATGGGCTTGTGACATTATGTCTCGAAGTCATCTTCTCAACCCTGTGGCTCAAACAGAGCTTTATACCTTTTTGGACCAACTTCCCCTTATGCTCAACTGGCATCTTAATGCTTCTATTACCAATGAAGTTCTGGATGAAGCCTTCTCTGCTCGAATTCAGGTTCAGTATGAGGCAGAGAACCTCCTTGATAAGTATAAGATCTTCAGGAACCAGGATTCCGAGCTTAGGGAGGATGCTACTATGGATGAAGTGTATGGAAAAGAGGAGATGGATGCAATAGAGAAAGCTCTAAAACAGACAGCATTTGAAATGAAGGCCCAACAACTCTTTTTCCAATTAAGGGCTCACCATTTAGATAAACCGAACTTAGACAAGATAGAGGATAGAGTAGGAAAAGAGTATTCATTTATTGAATTTTGTTGGATTAAGTTCCATGATCTTGTAACTTTGTCCATTCTATTTTTGTATGAAATTGAGAATGTAATCAAATGATTCCCAATGTAAATATTACCTATCAATAAAATCGGGCTTTCTAAATTTCATTTTCTCTGGCTTTATATTCCAATTGTAAGTTTGACTGTATGGTTGATGTGCTTTAACTCCTTATTTTGTTCAAAGAAAACTTTGAATCAACCAATTTTGTCCTGAAGCCTAACTCTAATACTTCCAAAGTGTGATAATTTCTATTAAGAAAGACAATCTTTATTTTACATTCCAATTCTATGGCTAACATAACTTGTTCTTGTTTAGCTAACAACTTCGAATTAACCAACTTTGCTTCAAAACACAACCTGCGTGCTTTAAAGTGTGGAATGTTTTCTTAGAAGTTCGAATTACTTATCCAAATATTGATTTTGTAATGTTTGCCTACTTCAAAGTCTAACATAACAGGCATGAACCATATTTAGATTACAGAATGTGTTAGAGACTCCTTCGAAGGGTGTCATGCTTCATATAAAGCCTAAAAGCACGCCTTTGAGTCCTTCGAACCACACTAATCCTGGTTACTCTTGAATTTGGGATGTAACACTTGTTTCGAAGTTAATTACTTGCTTCAAATGTTTAACTATCAAGCTTCAAAGTCAACTTCTTACTTTAAAGGCGGCTTCGAAGCCAACCCCATGCTTCAAAAGCTGAGCTGAGTATTCAACTCATGTTTCCCTCCAAAAGCTCTCTCTTGAACAAAGACTCTTTCTTTTGGGACACTTCCATATTTTATACTAAGGGTTTTTATTCCACGTGGATTCAAATAATATCATAATCCTTTCGGATTCACCTGACCCACTCAATTTGTTCGGGTAACTTTTAGACAAAAGGTTTAAAACCCTTCTTCTTCGTGTCTGCTTATTCACTCTGCTTACCTTCATTGCTGTTGATTCTCAAACCCTTAATATTTTCACACTCCTCTTTCTTACTGTTCCTTACTAATGGAGTCTTCCTCCTTGAAAGTACTGGCTGTTGAATGTGTAAGTCCAACAATAGCTTTGAAGAGATGTATTGAGGAAGAAGTTACTAAATTTAAAGCTGGTAGCCCAAGTACCATAGATGGATGCCTCTTTATTCCTTGCCACAGCGAAAAACAAGAATACGTCTTAGGTCCTATCTTTCAAGAGGTTCCTGTTCAACTTTCCGCTTTGTATCCTTCTTTGGAGGATCACTTTCTTCTCTGTGGAGGGGGGCTTGACTGGGGAAATTTGAGGATGAATCGACCTCACCGTTGCTGGCCAACATTGAGGGTTGAGTGTGAGGAATGGTATAACAGGGTAGTGCCTGCCAGAGAATGGGACCTACAAGAGCTCTGTATTCTCAATGCCCTTCGTCTTTCCAGGTTTATCATTCCTGAAGATCATTTTTTTAATTCCTACCGCTCTTTGTCTTTGGAATATGGCCTTTAATTTTTTCCAGTTTCTGTGTAGTATGATGGCTCCCACCATTCTTGATATTTGTCATCTCTTAGGGCTCTCACCACTTGGTACTCACTTTACACCTAGCTATCCAGACCTTTCAGTTGATTTTTATCTTCTACCTTTGAATTATTCCTTCAGTGACTTTGTAAAAGCTGAGAATAAGCAGGAGGGCCTTGTGAGTGACCAAGAGTTTTTCTCCTTCATTTTATATTGGTTGTGTAAATTTCTCTTTTGTACATCATCTCAACGAATCATGTCTGAGTTTGCCCTACTCGCCAAGGCTCTTGTTTTGAAGAAGCAGATAGCCTTGGCCCCTTATATTTTAGGCCATGTTTATAGAGCATGTTCCCAATTCTGTAAGAAACCTCTTGATGTTAACCAGGGAGGTCCCCTCTGGGTGCTTCAATTCTGGCTCTTTGTATACTTCACTGGTTTACATTCCAAGTGTTTGAAGCTCCTAGTTCAAGATCCTAGCACTTATGGGGAAAAGTATGCTAGAATTGCCCTTTATCCTGCTTCTTTTGCCTACTATCTTACTTTTTTTCACCAGCTTTCTATTTCCCCATCTGTTACCTTCTTTTACCCTTTTGATGCCAATAAAGGACCAACTTGGCTAAAGACATTTTTGGCTGATAGATAGTGTTCCAATCCATTACACAAGGATAAATGGGCCTCTATCTTGTTGCTGAGGGAGTTTTTCATTGGTACTTTAAACTTTCGAGCTTATAAGTACATATCTGAGGTATACTGTCCCTCCCAGTTTGCCAGACAATTTGGGCTTACTCAAGCAATTCCTATTCCACTCTGCAATCTTTCAAATACTCATCTCACAGTCAGAGACCTGAGGGTACCCAAACCTAAGCTGGATGAGGCAACATTTAAACTGTTGGAAGATTTGAGTGAGTTTAAATTTACTTACTTCCTTCCATCTGGCTTAGTTTTAAAAAGATTTCAAAATTGGTGGACAACCAATATGGAAGTGCATCTAGCAATACATCCTCATGATGTACTAGTAGGGCTAGGTATGCCTTCTTAGGTTCAATCTAAAGAAACTGGGACCACTCCTTCTCCTTCTATTGCTACCAAGACTATTCTTGCAGTCCCACTTTTTTCTTCCAGAGTTACCAGAGTTGCTTCGAAAAAGGGTATGCATTTTTAGGCTTCCTTCATTTCATAATATTTTGTTTGTTTCTTTCATATTCATACTACTTAGTGCAGGGTCTCCACAAGAAAAATCTCCCAAGAGAGCTAAAGCTCTGGCTGTTCTCAAGGACAAACACCAGCAGAGAAAGAAAAGAAAACTACTACTCATTCATGAAGAGTCTGAGTCTCAGATTACAGAGGAAGAGACAGAGAAAGCGCAAGAAACACCACTACAGAGAAAGAAGAAAAAGAAGACAACAGTCTCTCCTTCTGACTTGGACGGGGATCCTACTCATGAGGCAGCTGCCAAAACAGTGGAGAAGGAACACTTTAAAAAGATCATTGTTTTCCAGAGGGTTGAGAAAAAGGAGGTAGCAGCAAATACTAAAGGATGAAGTTGCTGCTGCTGATGCAACCCAAAGAGAAACTGCAAGAAGGCAACAAACTGCTGAACATTATACCCTTCGTAGTTTTCTAACCATTGCTACCTCTTTTGAAACTGGTAATTTCATTTTGTGTCTCTAATTTCTTTTCTCAAGTTTTTAATACTGAAACTTAACCTTGCTTTATATTTCTTCTTGTGCAGCAACAATAACTCTATCCCCTCCTTCAATAAGGGTTTCTCCAATCTTGTTTGAAGTCGAAAGACCATTAGAAACACCCTCGAAAAGGAGGAAGGAAATTGACACTAGAGTGCCTTTACGCGTAAAACCTATTCAGGCAATACTCTCACTTCCTCATTCTATATTTTCCACAGCTTTTTTGAGGCAAAGCATTCTTATATCTTTATCTTTTAGCCTAACTCCATATGTTCCCTATCTAACATTTAATTCAGCCCAATTTTCTTTCCCTACAATCCTTGCTGCTTCTTCTTCTCCTAAAGAGATCCTAGTTACTACTCTACCTCCAGTGATAACTGATCCCCTCAGAGAAGATACTGATAGTTCACCAATTCTTTGTCTACAATCACTATCCAGCTCCAGCCCTTCTTCTCTTGACCTACTGGTAGCCAGGACTATGGAAATCACTAGGGACACTTCTTCCTCTTCTCCTATCCCTATGCAGCCATCTCTTCCTACCACTAGAGCCTTTTCTGCACCACTAATGTCAATGGAAGAGATAGACATTTTCGAAGCTAGACTGGTTAGCCTTTTTGACATGCCTTCTACCATTCCAACAGCCAGTAATGAAACTGAGCCATTGGTTTTGGATGATTCTTTTTTAGAAATTTTGAGAGCTCCTCAACCATTAGTAAGGCTTCTCCACTTTCACTTGATTTGGGCATCTGTTTAGAGTTGCTAACTTTGTTCTCGAGGATCCCATTCGAAGCCTTGCAAAGACCTATTATCAAAAATGGTTTCCTCCAGTGCTACAAAATCATTGAGCAATCCAACATAGCTATTTCAAGTCACTTGTCTCAGGCAGCAGCTACTATTGACTTTAATGTCAACATCTGTCATGTTGCCAAAGCTATAGAGGAGCAATTGTTGAGAAACCAGGAATTTATTTCCCATATACATGCTGAGGTATCTAAATTGAAAGAACAACATTCCTCTGTCTTCCAATTTCGAGCCCAACTTTTAGAGAAGAAAGCTCAATTAGAGAAAAAGTTATCAGCAGTTAACCTGGCTTTGGATCGAACCGTTACAAAGCTGCAAATAACCAAATAAGGACTGACTGATCGAAGGCAGGAGATGACTACAACTATTCAGTTGTTTCCATCCCTTAAGAGTAGAGAATCAATTATAAAGGAATAACTGAAACATTGTACTGACTTTTGGGCCAACCTATGGCTGCATGTACTTAATTCCTTATGAAATGAATTCTTTATTTATTATTTGAGTATTTTTATGCTTTTCTTGTTTAGCATTTACTATACTCCTTGTGTTTCCCACAAAGTTGGATAATAAGGCTTCAAGTATCTGCCATTAATTTTCTTAGGGTGTACATAACCATTCAAAATTTTCAAATGGTATGCTCTCCAAGGAAAAACTCTATGAACTTGATATGGTCCTTCCCAGTTAGGTGACTATTTGCCAAATTTATGGCTTTTAATTCCTATTGGGAGTATTATCTTTCATACCAAATCACCTTCATCAAAGGCAATGTGCTTGACTTTCTTATTATAATTTTTTGCTACTTTCTTCTTTTGAAAGAGAATGTTATTTAATGTCAGAATTCTAGCTTCATCCACACTTTCCAATTCCAAGAACATACGTTGATGATACTGCTTAGAAGCTAACTGGTCCTGGCATTTTACCCTTAAAGACTTTATGTTAATTTCTACCGGTAACACTATATCATGCCTATATACCAAGGCATAAGGAGTAACTCCTATGTTTGACCTTGGAAAAGTTCTATAAGCCCACAAAACATCCAACAGCAAATTATGCCAATCCCTAGGATTGTCTTCCATAACTTTCTGTATTCTTTTTTTCAAAGACTTATTGGATGATTCTGCCTGACCATTCGCTTGTGCATAATAAGGTGTGGAATTAACAAGACTAATTCAAAACTCTGCTACAAAAGACTTTACCATCTTTCCATCAAATACAGTCCCATTATCCACAGTTATGGTCTGCGGGATGCCAAACTTGTGAATCAGATCTTTAATAAATCCAATAATTTCAGTTTGGTCCATAGCCTTATATGGCTTAGCTTTGACCCACTTAGTGAAGTAGTTTGTGGCCATTAAAATAAAACAATGGTGCTTCGAAGAAGGTGGATGTATTTTCCCTATCATATCCATAGCCCAACCTCTAAATGGCTAAGGCTTTACAACTGCATGCAAGTCAGTTATTGGTACATGTCTTATCATGCCATGCTTTTGGCATGCTTGGCATCCTCTAATATATTCTATACAATCTTTAAGGATGGTAGGCCAATAGTAAGAATGCCTTCGAAGCAGCCATCTCATCTTCACACTAGGCTGATGAGCACCACAGATGCCTTCATGAACTTCAGCCATGCCTGTTAATGCTTCTTTTGGCCCTAGAAATTCCAAAAACAACCCATCTGCTCCTCTTTTGTAAAGAGCATTATCATATACTATGTATTGCATAGATTGTAACTTAATTTTTCTACTAGCTTTTGAAGATGGACCCGTTAAGTATTGCATGATTGGGTGCCTCTAATCTTGATGTTGTAAGCCATTATGATTAACCTCCAACACAAAATCCCTTTTTGCTAGAGGTGGTATCAACTTCTGATATGTTGCTTGACTTATGTTTAATTGAGTGTCATCACTTCTTCTAAAATTCGAAACCTTCTGAGCTACATCATTGGCTTTGTTATTCATGAATCTTGGGATGTAAGTCACATTTGCTATCTGAAACCGAGAAAGCAAATGTAATGTAGCAACATAATATGGCAACATGCTTGCATTTTGACATTTAAAAATTCCTTTCACTTGGTTGACCACCAATTGAGAATTTCCAAATATGTCCACTGCATGAGCTTGTAATCCAATTAGCATTTCCAGTCCCATTATTAAAGCTTCATATTCAGCTTGTTTATTGAAACAAGTAATTTCATCAACTCTAAAACCATGCATGGTTTCTATCCCCTGTGGTGACTTAATCACCACACCAATTCCAATCAGACCATTGACTTTTGATCCATCAAATCTCATTTTCCATGGCTCAATATTGACCATACCAAGATCCATTATTTCTTGGTTTTCTGTTTGACATGGATGGTCTGCCAGGAAGTTAGCCAAAACTTGTCATTTTACTGCATTTTAGGGGACATATTCTAGATGAAATTCTGATAAGGCTAGTATCCATTTGCCAATTCTACCTCTCAACATGGGTCTAGATAACATATATTTAACCAAATTTGTAGTTGCAATTACCAAGACAATTGTAGGCAGCAGATAGTATCTTAATTTCATTACAGCAAAATACAAATGCAAGGCACAGCTTTTCTACAGCTGAATATTTACATTCACAAGAATTTAAAAACCTATTAAGGTAATAAACTGCTTGTTTTTTGTCTTCTTCATTGTCCTATGCCAAGAAAACTCCCAATGAATCTTCTGCTGCAGCAATGTATAACTTCAAGTGCTTATTACTTTTTTGTGGCATCAACACCGGAGGCTTAGCCAAGTAGGCTTTAATTCCTTCGAAAACAGCTTGATGTTCTGCTATCCACACAAAGCTTTCCTCATTCCTTAGCTTTAACAAAGAAGAAAATACTTTATTTTTCCCTACAATGTTAGAAATAAATCTTCAAAGAAAATTAACTTGGCCAGGAATCTTTGCAACTCTTTCTTATTTGATGGAGGCTTGGCTTCTATGATGGCTTTGGCTTTATTTTGATCAATCTGTATTTCCTTCTTGTGCACTACATACCCCAAGAAGTTTTCAACTGATACACCAAAAGCACATTTGAGAGGATTAAGTTTCAACTTGAACTTTCTCATTCTCTCGAAAATTGCTGTTAAATGAGCCAAATGCTCCTCCATAGACTGAGGCTTCACAACAATATCATCAATGTAACACTCCAGGTATTCTCCAATGAGATCATGGAAGATGGTATTCATTGCCTTATGATATGTTGTCCCAGCATTCTTTAAACCAAATGGCATTTTTACGCATTCGAAGGTGCCAATATTCCTTGGACATCTGAATGCTGTCTTGTGAACATCTTCCTTTGCAATGCAAATCTAGTTATAACCAGAATGCCCATCCATCATAGATAAAATCCTGCATTCTGCTGAACTGTCTACCAATAAGTTTACTATGGGCATGGGGTATTCATCTTTTGGAGTGCCAAATTCAGATTTCTAAAGTCAATGCACACCCTCATCTTGCCGTTCTTTTTAACTACAGGCACAATATTAGACAACCATTCAACATACCTGGCTGTTCTAATGAAGCCTGCTTTAAGGAGCCTGAGAATTTCCTTCTTCATTTTCTGAACCACTTTAGGACTCATCCGTCTTGGTTTCTGCTTGTGTGGTCTGAAGTTAGGCTTCATGGGGAGTCTATTTTCTACCAATGACCTATCCAATCTTGGCAATTCATTATAAGACCATGTAAAGCAATCTTTATAATTCTTTAAGACAGCCAATAACTGGCTCCTATCAAAAGAACTTAACTAAAGACTCATATAAATAGGTTGTTGTGCAGAACCTTTCCCTAAATTGACTTCTTCCAAGGGGTCTTGTACTTGAGCATCTACTAATGCTTCTTTCCTGACTTCTTCTGTCCTCGAGGCAATTCCTTGGTTTTGTCCTACTCCCACTTTCTTTGGTTCAACATCTTTGCCTTTTTTTTCATAGACAAAGTCTGTCTATAAGGTTTCTTCTTCCTGTATTTCCTAGACTTTTGTTTCGATGTCCAATGCACAGTATTTATCAAAGGTCAAAGGTTTGACCTATTGCTGTTTATGCTTATAGCCAACTGCCATGGCTTCTTTCTCTTGTTCCTGAATTTTTTGGACTATTGTTTTTAAGTCCAATGCTGAAAACTTGACTAAAGCCAAGGGTCTGACTTCTTGGGTTTCATCTTATTGCCTACAACCAGGCGTCATTATCATCTTTGATGACGAATTCTTCATCAGCAGTCTCCTGTACCAAGTTTTTCAGGTGTGTTACTTCCTCATCAGCTGTCACTTTGGCTGAACCATCAGGTTTTCTTAATATACTAAGTGATGTTACTCCTCATTGCACAAGGCCATCATTATTTTCTGATGTAGAGAGGAAGGCACACATTTGTTGGTGTGAATCCAATCCCTGCCAAGTAAAGCATTATACTTAGCATTGTTATTAATAACAAAGAATGCCGTCATGTAATCTTTGGTTCCTACACTCAGATTGATGGGCAAAATACCCTGAGCTATCTATTTATCTCCAGCAATGCCAGTAATGGTTGTGTTGGTTGGTATTAATCTGGGGTTTCTTTTTCGCAGTTTCTTTAAGGAGGATTTCGGAAGCAAGTTCATTGCTGCCCCATTATCCACCAATACCCTATTCATTTGTATCCCATCAAAGAAAGCTTTGATATACAAGGGCTTGACATGCTGTGTTATGGACGTTGTAGGATACTCAAAAGGATATAAGAGATTGATACTTACTTCTTCACTCTCATCTTCAGTTTCCATTGGCGTGGCCACTTCATACTCATCTTGGACGATACTAACCTATGAATCTTCATTAGAAACTAGGATATGGTCAATTTCCTGACCTTCTTGGTTCCATCTTTAGCTTGGAACTCCTATAGCAGCATGTGCACCATGTTTACTGACACTGGAGAAAATGAGCCAAACTGAACCTGTGGCTCCACTTGTTGCTTTTCTAAACTAACTTGTTCAGTTACTTCGGAAGCATCTTCCATGTTGCACTCTAGCACTTCAATACTGGTGATTTCCTTCGAGTGTTCCACACCTGCTAGTTTTTTGACCAAAAAGGTATGTTCAGCCATAAAGGGTTCAAATATTTCTTCCTCAACCATCTCTTTCCTTTGGCCTAGGTTAACTTCTCCCTTTGTCTCACTGTCGCTTTCCATCAAGGCCTTTTCAAGATTTGCTAAGGTGGATCTTTCTTTGGCTTTCAATTCAGTGTGAACTGTAGCCAACTGTTCCCTACTGGCACTTTTTTTGTTTTGAGGAGCCAATTTTGGACTTTTTTTTCCTTGTACCTAGCCTTTTGATTGAGCCAATGAAGAACTTTCTCCACTTTCTTTCTGGTCCCTCTAGTACTGGGTATAGCTTCGTTGGATCTTCTTTCTTTGAGACCTGGAGATCACTGGAACCATATCTGGTTCCTTTGTTTTTGGGTGTTTTAGCAATACCCAATTGTTTTGAAGTCGTCAGGGGAGGTTTAATCATTCTACCCTGCTCTCCAAAAGCATTTTTCGGGGTAGGTATTTCTTTAGGTTTATTCTGCATGACGAACCAATCTCAAACCCCAGGTACCCATGAACCTACTAGTTCAGTTGCTGAACTAGCTCTTTCTGTCCCCGAAGCTGGCTTTGAAGCTGCTTGTGGAGGCCACTGCTTAATTCTGATTCCTTGTCTTGAGCCTAATTCAAGCCTTCTGTCAGGGTGATTACCTTGCATCTTGTTTGAGGCTGATCTTTGGGGCCAATCTTTGGCTCTAGTTCCATGACTTAATCCCACTTCAAGCCTCTTCTTAGGATAATTGCCTTCCATCCTATAATAGTTGGGCGGCTTAACCTCATTCATAGGTCTCTTACCCTTAGAATGCGCTTTAGTAACTGATGGTCTAGCCAAGAATGGATATTGTTTGGGACTAGTTGGGTATGGCCTCTTATTGTAGGCATTAGTTAGTTTAGGGCATCTCTGCACATCCCTATAGTACTGTTTCCCATCTATTGGAAGGCCCTTCAACCATTTATAACTTAATCTACATCTGAGACGCATCCTTTGCATGATAGTCGCCTTGAAAGAATCATCATCCAGTGCCTTTTCACTAGAGTCCTCTTTTTGATCCGCAAAGGTCTATCTATTTGCTAGTGAACTTCTGATATCTTTCTTCACAACAGTCTGGTTGGTAACATGCATTTGCACATTTACCTCCTCCAATTTTTTCAGGGATAGGTTTTGGAAGTCAGGCATTCCAACATTGGCTGCAGCTTCGCCAATCTCTGGGAATGGGTTAGTGTCAATCCCCATAGCTTTTTTTGCTTTGGTTGGGAATTTCAAACTCCCCTTTCGAATTTGTTCTTGGATCTTGTCCCGAAAAACAATACAGTTTTTAGTTGAATGAGACCAAGAATTGTGCCATTTACAATACATCTTTCCTTTAAGTTCTTCTGGGAAAGGAATCTTAACCCCCTTTGGTAGCTTTAGGAAATTTGCAACAAGCAAATGATTAAAAATGTCATCTGCCTTTGTTAAATCAAAAGAATATTTTCTATGAAGGTCTTTTTTTTTAAACTGCTGGTCGATTGTAGTATCCTTATGAATTAATGCCTCATAGGTCATAGGCTCTTTCCCTACGATCTCTGCTACATCAATGTCATAGTTAGGGTTTCTATAATAAGTTTTGTATGTTACATTACTTCGATCTTATTCTTTCTCAAGTAATGATTCATATCTAGACACTTTATAGGTTAATTCTACTAAATCTCGAAACTAAGTTGAGTCAAACTTCTTTCGAAGCCTAAACTCTAGACCATTTTGAGCCAATCTCACAAATTTAGGCTCTGGTAGAATGACCCTACACTTGTTTCGTGCTCTTTTAAATCTAGCAATAAATTGAGTAGCCTTTTCATCAGGCCTTTGACTCAACCTTGCCAAGTCTGCAATGGAGACCTCTAGTTCTGTTTGGAAGAATTGGGCATGAAATGCCTCCTCTATTTACTGCCAGGTTTGGATGGAGCCAGGTGTAAGATTAATATATCATACAAAAGCTGCCACAGTTAGAGAATTTGGAAAAAGTCTTAACTTCATGTAATCATTATTAGTAAATTCACCACATAGGGTTGCGAACCTAGTAATGTGCTCTACTGTTGACTGGTTTCCATTCCCATAGAAGAGGGCAAAGTTTGGTATTCTAAACCCTCTTGGGTATTCATGCACCCTATCTATCCATTCTGGATATGGCTTCGGCTTCCTATACAAAGAAGTTTGAACCCCTCGAGCCATAGGTCCACACATTTCTCTGACAATATCAGCAATTTGGTCCCTATGAACCATATTTGGTGCTTGTTGGACTACCACTGGAGGAACAAACATAGGATTTGGTGGAAAACCTTATGCCTGAGGTTCTCTTGGTCCATAAGAAGGTATATTTGGGACTGGCTGTCCTTGTGGTGCTGGCTGCTATTGAAGGTATGGTTGACCTCTCTAAGCCTGTCTTGCGAAAGGACCTGCGAAAGGTGGTGCAATAAGAGGAACAGGTGTTGTTTCTCTTCCAACCGCAGGAAGCCCTTCCAACCCCCCGGGTACGAATTCGAACAAAGGATTAGTGAACCTTTTTGTGCCCGGTATGGTTTCGAACACGGGATTTGGAAACATTCTCATGCCATTTTCTTCTGTTGGCCTAGATCCACCAATTTGCATGGCTTCACTATTAAGTAATAAGGCATTTTGATTTACCATAGGCCTCGAAAGAGGTTTATACCAAGACTGAGGTGATGGTCTTTCATAATTTTAATTACTAGTTTGACCATTACTATATCCATTACTTTGTATAGGTTGTTTATCTCTAGCCAATCTTTGCTGAGGGACATTTGAAATTTCCTCCATATGCCTTATGTTAATTGGTTGATGGGTATTCATCCGATCCATAAAGGATATTGCCCATCTTTCCATTGTGTTCATTAACTGTTGTCCCATGGCATCTACTAGGCCTCCCCACAGATTCATTGGCTGAGCAGATGAAACAGTGGATGGTCCAATTCCATGGTCTCGTGCACTATTCTGGATACGTGATGCATGTTTTGCATTACTGGTCTGTTCGACCATAGGCTCTAATGAGATAGGTGCTTCCATAGGATGTGTTATCCCATTATCTTGTGGATCAGGTACCTCTACCTCTCATTTCACACCTTCTTCTAGGCATTCATTTTCTCTCTGTCTTCTACATCTAGCCATTTCAATTAGTCCCACTGGGTGTGCCAAAAATATATGTTGATTTTTTGGCTTTCGAAGGTTAATATTGTAATTTTAAGCGTGCCAGCAAGGATCAATAAGTCCTTACAAAAGATTAATTGCCAACCAATTATCAGACGACTGTGTTTTAGTTCTTTCAGCCTCAATGAAGAGGACTTTTACTGGTGACTTGTTTAGGAGAATTCAGTAAACAACAATTAAGTAAAGAATAATTGCAGCATTTCATTAAGTAAAAATGAAAAACTTATAATGATCTGACCCAGTCTCGTAGAGGTTTCCAGTAACAAACTATTTGAAACTACTCCTATGAATGAAATGCAATACAAGAATTTGAAAGACAGAAATGTAAAGAACTGTAAAAATTGAAAGGAAAATAAAGTAGATAAAACTGATTTTTGGATTTGAATCTAGATCTCTACTCTGAAGCCTTCTTTGCTATTTATACTGTCCCATAGTAACCGTCGAAGTAGGCTTCCAATCGTTGAACAATCCTCCCATGATTGTTGAACATGTCGCCTCATAGTCAATGCCATTACGCCACCCTTTACAGTTAGGCTTTCCTCCTGATTTTGAATTTAAATGTATGAATAACCGTTAAGCCACGTCATCTTGCATCTCTTCGCTGATCCAGTGCTATGCAGATCCACAATAACTAATGCTAACTGCCACGTGTATGATTGCGATTGGAGATTTGAATTAACTTCCCGTATTGCCCTCATCTTGTCACGTGTTAAACTGCGATTGGCCTGTACAAAATATGTAGCTAACAATATCCTAATATAAAAATTAATTGTCCAAATTTTGGGTTCATCAAAGCTAAAGTCATAGTTGTCCTAATATAAAAATTAATTGTCCAAATTTTGGGTTCATCAAAGCTAAAGTCATAGTTGCCCTGGTACCTTCCGAGTAGCCCAACTTTGATGGTTTTTTTCATCGTTGTTATATGCACAATATTTTATTCTGAATGTTTTGAAATATTATAAATATTTATAGTATTATAAATATTATAAGTTAGTGCAAGTTATTATGGACAGTTTATATAATAAGTTAGTGCAAGTTATGTTAAATGAGTACCTGTAAAATAGATCAATACAATGTTAAAATTGAAGGGGAAAAAATCCAAATTATCGAAAGGTAACAAATTTCCCTAACCAAAAAATGCGAGAAATTGATTCAATTTATTTTCCAGTGTCGCCGGTTTTTGTTTTTTTTGTTTTTTTTTTCTTCGTATAAAAGCAACACAAGACGAATTATATTTCTTAGTAGATTTTAGAGCTATAAATGAGTCGAGTATTAAGTTTATTTTATTTTATTTTTTTATTTTTACATAAGAATGAGCCAAAAATCAATAGAAGTTGAGTAGCTTGATATTTTATAGTACATATAAGCTTATAAAGCCAAGTGGTAAATTTATTTAAGCTTAGTTTAATAACTTAACAAGCTATAAAAAATATTCAAATTCGATTTATTTATATAATGAACTGACTTAATGAATTTTTAACTAAGTCAAGTAACTTAGTTTATGTAACAATTCTAATAATTTCGCAAACAATAATGTTAGAAATTTTAAATGAATTACAAAATATTTTATACAATACTCACATGAGTGTGAAATTCATGTAAGTGTCATATGACATGAGTCTCATATTCACATGAGTATTGTGCAAATTATTTGATAATAATTCATTCATTTTTTTTTTATATTTTCCCAGTATTTCCGAGTGTTCACAAAACCTTTGGAAAAAAGTTTTTTCTCAACTCACTTGTTACTTCTTCTACCATTTTATGCAATGGGAGACTTTCCTCTAGTTTGTTGTGTGAATTAGAGTGTATTGTTAGACTTGTGGAACTCACTACGGCTCCTGTTTCTGTTTTGATAATCCGAACCATACAATATGTAGAGTTTGTCGAATATTTCATATTTGCAAAAAATCACATTGATCGGATATCAGTAGCCCCTTGATCGGAACACATTGATATATGATTAATGTGATTTTTTACAGGTATGAAATACTTGACAAAGTTCTGCACATTGAACAGTTCGAATTATCGAAACAGGACCCATGGTAGGCCTCACAAATCTAACAGTACAATTCATTCCACACGGTGAAGTAGAGAGAGGCATCTCCCTTATATAATTGTTGGATTAACAATTTACAAAATTATTAGCTTGTTTGATTAGGGTTTTCAGGATTCACTTTTTAAAAAATTAATATTTTATATTTTTCGTATTTTTTGTTTTCACTGATTTTTTTTTTAATATTCTAAGTATTTTTTTTTAATTTTTAAATACACTTAACGTAAATACACTTAAAAAGTAAGGCAAATTATATTAACAGCCCCTATAGTTTTGGGCTCGTGTCACTTTAGTCATTGACTTTTCAATTGTGACACATTTGACCATAAATTTTGAATATTGTTCTAAATAAGGACAATTGAAAATACTATTACTCAATTTCAAAGGTAAAATCATCAATTTGATAAAATATAAACTAATTTAACAAAAATAAATGTCAAAAAAATATTTTTAAATTTTTAAAAATTATTTCTACCTACCAAAGATAAAATTATATAAAATGGATAAATCTTTTACACATTTATTTATTTACTAAATTATTTTTTCTTTTGTATTTGGATGATGATCATGTAATGGGTGGTTGTTAGGATTTTAATGTCTAATTGATATATTTAATATATAAAATATTTTTATTTAAATTTTTTGATAAATGGATTAGTTTAATAATGATATCAAAATTGTCGTCATATTTGAATTTTGAAAAAATGAAACTAATTTAATGAAAATAAAAATAATTACCCATTACATAATCATCATCCAAACACATAATAAAAATTAATTTAGTAAAAAAATAATAATAAATATCTAAAAGATTTATCAATTTTACATGATTTTATCTTTAGTGGGTAGAAATAATTTTTAAAAATTTACAAATATTCTTTTGACATTTATTTTTGTCAAATTAATTTATATTTTATCAAATTGGCAATTTTACTTTTAAAATTAAGCAATGATATCTTCAATCGTCCTTATTTGGAACAAGATTCAAAATTCTAGATCAAATGTGTCATAATTGAAAAGTCAAGACCCAAAATAATACAAAACAATAGGGATCATTAGTGTAATTCGCCCTAAAAAGTATAATATTTGTGAAAAAAATCTTTAGAAAATTCACTAAATACCAAAAATACAAAAAAAAAAAAAAGAATTTAGTACATTTTTTGTATTCTTATGTATTTGTTATTTTTTAAAATATTTTTTTATCAATATTTTACTTTTTAGATACATCTAAGTAAGATGCATCTAAAAAAGTAAAAAAATTACTTAAAATTTTAAAAATATTCACTAAAAATAAAAAAATAAAATCTCAATTTTCAAAAATTTGAATACATAAAATTGAAACCAAACACATGATTGACATTTAATTTTGAAATGCTTTTATTGGGAAGTAAGTCGGAGGTTAAAATAGTTAATACAGATAAAATAAGTTAAAATAATAAAATATCTCATTCAAATAATTTTTTATTTTTTCTCTCATAATCATCAAATCAATTAAAAAAAACTAATCAAATTTTCAAACACAATTTTTTTAATCAAATAAAATAATTTAAAAAATAAAAATAAATAACTAAATAACAAAGGCCTATTTTGGAACTTACATGAAAGCCATTTTTTAATTTTTAATTTCTCATATTTAAAAAAAAAAATAGTTTTTAACCAGGCACCCAGCCAAACTTCTCCAATGAGGATGGAAAATTATTAAATATTTTTGAAATATCATGTGCGGTACCTTCCAATCAATTATTATTTAATACATTTTTTTTATATTTTTTAATTTCAATATAATATTTTATTTATTTAATTTTTTTACCAATCACAATACCATAAAATATTATGTGTCTATACTTTAAAATAACTCAATAATTACCAACGAGGACGTAGTCTAAGAAATCTTTCATCCATCGCGGTAAGAGCATCCGCAGTGGATCGGTTAAGGAGAGTGTTAGTACCAGTCGGTAAGTTTTAACTAGCAAGGATTGTTGTTTGGTGCTGCAGTGGATCGGTTAAGGCGTGCGTTAGTGATGTGTTAGTCGTGTGTGTTAAAACGTTTGTTAACTGCAGCGATGGGTTTAGTTAGCAGAGGGAGTGCGTTTGTGTGTCTACGGGTTGACCAGCCGATTGACCTAGTCAACGGATTTTTTTTTTTTTTTGTTGGGATTTTTTTTGGACTTAAAATTTAATTTTAGACTTGAAATTTTTTATTAAACTAAGTTATTTATTTATTTCATTTATTATATACACATATATATATATATATATATATTTAACATATCTCTTAACACATCCATTACTCACTCTCTAAAATTAACAAATTCTTAACACATCTTAACAAATATTTTTAAACCTCATTTTTATCACCTTTTTTTTTCATATAATACACACTTTAATAAACAATTTTAACTAGAATAATGCTTGGGACCCCCTTTTGGGGTCACCCCCTCACCCCCCTTTGCCACGTGGCGGGGGTGATTGGAGGAGCAGGAAAAAAAAGAAAAAGAAAAAGAAAAGGTAACCAATGAGAGAGAGAGGGGGTCAAAGGGGGTGGGTGGAAAAGGGGGATGAATCATTACTCTTTTAACTATGTCATTATGAATGTCCTAAGTCGAAAGACCAAAGCGAACTTTCCTGATATCCCAACCAACCTGCCCAAAGGTTTTGTTAGCCGAACTTGGAAAAATTCCAACTCTTCCATTTACACGCGTTTATCCACAATCTATGATACACGCGCCAAATTTTATTTTATTACATAAGTATCATGTTTTTTTTAAGACTTTTCTAAAAAATAAATAAAAAATATACAAACAACACTATGTAAACAAACTAAGGACGAGTTGATAATATTTATATTTATAATTGTTCTGTATATAATAAAATTTTAAAAATCATTTGATATATACTTTAGTTTTAAACAAATTATAAAATTTTTACAAAATTAACTACATTATTATAAAAATAAATTTTCCTGTATTCCTCTCTCTCCTACAATTTTGGCTACCTTCCATTGCCCATGGCTATCTCTTTCCATCACTATTGTTGGTGATGTTCTCTGCCATCATTTTTTTGGAGTTCAGATCATCTGTCGCGTTTGTCTGCCGCGTTTCTTGTGGTGCTACCAAAACAACGGCGTTTTGGTATTTTTCTTTATTTTTTATTTTTTCCTCTTGTTTTGTTTTCCCTTAGATTGAAAGACCACAACCACAACCACAACCACAACCCTAAGCATCTCATGAACAGAAAGACGAAGAGGAGACCCACGATCAGACGGCGAGGCGACTTCGGCAACGAGGCAACGGCAACGACAACTCCATTAAGATTAAGTGTAATGGATCCTCAACCTTCTCCTCTCCTCTTCTCCTCTCTCTTCTATTATGAATGTGATGAATAGTTCTGGGCTAAATATAGATGCAGGAAATGTGTAAGAACTCTCAATAAGTTTGGAGTTTCTTCCATATAGAGCTCTGCTCTGGCTTTAAATGGGCCCCCGCTAGTGGACGGTAGGATTGGTCCCCCAGGGATTAGTCGAGGTGCACGTAAGTTGACCCGGATACCCTGAGCTATCAACAAACAAAAAAAAAAGTTTGGAGTTTCTGATTCATTCAAAGAAATACATGATTAAAGCGATAAGTTGTTGGATTGTGTACAAAGCAAAATGGGAAGGACTCCAAACGGAGCTTTCTTTGTTTTGGGATAATAAGTTTCAGTTTATTGGATGTAATTTCAAGTTCTTCAGGAAAATTCTTACCCCGTGTAGAGATATTGGAATGGTCAATGGATTTCTAGATTTTTTATAATAAAAAAAAAGAGAAAGAAAATTTATTTTTTACTTCCATTTTGTCTTCCCTAAACAAATAAGATGAACTCCAAATAGGGCTTCATTTTAAGTTAAAACACCCTTGAAAATTTCTGGCTGTGTCTATATGTTGAATTTGTCAAAAATTAAAAGATGGAAAAGAAAAATAAAGGGAAAACATAAAGAGAAAAAAAAAAACACTTTATATTTTCATTTTCTTTAAAATGGGTTCTTCAATATATCCAAAATATGTTTTCCAATTCACTGTCCATGACGAAACTAAGATGATGGAGTTGCCGTTGAGGATCCATTACATTCAATCTTGATGGAGTTGCCGTTGTTGTCATCTCGCTGTCTGATCGTGGGTCTCCTCTTTGTCTTTCTGTTCATGAGATGCTTAGGGTTGTGGTTGTGGTCTTTCAAACTAAGGAGAAAAAAAAAACACCAAAACAACGTTGTTTTGGTAACACGCAAGAAGCGTAGTAGACAAACGCGACAGAGGATCTAGACTCATTTTTTTGCATCTCACCTCTTCTGATAGTGGCCAATCAATTTCAAACACATTCAACTAGTGAAAACACCATTCATTGGTGCCAATCACATTGAACCATTACATCCCCATGACCTCCAACCACCATTTCTAGTTATTGGTAAATTATATTCGTTTTTGAAACAAAATTTTAAAATATTTTATTTTCTTAATTAAAAAAGCATATATTAATTTTAAGAAATCTTAAAAATATTTAAAATTTGAGGGAAAAGGCAAATTTATTGTTGAGGATGCTAGTACTCTATTATGGCCAGTGAAATTAATGTAATTTTATTATTGAAGAATATAAATTTACATCTCTTAATTGAATATTTGGGCTCTTGAATAGTAAAAATGGTACAAATGCCTAAATTTTGGAAGATAAAAATGTTACAATTTTGTAGATTCAAATTGATGATTTTTTTTTAGTTGAAGTGATTAATTTTAAAAAGAAGGGTTAGAGATTCAAAATTTTAGATTTATAAATTCACTTACGATGATATGGTAAAAGAGTCGAGTGCTATATTATTGTAATAAATCAAAAGTGAACACTTATTATAATATATCATTGTGGGTAAAATTATGAAAATTTTTGAGGCCTCAAACATTTTTCAATATTAAATAAGTAATAATAAAGTGATTAGTTAAGCGTATCCCTCTAATTAATAATCTTTAAAAAAATTAAAAATAGGTTAATGCTTGGGGCCTCGAATTGTCGAGACTCGATGTCACAACCTAAACCTGCTCCTTTAGGTTTAGTGACGTAACCGGTCAGTAATCCTGGGATTACCAAAGGCCTCTTAACAAAATAACAAAATATAAGGGGCTGCGGAAGCAATTATACAAAATACAAGGTCAATAGAACTGTGTGGACATACATGAGATAGAGAAGTTTTAAACGTATATAACGTCGACTTCCATAAGACTTGTATCACCATACTTATAATGTCATGAGGAACTTAGCCCAACGTACAGATAAGCAAAAACACACAACAAAACATCTTCAACAGGTTCACAGAACTTGACTTTGCAAAAAGGAACCTCCCCGAGAGGCACAGTGGTTGGCTGACACAAAAACACTCTAGGCAGCAACTTAGGCCTCGTCATGCGCCTGCTCACCTACATACATAATATAGATAGTGAGCGAAAGCCTAGTGAATAATTACAAAATAAAGGGTTTAAATGAATGATGTCCATAAAAGATTCAGAAATCAGAGTTCATATCAGAAACAGACTTATATTCATATTCTTGTTCAAACTATATATAGAAACCAGAGTTCATGCTTAATCATACATGGTACATCTATTAGCATTATCATGCTTGTTAGTTCCATAAGGAACCTCCGGTACCGGGAAACATCTAACATACTTGAGCCACGGTATTATTACCCTCATAAAAGGGCCTTGAGACCACGGTATTATTACTCCCGGGCAAGGGCCATGAGACCACGATATTGTTACCCTCGGGCAAGGGCCTTGTGCTTATAGACCATGGTATTATTACCCCCGAGCAACGGCCTTGTGCTAAGGATGCCAGGAATACATTTCAGAAATTTGGACAATCATTCATTGTATTGAATATAACATTTCATAAAACATATCATATTTTATCACGCAGAAAATAAATAAAGTTGAACATAGCTTTACTAAGTTATTACTCACAAATGGTTCCTCTTACAGAACATACAAGTTAGACAACTTGTGGCGCGTGACCTATACACACATAACAGAAACACAAAATGAAACACACTCTCAGTTGGTACTTAACTTCTTTCGTTTCGTTCTTAGTGTGTTTATGGGCCTTAACCTCTTATTGAGTTTTAATCATGAGCTAGGAATGTCTAGGATGCAATGTGGATGCCAAAATGCACTTGGAACTCTTAACAAAACTTACTGAAAATAGGGGTCACGCTCGAGCGCAACTACCCTCGCTCAAGCGAACACGCAAACATATGAGGGGCCGCTCGAGCCCAACTTCCTTTGCTCGAGCAGTCCGCAAACTCTGAAAAAGTACTGGTTGCGTGAATTCTCTACTCAATGGTCGCTCGACAGTCGTTCGAGCACAACTCATGTTGCTTGAGTGGTCTGCAAAATGTGTAAACTTCTGGTTGCTTGCATTTCTCGCTCAAGCGAACTTCTGGTCGCTGTAGCGTGAGGTGCAAGATCACAGAGTGGTCACTCGAGCGCAAGTTTTGTCGCTCGAGCGGGAGGTCGAATTCTGGAATTTCCAAATTCATCTCTAAGTTGTGAAACTTGAATTTAATGTTTCAAACTCAACCTTTGGGCCCCAAAACTTGAGAAAACATTTCTAAACTTGGAAAATATCTTGAATTCAAAACCATTTCGTAAAATTAAGGCCCAAAAGTATGCCAATTGATCAAAACTCTAACTTGAAATTTTTGAATATGCCATGAACATGACATGCGTGAATTACTTTGAACTTAAGCTTTTCAAAACATGATCAATTAAGGTCAAATGGTAAGAAATATGATGAATTCTCAAAACCAAGTTAAGATAGACACATGCATGTGAAAATTCTTTAAAAACATACTCAAAATGTCATGATAGATGCATGCATGCATGATATACTCTTATAGTCAACCATTTAAGTTTAATTCTTGCATTACACAACTCAATTCTTATGTTATTTTACCTCTCTCACTTGATTTCATTTAGTAATCACTAAATTACAACTAAAAGATAGAAATCCTTACCTTAGAAGCTCAATTGTGTGCTAGGTGTTCAATTGCAAGAGTTTCCAAGTTCAACACCTTGAATTTACTACAATTCTTCTTCCTCTCCTAAATTCCAAGCTCAACCTTTGATCTCTCTTTCTCTCTTACGTTTGGTCTGTGTGTAAGCTCAAAGATGTGCTCAAATAAAGAAAAAGAATGAGTGGAGGCACAATAAGTGTCTTATATAGGCTTAATTAGAAGTTGGCTAATCAGTTGACATTAATTATTCTAATTTAATCGTTCCGAATTGAATTTTAATTAAATCTACCATGATGTTCTAAAAATCCTAAATAGCACATAAATCAAGTCAATTTCATGATTGGATGCTGATAAGGCCTTCAATTCACAAGAAGAAATAGAAATGCAAACAGATTTTTCTACGATAAACAGATAGAAACACAAATAATGCAATGCACAAGTAATTAGCTTAGGATTTCATCTTAATTTCTTATTACAGTCTTCCCCCATTAAAGAGTTTGGTCCTCCAAACTCGAATTATTTTCGGTCCGCAAGAATATCAGATCCAGAGGGAACAATTTAGGGTATCTCTTCATCATATCTTCTTCTGTTTCCCAAGTTGCATAATTCCGTCCGTGGATTTGACAATCAACCTTCACCAATGGTATTTCTTTGTTCCTCAATCTCTTGATTTTGCGGTTTACCACCTGAATTGGCCTTTCTTCATACGTATAGTCATCTTTCAAAAGCACATAGGTTGGTTCAATGACATGTAATGGATCTCTCAAATAATCCCGAAGCATAGAGACATGAAAAACATTGTATATATGTTCCATGACTGGCGGTAAGGCTACTTGATATGTCACCAGGTTGATTTTCTCAAGAATTTCATATGGCCCAACATATTTTGGCGCCAATTTGCCTTTTACTCCAAACCGTGTTTGCCCTTTCATAGGAGTCACTTTGATAAACACATGATTCCCGACTTCATATACTTGATCTCTTCTTCGGACATCTGCCTAACTCTTTTGGTGACTTTGTGCAGTTTTCAATCTTTGTTGAATTACTTCATAGTTTCAGTTGTTTCTTGGACCAGTTTCGGTCCTAACAAAGGTTTATTACCTACTTCAGCCCAATAGATCGGAGAACGAAATTTCTTTTCATACAGAGCTTTGTAAAGAGCCATCCCAATACTTGAGTGATAGCTATTTTTACACACAAATTTAGCCAATGGTAAGTAGGTTTCCCAATTGCCTTGGAAATCTATGGCACATATTCTGAGCATATCTTATAGAGTCTAATTGGTTCGTTCAGATTGGCCGTCTGTCTGTGGGTGGTAGGCACTACTCAATCGCAATTTCGTTCCCAAAGCCTGTTGTAAACTTTGCCAAAACCTCGACGTAAACTTTGAATCTCTGTTAGATACAATTGATATTGGCACACCATACAATCTCACAATCTCATTTATATAAATATTAGCAAACTTGTCTGCATTATAAATAGTTTTAACAGGTAGAAAATGAGCAAACTTAGTCAATCGGTCGATAATGACCCAAATAGAATCCATACCTCGAGAAGAGCGAGGCAAACCCACAATGAAGTGCATAATGATATGCTCATATTTCTATTCTGGTATTGGAAGTGGCTAAAGCAATTCGGCAGGTTGTTGATGTTTAGCTTTAACTTGTTAGCAGTGCAAACATCTAGTTACAAAGTCAACAATACTCTTCTTCATTCCAGGCCACCAGAAATTCTATTTCATGTCATGGTATATCTTTGCATTCCCCAGATGCATAGCAAATTTTGAATTGTGAGCCTAGGTCATAACACGTTTCCTTAAATCAGAACAATCTGTTACACAAAGTCTATTCTGAGATTTTAACATATCATTTTCAATCCCGAACCTGGGCCTTAGTTTTGAGTCAATTTCATCAAAAATTTTCTTCAAAAATTTTCTTCAAGAATTCATCTTCATGTTGTTTTTCTTTAATCTCTTCAATGATTGTAGATTAAACAGAAATGGCGGCTAAGATCCTGCATTGTTCACGTAGTACAATATCAATCTCATTCCTTTCTAGATCACATATTAACTCATTCTGACCGGTGAGTAAACATGACAAATTACCCCTGGATTTCCAACTCAAGGCATCTGCAACGGTATTGGATTTTCCCGGATGGTACAAGATTTACAAGTCGTAATCTTTGATCAACTCATGCCATCGTCTTTGTCTCATGTTCAGTTCCTTTTGGGTGAAAAAATATTTGAGGCTTTTATGATTAGTGTACACTTCACAAGTCACACCGTATAGATAATATTGCCAAATTTTCAAAGCAAATGCCACAGTTGTTAATTCAAGGTCATGGGTTGGATAGTTCTTTTCATGAAGGCGAAGTTGTTGAGAAGCATAAGCAATCACTTTTCCCTTTTACATCAACACACACCCTAAGCCTTTGTAAGAAGCATCACTGTAAATTTGAAACCCATCAGTACCGTTAGGCAAAGTTAAAATTGGTACAGTTACTAACTTGGTCTTTAACTTTTGGAAGGCAGTCTCTTTTTGATCAGTCCAATCAAATGGTATAGTTTTTTGTGTCAATTGAGTGAGTGGTAAAGTAAGTTTGGAAAAATCCTTCACAAATCTTCACTAATAACCTGCAAGTCCCAGAAAACTTCGAACTTCTAATACATTGGTTGGTCTAAGTCAGTCCACAATAGCTTCAATTTTCTGTGGGTCAATAGAGATACCATCCTTGTTGATTACATGCCCTAGAAATGCCACACTGTCAAGCCAAAATTCACATTTGGAAAATTCTGCATATAACTTCTTTTCTCTCAGAATCTGTAAGATAGTTCTAAAATGATTTTCATGTTCTTCTCTGCTTTTTGAGTAAATCATAATATTATCAATAAACACAACGATGAATTTATCAAGGAAATGTTTGAAAACCCTATTCATTAGGTCCATAAATGTTGTAGGTGTGTTAGTTACTCCAAATGGCATTACCAAAAATTCATAGTGTCCATATCTAGTTTTGAATGTAGTCTTCTCTATATCTTCTACCTTAACCTTTAATTGGTGATACCCAAACTTGAGGTCTATCTTAGAGAATACTTGTGCTCCCTGCAGTTGGTTAACAAGTCATTTATTCGGGGCAATGGATATTTGTTCTTGACAGTTACTTTGTTCAACTCACGGTAGTCAATACATAGTCTTAAAGACCCATTTTTCTTTTTGACAAATAACACTAGAGCACCCCAAGGTAAAGTGCTTAAGCGGATAAATTTCTTGTCTAACAATTCCTGGAGTTGAGTTTTCAGTTCTTTCAATTCAGAAGTGGACATTCTGTATGGGGTTTTAGAAATTAGTTGTGTCCTGGGTGCTACATCAATGGTGAACTCAATTTTCCTATCAATTAACTCCCCAAGTAGGTCATTAGGAAATACATCAGAAAATTCACAGGCCACGGGAATATTTTCCACACTAACACTATCTGAAGACACAGTCAACACACAACACAAGTAACCCTAACAACCTTTTCTTAACAATTTCCTAGCTTTCATAAATGAAATCAAGTATGGCAGAAGAACTACCCCATTTCCAGTAAAAACAAACTCAGGATACCAGGTGGTCTAAACATAACAGATTTACTCACACAATCAATGGTGACATAGTATTTGGTCAACCAATCCATTCCCAGAATACAATCAAATGATCAATGCTCAAAGGCAGCAAATCAACATACAATGTCATATCACCAATCATAATATCACATGCCAGATAAACATAAGCATATATCACAGAACCTCTAGACGGTGTAGTCACAGATAGTAAACAATTCATAGGTTCTAACGGTTTAGTTAATTTCAGAGAAAAAACATGCGATACAAATGAATGCGTAGAACCAGAAGCAATAAACACATAGGCATTCTAAGCATAGATAGAGATTATACCACTAACTTAGTATTCTATACCTCCCCAGGTACTAATGCAAAAACATGGCCTTGTCTTAAAGTTTCTTCCATAGTATTGGCTCTTACATTCGTTCTTGGTGTAGGAGCAGATCTGGCTGAACTTGTCGCTGGACGAATAGTCATGTCGAGTATCATAGGATAATCTCTAATCATGTGGCATGTCTTGCTGCATCGAAAACAAGCGCCAGATGCACGGTGACACGTGCCCTTATGCTTCCTTCTACATTCTGGACAAACTGGCATAGACTCACTGCTTTGGCTTTAACTACTTGACGATCCATTATTTTGTCTTTTGGCTATAAAGGATGAGTGGCCTTTCCAAAAATTGGATCCAATCTTTTGCCTCTCCATTCAATTGTTGGAGCATTAGTTTGTTTCTTTGCTGTTAGTATGGCATCTGCCATCAATGCCCTATCAAGTATTTTGACATAGGTAAGCAATTTCAATACGCCTACTCGATCATACACATTTAGGTCTAAGCTTCCTTCAAATTTTCTAGCCTTCTTATAATCTGTGTTGACCATATGAGGAGCAAATCTAGCCAACTCAATAAACTTAGCCTTATACTCGGCTACGGACATCTTGCTTTGCTTTAATTCTTGGAATTTAAAAACTTTTCGATCCCGAAAATACTGAGGAAAGTACTTGTCATAAAAGATGTCATTGAATTGTGCCCATGCCATGTTCCCATTATTAGTTTGAATTAATAATCACCATCTTCGGGCTTCATCTATTAAGGTGTAGGTGGATAATAGAACTTTTGAGTCTCAGAACAAGGAAATATTTCAAATAATTTCTTCATCTCAAACAACCATGTCTCTGCCTTTAAGGGTTCAATTGCGAGGCCCTAACTTTTTGTAATGTCCCCAAACGTTTATAGTTGAAGAATTTCAATAAGAAACCTTGTTTTCTCAATTTCTTGCAAATTAAACCCTAGAAATCAGGAACTACTGTGCGAGATAATCAGCAAACTCTAATCGACTCTAAGAACTTAAGAAACATTTTAAAATCATGAATTAATAATTTAGAAACCCTAGAATGAAAAATTATAAGAGAAAAGTCCTAGTTTTCGGTAATCGCAGTTTTAGCCCGGTATCTCGCCTTTTGTTGCGAATCGGCACCATGTGGCCCGAATTATTTTTCCTATCATTATTTTATTAATTATATGACTTAAACATATGTTTTATTTCAAAATTTCAGATTGTACCCTTTTCTTTCTTAATTATTGCATTTTGGCCCTAAAACCTTAATATTTTATTCAATAAAGTTACAACCAATATTTTATTAATTTATACAAAATATCCTCTATATTTTATTAAAAAAAAAATCAAATCTTCACATGGGTAAATAGGGTAGCCAGTTGTGGTGGTGAAAAAGACCTAAAATTGTATTTTTATACATAGCAAATCTTGTACAAATATGCAACAAATCTTTGACCAACATGAAGGAATAGGGGACATTTATTGCTATATCTTTTTTGTCTCCCAATTAACTAGTAAATAGGATTACTTTCTCTTAATCAAGATCAATTAACACAAATCTTAATTGGAACCAATTACAAACCAACCAAACCAAACCAACCCTTCTCTCTCCTCCTTGGCCTATAAATACAAGCCTTGCTAGCTATTTTATTTCACCCCATACACACACAACACACAGTTGAGAGAGGAGGAAAGGGAGAGCAAGTGAGCTTGAGAGAAAAAGAGAAGAAAAGATAGCAACAAGTAGGAAAAAGATCCAGCAAACCAAGGTAAATCTCATACACCTCTTCTCTCAATGAATCGTCATGTTTTTGCCCTTCATAATACATGCTAAAAATATATTTCACATGATACTAAGAGTTACTACATTGTTAGATGATGTATGGTTTGAAAATGAAATGTTCCTCGCTTCCTTGCAATTTCCAGCAAGCTTTTCTCAAGGTTTTTGATTTTATTTCCAAAGCAAACCTTCACCAACTCAAAATTTGTTTTAAAAGGTTATTAATTGACATATATAGAGTGTGTGAAAATTTTGGCTAAGACCATGGATGTGTTTTTATGACTCCTTTTATTTTTCTAAATACTTGGTGTAAGAACCTGTTTAAAATAAAGAACTTAAAAAAATTATAGAAAAATGATCTCGTCATTTTTATATCAAAATCTTCCTCTAAAGGTTAGCTTTCAAACAAAATTTATTTCAATGAAAATGAATGAGTATTTTAAGAGAAACACCAAATTTTGTAACAGTTGTCAAATCAGGGCAGATCTATGTATTTCTTAAATATCTAAAAATCAAAAAGGGCCACCCTACTTCCGTAAGATGATTCTAAGACTAGACTTGATTCTCTACAAATTCTCAGTAAGCCATATTTCTGAAACCCTTAGAAAATAGTTTTTCTATATTTATTTTTGAACCGGTGTAGTATTGAAAATCTGACAGTGTGGTTTTTGTTGTAGTTAGTGTTTTTGTGCTATCAAGACATATTTGTTGTAATAAATGTTATACTTGCATGCTTAAGTTTCACCTTGAATGACCTTATTTTGCTCTTACTTGTGCGAACCACTAATGTGTAATGAACTTAATGTGAAAAGGGGAAAATTAAATGGGTTGGTAAAGAGGGTTGACGACCACACTAGTTATACATCATAAATTATGAGAATGTTAAGTTGATATTAGTAGTGGATTAAAATGAGTAATTCTTGCGCAACTGGTTGTTTCGGAACCCTTGAATGGAGTAGTTTTATTCGAACCCTAGGTAGTTCGGTGTAAGGAGGGATTTGGGCTATGTCCATCATTACCGTCTCTTTTAAGGCCCTCGGTTGGCGTTACGTGGTATATAACCGTTGGTAGGTATCCGAGGTAAGGTCTGTAACAAAGCAGCAAAAGAGGGGGAATATCGAATAATCCGCGTCCAATTCTTGGAGTTGGGAGGACGAAATCTCTTTGGAGGATTTCTAGACTACTAACAATTAATCAAATAATCTGTGCTATGAACTTAAATGCCATAATCCTTTCCTCTGTCTTTTTGTAAATATTGTTGTGTATTGGACTGGGAAAAAGAGATGGGGTGTGTGTGCGTTTACTGGTCATTCAAAGCTCACGGTGTGTCATGGCAGGTGCTGAAGAAGAGCTTACAGCCGGAGACGACAAGCCAGAAACCTTCGAAGACATTTGGATATCTTAGAAAAGTTAGAAATTTCTTTTTAATGTTTTGTAAAGTTCATATAAAAATTTAAATTTTCTTTTGGGATATAATGTTAATGGAACGAGCTTTTGTAATTAAGGATATTCATAATTATTCTATTGTTATGTACTTATATTCTAACACCAATATAACCCCTAACGTCGCTTATGAGACCTTGTGTCAATGCTTCTTAAGATCTGTCAAAAGGGTAGTGCGCTACTTGAGAAAACTGGACTTAGAAGGGAGGCTAATTTGACTCCTCCGGTGATCTTGTGACACCCCAAAAAATTTTTTTTTTTTTTTTTTTGAAATGTCATAAGATTTTAAATAACAATAACTTGCTAGATAAAATTTTAACTACTAGTTAGGAACTTTTAAGTTCTTACAAAGCCAAAGTCCAACGACAGAATAAAACTACAAGTTCACACACAACGTCACAACATAGTTTAATCCTAATACAAGGGATAACAGGATTTTATTCTGACAAAATATTGACTCTAAGTCAGCCAAGGTTCGATATTGGCAGCAGCTCCAATTTCAGCCTCAGTCCCTTCTTCAACATAATCTGGCATGAAACGCCAGGGCAACAAAATATATGCCATGAGTTTTGCAACACAGTAAGAAAACGTAACCAACCTACCATTCTTTTTAAGAGACAAATAATAATATTCTAAACATGAGATAACAATATAATTATACACAGAAATTACAACCATTAGAATAGTTTCCGTAATTTTAATAATTTAGGTGACACTCGAAATCTCACCAAAGAGATTTAACTTACCAACCACTAAGCATGGCAACGGTTAATTTGAAACCCTCCCTTGGTCAAATATTTAAGTGTTACCAACCGTAACTACCAGGGATGCCCACGTCCGGAGTTATATACCCAAGTAGTGGCATCCGTGGTCTGCCCCAAGGAAACGGTCTGCCAGGGGTAAGCAACCTCCCTGTGTGCCACCTGCACATCCACCCTTATTCCAAAACCGAATACCGAAAAGGGTTCAAATAAGTCCCGTGCCATCTTAGAGTTTCGCAACACAATTTACGTGAGAATTCTCAAAACCAGGGCTCACCCTGAACAACCGGTGTTAACCGTCAACCCTTAATTCCGTACAGTCTTTAAACCAAGACTCACTCCGAACAACTGGTATTAACCGTCAATTGTTAACTTTGTATATGCCGTTAATCATTTCAGTTAATTTTGATATTAATCACAAATAATTTTATACCAACTCATTAAAATTCCCAATCATAAAATATTGCATGTGTCACACAATACTAAATAAAAGTACAGAATGTAAATAAGCAATTTATTTAAACCATGGTATGAAATAATAACTTAGATACAAGAATTAAATCCTAAACACACCCATGCACAAATTTTTGATTTACAAAATTAGACTAGCATAATATTAAAGTGGTGATTTTATTCTGTCCAGAAATATTTTCAGAGTATATATCTTGCAATTAAAATTATAAATACATTACTTATACAACTCTAAAATTCATATCAATCTACAGGATACTAAATAAACATGTTATGGTTATTTTTCAGAAAGCTTTTTCCAAAAATAACTTATAAATAATTCTAAACAAATTCCAAGGGTGTTTATGACACAGATTTGTCACATTTCCTTATATTAATTCCATGCTTAAATTTATAGATCAAACCCATAATCTAAGAATTTATTATGAAACTAGACTTCTCAAATTTCATCTTCTAGTTAGAAATTACCAGATTTGGCTTAGTATAGAATTTTAAATAAATTTTCAAATACATGGTAAAATCTGTCTCACAGTTTCAGATTCAGTTAGAAATTTGTATAAATTCGTAGAAAGCTTGAAAATTGTTTCCAAAAATTTCTGGATAAACTAGACATCATTATCAACAACTTTGTAGAAGAAATCATCTCGAAATTCTGAGTATAAAATTGTCTAAAAATTCGGGTAACATGCTGGCAGATTCAAGACAGAGTATTCTCAACACAGTTTCAGGTTTAGTTAAAAATTTTTATAAATTCGTAGAAAGCTCGAAAATTGTTTCCAAAAATTTCTGGATAAACTAGACATCATTATCAACAACTTTGTAGAAGAAATCATCTCGAAATTCTGAGTATAAAATTGTCTAAAAATTCGGGTAACATGCTGGCAGATTCAAGACAGAGTATTCTCAACACAGTTTCAGGTTTAGTTAAAAATTTGTATAAATTCGTAGAAAGCTCAAAAATTGTTTCCAAAATTTTCTGGATAAACTAGACATCATTATCAACAACTTTGTAAAAGAAATCATCTCGAAATTCTGAGTATAAAATTGTCTAAAATTTCGGGTAACATGCTGGCAGATTCAAGACAGAGTATTCTCAACACAGTTTCAGGTTTAGTTAAAAATTTGTATAAATTCGTAGAAAGCTCAAAAATTGTTTCCGAAAATTTCTGGATAAACTAGACATCATTCTCAACAACTTTGTAAAAGAAATCATCTCGAAATTCTGAGTATAAAATTGTCTAAAAATTCGGGTAACATGCTGGCAGATTCAAGACAGAGTATTCTCAACACAGTTTCAGGTTTAGTTAAAAATTTGTATAAATTCGTAGAAAGCTCAAAAATTGTTTCCAAAAATTTCTGGATAAACTAGACATCATTATCAACAATTTTGTAGAAGAAATCATCTCGAAATTCTGAGTATAAAATTGTCTAAAAATTCGAGTAACATGCTGGCAGATTCAAGACAGAGTATTCTCAACACAGTTTCAGGTTTAGTTAAAAATTTGTATAAATTCGTAGAAAGCTCAAAAATTGTTTCCAAAAATTTCTGGATAAACTAGACATTATTATCAACAACTTTGTAAAAGAAATCATCTCGAAATTCTGAGTATAAAATTGTCTAAAAATTCGGGTAACATGCTGGCAGATTCAAGACAGAGTATTCTCAACACAGTTTCAGGTTTAGTTAAAAATTTGTATAAATTCGTAGAAAGCTCAAAAATTGTTTCCAAAAATTTCTGGATAAACTAGACATCATTATCAACAATTTTGTAGAAGAAATCATCTCGAAATTCTGAGTATAAAATTGTCTAAAAAGTCGAGTAACATGCTGGCAGATTCAAGACAGAGTATTCTCAACACAGTTTTAGACAATGTATCAAATGTACATAATCTGAAAAATTTCAATTATATAAAAACAAAATGAGAGGATTGAGAGGGTTTTCTTACCTAGTAATAGAGTGACAAAATGGTTGAGAATTTTGGCTTCTTTAATCTCCTACTCTTCTTCCTCTCCTAACACCAAGCTTGGGGGCTTTGGGGATTTCTCTCTTCTTCTTTTTTTTTTTTTCTTCTTTTTTTTTTCTTTCTCACCGGATGCTTGCATGCACAAGGAAGGCTTGCATGCATATAAATATTGAAGACATCTCTCTCTCCCTCTCATTCTTTCCATTATTTTATTTCCTCAAAAACACTCCATTCTCTTTCTCCAATTTCTAAGAGCCAACTTTCTCTAATTTTCATAAGTTCTTCCCTAAATTTTATAAAGGATGGTGGGTTTGGTAGAAGTTGTGGGTTGTTTGCCCACGGTTTGTTTGATTGTATTTTTTTTTTTTTTTTTTTTTGTGGGTTTCTGAAAATTGACACACTAAGATTTTTAACTAAGGTATTTAGTAAGAATAGTTATTATATTGAATCATAATTAAAATAATTTATAAACAACAAATATTGAACACCCACAAAATTATTATTCTTAATAATGTCTTGTTAGTGATTGAATTGAGTCAATTTAAAACTAACTTTTACACTAATGTATAATTCAGATAGACTGTAGACAAAATTAATTAATAAATTTTCTTTAAAGAATAATTAAAAGATGGGTTTTCACAGATCTGAGATCTTACTTGGTTATTGGCCATAGGACTCATAAATGACTTCCCCTTGACTACAACTGTTAGTGTAAATTTGGGGCGTCACATCAATACCACCCAAGAAAGTTGGTGGTTTCATCTTCATGAATTTCTAAGTTAGGTTGATAATGTCATTGTTATCCAGTTCAACTTGCACTGGCAGAAGCGGGGGATGTAAAGGTTGTTGCCTCTGTTATTGTGTCATTGCTTCAGTTAAGGCTGTGAGCATTTGTTCTATTCGGCTCATTCAAGCCTTAGAGGACCCTACTGTATCATCACTTCTTGTATTTTCCATTGCTATAGGGAAACATGAGAATAATAAACACAGGCAAATAGTTCCTTTCACAGTGTTCGAAACATTCAATCCGAGTTTAATCATTTCAATTTCATGCGTTCATGTTCAGATGTTGTGTTCTCATGTACATAAATTATTACACACTTACACATGCAGATGGAATGCCCCTAACTCTTCTTAGGACATCCTATAGCTCATATGGACTCGGATGTGCGGTATAACGCGTGCCCTAATACCATTCTATCACGACCCAAACCTGTCCCTTTAGGTTTAGTGACGTAATCGGCCAGTAATCTTGGGAGTACCAAAGGCCTCTTAATAGAATAACAAAATATAAGGGGACTGCGGAAGCAATTATACAAAATACAAGGTCTATAGAGCTGTGTAGACATAGATGAGACAGAGAAGTTTTAAACTTATATAACGTCAACTTTCATAAAACTTATATCACCATACTTATTATGTCATGAGGAACTTAGCCCAGCATACAGATAAGCAAAAACAAACAACAAAAAATCTTCAACAGGTTCACAAAACTTGACTTCGCAGAAAGGAATTTCCCTAGGAGGCACAGTGGTTGGCTGACACAGGGGGTGTTTGGTGGGGCTTTTTTGAGCCAACTTATGGCTTGTGGCTTTTAAAAACTTATTTTGGATTATTTGGTTAAACTTATTTCAAACAGCTTCTGATTCTAACAACTTATTTTAAGTAAAAAAAGTTGATTCTGAGAAGCTGCTCACCCCTTGCTTCTGATTATCAGCTTCTGTTGTGGACATGTTATTTTACGATTATACTCCTAAATTTTTTTATTTTTTATATTTTTTAAAATAGAAAAAGACCCAAATGGACTATAAAAATATTATTATTATTTTTTATGAGAAATGCAGATAAATAGTGAATAATAAAAAATAAAAGTTAATTGAAAAAGCTACTTCACAGCTTATTTAACAAACATTACTCAACAACTTAAATCTATAATCCAACAGCTATACCAAACAGATTAACAACTTCTGATTAAAGTCATAATCTATAATCTGTTAAGGTATAATCTATAATCTGTTTTAACAGCTACACCAAACAGCACCACAAAAACACTCCAGGCAGCAACTTAGGCCTGGTCACGTGTCTGCTCACATACATACATAATATAGATAGTGAGCTGAAGCCCAGTGAATAATAATAGAGTAAAGGGTTTAAATGAATGATGTCCATAACAGATTCAAAATTCATATCAGAAATAGACTTATATTCATATTCTTGTTCAAACTACATACAGAAATCAGAGTTCATGCTTAATCATATATGGTACATCTATTAGCGTTATCATGCTTGTCAGTTCCATAAGGAACTTCCAGTACCGGGAAACTTGTAACATACTTGAGCCACGATATTATTACCCTTGGGAAAGGGCCTTGAGACCACGGTATTATTACCCCTAAGCAAGGCCCATGAGATTACGGTATTGTTACCCCCGGGCAAGGGCCTTGTGCTTGTAGACCACGGTATTATTACCCCCGGGTAAGTGTCTTGTGCTAAGGATGCCATGAATACATTTCAGAAATTTGGACAATCATTCATTGTACTGAATATAACATTTCATAAACAGATCATATTTTATCACAAAGAAAATAAATAAAGTTAAACATAGCTTTACTAAGTTATTACTCACAGATGGTTCCTCTTACAGCACATACAAGTTAGACAATTTGTGGCGCGTGACCTACACACACATAACAGAAGCACACTCTTGGTTGGCACTTTACTTCTTTCATTTTGTTCTTAGTGTGTTTCTAGGTCTTAACCTCTTATTAAGTCTTTATCATGGCCTAGGAATGCCTAGGATGCAATGTGGATGCCAAAATACACTTTGGAATTCTTAACAAAACTTACTGAAAATAGGGGTTACGCTCGAGCGCAACTTCCCTAGCTCGAGCGAACATGCAAACATATAAGGGGCCGCTTGACGGTCGCTCGAGTATGAAACTGAGGGCCCCGCTCAAGCACAACTTCTGTCGCTCATGCGGTCTGCAAAATGTGTAAACTTCTGGGAGCTTGCATTTCTCGCTTGAGGGAACTTTTGGTTGATCGAGTGTGAGGTGCAAGATCACATAGTGGTCATTTGAGTGGGAGGTCGAATTTTGGAATTTCCAGATTCATCTCAAAGTTGGAAAACTCGAATTCAATGCTTCAAACTCAACCTTTGGGCCCCAAAATTTGAGAAAACATGCCTAAACTTGGAAAACATCTTGAATTCAAAACCATTTCGTAAAATCAAGGCCCAAAAGTATTCCACTTGATCAAAACTCTAACTTGAAATTTATGAATATGCCATGAACATGACATGCATGAATTACTTTGAACTTAGGCTTTCAAAAACATGATCAATTAAGGTCAAATGGTAAGAAATGTAATGAATTCTCAAAACCAAGTTAAGATAAACACATGCATGTGAAAATTCTTTAAAAACATACTCAAAATGTCATGATATATGCATGCATGCATGCATGATATACTCCTATAGTCAACCATCTAAGTTCAATTCTTGCATTACACAACTCAAGTCTTATGGTATTTTACCTTTCTCACTTGATTTCATGTAGTAATCACTAAATTACAACTAAAAGGTAGAAATCCTTACCTTAGAAGCTCAATTGTGTGCTAGGTGTTCAATTGCTAGAGTTTCCAAGTTCAACACCTTGAATTTACTATAATTCTTCTTCCTTTCCTAGATTCCAAGCTCAACCTTTGATCTCTATTTCTTTCTCACGTTTGGTCTGTGTGTAAGCTCAAAGATGTGTTGAAATGAAGAAAAAGAATGAGTGAAGGCACAATGAGTGCCTCATATAGGCTTAATTAGGAGTTGGCTAATTAGTTGACATTAATTATTCTAATTTAATCGTTCTGAATCGAATTTTAATTAAACCGACCATAATGTTCTAAAAATCCTAAATAGCACATAAATCAAGTCAATTTCATGATTGGATGCCAATAAGGCCTTCAATGCACAAGAAGAAACAAAAATACAAATAGGTCTTTCTACGATAAACAGATAGAAACATAAATAATGCAATGCACAAGTAATTAACTCAATATTTCATCTTAATTTCTTATTAGACTTATTTATTCGTGGATTAACGTTAATTAGAGGTTGAGATTGTTACACTCGAATGCCTTGAATTTGAATTTTTTTTTCTCTTTTAGCTCTAAAATCAGAGAGACGAAGATAGATGACGATAGCGCAACAACAACGGCAATGGCCATCCCTACCCTCGCCCGTTCTTTCCCAACCCCTCCTAGTGCTATAGCTGCTGAGCTGCCATCGCCACGAGTCCCTTTTTCTTTGTTTCTCTCTCGATCTTGGCTCTCCTCTTCCTCCTTTTCCTTTTCCTTTTCTTCTTTATCACTGAAATCAACCACCTTTACTAAAATCTGAAAAATTAGAGAAAGAATAAGAAGAAGACGAAGAGGAAGAGGAAGATGAAGAGGAAAAGGAAGAGGATTTGTAAAATCTGAAAAATTAGAGGAAGAAGAAGACGAAGAAGAGGAAGAAGAAAGGAAAAGAAAGAGGGTTTATAAAATCTAAAAAATTAGAGGAGGAAGAAGAAGAAGAAAAAGAAGAAGAAAAGGAAGATGAAGTGGGTTTGTAAAATCTGTAAAATCTTCTTTGATTTTTTTTGTTGAATGGTTCTATATAATTGTAAACCGCCGTTAAATTGTTGTAAAATATAGTTTTTGGCTGGCCGGATATTTTTTTGGCCAGCCGAATGGTTTTACGGCCTGCCGGCTATGTTTTAATTTTTTTTTGGTTATGTTCTGCTATATATATATATATATTTTAAATTTAACCACAAAACGACGTTGTTTTGGGACACTCAAACCATTTGCAGCAGACCTAATTCCAGGTCTGTGCGGGACTGTTAAAAATAATGGGTGTCTTTGGTTCGGTTTTAGGAGATAAATTTTCAAAAAAAATTTTGGGGGAAAAAGTTTAGAAATTTTTTTGGTTTATTTGGTTGTATATTTTGAAAATAGTTTTGCAGTATGAGAGTTTATGATAATTTGATATTTTGTTGTAGTTGAGTAGATATGTGTGAGAGAAAAAGTGATTGAGAAGGTGAAAGGAAAGATAAAAAGTGATTGATTGATGTGTAAGAGAGAGAAAGTTATTTTGGAAATTGTTTTCCAAAATCACTTAAACCAAACAAAATTTTGAAAATTTTTCTCCCAAATTAGTCTCTCAAAATCAAACCAAACAAGGCCAATGTGTTTGGTTTGTGTTTTGAGTTTAATTTTCAAAAAAAAATTTAGGGAGAAAGTTTAGAAATTTTTTTTGTTTGTTTGGTTGTATATTTTAAAAATAGTTTTGGAGTTTGGGAGTTTGGGATAATTTGATATTTTGTTATAGTTGAGTAGATGTGTGTGAGAAAAAAAGTGATTGAAAAGGAGAGAGGAGTGATTGATTGGTGTGTAAGAGAAAAAAAGTAATTTTAGAATTTTTTTTCAAAAAAATTTCAACCAAACAAAATTTTGGAAATTTTTTTCAAAAATTATGGGGGTGTTTGGTTTGGTTTTGGATAATAAATTTTCAAAAAATATTTTGGGGAGAGAGTTTAGAAATTTTTTTGGTTTGTTTAGTTATATATTTTGGAAATAGTTTTGGAGTATGGGAGTTTGGAATAATTTGATATTGAAAAATGCCTAAGACCCCCAGTGGGGGTCACTGGGGGTAGTGCGTGTAGAGACACCATTGGCCCAAAATTTTTTTGTTTTTTTTTGTTTCAGCGAATGGGGTCCGCCACGTCGCTGGGGGTCGACCCCCACTGGGAGTATTTAGCAGCGCTGTTTGATATTTTGTTGTAATTAAGTAGATGTATGTGAGAAAAAAATAATTGAAAAGAAGAGAGAAGAGAAAAAAAATGATTGATTGATGTGTAGAAAGAAATCATTAAACCAAACAAAATTTAAATTTTTTTTTTCAAATTTTTTTTTTCAAAAACAAACTAAACGCAGAGTAAGGCCAAGTTTGGCATGAGGCAAAAAAGACAAAAAGTCAAAAAGTCACTATCCTATTTAAGTCACATCATCTTATTTAAGTCACATCACCTCTCTAACACATCACTTCAAACCCAATCCAAACCCAACCCATATTTCATAAAAAGTCAAAAAGTGCACTTATTTAGTCTTCCCAAACTAGGCCTAAAAACAAACAAGGCCAATATATTGGGAGTGCGTGTAATCCACGGGAACTACATTGAGCCGTGAACTCAAGACTCCTCATACCCAGTAATAACCCCCCAACGCCTTCGTCTTCGAATCCGAGCCCCCCGCAATCACCTGTCTCTCTCTCTCTCAACTCCGACGCGTTTTGGAAACCCTAGCAATGGCGGACCAATCGGCCGCCGTCGATCTCATCCCTCCAAACCCTAACCCTACCGACTTCGATGCCCTCGCAATCCCACCCCTTGACTCCGCATTTTTATCCGACTCCTTCTTCTCCGATCTCGCCTTACCCTTCGACGCCGATTTCGACGACCTCGATTTCACCTTCGACGATCTCTACCTCCCGTCCGACTCCGAAGACTTCCTCAACTCTTTCCCCTCTCAATTCTCCTCCGATCCGAGTCCTGACGCTTCCACGATCCTCAATTCCGCTGATCAGACCTCGTCTCAGGTTTCCGGCGATCCGGAGATTTCTGAGGAGTCGGGAATCAAGGGTTCGGATGTTGGTTCTAGGGTTTTGAATTATTCATCGCCGGAGTCTGAAACTCGAAATTCTGGTTCTGCTGAATCGGGTAATTTTGCGATTGTTGATCAGAAGATTGAATTTGAGGGAGAGGGTAAGAATTTTTTGTCGTTGAAAAGGAAGAAAGGAAGTGAAGATGTGAATTTTGAATCGAGGAGGATGGGAAAGTACAGGAGGTCGAGTTCTGAAGGCAATGCTAATTCGCCGTGTGGTTTGAATGGGAACAATGAAGAGGATGAGAAAAAGAAAGCGAGGTTGATAAGGAATCGAGAAAGCGCACAGCTTTCTAGGCAGAGGAGGAAGCATTACGTGGGAGAGCTCGAGGATAAGGTGAGATTAATGCATTCAACAATTCAAGATTTGAACACTAGGATTTCATATGTAATTGCTGAAAATGCGAGTTTGAGGCAACAATTGGGTGGTGCTATGTGCCCGCCCCCTCCAGGAATGTACCCGCATCCGCCTCTGGCACCGTTGGGTTATCCATGGATGCCTTGTCCTCCTTACTTTGTGAAACCACAAGGTTCTCAAGCTCCATTGGTCCCAATACCTAAATTGAAACCACAACAATCTGCCCCAGCACCAAAGGCTAAGAAGGTTGAGAGTAAGAAGTCTGAGAGCAAAACTAAGAAGGTTGCTAGTGTTAGTTTTCTGGGTTTGTTGCTTTTTATCTTGCTATTTGGTGGATTGGTGCCAATGATAAATGTGAAATTTGGAGGAATGCAGGACAGAGTTCCTGGTGGATCAGATTATTTGGGTAATAGGTTTTATGATCACCACAGCGGGAGGGTATTGCCTGTTGATGGTAATCTAAACAATTCCGACCAAACCATAGGAACGGGATTGTGTAGTGGGAGATTGGGGATTGGAAATAATTTTACTAATACACTGCATTGTGGGAGGGGTGACGTTGGGAGAGTAGACTCAAATGTTGAGTGTGGAGGAGGATTGGATGAGTTTGTGCGGCCAGGCAATTCTAGTGTGCCTCTTGTTGCGTCCTTGTATGTTCCAAGGAATGATAAGCTTGTAAGGATTGATGGCAACTTGATTATTCATTCTATTCTGGCTAGTGAAAAAGCCATGGCATCTCGTCAAGATCGTGAAATGGTGAGTAGTAAAGAGACTGGTTTGGCAGTTGCTGGAAATATGCCTCCTGCTATCCCTCTTATTGGAACAAATAACGGGAGACATCCTAACTTATACAAAAGTCCATCTGAACAGCAAAGGGCTCTTGGTCGTGGTTCTGTAGATAAGAGCAATTTGAAGTCAACAGCACTTGATGGAAAAGTGCAACAGTGGTTCCAGGAAGGTCTTGCAGGTAATAATTGCTCTCTCTCTCAGTTTTGTTGTATACTGGTTTTATTCATTCATTAGGCAAATTTACTCAATTGACAAGTGTATATAATCACCTCTGCTACCTGGATCATACTTGACTATACAAGTGCTTTAGCACAATGATGTAGCTAATGTAGCAATTTACAGAATTTAGGCCTAATTACATGGACCTTCCTTGAGGTATCTGACAATTATAATTTATAGGGACATCCCCATTGGTTTATGAAATTGCATTGATCTCCCTTGTCAGAATCGTCCCCTTGACGATGTTAACAACCATTATACCTGCAATTAGAGGGGTTTTGTTTTATATTTTAGTTTTTTTAACTTGAACGAAATCACTCGTCAAAATTTATTAGATGTGATTTTCTTCATTAGGCATGATTGAACCATTTAAGGAACAACTGTTCTCAACACAGGATTTTCACAGAATAGAACATAAATGATAGATCTGTGTCCCATTATGTGAAAATCCTTCATGCACTTAGGCTTTCTCTTTAAGGAATGGACCCAGTGGTTGCCAATTTCGTTCTTGATTGGTTCATGCTCTGGCTTCCCTTGATGCATCACTACATGCACATACACAACTTATAAACACACCATACATTGTTGTCATTATAATAATTTTTTCAGTATATTGCTTCTCAAATTTCAGCATTTGATACCCCAAAGTGGCTGGCCTTATAGCCTTTGTGAATCATAAGCAGCTCTTATGTATAAGTGACAGGTTCTTCTCAAAATCCTTGTAGAAAAGGGTAGCTCTTATGTATAAGTGACAGGTTCTTCTCAAAATCCTTGTAGAAAAGGGCACAAGATCTGAATCAGTTGAACTTATTTTGGTAGCCTAAAGTTCCTATATCATAAGAATTTACTTCTGTCCCCATTTTTGAGTATCTTTATATTTTTTATTTTATTTTTATTTTTAATATACACAAATTTCGACTTTCATTCAAGAACCATTTTTTCCCCTTTTATGGGTCACTTTATTTTTGAAATCTGTAAATCATCATTTTCCTAATCTAATGAAAGGCAAATCTGTTTGAATTACATGCTATAAATCATCTGTTGCTTTCTGAAAGGTTATTAATTTTTAAGCATGAAATTTTACTGGAGTATTTTTTCTATGGCTATACCTGCTTGTCTGACCCACATTAGTAGGATATATATGGGTGTCTATTACTAAATGGATAGCTATTGGCCCACTAGGTTGACACCTATTTGATTCCACCTATTATTAGGACTCCTTTTTTAGTTCATGACAGTTATTTGCATTTGAAACTTGAGGAAACTATGAAGAGATTGCATGCTTTGCTCTTAATTCTTCATCTTATTTTTTCCCCTTAATTTCTTATTTTTTTTTTGGATGCTTTGGAAAAGAAAAAACAGAGTTCAAAACAACAAAGAGTTCAAGAGAAGGCTAGACCCTCTCTTACACAGTGCCCAACCATATCGGCCACAAGAAAAGGCCTAAGTGTTTGTGGAGGATCTTCATACACCTCCAAGTCCTTAGCTTGATCAGCTCCTAAACGGGCAAGCTTATCAGCACACTTGTTCCCTTCACAATAGATATGCGCAATGCTGCACTCTGTGCGTTGGAGTAGTGCCTTGATGTCGAAAAGGAGAGCTCTGAATGGGCAGTTCTGAAGTTGCTCAGCTGGGGTGGAAATCTGATTCACAGCCACTTTGCAATCTGTCTCTATTTGGATTTCTCTCCAACCTTTCTCTAGAATGATAGTGAGGCCTCAATAGATTGCCCATAATTCTGACTCTAGATTGGTAGCAGCTTCCAGCTTTCCCGTGTAGCCTAGAACCCACTGTCCTCTTTCATCTCTAAACAAACCACCAAAGCCTGCTTTACTTGGTTCGTCTTTGGCACAACCATCTGTATTGAGTTTGAATTTACCTGCACAAGGACACAACCAGGCTATTAAATTAAGAACAGATTGATCTTTGGCAAGAGGAGACTTGAAAGCTTCATGAATATTAGAGGCATATTGGAATGCTTGAAAAATGCTATGTTTGACATTCACAACCAAGTTTTCAAAAACCTTTTTATTTCTATCCTTTTAGATTTGCCACAAAAGAACAGCAAACCAAATCTTCCAAGGGATGCCTCTATATTGGGGGTGTTTGGCAAGAAAGTTTTTAGCCTTTTTTAGGCTAAAATTCACAAAAAGACAAAATAGGCTAAAATAGCTAATAAGACAAAATGTCACATCAAATCCATAATCATTTCACTTTTTATGTCACATACATCACATCCAACTACAAAAAAATCCAATCATCTTCTTAAACACAAAAATTTTAGCCTATTAAAATAGCCAAAAACTAAAATAGCCTACTAAAATAGCAACTTTTCAAATACCCACATTCTTTTTTGTTATCCTTAAGATTAGATGTAATCCAAATCTCAAGGGTAAGAGATTCAGCCTCCCTTTGCCATTGATCATTCCTAACATTCTTCCAAATGTTCCTAGCATAAATACAATCCCTAAAAAGATGTAGGAGATCCTGCAGTGCATATTGCATCGGGGACAGATGTCATTTTCCGTGAGTCTTCTAACAGCTCTCATCTGATTTGTAAGCAATTTATTTTTCATAATGAGCTAGAAAAATCCTTTGAGTTTTTGAGGCAGTTTGAATATCTAAATCCATTTCCAACTTACCTCTTGATTCCCAACATCAGTGATGAAATCATAAGCTGATTTTGAAGTATTTTATGCACACTTCGCATGTTTAAATGGAAAAAGGCGATGTATGTGGTGTTTTATGAATTTGTGTGAAAGAAGAGGCTAGGAGACTAACCATTTTAAGATTGAATTTGTAAGGGTCAGTCTGGACTGGACCTCCCAATCCTCCACTAGCACAAGTGTTCGTTGATTTATATTTTTTTTTAGTAAATTAAAAAAAATTCTAGTAGACTCTTAATTTTTAGATCTTAGAGTTGATTAGAAGTCTCTAAAAATAGGGCAAAGCACAATTAAATCCTGAATGTAGAAATATTAAACCATTTAGTCTTGGGTTTAATTTTCCATTAGATGTGCCTATCCAATAGGGTTTATTAGGTAGAGTAGCAAACCTTCCAAAGTGATACAGTGGCTCCATTACCAATGATCCACTTTGTACCTTTCCTTAGTACATCTTTAGAATTAACAATGCTTTTCCAAATATGTGATCCGTTACGCTTAGTTGGCCAAGTGAACAAATTGTGCTTACGGACGTATTTATTCTTTAGCATTTGAGACCAAAGAGTTTCATTTCCATAAAGAAGGTTCCACCCAAGTTTGGATGTAAGAGCAAGATTTTGGTGCTTAGCCTTTCTGAGGACCAAGCCCCCTTTTTCTTTAGATTTGCAAACTTGATCCCAGTTAACAAGATGAACTTTCTTGGTATTACCTTGGTCACCCCAAAGAAAATTCCTATTAAGTTTATCTATATCAGCGTAAATGTTCTTGGGAAGTTTGGCTGTGGACATCAGATAAGAAGGCATGGTTGAAGTTACTGACTGAATGAGGGTGGCTCGGCCCGCCATGGATAAAACGCTAGCGTTCCATCCCGACAATTTCTTATGCATTTTCTCAATGAGAAATTGAAAGTTATTTTTGTTGGCTCTACCATGAAGGATTGGTGTACCGAGATAGTGGCCAAGATTTTGAGTGAGGGGAAAACGACTCATATTATTGAGTTCTTTGGCTTTGGTTCTAGGCACATATTTAGACACAAAATTTTTGACTTGTGGGGGTTGATTTTCTAGCTAGAGATTTCATGGAATTCATTTAGAACTTCCAAAATGACCTCGGAATTTGTTGTATCCGCTTTGGCAAAGAGCAAGACGTCATCAACGAAGAATAAATGTGAAATGGGAACACAATTCCGTGAAGCTTTGATACCTTTCCAATCACCACTATTAACCTTGCTATTTATCATGCTGGAGAGCCTTTCCATGCAGAGAATAAAAATATATGGGAATAGTGGGTCTTCCTGTCTAAGGCCTCTTCTCATGGGAAATTCAGGGAGTGCTTTTCCATTCCACAGTATAGCCGTATTGACAGAAGTGATACATAAGATCACAAAGAGTTTGATGAATGAAAGCCCAAGAGATTCTGTCATAAGCTTTCTCCAAATCTATTTTGATGACCATACCACCAACTTTCCCGTTCTTTGACCGGAGAGAATGGATAATCTCTTGAGTGATAATATGTTATCATCGGTTGATCTTCCTGGAACAAAGCTACTTTGATTAGGGCTGATGAGATTATCAAGCAGGGGTCTGACTTGTTGACCAAAATTTTTGTGACAATTTTGTAACTCACATTGCACAAACTGATAGGTCTGAACTTCTTAACACTATCAGGATTATCCACCTTGGGAATAAAAGAGATAGCTTCCCAGATAGCTTGGATGCCCTCCGAACCAGGAGCTTTATAGGCCCTTATGCTCTTAACAGCTTCCCAGATTTCTCTGTCTGAAATTGGTAAGTTTAGAATACGGTTGTCCGCCTCATTAATTGTAGCCCCCTATGAAGCATAGGTACGGGTACGAGTACTGGTACTGGTACGATACGGGTACGTCGATACGGTAAAATTCAAAAAAAATAGGGTACGGGTACGGGTACGGCTTGTAAAAAAATATTTATTTTTAATTTAGAGTAATGCAAAAAATAATTAAATGGTTTAATTTGTTAAGGTCCAACCTATAATTAACATTTAATGCCAAAATGAAAAGTATAAATTAAAATTAAATATCAATATATTAAACAACTTACAAACCATAGTTTAATTTTAAAATCATGCTAAGCATAAAACAAAAACTGAAAAAGAAATCTAGTGAAATGAGTTTTATCTCTGTAGTAGAAGGAATATATTGTTTCAATTTCAACTGAGGTACGGTACGGCTTGGATATATACTAGGTACGTCTGGGTACGTTAAAAATTAAGAAGAAAAAACTTGGATACGTGTTTCGTGTACCCGGTACGTATGCAGAAGTACCATACGAGGTACGGTACGCCAGTAAGTACCCGGTACGGGTACGGCATATTTTTCGAAGTACCCATGCTTCATAGGTAGCCCCAAATACAATACTCCTGGAGGATATATCAATGTTATCACCCTTGAAAAGGTTCATAAAATATCCTTGGACATGAGCTTGGAGCTCTGAAATCTCAGAGATCCAGATACCATTATCTTGAATGAGCATATTGATCCTTGTCTTTCTTCTTTTGGCAATGGTAGCAGTGTGAAAATACTTTGGTTTTTCCCTCCCATTGAGTTATCTAATTAACTCTAGATTTCTGGAACCATAATATCTCCTCTTGGTGTAGAACATGATTATACTCTTTAACCAGTTCTTTTTCCAACATAAACATACTATGAGCGAATTTGAAATCCTGGGCTTTCTGAATGCCTTCAATTCGAGCAAGAAGTCTACGTTTTTTGGCAAAAATGTTACCATAAACATCTTTATTCCAAATTTTAGCAGTTAACATCAAGTGATTAGCTTTTATCAACTAAATGGGAGTCGCATTCATTCCAAGCTTGTTGGACCACTCCCCTAAAATCAGGGTGTGTGATCCAAGCAGCTTCAAAACGGAAAACTTTATAAAAGGGGGTAAAAGGATGCATACCTTCTGTGAGGACGACAAAAGGAGAGTGATTAGAATAAGTTCTGGGGAGATTTCGAACGATGCACTTAGGAAACAGAGAGCTCCATGCGGCATTACAAAGAGCACGATCCAGCCGCTCCTTTGTGTTGGTCATTCCTTGGCGGTTGTTTGTCCAAGTAAGTTTAGGGCCTGAACAGCTCAAATCCATGAGGTTACATTTGTTAATCCGCTCCAAGAATTTGTTGTTTCTCCCCACATTACTGTTTGGTGTAAAGCTTATGCGTTCTCCTTGGGTAGCAAAGTCATTAAATCACCTGCAACAAGCCAAGGAGCTGTCATGTTCTCTGCCATTGCTTCAATTTCACCCCAAAGCTGGTCCCTGTTTCTCAAATAAGGGCTTGCACAAACCGCTAATAAAACCCATTCATCATAATCTTTTTGGTGCACTGTTGCATGAATAACTTGATAATTTGCATGAGGCACTCTGACATTAACTGTCAGGGTATCCCATAGGATCCATATTCCTCCAGCTCTTCCGGCTGGATCAACGCTTGATGAAGCTGTGAAACCCAGATTATTGAAGAACATCCCCATGGAGCTCAAAGTTACTTTGGTTTCCATAAGAACTACGATATTGGGCTTGTGGATCCTGATGATTTCAGCCAAGTTTCTCTTAAAAGTGTTGTTGCCAGCTTCCCGACAATTCCAAAAAAACAACTTCATGGATCCGCGATTAGGAAGATCTGGTGATGTTTGGTAATCCGGCTGACCCATAATAAGATTGACCCTGCGGTAGTTGTCCACCATTGCTCTCATCGGAGCCAGCCTAACAAGATGTTGCAGGTGACCCGTGAGGCTCCTCCAGCTCGGTTCTACTTGTAACCAAGCTCCCTCGATCCACCATTCTGCGACGGCTAGGTGAATTGCTTCTCTCTCGGGTTCTAGGGATAAGCTCACATGGTTGTATTTCATCTGCTGATGCTATCTCTGGGATCTCCATAAGAAAGTGGAGGAGTATGAATGGGTTTTAGGTCAGGAGGTTTTTCTTTCAAATTAGTCAAATAGGGGAAAAGGGGTTTAGGTTGGGATGAGTTATGAGGTTGATTTTGGTTAGGTTGGGAGGAGTAGGGGGTTGGTCCAGATTAAAATCAGGTGTCGGAGATTTGGAAATCTCCATTGCTTCAGACTTTGCAGAAGAGTAGGTCCCTTCAATGTCTCTTACTTCACGTTCACTTTCCTGACTTGCTCTGCTCTAGGAGATTCCTTTGACATTACTTCCTTGTCTTTGCTGGATGTATCTGTAACATCATTGAACTGGTTAGCTTCTTGTTCTTTTGGTTGAGCTAGGCCTTTATCCTTTTGGGAGTTCTGTCCTTGTCCATCTTTAACTCTTCTGTTTGGTACCCCTTGATGGTATCTAAATGCACCCATTTGTCCTCCAGTTCCTTCTGAGGTGATAATGTTTGTTTCTTCCACTAGCGGCCCAAAATGGTTTCCTCCCTTAGGCCCAACTCCTGCAGTGGGTTTCCTGCCTTGTATATTTCTGTTTGATTTCCGAGCTACCAACATCCAAGGCCCATATTTTGTTGATCCAGTACCAGTCTCAGATCCCTTGGCCTACTTGTTGTTTTGTTGTGTTTCTAGCCCATTAACTTGCATGTTGGGATGGTTGTTGTTTACCTCATGTGTGTCCTGATTCCTTGTCTGTCCTTCTATTGCCGGCGCCAGAGAGAGTTTACATACATCAACACGATGTCCAACCCTGCCACGAGAAGCAGAATGAATGAAGATGTTCATATTCCATATCATAAATGTACTTACTGATAGCAAATTTTGACTTCAGTGGCTGGGTTAGGTCAATTTCCACACAGACTCGTGCTTATTGACCTCTTCTTGATGTAGCTGTATTCAGATCAACTTTCAGTGGTTTGCCAACCAGTTTAGCAATGTCAAAGAGCACTTTCTCATTGTAATACTTGATTGGAAGTTGGGGAAAGCGCACCCAAACTGCTGTCAAGATTTCCTTTGCCGCAGATGGTTTGAAATCCGCTTCCCATTTTCGCACAGTAAGGTATCCAATAGAATCCATGGACCTTCAGAAACCACCACATAGTCTTGTTTCATCTCGAATTTGAACAAGAAAAACCCCAATCCCAGATCTACCACTTCAAAATCTCCTTGGAGTCCCCACAGGCTTTGAACTCTATTACAGAGGACCTTATACCCAATATTTCTTCCGAGAAGTCTCACAATGAGACAATCTTTCCATGGTTGTCAGATTTTCCGGATCAAGGTTCTCGGTAACGTTACCTTAGGGATATCAGGATTCAACTGTGCCCCCTCTTCTTGATCTTCGATTTCCTCATCCCCTTCACCTTCGGTCGTGAGCTCATCATCTGTGGAGAGGTTCTCAAGACCACTGTCAAACTCTTTTTCATTTTGTCTAACATTGAGAAGCACTTGTTTGAAGGTTCTAAGTTTTCCTTCCTCTTGTAGATCGGTGGTAGCTTTGACAGCAGTTTCCCCTAAGTTTCCATCTGAAGCAGATGGGGGAAGATCAACCATGCTTTCATCAGGGGCCATTTGCTCAATTCCTTTCACTTTCTTCGTGCTTCGGATGAGGTGATCCCCTTCTTCCGATGAGATTTCAGTTGAATTTGGTAGGGAGGCTCCAGTGACCAACATAGCCGTTAGAGAGAGGCTAGAATTGTTTTCACCGACACATGTCTTCAGATATGAAGAGTCCATGAGTGAAGAGAGGTTATTGTGAAAATGACTCCATGGTACCCTAAGTTCTTGAATTGCAGAACTGAGATCCAAGAAAAAGCTTGAAGTTCCTCTCCTGTAAGCAAATAAAGTTTCTGATGCTGATACACATCTTGCATCTTGTTACGTCTTTTTCACTGTTTGGACAGAGACTTGGAAAGAATGGTGGTGTTTGATGATGGTATTTCATATTCCCGTTTTGAATCCTTAAGGGCCTGTTCGATTGGTTTTTCAAGAGTTTGGTTTGCAAGAAACAGAGTAATATTTGAGAATTTAGGAGCCATGGCATGGCTTGATTTTCTAGAAAACATGGCTTTTCAGAGTAATATTCCTTTTTTTTTTTGGGGTGAGTGATAATTTTATTGAAAACAAAAGGAATACATAAATCAAAAGGGCATACCCCCTGTATATGAAGAAGTTTTTTCGGGAAGGTTATATGGATTAGGTGAATTTTGATGAACTTGAAGCTTTCTTTTTGACTTGCAGACAATTCAATAAATCTTATTTTCTTGCAGTTTCCTAAAATAATTTTATTTTATTTTATTTTAATTTTTACATATTAAAAAGTTAATTTTCTTTTCACTTTCTTTTCATCCATTGTACTTTCACATCATAGTAATTTTGTTTTTTTGTAGTATTTTCCCCATTTCACAATACAACTTCTAATTGGATCATATAGCCATCATTTTGTGGCATACATGTGTGGTTTTCTGGAGGTTCTGATAGATGCCTGTATGTTTTATGTTCTGGTTGTTTTGGTTATTTCATTTCACATTTTAGTAAATTGTGCAGGTTTCTGGATAATTTTAGCTATGTGATCCTCTAATCATGTTGCCTTCACTGCAACTGATAATGATGTTCTGTGCAGGGTCAATGTTGAATTCCGGCATGTGCACTGAAGTGTTCCGGTTTGATGTCTCGCCAGCTCCAGGAGCCATAGTTCCAGCTACATCGGTCATGAATGTTTCTACGGAACACTGTCAGAACGCTACACACCTTTTCAAGGGGCGGAATAGAAGGATTCTCCATGGAGCTCCAATTCCTCTTCCCAGTGGTCAGAACAACATTTCCAAAGACAACGTGGGAAAAAATCCACAAAAAGACAACTTCCGTGGAAACAATTCTCGTTCATCAGTGGTGGTTTCTGTGCTAGTTGACCCAAGGGAGGCTGGTGATGGGGACGGTGATGGTGTGATGGGACCGAAATCCCTCTCTAGGATTTTTGTTGTTGTTCTAATGGACAGCGTGAAGTATGTTACATATTCGTGCATGCTTCCTCTAAAGGGATCGGGCACATACTTGATGACTACTTGAGGACATGATGGATTTGATTGTGGAGATTGACAACTTGAACAATACCCAAATTTCAGGCTCCAGGTTTGTACATAGGTATAGTTTTAATAGGTTTTGTAGCTTTAATTGTATCTTTTTATGTACACTGAGTTTCAATAACTACTGTTGGTTTAGTTTTTGACCAGCGATGGATTAATTTGATCAAAATTATTGAAACAATTCTGTCTATGGCCCTGTTTGGTAGAGCTGTGGGAAAGTGCTTATAGCTTATGCCTAAACAGCTTATGGCTTATAACTTTCAGCTTAAGCTAACTTCCAGCTTATTCTTAAAGCATCTCCTGCCCCACTTAAAGAATAAGTTGTTTTCTGACTTCCACAAAGCTATAAGCTATAAGCTATAAGCTAAACCAAACACATCAAAATAGCTTAAATTAAGCTGAAAGCTGAAATAAGCTGAAATTAAGCTGTACCAAACAGGGCTTATGTTGGATACATGTTTTAAACTTTATTTATTCATTGTTCTGTCATAATGTTTAATCACAAACTATTCCAGTCGAACTGGGGTTCCTCTCCAGGTGATGTCTGGACGTGTAGTCATTTCAATGGTCTGACTCGTTCATTTTGTAGGGTGGTCTATGGTTATAAGCCCAGCCCATTTCAGTAGTGCAGTGACAAACAATTACAGGGGTAATAATGGCATTGTCATCATCTGTTGAGCAGCAAATGAGGCAATTCTGTTTTCACACACCTATTTATTTCAATACACACTTACTGAAATATTATTTTAATGACAATTATATTTTAAAGTAAAATGATCATAATGGACATCAAAATACTCCCATAATATTATATCAAAATATTCTCTGTACACATATTTTAAAAATAAGAAAATTTCAATACACATCTTTTGAGTAAATAAAATTTAAACCTTAATTTCTTCGTTATTTTTACTATCATTATTTTTGGTTTACTAGGTCAATTTGCCTTGATTTGAAGCATATTTGTCTCCTCTTTGCACTTGTTAATGGATGAGATATCTTTTTTTACTCCCATCAATATTCAGAAAAAAGTAATGTAAGAGATCATAAAAAAAATATCATAAAAACGATTATAAAAGATTCTCTACTTTTCAATTACTTATATAATAAAACATCACATACTAATTAAGGGATGAAAAATCATTATAATAAATTTTATCATATATTTTTCATGATCCCTAATATGATTATTTAGAAAAACATTGGATCATATAGTTAACCACATTGAACTATAGGGGCCAAATGGGTGTACTTGTTGAACAAGCTGAAAAAGTGAACGAACCGGAGATTCCACACGGAAAGGTTTTGGAGAAAAGCGAGAAACCCAATCGAGATATCAGTCAAGACCACAAATCAAAGTTCCGAAAATATCTAATATTTCCGGAAGTTAACAGTCGAGTAATGGCTTTTTTTAAAAATTTTTTTGATGTGAATTATATTAACCATCTTTATAATTTGAGACTCGTGTTAATTTAATTTTTGACTTTTCAATTGTGATACATTTGATCTTAAATTTTAAATCTTATTTCAAATAAGGACAATTGATGTTACCATTGCTCAATTTCAAGGGTTAAGTCATCAGTTTGATAAAATATAACTAATTTGACAAAAATAAATATTAGAAAAAATATTTGTGAATTTTTAAAAATTAATTCTACACACCAAAGATAAAATTATGTAAAATTGATAAATCTTTTACACATTTATTTATTTATTTTACCAAATTAATTTTTATTATGTGTTTGGATGATGATCATGTAATGAGTAGCTGCTAGGCTTTTCATATATATATATGAAATGTTTTTAGTTTTATATTTTTTGATTTCATGGATTGATTTAATAATGATATCAAAGTTATCATCATATTTGACTTTTGAAAAAATAAAAACTAATTTAATGAAAATAAAAACAACCATCCATTACATGATCATTATTCAAACACATAATAAAAGTTAATTTGGTAAAATAAATAAATGTGTAAAAGATTTATCAATTTTATCTTTAGTAAGTAGAAATAATTTTGAAAATTTAAAAATATTTTTTTGACATTTATTTTTGTCAAATTAGTTTATATTTTATCAAATTAAGGACTTTGCTCTTGAAATTGAGTAATAGTATTTTCAGTTGTCCTTATTTGGAACAAGATTCAAAATTCAAGGTCAAATGTGTTACAATTGAAAAGTCAAAGACTAAAGTAACACAAATCTCAAACTATAGGGACCGTTAGTGTAATTCACAATTTGGGGGGGTAAACCCCGAATGAAAAATCAAAGAAAAACATGCAAGTTTTCCAATGAAACGCAAACACATTGGATTGCAAATAGATAACACATAAAAGAATTTCAAATGGAGGGTTTTCAATGGAGTAGTCAAATATAGGATTTTGGAGATGTCAATAGGTCTTCATTGTTTCATCAATAGGTCATTTTCATACATGTGGCAGAGGGCTTTCAATCGAATGGGTAAAGATATGTGAAATGAGGGTTTAGGTGGTGTGTGTACAAGGATATGAATTAGGGTATAATTAAAACATAAAGTTTGTGGAATGAAAAGAATAATCAATAACTAAATAAATAAGTGTATGCACTGAGAAATAATGTGTACTGAGATAAATAGATGTGTGAAAATAAAATTTTCCCAACAAATGGGCCATGTCAGTTTTAGATAGGAGATTCTTCATACCCTTAGGGCTTTATGGCAATCTCTCAGGGGATGGAGGGTGTTCTCGGTGCATAGGTTACATCCCTCACAAATACTTGAGTTTTTTTTTTTTTTTTTGATAATCAAGGGTATCTCTTGCTCGGTTTAACCCAAATGAATCCGAGTTATCTCGTATTTGGAGAGCCGAAAACATTTGGTGGTCCTAAAATTAACAAGTAAATCTCCAAGGATTCCTCGAGAGGGATAACAAAAGAAAGCCTTTTGGGTTGTCATTAGTAACCCATTGAGAGTAGAGTTTTAAGCAGCTTTAGGAGAAAAACTTACTATCAGCAGGGATGCCCCAAGATATGGAGTCAGTCAGGATAGGAGGGATAAGGTAATAAAAAATAAGGTAATTTACACATACAAAAGTTTGAAAAATTATAAATATTCCATTTATGGGATTGGAAATATATGATAAAATTATATAAAAATGATATTTCTAACTACTCTTGTATATAATAATAAAATTATTTGAAATATTAATTGAATAATTTTTTCACATTATTAAAAATTATTAATTGACTTAATAATTTATTAATAAAATGGGTAATTTGTTATGAAATTAAAATTTCAAAGGGCTGGATGTAATTTTCGGAATTACAAGGGTAATTCGTATTTTAAGCAAACTTTAAGGGGTATATTTGTAATTTACCTTAAAAATATTTATTATTTTTATATTATTTTATCCTTTGGTAGGCCAAAAATTTTTTTTAAAATATCTTTTTGATTATTATTTTTATTAAATTAATTTTTATATTTTCAATTTTTTTTTTCTCTAAAAAACAAACCAAACATCTTTTTTTATTAGTAATTTATTCGTCAAATGAATGAAAAAAATTGTTGTCTTTAACATTGAAGTGTGAGTTTTGTTTATTTTTTGTTTTTCCACTATGTGTTAATTTGGATCCTTTTAAACTTATTAAAATGAAGGACGGTGTAATTACATTAAAATTACGAGATTTTTCTTGAGAGATCGGTGTATTTTATCTTTATTTGATTTAAGTTGTTAAAAAATTTATGTTATGGGACGATCAGATCGGTCTTGGTCCATCGCTTGTACCTAGTGCTGTAACTCGGACTAAGTTTGGATAGATTATAGCTAGTGTTGTAACTTGGATAAGTTTGTTCAACCCGAAGTGCTTGAGTCTGACTTTTTCTCAAACTAGCTTGAGTTTAACTTGAAAAATTTGGTCTTCACTTGAGTGGCCAAATTCAAACATAAAAAATTCATCTTTAATTATATTAATTAATATATTTAATATAATTAAATATATTGTACCCAATCGAAAAAAATTACTATATTGTACTTCAAAAATAAAAAAAGAAAAACATCTAAAAAAAATTACAAATATGAACATGATAAGAAAAAAACAAAACACTGATATATGCATGATGTGGCAGACACTCCATGAATGAACGTAGATATAGATTCAATGGCCTGTATGCTCTCCCAGATCATCATTATCATCTTCACCACCATGGTTCTCAAAAACTTAAAAAAAAAAAAGAAAAAAATGTCTACATGAGAATGATTTACAACTTTGATTTTTATTTTTTTGAGGGGACCTCTAGCCATGCTAGAAAGAACAATGTTACCCATTTTGTGTGTAGACCCCACTAACGCATGTGTTGAGAATGAAACATGAAAATGAAAAAGACAACGCAATAAGGAAGCCAAAAGCTGTTGTGGGCAGTGCAGCTAAAGTTGAATTTTTTTGCACATTTATAATCATGAAATAAAGAAAGTGGTATTGTTTCCTTTCATCTTTTGCCAACTCGTGAATGGGAAATGTTTGGGCCTCCAATTGTGAGGCTCGAATGCGCCTCTACCTCTTTTTATTTTTATTGTTTTAGTTGTTTTGGTTTGGCTGTTTTTTTTTTTTTTTTGTTTTTTTTGATAGTTAGTTATGTGTTGGAGTGTGTCAAAAAATTAGACATTTTGCACCAACTTAGCTGGTGTTGTTTGATGAGGTGAGTGAGTTGGGTTTGGCTAGTTGGGTGATAAAATTGACTTATCAATTACGTTACAGTTAAAATTTATTAATTCCATATAATCAGTTAGGCTAATGAATTGGTGCGGAATGTTTAGTTTTTTGACACACCCCTACACATAACTACCCTTCTAAAAAAACAAACAAACAAAAAAAAAAAAACCAAACCAACAGCCCAACAAATAGAAAAAAAAGAAAAAAGAAAAAGGAAAGAGAATTCGAGGGGCATTCGACCTCACAATTAGAGGCCCCTAACACTACTGATGAATAAGTAGGGATTACAATTTCAAAGTAAATATAAATTTTCAACAAAAAAAATATAAATAGAATGACGTGTTAATGATATTTATGAAATTATGAAAATAATAAATACTGTAAGTATTTTGATTGAAAATGAAGTAATCATAAGGGCAAAACACCAATAAATCCTAAATTTTAATATGCTAAACTATTTGGTCCTGCCTTTTATTTTGTAGACTAATAAGTCCTATTTGAATGTTAAAAGCTCACTATAGGCCTTTTTTAGATTTCCCTCATTTTCAAACATCAGCAACATTAACTACACCAACAACATCATCAAACATCAACTACATCATCAAACATCATCAACAACACCAACATCATAAAACATCATCAAACATCAACTACAATATCACCAACATCACCAACATTGTGAACATCATCAAACATCAACTACATCTTCAATCTCATCAAACATCATCAGCATCACCAACATCATAAAACATCAACTACATCATCATACATCATCAACATCACCAACATTGTGAACATCATCAAACAATAACTACATCTTCAACCTCATCAAACATCATCATACACCAATATGGGATACAATATATTATTATTTATACAATATAACAAACAAAGATACCATATCAAATATAAAATATAATAAATAAAGATACCATACCAAATATAAAAAGTACTAAATAGTTTAAAAAAAACACTCAGGACTAAATAAAGTAACATTTCTCAATATGAGATTTATAAGTAATTTTTCCTAATCATAATTCCAACTCATTTTTGTATATTATTTCTATACAAATATTGTGTTTGTATATCATTAGACCAATGGGGTTGGATGAAAGGCGTGAGACAAATTTCCGCCAGCTATGTGAAAGGAATTAAATAATTATTAAATCATCACTCAATATAGGAAAAATGTGATTATTTTAGAACATTGTGCGATATTATTTACGTGATATTTTAAATTAATTACATATCAAAATTTTTTAAGGATAACACATGCCACTCATCTTTGTCAAGCAATTGGAAAACAAATGATAATTCATTTTATTGTGTATTGAGATTTTTTGTCGGCTATCACGTAAGAGTAATGTTAGGGACCCTAAATAATTTACCAAATGATTTATCAAACCTCTCACATGGGTGTGAGACCTACACAGATGTAAATTTGTGTGTAGTGTTACCAATGTGAGAAGTTTGATAAAATATTTGGTGAATTATTTGGGATCCCTATCATTACTCATCATGTAAACAAGTCACAAAATGTTTGGGAGTATTTAATAATTTTCTATAGGGCAACTATACCAATCATCCACAAGTATAAAAGATTAGTTTAGACCTGGCCTTCCTTTGGTGCAATTTATTGAGCCTGTATGTAGCCTTTTATTTTTTATTTTATACTTATCTTGAGAATTTGTGTTATATTATGTGTAGTTTTTGCTTATTAGATAAAAATAATTTAAATAAGTTAAAAAATTGATTCTCATTAAGGTGAGAGAAGGATTGATGTATCTAACTTATGTGTTTTTTTTTAGAAAAATGATACAGATCACTAATTAGTGGTTGCACTAGGGATGTGACAGTGGGTGGTCCCACCCACTGTCACATGTGTTTTGTGTCTTAGTTTTTTTTTTTTTTTTGGCTTGCCACATCATTAGTGGTGATATTAGTGGTGATGTTTTAGTGGTCTGTATTACTATTATTTTTTTTATTAGTATCAATTTTTAACTTGTAAGAAATTGAATCAAACAACTCTCTATATAATGAAAAAGGATGGGACACCACCTCCAATGCAATGTGATTGGCCAATTTTTTATTTTGTTTTGTTTTGTTTTTTTTTTTTTCCTCCTATCTTTGGCTGACATGTGTTTGTGGGGATTGTAGAGGTTATAAAAGAAAGAGTCTGTATTATTTCTGTTTGAATAATATTCAATATGTTTAGGTTCATAAAGCTTTATAAGCAATCTAATTAAAAAATTATAAAAATCTACATAGAAACTTACAGATTATTTTTGTTTTCAGGTAAAAAAATTTCCCAGAACGAGTTTTCAATAAAGAAACGAGACCAAAACGAATTTTCCCTTCCGTCCTATTCTATCCCATCCGAATTATATTTTCATCATGTGGCAACTCATGTAGAGTGATAAAAAAAGATTTCCGGTACTATTTTGTTTTCTTACCAATTGAGTTTGCGTATGCCACTTGAATTCTCTAATATGTACAAATTCACTATGACCATAGGTTTTAGACACTTTCAACATTTTTAGATTTTACTTGACAATTTAAGTAAATTTTTTTTTTTGAATTTTTTTTTTTGTTGCTTCCCTTTTGATAAACGTATACTTTCTTAATTTGCATTTGATTTAGTTGTTTTTTCCCCTCTTTTATTGGCTCCTTATTCTACCAAAAATTAGGTTTAATTTAGGGAGCTGCTATTTTTATTCGACTTTGTTTCAAATATACCTAATTCCTTGTCTTTATTATATATAATCACATTAATACTTTTGAAATTTTGATTTTTTCGGAGAACGTATTTTGTGTGAAAAGATATTAATATAACTATGTATAATGAATGACAAAGAATGAAATGTATTTAGAGCAAAGTGGAGTAGGAATAGTGGCTTGCTTAATTTATTATAAATATATATGTAAGCTTACATTAAAATTCTTACTTTTGTCTCTTTTAAGTTGTGTTTCAATCTTTTCTATTTAAATTCATAATCCAAATACAGTGTTAAGAGTGTTTTCTCTATCGGCATCCAATACCCTTGAATATCCTTTCCATCAAGTGTTAAGCTAAAAAGTTTTCAAGTGGAATATGATTGAAATTTTACCACTGTTATTTTCTTCTGTTAAAAAAAACAGTTCATATTGTTTTATCAATTTTTTGTTTTGGTTTTTTATTTTTTCTATTTGAAAAAAAAATTCTACTAACAATAATTAAATGATGAAGAGGTTATATAAAAATACAAGAGCTATAACGTAATACATATTGGGTGTTTGGAGGTTTTTTTTTTTGGTAATTTTTTTCGTCATTAATAAATTTTTTAGAAAAAAATAATTAGGCCTTTATACTTGGCTAGAGAAAAAGTAAAAGAAAAAAGTTGAAAATTTTGAAAAAAAAGTTCCGAAAGGGACAATCTAAGAAGACACATTTTTTTTTTTGGTTTACTGATTTTTTAAAATTAAATTAATTTTTTTTTTTTTTTAGGTAGACGAATCTAAAAAGTGAAAAAAAATTAAAAACAAATGACAAATGAATTGTTAAATGGAACATGGGTTGAGTCCCATCTTTTCTGTCTGGTAGCCTAACCGCATTATTATACTTTCAGTTTTTTTAAAAGCAAAATATGGTCCAAATTCTAGAAATATAAATATATTTTCTATTAGTATTTCTAACTTTTGCTCGAATTGAAATTGACAAAGACGTTATATTATTTTCTGAAACGTGGTTATATTCTACTGTTTTGTTTGGTTGGATAGATAATACATAAAAGTGAAAGAATTTTTTATTTTTTATTTTTTTTATGTGTTTGTTTAGATAAAGAGTCTTAGAAAGTAATGAGAACTAAAATTTTCTATATAACTCAAATTAACCTGTTAGTTAAGCTAATAATTTCTTGTAAAATATAGAGCAAAATTTATTTTCTCCCACAAATCTTTCCTTTTTGCCCATTGTTAATGTATATATACTACATATATTAGGTATTGATTTCCTAGATATATTAGGTATTGCCACAGTTAGGTCTTTCTCATAGTTAGATTTCTAGTAGGATATTATTTCTCAACTTATATATACAGGCCATAGGACAATTCATTCAATACAATACATATTATTTCCCCCCCTCTCTCTCTATTATTCTAACATGGTATCAGAGCTATAGGTTAAGCTCTTAGTGTTCTTCGCCTTACTGGCGGGCGGCAGCCTTGCCTTGGCCACCTCTCAGACCTCAACTGTAACGCCCCAAATTTCTAACCCAAACGATAATACAACAATTATGGCTCTTTTAAGGAAAACCGAATATAAATCTCCAAGCTTACATTACATGATACAATAATTTTTCATGCAACAATACATTAATCTAACAAGTAAATAAACAAATAAATACCCCCAAGGGTTTACAAGTTTCTAAGGCTTGAGTCTGGTTACACAAAAAGGTTATTCAAACCTACACACATACAACCCTTGGCTTACACATAGAGTCACAGCAAAATGAGAGTCTCGTACTCTCAACACACATTTCCTCGCCTTTAGTTAGGCGACATCACCACATCTTTTTCTGCACAAAAATTTCGTAGGGTGAGCATAAAACCCAGTAGAAAATCCTTAACAAAATATATACATTTTATACAAGTCTCAAGAGATGAAATGCACATGCCATGCTATGCCCTTTTGAAAGAAAATCACATATTCATCTTTGAAAATCATCATACTCAATGACGTCATGCAATTTCAATTTTTCAAAACTTAACAATTCATTTCAAGAGTAGTTAATATGACTCTGGTAATCCTTAGGTCGGTGTCTGCAAGTAGACTATATAAGTACTACTAATTTGTCATTTTTATCGGTATTAACCAGAAGGCTCGACACCTATCTGCGCGAGTTTTCGGTCTGTCACCTTAGACTCTCAGGCCAACTTATTCAATATCATCTACATCACCTATTAAGACAACGTATTTACCCCACAACCATTCCATGAAAACTTATTTCTCAACATTCTTTTCTCAATGCAAGTTTTCAAATCAACTTTCAAAGTTTAATGTAATCAAATGAATTGATATGCCAATAACACAAGATGAATATAAATACTTTTATTCCAATTCATCATCCAAGGAATAACATAATTCCCTCTTCTCAAGTATCCTCAACAATTAGTCATTTTAAGACTATTTCAACATTTTAAACAATAATTTCCAAAATGAACAATAATTCTCATATTCCCTGAAATTCATCATTTATATAAATATAAATAAGAAAATTTTCAAACATCTATTTGTTTTGACACAAAAATAAATATAACAATATCATTCATGGATTTTTAGTCTCTTAAAAAAAATCCCTAAATTCTAGGTTTTCTCACCAAAACTATACAACTCAAATCTTTTGAAAGAAACCTTTCCAAAATCATCTTTTCTTTAATCAACGAAGATCAAAACCCATAAGATCATTTTAAAAGAACAAGAAACAAACCCACTTTCAAAATCGCTCAATTTCTTGAATCAACAATCAATTTTCAAAGCTATCAAAAGATGATTTCAAAAATTATATAGATCTTGCAAAAATATATATATATATAACTCTAAGAAAATCCCTACCTCAAGTTTTGAAGAAGAAATGAGATAAAACCCCCAAAATCAACGGTGTTGAAACTCGATCTTCACCGCACACAACGAAACCCTCAAGAAGTTAACCAACTTTGATGAAGAACTTATGGCAGAACTCTAATGGATCTTGAGAAATTAAGGTTTTGATCCAATTTGGCGAAGGGAAATGTAGAGAGGAGGGAGAGAAAAGGGTTTTTAGAGCGAGAGATATACAAAAGTGATCTAAAATATCAGATTCACGGACTGATATAACATGATCCACTCGAGCGTGGAAAGCCCCGCTCGAGCGTCAAATACACTTTCACAATATTTTTGCAGACAGGTCAAATTTCTGAAACCAAACATTCTCCGCTCGAGCGCATAATTCTCCACTCGAGCGGACAAGCAACTTCTAGTGTATTTTGTTGGGTATACCTCCTTATTGGAGTGTGGGACCCAATTGGTTTGTTAAAGAATTTTAATTTGGCTTGGTTTAGGTATAATATATTATTATATATTATATGTGTGGAGACCCAATTCAATTTGGATACAATTAGGGTTTGATTACAAAACCCTAGATTCACAATATATATATATATATATATATTGTTTTGTGTGGGCCGTAAGTGAAGTGGTAGCAGTGGCCTAATTAATTTGTTTGCCCCAGAGGTGAAGTGTGTGCAGCAGCCATACTATTAGATTGCTTCGGTAACAGTGTCGAAGATTTATATATTGGTTCAATTTTGGTTTTTTGAAACTTGGTTTGGGGCATCTTCGGTTAGTGTTGGTTCGTTATTTTGAATCTTCTACAATTTTGGTTCTGAAGATTTTGGTTCATCTATTTGGTAAGGTCTTTCCTCTTATTTATTTGTGATTATTTGGAATTCACCTAAGGGTGTTTTTGTGAGACCATTCGTGTCTCATTTGTAATTGTTTGGAACTTATTTGGTTGATAGTGAAATCGGATTTCGATCCCATGGACGTACCTCACATTAAGGGAACCACGTAAAAATTCTTTTGTTGCCTTTGATTTAATTTTTGCCGCATTAGTTTTTATTCCCATTGATTGATTTACTTGTGAGGAATCACATATTGTCCCTAACAACTGGTATCAGAGCTTACGGTCTATTTGAGTTTATTTATTTGTGTAAATCAATGAAGGGGAATGTGGGTCGTATGTCTAGCTTCAATGGAAGTAATTGGGTAACTTGGAAAACTAAAATGGAGGACCTATTATTTTGTAAAGATTTGTATGGACCCATTGAGGGTGCTAGTGGCAAACCCGAGGGTATGAAAGATGATGAATGGAATTGGCTTAATCGAAAAGCCGTTGGTGCTATTCGTCAATGGATTGATGACAGTGTGTTTCATCATGTTGCTACTGAAACTTCAGCACATGATTTACGAAAAAAATTAGAGAGCCTTAATGATAGAAAATCAGCCACAAATAAAGCCTTTTTGTTTCGTAAGTTGGTTAATTTAAAATATAAAGAGGGCAGCCCTATTCCAGAACATCTAAATGAAATAAAGAATATTGTTAACCAATTTGCTTCTATGAAAATTGTTTTGGATGATGAGTTGCAGGCTTTGATACTACTTAGTTCTTTGCCCGAAAGTTGGGAGACTTTGGTTGTGGCGGTTAGTAATTCGGCACCTGATGGAGTTGTCACAATGGGCCAAGTCACTAATAGCTTGTTGAATGAAGAAACTAGAAGAAAATCAGCGGGTTCCTCTCATTCAGAAGCATTTGTTGTGAGAGGCCGAAGCAAAATAAGAGGGAGGAGTAAAACTCCTCATGGTCGTGATCAAAGCCGTGATAAATCAAAAGATGGTTCTTTTTCAAAAAAAGACATTGAGTGCTATTATTGCTATGAGAAAGGGCACATGAAGCGAGAATGCCGAAAGCTCAAGAATAAGGAGAAAAGGCGTGACAAAAGTGTGGACAAGAAGCAAGAAGACACAACGACAGTTACTACCAATGGTGATCTCATGGTCGTTTGTGAAGATGATTGTATCAATTTTGTGGGCCAAGAGAGCAATTGGGTGATTGATTCCGGTGCTTCTTTTCATGTGACTTCTCGAGTTGATTTCTTTACTACCTACACCGAAGGAGATTATGGTTCTATTCGAATGGGTAATGAAGGTTTGTCCAAGATTATTGGAATGGGTGATGTTTGCTTGGAAACAAATTTGGGCTGCAAGTTGTTGCTTAAAGATGTGAGGCATGTTCCCGACATTCGTCTCAATTTGATCTCTACCGGGAAGCTAGATGATGAAGGCTATAATAACAAATTTGGTGATGGAATATGGAAGCTCACAAAGGGTTCCTTGGTGGTAGCTAAGTGTAAGAAGACTCATACACTTTATTCGATGCAAGGAAAAATTTGTAAAGGTATTGTCAATACACTTGAAGATGATACTTCTACCGAATTGTGGCACAAGCAGCTTGGCCACATGAGTGAAAAGGGGCTGCAAGTTTTGTTCAAGAAAGAGCTTCTACCCGGTTTGAAAGGTACACATCTTAAAACTTGTGTTCATTGTTTGGCGTGTAAACAACATAGAGTTTCTTTTCATAAAAATGTTGCTTCTAGAAAAGAAAATGTTTTGGAGTTGATTCATTCGGATGTTTGTGGTCCTTTAAAAGTTAGAACACATGGTGGTGCACTTTATTTTGTTACTTTCATTGATGATTATTCAAGGAAAGTTTGGGCGTTTCTACTAAAAACTAAAGATCAAGTTTTAGAAGTATTTAAGCATTTTCAAGCCATGGTTGAAAGAGAAACATGGCAGAAATTGAAGTGCATCCGATCAGACAATGGTGGTGAATACATTGGGCCATTTGATGAGTATTGTCGCAGCCAAGGTATTCGGCACCAAAAGACAGTTAAGAAGACTCCTCAACAAAATGGAGTTGCCGAGAGGATGAATCGCACCATTGTGGAAAGAACAAGGTGTTTGCTTTCACAAGCTAAATTGCCAAGATCCTTTTGGGGTGAGGCAATGAAGACAGTAGTTGACGTGATCAATTTGTCTTTTTCATATCCTTTGAATGGTGATGTTCCAAAAAGAGTTTGAACCGGTAAAGATGTGTCTTATGAGCACTTGAGAGTGTTTGGTTGCCGAGTTTTTATTCATATTCCAAAAGATGAGAGGTCCAAGCTTGATAGTAAGTCAAGACAATGTATTTTTCTTGGCTATGGGCGTGATGAATTTGGTTATAGATTGTGGGATCCGGTCGACAAGAAAATCATTCGAAGCCGTGATGTTGTGTTTCTTGAAGACCAAACAATTGAAGACTTTGGCAAATGTGATCAACCGGAGCCAAAAACTAGTGATCTCATTGACATGGATCCATCTCCTTCATCTTCAGTTGACGATGAAAATGGGGGAGATGTGCAGCCACCTATTGAAGAAGTGGAGGATGATGCTAATCCTAATGAAGTTGAGTCGGAAATTGAGGAAGAGTATCAAACTCAAGAACCGTCACCACAACTTGAGTTAAGGAAATCTACAAAGGACAGACAACCTTCAAGAAAGTATCCTCCCAATGAGTTTGTGTTGATTTCTGATCAAAGGGAGCCGGAGAGCTACCAAGAAGCAATTGAGCATGCAAAGAAAGGTGATTGGAAAATGGCCATGGACGAGGAGATGAATTCCTTGCTTAAAAACCAGACTTATGATTTAGTGAAGTTGCCTAAAGGGAGGAAAATTCTGAAAAATAAGTGGGTTTTCAAATTGAAGAATGATGGCAAGAATCTGAGGTACAAGGCACGTCTTGTTGTGAAAGGCTTTGGGCAAAAGAAAGGCATTGACTTTGACGAAATTTTCTCACCAATTGTGAAAATGTCTTCTATTCGGGTTGTACTTGGCATGGCTGCAAGTATGAACCTTGAAGTTGAGCAACTTGATGTGAAGACTGCATTTCTTCATGGTGATCTTGAAGAAAAAATTTACATGGAGCAACCAGAAGGTTTTGTGGAGAAAGGGAAAGAAAAATTTGTTTGCAAATTAAAGAAAAGTTTGTATGGCCTCAAGCAAGCCCCGCGGCAATGGTACAAAAAATTTGACTCTTTCATGATGAATAATGATTTTTCTAAAATCACTTCGGACAATTGTGTGTTTGTGAAAAATTTTCCGGACAGTAAATTTATTATTCTTTTGCTCTATGTTGATGACATGTTAATTGTGGGTCAAGATTCTACCATGATTAACAAGTTGAAGTTAGAATTGAGTAAATCTTTTGCTATGAAAGATTTGGGGCCGGCAAAGCAAATTCTTGGTATGAAAATTGTTCGTGATCGCAAAGAGGGACTGATTTGGTTGTCTCAAGAAAGCTACATTGAGAAAGTTCTTGAGAGGTTCAACATGAATAAAGCAAAGCCGGTTGGTTGTCCACTTGCGGGTCACTTCAAGCTTAGTTCAAATCAATGTCCTACAAGTGAGAAAGACAAAGAAGAGATGTTGAAAGTTCCTTATGCTTTAGCAGTTGGTTCTTTGATGTACGCCATGGTTTGTACAAGGCCAGATATTGCTCACGCCGTTGGTGTGGTGAGTCGGTTTCTCTCTAATCCAGGTAAAGAACATTGGGCAGCGGTAAAATGGATTCTAAGATATCTTCGAGGGACTTCGAATGTATGTTTGTGTTTTGGAGATGGTAAGCCAATGCTTGATGGGTTCACGGATTCGGACATGGCTGGTGATGTTGATTCTAGGAAATCTACTTCGGGGTATTTGATGACTTTTGCAGGGGGAGCTGTGGCATGGCAATCTAAACTACAAAAATGTGTTACTCTCTTAACTACCGAAGCTGAATTTATTGCTATTATAGAAGCTTGCAAAGAAGAGTTATGGCTGAAGAAATTTTTACAAGAGTTGGGTTTGAAGCAAGAAAAGTATGTGCTTTATTGTGATAGTCAAAGTGCTATTCACTTGAGTAAAAATTCTACTTTTCATTCAAGATCGAAACATATTGATGTGAGATACCATTGGATTCGTGATGTGTTAGATTCGAAATTGTTGCAACTCGAAAAGGTTCACACGGATGATAATATTTCGGATATGTTAACTAAGACTTTGTCAAAGGACAAACATTTGAAGTGTCGAACTTTGACGGGTATGGTTGATATCTCCACCTAAGTCGGTAGGGAGAGAATTGTTGGGTATACCTCCTTATTGGAGCGTGGGACCCAATTGGTTTGTTAAAGAATTTTAATTTGGCTCGGTTTAGGTATAATATATTATTATATATTATATTTGTGGAGACCCAATTCAATTTGGATACAATTAGGGTTTGATTACAAAACCCTAGATACACAATATATATATATATATATATATTGTTTTGTGTGGGCCGTAGGTGAAGTGGTAGCAGTGGCCTAATTAATTTGTTTGCCCCAGAGGTGAAGTGTGTGCAGTAGCCATACTATTAGATTGCTTCGGTAATAGTGCCAAAGATTTACATATTGGTTCAATTTTGATTTTTTGAAGCTTGGTTTGGGGCATCTTCGGTTAGTGTTGGTTCGTTATTTTGAATCTTTTACAATTTTGGTTTTGAAGATTTTGGTTCATTTATTTGGTGAAGTTTTTCCTCTTATTTATTTGTGATTATTTGGAATTCACCTAAGGGTGTTTTTGTGAGACCATTCATGTCTCGTTTGTAATCGTTTGGAACTTATTTGGTTGATAGTGGAATCGGATTTCGATCCCGTGGACGTACCTCACATTAAGGGAACCACGTAAAAATTCTTGTGTTGCCTTTGATTTAATTTTTCCGTATTAGTTTTTATTCCCATTGATTGATTTACTTGTGGGGAATCACATATTTTCCCTAACACATTTTGCATTTTTGCTTCAGGGGAGCTGCCCTTCAACCCTGCCAGAGTGCTGCCTTAGGACCCGCCAAGGGGCGCTGCCCCCTGGACCCCCACGAGCTGACCAGGCAGCTCGATCCCCACCATGGCGCTGCCCTTGGACCCGCTACGGGACGCTGCCCCCTAGACCCCTACGAGCTGACTGGGCAGCTCGATCCCTGCCAGGGCACTGCCCTTGGACCCCCGTGAGCTGACCGGGCAGTTCGATCCCCGACATACTTAGCGAAGTGGCAAAACTGGGATCGCTACATTAACCTATTCTGTTGTTATATTTTTCTGTCAGTATCGCTTCGTGGTGATTCCTTCATTTGTCCACTAATTTATTCCTATCCCAAATATCTCTATCATTTTTTTTTTTTTATTTTTTTAACTTGTAATCTAATTTTGTGTGTGTTTTTACTCCATTATGTCTTTCCCTCTGTTTCAACCTTATATAGGTTTCTATCTTCAAACCCATTTGAGTTTGAGGGAGGGGTATTATATCTATATCATGGTGAGCATGGCTATATACCATGCAACCCACCCAAGCCGTCCCCTTTGGCGTATCACCCAAGCCCTTTGGCACACAATCCAAGCTATCCTCTCTGGCGCACAACCCAAATCGCCTCCTTTGGCGCATAATCCAAGCCGCCCCTTGGCGTATTCAGTTATCTGTTGCCATCATCGTTCAGCACCACATCATAAGTTATGTGTGTGCCACGCTTGCTGGTTCAACATTCAGTTCTCTACATCGGTCCGACATGACCCCTTCAAACTGTCTCGACATTGATTCCAGCCAGTTTCTACAATGGTCCGACACGATCATAAATTGTCTCTTTGGCATTAGTTCCAGCCAGTTTCTATATCAGTCTAGCATGACCTTAAATTGTCCTGGCATTAGTTTCAGCCAATCAATGGTCCAACACGACCATAAACTGTCTCCCGGCTTTAGTTGCGGCTTCTGATCTATTTCAAGTACCCTAGCGCTCCTATTCGGATTTTGCAATCTATTTACCTTTTATTTTATTTAGTTTTATTTCATGTTTTAGTTTCTCTCTCCAAACTCAAGATGTTTATCCTCCTTGAGTTTGAGGGAGGATGTTAATGAATATATGGTATATATTCCTACATATATTAGGTATTGATTTCCTAGATATATTAGGTATTGCCACAATTAGGTCTTTTATAGGATACTCTTTCTCATAATTAGATTTCTAGTAGGATACTCTTTCTCAGCCTATATATACAGGCCTTCTATTGTATAGGACAATTCATTCAATACAATACATATTATTTTCTCTCTCTCTCTTTTTTTCTCTCTCTCTATCTATATATTATTCTAACACCCATGTTTATCTCCACAGTGATTATATTTTTTTTCCATCATTTTCTTGCAATTTTTTTTAGGAAAAATTAGTCTAAGGTCTCTCTCCCATTTTTGATAATGGAAGAGATCCACACTATTTTTTTATGATGTTTAAGGTCTCTTCTCATATATCACAGAGAAATTTAAGCTTCCTAGATCAAACTCATTTCTCTCTCTCTATACCTTCTCTATTTTATCTCTTTCTCTCTCTCTCTCTCTCCGACAGCTGGGACTCTGAGCTTTGCCTCTGGGACCTCTCCACCGGCATCATTGCTCACTGTTTCGTCAGCCATTCCAAAGACGTCCGATAGAAGAAGAAACAGCAGCCCTGTTGGCCTTAACGTCTGATTCTCTCTTTTTCTCTATCTCTATATGTATTTGGTCAGTGATTTAGGGTTTTGGGTTTTGATTTTGATTATGTGATCTAGGTTTGTGTTTATTCATTGCAGCCACTGTGCAATGCATGTGGGATCAGAAGCAGGAAGAAGAGAAGGGCACTTTTGGGTCTGAAAACAAAGCACAAGAAATCAAAGAAAACCAACAATCACAACAATGGAAGCAACACTAGTAAATTGGGCGATTCATTGAAGAGGAAGCTATTAGGGCTTGGGAGAGAAGTGGTGGTGCAGAGATCGTTGGCTGAAGAGTTGCGGCAACGGAGGAAGCTGGGAGAGGAGCAAGCAGCTGTGCTGTTGAAGCATTTTGGTGAACTTGGAGAAGATTGCTCAAAAGAAGTCAAGGAAATTTGTTTGATTGCTGAGAAAGTGCAGGAAAACTAACAGAAACTAAAATTCAAAAAAATTTTCAAATTTTCCACGAATACTGCTTCGGTTAGTGAATCTAAAACGACAGACATTAAGCACTGCTTTGATTTTTTTCCCTTCTTGTAATTTTTTTATTCATATAATTATGAAAATCTCATTGATAAAAAAAAAAAATGATTATGAAAATCTCATAAAAGTGTCTGTTATGACATGCTACTTTTATATAATTCAAAGTTTAATCTTTCGTGAGTTCATAACTGTACATAATCATGAGTAGATTTTATCCTCTTAATGCTTTTGTACCAATTTGAAGAAATTTGATTTTCACTAATTGTTTTAATTCCTGCAGCAAGTAAGGGTGGGGTCATCTTTATTAGTGGAGTACATGAAGACGTAGAACATGAGGATCTACTGAACATATTCCTTAAATTTGTCCTCTTTTTTGTGTATCTTTTTGTAAATTTCTCTGAGTTTTTGTGATTTTCTCTGGGAATTTATCAATGAATTTCTCTGAGTTTATGTGATTTTCTCTGGGAATTTATCAATTGACTATCTGGGAAAGTTTGAAATTCTAGATTTAGGGCATTGGTAGTGCGAAATGGATGAACTTGAGCAATTTATTTGCAATAACTTTTCAAATCAATAGAAGACCTATCTGGGTTTCAGTCTTTAGTTCAAATTTTTCTCTGGTGAGCACTTTACTTTGGTTGTGTACTATTAGTATATATATATATATCACACTTCTCATTCTTTCTCTACTATTCAACTGATAAAGGATTTGATTGGTAAAGGATTTGGAATTTTTCTGGTTTCAATTTTCTCTGTTATAAGATTTTGAATTTTCTCTAGTAAAGGATTTGAATTTTCTTTGGCTTCATAGAGAAATGATTCTACAGAAGTAAACAATTTTGTTCAGAGAAATTTTAATTTTCTCTGGAGAGAAGGGAAGACCAGAGAAATTCTCTGGAGAGTGGGTCAGAGAAATTTGAAAGTCCAAAGAAATTTTGTTTCTTGGTTGTACTCAGTGCAATAATTTTGTGTATGATCTGTCTGGTGTGCACATTTCTCTTTTTGCCCCCTTTTTTTTTGCGTTAAAAAAACATAGCTGTTAGTTCTTTATATAATCTGGAAATTTCTCTGGAGAGAAACAGAGAATATCTCTGGGTTTGATAGAATTTCTCTAGTCCATAATTCCTCTGGATGAAATTTCTTTGGATCAAATTGAGGGACCTTAGACATTATGAAAATATTAGATGACTTTTATGCTATAAAATCTTAATACCAGGGACCCTAAAAAAAATCTCATTTTTTTTATCTATTCAAATACATGTAAGAAAATAAATTTTCATTTCTTTTCCTTTCTTTCACCTCACTTTCTATCATTTTTATTTTCTATCATAGGTTTCTTTCTAAACAAACGGAGCTTAAAAGGTTTAGTTTCTTTTCAGTTAGGAGAGTGAATTTAAAAAAAATATCTACTAAACTTATTTATCTTAAACAATTAGCAGAGTGAATTTTTCATCAATTTTCTCCGTAAACCAATCAAATATTCAAAGCGAGCTCATAAGACCGAATGGTGCAGTCCTCTCTCCTAACTGGAAAATGGTTAAACCCTGAGCAATAAGATATTTGAGTGAGAAAACAATGAAATAAAAGTCGTGGTTTTTATACTAAAAAAATCAAATATTATTAGGGATTTACGTGTAAGTTTTGCTAAATGAATTTATTATCTAATAGGTCTTATAATAATTAATAATATTTTTCATCATATATTATTAAAAAATATCACTAATTATTAATTTTTGGTAACAGTTTAAAAATTGTTATAAAAAATGTCACTAATTATAAGTTTTAGTGACGGTTAAAAAAATCGTTACAAAAAAAGTTACTATAATAGCCACAATTAGTGACGTTTTGGATTAAAATGTCACTAATAAGTTTTGGCTATGTTTGGCATGTTGGTTTTGGGTTGAAATAGTTACAAAAAGAAAAGATAGGCTAAAAAATTAATAAGACAAAATGTCACATCTAAATCATAATCATTTCATTTTTTCTTTCATAAAAATTGAAATAGCCAAAAAGTCTATCCCAAACAAGGCTTTTTAGCCCTAGACTAAAAGTCAAAAAGCCAAAAAGCTAAACCACATCCCAAACGAAGGCTAATTTTCAACTTTCAGCGACAGTTTGAAAATTTGTCACAGAAACAGTCACTAACTGTAAGTTTTAACGATAATTTATAAAAATCATGATAAAAAAATCACTAATTGTCAATTTTTAGTGATATATGTAAAAAAATCATCACAAAAAATTACTTTTAACAACGATTATTTTCAATAAGACTTCATAAAAATTAAGTCAAACTATTAGGACCTATTGATTATTTATCTATGTTATATTAAGGCCTCGTTTGGGGACTAACATTTTTGCTAAAAGGTCACTCTATGCCCTCGTTTGGTTAAGTGGACTATTTTGGTTTTTTGGCTAAATTACAAAAAAAAAAAAATATGTTAAAAAGTTAATAAGACAAAATGCCACATCCAAATCATAATCATTTTACTTTTTCTCTCACAAAAGTAAAAAAAAGTCAAAAAGTCATCTTGTACAAAAAGTTATTGTTAAAAATTATTGTGCACTTTAAAATTTTAATAATAAACATTTAAAAGTACAAAATTGTAAATTTGAATATTTTTTTGGATAAATTATACTAGCCTCCCTTGAGGTTTTAAAAAAAATATAATTAATCCTATAATTTTGACATAATTAACTGATATTTCTTTTAGTAAGATTAAATAAACCGAAACTAATGTAAATAGTGTGAAGATAGATAGATAAACAACGGATAATATAAATATAAATCAAAAAAATATGACATCATTATTTTTTCATTTATATTATTGATGAAAGATATCTTCTTATATTTATGTTAAAAGTGTGGGACATATTGTATTTTTTAAAAAATTTCTAAAGAAGTCAGGGTCATTAACATTGATTTATTTATTTATTTTTGTGCCTTTATCTTTCAATGTGGAATAGGACTTGATGCCTAGTTGTTTGAGATAATTTAAATAAATGTATTTTTATATTTTTTATAAAAAGATATATAAAAAAATAAAAAAGTAATATAACTTAAATAAATATACTTGTTTAGGAGATATCAAAAATCTTGAAACCTACTTGGATTACATGCCAAATTAAAACAACGAAATGAATCAAATAAATTATAAGAAAAATACCATTCATTGTTGCAACAATTTTTTTTGAAGTCCCTATTATTCACATTCTAAGCCAAGGGAGGGTTGTGTTCACGGAAATAGTTCCTCTCTATTCCATCATCTTTATATACTCTTGTATATTTTATCTTGTGAGCCACACTCTCGGTCAATAATGATAATTTGACCCGTTCATCTCGTAAATTTTATAATGAAAATCATTTGTGTAAAAAATCAATTTTATTAGATATCGATGAATAGTTAAATAAATCATATTTTGTTTTATAAGTTTGTCAGTTTAAATTAAAACTCATAGTTGTTGTTTATTTTAAAAAATATAATATAATTTGTTTATGTAAGTAGTGATATTCGATGAAATCAATTTTTTAAACAATTCATTTTTATTGATGGGCCTATGAGATGAATGGATCGGATCATCGTTATGAGATTGGGATAAGGTCTAGAAAATAGAGTATGAAAGGATGAGGAGATAGTGATATGGTGGAAAGTTATTCCTTAGTTTCACCCAAAGAGGAGAGATATGTGTGAAATTTATCCATTGTCGAGCATGGTTTGAAAACTATTTATAAAGGGTAAATAATCATTTTGTTCTAAAATAATGAAATTAATCGAAAATATTAGGATACCAATAGTTGTTTTTTTTTGTTTTTTTAATTTAGCAATAATTGTTTTTAACATCCATATTCTCAGTAAAACTGAGGAGATAAGGTTAAATAAAGATTGATTTGCTACCCTCTAATGGGAGATAATGAACTTTGCCTAAAATTTCAACGCCTTCTTCCAATTTTTATTATTTCTATTTAAGTACTTCAATTTTTAGTTTTTCTAAACTAAAATATCAATGCCAAACTATACATTTATGAGTAATCTCAAAAAAACAAAGTGAGAAGAACTAAACTAGGAAGACATTATCCAAGGAAAATAATATAAAAACAACTTTTTAGGGGATGGTTTCTCTCCATAGTTTTATCCTTCATACTCTTTTATATTTTATTTTTTGGGCTCCATTTTAGGTCCACAATGAGAATCTAAAACATTCATCTCGTAATCTCAACAATTTAAATTAGTTATGAAAAAAATTAGCTTCATTGGATATCATTAGATACATGAATAAATTGCATTTTATTTTTTAAAATGGATAGTAATTGTGAGTTAAATTTAAACCTTTTATTCTATAAAATAAAAAGTGATTTGTTTATATATTCATCGATATCCGATAAAACTGATTTTGCACAAACGGTCTTCATTGTGAGATTATAAGATGAACGATTTAGATTATTATTGTAGACCTAAAATGGAGCTCAAAAAATGAAATACGGATAAGTATTAGAGATAAGAATATCGAGGGGAGTCATTTTCACTTTTTAGATTCAATGATGTGTAAAACATATGATTGGCTAATGATTAAGAAATATATAAAAATGAGAGAGTTAACTTAAATATTCTAATAAATTACCATATCATTAATAAGTTTAAATGAATTTAACTTTTAAGTCTGAATAAAGAGGGACTCTTAGTGGTGTGTGTGACTCCTAGTTAATCCCTTCGCGTCGAACATCATAGGTGTTGTTCTTAATTCAAACTTACCAACAGCTCATACGAGCAAGAAATGTAGTGCGTACCGATTGGCCTCCTCCCACTACTCATTATCTAAATATTTATGAGTTATTAAATGTAATGAGAAGAATCAATCTACATGTGAAAGTTAAATTATCTTCACATTTATGATTTGTCTAAATGAAAATATCTATGTCAATGTATCTAAACGTTTGATTCATTGAGTAAATCTAAATGGAAAGGGAGAACAATTAAACTACAATATCAAAGACCAATTATCTAAACATTTATGAGTGATCTAACTAAAGCTATGACCGTTCAAAAAAAAAAAAAAACAAACTAAAAGCTATGAAGAGCTAAACAATTCTTAAAAAGAAAATCGAGAAATAAGAATTTATTTCCACAGAGGATTGGAAAATCTAAACACTCCTTAAATGTTGAATTAAGTGTCATTATTTTTATGTCAATCGACAGAAGAATAATTACAAATATGATAAATATTTATATCATCAAATAGACTTCTAGCCTACAATAGTTAGAAATTCAACAAAACCTAACACAACTAATAAACCCAATAATCACTACAAATTATATACAACTCTCATAATGAGGGAAGAAATAGATTCACCACAAAAGGTATCAAACTCCTCTTCATAGGAGTTGAACCTATGACAACCAGAAAAAGTGTTGCACAATCATTAGGTCAAATACCTTGGTTAATTATCATTTGATAAGATGCACAAAAAATAATAATTTTGGATAATTATCACTATTCTAAACTAATAATAAGGCAAAATTAACTTATTTTTATTAAGTAATTAAGGGATAAATAATAACTTATTTAATATATTTTGTTATTTTTTATTAACCAAGATCATCGCATGAACAATACCTATGATGTTAATTGTATAGGAAGATGCATTATTAGTGTCCAAAGTCAAATGCAGATATTTACATTCTTTAATTGTTGTCTTAGTGCGTTAATTATTAGTGCGCCGCTAATTGTTGTCTAAATTGGGCAGTCCTAGAAAAAGCAACTGAAACCATAAATGTTATATGCATTAGTTAATATATTAATTAGTATATTAATAGATAATATGACATAATTTTAGAGATTTTAAATATTTATAATTTGTATGATAGGTGAGGTCAATAATAATAGCATAACACTAGTTGATACACTAATATGTACATTAATTGATACATATAGCACCACTATAATTCTGAGCATCGAATCTCTTAGGGTTAGTATTGTAGGGACATAATATCTCACAAGTTATTCTTATTTATAGGAGTCGTTGAGTTGTTCTTGACAAATTATTTTAATTAGTTTTTTTGTATTGATCTTATAATTTTGGAATTCATATCAAGTGAATTTTTTTTGTCTAGTTCTATAATTGAATTTTGTGCATTTACAGTTTTTTTATTTTATTTTAATAGACCTTATTTTAAATATAAAAAAAAACCTACCGCATGTCATATCTACGAATAAAACTAATTTAAGCGATTTATTTGCTTATGTATAACATTTACCGTTAGTTAATAGACAACAAGATGGGCCATTTGACACCTGTAACTTGAAAAATGTGGGTGATATTCTAGTTGTCATCTTTCTCTAGATTCCTACAAATAGAGGCCACATATATGCAAACCCTGGAGTTTCTCATTAAAAAAAATGAAAAAAATGAAAAAACCATTCAAATTGGATGTAAAATAAAGAAAAGTGGTATGCACTAGTGATCAAATATGATATGAACATCTCTACATCACTCAAATTGGCTGTTAATAAAGTTAAATGTTTATGTACTAGACACCAGATGTGATATGAACCAAATTCCATATTTCACATGGAAACGTCACAATTCTAATTTGAGCCATCTATTTGTACGGCCCTAATACATGGTTGAAATTAATTTGTTCTTAAACAGATGGTGAAAATTGATCATAGAATTAGGTACAATCATTTCACATGAAATAATACCCATACATTTAGGGTGAGTTTGGGATCAACCTAAAAAAGTCACAATGCTTTTGAACCTTTTTTGTCTTTAGTTTTAATTTTTTTTTTTAAAAAAAAATTTGTGTCAATTTTTTTTGGTTAGCCTATCTAGTATAGAAGGATCTAAAAAGTGGGGGAAAAAAATTACTAAAGCAAAAAAAAAAAAAAAGTTTTTTAAATTTTTTTAAAGACTATTTTCCAATTTTATTTATTATTTATTTATTTCTTTTACTTTTTTGATCTGCCTAGTACCTAAAAGTACAAAACTTTTTAGAAAATTTTAAAAAAATTTATGAAAGGAAAAAAAAACTAGAAGAAATTACAATTCAATCCTTGTTTCAAAAAATAATTATGAATTGACGAAAAAGTTTATGATTGTAATTATTAATATTTATAAAGTTTATCACTGATTAGTAATTATTTTTTACAAATATTACTAATGTGCCACACTCCACTTTTTATTACTCGGATTTCATTACCAACTCATTATTATTGATTCAATTTCAGAGATAACATGTGGAAACTTTTTACACTTACAAGAACACATGAATAAAGATTTTCTTATCCGAATACAATATGAATGCAACAGGAGTTATAATTAAATAAATTGCCCACAGGCTTACATCTTTTAAATTAAGAGAAAGGGTTTAACCCTTTTACATCAATGACATTCCGCCCACAAATAAAAGGCCCTGTGGCCAACAGATAAAGAAGATCCATGACCTTGAAACACTTCTCGATGTTCACTTGAAAAAGCATTAGCAACGTAGGATAAACATAAAGTCCAGTAGGGATTTCAATATGATCCTAAACAATAACAACATACAGATATCTATGATAATGAATGTTTAGTCTCATACTATATAAATAATGTAACGGTTTATAACCAAAGAATATTTACATAAGTACTTTTCCCAAAATTATTCAATTCCTTCAACAATACAGACAGTTCACATTTCCCTTTCCTTTCCCATTTCAAAAACACCTCATAACAACTATTTTGTTTTGGAGTTTGAAACATGTTCATAAATCTCTGATTTCCTTCTCATTATTTACGAACTCAATGCATTGTTTATATCATTTTCCAACACGTTCAAATATACATATGTACATCTAACATGAAAAACGAAAACAAGAAGCACCCAATAACTATCTACTCAATACATGAGACAACTCGGCCTTCTTGAACCATAACTATCATAACGCATGATATTCACAGGTACACTGAGATAATGATGAAAAATAAGCTCTGCTCTACCTGCCTTAAGCACGGTAAGCCAAGGATATATCTTTCCATAACAAAATGCCAATTAACAAGATACTAGTTGGAAGGTAATGGTACCTCTGTCAAGTTCTCCAAGCGCTAGCTGGAAGGTACTGGTACCTCTCATTCTAAACGCAGCTAATTCTCCAGGCACTAGCTAGAAGGTAGATGTATCTCTCATTCTCAGCGCAGTATACGCTACCAATCATCACAATATGACAAAGCACAACTAACACAAGTGTAATGCATACACATAAACTATTCAACACAACAATGTCATCCTCCATCGATGACCAGAGACAAAGTCTCTAAATGTACGTACTCAATACACATATTATAATAATCCAACTCTAATGAGATTTTAAATCCAACAACAACAATAGTGAAATAAAATATTCATAATCTAACCTCAAGTTCATTTCTGAAATTCACATAGTGTTATGATCTCCTTATTTCTTTTCAAAAATCAATACTCTAATTTTCCAAGTTAACATACTCCACTCTTTATCCCTAATCCATTCTTTTCATTTCACAAAACTAAATTCATGGATATTAAAGCCACAACCCAACTCAACTTAATATGATCAATCCAAAATAATTCCAATGTCATAGTTAATTCTCCTTTTTAGCTATTAACACATTTACACAAACCATTATAACAATTTACAAACATTATTCAACTTTACCCTTTTTTAATTTACCAAGTCAAAACATTAAATTAGGGTTTTCCCCCCCCCTCCCTTTTAACATAAACATGTTAAACTTATTCTTCAATTAACCCAAACAATCATCAATTTAACAATCTCATTCACAATTAACAAACCCTAGATTCCCTTTTCATGACTTTCAAAGAAGTCCTTAATTATATGATTTTTATGCAATAAAATCTACCACATATCTATCTATAGATGAGGTATTGAAAAAGAGTAAAAAAATTCATACTTTAATGTTTTGACTTGGTGAATTAAAAAGGGGTAAAGTTGAATAATATTTGTAAATTGTTATTTTGGTATGTGTAAATGTGTTAATAGCTAAAAGGGAGAATTAACTATGGCATTGGAATTATTTTGGATTGATTATGTTAAGTTGAGTTGGGTTGTGGCTTTGATATCCATGGATTTAGTTTTGTGAAATGAAAAGAATGGATTGCGGATAAAGAGTGGAGTATGTTAACTTGGAAAATAAGAGAATTGATTTTTGAAAAGAAAGAAGGAAATCATAACACCATGTGAATTTCAAAAACGAACTTGAGGTTGGATTATGAATATTTTATTTTACTATTGTTGTTGTTGGATTATTATAATACGTGTGTTGAATACATACATTTAGAGGTTTTGTCCTTGGTCATTGGTGGAGGATGATATTATTGTATTGAATAATTTATGTGTATGTATTACAACTGTGTTAGTTGTACTTTGTTATGTTGTGATGATTGGTAGTGTATACTGCGCTGAGAATGAGAGGTACCATTACCTTCCAGCTAGCACCTGGAGAATTGGCTACGTTTAGAATGAGAGGTACCAGTACCTTCCAGCTAGCGCTTGGAGAACTTGGCAGAAGTACCATTACCTTCTAGCTGGTGTCTGGTAAATTGGCATTTCGTTATGGAAATGTGTGTCCTTGGCTTACCGTGTTTAAGGCAGGTAGAGTAAAGCTTATTTTTCATTATTAATATACCTGTTTATATCATGCGTTATGATGGTTATAGTTCAAGAAGGTCAATTTGTCTCATGTGTTGAGTAGATAGTTATTGCGTGCTTCTTGTTTTTTTTTTTGTTTTTTTTTTCGTGTTTCATATACATATGTATATTTGAACGTGTTGGAAAAGGATGTAGACCATGCGTTGAGTTCGTAAATAATGAGGAGGAAATTAGAGATTTATGAACATGTTTCAAACTCCAAAACAAAATAATTGTTATGAGGTGTTTTTGAAATAGGAAATGAAAAGGAAATGTGAACTGTCTGTATTGTTGAAGTAATTGAATAATTTTGGGAAAAGTACTTATGTAAATATTCGTTGGTTATAAACTGTCACATTATTTATGTAGTATGAGACTAAGTATTCATAATCATAGCTATCTGTATGTTGTTATCGTTTAGGATCATGTTGAGATCCTTATTGGACTTTATGTTCATCCTACGTTGCTAATCTTTTTTCAGGCGAACATCGATAAGTGTTTTAAGGTCATGGATCTTCTTTATCTATTGGCCATGGGGCAATTTTTTTTGTGGGCAGAATGCCATTGATGTAAAACGGTTAAGCCCTTTCTCTTAATTTAAAAAATGTAACCCTACGAACAATTTATATAATTATAACTCCTGTTGGCATTTATATTGTATTCGGATGAGAGAATCTTTATTCATGTGTTCTTGTAAGTGTAAAGAGTTTCTACATGTTATCTCTGAAATTGAATCTATAATAATGGTTTAGTAATGGAATCCGAGTAATAAAAAGCGGGGCGTGACAACTTGGTATCAGAGGGAGCGGGGTTTGAATACTTTGGACTCGTGGGAAGTGGTTTTTACTACAATGGGTTCGCTACGTGCGGTGAGGACGTTGCATATAATTAGCATAAGTGTTGGGATTTATATGTTGCATTTATGTGAACATGGGATTAAGTTTCTTGGATAGTACTTGTAGCCGGTGAACTTGCTTTGAGGTCCTATTAGAAATATGCCTAATCAACGTGGTTTCTGATAGGAATTCCTTAAGAGTTTTGGGATGAGTGGCTATCTTTGTGGACTTGATTTAATTATGTGTTTAGATGTTTAGTTGTTTATATGTAATAGAATTGTGTGTTTCGGGGCTTTGTGTGTCTTGTAACTTAAGGGTGGTGAGTGTGTACCTCAAGAAAGGCTGTTGTGTTGTGCACTAGGTTTGGTTTTGTTTTGGGGTTTTATAGGATGTCTACACGAGAGAATAGATGATGGATGAGTAGTAGGAATGCCAGTAGGGGCACAACAGTTCCTTTAGCATCTGCCGTTGTAACATTAGCTGTCGGCGAGGAAGTTGCACACAAGATTGTGAGAGTTGTACAAGATGCTCTAGCTCACAATGAGGGTGACAACGGGCGTGCCCTCAAGTTTATTAAGGAGTTTCTTCATTCCAATCTACCGGAGTTTATGGGGAAGGCTAAACCGTTGGAGGTAGAGGATTGGTTGGAGCAAATTACCAATACTCTTGATATACTCAGAGTCGAGGATAAGGAGTTGAGGACTTCTTTGGCGGGTTTCTAACTGAGGAGTGACACAGGGTATTGGTGGAAGTATGCTAAGAATACTGTAGGTAACACGTGAGTTGCTTATCGAGGCCTTTTTGGCCAAGTATTTCCCTCATTCTGCTCGAGAACGGTTGAGGGAACAATTTGTTAAGTTGCGTCAAGATGCTACTACTTTGGCATTGTTTGAGATGTGGTTTACTAGTTTGTCGATATTTGCTCCATAGTTGGTGGCAACAGAGGAGTGTCGTCGTTATGAGTTTGAAAGGCGGTTGTGTAATGATATCTGGGAGAAAGTAGCTGGATCACTATGGAAGAAGTACTATACTCTATTGTTTGTTTTGATTGTGGTCATCTGGGCCATGTTAGACTTTCCTGCCCATTACTTGTGAATTCTTTAAGTGTTTCAGAACCTAGTCAGACTCAATCTAATTAGTCTATTTGGAGGCGGTATCGATACTAGAACTGGGCAAGCCAGGCTTCGAGAGCCTCGCAAGGGTCAACCTTTCAACTAACATAGTAGTATTACCCTGGAGAGGGGCTTTTGTATTGGGGGCCGATGATTTAATATGTGAATCTTTTTGTTGTTGACTAGTGTACTGTTGGATGTTGAAACACCGTGATTATGTGTTGTATATGTATATATGTTGTTGTTGTTTGGTTATCCTCCTATGTTGGGGGCACACAGTGAATCTCGAACTCTCTTTTATATATATGTAGTGAGAAGTTGTTAATGAGATCGATGATCCTAGTGTTGTTGTATGTCTAGTATTAAATTATGAGATAGCTATGTGATGGCCTGTGAGCCTTGTTCAGGTTGGAAGTTGTTTGTTGAGAACAGGGAATCCGTGAGTTATTGTAATTAGTGTGGTGGTATCGTAAGGGTCGAGTTATAAGGCTTTGGATGTGTTGAGTTTAAAGGAATATGAAGCTTTAGAGTTTTGTGGTATTGGCGAAGTTATGTGAGAATGTCTGAGGAAGTGTGAGATTTGTATCTCGGGTTAGTGAGAATGGTACTGGTGTGTTGTTTAGTGTTTTGGGTTTTATTGGTTAGTGAGTTCGTTGTGATTCTATCAATCATGAATAGGGGTAGTGTTTGTGTTGTGATTTGTTATAAGTTGGTAACTATGTGTGGTTGGAATGGGTTAGTGGTGCTATTAGATATTGGGTGGAGTTTATGAGTGAGAGGAGAATTTCGTGAGTAGATGCTAGGAGTATTCCTTGGAAGGGAGAACAGTTTGTGTTCTTAGGTAACGAGGGTAGCGATGGTCAAAATTGTTTTATATATTAGGGATTGTGTGATTGTCATTGATCATGTCGGTCTTGTGTTTGAGATATAAAGACATGCTTACTATGTAGGCATAGGGGTGATGATTTCCTTAGGAACAATGATGGTATGGTTTAATCTTGAGAAATCCAATGAGATTAAAAAATATGAGGGATTGTGTGTGGAACTCCGTTTTTGGAGTAAATGGTGTTGAGTAGCACATCAGTGTTTGGTGTCGAGTGTAGAGGTTTATCGAGTTGATTAGTCGGTTTGTTGATATCGGGGTTTAGTTGACAAGTAGTCACCTTGGAGAAAGCTTAGGCTTGTGTATAAAGGTTGATAGGTTATAGGTGTCTTGGAATGATTTTGCGAGCGTTGAGTCTTGTGTATGTGGTTGGGAAGCTTGTGTGAGAATTGTTTTGGATTAGTGAAAAACCCCGAGTTGGGGTAACGTATTGTAGATTCTTCGTTTGTGTATGCATTTGTCTTGTGTAGCTGATAATTTATGATAATGATTATAACAAAATGAAATTGCAAAATCATGGATTTTCTTGTGCCTTATTGTGTTGATAGCACAGTTGTTATTTTTATTGACTGTAAAAACAAAAATGTTACATTTTATGTTGGTTGTGGCATCACCACATGAATGATGGGTGTTGTTAGGTGACAGTAGAGGTTCACCGATTGTAATATTGGAAAGGAATTGAAAAATGGATTTTTCCTAGTGTTATGGTCTTCTAATGGCTTTGTTAAAATAGAAATGTTAAGGATTTAATTTAATTTAAGTGGTATGAGGAATTTCAATGAGTAGTCCTTGGAAATTAAATTATGGATGGTTATGTGTTATGGGCATCACCTTATTTTTGAAAAATATTTATAAAATTTTTCAGTTTCACATGGAAAATGTAAAAATATATTTTGATTATGAACGGTGAGAATTTGAGTATCTTTTGAGAAATGTTTTATATACAAGAGAATGATTTTTAAAACAAAGTTTTGCTATCGTTTGTTTTACTTGGGATGATGAATGTTGAGTAGTGACTCAACTTGGATCGCTAGTCGTGTGTTTATGTGTTTTGTTCTGAGGAGGGCTTGGCATTGTTGGAGCTTATTGTGCTAGAGCGTTGTCTTTTGGGACGTGTTTTCGTACTAAGTCCTCTTCTTTTGTGAGAGTTAACCGAGGGTTTTGTTGTGAGGGTAGTTTTCTTTTCCTAAGTGCTCGGGTGTTGAGTGCTTTGTGGTCGGTTTGCCTTGTGTTTTGGTGTATTCTTAATTTCAAGGATGAAATTGCTTAAGGTAGGGAGGTTGTAGCACTCTGTGTTTCTTGTTATAATGGAACTATATTTGATTATTTGATTATCTTGATTGAGAACCTTCTTAGTTAATATGTGAGCCTTAGTTGAGCTGTTATCATAGTGGTTGGGTGAGATTGAATCAGAAACTCCAAATTTGAATAATTGTTATTGAGTAGTTGTCACTCTTTTATCATTTTCTCTCTCCATACTTTGAATCTTCATGTAAGGCTAGAACCATTGGAAAGCTTACTTTCGGGGCTTCAATTTGGGTACAAGAACGACCCTAAAAGGAGTCCGGACGAGAGAGTTATACCTGTTTGAATTTTGTGTTTCTGTTCTGAAAGCATGCTCGCTCGAGCGAACTGCGCGATTTTTAGAGATTTTGGGAGCTTTCTTTTCTACGTTAGAGCCAAGCTTCCTTTGCTCGAGCAACCAGGTCACTAACAGACATTATAAAGTGATTTTTTGGCCTAAAATTTTTATTTTTCTTCCTCTATTCTCCTCCTATCCTCCAAACCCGAAACCCTAACCTTCCAAACCCTTGATTTCTCTTCTTTTTACCCAAGATTCACCCCAAATCTTTCAAGAAGGTTGAAAGGCAAGCATAGATCAAGACTTCTACCGATTGTTTTGCGATTTCATTGGAGTTTGAAGTTGGGTCTTCATCTTTAGCTTCGAATCTTGAGGTAGAGATTTCTTTGCTCATTTTCAATACCTCATTCATAAATAGATATGTGGCAGATTTTATTGCATAAAATTATATCCATTATGGATTCTTTGAAAGTCATGAAAAAGGGATCTAGGGTTTGTTAATTGTGAATGAGATTGTTAATTTGATGGTTGTTTGGGTTAATTGGAGAGTAGTCTAACATGTTTATGTTAAAAGGGAGAAAAAAACTCCTAATTTAATGTTTTGACTTGGTGAATTAAAAATGGATAAAGCTGAATAATGTTTGTAAATTGCTATTATAATTTGTGTAAATGTGTTAATAGCTAAAATGGAGAATTAACTATGGCATTGGAATTATTTTGGATTGATCATATTAAGTTGAGTTGGGTTGTGGCTTTGATATCCATGGATTTAGTTTTGTGAAATGAAAAGAATGGATTGGGGATAAAGAGTGGAGTATATTAACTTGAAAAATAAGAGAATTGATTTTTGAAAAGAAAAAAGGAAATCATAACACTGTGAATTTCAGAAATGAACTTGAAGTTGGATTATGAATATTTTATTTTACTATTGTTGTTGTTGGATTTAAAATCTCATGAGAGTTGAATTATTATAATATGTGTGTTGAATACATATATTTAGAGGTTTTGTCATTGGTCATCGGTGGAGGATGACATTGTTGTGTTGAATAGTTTATGTGTATGCATTACACTTGTGTTAGTTGTACTTTGTCATGTTGTGATGATTGGTAGCGTATACTGTGTTGAGAATGAGAGGTACCATTACTTTTCAGCTAGCACCTAGAGAATTGGCTGCGCTTAGAATGAGAGGTACTAGTACTTTCCAGCTAGTGCCTGGAGAACTTGGCAGAGGTACCATTACCTTCTAGCCGGTGTCTGGTAAATTGACATTTCATTATGGAAAGGTGTATCATTGGCTTACCGTGTTTAAGGTAGGTAGAGTCGAGCTTATTTTTCATCATTAATGTACCTGTATATATCATGCGTTATGATGGTTATAGTTCATGAATGTCGATTTGTCTCATGTGTTGTGTAGATAATTATTGGGTGCTTCTTGTTTTTGTTTTTCATGTTTGATATACATATGTATATTTGAACGTGTTGGAAAAAGATGTAGACCATGCGTTAAGTTAGTAAATAATGAGATGGAAATCAGAGATTTATGAACATGTTTCAAACTCCAAAACAAAATAATTGTTATGAGGTGCTTTTAAAATGAAAAATGAAAAGGAAATGTGAACTGTCTGTATTGTTGAAGTAATTGAATAATTTTGGAAAAAGTACTTATGTAAATATTCTTTGGTTATAAACCGTCATATTATTTATATAGTATGAGACTAAATATTCATGATCATAGCTATCTGTATGTTGTTATTATTTAGGATCATATTGAAATCCCGATTGGACTTTATGTTCATCTCACGTTGCTAATATTTTTTCAGGTGAACATCGAGAAGTGTTTCAAGGTCATGAATTTTCTTTATCTGTTGGCCACGAGGCCTTTTATTTGTGAGCGGAATGCCATTGATATAAAAGGGTTAAACCCTTTATCTTAATTTAAAAAATGTAAGCCTACATGCAATTTATTTAATTATTACTCCTGTTGCATTCATATGGTATTCGGATGAGAGAATCTTTATTCATGTGTTCTTGTAAGTGTAAAAAGTTTTCGCATATTATCTCTGAAATTGAATTAATAACATTGGTTTGGTAATGAAATTCGAGTAATAAAAAGCGGGCCTTTTGTCTCAATTTGTTGGTCCCTTCTGAGGATTTTAACCTTTTAAGGGATATAAAATCATTATACTTAAATTTAAAATTTAAAATATTTTTTCATTAATGCCGGTCTCCTTTGCTCCCACTAATTAGATGGTAGTGGGTCCCGCCATTAATGATGTGATGTTTTGGTCTTGGAGTTGTGTTTTTTTTTTTTTTTTTTACTTTTTTAATGCATTAGTGCTATTAGTGGTGATATTTTTAGTGAGATGAATCATTGTTGTTATTTTGAGATATCTCAAAATGAAATAATAGACCAACAAAGTACGACGGAGGGAATACAAACTAAAAAGTCATTAATAGACAAAAATAGCATAAAATAGATTAAAATAGTAAAAAAAAGTCACTATAATAAAAGTTATCACGATACTAATTTTTTTTAATTATTATTATGTTTTTATTATAAAAAATCAAAAAATTAACTAAAATAATCACTTTCTAAATGAGCTCCACCCTAGGCAGGAGATCTTTTGACTAAAAAAGTCAAAATCAAAAAATAAATTAAAAAGTCAACAAATTCAATTTTATTAAAAAAGAGTTATATCGTACATATTAATCAATCATTTTCTCTTACAATTATCTATTAAATTAAAAAAATTATTTTAAACGCATTAATTTTTTTCACCTCATAAAAAAATTGAAAAAAACAAAAAAATCACTTAAAAAAAGGGTAAATTATAAATACACCTATTGAGATTTGTTTAAAATACGAATTGCCTCATGTAGTTCTTGAAATTATATCCCGCCTCTTGAAGTTTCTAATTTCATTACAAATAAATTATTAAGTGAATTAATAGTTTTTAATGATATTATAAATTTATTTCAATTAATAATTCAAATAATTTTATTATTGTAAAAAAGAACAATTAGGGATTTTTTTTTCCAGTCAATTCTATTAACAAAAAAGTGAGGTTTTTAGGTTAAGGTCTTTGATATTAAAATTTTATAACATAAAGGATATGTAATATTTTTATAGTAGTTGTAGTCTCTCAATATTTTCATAGAGAAATTTCTCTATGATGAGTTAAAATTTCTCTAATAATATTATTGGGGGATCTTAACTAATAACAAAAAGGTAAATTATAAATGCATCCCCTGAGATTTGTTTAAAATACAGATTGCTTTCTACGGTTTGAAAAATTGCAAGAATTTTTTTATTTAATAGAATTAACTAAAAAAAATAAAATTTCTAACTGATCTCTTATATAATAATAAAATTACCTAAATTATTAATTGAAATAAATTTAATACATAATAAAAAATTGTTAATTAACTTGGTGATTTATTAATAAAATTGGTCATTTGTTAAGAAATTAGAAACCATAGAGGCGAGATGTAATTTTCGAAACTATAGAGATAATTCGTATTTTAAGCAAATCTCAAAGAGCGTGCTTATAATTTACCCTAATAAAAAACATATTGGACCTCTTTTATTATCAAAAGTTGGAGAGAGATATTTCATTAATTTTCTCCAAAAAAATTCTACAAAGGAGTATTTATAGTTTTTCAAATCATAAAAAATATTTTATATTTTAAATAAATTTCAGATGATATATATATAATTTACCCTAAAAAAATATCTAAAGCTGCTCTATGTTTCAGTAAATTGTTTTTTAATGGTCATGGTTGGCAATGGATTTTCGAGTTAAAATAATTAATAAAGACAAAATAAATTAAAATAATTAATAAAATAAAATATCACATCTAAATCTCTTAACTGTCAAATTAATTATAAAAAAAAAATACCAACAAATTTTTTAAACACAATTTTTTATTAAAATAACTAAAAAAAAAAAAAAACCATCTTCGCAAAAAAAAAAAAAAAGAAGCTCAATATGAAGATCTCTGCAATGCCTAGGAGGCACACAACACAGCAACCCATACACAAATTAATGAGTAAAGACAACTCTATAAATTGAACATGACATAAGCCACCACATGATAAGAGTCACCACTTCTCTCTAGTTATTACAGGTCTCTCTCTCTCTCTGATCACCAAGTCACCTGGATACTATCTCTCTCTCAACCAGTGATATGGATATCAAGATGGAGCCTGAGAAGAACATGACTGAAAATGGAGAGGACCAAGAGAAGAAAGATCTTCAAAACAACAAGAAGCAGAAGAAGCTTGGAGGGATGAGAACAATGCCATTTATCCTTGGTCAGTTCTCTCTCTTTTTCTCTCTCTCCCTCTTATTTATAATCGATAAAAGAGAAATAGAAGAAGAGTAGTTGTTTTGCAATGATAAAATTCGAACTTAGACATTACGTCTGGTTAGCAGTCCCCTGGTTTTATCATCGGTTAGTTTGCATTTTCTTGTTCTTGTTCTAGCTCAAGTTTTTGTTCATTGCTTTATCTTGTTTAAATCACATACCGGAGTGTATGAAAAATGATTTTTTAAATAATTTATATATTTTTTTAATAAAAATACGTGTAAAAAAATAGAAAGATGACTTAACAATTTGTAATGTCGTTTTAATTTTTTTAATAAAAATCAAAATTTCCAAATAAAAGCCTTGCATAAACCTTTGCCAAGCATGGCTAATTTGGCATTCAACTTTTAGAGTTGTGAGATGTGAAAATATTTCATACCTTCCATTATTGTTTAATTTCAGTCCTTTGACACTTTTTTGGCTCTTATGAATGCAATTATCAGCTAGCAATTTGGTGTTGTTTTCTTTTTATAGTATGAGAATGCAATGCTTATGTCCACTTCATGTGCTTGGTTTAAAGTTTTGATTCTGTGAATTGATTCATTTTTCAATCAGTTGAGGTTAATTCAGAAATAAATTTTTAATAATTATATTATCCGGAATCAATTCTCGGAAATTATATTATCCGGAATCAATTCTTATCAAAAATAATTTTTGTAATTTTTTTATTATATGTATATATATATATATATATTTATTGATGATGTTGTGGGGTTGGCGTTATGTGTATGTGTTGATGTACTTGCTTATATAATTGATTATATAATTTAATAAATTTTCTTAATATGTATATAATTCCTATCAATTGACAAATATTTAAGAAAAAAAAAATTAAATTTCGAGCAATCGGATGGTTTGCGTTGCTAATCACTGGAGTGGTCCTACGGCGCGGCTTTGGCACAAGCTGGTAAAGCAGTCGCTTTGGGTTTCAGAATATTAATTATTATATTAGTCTATAAAAAATCTCATTGAAATTTAAAAGGTATCAACAAAATTCTGATTTAAAATTAATAAATGGTTGAAATGGAAAATTATTTAAAACTAATATATAGTTGCTTTTTATCGAAAAAAATCAAAAAATTTATTGATGTGGTGAATTATTTGAAATTATTGAATGGTTATATTCTAAATGTATGGGTTATATGTAAAATATGATTGATTATATTACTTACAGCTACTCTTTTTAAATTAAAGTTGATTAAATCATATCTTTACTCAATTATATCTGATGAAAGATTAAATGAATCAGCAATTTTATTTATCGAAAACGATTTAGCTTATAAGTTGGATTATGCAAATTATATTAGTAATTTTATAGTTAAAAATGTTAAAAGAATGATGTTTAAGTGATTTTTGTTATAATTTATTTAATTTTGTGTTTGATACTTTAATTTAGATTATTTTAATCTTTTCCTTATTGTAAACTTTAATATATATTTACATAAATATACTCAAAGTAACCTTTTAATGAATATTGTCAAATATCAAAAAAAAAAAAAAAAAAAAGTTCCGTAATTATTTTTTTAAAAATAAACAATACTATATGTACTAATTAGTGTACTACTAACTAATGTATCAATTAATGATATGATATAATTTCAGAGATTTTTAATATTTATAATGTGATTAATGAGTATGGTCAATAATAATATCATAACTAGTGTTGATATTGACTATTTTGAGAAGATGATTATAACCAACTTTTTGATTAAAAGCTGCTTATAAACTACTTATAAGTAATTTTTTTATGAGAGAAGAAGTGAGTTATAATCCGAAAAATGAATTATAACTCATTTTAAAAAAAAAATCATATTAATTAGTATATTAATTAATACATATAACACCATCGAAAAATATATGTATAAAAAGTCTCATTAAAGTTTATTTTCAACCTCGAAAAAGTGCGAACCTGATCCCTATCAACTTTTTGGGTTGGCTTGGATTTTTTTGGGTGTTGCGTGCGTTGTTGCAAGTGGTTGGATTGGTTTTAGGGAGGTGATCAGTTATTGTCACTGTTGTGATTTTTTGCTCCCTATTATCAACTTTGTTTTTTAATAATAATAATAAAAAACTTTGCTTACTTCGATATTCGATTAAAAAAAAAAAATTGTTTTAATAAAATTATAATAATTATATTTGATTATTTGGTTAGAAAAATATAATTTCAATAAATTTTTTATTAATTTTTTTCAATCTAACACTCATGTAATAGTAAAACTTTGGAACTTGAATCCATTGAATTTGAATGATAGGAACAATTCATTGCCACATAGTAAGTTAGCAAAAAAAAAAAAAAGTTAAAAAATACTGTACGAACTAATGAATTTTAAAAAAAAAATTTAAGTACTAACTCAGGACACTTACCACATTATTGATATGAGTCCTCTTTCAAATTTTTAAATTTTTTTTATTGCATAATGCAACAATAGGTAAGCAAGATTTATAAGATTTGTTAATTTGTGTAATATTACTCAAAACTTTTTTGTTTGTATTCTATTACCCTTTTGTTTACTAACTTATGTGTCATAAATATGATCATTGTGAGACCAATTTGTTGTTGTTGTTGTTGTTGTTGTTGTTCTTTCTATATATTATATTTTATTTTTTAATTTTGTTTTGTGTTAAAGACTTGTTTGGGGTTAGTTTTTGATGTGGCCAATCACATCCAAAACTAAAGTGTTTGGTCTCAGTTTTCTGAATTTAGTTTTTTAAAAATTGAGTTTTTTTTTTTGTATTTTTTGTTTTTAGTAAATATTTTTTAAATTTTAAGTAATTTTTTTATTTTTTTGGATGCATCTTACTTAAATGTATCTAAATAGTAAAATATTTGTGAAAAATTATTTTAAAAAATTAATAAATACACAAAAATAAGAAAAATACATTGAATTTTCATTTTTTTTTTGTATTTTTTGGTATTTAGTATTTTTTTTAAAGATTTTTTTCACAAATATTATACTTTTTAAGTGTATTTATGTTAGGTGTGTCTAAAAATTAAAAAAAATTGCTTAAAATATTAAAAAAAATTCATTGAAAATATTAAAATACAAAAAATAAAAGAGTATATTTTCTGGAAACTCTTTCATGAAAACTGGAAACAAACAATAACTACATTATATTTTTTTTATATAAAAAAAAAATGTTTTGAATGTATCCCAACCCAGTTCGGATATGCCAAGTTCAAGAATTTTTTTTAAAATTTTTGTTAACTTTTCGTAATTCTTTACTTTTATGTTCGTAGGACTTTTTTTTATTTTTTTTTATTTTTTAAACTAAATTTTATTTATTTATTTATAAATTTTATAATTTTCACTTGGAGCAAAGTGTATAAAAAATAATAGGTACACCTTTTATTTTGTTTTATTATAGAAATTGAATTTCAGATTTTAACTTTTGATCAAAGAGTTGAGATTATTTCAACGCACTCTAGGAGACAATAGTGTTAGAACGTGAACTTGATGTACTATTTTTATCACATGGTAGTGTTTGATGAGGGGTCCATTTGTTTTGAAAATGACTTTTGTCTATCAATGAACAGCCTTTATACATTTTTCTATTTTTTGTTTGTTTGTTTATTTATTATTTTTTTTTTTGTTGTTTTTGTTTTTCATCATCAGTTTGGCACTCATTTGATAATCGCAATTTTTTAAGCAAAAATCCTGTCTGTTTTTGTTTGTATGTTTGATGAGAGGGTAATTTGTAAATAAATTAGGCCGAGCTAGGAAGAGTCTTCTTTGGGAGTTGGACCGCGTAATGGGCCGAGATAAGGGCTGGTGTAGCTCGGTCTTAGGCCAAGAAGACATCTCATATTTTGGGTTTGGGTCGAACTATGGACCGAGGTATCGGTAGAAAGAGGGCCGAGCTAAACGATAGCTCTGCAGGGCGTCATCTTGAAGTCAAGACTGATAGTAGTGCTTAAAGTATCACAGAGCCGAAGTAACTTGGCTGACCGCAATGTTAGCTGAGGTAAAGATGTCAGCCGACATAAGTGGGCCTGGTGGTTAGCCGAGGTATTGGTGAGAAAGGATGTCGGGCTTGGTATAGTTCGGCCGGTCTTGGTATAACTCGGCCGGGCGCCATCTACATCATTACTTAAGCGTGTGACCGAGGTAACTTAGCTCGGTGTGGTTGCAGCAGCTTATTAAAAGGAGGTAGCATCAATGGCGAGGGCCAAGCTGTGTATGGCTCGGCAGGGTGGCATTCGTTAGATCGGCTTTCGATCACACGGTCCGAAGGGCAGGGGACCGAGATAAATCAGTTCGGGCAGGAATGTATAACCGAGGTAAAAGGTTCAGCCATCTCACTTGGCTTGCAGTGATGAGACTTCTAGTAGGACTCTGCTAAGGAGAGTTAGAGTCCTACTGGGATTGTGTAAACCATCTCACTTGGTTGGTAGTGAGTAGGAGTATGACTCTTAGGAGGACTCTGCTAAAGAGAGTATAGTCCTGCTAGGATTGTGCAAAACCATCTCACTTGGCTGGTAGTGAGTAGGGTGTGTGATTCCTAGGAGGACTCTCATAGGGAGAGTTGGAATCCTACTAGGATTGTGCCAAAGTAAAGTCTATAAAAGCTCATGACCAGACTTTTGTACAGGTATCCAAATTCTTACTCTAGAATACACAGAGCATATTGTCTATTGTCTAGTTGCTGACTTAGGCATCGGAGGGGTTTCCGGCACACACCCGTCGGCTAGCTCACATTTGTGTTTTCAGGTGGCAAAGCAACGTTGTTTGGAGGAGTGCAAACTTGATCAACAGGATCATACGAGAAGAATTATTTCTTTCCCGTACAATTGGCGCCGTCTGTGGGAAATTCACAAAGAGCAAAACCTCTTGATCAAGTTTTCCTCTCTAGTTGAAAGCAGTGGCGCACAATGAAGACTTGCCGCAATCTGCTATAGATGGGCAAACTCCGGAAGGGGGTGGGAGGCACGAAGGTTTACCTTCTATCCCACTCCTGGCGGAATTAGATCTCCAGCGAAGGAATCCGCGGAGAGAAGCAAGAAGAAGACAGGGCTCAAGTCCACACCGCTCTCGGAGCCCTGATAGACAAAGGCGGAAGATAGATCATCAGGTTCTCGAAGATCGCGTAAGGGAGCAAGACGAAGTAATAAGAAGAATAGCGGCTGACATAGAGTTTATGAAGAGCGAGATAAAAAGCAAAGAGGTGGCAACAAAAGAGGGGAGCAGAGGCAACACACACTCTTGCCACTCAGAAGATCATGGCAGACAAGTCACACTATCACAAACTGAAAGTAGAAGCCTCAGGTCGGGTGATACACAATCAAAGACTTCCAGGACACGCTACTCCAGACCTGAGAGAAAGAAGACTGAAAGGGCTCGAAGGAGAGAAGACACTTAGGATCGTGACCCCCGCAGAGTCTCCGCACTACAACGATTGGCTCCTAGAACACATAGGAGTGTCGAGGTTGGAATTCCAGAACCACGGCTCGCCTATGAACCAGCAGACAAAGCATTAGCAAGGTTGCAGAGCTCACCGTTCATCCTGACAATTGGGGACACACCATTACCCTTAGGCTTCCATCAGCCTAAATTCATAACTTATGAGGGGGAGTTAGACCCCTACATACACTTAAGCCACCTTCGCCAGGTTATGGCCGTGTATCGACGAAACGAGCCCTTAATGTGTATCATGTTTCCGTCCAGCCTTGGCGACATGGGTTTAGCATGGTTTGAAAGGTTACCAGAAGGTAGTATAGCCTCATGGGCGCAACTAACGGAGGCATTTGTAACCAGATTCAGAACAAACACCAAGACGCCGGTAGAGATTGACCAGCTTCTCTCCATCAGCATGGGCAAGAAAGAAACATTGAAGTCTTACGACAATCGGTATTGGGAGACCTTCAACCAAGTAACAAATTGTCCTACAAACCTAGCTATTGCACAGTACAAGCAAGGTCTGTTAGTGGGTCATAAATTGAGAGATTCAATAACAATGACGCCACCTCTTTCTATGGAAGCCCTGATGGAGCGAGTGCACCAACACATCTTGGTAGAGGAAGATGGGATGCACACCAAGGTAGAGTTCGATACAAACAGTGATATCAGACAGAACACCTTCGGCAAAAGTTAGCACGGTTGGAAACAAGGACTAACCAAGCGCAACAAGTCTTTGCCCGATTTGGGGGGCAATCAAGAAGTTTGGCAGGAATAACCAAACGCTTAGCCCTATGTTGGCCGGAATAACCAACATTTAGCTCTCCTAAGCCGAGATAAGGATATCTAGGCTGCAGGAAGTTGACAGGTTTGACCAACAAATCTTTGCCCGACTTGGGAGGCAATCAAGAAGTTTGGCAGGAATAACCAAACGCTTAGCTCTATGTTGGCCGGAATAACCAACATTTAGCTCTCCTAAGCCCAGGATAAGGATCCAGGTTACAGGACGTTTGGTCGGAATAACCAAACACTTTACTCTAGATTGGCCGGAATAACCAACTTAGAGGTTGGCTGGAAAAACCAACACCTCTCCTAAGCCTAGGATAAGGATCCAGGCTGCAGGACGTTTGGTCGGAATAATTAAACACTTTACTCTAGGTTGGCCGGAATAACCAACTTAGAGGTTGGCTGGAAAAACCAACATCTCTCCTAAGCCTAGGATAAGGATCCAGGCTGCAGGACGTTTGGTCGGAATAACCAAACACTTTACTCTAGGTTGGCCGGAATAACCAACTTAGAGGTTGGCTGGAAAAACCAACACTTACTTCTCTTAAGCCCAGGATAAGGATCTAGGCTGCAGGAAGTTGGCAGGTATGTCCAACAAAATTTTTGAAACTCTTTGGCCGGGATGATGGTTACCTCGGCCAAAGCAGGTTGGCAGGTTTGACCAACAAATTTTTTTGGAACTCTTTGACCGGGATGATGGTTACCTCGGCCAAAACAGGTTGTCAAGGTTTGTATAAACCGAGTTAGTCTGTTCGGCAAGACACAGAAAGAACAACTCGATGTATACAAACTTGTAGGATATATACGTTAAAGGCAAAAAATCAGGGCTATTCAAATTTTTGGCATGACGATGGTAACAAGGAGAACAAGGATATTGAGGACACGCCATGTATCCTGAGAATAACGTCGTACCAGATTAGTGGAAGGACATGCTAAGCAACTGATAAGGCTTATTGGGATCGAACAAGCCGTGAAACCGAACAACTTCTTAGCTCGGCTGAAGGAAAAATAATCCCAATCATGCTACGCAGATGGAATTAAGGGGCAATTGAGAGGGTAATTTGTAAATAAATTGGGCCGAGCTAGGAAGAGTCTTCTTTGGGAGTTGGACCGCGTAATGGGCCGAGATAAGGGCTGGTGTAACTCGGTCTTAGGCCAAGAAGACATCTCTTATTTTGGGTTTGGGCCGAACTATGGACCGAGGTATCGGTAGAAAGAGGACCAAGCTAAACGATAGCTCTGCAGGGCGTCATCTTGAAGTCAAGACTGATAGTAGTGCTTAAAGTATCACAGAGCCGAAGTAACTTGGTTGACCGCAATGTTAGCCGAGGTAAAAATGTCAGCCGAAATAAGTGGGCCTAGTGGTTAGCCGAAGTATTGGTGAGAAATGATGTCGGGCTTGGTATAGCTCGGCCGGTCTTGGTATAACTTGGCCGGACGCCATCTACATCATTACTTAAGCGTGTGACCGAGGTAACTTAGCTCGGTGTGGTTGCAGCAGCTTATTAAAAGGAGGTAGCATCAATGGCGAGGGTCGAGCTGTGTATAGCTCGGCAGGGTGGCATTCGTTAGATCGGCTTTCGATCACACGGTCCGAAGGGCAGGGGACCGAGATAAATCAGTTCGGGCAGGAATGTATAACCGAGGTAAAAGGTTCAGCCGTCTCACTTGGCTTGCAGTGATGAGACTTCTAGTAGGACTCTGCTAAGGAGAGTTAGAGTCTTACTGGGATTGTGTAAACCATCTCACTTGGTTGGTAGTGAGTAGGAGTATGACTCCTAGGAGGACTCTGCTAAATAGAGTATAGTCCTACTAGGATTGTTCAAAACCATCTCACTTGGTTGGTAGTGAGTAGGGTGTGTAATTCCTAGGAGGACTCTCATAGGGAGAGTTGGAATCCTACTAGGATTGTGCCAAAGTAAAGTCTATAAAAGCTCATGACCAGAACTTTGTACAGGTATCCCAATTCTTACTTTGAAATACACAGAGCATATTGTCTATTGTCTAGTTGCTGACTTAGGCATCGGAGGGGTTTCCGGCACACACCCGCCGGCTAACTCACATTTGTGTTTTCAGGTGGCAAAGCAACGTTGTTTGGAGGAGTGCAAACTTGATCAACAGGATCATACGAGAAGAATTATTTCTTTCCCGTACATTTGATATTGATGAGAAATCAACATAATCAATCAAGTATTCTACTCAATAATTCACAACTGTCCTCTACCCACTTTTAATTTTTTATTATATATTTTTAAATTTGGAATAGAAGAACAATTACAAATATAAAACAACATTACACCAAATTGGATAACTAAAGTCCAATGAAAGGTAGAATGCCTAACAGTCACTCACCCTAACAATCAAGGTTCTAAATCGTGGTATCGGGTAACATAACCGTATCAATCGCAGAGTATCGGTATCGGTACTATCGATCGGTATGCATCGGGAACCGGATGCCGCGGCAGTGAAATTTTAAAAATCATTTCACAGATTTTTCAGCTTTTTTTTTTCCCATACCGGTCAGAACCGGTGAGTATCGGCCCGTCGCGACTTGTGTAACGGTTACAGACTGGTACGTACCGAGACTCGGCCGATACTCCTCCGATTTTCAATCTCAGCGGTATACCGGCCTGTATCCATCGCGGTACTCTATTTTTCCGATACGTATCAGTCGATGTGTAACGTATCGGCCGATATTTAAACAATGCTAACAACCATCACTAGCCCAAATTAGGGAATGAATAAACAACTATATATATACAACCCCCATATTAAAAAAAATGATAATAGTAAACACCATAAAAAATATTAAACGTCTTCTTTCATAAATTGAATTCACAACCTCACATTACGAAATAATGCTACACGGCTAGATGAGAAGCTTAGGTTAAATAACAACTACTCCAACAACTATTTATTATTATTATTTTTTTTGAACTTGACCTTAATGGGCCGGGCCTCTGGGTGCAATGATTGGCCCACAAACAAATGGAGTTTTAAACAAAGAAGTTATCAAAGTATTCCCATTGCGGGTCAACCCAAAGCCCACTATTTATAAGAACATTTGCCATCATATCATTCTTCTATAATTTTTTCAACAATATTGGTGGGTTATGTAAAAGGACTTTTGAGTGATAAACTAATAAAATGTGATTGTTGTTGTGTGATTTTTGGCAGCAAATGAAATATGTGATAGATTTGCAACAACTGGATCACATGCGAACATGATAACATACTTGACCAAAGAGTTGAACATGCCAATGGTAGCAGCAGCAAACACACTGAGTAACTTTGCAGGGACAGCCAGTTTAACACCTATGATTGGTGCTTTGATTGCTGACTCCTTCGCTGGCCGTTTTTGGACCATCATTGCTGGTTCCGTCATTTATGAACTGGTCTCTCTCTCTCTCTCTCTCTCCAAGAACATATGAACTATTTTCTTAATGTTTCTTTAATTTTATTTTTATCTCTTAAATTATTGCTATTTTTAAAAATTTCATTCTTAAACAATCAATTTAGTTGCTAGAATTTTTAATTTCAACTGAGGTAGTCTAGAGGAATGTCCAAATCAGTAAACTTCAAGTCTAATTTGATGGGCACCCAAGAGTATAATTGACTTGGTAAGACTTGAGAGTTATAACTTTCAGTTACCTGGTTTCAACTCATGACGAAGCCAAGATTCTTGCTTTTAGTCTTATGTTAAGAAATTTGAGTGTCTAATTTGATTAGATGGGGATCGTCTAATCTAACTAGAAGGATTATGTCGTGGGTTATCCAAAAAGAATAAAAGAACCTGATTTGATAGGTAAAAAAATAATTTTAAAATTTAAAAAATTTAAGTCATACTATTGAACACTCATTTTTGTTACTATTTTGAAATAAGAGAGAGAGAAGAAGATGAGTACTTGATTATATGATTTAAATTATTCAAATTATAAAATTATCTTTTTGCCCATTAACTTAGATGTTTACCATTGTGATTTGGATGGATGGTCTCTAATATGTAAACTAAAATTAAAAATCTTAAAAATTAAATAAATAAAATTGATAGCTTAAAGATATTAAAAAAAATGACAATAATTTAAGGGATAACAATGATTAACATTTTTTCCCCAAAATTTTGTGACACTTTTAATCATCCGAATAATAATATACATGACAAAAACAATGTAAGGAAAATATTACTACCATTTATTGTTTTGCTATGATAAATTGAAATAACACAATTGGCCAAACAGGGCTTAGTGAGCATAACCATATCAGCCACCCTCCCCCATCTCCGCCCACCGCCATGCCCAACTCAAGTAAACTGCAAAGAAGCTTCAACTTTCCAACTATTCATCCTCTACATCTCCCTCCTCCTCTCCTCCCTCGGCTCGGGTGGCATCCGACCTTGCGTTGTCACCTTCGCCGCCGACCAATTCGACATGTCGAAATCAAAAGTAGAGTCCAGAAGCTGGAACTTCTTCAACTGGTACTATTTTTGCATGGGAATGGCCTCACTGAGTGCCCTAACAGTAGTTGTTTATATCCAAGACAATGTGAGTTGGGGTTTGGGACTTGGAATACCCACCATAGCTATGGCTGTGTCTGTGATAGTGTTTGTTTTGGGGTCTCCTCTATATAGAAAAATGAAACCAGGTGGGAGTCCTTTGGTTAGGTTGGCTCAAGTTGTTGTTGCTGCTGTGAAGAAGAGGAAAGAAGTTTTGCCACATGATGTTGGGGATTTGTATGAGAATAGAGAGCTTGATGCTGGGATTTCTTACAATGGAAGGCTTCTACATACTGACCAACTCAAGTAAGATCCACATTTTTATTTATATAACAATGGTAGTGATACAAAAACTAAGGCCTCCTTGGAAATAGGTTAATTTAGTAACTTTTTGATTATTTGGCTAAAATATGAGCTAAAAAAAACTAATATATTTTTGGATGACTTTTTGGCTTTTTACGAAGAGATGTGCAAAAAGTAGAGAGAAAAGAGAATCTTTGACTTTTTGGTATGGATTGTTAGCTTTTTGGCTAATTTAATAATTTTTTGACTTTTTGACTAAAATAGGGAGTTCCCAAACGAGGCCTAAGTAGAATTGGATACAAAAAGCATATGGATGAACAAGATTTTATACTCATCATCTATTTGTTTTCTGTATCTCGTTTTTGTGTTTGGATATTCTACGTTTGTAAACATACAGATATTTACGAAGTAATCTAAGTTGAAATATTTTCGCAAAGTGTAAAATGAATTAATAAATTCTACGAATTTCATTTGAGTCTAATTGATTAATGGAAGTTGTGATATTTTATGTTAGGAATTATGAAAAAAATATTATGAAGATGATTATGAAAGATTCTCTATCTTTAGATTATCCATATAATAAAACACTACACACTAATCACATACTAATTAAGGAATGAAAAATCTGCATGATATATTTTTCATGATCCCTAATATTATTGATTTTATATCAAGTCTCAACAAAATTAAAAGAATAAACTTGTGAGGGTCAACTCAAATGTTAAGTTGTTCAGATTCTACTAGGGAGATTTTAAGTTTGAGTTTTAATGTGTTTTAGCGCGATGTGTGAGGTTAGCATTTGGTTGCATATATTCCGAGTTTGTTTGTGAGATATGTCTAAAGAGCCCTTTTTTATCAATTATTAAAAAAAATTAAAAATTAAAAGGATCAAATACGCTCATTATCGCAAAATGACGTTTTTTTTTTTGTTTTTTTGTCTTTAAATTACGCATTTTGTTGCATTAGGGTCCCCCAATTTTTTTTAATTTTATTGTGTGTGTATATGTTGAAGTTGAAAAAATATCTCAACTCCAGTTAATCAATTAAGATGACATGAGAATTAGGATAATTCAAACTCACATTTCATAGCTTAGAAACTAAAATTGAAAAAAATAAAAGGACTAAATAAGTTCTGTTTGTCTGATATGATTAAAACTGCTTCTTATACATGTTATTTGAAGGTGGCTAGATCGGGCAGCCATTGTAACCGAAGAAGACACAAGAGATCCAACCTCCCCAAACCTGTGGAGAATCGCCACCGTCCACCGTGTTGAGGAACTCAAATCCATCATCCGGATGCTCCCCGTCTGGGCTGCTGGAATCCTCCTGGTAACCGCCCAATCCCACCAGCACAGCTTCATCATCCTCCAAGCTCGCTCCATGGATCGCCACCTGTCCCCCTCCTTCCAAATCCCTCCTGCTAGCCTCTCTGTTTTCTCCATCCTCACCATCCTCATCGGCCTTGTCCTCTACGAGCGGGCTTTCGTGCCCTTTGCTCGTCGTTTCACTAAAAACCCTGCAGGCATCACGTGCCTACAGAGGATGGGGATAGGGTTTACAGTCAACATTCTTGCAACTATGGTGTCTGCGATAGTGGAAATAAAAAGAAAACACGTTGCAGCACATCACAACTTACTCGACAAGCCTACCGCGGTCATACCCATAAGTGTGTTTTGGTTGCTACCGCAATTTTGCTTCCATGGATTGGCAGAGGTTTTCATGTCAGTTGGGCATTTGGAGTTTTTGTATGATCAGTCGCCAGAGAGCATGAGAAGCACAGCCGCAGCGTTGTATTGGATATCGATATCATTGGGGAACTTTATTGGTTCTTTCATGGTGTCAATGGTTCATAAGTATAGTGGGAAGGAGAGGAATTGGTTGCCTGATAGGAATCTCAATAGGGGGAGATTAGAAAACTATTATTGGCTTGTGAGTGGTATACAAGTATTGAATCTCATGTATTATGTGATATGTGCTTGGTTTTATAAACAGAAGCCATTGGAAGAGGTGGGTGATGAGAGAAATGGTGAAGGGGGTGATGTGGAATTAGCTAGAGATGATCATAAGACACCATCTAAGGCATTGAATGCTGCCGATGGAAATGAGGAAGTGGGAGTGACCAAGTGATGATAACTTGAGACGTACAAAAATTTGCAGCACTGGGCTCTAATTTTAGTGAGGGCAAAAAGGAATCATGTCTATTTTTATCTCTCTCTCTCTCTCTATATATATATGTTAATAACCAAGATCTCCGCGTAGACATGACTATTGCTAGACTTTGGTAGAATTTGAAGAGAATAATTACTCTCATGTAATATGTCATTCTAACCAAGTTTAGTAGAAAAACCGAAGTTAGATATATGTTGACGAATGAAGTGTTGTTTTATCAAATGTAATATTTGAGTTTGAATTTGTACACTATGCAAGCTTTCCATTCTACCAATTGTTAAGAAAAAAAAAAAAAGAAGGTGGAAGCCTTATTTAAGGTTTGAACTTCACTGAATTCTTGTTCATCACTACGTTAATTATTTGTATGTGGTAACTACTTCAAAGACTGGATTAGTTCAGTTGGTTATTCTTGTACATTTTATTTGAGAAATTACGTTTCCCTAGTTATGAATTTTTTAATTATTTTTTTATTGTACAGGGTTTTTATTTTCTCTCATATTGGTGGGCTGTTTCTATTTTTTTTTTTTTTTAATACAATATATTTTTTTCTCATTTTTTTGTTGGGCCGAATGTATTTGATTTACAGACTGCGGAGGTTCTTGATGTAAGCGTCAATTTGTTCCTGTCCACTACAAGTTCATGTTGGGCTGGATTATCTCAAATAAACGGGCCGAACTGAAACAAATCATTAAATACTCTTAATTTCTTAATAAACTTTATTAAATTATTTAAGGTTACAATATACTCTTAATACATTATATATTTTTTTTCCTCCATATTATCTTTTAAGGTATACCCTACTAATAAACAAATCAAAAACTCAAAATAGTTCACTTTAAACCCTTTAAAAAAATCCTTAAACAGATTTTTCATTAGGGACTTATGTATAAGTTGTAATAGGTAGACTTATTGTCCAATATGTCATATGATAATTAATAGTGTTTTTCATTAAACATTATTAAAAAAATGTCACTAATTATAAGTTTTATCGACAGTTTAAAAAAATCGTTATCAAAAAAGTTACTAATTTTCAATTTTCAACGATAGTTTGAAAAATCCGTCACAGAAAATTATCACTAATTGTAAGTTTTAACAACAATTTATAAAAACCGTGACAAAAAAAGTTACTAATTATCAATTTTTATTGACATATATTAAAAATCGTTATAAAAAATTATTTTTAGTGATAATTTTACTATAACTTATTTTTAATAGAATTTGATGAGAATTAAATTCAAGTATTAATATCTATTAGTTGTTTATCCATTTTTTCATTATGAATATTCTTTTTGTTCACACACCGAAAATCTATAAAATACGGATACGGGTATGATACGGCTACGTTGATACGGTAATTTTTTTAAAAAATAGAATACGGGTACGGTTGGAGTACGTCAATTTTATTTTTATTTTTATTTATCTTTAATTTTTTTTTTTAATTTATAGCTAAACATCCAACATACAAATATCAAAATTAAAAAAAGAACAACTTGTTAAAAAAGTAATGTAATTTTTTTTTTGATTGTTTAAAACAGGATGCAAAAGAGAGTAAAACTATAACTTATTTTCAATAGAATTTGATGGGAATTAAATTCAACTATTAATATCTATTAGTAGTTTATCCATTTTTTCATTATGAATATTCTTTTTGTTCACACATCGAAAATCTATGAAGTATGGGTACGGGCATGATACGGTACGCTGATACGATAAATTTTTTAAAAAATAGGATACGGGTACTATAGCGATCCCGGTTTTTCCTTCCTTTGTATACTGTATTCTGGACTTGGTTCCGTGGACTTGTTTTTGTATCATTATCACTTCTAGCCTTTCCTCTTTGTATTTGAATCTTGGGTTGTGATGGGCAGGTTTGAAACAGGTTGGTTGCACTTTGAAACCAAAAGGTGATGTCCAGATTTTGGCCTTCACGCTCGAGCGGAAGTTTTAACGCTCGAGCGGGCTCTTCGTTGTTGCTTATCTGCTCGAGCGGGAGTTTTGACGCTCGAGCGTGTTTTTCCATCTCCCAGTACTTTACTTTGCAGTCCCTCCGCTCGAGCGGAGAGTTTGGCGCTCGAGCGGGTACCATCGCCTGCAAAACTTCTGGAAGTGTGCAATCGACACTCGAGCGGCTCTTTTCACGCTCAAGCGTGAGTCTGTGTCTGACGCTCGAGCGGGGATTTTCACGTTCGAGCGGGGAGTCGACTACATCAGTCCGAGATTTCACTTTTTGGATCACTTTTTGACCTACTTTTCTTTCTTAACTTTTAGAAAACCGCCCCTTGAGAGTCTCTCTCTCTTTCTCTCTCTCTAAACCTGCCTTCTCTCTAAAAATTGATCTACCTAGGGTGAGTATCTAACCTTGGTCCTTTATTAAAAAGATAGAGTGAGTCAAGGGCTTTCATTCAATTTGAACGTTTGGTGGTTTGGAGCACTTTGGAATTTGGGTATTCATTTTCGTCTTCTCCATTCGGGTTATTTTCTTCGAGGTAGGGATTTCCTACTCCATCCTATAAGTTTTGTTCTAAGTTTTGGTATTTTGATATGTTGGGAGTACTTTGGTAATTTTGGGAAAAACCTTAGTTGTATTAATAAATTAATTTGTATAATTAATTTAAGGAAATTGGGGAAATTGGTTAAATGCATGAAATTGAGGAATTCATTGATTAAATGGTGTAGTTGAATAATTAAAATCACTCGCCTATTGAATTGTTGATATATTTGTTTCCAGTCTAGAAATAACTATTTTGGGCTATCGGTGGAGGATAGTCGTGTTTGTTGTAGACATTGCATGTGGATTAGGGAAAATTGAAACTAATCAATTTGTTTAAGTCATAAATTTAGACTATTGAATTAATACAGAAAATACATGTATTGATTGAGCATTGCATATGCATATTGTTTGGGAGGAGATAGGGGATGTACTCCACGGTTTAGGGGAAGATAGGGGATGGACCTCTAAATCGGATTTTTGTTTGGGAGGAGATAGGGGATGGACTCCATTAGCATCACTATTATGTGTGCTTATTATATTGAAGTGTTTTTACATGTTATTGATACAGCACTAAAATGTGTATCAAATGAGAAGTACGAAGTGTTTTGATATGAGCCTGAGTCTCATCTGTGTTGTTGATATTGGAAGTAATGTGAATGTGATATATAGTTCACTGTTGTAAGTTTGGCCAGGTTCTGAGTCATATTGATAATAATGGGAATTGAAACATGTCATAGACATTAGTGTCATGAGACAATATCAAGTTATAATTGATTATCTTGGTTAACCATCTATTGAATGCTATAGCTTTATCCAATGCTTATATTTGGTTTAGTATTTTTCTACTGAGCTGTGGTTCACCCTTTATGGGAACATCATTTTCAAGTTCAGGTGATAAGCTACCTCCAAGGACTTAGCTTGGAAGGAATTGGAGTTGAAGACTCTGTTTAGTTTAGTTGTTATTTATTTATTTGATATTACATGTAAACATTCAAGCCTAGGGCTTTGTTTGTATTTGAGTTAGAACTCATATTCTGTGTCCAAGTGTTGGCTTGGAAAGATGTTAGCCCGTAGGGCATTTAATTTGATGTTACATGTAACGCTTTTATTTAGTAATACTCTGATGAATGAATTAATGAATTGTTTTCTTTAAATATTGCATGTCAATGATATATATATAATGGATTAATTTTGAGGGCGTTACAGGTACTGCTGGGATATGTCAATTTTTTTTTTTTTTTAAAATTTATAGCTAAACATCCAACATACAAATACCAAAACTAAAAAAAAAAATAGCTTGTCTAAAAAGTCATATAAATTTTTTTTTTTTGATTGTTTAAAACATAATGCAAAAGAGAGCAAAATCATGACTCATGGGTAAAGGGCATTGGAAATAAATTACTTAATATTTTTAAAATTGAAAGAAGAATAATAAAGACTGCAATAAATTCTAACACTTGCAAAAATAAAAAATAAAAAATCATCTCTCCGTACCGGTGCCGTACCCATGCCATACCCACAACGTACTCAAATGTATTTTCTGTACCTGACGTGTATTTGGCATACTTGATAAACGTAACACCATATCAATACTCATAACTGTTGGAAAATTGGTTTATATAAAGCATATTTTGGGCCGACTTTGAACCTAAAATTGAGTGGGCCTCGAACGTCTTTTGGGGCGGGTCCGAAGAGGTGAAGTGTTCTTTGCCGCGCGGCAAGTCACATGGTGAAGATGGTTCGTCAAAATCATTTATGAGTGAATGGTAAGTTGACGTCGTTTTCGGGTCTAACATTAATTCTTTTTGATAAAATTCATTTGAATTTTTTCAATCAAAATTATTGTGGGAATTTAATTTAATTCTAAATTCAAATTTTGGGTTCTTAAGTGGTTTCCTAAAGTTTGTAATTTTGGGAATTTAATTTAATTCTAAACTCAAATAGTGGTTTCCTAAAATTTGTCAAATAGATTAATATTTATATTCCAAACAGGTTTTAATAAATCTATTCAACTTTTGGCTTTATTTGATTAAACTATTTTAATAGTTTAATAATATATATATTCCAACTGTTTTGAATTTAGTCCACCTACGGTTCTTCTTCAAATTGTTTGGAAGAATAATAACCGTTCTTGTTCAACGGGCAGAAATCTGTTCAAACAGTTCAGATCTGTTTGAATTTTGAATCAAACATGTTCACTTCCAGATTGCACCTGTTCGGGTCAGGTGAAGTTGCCTATACATATTAATCCATTTCCAGCAGCCCGGATAGAGACAGAACAGTCTGAAAAAACACCCTCTTTGCTGTCCAGATTTTATTTTGCATTTTAATCTTCATTCTAGTAATTGAGAAAATTAAAAGAGAGTATAGAACACATGTTTGGTTCGCCGAACAATTTGTTTTGGAGTGCTGCTACAAATTGTGAAGATCATTGTATCCTAAGAGATAGACGCCACTCAACCGTAAACACCGTAGCGGGGCGAATCTGTCTTAAGGACAGAGTGTCACACACTCGACTTGGTCTTTGAATTTTTAATTCAGTTCGATAAATAAATACGGTATGTTATTTATTTATTTATTTGGCTTTATTTCAATTTATTTTATTTATACAGAAAATTATTCCAACAATAACTACATCCGATAAATATCTAGTACTCGTGTAACACTATTTTTAAAGTATTCATACTAAATAACTTAAACTAATAGTACAACGGAAAGACAACAACAAAGGAGGACCACGTCGACAAACTCCCACCCCCCTCTCGGCAAACTCTCTGCCATTTCAATTGGGATTTCCCCCTAGAATCCACCGACAACCCCATCTAAATGTTAGATCCAGCCAAATTTCATAACAGATGCAACCTTCCTGAATAAGTTGTGACCATATCTGGGTACAGCTCCTTTATAATTCCAAGATGAAGATTGCATTCCCCAGCAGGACTAAGACACTTTAAAAAAAGAAAAAAGAAAAAAAAAGAGTTTATTATTTGCCATGACAAACTGAAAAAAAAGGTTTGAACAAAAAAGAAAAAAAAAAAGAGTAAGCGTTGTATATATAAAATTCTATGATATACTTTGAGGGTAGTCTCAGAGTTGAGGACTCAATAAACAGTGTATCTAAATTGATCTTGTTTTTTTTATATTAATTATTTTCGTTGTGTGAAACTATTCGATAATGTTTAGATGAGATAAAAAGATGAAAAAGTAGACATAATGATTTTTTGATAATTATGTCACAGTTTTCTGTCTTTTCTCGATGATTAGGGTAGTTTATGATTGAAAATGCAAAAATCTAGAATTGTACTTTGATATTTGTACGGATACTTACATCCTCTTTGATAGATTGCTTCAAAAAAGACGTTTGATTATTATTTTCTTCCACGGTTTGATTTTGTTCAAACTTTTTTTTATTTGAAAGTAACAACATAATAAAAAACAATGATGTTGATGATAATAATGAATTTTGATGGGGTGGATTAGAGTTTTGAAATGATGAAGAAGATAAAGAGATTTAAATATGTATAACACGTGTAAATAGTTTGGGTGTATTGTAAGAAAAAAATAATATTTTATTTTAGAATAAGATTTAATATGTATTATCCTTATTAATAAATTTATATTAAAGTATAATAAAAATTAAAATTTTAAAATTTTAATTAATGAGTTATTATTTGAGTATAAATAGAATCACCAGAGGAATTTGACCACCATATTAAGCTCATAAATGTCGACAAATTCGAAAATTTTAAATTATTCTGTACTAAAAACAATTTGAGATTCGGTAGCTGTTGGCAAAAATAATTTAGAATAATTACCAGCGTTTTCTATTAGCTGGACATATTTATTCATCGGATTTGAGTAAATTTTATTTTTATTTTATTTATGTATTTTCCCATCATTTTGATAATTAGAAAATTTTGAGATTTTTTAAATGTGTTTTATATTTGTGGAATAATCATTTGATACTAGTAATGATACTAACAAATTTATCAAATTAATAAATGATCACTACAACAAAATACATCTTTGGCGACTAAAACAAATTTAGTCGCCAAAAGTTTTGGAATTGGCGACTAAAACTTTTTTTTGGTCGCCAAAAGTATAAAATTTAGCTACTAAATTTTTTTAGTCGGGATTTATTGATTATTGGTGACTAAAAAATAATTTAGTCGCTAAAAATACTAGAATTGGCGACAAAAAAAAAATTTTAGTCGCCGTATATTGAGTTTTGGCTACTAAAATATTTAGTCGCCGAATGTAAAATTAAAAATTTATTTTTTATCTTTGGCGACCAAAAGTTTGGTCGCCAAAACATATTTTCAGCGACCAAAAATTAGTTTAGTTGCCAAAATATTAGGCATTGGCTAGTAAAATATTTAGTCGCCAAATGTAAAATTAAAAAAAAAAAAACTATCTTTGGTGACCAAAAATTTAGTCGCCAAAACATATTTTCAGCGACCAAAATTTAGTTTAGTCACCAAAAAATAAAAAATTGGAGGGAGGCATTTCTAATTTAAATTTGAGGGATTTATAAAAGTAATTGGCGACTAAAGTTTTTAGTCGCTAATAGTGTAACATATCAGTAATTGGCGACCATTAGGTATTTTAGTCGTTAATTGTATAAAATGGTATATACTCTTTGGGTTTTGTAATGTAACTAGTTGCTCTAAAAGCTTAACCTATTAGGAAATAAGCCCAACACATTTTTAAGCTCTCACACCCTCCCTTTATTTGTGACCCCCTATCCAACATGAAGATACAAATTAACACAAGCTAAACTGACACACTGACAAACATATTTTAAGGTACAAACAAATATGTGTACATAAATGCTCTCCAGTTTTTATGGTTGCATAGAGACTAGCAAAAGCTGAGGTTTACTTGTTTTTAGGCACACAAATGCTCTCCAGTTTTTATGTGTGTACATATATTCTGAAGAAAAATGTCATGCATATTCCTTAGCTTAAATTTGGTCATTCTTAGTGCGGAACATTTGAGGAAAATCATAACTATAGGTTCATTTGAGCTGTAGAAGACCAAGTTCTTATTTCAGTTAATCACTTTCAGTTCAAAGTGGGTATTAATTTTTGGAATATTATTTTAGTGAATGCCATATTATAAAGTGGGTGAAAACTATAATTTTATGAGAATCTCACTATTTTGTGAATTTTTTTAACAGCCTAAGACTGAAGAGGTTAAGAAGGAACTCATAGCTACTAGTGCAGATTCTCAGGCCCAGAAATTGTTGTGCAGGAAGCTCCAGAATTGCAGAGTTGCTCTGTTTGGTATTTGCTTGTTAGGAAATTGGTTTTGGCATGGAGTTTGGATTGTTGTTGATGTTATGTATGCAGCTACTAATGCTGATTCTCAGGCCTTCAGTGGGTGTTGATGTTTGGATTGATGTTAGGATTGTTGTTGTGCTAATTCTCAGGCCTTCAGCTGCAATTTCGCCTTGCTGCTGTTTGTTTCGTTCTTTTGTCTTTTGTTCAGTTTTTTAGTTTTGGAGTCCGGGTGTTTGATTGGCTCCTCGCCAAACTTGAGTTTATTGCAGGAAGCTTTGTCCTCCTCCCCCCCCCCGGATTTGTTGTTGTTTTGTTGATTGTATATTGCTTTATCGTCAATATATTTTCATTTTGCTGATCAAAAAAAAAAAAGTTATTCTCTTTTTTGGATGGTTGTAAGTGAAATGCGTGTTGTGAAATGGGTGATAATATGTATGTATTGTTTTGTTTGTATATCTCTTACAGGTTGCGTGAGATACATACAGGTTGTGGACAAATTAATTAAAATAAAAAAATATAAAATGATATTTTTGGCTATTAAACAATTTGTAGCCAAAAATGAACTTAAATACTTTTAGTGACCAAATAGTTAGTAGCTAAAAAAAGAATTAAATGGAAACAAACTTTTTGGTGACTAAACATTTAGTAGCCATTTAAAAAAAAGATTTTAGGCGACTAATGATTTAGTAGCGAAAAAAAAAAATTAAGTTTTGGCAACAAAAATTTTAGTAGCTGAAAATGTGATGTTAAATTTAATTGTACGCTTCTGGCGACTAAAAAATTAGTCGCCAATTTACCCTTTCAGCAACTAAAGTTTTTTTTGTCGCCAATACTTTTTACTTTTGGCGACTAAATTTTTTTTGGTCGCCAATACCTTCACCGACCGTCTTTCAACAACCAAGTTGGTGACCAAACTATTTAGTTGGGAAAACCTTTTGGCGACTAAAAATATGACTTTTGGCGACTAAAAATTTAGTCATCAAAAGTGTAATTTCTTGTAGTGGATTGAAACATTTTAATTGGCTTTTGTTTGTGAGTTTCGATTTATTTTTCGTTCATTTGTTTTAGTTTGTATTGAAGTATGAGGTAAAAAGTATAAATAGTTGAATAGTATTTTTTAAAAATAGTTTTATACTGATAAATTTATCACTAAAAATTAAATATGACCTTTTGATAAATATGATCGATTCACAAGATTTGTTTGTAACTATCCCTCATAATTTCAGGTACCATAAAAAGTTACATATAATTTTACTGTGAGAGTGAAATATATGGTGTAAATTAAAGTTAGTGTGTTAAGAAACATGTAGGATGACTTGTGTGCTCATATTTAAATTCCGAGTAAAATTTTGGAATTTTTTATAAGAAACCTAACACAATTCGGATTGATAATGAAAAAAATATTAGTTCAATGAAATAGATTCGCTGTGATATTATTTGATCGATTAATTTAATCACATAATTTAAATATCGAGCGTAGAGACACGTGTGATTATAAAATAAATAGGAATTATTCATAATATTCAAGAGATTTGTGAAATTTGAGTTCAATGTAAGGGTGGGGATATATTTGGGAGATTTTTAAATAGTTGAAATTTTTTGTTACTAGGCTTGATACTGAATCACAGCTACAAATTGCTCACCACAAGGAATGACCAACTTCAATATAATTTTACGGTAATTTGTTGGAATATAATTTTGCATAATATTAGTATAATGAAGTCTAAATATGAGTACATTTTGTTTTATTTGGGAGAAGATTCTCTCTTGTGAGGTTGTTATTCTAACAATCTAAACTGTCTATTTTGTTAAATTGCATGTGTAGATTATTGTTGAAAAAATTCAAATTGATGTTATAATCACAATAACATGATTTTATTACACCTAAAAAAATGAATAATTTATTTTTAAAATTATATTTATTGTTAATTTTTTCAAAAATATCATATTTCTATGAACCGCACACAAAATTATACAAAAAAATAATTTAGATCACCTAAGTAGAAACTGTAGTGAGCTCGTGACTCCAACCAACAACACTCGCCAATCCACTTGAAAGAATTTTTTTTTTACCCCTTCCGTGTATGGGTTGGTAGTCTCAACAATTAAAAAACGAAAGAAAGAAATAATAATAATTATACTAATATACTAACGCTAGCTTTAACCAAAAAAAAAAAAAGGTTGCCATTACTTTACTTATTTGTTTATGGATATATCTTTATTTAAATAGGATAAATTAAGGGGATATTTACCAATAAATCTCATCTCACAAACAACTACTCTAATTAGTCCCAAGTTTTTTTTATTGATATGTTAAGTCCTATTAGTGGAGAATTTCTTTCCGTGTGGTCCTATTTTTGATTTTGGCAGTGTTTTTGTGGACAGCTATACACTTTTATTAATGTAACAAGTATGATGTGATACTTCAATATTGTAGGTATTAATGTGGTATTTCAACGATGTATAGCGACCCTGGTTTGAATCCGACCCGTTGATGTTTTGGATCTGGGTTTCATTGCCTTTTTAGTTGTTCATGTCTTTCTTCCGCTCATTGTTTATTGAGTGTGGTTATCGGAGTGTCTTAGTTGTGTTGAGAACATGTTGGTGACTTGTTTTTCAAGCTATTGTTGCCCATAAATTTTCTTCATGCGCTCGAGCGGTCATTGTGAACTTCCAGCACTTTTGTAGGTCTGTAGAGATACTGGGAGTTGTCATTTTTTGCTTGAGCGGCCATTCTTGCGCTCGAGCTATGTTTGCTCGAGTGGTGCTTCTTGTGTTTGAGAGGTGGTCACTTGTTTGTAAAACTTCTAAGAGTTTGTATTCTACATTCGAGCAACACTCCTTGTGCTCGAGCAGTCACACTTTTGTGTCTGGACGCTCGAGCGTCACTTTTTGTGCTCGAGCAGACTGCGCGTCTATATAAGGTCGTAGTGCATTGAAAAAAGTCACCTTTTGCTTTTCTCTCTCTTCTCTCTCTTCCTTTTTGCCATTGTTAGGGTTTCTTGGAACTAAAAACTTGAGTTTCATTTAGATATACCTATTTTCTACCCCTAGTCGTATAGATCAAAAGGTAGAGGGTCACGAGGGCTTCCTTTTGATCTGAGCAGATCGTGTTTTCGTCGCCGGTGGATTTTCGGCTTTTCTCCTCTTCGCTTCAAGAGGTAGGGATTCTTGAGCTTTTTTTCAATACCTCTCTATAGATAGACTTGTGGTATTTTTATTACATTTAAAAGCAAAGTTTATGGTTGATTTTGTTAAAAAGCATATGAGTTTATTTGAGTTTAAATTGGTGGGTTTACGGGTTATGTTTACATTTGATTTTGGGTTGTGAAAAGTATGTGTAGGATGTGGGATTATAAGGGTTTGGTGTTCCATTCGTAAATTGTAGAATGTTGAAGAAATGCTTTATGAAAAAATGCAAATTGGGGTTATGTTGTGGTTGTTTACCAAATTGGGATTTTGAGGCTAATGATAACAGATTTTGGTCATTATGCGTAATGATGGGAATTCGAGTGGGAAGTCCTATTATTAAAATAAAATTGGGATTAGTTATCGTTTTATAAAATGTGACAGTTTCCAATGAACGGGAACATGGAGTTACTTGAGGGGTATATATTATTTCGGGTTATGTGATTAACATTTAGAGTTTTGACCTTGGCCATCGGTGGAGGATGGTATTGCTTGTTGCTAGAGATAGATTATGAGTACTATTGTAGGATGGGCTATGTGATGTAACACGATGTGTTGTCAGTGATAAATGAATATTGTGAATAGACAATTCCATTGTTGAGTTATAGGGTATGTGTAGACACCCCATTTTTGACAGCCCTTAAGACTTGGGTGCCACCAATTGATCACCCAATGATGAATGTGCACGCTTGTCCAAATGCTCGAATTCCTTAGCAGGAAACCTCAATTTTGAGCCTCAAAAACCTATAAGCATTGTGCCTTATTTTTTGACCAAAACAGTAATTTTTCAAGCCTAACCATCCTAGTGGCCTGCCACCTACTATTGGTGGTTGGCGGCCCATTATTAGTGGCCGGCAGCCTACTTGTGTAAAATTTTAGATCTTTTTGCTAGTTGTGCCAATTGTCTATAAAGATGCATACACTACACCAGCTGTGTCTGTATGGATATTTTCGAGATGGTCTGATATATTTTTATATATTGTGAGGGTAATTTATAAGTAAATTGGGCCGAGTTGGGTAATGGGCCGTCCTGTGGGCCACAGTAAGAAGGGTTGAGTTGAAGGGCCTTGTAGTTAGCTCGGTCACCACGGTCAGAGCGACAACAATTAGCTCGGTCATACCATTCTGAGCCGAGGTATTTTGGGCCTTCCTCAGGACCTTGCTCTTGATTAGCTCGGTCCAAGCTCGCTATAGTTAGCATGGTCTCAACAGGCGAAACCGAGGTACAAGTAATGAAGGAAAGAACCGAGCTAGTTAGAGTTCGGTCATTTCTGCCAATTTAGCATGGCTATGATAGCTCGGTCGTTTTGTCATACTACCGAGGTAAAACCATCTCACTTGGTTTAAGCAATGAGGGGGTGTTGAAGGATAAGCATTATCTTTCAAGAGTGTGATTCCTAGCAGGACTCTACATAGAGGAATAAGAGTCTTACTAGGATTATGCCACACGGAACCTATTAGAGTTCACAACATCACTTATGGAGAGGTAACGCAACTTTGATTCTCGAATACACAGAGCTTTTGTCTATTTGTCTATTTTGCTGACTTAGGCATCAGAGAGGTATCCGGCACATACCCGCCGGCTAGCTCACGTTTGTGTTTTCAGGGAGTAAAGCAACGACGTTTGGAGGAGCGCAGACTTGGTCAACAGGATTATACAAGAAGAATTATTTTGTGCTCGTACAATTGGCGTCGTCTATGGAAAAACCAGAAAGAACAAAACCTCTTGATCGAGTCTTCCTCACTAGTTGAAAGCAATGGCGCACAACGAAGATTTGCCATAATCCGCTATGAATGGACAAACCCCTGAGGGGGGTGAGAGGCGCGAAGGTTTGCCTATTATCCCTCCCATGGCGGATTTAGAACCCCCGCGACAGAACCCCCGGAGGAATGCAAGGGGGAGGCGGGCTTACAGCCCCCATCGCTCTCAAAGTCCTGAAAAATAGAGGCGGAGGATCGACCCTCAAGCTCTGGAAGATCGCGTGAATGAGCAGGATGAGTTAATAAGGAAGATGGCAGCGGACATGGAGTCAATGAAGTGCTAGATAAAAGGAAAAATGGGTGGTGACAGGAGAGGGGCGCAAAAGCAACACGCCCCCTCGCCACTCGGAAGATCGTGGTAGGTATACCACACCATCGCAAGCAGAGAGTAGGAGCCTTAGAACAGGCGATACTCGATCAAGGGCTTACAGGACTCGTTACTCCAGGTCTGAGAAAACGAGAACTGAGAGGTCATATACTGAGGGAAGCACCTATCGGCCCTCGCGCATACACCAGACGTCATCCAGACAAACGGAGTTGCCTAGATCATCCGATTTGTGAACCATGCTAGAAGAAAGGGCACGATGGAAGGAAGATTCCAGGGCGCGCGACCCGCGCAGAGTTTCAGCCCTTCAGCGGTTGGCTCCTCGAACGCATGGGAGTGTCGAGGTAGGAATGCCAATACCGCGCCTTGCTTACGAACCAACAGACAAAGCATTAGCAAGGCTGCAGACCTCACCGTTCGTTCCGACAATTGAGAACGCACCACTACCTTCGGGCTTTCGCCAGCCCAAATTCACCACTTATGAGGGAAAGACGGACCTCTACATGCACCTAAGCCACTTTCGCCAGGTTATGGCAGTATACCGGCGGAACGAGGCTTTAATGTGCATCCTTTTCCCATCAAGCCTTGGCGACCTAGGGTTAACCTGGTTCGAGAGGCTACCAGAAGGCAGCATCACCTCCTGGGCAATTGGCAGAGGCGTTCGTGACTAGGTTCAAAACGAACACCAAGACACCAGTGGAGATCGATCAGCTACTCTCCATTGACATGGACGAAAAAGAGACGTTGAGATCCTACAACAGTTGCTACTGGGAAACTTTCAACTAGATAGGAGATTGTCCTACAAACCTCGCCATTGCACAATACAAACGGGGCCTGCCAATCGGCAACAAATTGAGGGATTCAATTACTATGACGCCTCCCTTTACGATGGAGGCCTTAATGGAGAGAGTGCACCAACATATTCGTGTGGAAGAGGATGACGCCCGTGCTAAAACAAAATCTGGCACAACAACAATACTAGATAAAAAGACTTCGGCAAAAGTCAATATGGTAGAACGACCAAGCAGGAACGGGCGAGGCAGACGCGCCAACAAAGAGGATCCAGACAAAAGGTGGCTAAGAGTTCGCACTGCCATTACCACGGTGTTCAAAAAACCAATCTACCGAATTCTCAGTGAGATACGAGACTAACTTTTCGTCAGATGGCCAGTTAAGTTGGGAGAAGCACAGAAGGACTATGACGAAAGGTCCCGGTGCACATTCCATGATGAAAAGGGGCACCGCACTGAGAATTGCACGCCGTTGAGACAGCACTTGGAGGAGTTAGTGGTAGCTGGGCACCTAGACCAGTACATAGAAGGGGGGACACAACCAGTCCCCCAGAACCACGACAACTCAAACGGAATGCCGATCGATGCCCCACCTCAAGGCGCGATTAACGTAATACATGGGGTATTCGAACCTGAGGGAGTATGTGAGCTCAGGGGAATGATCAACAAGGCTGAGCACTTAAGGGAGGTATTAAGTGCACAGCCTGCCATCAAAAAGGGGAGAACAGAAGCCACGAATGCCATGTCTTTTTCAGACAGAGACTTGGCAAGGATATATTGTCTTCACAATGATGCACTGGTCGTCACACTCCGCGTCAAGGATTATGACATCAAACGGATTTTGATCGACCAGGGAAGCTCATGTGAGATAATGTATTACGAAACCTTTAAACAATTGAAACTGGAGGACAAAGACTTGACGCCTACAACATCTCCCCTAATCGGATTCAACTCAATGCCAGAGTGGCCAGTGGGCAAGATAATCCTCCCAGTTAGAGCAGGAAGCATGACAAAACAGGTGGAATTCTGGGTATTAAAAGTCCCTTCCACTTACAATATAATTTTGGGAAGGACATGGTTGCATGCCATGCGATCGGTAGCATCAACATACCATGAAGTATTGCCGTTCCCCAACAAAGCCGGAGTAATTAAAGAGGTTTTTGGAGACCAAATTATGTCTAAACAGTGCTTCATCACAATAAATGGCACCCGCGCTGCAAAAGGGTATGTACAGATGGTGGAGGAGCCTGAGAGCAATGAACTATTTGCGGATGTTGGCAAGGCAGCTGAACAGAAGGCGGTGGAAGACTTGGTACAGGTAAGGATAGATGAAAAGGACCCAGAAAAGTTCTTTTTGCTTGGCCCATCTTTGTCCAGCACTGAGAGGATAGAGGTTATGGAATTCTTAACCTCTAACATCGAAGTGTTTGCCTAGACACTGTATGACATGCTTGGCATAGACCCAAACTTCATCTATCACCAATTGAATGTCCACCCAACTGCCAGACCGATTATACAGTGCACCAGCAGATCAACAGTCCACCATGTCGAGATAGTGGCGGAAGAAGTGGGAAACTTGCTAGAGGTAGGAGCTATCAGAGAAGTGCACTATCCCAAGTGGATATCCAATACAGTAGTGGTGCCAAAGAAGAATGGAAAATAGCGTGTCTGTGTGCACTACAAAATAGTCAACAAGGCATGCCCAAAGGACAGCTTTCCTCTACCACGGATAGACCAATTGGTGGACTTGACGGCAGGACACAATTGACTTAGCTTCCTTGATGCGTACAGAGGTTACCATCAGATTGCTATGTGCGAACCAGACCAGGAGGTCATATCCTTTACAACGCCTAGAGGATTGTATCGTTACAAGGTCATGCCCTTTGGCCTAAAAAACGCAGGGGCAACATTCCAGCGGATGGTCACCAAGATGTTTGAACCATTGTTAGGAAGAACAATGGAGGCTTACATCGATGATATGGTGGTCAAGAGCAAGGATGAGAAGGACCATCTCAGGGACCTAGGTGAAATGTTCTAGATCCTGAAGAAGAACAAGTTGTGCCTTAATGCGTCCAAGTGTGTGTTCGGCGTAGGATCAGGTAAATTCCTAGGCTTCCTAGTGACCAACCGAGGTATAGAAGCAGACCCCTCTCAGATCATAGCAATTCAGGATCTAGAGAGGCCCAACTCAGTAAAAGAAGTGCAGCATCTCACTGGCATGGCAGCTGCGCTCAACTGGTTCATAAGTCGGTCGTTAGACAGATGTCGACCATTCTTCCAAGCACTAAAGGCCAAGTTTGAGTGGGATGAAGAATGCGACCGCGCTCTAGAAAGCCTGAAAGAATACATGTCTTCTCCACCGTTTCTAGTAACCCCAATACCTGGAGAAGAGCTCTTTTTGTACCTGGCAGTTTCACAACACACAGTTAGTGCGGTGTTGGTAAGAGCGGAAGGAATCCAACACCTGCCCATCTTCTATGTTAGCAAGACCTTGCTGGGCGCAGAAACTAGGTACTTACCATTGGAAAAACTGGCTTTAGCCCTGATGATGGCTTCTAGGAAACTGTCGCATTACTTCCACGCCCACACCATAGTCGTTCTAACAGCTTTCCCATTAAAAGTTTTGTTTGAGAGGGCGAACTTTTCTGGGAGAATCTTGAAATGGGCGGTGGAATTAGGACAGTATGATATCAAGTTTCAACCAGAACCACAATAAAAGCTCAAGCTTTGGCAGACTTTGTGGCAGAGTTCACACTAGGAAGTCATCACATCTGCCCAGTTGACTTAACTGGTACAACCGAAATGGGGACGGAAAATGCTGCAGGAAACACGCAACCCCTAATACAGGATACTCAGCCGCATCCCAAGGCGTATCGGATTGAGGAAAGTGCAGAAGAAGCAAAACATGCTGCACCAGGCAAAGACTCATCAACAAACAAAAACCTGGTACAGTCAGATAGTGAGGGGCAAACAGTAAGTGTGGACTTGGAAGAAAACATCAGCAACACTCACGACCTAAAGACATCATCCGACCCCTCGACTTGCTGGAAGCTATTCGTTGGAGAGATGTGGAAGCTCTTTGTGGACGGAGCATCTAATAGGCACGGTGCAGGACTTGGCATAGTCCTCATCTCACCAGATGGCCTAATAGTGGAACAAGCAGTCAACCTTGGCTTCCTAGCATCAAACAACGAAGCAAAGTATGAAGTGCTTTTGGCAGGCCTAAAATTAGCACTCTATATGAAGGCCACCGAGCTAATGGTTTACAGTGACTCACAGCTGGTGGTAAACCAAATTTCAAGCTACTACGAGGCAAAGGATGAAAGAATGGCTAAGTACCAAGAGTTAGTCAGAAAAGAGATGATGAAATTTGAGGTAGTGCGGATAGAGCAGATCGGCAGGGAAGAAAACAGTAGAGTGGACGAACTAGCAGGCTTTGCTTCGATGGCAGATACATCCATCCCTCATCCGTTACTGATCGACTACCTACCAAGACCAAGTATTGAAGAACCTGAAGTAGCTGAGGTATGTTGCGCCGAATTAGGCCCCTCATAGATGGATCCCATTATAATGTTCTTAAAAGACGGCGTCTTACCTGAAGAAAAGAAAGAGGCCAACAAAATAATAGCAAAGTCATAGCGATTTTGGCTCTAATATCTGACAATGGCACTTAGTTCGATGGAAAATTTTTTAGAGGCTTTTGCGAAGAATGCAAGATAGAATTCTACAACTCTACACCGGCATACCCCCAAGCAAATGGACAGGCAGAAGCATCAAACAAAGTTGTCTTAGATGGATTGAAGAAAAGGCTAGAGAAAGCAAAAGGCAAGTGGGCGGAGGAGCTCCCTCATGTTTTATGGGCTTACCGTACCACACCTCGGCGGTCTACTGGAGAAACACCTTTTTCCTTGGCCTATGGCATGGAAGCAGTAATCCCACTGGAAGTCGGCCTCCCCACAATTAGAAGTGAAAATTTTGATCCAGACTTAAACGGAGAAGCCATAGCATTGGAGCTCGACCTTGCGGAAGAAAGAAGAGAAAGAGCACTGGTTCACATCGTATCATACCAGCAAGAGTTATCCAGAAAATATAACAAGATAGTACATCCAAGGCAATTCAAGATTGGAAATTGGGTGCTGCGCAAAGTAATGGGAAATACTCTAGTACCCGGAGGCGGCAAGTTAGGGCCTAATTGGGAAGGACCATACAAAGTGGCTGGATTAGCGGGAAAAAGGGGCATACCACTTGGAGGATGGAGATGGCAAGGCCATTCCCAAGCCATGGAACACTACCAATCTCAAACTATTTTATTTTTAGCTTTTCTTTAAACATACTTGTAGTTTTTCTTTTTTCAATAAAACAAGTAGTTTCATTTTCAGCATAAATTGTTTTTTGTTGTAAAAGTTGTTTTAGTGAGCTGGGGGCATTGAAAGTAGAGTTGGCCGGAATAACCAACTTTGACCTCTCTTCAGCCAAGATTAGGATCTAGGCTGAAGAGGTTGGCTGGAAAAACCAACACTTCTCCTAAGCCGAGGATAAGGATCCAGGCTGCAGGACGTTTGGCAGGAATAACCAAACACTTGGCTCTAGGTTGGTAGGAATAACCAACTTTGAGCTCTCTTCAGCTAAGATCAGGATGTGGGCTGAAGAGGTTAGTTGGAATAACCAACACTTCTCCTAAGTCTAAGATAAGGATCTAGGCTGCAGGACGTTTGGCAGGAATAACCAAACACTTCGCTCTAGGTTGGCAGGAATAACCAACTTTGAGCTCTCTTCAGCCAAGATAAGGATCTAGGCTGAAGAATGGTTAGCTGGAAAAACCAACCTTAAGTACTCTTTAGCCGAGATAAGGATCTAGGCTAAATAGTGGTTGGCTGGAAAAACCAACACTTATTACTCCACAGTCGAGATAAGGATCCAGGCTGAAAAATGGTTGGCTGGAAAAACCAACACTTAGTACTCTTCAACCGAGATAAGGATCTACGCTAAAGAGTGGTTGGCTGGAATAAACAACTTTTTGAAATCCTCAGCCGAGGTAAAAACCTAGGCTGAAGAGGTTGGCAGGTATGAACAAGTAGATTTCAAGGTTAAGACCGAGATAAGTATCTCGACCAGAAAATGTTATACTGCATTCAGATTACAATTGGAAAGTAAATGCAAACATGGAAGTAAACCGAAGCAACAGTTGAAACAAAAGAAGCTTTCATTCAAAGTCCAAATCAGAGTTACAAAGGAGCGGGACTTCAGCTCAGTTACAGTTTCTTTCCAAAAGTAAAAAGAAGAAAATACAAGATCAAGCAAAGAGGTCGTCAAGATTTGCATCCAGATCAACTCGGAGCCCGGTTTCAGCAGGTAGCTCAGTCACATTGTTAACCAAGTCTTCCACTGGTGGCTCCACCCGAGCTGACTGAACAGTGGGATCACTGACGACCAGGGCATTGTTGGGCCCAGATTCTTCTTCTTCATCCTCAGCTTGAAGAAGTTTTTGTTGAATGGCGTGGGCGTACTCCGCCATATAGCTCGGTATGAAGTGCGGTGGAGGGTTTAGGAAAACCTCAGTCTCTGGACCGTGACCGAGCGGTGCCACGGCCGCTTTCCACCCATACTTGAAAAATATATCCTTAGCAGCTTTGCACTGCAGGATGTAGGTTACTTCACCCTCTTTATAACTGTGGTCTTCTGCGTCCTCCATTTTCTTCTCGAGCGTGGTTATCTCGGCGTTCTTCTTCTGCTCAACTTTGGCTAGCTCACGCAGATAACAATCTTTCATCTCGGTTAAGGCCTTTTGTTTTTCGACCTCTGTCGAATCCACTAGCTCGGTGAGACGGGCGACTTCTAATTGCATCTCGGCCATTTTTTGCTAAGCGTCATTTAGCTCGGCCGTCTTACTGTCGGCCTTAGCCATGGCCTACCTTATGGTTTTGCGCAGTTCCAACACTCACTTATGCGCAAGGTGGTTTTTCTGTATGGCCTGCGAAAGGAGGGGTAACAGATATGAGTCAAAACTGAGCAAATAGATGGTATAAAATAAAAAACGATCAGGAGTACTTACCAGCACCATTGACTTCATTCCCGACCGGATGGCCTTTAGCTCGGTCAAATGGTCATGATGTTCCATGTCAGGGGGCAGGCATGCACTCTTAGCCAGATTGAAGGCGAGCATGTGGTCTTTGTCTGCCACTACTGAATCAGTATCCTAGATGGCACGGTTTCAGAATGTCAGTTTTGGGGCCCATTCAGAAGGGCTAGCTTGGTCAGAACCCACGAGCTCTGGGCTCGGTTGTGTGGTTTGGGAGAGAATGGTGTTTTCTTCATCAACGAGGCGCAGCTCGGTTGCGGAAGTCCGGGCGCGCTTGCTTGGCCGAGATGAAGAGGGTTGAGCGGTTGGAAGGGCTACCACGGCCGACTGTGTTTGACCGGCTTATGGTACCTCGGGTTGGTTTGTCTCGGTGATGAGGGCCCTTACCACTATTTTCTTTGCCATTTCTTGTTTAGTAGTAAGAGGGATCAGGTTGATTTGTAGGAGGGTTGGATCAGGTTCAGGAGAGGGCTCCAAGAGGAAGTCTGTCACTCTGGTCTTCCTCCTGCTACTGTATCGGTACGTCGGCTCAAAGTTGAGTAGCTTGGCCCAACCTCGATCGGGATGTCTTAGTCCGGCGTGGAGTCACGCCAAGGTTGGGGTAGCTATACTGGGACTTGAGATGTTCAAATCTACATAAACGAAAAAGACAATGGTTAGGCCGGTTGAAAATGAAATCAACGGTAAAGAAAGCACAAAACTAAGCCGAGGTAATTATACCGGTGACTCCATTGTTCCAATTAATTCGGTCGCCTGGGATCTGGGCCTTATGGTCTTCAAAATTCCCAGAAACCCAGAAAAAATCGTCGTCATTAACGTCCTTATCTGGGGTGTTCTTTATTATCTTTTCACGGCGGCGCCTTATTCTTAAATAATAAACCCAGCCGTCTTCGTTTTGGCTTAGAGAGTATTGGTGAAATATCTCGGCTAAACCGAGGTTGAGGCCAAGCCGGCGGTTTAGCTCGGCGATACCATTTATTATTTGGTATGAGTTTGTGGAAAGCTGGGTAGGGCAGAGATTTGTTTGTCTAAGGAATTCACAAAGAAGAGGCTGTACAGGGAATCGGAGTCCGGTTTCTACAATAGAAAGAAGGGTGAAAGGAACAAAGCCCGATTTTTCCCAGGGTATGGTGTCTAGCTCGGCTAAACTAAGATGGACGTCATCAGGGATATGGTAGTCCCTTCGGAACTCAGCCATAGCCCCTGGTGAGTTTACTAGAAACCTATATTTACCCATGTGGTCTTAAATTATGTATAAATTAGCTGAGTACTGGCTCGGTGGTGAGATGACGCTGAGTAACTCGGTTGAGCGTTCAAGGGAGTGCCTGGCCAACCTAAGTCTGCAAAGTGAAAAAGAAAGGTGTTAAGCACAGATCGTTGGATTGCGCTAAAAGAAAAAAAGGCAAAATAAATGGAGTCCTAGCTTGGTTACGTGGGGTATATCATTTTTAGCTCGACTTGAGCGAGGGACTTTAGCCCGGTTAAGTAAATGAGAAATTCGTAGCCCGGTTGTGGCTTATGGTGCAACATTCTTAGCTCGATTTTTGACTAAGTAAGGGAGCTGGTTTGGCCCCAAGTTTTAGCCCGGTCGGTCGTTGAAGCTTTCTAGCGCGGTATGGCGCAAACCTAATACAGCTCGCTAGCTCGGCTAAATAAAACAGAAGGTACTTAGACCTATTTGAACTTAATTTAGTACGGTTGGGTGCATACCTTAATTACAAATAGGTTCCTAGCTCGGTTAGGAATTCTATTTTGGATCAAACACATCGTTCTTCAGATTATTCATAGATATAGTGGTTATATTGCATGGCCTTTTCCCAGAAAAATGGAAGCAAAAATGGTATATGTATTTCGAAAAGCATACAAGTATTATGCTACATGCTTCAGAAACTATATAAACAGATTTGAGTTGCATACCAGTTCAAGATGAAGGAACTGAAGATGGAAACAATATCAACAAGAACACGAGATTTGCAAATGCAGTGCTGAGGAGAAATGGAGATTCAGAGGGAAAGAGAGAAAGAATATGAACAGAGATATTGTGATTTGAAAAAAATAGGGTTTTTGTATAAGACCTTGGTTTGGGCAGGACTGTTCAAAATTCGCGAGGTACGAGGGCGGCTATGGTAGCTATAATTAACCAATAAGGGCCTGCCACGTGTCCATGGAATAGAAAGCGATTCAATGACAGCGACTGAAGAGACGTTTTGATCGGACAGATTGGTAGCCCGGTGTGAATTTAGCTCGGTTGAAAGGCAAAAGTTTTTAGCTCGGTTGGTAACAGGTAATCCCAATCATGCTGCGTAGATGGAATTAAAGGGCAATTGTGAGGGTAATTTATAAGTAAATTGGGCCGAGTTGGGTAATGGGCCATCCTGTGGGCCACAGTAAGAAGGGTTGAGTAAAAGGGCCTTGTAGTTAGCTCGGTCACCACGGTCAGAGCAACAACAATTATCTTGGTCATACCATTCTGAGTCGAGGTATTTTGGGCCTTCCTCAGGACCTTGCTCTTGATTAGCTCGGTCCAAGCTTGCTATAGTTAGCACGGTCTCAACAGGCGAAATCGAGGTACAAGTAATGAAGGAAAGAACTGAGCTAGTTAGAGTTCGGTCATTTTTTCCAGTTTAACATGGCTATGATAGCTCGGTCGTTTTGTCGTACTACTGAGGTAAAACCATCTCACTTGGTTTAAGCAGTGAGGGGGGTGTTGAAGGATAAGCATTATCTTTCAGGAGTGTGATTCCTAGCAGGACTCTACATGGAGGAATAAGAGTCTTACTAGGATTATGCCACATGGAACCTATAAAAGCTCACAACATCACCTATGGAGAGGTAACGCAACTTTGATTCTCGAATACACAGAGCTTTTGTCTATTTTGTTGACTTAGGCATCAGAGAGGTATCCGGCACACACTCGCCGGCTAGCTCACGTTTGTGTTTTCAGGGAGTAAAGCGACAACGTTTGGAGGAGCGCAGACTTGGTTAACATGATTATACGAGAAGAATTATTTCATGCTCGTACAAGAGGACTCTCTCTAAAAAATTAGAGTTAGAAAAATTAGAGAAGCAAAAGTTTTGGAGAATATTTCTCTCTCTCTCTCTCTTGCAACTTCTATACCCTTTGCCTAGACACTCCAAACCAAACCTTGAGGGCTCTTTGCTGAGGTGTTTGAACTTGCATTTTAAGCTCTTGAGGGTGTGAAATTAGTGGTTTGTGATTCAAAGGATCATTTCTCTTCAAGAGGTATAACTCCAAGCTTCTCTCCCTTATTCATTTACCATTATTTATTGTTGTTTTTGTATTGTTTTTCACCTGTATTTATGTACTAAAACTTGTGGTTTAAGGCCATTAAGGGTAGAGAAGTGGACCACCCCTCTTTGACCCTTGTTTTCTAGGCCTTTACCCTTGTGTTTCCCACATTGTCATCAACTTTTTTTGAGCTTTTTATCACTAATTTTCAAAGATTTTCAGAGGCTAAAAAAGTGGTTTTGAAGTCCAAAAAATGGAGGGGTTAGCCAGTCCTCCCTTGGCTTGTTTATAGCTTGATTGCTCCATTATTTTAGCCTACTCTTCTAGCTATTTTTACTTTAATTTCAGCACTGTTTTGAGCTAATATAGAACTTTTTTTATGTGTTAGTTTCATTTGTGCTTTGTATAGCATGCTTGTAGTGCAATAATCCTCATAGGTTTGGTGTTTTAGGCATCAGACACCAACCTATTTGAGTTGATAGCATTTATTTTATGCTTTTCATACTTATGTTCACCTCTAATCACTTCTGCAACCTCTCTCCTTTCTTGGCTTTTTACCTTTTTTTGAGAGTTGTTTCAAACCAATTGTTTGTTTAAGCTTGGGATAGAGATCGTTGTGCTTAATGGTTTAGTCTCTTCGGAGATTCATTACCAATGGCATGACATCTCTCTCATGCCCAAAGCAACCCTTGGTTTGACACTCCTTTCCATTAGTGGACTTAATGCTCATTCTTGGACTAAAATGACTAATGAAGGGATAGGTAATCTAAGAGACAATAAAATTTGAACTAGAATGGAACAAGATAATAAAATGGTTTGGGGTTCAATCAGACGTTAATTGAACCCATTGAGTCTTGAGTCGTTTCATACTTGTTAGTGATGTAAACGGTTTAAGAGTCGATGTCAACCAGTTCTCTTGATCAAATATCATGATAGGGAGGAGGTTCATGAGTCTTTCATTGTGCAGTTATTGAAATTGTATCCCTTGATTCATAGGCCATCATGCAATGAATTTGTATTGATTGATGGCTTGCGAATCGAGCCTACCCTTCCTTTGAGCTATTTGATAATAAGGAGAGGTAGGGTGGATAGACATCTCCTGAGAATAACTTGTTTGTGCTCTATTTGTTTTCTGTTGCAGCAGGAGAAACCCAACATTACTAGGTGGCAAGCCATTATTAGTGGCCAGCTGGCCACCACTTTTAGCCTGCCGGCCACCTTTTTTTTTTTTTCCCTCCAGCCAGGCAGTTTCCTTTTTCTTGCAGAACAGAGCAGAAACAGAGGTGAAAAACAGTGCAATTCTCTAATCGCAAAACAGAAGCATTTTGGCAGCCAAACGGAGGCATTTTCGGGTGGAAATCCGCGTTCATTCATGAACCATCCTTAGCATTGCGGCTCGGGATCCATTACATTTGTTTTTAGTAGCATATTGTACTTAAAGTAGTGAACTTGTAATTAATTACTTAGTTAATTAATTCCGTAATAGTTTAATTAGTTAATTTGTATTAATTAGTTAGAGTGTTGTAATTATTTAATTAGCTAGGATAGTTAGTTAAATTCAGTGTTGTAATTAATTAGCTAGCTTAGCTAAAACATTCATTCGGACCCTCTTGCATAAGGTCAAACATGTAATATTGTGTATGTCTTTCAATCCAATGTCTTTCTCCCTTTTATTTGCTTGCTTATAATGGGTAGTTTAGAACATCATGTTTCTTTTAGCATTTCCCATGTTTGCATCCATTTGTCTTGCATGAATGGAGACTCGGTTCATTATCCTAACAAGCATTGTCATTTATTACTTCGTTGAATGTGTTTAAACCGTATGCTATCAAATGGGTTCACATGTCATAATTAGTGGCCGAGCCTATTATTTGCATTTTTACATGTGTTGCATTAGGCTGTAGCTCGACTTTTTTCGCGCCCCCCCTTTCGGAGAGTTCAAATGAAGCCCTATAGTTCGGATTTCCGTGGTTCTGAATCTAGTCTGACAAGTGCAATGTGAAACTGATAAACACCAAAGAGTCCAATCCGACAAATCTTTTGAAAAATCGATTTTAAATCAAATAATACCAAAATTGGACTGCTTTGCAAGATTACAGAATTGCCACCTAAATATTTTATTTTAGGGAAATTTAGGAAACCCTGACTCGTGCCAAAGGCCACGTGTCCGTCATCACCAAAGTTGCCTCGACTTGGGAACTTGGGTACGAGAGGGGAAGGTTCTGAAATGAGGACCCCTACTCGCCCGATCAAAAGATCGGCCTCTACTAAACATGATATGTTTGTTTTATAAACCTTATGTGTTCTTATTCTGGTTATTAATCTAACTTTACTGAGGGTGTTCGTTTTAGCTTTTCTAAGCTAACTTATAACTTTTAGCTTTGAAAAAGTTATTTTGGACTATTTGGTTAAACTTATTTCAAACAGCTTCTGATTTTAGCAGCTTATTTTAACTCAAAAAAAGTTGATTCTGAGAAGCTGCTCACCCCTTGCTTCTGATTATCAGCTTCTGCTGTGGACATGTTAATTTATGGTTATACTCTTAGATTTTTTTATTTTTTATTTTTTTAAAAATAGAAAAAGACCCAAATGGACTATAGATTATTATTATTATTTTTTATGAGAAATGTAGACAAGTATTAAATAACAAAAAATAAAAATTAATTGAAAAAGCTATTTCACAGCTTATTTAATAAACACTACTCAGTAACTTAAATCTATAATCCAATAGCTACACTAAACAGATTAACAACTTCTGATTAAAGTCATAATCTATAATCTGTTAAGCTATAATCTATAAGCTGTTTTAACAGCTACACCAAACGGGGCCACTATGTGACGCACACAAGCAAGTATAGACTAAAATCGCAAGAATTGGAACAAATTCAACTCATGTTTTCTTTAAAAAATGGTTTGAGTTTGCCACCCTCAAGTGGGTTTAGAAATGTGGATTTGCCACCTCAAGTGGGCTTAAAACATGATTTGCCACAACAAAGTGGGATTAAAAAACTTAGATTCGTTGAATTGTTTCAATTCAAACAACAAACTTTCATTCACAGGTATTCATGCAGTTTAGCATTTAAGCACATAGCCTCATGGCAAGCATGCTAAACATGGCAACATGGCAATCACACTCGTGCAAGTATGCTGAAGCATAAGACTCACCTAGTACTCCAAGCTAGGAAAACAAAGTTAGAAAAATATGTATGATTCCTAATTATACAAAATGCCTAATGCAACACATGCAATATGGAATCAATAACATGCTTTAAAACACGTATTCAAATAAGTATTGAAATTACAATGCAGTTTGAATGATGCGCTGAGCCTTGATACATGCAAGACAAATGAATGGATTCAAACATGCAAGCATAAGGTATGCTAATTGAAAATGTTCCTAAACTAACCATCGAAAGTGGTTAAGTAAAAAGGAGAAAGACTCGAGGTTGGAAGATATGCACACACGCACGGACACTTATTACAACATTATGTCCTCACGAAGAAGGGTCCGAATGAATAATAGCTAATCTAACTAAGCTAAGCTAACTGATCTAATTAGGCTAATTAGACTAATTTTTACAAACCAAACGAATAACTAGTAAACTAATTACTAATTATTACAACACTTTAACTAATTAGCAAACTAATTAATTTAAAATGAATGTACACTAACTAAACATGCAAAGAATGAAACTACACTGCCACAGCTCTGCTTCGGGAAGTGGAGGATGCATGCGCTTGGTTTTCGCCCTGAAAAGCCTTCCGTTTTGCTCTTGAGAGGCTCTGTTTGCAGGGTTGAACATACTCCAGAAAACTTCTGCTCTACCTTACCAAATCAATGCTGAGGATTACACCAGTGACTTGCCGGCCATGGGTGGTTGCTGCTGGCCCCCTGCCGGCAAAAAATGTGCCTTACCGGCCAAGAGTGAGGCACTGTCGGCCATTAGTGAGCTACTGCCAGCCACTGGTGCTCTGAGTCACTACACTGCAACAGAGCATAAACAGAGGAAAAGGAAGGGTTTTCCAGGGGTTTATTTGTACTTTGCCCCTTTTTATCATCTCAAAACCTCAAAGGAATGGCACACTTGGATCTAAAACCACCAATCAAGCAATTTCATTGTATGATGGCCAAAGATCCAAGTTGTACAATTTCGATAAATGCACAAATATGACTCAAGATCATCACCTCATCATGTATGATCAAAGGCAATAGAGGCAAAGGAGATTGACTCATTTCATCACTTTGAGTATGAAATGCTCCAATCTTCCCTGTGTTCAATATAACGTCCGATTGAACACATGCAATGCAACACAAAATGCTTATCTTGCTCAAGTTTTACTTATCACTTTTGTTTACTCATTTTAATTACCAACTAGTTCTTTAATTGATTAAGTCCAAGGTGAGTGTCCTTTAATGAAAGAGGTGTCAACCAAGGGAGGATTTAAGGTAAGAGAGAGATCATGCCTTTGGTTAGTAGAAACCCTCAAAAGAGGATTAAAACCATTAAGCACAAATCTCAATCCCAAGCTTAAACACAATCCAAAGGTTAACCAACCCTCAAAGCAAATGAAAAAGTGGTGAAATAAGGGAGGTTGCAGATATTATGTGTGCTGAAATTACATGCAAAATGACACTACAACATGATTTCAACTCAAAATAATGATGCTCAAAGCTTTAAAATACCAAGCTAGTGAAAGAATTAACTCTACAACTATGCAATACAAACCTCAAATCAATCAACCAGCCCAAAACAGAGCCAAAAACAGGTCAAAATAGTGGCAAAAACATGCTAGACAAAAGCTAAGTTAGGCTAGAAAAACCTGCTAACACACAAAGCTATTTAGGCATGCAAACAAGACACAAGGAGGGGAGGCTAACCCCTCCTATTTTGGACATCAAAACATGATTTTTATCACTGAAAATCCTCTGAAATTCAGTGGTTAAAAGGGCCAAAAAAGTTGATTTAAAAGCTTTGAAAGATGGCACAACAACTTAATAATCAAGCAAGGGTGGACTACCCCTAACTCCAATCAAACCTCAAACCACCATTTTTAGACCATGAAAATAGAGATTTTTAGAGGTCAAAACCAGCCTCAAAATAGTATGTAAAGATGGCAAAACAAGTATTTAAAATAAGCTTAAAACACAAGTGTTCTACCTCTTGAAGACAAGTTGCAATTTACGCAACAAAAATCAAGCCAAACCAAGCCAATATCCTCTTCTAAAGCTCAAAGAGGGCCTCAAGTAATCTCAACTCAATGGTGATCAAGTTTGATCAAGGGTTTACATGCAAAAGTGTAGAGAATTTAGGCTATAAGGCACAAAATATCTAGAGAGAGAGAATTCTACAGAAAGAAAAATTTTTTTGTCTTCAAAATTTTCTAACCCTTGCACATGCAAGAGAGGGCTTCTATATATAGAAGATGAAAAATCCCCTCATAAAGATCTAGCCACAGACGTGTTGGAAGATGCCTCAATCTGTGTAAACAGCTGGCACAAAATATCACAAAATATCTACTGATACACTAATGGCCGGCCGACCATCAGTGATGGCCGGCAGGGCTTCATTGATGGCCGGTAGGGCACATCAATGGCCGACAGGCCATCAGCCATGGCCGGCAGTGCCCAAGGATGGACGACAGGCCATCAACAACACCATGCTGAAATGACCTAAACATCATCCAAAGATGAGACAGAATTGATGCAGGGTTTGGAAAACTCAAACCTATGGCATTTTGCCGCGGACTTCGAGCGCTCGACGAGCAATCAAACTCATCATCGGATGTACCTACAAGAACATCCAAGTCTTGGGGACGGTAAAAAATGGGATGTCTACATAGGCATATTTCATTAGTTACGATCATGTATTTTTTCTAACTAGTTTCTCTTTTGGCTCGTTTAGGGAATTGGGGTAAGCTTTTATTTGCTTTAGCATATCGTATGCGTGTGATTGTTGGCATGACAAAGCATGATACGATGAGGCTAAGTACTTAATTGATATACTTGCTTAAATGCCTGTGGATAAAGGCTAATTGCCTGAATTGGGATGATTTGATCAAATGTACATATGAGCTCACTTTTTTTTAAATGGTACATATTCAAACTCTTTTCAAAACAAACATGAAATCAAAGTGTTCCAATTTTTTCAAATTAGTCTATACTTGTATGCATCACATAATAATGGTAGCATAATAACCGGATCCAGAGCATATAATGTAAATAAGATTTACATCATTATTAGTAGAGGCCGATCTTTGATCAGATGAGTGGGGTGCTCAATTCATGACCTTCCCCTCTGGTACCTAAGTTCCCGAGTCGAGACACTTTGGTGATGACGGATAAGTGGCCTTTGGCACGAGTCTCGGGTTTCCTAAATTTTCTAAAAATATTTAGGTGGTGACTCTGTAATCTGGCAAAGCAGTCCATTTTTGGTATTTTGATTCAAATCAATTTTCCAAAAGAATTACCGGATTTGGACTCATTTGTGTTTATCTATTTCACATTGCACTTGTAGAATCAGATTCAGAACCATGAGAGTCTGAACTGTAGGGCTATCGTATCCAAAAGGAGCACGAAAAGTCAAGCTACAGTTTCTGGCGACTCTGCTGGGGAGATGTAGAGAACTTGACTTGGACTTCATGATGTGAAATTTTATTTACACTTTTATGTTCTTTGCATTTGCATTTGCATTGGTGCGCTTAAGTCACTGTGTTTGCCATCTGTTATCCTGGACGGTTTGCTGGAGGCTTGCCCAAAAGCTTGCCAAAAGGCTGACTAGTTGTGGGCTCTGTTATGTTGGGAACACAACCCTTGGATCTGGACGACCGCTATACCGTTTGATCCTCCTTTCACTTCTCGGTGTTAGGTGTGAGAGGTATATTAGGTAGTTTTGTCGAGGCACCATTTTTTGACCATTTGGCCTAGCTGCATATAGAAAAACTATAGTAACTGTTCCAAACTAGGACAGTACGCTCACCCGAATGTAGGATTGTGTAAAACTGCTTGATTGAAAATAGTGAATCCTAGTTCATGACCAAAACTAGGACAAGGTAACCCTACTTTCATCATAGGGATGTTTTGGCTCTCTCTTAATTGGTATGTGCTTTAGAGTGAAACTGTACAGGAATGTGCATATCAGTTGTACAATTGGTATTTGTTTTAGGTAGAATTCAGTGCGGAGTGCAGTCCTACAGCTCTTTGATCATGTCTGTGTTGATAACATCTTAGCTGAGGTGCTGTGCGATTTCTGATTGCTATTTTTTTTCTTTATTTCTTTTGCTAGGTAGTTTAAAACCATAGCTTCAGAAAGTTCGAAAATCCCCCAAGTACTCTGGACCCGGGTCGGAAGACTTTGCAAAGCCAGGGATCTTGTTCGGGGACAACCCGTGTTTACCTCACTACCACCAGTTACAAGGCAAAGGAGGATTAGATAGAATTCACCAGTCCAGTTCCTACAGTAGTCACCCCTTAGCTCACCTGTGTTCAGTTCGGTTCAGGAACAGTAATCTACTTCCAACCCAGCACGAGACCAGTCACTTATTCCAATGGCACAATATCCCCCGGCCAGTATGGAGGAACTGATACATCATCTACAACAGACAGTCGAGACACTACAGCATGATGTGATCCGTCAAGCCGAGGTTATAGTCCGTCAGGCCGAGGTTATAACTAGGCTACAACAACAACAACCGCAGCCAGTAGTGGCCTCTACATCACATGTACCCACCTCAGCTATCCCTATGCCCGATGCCACTGCTAATGTTTAAGAAAACCAGGGTAATCTAACAGAGCCAATCCCAGCACAAGCTTCCAAAGCACAGGTTTATCAAACTGAGGCACCATTCAAATTCGAAGTTCATCCAACTATGCTCAAAGTCAACAAATTGGAGAAGCTGTTCAAGAGAGCACAAGTGGTTAACTCCACCTGGACATGGAGGATGGATACACTGATTCTGCGGTTACATTGTGTAGCTCGACTTTTTCGTGCCTCCCCTTTCGTGAGTTCGAATATAAGTCCTACAGTTCGGACTCCCGCGGTTCTGAATCTAATCTCACAAGTGCAATATGAAATTGATAAACACCAAAGAGTCCAAATTCGACAAATCTTTTGAAAAATTGATTTTGAATCAAATTGCCAAAAATGGAATATTTTGCCAGATACAAAGTCGCGACCTAAATATTTTATTTTAGGAAAATTTAGGAAACCCATGACTTGTGCCAAAGGCCACGTGTCTGTCATCACCAAGATTGTCTCGGCTCGGGAACTTGGGTACGAGAGGGAAAGGTCATGGATTGAGCACTCCTACTCGCCCGATCAAAGATCGGCCTCTACTAATCATGATATGAATCTTATGCACATTATATGCTCTTATTCTGGTTTTATTAGGTTAGCATTATTATGTGATGCGCACACACACATGTATAGACTAACTTGCAAGAATTGGAACACTTGATTCATGTTTGTTTTGAAAAGTGTTTCGAATATGTACCACTTGAAAAAGTGACACATATGAACATTACTCAAATTATTCCAATTCAAGCAAACAAGCCTTCATCCACAGGCATTCAAACAAGTATAATACTTAAGCAATTAGCCTTATGACAAGCATGCTAAACATGGCAACACTCACACTCATGCAATATGCTAAAGCAAGTAAAGGTTGACCTAGTACTCCAAGCCAAAATAAACAAAAGAGTTAGAAAAAATGCATGATTCCTAACTAGGCAAGATGACTAATGCAACACATGCGATATGTAATTAGTAGGCTCAGCTACTAAACATGGCATATGAAACAATTTGATAGCATGCGGTCTACGCACGTATTCAAAGAAGTATTTGAAATAACAATGCAGTTAGAATGATGAACCGAGCCTCGATGCATGCAATACGAATGGATGCAATCATGAGTAATGCTAAACAAAACATGATGTCACTAAACTAACCATCATAAACAGTTAAATAAAAGGGAGAAAGATGTGGGGTTGGAAGACATACACATTATTACAACATTACGCTCTCACGAAGGAGAGTCTGAATGAATAAACTAAACTAAGCTAATTAACTAACTAATTAAAGCTAAAGCTAATTAAGCTAATTATTACAAACCAGAATGAATAACTAGCTAAACTACTTAATTAGCTACAACTAATTTAAATACAACAAATATTTAATCTACAAACTTAAGCTAAACAAGCTTGATATGCGAAGAATGCTCATGCTCGGTTTTCACCCGACAAGACTACCGTTTTGTTTCTGAATGCCTTTGTTTGCATAGTTGAACACCAACATTGCTGCTCACCCTGTTCTACCTTACAAACTCACTGCTGAATTTTACACCAGTGGCTGGTCGGCCAGGGATGAAGGTTACTGGCCGTCTACCGGTCGTGGAAGTGGCTTACCGGCCATCAAAGGCCATCTGCCGACCGTAAATGTGGCCTACCGGCCACTGCTGCACAGGTTCATATTACTGCAACAAAGGACAAACAGAGCATATACAGGGTATTTCAAGGGTTTGTTTGCACAACTCACCCATCCTTCTCATGAACAAATCAAATGAGTAGTGAGTTTGGTTCACAAACCATCAATGGATGCAATTTCATTGCATGATGATTTGTGAAACCAATTATGCAAGTTCAATAAATGCAAAAATAAGACATAAACCCCCTCTCTTTCATGAATGATCAAGGAAAGAAGTTGACCTTGGAGACTTGAATCATTTCATCACTAGCAAGTATGAAATGGTTTAAGCGTCAATGTGTTCAATTAAAGTCCGATTGAACACAACCAAATTATTATCTTTCTCACTTTTAATTCTAAGTTACTCTATTTTAATTTACCAACCATTCTTTAATTCAATTAAGTTCAATGGTGAATTAAAGTCCTCTAATGGAAAGAGGGCTCAAAACACAAGTTGCTTTGGGTATGATAGAAGCATCATATCATTAGTAATGAACCCCCTAAGGGATTAAACCATTAAGTATGAAACCTCAATTTCATACTTGGGCAAACAAGTGACTTGAAACCACTTTCAAAGAAAAATAAAAAAGCCAAGAATAGAGGAAGGTTGCAGAGATTATTAGTGCTAAATGGAGTAAGAAAAACAGAAATAAATGCTATCAACTCAAATAAGATGGTGTCTAAGGCCTAAAACACCAAACTCATGAGGACAATTACACTAGAAGCATGCAAAAACAAGCTCAAATGCAAACAATAGCCCAAAATAGTGCTAAAACAGTCTAAAATAAGTCCTAAAACATGCTGGAATTGAGCTAAAAAAAGTCTAGATTAAAATGCTAAAACATGGCACCAACTAGACTAGTAAGCAAGACACAAGGAGGGGAGGCTAATCCCTCCAAATTTGGACTTCAAAACATGATTTTGGTCACTGAAAAAGCTTTGAAAATCAGTGTTTAAAAGCTTGGAAAAAGATAGTAAAAGGGTGGGAAACACAAGGGCAAAGGCCTCCAAAACTAGGTACAAAGAAGGGCTATCAACCCCTCAACCTTTAATAGCCTTAAACCCAAGCTTCAGCCCAAAAAACACAGAGTTTTGACAGCCCAAAACAATGGAAAAACGATAGGAATAGTAGCAAATAAAACAAAGCTACAAGCAAAGTCTTATATCTCTTGTAGAGAAGAAGCAATTCTAAGTAACAAAACTAAGTAAACACATCCTCTAGAGCTCAAACCAACCTCAAGAATACCTTGGCTCAAAGATGACAAGATTTGGTTAAGGTTGTATAGGCAAAGGTTAAGGAATTGTAGGCAAAAGTGTAGAGATTTGGTAGAGAGAGAGAGAATTGTAGAGAGCGAGGAAAATTTTTGAGCTCAAAATTTTTTAACATTTAAACAAGAGAGAGGGGCCTCTTATATGTAGAAAACATGAAATTCCCTCAAGGAGATCCAGCCCTACACGTATGGACAGATGTATGCATCTGTGTAAACAGCTGGCATAAAATATTTGCAAAATACTCTGGTGGCCGGCTGGTCATCACCGGTGGCTGGCAAGCCACATCATTGGTCGGTAGCCCAAAAGTGATGGCTGACAGCCTCTAAGGGTAGTCGGCAGGCCACCAAAAGCTGCAGGCTTGAAAAACTAAGGCTTGGTCCAAAAATGAGGTAACAGGGGTGCAGGGTTTGAAAGGCTCAAAACTATGGCATTCTGCTGTGGACTTCGAGCACTTGGCGAACACATAAACTCATTATCAGGTGTGCATGTGAGGATGTCCAAATCATAAGGGCCGTCAAAAATGGGGTATCTACACATTGTCGAATCAATTTAAGATACCACACATTGATCATTTTGACGGCACTAGGGATCCGATGGTCCACTTACGATTGCTAGTCTCTCTTTGGTCGCACCATGTCGGGTATATCGACCATTTGGTATGCCAAGTTAGAAGATTCAGTCAAGAAGAATTGGGAGGAGATGGCCGAGGCCTTCATTGCTCAGTACTCTTATAATACATAGATTGAGTTCACAACTCGTGATCTCGAGGCAGCCCGCTAAGAGCCAAAGGAGGGTTTTTCTAAGTTTGTGACAAGGTAGAGAGCTAAAGCCTCAATGATGACCACGAGGCCTTCTGAGAATGACCAAATCAGAATGGTCGTCTAGAATCTGCTTGGCAAGTTATTGCAGAAAATGACTGTGCTTTCGTTGTTTACGTTTATAGAACTTCATGAAATGGGAGTGCAAATCAAAGATGCCATGAAGCAGGGACTTATTACTGAGGATAAGAAGCCAGCCAAGAGGCCGTTTGTTCGTAGTTCTAATGTTGCTAATGGTAGCATAGCTGCGAGGCCTTCGAACGTAAGTATTGTCACCACAACAAAAACTGCCAATCCCTTTGCCAACATAGGCCCACAAACACCATCCAACCCTATCCGAACTCAGAGTAGGACTTTTAACCAGCTGTATATGACCCTGTCCAAAGCTATGCAGGTGCTAGTCAAGAAAGGGCTCCTAAAACCCTTAGAACTCGCCCACTTCCTGATCTTCTTCCACCCAAGCATAACCCTGCAAAATACTAAGCTTTTCACCAGCAGCCCGGTCATGACACCGACCAGTGCTTTTAATTGCGTTATGAGATTCAAGATCTCATTGACAACAAAGTGATTGCTCCACCTCAGAAACCAAACGTAACCATAAATCCACTCCTAGTCCATAATCAAGTTCCCCCATCTCAAAATCTTAACTTGATTCATATGATGTCCGTCGCATATGACCCCAGCATATACATTTCTCCCTCTCATCTATCGAAATCGATGTTGTTCATTCTTGAGGGCACGGACTTGTGCATAATGGACACGTCTAACCTATAATCTGAGCTTTCTAGACCAGTGGTGACAACGTCCGTTGTAAAAAGGTTTTGACCTCAAAGTGTCTCGGGGACTGTGAAAAGGCATATGATCCAAGTTGCTACATCCAATCCAACCCCGTAGCGGTGTTACCAACCTCGATAGAGATTAATGTGGTTAGGGAAGATGGCCTAAATCAGAGATTGGACGATCTTGTAGATCTTGAAGAAGATCTAGACAACTTGCAGTTCTTTGATGAGCATGATCAGAGAGATGTACAGATTGGATGGTTTGACTTGAACGGATCGACTAAGAACATCAGATGGCTGAGTGATGAGCTAGACAAGGAAGAAGAAACTGGAATGAAACCAAAGGGAAAGGAAGCGGAGGTAGCTGTAGTAGCCGGAAAGGCTGATGAGACATGAAAGTTGCCAAAGGGCGCTAGTGTGGGAAACCCAGCCCAGGAAGTGGGCATTGTGAACACTGTAGATACTGAACAAGAAGTTGCACTAAGGCAGTTTGAAAGAGAAAGAATTGAAGACAGTTAGAAAACCATAATTGCGTGCATCTTGTGGGGGACACTTATGATGTGAAAATGGGCCAAGTAGAGTCGAACAACTGCTTGTTGGCAGTTGACGGCGAATGGTGAGATGATAATGATTTGTGCCTGGCCCATACCGACGAAGATTGGGGAGGCTGTCTTTCGGATAATACATGGTATACTGAGGAAATAGACCATCTTACCCGTAGTGAACGGTATTTTTAGCCGCTACACCTGGGTTAAGCAGAGGCATCTAGAAAGGACAAAGAGGCCGAGAAACAGAAAGAGAAACAATTAGAAAAGGAGTCAGTGCTGAAGCAGCTTTAGAAAATCCAAGTTGATATCTCTATCTAGGGTCTCCTTATGGCTTCCCCGATGTCCCAACAGGCAGTATTGTCGGCAATGGACAAGGCCAAATTATCCATTGATACTACGCCCGAGCAACTTGTGGGCCTAGTTTTTCCAGGTGGTGCGAAGCCAACGCTTACTTTTTCAGATAAAGAGCTACCGCTGGAAGGGTCGGCTCACAACAAGCCGTTATACATTTCTGTGGAATATAGGGAGAAGGGGGTATTGATGGTGTTGGTATATACTGGCTCTGCCATTAATGTCTGTCCGTCCTATATCGCCTATGCAATATGCCTTAAACCTACGAACTTTGTTCCCACAGCCCAGGTGATACGGGCATATGATAATACACGCCGAGAGGCCATGGGCACGGTGAAAGTACGAGTCTAGGTGGGCCCAGCTAAGTAAGAGATCGAGGTAGAGCCAAAGCCAAGAGAGCTGGAAAGCATTATGAGCTCATCCACAGGCCAATCCGGGGGACGCTCAACGGCCGTTTTGTTTGAGAATGAAAGGATTTCCCTTTTTGCAGTTTTCTTAAGCCATGGGTAAATTCCTCAAAAAAGCGCATCCCTGGATTCGAAATTTTCTTTAATCTGTAGCTGCAGGACAACAGTGAAGTAAGGGCTGAGCCAAACATCAAAACTAGCCAGAGCATGGAAGATGACTCATACGATAACAGTGAGGTTGAAGTAGGGGAAGCACTGGCCAATCTCCTCACAGATCCCGCGGCTGACCTAGGGAACTTGGGGGATAACTTTACTGTCTCCATGATCGGGGAAGAGCTGTGTGTGGACGCAACCAGTGGTATTTTGGATGCATCAAAGGCGCCATGTCTTACTTGGCAGCTGGAAGAGGGCTTTCTTTCCAGTTCTAAATCAGGTGATGAGCCAGAATCTGATTCCACTGAGTCTGTAGGGTCAGGATCAGATTTGAGTCAGTCTGGGAAGTCTGAGTCTGGCATTCGCGGGGGTGGTAACTCAGATGCAAAAGTCCTGTCTAGGTCTTTATTCAACTTTTCTTTTGAGTCTGTAACCAAAGATGGACCTTTTGAATGAAAATGCTACAGATTCTAATTATTTCTCTATGCCGTTGGTTTATTGTATTGATTAAGATTTTCAGAATTTTAAAGAAAACGAAGAGGAAGGAGTTTCTCTGGCTTTGAAAAACTTGATTAATCGAGAGGAGGAGAGGTTTGCTAAACCTTGTTTTGATGAAATCATTGCCATTAATGTGGGCACTGAGAAGGATCCGCGCTTGGTCCAGATCAGGTCCACATTGTCTTCAAAGGAACGTGAGCATTTAATCGTTTTGTTAAAAAATTTTAAAGATATTTTTGCGTAGTCCTAAGAAGACATGCCTGGAATCGACCCTAAGATCGTATAACACCGGATCCCTCTTGACCTTGAGGCCACCATAATTAACCAGAAGTTACGCAGAATTCATTCGGATTGGGCACTGAAAATCAAGAAAAAGGTCACCGAGCAGATTGATGCAGGATTCTTGTTAATATTTGAGTATCCGACCTGGTTGGCCAATATCGTCCTAGTGCCGAAGAAGGATGGCAGAATCAGGGTTTGTGTTGACTTTCGAGACTTGAATAAAATGAGCCCGAAGGACGACTTTCCTTTGCCGCATATTGATGAGTTGGTAGACTTCAATGCAGGCCATGCATTATTTTCATTTATGGATGGGTTTTTCGGGTATAACTAGATTCTGATGGCACCCGAGGACAGAGAAAAGACTGCTTTCACTACACCATAGGGTATATATTGCTACCGAGTCATGCTGTTTGGGTTGAAAAATGCTGGGGCCGCCTATCAGAGGGTTGCGACCACCATTCTGCATGATATGATTCACAAAGAGGTTGAGGTGTATGTGGACGACATGATTGTTAAATCCAAAGAGCGAGAAGGCCACTATACCGCCTTGGAAAAATTCTTTCAACGGATCAGGGAATACAGATTGAGGTTAAACTCGCAAAAATGCACTTTCGGCGTAATGTCAGGGAAAATACTGGGCTTTCTAATCAAGCAGAGGGACATTGAAGTAGATCCTTCTAAAATCAAGGCCATCTTAGAAATGCCACCACCGAGGACTGAAAAGGAGGAGCGCGACTTTCTGGGTAAAGTGCAATTCATAAGACAGTTTATCTCCAAATTAACCTTGACTTGTGAACCACTCTTTGGTTTCCTGAAGAAAGGAAAGAAATTCTGATGGGACGATCGATGTCAGTTTTCCTTTGAGCAGGTCAAGCAGTACCCTACAGAATCCACCTGTGTTGTTGCCACCAGAGCTGGGGAAGCCTGAGATCCTATATTTGTCAGTAACAGCCTCAACTATGGGGTGCATGTTAGCTCAAGAATCTGAGGATAAGGTGGAGAAGGCTATCTATTACTTGAGCAAGAAAATACTAGACTACGAGACCCGCTACACTCCCTTGGAGAAAGCTTGCTTAGCCTTGGTATGGGCTACCAGGAAGTTGAGACATTATTTGTTAGCTCACTCTGTAATCCTGGTTTCGAGATTAGATCCCATAAAATATCTCTTTGAGAAACCAGCACTTACGGGTAGGCTAGTTCACTGGTTGTTTCTTTTCTCCGAATTTGAGCTCAAATATGTTACACGCAAGTTAGTTAAAGGAAGAGCTGTAGCGGAATTCCTGGCAGACCACCCGGTAGAGGGTGATGAAACAGTAGAATACTTGTTCCACGATAAAGACATTCTGCAAGTCGAAGAAGAAACTTAGACGATGTACTTTGACAGAGCGTCCAATCAATACGGTTATGGGATATGATTCCTGTATACCCTTAGCCTTCAAACTCCGGTTCAAGGTGTCCAACAACGAAGCGGAATATGAAACGTGTATTGCTGGTCTAGAAGCTGCCCTAGAACTAGGGGCAAAAAGGTTGGATGTTATTTGGGACTCAAACTTGGTTGTTTTTCAAGCAAACAGAGACTAGAGAGTCAAAGAAGAGAAGATGAAAGTTTACCATCAAGCCCTAGATATTCTAATTCCGAGGTTTGAAAAACTAACATTTACGCATCTGCTTAGGGAGAACAATAGGTTCGTTCATGCTTTGGCAACTCTATCTTCTATGGTAGACATCCCGTTGGGAGTAAAGATGCGTCCAATCATCATCGAACAGAAATACATGCCGGCCTACAAGACTGTTACCGCAATAGATGAAGTGCAAGACAAAAACCCTTGGTATTACGATATTTGGAATTTTCTGGAGAATGAGATGTATCCACTAGGGGCAAATGCCAAGGAAAAACGGGGAGTACGGCGTCTGGCCGTCCAATCTATCATCTGCGAGGGTAAGTTGTATAAAAGAGGTCATTGGGAATGCACAAGTTGTATGTGGAGGAAAAGGAGTCAAAGCGTCTTATGGAGGCTATCCATGGAGGGGAGTGCGGGGCACACATAAATGGTGTAATGCTAGCCCGGAAGATCCTCAGACAAGGTTATTACTGGTCAACCATAGAGAAAGATTGTATTGGGTTTGTATGACAATGCCACAAATGCCAAATTCATGCCAATCGTATGAATATACTGTTGTCTAAGCTTTACAATATGATTTCACCATGGCCTTTCTCAGTTTGGGAAATCAACATTATTGGTGCGGTCTTGCCAAAAGGGTCAAATGGACACGAGTTCATCATGGTGGCAATTGACTACTTCACAAAGTGGGTGGAAGCTCAGTCCTATGTGTAGACGCGCCCGCGGGCCTCATGCTACAGTTCGAACTCGATTTGTGTCACGGTTCTTAATCTTGAACCAAAGAGTCCAAATCTGGCAAATCGTTTTGAGAAACAGATTTTTGAAAAAGTAGTGCCAAACATGGACTGCTTTGCCAGATACAGAGTCGCCACCTAAATATTTTAAAATGGGGGAATTTAGGAAACCCTGACTCGGTGCCGAAGGCCACATGTCCATCATCATCGGAGTTGTCTCGGCTCGGGAGCTTGGGTACGATCGGGGAAGGTCAGCTATGAGCACCCCCTTTCGCCCGGTCCGAAAACCGGCCTCTACTAACCGTGATATCCGATTTTGAAGACTTTATGTGTTATTATTCCATTTATTAGCCTAGAATTACTATGTTATGCGCGCGGCAAACAAGTATAGACCAAATCGCCCAAATTGGAACAAAACATTTCATGTTTGTTTTGAAAATGGTTTGCTACTCGCAAGTAGGCTAAAATGCAGATTTTGCCACCCTCAAGTGGGCTTTTAGAAAAGATGATTTTGCCACTATCTAGTGGGCTTAAAACTCACAGTTTTAATGTATTATTCCAGTTTAGGTAATTCAACCTCCATCCACAGGCATTCAAGCAGTTTATCTCATGTAAGCACTTAGCCGCATGGTAATCATACTGTCATGTTAACATTCACACGCATGCGAGATGCTAAAGTATAAATACTTACATTGTACTCCGTGTCAAAACAATAAACCAGTTAGCAAACATGCATGTCCCTAGTTCATGTTAAGTGGCTAATGCAACACAGGCAAGGATGCAATTTAGAGTAGGCTCGGCTAACCTAAGCATGGCATGTGAGATGCAATCAATTGATGCACGTATTCAATTTTGAAATTAAAGTACAAATGCAGTTAGCATGATGTGCCGAGCCTGATGCATGTCAACAAATGCATGAATGCACGCATGCATAGCATAAGGTATGCTAAAATAAATGTGCCCTAATCTACCATCATAAGCAGGTAAATAAAAGGGAAGAAAGAAGTGGGGTTGGAAGGCATACATCACACGCACGCACACTTATTACAAATATGCCCTCGCTCGGAGGGACCAAATAAATATTACAAATTAATTAACTACGCAAGCTAATTAAATATTACAAATTAATTAATTCATTAACAAATTAACTAATCTAGGAAAACAGGTAAATCGCCTCGGGAAATGCGCCGCCATGCATAGGCTGCCTCTGTTTTCTTTCCTCTGCTCCTCTGAAAATTGCCAAAACCCTAGGACAGGTTCCTTGCATGCTGTAGAGCACCATCGGCTAGACAGAATTCCCACCGGCAGTTCACAACTTCCACCGGCTGTTGATTGGGCCATCGGCATTTTAAATATTGCCGGTCGGAACTAAATTATGCCGGTCGGCAGAAGGTTCCTGCAGAAGACAGTTTTGACAGCAACAGAGAGTAGACAGTATATGGCATGGGGTTTTTAGGCAAATGTATGCATGGACACACTCCCTATCATGTAATGGACTCAAGGGAGCATGGCCCTCGACCCTCGGGCCACCAATCACGCATTTCGATGCATGATGGCCAAAGAGTCAAGTATGCGTTTCAATGTCAAATGCAATGCACACTAAACATACAAGAGACCCAACCTCAATCATGACTGGTCAAGAGGCGAGGCAATGCACAACAATGCACATGCGACCTAAGCATGCAAGCAAACATACAAACATGCAATATAACTACATGGCACACACAATGCTAACAACATAACATGCACAACGCATTGAAACATGGCATACACAATGCGAGATGGACTTACACCAATGTGAGTGGACCTCAGCCGCACCCACATCAGTGGCCATTAGATGAAATGAGACTCTCGAAGTACGTGCACGCATGCACGCAAACCGAGGACCGAACCTACGACACGGAATGCCACTCTAACAAGACATGGCAAGATGATATGCTAGAATGAAAATTTCAGAAGCTAAACATGACCCGAAACATCCCCGAATCATGGCAAAATGGCACCCGATGCATGACATGCGACCCGAAATGCAAAATTAGGCATACGCAATGGCCTACAGCTATACAAAGCATGCACAATGTGGACATGGAGCATGAAGACAGAAGAAAGGCAGCCCTGAGACAAGCATTTTTACAGTTTATGACATGGCCAAACAGCAAGCAAAGATAGGGCTAAAATGGCATACAAAAACGGCTCCGCAAGGGAGGTAATGAAGCAAGTGGTAGATGAAAAACCCAAACAGAAAAATACCCTTCTACAACACTGAAGAGGGACCAAAAATATGATGTTTTCCAGTAGATGACAAGGCTCGAAAACAGATACAAGCATGGCAAACAATTTATGCAAGATTAAGGCCACAAGAGGGCTATAACATGAAGTACACAAAATATTCATCAAACGGCCAAAGACCCTTAATGAAACATGACAAGGGGGTCAAAATATGGCTGTTTTTAGTTCGGACCAAAGTCCAAAAACAGCAACATCAGGGGCTTCCAAGGCATGCAAAAATGGGACCCAAAAGAGAATATAAAGGCAAGTGTAGCATGGAGGTCCCAAACAGGGTTGAGCCCTTCTTCAATGTTGAAGAGGGGCTCAAAATAAGCCTATTTTCAGTTTACATCAGGCTCTAAAACAGATCACACACAAGCCAAAAATTCTATGCAAGATTATGGCATTCAAGGAGGATATTGAAATAAGTGCAAGCTACTGTCCTCAAACAGCAAGAGGTCCTCAATCAAACATGAAGAGGACCTCAAAATATGATGATTTGAAGTTTGGGTCGGAGCCCAAAGATGTAACCACAAGGAGCTAAGATATAGGCCAAGAAAATGCACAAAAGAGGGAAAATGGGACTCACCCTTGTAGAACCAATCTTTAGCAACCCTTGGCTTGAGAAATGGTGCCTCCAAGATGCTGGAAAGCTCCCCAAGCTGCTGGAAATGGAAGTGGTGGAGTGATGCTATAAGGTGTAGTGCAAATAGGCCAAGAACAAGGCCCTTTTGGACCCTCAAAACCAACACAAATGTAGAGAGAGAGGGAGATCTATAGAGAGAGTGATATATATCTCTTCTATATCAGATTTTCTAACCTCCATAAGGGGAGGAGAGGCTCTCTTTAAATAGAGAAACCAAAGGGGCAAAGCTTCTCTTAGAAGCTTTGACCAAAAAGGCCAAGCTTCTCTTAGAAGCTTGGAGCAAAAAGGGCCAAGCTTCTTGGAGAAGCTAGGCAAAGGGGTCAAGAAGTTCAAGCTTCTTGGAGAAGCTAAACAAAAAGGTTCAAAAGGGTCAAGCTTCTTGGAGAAGCTTTAAAAGGGTCAAAAGGTTCAAGCTTCTTGGAGAAGCTAGAAAAGGTCAAGCTTCTTGGAGAAGCTAAAAGGGGTTCAAGAGGGTCAAGCTCCCTCAAGAAAAGGTCTCGGCCAGGACAAGTGGCCGACTGATCTAAAACAGTGGCCGGCCGGCCAAACACAATGCCGACCGGCAACAAAAGGTGCCGACCGGCAGAAAAGATTGCCGATGGAAGTAAAAACCGGCCGGTGGCCTCTAGCCACTGCCGGTGGTGGGTGGGGATGGTCTACAACCCCTACCCTGCCTCTCAAAGGCAAGATGCAAGTGTTTGGTGCAAAACCAGACACTAAATGGTCGAGTTCGGAGATCCTGAGGCTAGGCACGTAGCCGAGGCCTCCGGGAACTCCAAACGAACACAAACATGGATGATCACCGAGTGTTCAAACGGTGACGTCCAAGTCTTGAGGACGGTCAAAAATGGGGTGTCTACAGTTGCCCCTCTTTGACAGAACTCGAAAGTCATAACAATGACGGGAGTGAATGTCAAAGCCCAGAGACGACCCATTTTTGACAAGGCCGAAGACTTAGACAAACATGCAAGATAAACAAGATATGCGCCCGAAGGCAGGGGCGGAATGCAAGACAATGCACGAAGCCGAGCATAACTTATGATCATGCAAAGAAAGCTGTAATGAAGCATACAAGCGACAGTTTTAAGCAAGTTGAAACCAAGCTACACTACAATGCAGAAAGGATGTAAGAGAATTATGCAATTCTCACGAATATGTGCGTTAGATACACAAAAGTGAACAAGTGTGATAGATACACTAAGTGGACAAGCATGCGTGATAGATACACAAAAGTGAAGAGAGTGCGATGGATACACTAGGTAAGCGTAGTGTGATGGATACACTGTATCATGCAAAGTGTGATGGATACACAAGATGAGCATAGTATGATAGATACACAAAGAGAAAGTGTGTGATTGATACACTAACTGAATGAAGTGAGAAAGAGTGTGATGGATACACAAAAGGCAAACACAAAGTGTGGTAGATGCATTAAGTGAACAAGTGTGATGGATACACAATAGGTGAACACAAAGTGTGATCGATGCACTTAGTGAGCAAGTATGATAGATATACTAAAAGGGAACACAAAGTGTGATAGATGCACTATGTGAACAGAGTGTGATTGATACACTAAGTGAAGAGAGTGTGATTGATACACTAAAAGTGAACATAAAGTGTGATAGATGCACAGTGTGAACAAAGTATGATTGATATATTGAAAATGAACACAAAGTGTGATAGATGCACTATGTGAACAGAGTGTGATTGATACACTGAAAGTGAACACAAAGTGTGATAGATGCACAGTGTGAACAAAGTATGATTGATATACTGAAAATGAACACAAAGTGTGATAGATGCACTATGTGAACAGAGTGTGATTGATACACTAAAAGTGAACACAAAGTGTGATAGATGCACTATGTGAACAGAGTGTGATTGATACACTAAAAATGAACACAAAGTGTGATAGATGCACTATGTGAACAGAGTGTGATTGATACACTAAAAGTGAACACAAAGTGTGATAGATGCACTCAGTGAACAAGTATGATTGATATACTAAATCAATGAAGTGTGATACAGAAAACGAGAATGTGTGTGATAGATACACAAAATGAAAGAAGTGTGATTGATACACTAAAGTGAGTGTGTGTGATTGATACACAAAAGTGAATGACCTTAAAACGGAACTTCTTTGAATGAACCGTGCATACAATATCGTGCATGACTGAGGAAGAAACTTGATAGGTATAATGCATTACAATGCAAGTGAAGTGGATGCATAACAATGTAAGTGGAAGAGTGCATAACCTTGAAGCAGGATTGATCTTGCGCTTGAGGTAGAGTACACTCATATTTCGGAGCATTGACAAGGCCCTGAAGAGGTACGTCCGGAGTACAATCACGGAATTTTCTGAAGTTGACACAAACTCAGATACTTCGATTTTCGCTCTTTTGTTTTTGCTTTGCAGTCTGGAACCATCATAGCTTCAGATAGGTCCTGGTTTCACCGTTCACACTTATCGGGGGTGGACCCTGCAGTTTTATGGAAAAAAGAATCTTGTTTTTCACAAACGTGAAGGATGGCACAGCACTCTGAGCGCAAAACGATTTATTTTTGAAATTGAGAGATGAGTTTTCAACCAGGTATTGAGCCTACGACTGAACACAGCGAGAAAGACTCAACAACGGAAAACAAAAGGTAAACAACCTAAACACATCGAGACACACTCGGAACGACTCAAAGCAAGAATCGAGACAAACAAAACAAAAGACACGACACACAGACGTGCACAGGGAGCCTGTTTCACCGGGTATTATTCCTACCCTTTCTTATTTGTGATTCTCACATCACTCGGCTTTCAAGCTCGGTTTTTCTCTCAAAACCCTTTTCTCGCTTTTTCTTTCAGCGCACATCTCTCTATTCTTTAATCTCTCGTTTTTCATCCCTCCCCTGGGTGGTTGATGGATAAGCTGGAAATTGTGGGCTCTTGCCCCTGGTATTTTACCAGACTCTTGTTCACAACAGTAAGTTTCTCCCATAGAGGGGTTGTGCTACAACTGGGTGTGTAGCAAATCTGCAGCTAACATCGGTTGATGATGCCCTGCTGGGGAGTTTGGACGTGATCAGATCTGTCCAGATGAGGGAGTGGAATATCTTGATCCTTTCCGGTTTGTGCTTCGCACTTAGCTTGATTCCTCGTTGCTTGGAGGATGAGAGAGCTTTTAGCCCTTTGTTGTTGACTTCAGTTGTACCCTTTTCTGGCAGGTAGAGGGCCCTTCCTGGCAGATGCATTGACAACGGGGGAAAGACAAGAAGCCTGACTCAACTGTGCCTCTAGTTCATCATTTTGACCATTTTTTGTTTTGGTTTCTACAAAAACAATTTTGACCAATATGAGAGTTAGATTAACATACTTGTTCGATTTTTGATTTGAAAATCATGCAAGTCAGGCTATGAGCACTGAAAATTTTCCTTTTTTGGGTCCAAGAAATGGTCCAGTTTTTGGAAAAGATGGAACAATTTTCGAGAAAAGTAGTCAGCTTCAGTAAAAAAATTCTCAAAAACTATTTTTGCAAACGGCCAATGCTTAACAAGCACGAAACCCATTCTTGAGACGCACAACCTCGGATTTGGAGGAAAATTGCCCCCTTGCTCGAAGAAAGCTACATGGCAACGGAAAGTTGCCCCTTGTTTGCACGGCACCGCAGCGCATTGAATGGCAACGGAAAGTTGCCCCTTGTCTGAATGGCACCGTAGCGCATTATAATCAGTCCTCGAAGCGATGATTGCAACCGAACTCTCGGATACAGAGAAGGCAAAAATTATCAGAACCATTACATGGACACAATTGATTTTGAAGTGTTTCAGGGCTGGACCTCAGAATGAAGTTGCCTACGTATCCCAAACATGGGAATCAAGCCTTACGTAGTTCGGGGTTAAGGTACACTCGGGTATTTAACCTCTCCTTTTTAGGCTCTAACTTTTGCCAAGGCCCCCGATGTGGGTTTTCGACCTTGCGAGCTTTGTTTTTCTTTTCTTTTCAATTCTTTTCATTTCTTTTCATTTCATTTCCTTTTTTTTGATTTTCTTTTTTGTTCTTTTCTTTGTATTTTTTTGCTTTTTTGTATTTTTCTCTTGCTCTAACTTTTGCCTGGGTCGCCCTTCCGGGTTTTCGGCCCAGCGAGCCTCTCAAAGAGTAAAAGCGTAGTTTGGTCCAGGCCAAATGGTTGTAGGATTTTGAAGCCATCCGTATCCAGGAGAGTGGCTGTTGATTTGCAAGAGGACTCATCTTCGGCTCTTCGAGCACGTCTGATATCTTTGCCCCTAGTTTGAAGGGTACTTCTGTTCTAGCTTTGCAAGCTTCTTCTGATGAGGTCTAATCTTCTTGATCTGACTTTCTTGCCTCTTGTCCGAGGGCTGCTTCAAATCTGGCCACACAGGCCTCACATGGCGGTTGACTGTTGAAGGTTCTAAATGGGTTCAAGGTTTGAAAGTGAGGGGTCCAATTTCGAGGCTGAGAGCGATCCTAAGCTGCACAATCTCAAGAGCGATCCCACACAAGTCTTCGCAGGACTGCGCAAAATACTTTTTGAAATTTTTTAAGAAAGCGACAAATCGCTCGCGCCGAAGACAGTGTAGAACCAATCTGGATCAAGCCAGGATCCTTCTCAGTACTCACATTAACAAACATGATCTCATTCATTAAGGGCTTAGCACGCCTCTCTTTCTCTCAAATGATCAAAATTTTGCAAATCCCGAGGAATTCCTTCCTCTTCGTTTTCACCGCAGTGTTCAAAAAAAGTTTTGAAAAAAACTTAGGTCGATACAATGATTTCAAGGCACAGAAAAGGCAGGCGAAGAGCACTGTCATTCCATTCAATACTTCTGGCACAACTAGCACACGGCAGGAGCAAACACAAGAGTGTGAAAATCACTGCTTTTCATTCAAATCTGTTGGCACAACTGGCTCCCTGGCAGAAACAGACTCAAAAGGACAAACACAAAGCAAAATAGTGATATCCGAAGTAACACCCCCGGAATCACCCGACTTTAACAAAACAGGACTGACTCGATACAACAAGACAGACCCGACTGACTCAGTATGAAAAGACTGACTCAATACAAATTGAGAAGACTGACCCAATACCCAAGTCAGAAAACACAAAAACTAGCATTCGTAAAATGCTCGAAACAGTGCGTGCCAAACGCCACATCTAGAGTAAACTGAGTGCCGCCCACAGGTGGTTCATCCCCTGATCACATATTCGTACTATCCCCCGAGTTCACTGATCCAGTGGTGATAGACTTTACTGAGCTGGTGCGGCAATGACCTTGTTGTCAAACAAATCCTGTACATCATGGTGCAGACGAAAGCAGCTATCGGTCTCATGACCGGTTTGTTGGTGGTACGCACAGTACTTAGTCTGGTCATGCTTTGCAGGGATAGGATCGGGTAGGGGCCGTTGTTCCAACGGTTTCAGATGTCCTTTCCGGAGTAAGACCTCTAGAGCCTTTGACAAAGGCATATGAAGTGGAGTGAAGACCCTCTTGACTCGAGGTGGATATTTGGTTTTTTGTGAGCTACTTCCGGACGCACCGGTGAATGGGGTGGCTGTTTTTGATGCAGTGGTGGTAACCATGTCTACTGGAGTTTGGCCCATCCACGACCCTAGGGGCAAATTCAGACCCAATTGGTTTGGCCTTGATATCATCAAATCTATCTGGTCATGAGGGGCGATTATTCTCATGGACCTAGATGGCCTGGAGTTTTCACAACTGATCAATATGGACAAGTTGAATAAATACTATCCCTGTGAAGCTCATTAGGTCGAAAACCCGAAAGGGCGACCGTAGACACCCCATTTTTGACCGCCTTTAAGACTTGGGCACTACTGATGGTTTACTTGGTGATGAAAGATGTGCAATGCAAATGTTCAATTTCTTCAGCAAAAGGAGCGAGTCAAAACCCAACCTTACACCCCAGTTATGGATCAAAACTATTTTGGCCAAAGATTTTGGACTTTAGAACCCTCTCTCTCAAAATATTTTTGAAACAAAGTTCCTACGATGTTCCGAGGCTCGCATTTTGTTAAATGTTACGCTTTTCGGTAAACTGAGCAAGGGCAAAGGGAAAATAAATGGAAGAGAGGTGAACTCTTTGAAACTCTTCCAAAACACCCTATTTAGAGGTTTGAGGTTGAAGAAAAGAGGAGAGGAGAGAAGAAAACTAGTTTGGGAGAAGTTTGGCATGAATCTGGGGAGGATCGAAACTGAGCGGCTTCACTAAAAGGAGCATAACTTTTTGCATAGTTGAAATTTTAATGTGAGGCTTCCACCATTGGAAAGCTTACTTCCGGGGCTTCAATTTGGACATAAGAATGACCTGAAAAGGAGTCCAGATAAAGGAGGTATGCCCATTTGAAGTTTAACCTGCAGAGCAAATTTTTATTGTCGGCCACTAAGGGTGGCCGGCCACTAAGGGTGGCCGGCCGGCCAGTTGAGGTAGCCGGCTAGCCAGTTGTGTCCCAAACTCAGATTTTTTGTAGATATTTCTCCTCCAGCTGTTTTCACAATGTGCCAGCTGTCCTAATTCAGATATTTCAACCAAATGCTCCATTTTTGCTATATATTAAAGCCATATCTCATATATTGAGAGGTTGAGAAGTTTGGGAGCCTCTCTCTCTAAATCTCTCTCTCTCTCTCTCTATAATTTTGTGAGCAAAATTCCAGCCTCTCTCTCTAGAAGCCTCTCTCTCTTCCTATATTGTGCTTAGAAGTAAGAATTTCCTACACTCTTGCAAAGAGACCCTAGACCAAACACCTCTACCTTGTTGCTGAGGTTCTTGGAGGTCATATTTGAGCTCTCAAAGCTAGTTTTGGCTCAGATTTGCACCTGTTTTGCTGTTGTGCTTCAAGGGTAAGCACTTGTCCCTTTTAAGCTTGTCTTGCACACTTGTTTTGCCACCTTTGCAAACTGTTTTTGGCTTGGTTTTGAACTGAAGAAAACTCTATTTTTCAGTCCTAAAAATGGTTGTTTAAGCCCCTTTTAATTTTGAGGGTGGTCCACCCTTCTTGTCTCTTTGCTTGTTAGGCTTTTGTGCCATCTTTCAAAGCTTTCTAAAGTAACTTTTTTTTGGCCTTTTAACCACTGAATTTCAGAGGAATTTCAGTGGTAGAAAGTTGGTTTTGAGGACCAAAATGGGAGGGGGTGGTCCCCCATTCTCTTGTCTTGTTTGCATGAGTAGATGGCCTAACATGTGAGTATGTTTTTCTACCTTTCTGTAGCTTTGTTCAAGTGTGTTTTAGGCTCTATTTTGACCTCTTTAACTCTGTTTTTGGCTGGTTTGGCCACTTGTTGCTTGATTCTTGCACTTGTAGTGTAATCATACTTGCTAGCCTAGCTTATTTGATGTTGTAGCTTATTATTTTAGCATGTGTTGGCTCTACTCCAGCACATTTTTGCTCACATTTTAACATGCTTAAACCCTGTTTTGAGTGGTCTTGAGCATATGAGGCTTGCTTTGTATAGCTACAGTGTAAATAACCTTGACTAGCTTTGAGCTTCAAGGTCTTTAACATGTTTTGCTTGAGTTATCTGCATGCCATAGCATTATTTCATACATGATTTCAGTGCATGTAACCTTGTCACATCCTCGCATACTTCACTTTTTCATTGCTTTTGAAGGTCGTGTATTATGCTCCGCTTATGAGCTAACATGTGTGCATGTTCTCCTAGTCTTTTGAGTTTCTATTCCAACATGTTTAGGCCACTGTTTTGGCATGTTTTAGGTCTATCCATGGCTGGTTTGGTTATTTGAGCATTGTATTGCATGCCTCTAGTGTTGTGTCCTTCACTAGTTTCAATATTTTTGGCTTTGAACGTGTTGTGCATATGTTAATTGCATGATTTAGTGTCTTTTGCATGCCATATCAACATTGAATTTCTACAATCTTCCTCCATGCTTCACTTTTGAATTTGATTTTGAAAGTGGTCTTAAGCCCCTTGTTGGCTTCAGCATGGAATCGAGGCTCTCATGCCTAATGGTTTTAGCCTTCTCTTGAGGGTTTCTACTAACCAAAAGCATAAGGCTTCTTTCATGCTTAAGGTGCTTGTGGCTTAGGCCATCTTTCTCATTAGAGGACTTCCACATTAGACTTAGTCGGCTAAAGGATTAATCGGTAATGTAAAATGTGTAAACAAAACAAGCAAAGTAAAACTTGTGCAAGATAAGCATGTTGTTGCATTGCATGTGTTTGGATCGGACATTAATCCAAACACAAGAAATGTGGCACGTTTCATACTTAAAGTGATGAAACGTGTCGCGTTTTTTAGTCGTTGTCACCCTTGATCATGCATGACAGGGTGGCGACACTTTGAGTCTTATGTACGCATTCACTAAAGCTTGTACAAGCTTGGTTCTTGGGCCATCATGCGTTGAGATGCTTGGTGGTGGCTTGAGAGCCAAGTACCATACTCCTTTGAGCTTGAGACGTGATGATGAGGGTGGTAGTACACACATTTCTTGCCAAATACATTGTCTTGGCTCTATTGCTCTCTGTTGCCGCAAAGGCAGAATTCTGGAAAGAAAAGTGGCCGGCCGGCCACTTGTACCAGCCAATCGACCACTTGTACTGGCCAGCTGGCCAGGTGAGGTAGCCTACCGACCAGTTGAGGTGGCCGGCCGGCCATCTACAGGAAAAATTATCCAAAATGTTCCTATGTTGGGGGCAGATGCAATCTGGAAGTTCATATGATGTTCTGAGATCACTGTGAGTGCAAACAGAGGCAACTCATGGCAAGGCAATGCATTTTCGGGAGAAAGGCAACCGAGCATGCATATCTCTCTCGCCCGCGAGGCCGCTTTACTTGCTTTAACTAGCTAGTTGTTAGCTAATTATTTGATTGGAGTATTGTACTTAATAGCTTAGAATAACTAGTTGTTTGAATTCAATTCGGTCTATAATAATTAATTAGTTTAGAATAGTTAATTAGTTTTTGTTTTGTAATAATTAGCTTAGCTTAGTGTAGTTTAACTTAATTATTCGGACCCTCCGTCGAGAGGGCGCAATGTTGTAATAAGGGTGCATGCGTGTGTGCATGTCTTCCAACCCCACTTCTTTCTCCATTTTATTTAACCGATTTCGATAGTTAGTTTTAGGGCATTTTTCGATTAGCATACCTTATGCTTGCATGCATGCATCATTCATTTGTCTTGCATGCATCGGGTTCAGCGCATCATTCAAACTACATTGTATTTCAATACACCTATTTGAATACATGTATCAAATTGTTGCATTCATATGCCATCTTAGATAGCCGAGCCTATTTAGCTACATTTTGCATGTGTTGCATTAGGCATCTTGTATAGTTAGGATCATCCATGATTTCTAACTAGTTTTTTGTTTTGGCTTGGAGTACACTGTAAGTGTTTACGCTTTAGCATACTTGCATGAGTGTGAGTGTTGCCATCATGGCATGCTTGCCAGGAGGCTATTTGCTTAAGTGTTTAACTGCATGAATGCCTGTAGGTGAAGGCTTGATTGCCTGAATTGGGACATTTCATCAAATATATGTTTTAAGCCCACTTTGCGAAGTGGCAAAATCGTCATGTTTTAAGCCCACTTGAGGGTGGCAAATCCGCGCTTTAGCCTACTTGCGAGTAGCACTTTCAAACCATTTTAAAAAACAAACATGAGTTGTTTTGTTCCAATCCGCGTGATTGAGTCTGTACCTGTATGCGCTTACGAGCATCGCATAGTAAGTTAGATTAATAAATGGAATAATAACACGTGTGTCTTTAAAACATTATATCATGTCTAGTAGAGGTCGATCCTTTGATCAGGCGAGTGGGGGTGCTCATGTTATGACATTCTCTTCTTGTACCTAAGTTCCCGAGCCGAGACAACTTTGGTGATGACGAATACGTAGCCTTTGGCACGAGTCAGGGTTTCCTAAATTTCCCAAAAATAAAATATTTAGATGGTGACTCTGTAATCTGGCAAAGCAGTCCATGTTTGGCGCTTTTGATTTAAAATTGATTTTTCAAAACCAATTGCCAGATTTGGATTCTTTGGTGATTTATCAGTCTCACATTGCACTTTGTGAGATTAGATTCAGAACCATAACAGGAGTCCGAACTGTAGTAGTAGTAAGACCAATTCGCGCCTTCTCTAAAAAGGGGGCGCGCGAAGAAAGTTGGGCGTTACAGCGACCTAGGCAAAATTTAGAGCATGAAAAATTAGAAATAAAGAAAAATTGAGTTCGCAAGGTTGAAAACCCGAAAGGGCGACTTTGGCAAAAGTTAGAGTGTAAAAGGAGAGAGTTAATACTCGAGTGAACTTGAACCGAACTACGTACGGCCTGATTCCCCACTCTTGGGATACGTAAACAATTTTATCCCGAAGTTCGGCCATAACCATCTCTAATTCAACTATCTTATTCGTCAATTTGTCCGACCAGGCCATCTTTGTCCATCATCTGTGCTTGGTTATGTGATCTCTAGTATAGCGGTAGAAGGGTCGATAAATACAGTTGTGAGAAGTTGTGATCTTTTGATTTGGTGCTGTGTATCTTACGAATTAATTCCGTGCGTGTCAAGCAGTGATCATTTTTGAAAATGGTTTTGAAAAGTTTTAATAAAAGTTGATTTTGCTAAAAATTTTCCTTTTACAACTTAGACCATTTTGGGACCAAAAGGAAAATTTTTAGTACTCTTAACTTTAATTCCATTGATTTCAATACAAGTACATTTTCCAACTCTCTGATTAATTAAAGGTGCTTTACATCATAAAACTGGAAAAGAAAGGTCAAAACAATAAACTAGGGGCATAGGTGAGATCAGGTGTTCCTACGTCCTCCGCTTGTGCTTGTGGAAGCTGCTGCAGCGAAAGTTGGCCCAACCTGTGCCTCGTCCTCAAGCCAAGCCAAGCCAAGCACTCGCCAAAAAGGGCATAACTGAAGCTAGGGGCAGGGGCCAAGAGCTTTCTCGTCCTCCAGGTAGTGAGGTACCGAGTCAAGTGTGAACCACGAAGTGGGAATGGGGCCGGGTATTTTACCGCCTCATCTGGACGAGTCTAATCATGTCCAAACTAGCGTCTAAACTAGAAAGGGAAGTAGAATACGCAGTGCATGAGGCCAATCAACTGAATGCTCAGCTATTGGGACATGTTGTGGCTCATTTCGGTCAAATTAAGACAGGGGCAACGCCAAGCTATGCTAGCTGCTGATCTGCTGCACATCTAGTTGCACCACCATCCCTCATTGGGAAAGTCCACTAGTCGCTGGCAGAAAAAGTAAGCTTTAACTGAATATTCGGGGCAAGGGTCTACTACTTTCAGCTTATTTATGAGCCATACCTGGAAAGGGATGAAAAATAAGAGAGATTAAAGAATAGAGAGATATACATCGAGAGAAAAGTACAAAAAAGGTTTTGAGAGAAAATAGAGCGTGAGTGCCAAGTGATGTGAGAATCATATATAAGAAAGGGTGGGAAACAATACTTGGAGAAGTAGTGGGCTTCCCGCAAACCTGGTGGTCTCTCACTGATGAAAAGCATCTAAACCCATCAGGGTCTTGGTCGGTGCCAAACCAATGCAACTTTTATCCTCTTTCAGGCATTGGGCTACCTCGATCAGCTTAATGTTGGCTTTGCCATTATTAGGGGCAAGAAAAAAATGCGCAAGCATATATAAATAGAGGGCATGTTGCCAGAAGCCTCACCAGAGAAGGTCACCTCTGTCGTCGATGTCAGAGAACTGATGAATCAAGCTGGGTATATCTAGTTTCCCGTCATGAGCCAAATATCGAGCTTCGTGTAAGGTAAGCCCGCACATCCGTCTCAAAGCTTGGGCATGGCCAAAACAGGGTTGAGGCATGATCTCCTCATCGCGTTGGGATTCTAGCAATGCTTGAAATTCTTCAAGAGTTGGACACATTTCCTGGGCGCCGAAGCAAAATACATGTGTAATTGGGTCCCAATATTGGGCCGCAGTATGGAGGAACGGAAAACAAAGTGGAGTACAGCTCAATGGAAAAAGGGCGTTTATGCCAAAACCTCAGAAATTTACCTTTTCCGTGCCGTCTAAAGTGCCTATCCAATCCATGAGCTTTTCAGCAAGGAAGATCTCCATTTGTGGAAGGAACAGCAGCTCAACTAAGGTTTTGGTGAAGAAATTGTGAAGGAAGACCTTTTATAGAAGATAAGGCTGTGAGTGGAGGCTAACTGTCAACTATTTGGTGGTTCACCACGAGTGGCCGGTTGTCCACCTTTTGTGGTATGCCGCTCACTTTGTGGCTTGGTAGTTTGGCATTTTGGTTTTGTCCTAGTCCTTGTGTTTTGGGATTTTGTTTTGAGCAAGTGTACATAGCTGTGTTTGCATTGTTTTTACTTTATTTTCCATTTATAAAGTTGTATTTTGTATTTTGTTTGTTGGTCGGCTCATTATCCGATTAAGAAAATCGTTCCAATACAAGCATTCTCGGTTTCAAATTCAAATCAATTTCCATTCTATGCAAAAGCAGTGCTCATGAGGCAAAAAATAATAACTCTTTTTTATAAATTGCAGGGTTTCCCTAATCATCATTCTTTTACAAAAGAGAGTACAAGTCTTTCAAAAGCAAAAGTAAAACCTATCTGAAGCTATATATGTACTAAGCTACCAAAACAAAAAGAAACTAAGCAAAGGAATACAAAAATCAGCGCCAGTCACGTCAAGCTCAAGAGGCCCTCTTTGTCCTCTTCCTCGGAGGAGACTCAGGGGCAATGTCTCTATCGGCGCCACTACAAGAATTGGACTCCAAGCTGGAGTTAGTATCAGCATCTCCGCTCCTTGACTAAGAAGCAGCCTCAGCGTTTTTCTCGCTCTTTGATCCCGAGTGAGCATCATCGTCCCCGTTTTCAGACTCAGAGTGTCGACTCACCGCCTCCTCGGAGTCGCTGGTCTCAGTGTCATCCCCGCTCAACACCAACTCTGAGATGCTCCGACTCTGAGCACCTTTGCTCCCGCCTCGACCTCGACGCTCGTCTCGGCTACGCGCTGGGGCCTGTCTACCTCTCTTCCCTACTACTAGAGGGGTGCCGCCGGTGCTGGTACTGTCGTTGCCGCTGGTGCCTTCATTGCAGGTGGAACCTGAAAAGCAAATATCAGAATATCAGATGCAATTTTTGTAGATTGGAGTATGTAGTATGAAAACGGGGGCAGTGTGTCAGTACAGAGTAAAATAGTATCAGGATATGTGTCAGTATGCAGTGTATCAAGGTGAGTGTCGCATGGTATGAGTATCGTGTATTCGTAAGAATACGACATGTTAGTACAGTGTGGGAAACAATGCAATGCATGAGGGGAAGGGAAGTATATCTGGATACCGTGTAGAGCGAGCAGTATCTCCCTCATCTGCACCATGTGAACTAGGGAGGCAACCAGCTAAATGAGGCCCTCTATGTACTCTGTGGATGCCAGCAAGTGAAGTTGGATAATCAGTATCTGGAAAGGGAGAATGCAGGATGCAATATATCAAGTATGGTTCATACCTGAGATGCGCCCGGGGCTCTGACATACCCGTGCTCCACCCCCGGTGGCTCTATCGAGAACTGATAGACCATCCGCTCGGCCGCCAGCAAGGAATCGCAGTGGGAATCGTCGGCCAACCTACAGCCTGCGTATCAGAAAGATCCTCTCTAGTACCCACATCGGCCTCCTGAAGAGCACCTGCTGCATCGCCGCACAAACTCTGGTCAGGCGTGGTATAAGATGAGCCCGAATGAAGGTCGTATAGTCGTCCTCCTCTCTAAAGTAGTTAGCATCTAGCCCCACCATATACTGGATAATGGCCTCAGTTGAGAGGCTATTAACTATCCTCATAGATGCTGGGGTTGGCATAGGAATAATTGAAGCGGGCGAACCCAGTGTTTGGCACACAAACCTCACACCCAGGAACTAGGCTCGGCAGAATGGGCCCTCCAACAGGATCTGGTATCGGGAAGTAGCCCAGGCTTCGGCATATTAGTCCCTAACTTTGACTGGCATCATCGCCCATGGTTGCCAAGTGATTTGCAAGTAGAGAATGTATAAGTTATTAGTCGCTGTCAGTTGCAGAATATGAATCAGAATAGTAGTAATGGGAATAAAGCGAAAATGTTTGTGAGTTTCATATTACCTCGCGGGCAACCACCGTGTCGAAGTAGCGATAACAGAAGGTAAAGGTCATGTCCTCATGGCTCCGACGGCAACACTTACCATTATATCGCCACGAATAGGGACGGCTGGAGCGATCTCATCTATTGGCTTTGGGGCAAGGGCTAGGAAATAGGCGTAAACCCACAACTGCAAGAAAAGGTCATCAATGTAAATCAAATAGTGTATGAACAGATATAAAACAGAAAGTGTAAGGCAGAAAGCAGAATACATGAACATATATAAGACGAAAAATGAAAAACATAAAGCATAAAAAGAAACAGAATTAAAAGTGCAGTGCATACCTTCTAGGCTCTCTAGTAGCCTCCGACTCTATCTCCCTTCATGCGAGAACTGGAGTTCACGTATCCGTAGAGTGTGGCAAGACCGGCTCCACTCCAGTCATAAAATTGAATCAAGGGCAAGGTCACAAGGGTGCTTAGCAAGTACAAACCCATGGTATTCCACATGTTCACGAACAAGGTGGTAGCGAGAAGGTACATCAAGAAGCCTCGTGCGTACTACTCTACCTCTTCCTGAGTCTCAGGTTGACTCCCGCGAAAGCGCTCGAAGAACCAATTGTACCACAGCTGGCCTGTGTAGAGACGGGCTCACTTCGAGCAAGTAGATCGAGGCCGCCTCCCACTCGCCCATGTCCATGTCCAAAGGGATCAGATCACCCATTTATTCTTAAGCCTGTGATCATCGAAAAGTCGTAGGGGGTCATCGTCATCTCCCTAATAGAAGAGAAGTGGATGGAGATGAGTAGGGCCCAGTTAGCCATGTGACGTGTGAGCCCAGCACAGAGTAAGCCAAAGTCTGCTTCATCGACAAGGTCGCGGACCTAAGGGAAGAGCTCGTGATACTAATCCCTGGCTATCATTGCCTCGTAACCCCTGCAAGAGCGAGAGTCCCTATGTGGCAAAGAAAGAGTGAGTCAGATGAAAGACAGTGGTAAAAGGACAGTCAAATGAAAGGCAATGCAAGACAATCAGATGAAAATAGTAAAGCACAAAGATGAAGGTTGTACCTTAGTCGCACTGTGGGAAAAGTGAGAGTCTGGCTCCCTCAGCAAGAGATCCTCTGGCACACCATCAATAAAGTCATCAAAGCGCATCATGCCTCTAGGTGCCATCGTGTGCATGCGAGGGTGGTATGTGGTCGGATCAAAGGGCCTCCCCCTCGGGGCCTAGGGCGAAAATGTGATAACCCTGTTCCGTATTATGCTAATTGGTCCTAATTATAAATATGATTATGTGTTTGATATGATTTTGTGTGCCATTTATGTGAAAATATGTGATTTTGAATGTCTATCTATTCACCGTAAGAATATATTTTTGATTATCTGCTTTGGAAATTAAATTGAAGGCCTTATCGGCCACAAAGCCTGAAATTGATTATGCCATTGTGATTAGCGTAATTTTTAGAGCTTACGGTGAAATTTAATTGAAAATTGATTCGGATCGAATTAAATAGATTAAATTAATGATATAGTGCCCAATTATTTAATATTTATAAGTGTGATTAGTGGGACTTATATTAAATAGGCACTACACACTCAATTCCTCTCCTTTGTTACATTTTGGCTGATTTTGGCTCTCTAGAATGGGAGAGAACCGAATTCGAGAGAGAGAGTGTGGGAAATTGAAGGTTTGCTCAAGAAGCTTGAATAAATTGAAGACTAACTCAAGATTTGATCATAAATTGGGAATATTAAGGCTCCTAGGTGAGTAATCAACTCTTGACTCATGAATTTTAGTTTGTAAATTGTAGATTCCAAGTTAAATGATGATAAGGAACATGAGTTAAGTTGGTTTTGTTGAATTGGAAGCCAATATATACATGCATGTAAGAAATTGCTTTGAATTTCCATCTTTGAGCACAATGTGTATGATCCATGTTGAATTTTTGGTTTAAGTCCATGTATTTGATCATCTCTTCACCAATTAAGTTGAGAATAATGAGTATCTCCCACATGCATATGCAAATCATGGAAGTGTGAGTTTGAATGTTTGAATTTAATGTGTGGGTGATAAGTTTGGGTCAATTTAAGGCATGCATGTAAGTAATTCAAGGATTGAGCTTCATTGTGTTGTAATTTGGTGTTTGTACCATGTTAGTACATGTTTATATGAAGTTTGAGCCATTATATGCAAGAAATGTTGGTTGGAATGTTGAATTTGAGCTCAAGAACCATTCTGGAAAATCCAGAATTTTTGATGTACGCTCGAGCGGGGGAGCCGCCGCTCGAGCGGGAAAAACGGGCTCCCAGCATTTTTTTGCAGACATGGACGTCCGCTCGAGCGGGGAAGTTCACGCTCGAGCGGGGAGCCATGTAGTGAGGCCTTTCGCTCGAGTGCCAGAATTCGCGATCGAGCTTAAATATGACATAACTAGTACTTTTGCAAGCCTCAAGGGTCCGCTCGAGCGGGGAGGTCCACGTTCGAGCGGGAACCCTATTTCTGAAATTTAAAAAATGCATTATGTGTTTCGTTTTCCGTTCTCTTTCACTTTTAAGTACTCTTAGGCATGCATTGAGCATTGTAAATGAGTTAAAAGGATAAGAAAGAAGCCTAAAGAGGAATATGTGAATTAAGGAACGAATTGAATCGTTTATGAACCTTATATGTTATGTGATGTGTAGGGTCAAGCTCCAGGGCAAACCAACCAGCCGATCACTGTGAGTAATATCTTAATAAAGATATTTGAAGTATGCTATTTGTCCTATTACTTACTTCTATGTAAGTCTTATAAGTCTGTTTATCTGAATGGTGGACAAATGTTTGCTATGCCAAATGATAGAATGAATGGGCCAGAGGCCAGTATGATCTGAATGATAGAATGAATGGGCCAGAGGCCAGTATGATCTGGATGATAGAATGAATGGGCCAGAGGCCAGTATGATTTGAATGATAGAATGAATGGGCCCGAGGCCAGTATGAGTCTGAATGATAGAATGAATGGGCCAAAGGCCAGTCTGACACAAATGAAAGAATGGTTGGGCCAAAGGCTAGTCTGACACGAATGGATTGGGCCCGAGGCCGTCCGATGTGTTTGGAACTGCAACTGTTTGACCTATGTATATATATGTATTAAATAGAAATATGAATTGGGCCCAAGGCTGTCCGATGTATATCGTCCTAATGCATCTCCTTTATTTAATATTATTCACTGGGCTTTCGCTCACGCTCATTCGTGTGTTTGTAGGTGAGCCAAGAGAGGTCCAAACCCAGCCTCAGTGAAGTTGTGTGGAACAACCAAGGTTTTGAAGAGTCAGCCTTACGTCTCACGGACGAGACTCGTCTTCACCATTTTGTTATCTTATTGTATTTTGTTATGTTAGTGAGGACTTTGGAACCGTTTGTATATAGTTTTGATAGGCTGACTTAGACTTGAATGATCCTTTCTGTACAGAACTCTATGTCATTGTATTTTCTGATGTGAGTTATCAATATGTGTATGTATGGTTTGTTATGATGTGCCATGTAAGCACAGCTCTATGGACAAAGTTTTAAATTTTGCTTCCGTTTGGCCCCTTTACTCTGATGAGTTATGTCTGAAATGGTTTGAGGCCGTAGGTAATCCCTCGATTACTGGTCGGTTATGTCCTTAACCCATAGGGGCGGGTTCGGGTCATGACGAAGAAGCTCGGCCTCTGCCTTGAAATCGGCAGCAATGTCCTTTGTTGCCTTGCCAGCCTCAGCAGCTATAAGCTCCGCGACCTCGACAGCAAGTGGAAACATAGGGACCTCGGGGAGGGGCACCATCATGAGGAATATCATCTGCCATTTGAAAAGTGGGTAGAAAGTGGGTGAGAATTGAAGAAAAATGGATAAAAGAGGGAAAACTTGCAAAAAGTCAACCCTAGGAGAGAAAAAATGGAAGAAAAAGTCAAAGCCCGGGAAAATTTGTAAAACCCAAGAAAAACTCAAGGGAAACAAGCACAAAGTGTTTAAAACCCGAAAAAATCAGCGAAAACAAAATTTGATCAGTTCAAAATAAAGAGGGTCAAAAGGGTTTTACGAATAAAGTTGGCATGGGGGGTTGGAAAACGTGTACAAAACACAAATCTAGAGAGAGAGGGAAGGATTTTGGACATATGGGTGTGAGGAAATGAAATTTGGTTGTGTTTAAATAGACCCATGTCGAAATGCCCGATTTGCCCCCTGAATTTGCATTAGTGGCAGGTAGGCCCCATTTGTGGCCTAGTGTTGATTTTGTTCCCTTTTTGCCCTAGCAGTGTATGGGAAGTCCTACGTTGGGTCTAGAAAGAAAGATTGAGGTATTTGAGTTGGATTTGATTTCCGAGGAGCCCGGATCTGTGTTCCAGTTGCGCCGTTCTAATGCCCGTTCTAATGCCCGCTGTACTCCGGCACGCGAACGTGCCCCAATTTCAAATATGAACAAGTTGTATCCTTTTTGCGCATTTCGCAAGGCCTTCCGGGGGGGGGGGGGCGAGGGGGCAAGTCGGAGGTTGTTGTCGGACGTCGCTTTTGTCCATTTTGTCGATTTATATCTCTAATATCTTCTTTTGCATAGAGCACGCACTCTCACGTAACTCTTATGTTGTATGTGTGCATTGCATTGTTCATCACTCATATGTTTCTCTAGTCTGTATAGAGCATAGAACATGCTTTCGAGTTTCTTGCATAAAACATGATTTCAATTCTTTCGTATAGAACATGCTTTCAAGTTTCTTGCATAGAACATGCTTTCTATTTTTTCGCAGAGAACATGCTTTTCGATTCTGGCATAGAACGTGCATTATATCTTATGTTGTTTGTCACTTATGTTTCATGGAACATGCGTATTGTGTCGTATTCACGTACGTCGTGGTGTTCTCTCTTGTCGTGTGATTTGGGTTCTCTCCCTTTAATCTTGCCACGCGGTAGTGTGGCTTGGTTTGTTTTTTTTATCCTATCTACGCGGAAGTGTAGATAGGATCACTTCGCTACGCGGTAGTGTAGCTTGGTTGTTCTTGTTCCTCGCCACGTGGTAGTGTGGCTTGGTTTGCTTTTATCCTCTCTACGTGATCACTTCGCTACGTGGTAGTGTAGGTTGGTTGTTTTTGTTCCTCGCCATGCGGTAGTGTGGCTTAGTTTGTTTTTATCCTCTCTACGTGGAAGTGTAGATAGGATCACTTCACTACTCAGTAGCGTAGCTTGGTTGTTCTTGTTTCTCGCCACGCGATAGTGTAGCTTGGTTTGCTTTTCTCTTCTCTACGCAGAAGTGTAGTTAGGATTGCTTCCCTGCACAGTGGTGTAGTTTGGGGTTGTTGTTTTCCTTTCTACACGAAAGTGTAGTTAGGCTTGTCTCACCCTGCGGTAATGTGGTTTGGTCACTTTTGTTCCTTGCTACGCGGAAGTGTAGCTTAGTTCGTTCTTGTACTCCTCTACGCGATGTCGTATTGGGGTTGTTTTGTTCTTTTCTATGCGGAAGGGTCGTTAAGATTATTTCTTGTTGACCAAACCATTTGTTGCGGTAGTGTCATTTGGTTTGTTGTTTCTCACCTCTCTGTGCAGAAGTGTAGTTTGGCTCGTTTTTCATTTTTTGTTGACTTTTCCTGCATGGAATATCCGGAAACGTAGTTAAAGTTGTTTACTGTTATTGTTACATTGCCTTGCACTTCATTTTTTCGAGTGATACGCTCGTTTGTATTTTCAATTGTCGCATTGTATCATATGTATCGTTTTGCATCTTGCCCCGGAACTACGTTAGTTTGATTCCTTGTAAAGGGATACGTAGGCAGCTTTCGAGCTTAACCAATTTAATTTATGTCTTGATTGTTTGCCCAAGTCATATGGCCTTGTCAAAATGGGCCGTTTCTGGGTTTTGACATTTACTCACGTCATTTCATGACTTCGAGCTCTGTCAAAGAGGGGTATTGTAGACATCTCATTTTTGACCGCCCTTAAGACTTGAGCGCCACCGATTGATCACCCAATGATGAATGTGCACGCTTGTCCAAATGCTCGAATTCCTTAACAGGAAACGTCAATTTTGAGCCTCAAAAACCTACAAGCCTTGTGCCTTGTTTTTAGACCAAAACAATAATTTTTCAAGCCTGACCATTCTAGTGGCCTACTGCCCACTATTGGTGGCCGACCACCCATTATTAGTGGCCGACCGCCCACTTGTGTTAAATTTTAGATCTTTTTGCCAGTTGTGCCAGTTTTCTATACAGATGCATGCACTGCACCAGCTGTGTTTGTATGGATATTTCCGAGATGGTCTGATATATTTCTATATATAGAGGACTCTCTCTAAAAAATTAGAGTTAAAAAAATTAGAGAAGCAAAAGTTTTGGAAATATTTCTCTCTCTCTCTCTTGCAACTTCTATACCCTTTGCTTAGAAACTCCAAATCAAACCTTAAGGGCTCTTTGCTGAGGTGTTTGAGCATGCATTTAAGCTCTTGAGGGTGTGAAATTAGTGGTTTGTGATTCAAAGGGTCATTCCTCTTCAAGAGGTATAACTCAAAGCTTCTCTTCCTTTTTTATTTACCATCATTTATTGTTGTTTTTGTATTGTTTTTCACCTGTATTTATGGGCTGAAACTTGTGGTTTAAGGCCATTAAGGGTAGAGGAGTGGACCACCTCTCTTTGACCCTTGCTTTTAGGCCTTTACCCTTGTGTTTCCCACCTTGTCATCAACTTTTTTTGAGCTTTTTGCCACTGATTTTCAGAGGCTAAAAAAGTGATTTTGAAATCCAAAAAATAGAGGGGTTAGCCACCCCTTCCTTGGCTTGTTTATTAGCTTGATTGCTTCATTATTTTAGCCTAGATGTTTTTACTTTAATTCCAGCACTGTTTTGAGCTAATATAGAATTGTTTTATGCGTTAGTTTCATTTGTGCTTTGTATAGTATGCTTGTAGTGTAATAGTCCTCATAGGTTTGGTGTTTTAGGCATTAGACACCAATTTATTTGAGTTGATAGCATTTATTTTATGCTTTTCATACTTATGTTCACCTCTAATCACTTCTGCAACCTTCCTCATTTCTTGGCTTTTTACCTTTTTTTGAGAGTTGTTTCAAACCAATTGTTTGTTTAAGCTTGGGATAGAGATCGTTGTGCTTAATAGTTTAATTTCTTCGGAGATTCATTACCAATGGCATGACATCTCTCTCATGCCTAAAACAACCCTTGGTTTGACACTCCTCTCCATTAGTGGACTTAATGCTCATTCTTAGACTAAAATGACTAATGAAGGGAAAGTTAATTAAAAGAGGCAATAAAACTTGGACTAAAATAGAACAAGATAATAAAATGGTTTGGGGTTTAATTGGACGTTAATTAAACCCATTGAGTTTTGAGTCGTTTCATACTTGTTAGTAATGTAAATGGTTCAAGAGTCGATATCAACTAGTTCTCTTGATCAAATATTATTATAGGGAGAAGGTTCATGAGTCTTTCATTATGTATTTATTGAAATTGTATCCTTTGATTCATAGGCCATCATGCAATGAATTTGCATCGATTGATGGCTTGCGAATAGAGCCGACCCCTCCTTTGAGCTATTTGATGATAAGGAGATACAGGGTGGACAGACATCCCTTGAGAATACTTTGTTTGTGCTCTGTTTGTTTTTTGTTGCAGCTGTAGAAACCCAACATTAGTGGCCTGCAGGCCACATTTATTGGGCAGCATGCCACTATTAGTGGGTGGCCAGTCACCACTTTTGGCCTGCCGGCCACTTTTTTTTCCAGCCAGGCAATTTCCTTTTTCCTGCAGAACAGAGCAAAAGTAGAGGTGAAAACAATGCAGTTCTCTGACCGCAAAACAGAAGCATTTTAGCAGCCAAACAGAGTTAATTAGTTAGAGTGTGTTGTAATTATTTAATTAGCTAGGGTAGTTAGTTAAATTCGGTGTTGTAATTAATTAGCTAGCTTAGCTAAAACATTAATTCAGACCCTCTTGCATGAGGGCAAATATGTAGTATCGTGTATGTCTTCCAATCTCACATCTTTCTCCCTTTTGTTTACTTGCTTATAATGGGTAGTTTAGAAAATCATGTTTCATTTAGCATTTCCCATGTTTGCATCCATTTGTCTTGCATGAATTGAGGCTCGGTTCATCATCCTAACAAGCATTGTTGTTTCTTATTTCGTTGAATACGTCTTTAAACCGCATGCTATCAAATTGATTCACATGTCATTATTAGTGGCTGAGCCTATTAATTGCATTTTTGCATGTGTTGCATTAGGTATCTTTCATTAGTTAGGATCATGCATATTTTCTAACTAGTTTCTCTTTTGGCTCACCTCCGGAACTAGGGTAAGCTTTTATTTGTTTTAGCATATCGCATGCGAGTGATTGTTGTCATGATAAAGCATGATACCATGAAGCTAAGTGCTTAATTGATATACTTGTTTGAATGCCTGTAGATGAAGGCTAATTGTTTGAATTGGGATGATTTGATCAAATGTACATATGAGCTCACTTTTTTTAAGTGGTACATATTCAAACTGTTTTCAAAACAAACATAAAATCAAAGTGTTTCAATTTTTACAAATTAGTCTATACTTGTGTGCAGCACATAGTAATGGTAGCCTAATAATCAGATCAAGAGCGTATAATGTAAATAAGATTTGCATCATGATTAGTAGAGGCCAATCTTTGATCGGGTGAGTGGGGTGCTCAATTCATGACCTTCTTCTCTCGTACCTAAGTTCCTGAGCCGAGACACTTTGGTGATGACAGATAAGTGGCCTTTGGCCCGAGTCTCGAGTTTCCTAAATTTTCTAAAAATATTTAGGTGGTGACTTTGTAATTTGGCAAAATAGTCTATTTTTGAGATTTTGATTCAAAATCGATTTTCCAAAAGAATTGCCGGATTTGGACTCATTTGTGTTTATCTATTTCACATTGCACTTGTGGAATTAGATTTAGAACCATGGGAGTTCGAACTGTAGGGCTATCGTATCCGAAATGAGCCCGAAAAGTCAAGTTACAGTATGTTGTTAAAGAGATAACTGCAACGCTTATAAATGTGATTGTATTGTGAGATGGTTGTCGAATTGTATGATTTTGATGTTTAGTATTCGGGTTGTGTTTGGAAACACTTAAGAATATAAGAAAATCTGTTGTTGAACGATGGTGCGTAGAGCACGTTTTGATGGAAATGGGTTAATGTACTTAATTGTTAATAGTCGAGTTTGTGATGATTAGGCTAGGTGTATGTATTACACCTGTGTATTATTGATGTTGGTTAGTTGTTATGCTTTTAATGTGATGTTGTTTGGGGGTCCATTATCCACTGTGTTGAGCCGGCAAAGCGTGGTGCCTTGACAGAGGTTTTTTCGTCTCTTTCGGTTTGCGCCCTGTAAAGTGTGAAAAGGGGGTTGGTTTCCCGCCGTATCTTAGTTGGCAAAGCGTGGCACTTTGTGATAGGTTTTTCGTTCCCTTCCGATTTACACCTGGTAAAGTATGACTTGAGGAGCACCTCCTTCCGGGTGAGGCCGGTAAAGTGGTATGTGGTATTGGTACTGTCAGATCTGCCATCCGTGTTGTACGTTGGTGGAGATGGAATTGGTAGTGTGTATTACTTCAGTTATCTCGCTTTGGATGCATGTATGTGTTGTCTGTTTTCATATTGTGGAGATGAGATTGGTAGTATGTATTACTTCGGTTATCTTGTTTGAATATATGTACATGTAACGGCTTTCACACCGGTCACCTTTTAAATCCTTAGGCCTACGGTCAGGGAAGGCTATAGAGATATATGTTGGGATATAAATGCTTATGGTGTATTGAGAGGTAAGATGGGAATTATGATTTGCATGTGGGGTTATTTTTTCAGAACGGTGGTTCAAATGAGATTCTTTTATGTTAACGTGGGGAGTTTTATCAAGAAAAAAAAAAGGTTTAAAATATTTTCTTTTGGAAGTAATGATAGAAAATGTGAAAAAGAAGAATTGATTTTATACTGAATTGTGTCAAGAAGAATGTTTTGAGAAAATATAGTTTGATGTATATATTTTGGATATTAAATGTCACACTACTTATATGGTATATCTTGATGCATTAATGATCATTTTTATCTATATGTTGTGATTGGTTAGGATCTTCGAGATCTCTATTGGGCTTAGTGCTTATCCCACGTGTTGATAAACTTTTTCAGGTACAAGGCTGGAGGAATCGTGTACGACTTGAAGTCTTTTAATTGTTGCCCACGGGGCCCTTTATTTGTTGGCCGTGTGCCATGTATTGTATAAGGGTAAATAATCCTTTCTGTTTTATTTATTATCATTCAATGTATGCTTAAGGGCATTGTACCATATTTTATATATATCATCATTATTGTCGTGAGAGAATGTTATTATTTATCCATGTTCATGTTCTCGAATAAATAGAACAATTATAATGGATTTGATAATGTATTCGATTAATAAAAGTCGGGGCGTGACACGATGTGACACTCTAAAAAAATTAAAAATTTCTTAGTATATTTTTCTCAAATCTGACAACATGACGGGTATGATGTGACACTCAAAAAAAATAAAAAGCTCCTTAATGTACTTTTATCAAATGTGATAACGTGACAAGCATGATGTGACACTCCAAAACTTTTATTCAAAAAAAAGAAAAAAAAGAAAAAAGAACTTCTTAGTTTACTTTTATCAAATGTGACAGCATGGCGTGTATGATATGGCATTAAAAAAAAAAAAAAAAGCTCTAAAAAAAAAAAAAAACTCCTTAGTGTATATTTTTCAAATGTGTCAACGTGGCTGGTATGATGTGATACTCTAAAAAAAAAAATAAAACCTCCTTAATGTAGTTTTTCCAAACGTGACAATGTGACGGGTATAATGTAATACTCTAAAAAATTAAAAACTCTTTAGTGTATTTTTCTCAAATGTAACACTCCAACGTATTAGATATGATGTGATACTAAAAAATTTTTTAGTTAGCATACTTTTTCCAAACGTGACAACGTGACGGGTATGATGTGACACTCTAGAAAAAAAAACTACTTAGTATATTTTTTCCAAACGTGACAACGTGACGGGTATGACGTGACATGTATAATGTAACACAAAAAATAAAAAATTCTTTAATATACTTTTCTCAAATGTAACATTCTAATATGATAAGTATGATGTGACACTAAAACACTTTTTTAGTGTACTTTTTCTAAATGTAACACTCCAATGTAGTAGGCAAATGAGTCATTACCATCCGAAATGACTAAATAGATTATAAGAAAAAATATGAGACTATATGTATTACAAGTCCAAAATATGAGACTTATTGGTCAATCTCCCTAAATTAAGTTGCCATTACCTTATCCTCTCTTTTTTGTTTTTTATATATATTTTTTATTTTTAGTGAATTTTTTTAATATTTTATGCAATTTTTTACATTTTAGATGCATCTAACCTAGATGTACCTAAAAAGTAAAAATATTTGTAAAATAATATTTTAAAAAATTAATAAATACACATGGATATGAAAATGCATTGAATTTTCATTTTTTTTTTAATTTTTTATATTTAGTGAAATTTTTTTAATTCTAAATGAAGGCTTAATATTTGTTTGGTGGTTAGAGGTTAGAGCCTCTACATTGTAAAACCTCATTAGTTAAGCCAGAACAGACTAGTAGGGGTAGACATGGTGCCGGTCAGGTCGGGTTCTTACCACATAGTAACATTTGAAATAATTTCCTAAACTCAATCCCCCCAATCGGTTTCATACTTACTTCTAAATTTATTAAAAAATAAAATAAAAAATTTCAAAGCCGTTCACATGACTCGGATATTAGTTAATATAATATCTTTTCATATTTTAAATAAAAAATATAATTAATTTAATCATTTAGATTCTCCCTTTAAGCATCTTTAAAGTTACTAGCTCAAATTATTTACTATTACATTGTAAAAAAATAAAGTTATATAGGCCTTGCTTGAGAAGGACAATTTGGACTAGAATAGTAAATAAAGATAAAATAAATTAAAATAATTAATAAGACAAAATGTTATATCTAACCTATAATCATTCGTTATAGTTCTAAAAAAAAAAATCTCATAATAATTTTATTTTTTCTCTGACAACTATTAAATCAATTACAAAAAAAACTCAACTATCTTCCTAAATAGAACTTTTTTAACAAGATTAAAATAATAAAAAAATCAACTAAAATAACTAATTTTCCAAACAAGACATAATGTAAAAGATACATATAAATGTGTACAAATATAGAAACATATTATATAATATAGTTTGTAGTAGGCAGGTCAAATTTAGTTGGTTTTGAAAAACATTTTTTTCAAAGTTCCGCCCATATTATAGTCGAGCTTAAAAAATTGTCCAACCCTACCTTTGAGACTCTCAATCATAATCACAAGCAGGCCATCAGGCCGTGTCCTAATAGAGAGCCCCAAACATTTATTTTGTGACATTGTTAAACCCCTCCTAGTTGCAATCAAATTGTTAAAATAAATTAATGCAAAAAACAAAAAAAACAAAAAAAACTCTAGAATATTGTGTGGACATGTTTGCGAAGTAGAGTGAATCAAAGGATCCGAAATAATTGATCAACCATGAACAAATATCTCGCTGTAGACTTAAATCAAATAAAATTAGAAAATTACTTAGCACTTTTGAAACAATTATATGTGTGTCTCAATTTAAGTTTTATTAATTTAAATAGTAAAATCTTAATTTTAACATTGTTTTTTTAGAAGATAACACAAATGTCCGAAGATGAATGGTGTAATGCTACAAGACCAACAAGCCTAACCCACCCCCCCCCCCCCCCCCAAAAAAAAACCCTCACTATGATCCTGTTCAATTAGTAGTATTAATAGTGACAAAATTATTGATTTATGAGATTAGTGTAAGGTTAATTATTCAATTGAGTAAGTGGAATAAATAATTACTTTTAGTCCCCGTTTGTTTTGTAATAAACATAGAAATATATAATCATTCATATATGTTTGTTTTACATTATTAGTTATAAGATTAAAATATTCATCAATTTTATTAAGATCAAATGTCTATTGAAATATAATTCAGATAACAAAAATTACAATCAAACACTGAAATATGAGTCTCTCAATCTTATACTATACAATTATCATTCAACTTGCAAAATAAAATATCGAGAATATTGTCAGTCAGTTGGGCAATAATTAACTAACAAATACTACGGCCTATTTTGAGAAATAAGTTAAAAATCAATTTGTTATTTTTTTATAAAAACATACAAAAATAAAAATAAAAATAGAGAGGTGATGTTACTCAAAAAAATCAAAAAATTAACTTTTAACTAACTTGCTATGATAAGCTTACAAAAATATACTTTTTTTTTATCTTTTTATGTTTTTTGGATCAAATCACCTGTCTATTTTTTTATACATCTTTTTATAAAAAAAAATTAAAAAATATACTTATTTGAATCATTTCAAACACCTTAAATCAATAAGAAGTCCTCAAGAAAAGAGTTATAAGAGCATCCCCATTTGTGAGGATATATTTTCTGAATACCAACACGTGGCAAGGTGACGCCGACGTGTCAGCCGAGGTGCCACGTGTCCTGGTCGTGATGCCGAAGTGATCTCGGCAAGGCTGAGGTTATCTCCGAAGATATCAAAAACCGAGATAAGCGGATAAGGGACAAGAGTCCTAGAATGAAGAGGGAACTCAACTTGGATATGGACAAGAGTCCTAGATTGGGAGAAGACTTCAGTTTGGGTAAAGATAAGACTCTTAGAGAGTTTATCCTAATCCCACTAGGAGTCCCAGATTAGCAGTGATCCTAAGTCCATTAGGGCCAGGCTCCTTTTGGGACTAGGATTATATTGGCTATAAAAGAGAGGCACCCCCATGGGTCTAAGGTATGCTTTTGATACTCAAGCTTGTGAGTTTAGTACTTGATTTATCTTTGAGAGATATACTGACTTGATCGTCGGAGTGCCCCCGGGTGGTCGAAACCACCGCGGGATTCTTATATTTCTGTTGCAGGTCCGTCAGGTGCCATCTATTCTGCCAGTGCTCTCCAGCTGGTTACTAAGCGGGCAGTGTGGTCAGAAAATCACCCACACAATTTGGCGCCGTCTGTGGGAAAGAAAGAAGAATAGATGGCCAATGACGGACAGAAGGATCAGATTAGAGACAATGCTCCTACTGGGAGTGGGAGACCTATCGATCTTGACATTGAAGGGGACGATCGCAACACAGAAACTCGTGAACAGAGTCACGTTGTTAAAGACGCCGGCCAGGAAGGTGACGCACCAAAGACAACAGATCGAAGCGGATACTACAACGAAGATGACCTCCAGGTATGGAAGGATAGATACCTGCGGAGGAACGAAGACCCTTCCAGAAGGGATGCAAAGACAGGGGGCATGAGCGCTCCTAAGGAGATAACATTCAATTATAGAAGAGCTCAACCTAAGTAAGCAAATCCCGGATCCCAGATCCCAGAAGACATGATCTCAGCCTAGATGAGTAGGTCCGAGAAAAGAAGTGCTCAACCTGAGTGAGCAGATCCAAGATTCCAGAAGATAAGATCTCGGCACCTGAGTCCGAGAAGAGAAGAGCACAATGAGCAGATCTCAGATCCAGAAGATAAAAAAGAAACACACAAGATCAGACTAAAGTTGGCCAGAATTGAGAAGTATGCTAAGGCCGAGGAAGACATGCCGGGAACAAAGGCGTCGGAACAAGAAAAGAGAAACGGCTTGTCGATGCGAGGCCAAAAATCAAACTCAGGTTGGAGCCAAGTAAGATTAATAGAGAAACCAAGGCCGACAACCTCGGCGACAAGGTCAAAGCTACATGTATGATGAGAACCCAAGTGGATTTTAAGTTCACACTGGGGGCATAGAGAAGAAGAATACGTTTACCACTTGTTGAAATTTGTAGCAATTTACAAGTTGGTTAAACCAAGATGATGCTTAACCGAAGTTAAGCCGAGATGATGCTTAACCGAAGTTAAGCCCAGATGATGTTTAACCGAAGTTAAACCGAGACGATGCTTAACCGAAGTTAAGCCGAGATTATGCTTAACCGAAGTTAAGCCCAGATGATGTTTAACCGAAGTGAAACCGAGACGATGCTTAACCGAAGTTAAGCCGAGATGATGCTTAGTTGAAATTAAGCTGAGATGGTTCCTTACCTTCACTTGTTGAAATTTGTAGCAATTTACAAGTTGAAGTTAAGCTGAGATGATTCATTATCTTCACTTGTTGAAATTTGTAGCAATTTACAAGTCGAAGTTAAGCCGAGATTATTCCTTAATTCACTTGTTGAAATTTGTAGCAATTTACAAGTTGGAATTAAGCTGATTCCTTATCTTCACTTGTTGAAATTTGTAGCAATTTACAAGTTGGAGTTAAGCTGATTCCTTATCTTCACTTGTTGAAATTTGTAGCAATTTACAAGTCGAAGTTAAGCCGAGATTATTCCTTAATTCACTTGTTGAAATTTGTAGCAATTTACAAGTTGGAATTAAGCTGATTCCTTATCTTCACTTGTTGAAATTTGTAGCAATTTACAAGTTGAAGTTAAGCCGAGATTACTGGTTCTCTTCACTTGTTGAAATTTGTAACAATTTACAAGTCGAAATGAAACCGAGGTTATAGGTTGGTCCAACCAAAGAAGATGCTTAACACTTGTTGAAATTTGTAGCAATTTACAAGATAATGTTGAGCCGACATGTGATCATCTGTTGAAATTTGCAGCAATTTACAGGTTGAGGTAAAAGCTAAGTATATTGTTTAACCACTTGTTGAAATTTGTAGCAATTTACAAGTAGATCATTGTTATAACTTGAGAAAAATTTACAGTATATGTTAACACTTGTTGAAATTTGCAGCAATTTACAAGTAGGCTAGACCGAGATCACCGTTTAAACACTTGTTGAAACTTGAGTAAAAGTTTGCAAAAGTTAACATTGAGTAGTATATGTTCCACACTTGTTAGAATTTATGAAAAGTTTGCAGGTCAGTATCTTGCCGAAGTAAAAGTTTTGTAGCTATTATACCCGAGGTATGTAACCCTGAGAAGATTGGACAAATGAGGCAAAGTATGAAAGGCATGCAAAATATTCTAAGTATAGAATCATGCAAGAGTAGTTAGAAGAAGATCAAGACAGAATTCATGGTGATTGACACGCCTTCACCTTACAACATCATCTTGGGAAGGCCATGGTTGCATGCAATGGGGGCAGTTCCCTCAAACGTTGCATCAACTATTGCGGTTCCCCACAGTACATGAGATTGAAGAAGTCAGAGGAGACCAACTGCAGGCAAAGAATTGCTCCATGGCAGCAATGAAAACTACCTGCAACATTCAGGAACCAGGGAAGGCAGAGATTGAAGACGAGGACATGGAGGTCCTAGATGATGTCGGCAAGGAGCCAGCCAAAAAGAGTGAAGAGACACTGAAGAAAATCCTCGTCTAGGAGGGCGATGAAGAGCGCTTCATTCAGAGAAGGAAAGTTGAATTAGACATTGAAGAACAAGGAGGCACATCGGCCATATGCAGAGTTTACATTATCTAAAGAACAAAAAGGTACAAGAGTACAAGCGACAAAAAAAGGAAAAAACTTCAAAAACTGAGATGATGCTTAACCGAAGTTAAGCCGAGATGATGTTTAACCGAAGTTAAGCTGAGGTGAGGTTTAACTGAAGTTAAACTGAGATGATACTTAACCGAAGTTAAACCGAAATGATGCTTAACACTTGTTGAAATTCTGAGCGAATTTACAAGTTAAAGAGTGCACAAAGTTAAATGTTGGCAAAAGATTCGCCGGAGTCAAACATCGTTTTGATTAGAACCACTAAAGTGCACGCCAGAAGTGGTGACCAGAATTGTGAAAGGAATAAATGCTTCAGGAAACAACGATGATAGTTTGCAAAGGCCAAGAGAAAGAGGGTCTAAAGGGGGTGAATTAAATACCAGAAGTTTTAATACATTGGCGAAAGAAGAACACATCAGGTCTGTGACTACAGCATGAAGCCCACTTCCCTAATGTGATCCTAACGTTCACATTAGGGGGCAGGGAGAAGGTGCAGGGGGAAGGAGTGATAATTAAGGAGCAAGGAATGTTAACACTTGTTGAAATTTTTGAGCAAAATTACAAAATGAGTTAACCAAAGATTATGAAGTCTACCACTTGTTGAAATTTGTAGCAATTTACAAGTTTGATATAGCCGAGATAAACACTGAAAGACGTTTCCGAGATATGGTCAACCGGGATGACCAACTAGCTTGTTAAGAGCTGAGAAGGTTGGCAAGTACAAAAATGAAGACCTTAAAGAACTAGGGACTGAAAGCAAGAACGTCGGACTAATCTGCTTCGACGGACGACAATGGTTCAGTCTCGGCAGTAAGTTGGAGGAGCTTCTCTACCGCTACCTCGGCATCAATTTCAAGAAGGAAGCAAACTACTCGGCATCAGCGGTAGATTGTGTCTCACCCCCAGAAGACAGTTGGAAAGAACTTCTCGGCAGCTTTCTCAGCCACGAGCTCAGCATCGACCTCCTGAAGAGTTTGATCAAAGCTCTTCTTGGCGATTGGCACCTCGGAGTTTGAAGGCAAAGATTGAAAGCAAGAATCTGGAAAAAGACACAGAAAACAAAAACATGAATGTAATTCGTAATCAAGAATGATGATGAAGCTATCAAGAAATCAAGGCAAAAAGATTGCACAAGTGTGTCAAGCCAAGAACAGTGGTAGAAATTAACAGATGTGTGAACAGTGTGTATTTAAGAAGATGATTTGGAAATAACGGGTAAAACAAGCAATGGTGATTAACAATGAAGCAGAGCTTCCTGGAAAGCAACAAGAAATAAACCAGGAGGATCAGTGGCTTACCAGAAAGAGGGAAGCTGGAATGAGAATTGCCGAAGTCTGACGACAATGACAGAATGACGTAAAGCTTCACCGGAGGTGAGAAACGAAGACAGTTGCAGAAGCTTGAAAGCTTGGAACAAATGGCGGATTCAAGCAAAAGAGCTAGAAAGCGAAGAAGCCAGAGGATTAAATGAAAAAAGAGAAAAACAGAAGTCAAGAAGATGACAAAGTTCAAAGAATAAAGCCAAGTGCACAGGCACTAAGTAAGTATGTGAAGAACAAGAAAGTAATGAACCAGATATGATGCTCGCAACAGAAAGCGGATATGACAAAGAACAGTTCCAGGCATTTTAGCAAATAAGAAATCAAAAACTTGAAGACAGACGAGAACAGAAGGCCACAGATGGCAAATAAACAGATTCAAAGTAAATCAGAAGAGTTATGAAAGATTGAGCTTAATAAAAAAGTAAGAGTTTTTGAACCTACAAAAGTGAAATGAACGCCGATATGAAAATCGTCGGAGTCAAATAGGTGACTGGAAATCGGGAACTCACCAGAGAGTGTGAGTGGAGCAGTTGCAAAACTCTTGGAGTTTACGAATTAATGGAACCAGAATCTCGACTAGGAGGTACGATTTCAAGCAGCTTGGAAAGCATGAAACTTGACTCTTGACACCAGTGGACAGTAAAGTCCAGGGAACTTTGAGGTCAGCGAGTTTGATCTCGGACAGAGAGGCACAGGTGAACGAACAGTGTAGGTTCCATCACCTCAGAATGCCGAGGTAATAGAACCTAGGGGGCAGTTGTGAGGATATATTTTCTGAATACCAACACGTGGCAAGGTGACGCCGACGTGTCAGCCGAGGTGCCACGTGTCCTGGTCGTGATGCCGAAGTGATCTCGGCAAGGCCAAGGTTATCTCCGAAGATATCAAAAACCGAGATAAGCGGATAAGGGACAAGAGTCCTAGAATGAAGAGGGAACTCAACTTGGATATGGACAAGAGTCCTAGATTGGGAGAAGACTTCAGTTTGGGTAAAGATAAGACTCTTAGAGAGTTTATCCTAATCCCACTAGGAGTCCCAGATTAGCAGTAATCCTAAGTCCATTAGGGCCAGGCTCCTTTTGGGACTAGGATTGTATTGGCTATAAAAGAGAGGCACCCCCATGGGTCTAAGGTATGCTTTTGATACTCAAGCTTGTGAGTTTAGTACTTGATTTATCTTTGAGAGATATACTGACTTGATCGTCGGAGTGCCCTCGGGTGGTCGAAACCACCGCGGGATTCTTATATTTCTGTTGCAGGTCCGTCAGGTGCCATCTATTCTGCCAGTGCTCTCCAGCTGGTTACTAAGCGGGCAGTGTGGTCAGAAAAATTAAAAAATATACTTATTTGAATCATTTCAAACACCTTAAATCAATAAGAAGTCCTCAAGAAAAGAGTTATAAGAGCATCCCCATTGGATCCCATATCTTCATTTTTTAGCCTTTTTAGGGGGTTTTTTCTCATAAAATCACCCCATCAATTTCCTAAAATCAATCCTTATTATAAATTGAGCTACACTTACTTCCTAAATGCAGGGAGCTACCGTTCATCCTTAAAAAAATAAAAAATTACTCTTTATTCCACTATTATTATTGATCTCGAGCACCTCTATCCCAAAAATATAAAATATAAAATAATTAAAAATAATATTTTAATAAAATAGAAAAAGAATAGAATTTTTTTTTAAAGAAAATAGATGAAAAAATAATTTTTAAAATAAAAAATAATTTTTTTAATAATATTTTAAGATAAAATTTTAAAAAATTTACTGAGTATGCTCTAACACTAAGTTATTCCGTCAAGTTGGCAAAAATGTGCAATAATTAGCCACTGTTACTGTTGATTAAGCCTTCGTTTGACAATGACTTTTTTAATTAATTTTTTGATTTTTTTAATTTTTTTAGCTTAAGACTTTTTTGTTCATTTAATATTCTTTATTGGTTTTTTTAACTTTTAGTTTTGAAAAATTAGATTTTTTTTGTCTTTTTGTAATTTTTATCTTTTTTTAATTTTTTAACTTTTTTTTTATCATTTTGTAATTTTTTAGCAAAAACCAAACCACCCCTAAATCATGATTCCAGAATCAGTTTTTAAGATTTCAAATCTAAATTTAAAACACTGGTGACATCAAGCACCAAAACGAAGGTCTAAACAAAAACAACTTTAAAATCAAAGAACGATATGGCTGTCATTTCTAAACAATAGGGATGATGACAAAAAAAACTGCCCGGGATCCATGGGGAACAATTAGGTTTAGTTTGGCATAATACAAAAAAATTAAAAAATTAAAAAATCGTTATCATATTTAAGTCACATCATCTCATTTAAATTACATCATTTCTCTATCACATCACTTCAAATCTAATTCATATTTCACTTTTTAAAAAAAAAAATTAAAAAATACACTTATTTAGATCCTCCCAAACAATAATATTTTTTGTCACACCAATCAAGAAGATCAAAAGTCAACGATTTATCTCCCTAGGTTGAAACCTGTGGCTATAATACTAGGGCTCAGATTTCACGTGACCAAATAAAGCTGAAACTTTCTTAAAGAACCAATAAAATACCAATAATAACATTTAAAAAAAAATTAAAAACCTAAATAATTTGTGATTTAAATCAAGATTAATTGTAACAGTATATACAATTAAAATAGACAACTTAAATTATCTAACACATACGAAAGTGGCTATAACACAATTAAAAGTCAACAATTAATCTCCCTAGGTTGAAACCTGTGGCTATAATACTAGGGCTCAGGCCGCTTTTGGAAAGTGAATTATAATCCACTTCTCAGATTATAACTCACTTCTTCTCTCATAAAAAAACTACTTATAAGCAGTTTTTAATAAAAAAATTGATTATAACCATCTTTCCAAAATAGCCTTCAGATTACTTGGGACTAACTAAAGCTGAAACTTTCTTAAAGGACCAATAGGAAACCAACAATAACATTTAAAAAAAATTAAAAAACTTAAGTAATTTGTAATTCAAATCAAGATTAATTACAACAATACACACAATTAAAACATATAATCTAAATTATCTAGCATATACGAAAGTGATTTAGATTGTTACTTCAAAATCAATAAATCAACACAATAGATTTTTATGTAGAAAAATCACAATTGGAGCACCTCCAATTGTGATTAAAAAATCACGAGCTAAACGCCACTAATCAATCCACTATGAAAGACAGAAAGAATACAAATTTACTAAATAAATTACCCAAACTCTGACAATTTATCTTCAACAATCTGTATCTCTTTCACCGTGACTTTCGTCTCGGAATTGATCAGATTGATGTTAAATCCACAACATCCATGTTGAATCAACGACTGCGCACAGCTTCGAACTCCTCCGAATAGTTCACACTTGAATCTCTAGATTCCACTGAAGAAGAACACTCTTGAAGTAGAACACTCAAACAACCAAACACTTTGATGTATGCTTGTTAAACCATGTGAGTTTAATACTCAATCAAACATCAAAAAAAAATTAGAAAAATACCTAGAAGAAAACCCTAAAACCCATAAAGAAAATCTGCAAGTCTTAACCCTAAAAAAAAACGAAACACATATATATAGAAAATAGTGCTGCGAAGGTCGCTCGAGCGAAGGATCTTTTGCTCGAGCAACGAGACAGATACGCGTGAAACCCATAAGTTCCTTCGCTCGAGCCATCAAGAGGCTCGCTAGCGCGCACAAAAATCATTCCCAGTTTTTTTGCAAACAGAGCAAAGTACTGGGACCAAGAGATCTTCGCTCGAGCCAAGAGTTCTTTGCTCAAGCAAGCAAAACACAAAACTAGGAATACTTACAACTTGATAAATCTAAAACACCATTGTTTAGCAAAAAATCTTGGAAGAAATACTATGCAAAAAATAAATAATCTAAAGCACTAGGAATAAATAGATTAATCAAGGAAAAACATATAACAGATCAAGACATAATCAAATAAAAGGATTAAATTCAAACTAGAGTAGTTACACCAATATCCCACAATATTTGCAAAATTCAAACTAGAGTAGTTAAACCAATATCCCACAATATTTGAAAAAACCAACATTCCAATATCAAACAATATCCCAATAAAATAATCTGAATAACTACTCCCCCTTTTTGATCGGGGAGAGACAAAGGAAAGAGGAAACAAAAAACAGGAGCAACAAAAAATAAACTGCCTATATACAAAACGGGCCAAAAACTGTCTAATAAAGAAGAATAGATAACATCACTAAGAGGACGGTAGAGGCTGCGGCTGCATCTGTAACAGAGAAAGGATTTGTGCAAGCATGGAGGACTGCTGTGCGAGGCAGTCATCAAAGGCATCTAGCCGGGCATCCAGCTGATCAAGGCGGTGTGTGACAGACTGCTTGAACTGCTGCAACTGACCATGAAACGAACGAGGACGTAACTCGGGTGCACCAGCAGCAGCCGCATCAAACTCGGCCTCCTCGATAAGAATATCAACACCTGCAACAGAAATGCATACTCATCATCCTCAAATATAGGGATATCAAGATAAGAAAGAAAACGGTGTAATAAACAACCGTAAGAGAGACCTAAGGACTTGCGACCCTTAAACATGCTGATCATTTTGGCCACGATCATCTCAGAAAGGTTGATGGTGAGGCGATGGGTAATATAATACAAAACATAACCCTGATCTTGGGTAATGTGAGAGGAATGAGTGGTAACATGGATGTTGGCACAGACAATGATATTGAGAAGGAAGAAACGGGAAAGAAGCTCATTTTGTTGAATGAGCATCCCGGCGATCCAAGTCCGGGGAGCGCCACATAATTTAGTAGCGACCTGGTCAAAATCCACAATGTTACGGGTAGCAAGGAATGTGTAGTGGCAGTTCTTGACTTCGGGAAAATGGAGAAAGCTCCTAATGACCTCATTGTCAATGAACAGGGCTTTATTACGAACCCATGTGTGAAAAGACGGGACTATCTCCTTGCTAATGGAGTGCATATTGCAGTAGAATTCTCGAACCCAACTAAGGTTTTGAGGACCGGAGAAATGAAGAACTTGGTCACCCCTTAAAGCATTAAACAAAGACCGGATAAGGATAGACTCGAAAGCACTGGGATGGACATTGCGTTCTAAGTGAACAGTCCGAGAAACATAGAAATCCTGATAAAGGTTAGATTTTTCCCGGGATTGGAATTTGTCTTTATTGAAATTAGGGCAAGACATAGTGGTTTTACAGCATTTAGAGGACGCAACCATGACTGATAGACACAAAGGAGAGATCACCACAAAAAAAGCCCCCAAAACCAATCAAAGACACACCACCAAGAACCATCAAAAACCCAATTGAATCCCCCAAACAAACAAAAGAACAAACCATCAAACCATTAGTGCAACAGGGTTAGAGTAGCCAAAATTCACAAAATCGAACATCAGCATTATATCAATTACTGGAATAACAAGAAAAATATAGATATAGTTCTAGGTCAAGTTTAAAAAGCACTTCCAAAACAAAATAAATGCAGTAGTATGAGAGTCATGAGGGCAACAGTATTAGGTTGAGTAAACCCAACAAAAAATCTGGTCAAAAACCATCATAAAGTTGCAATTTAAACAAGAGAACTCATGGCAACACAATGGTATTTCAAAATTAAAACCCTAACAATCACATAGGTCGTAGATGATGCAAAAACCTTAGATAGAATGCACAACCGAGCAATTGACAAAGAAATAAGGAAATAAAAACAAGGACAAAACTGTGCCCCCCCCCCCCAAAAAAAAAAAAAAAAGCAAAAACAAAACTCTCAAGAGGATAGATGAAGTAGCAAACAGAGCGTGTAACAGAGAACAAGAAAAAAAACACAATCTTAAACCCTTGACACCATAGACGAGGAGTAGAGAGAGAAACTTACCAAAAGTGAAGATGCAAGACTGGATGGAAGAGAGACGCATCCAAAATTGAGTGAAGACCAAGGGACGAACAACCAAGGTGAGAAAATAGCCCCTAGGAGAGAGAGACCATTTGAGAAAAATGGGAAAAATGGGACTGAAGGGACGGAGGGCACTATTTAAACTAGGGTAGGTTGCTCGAGCAAAAATTCTGTCGCTTGAGCCAAGACACTTACGTATGGGGGTCGCTTGAGCCAAAACACTATCGCTCGAGCCAAAAACACATGCTTGTAGGAACTTGAGCCACCTACAAAAGATTTGGGGTGAGGAAAAGTGCGCTTGAGCGCAAACTATCTCGCTCGAGCGAAGAAGAAAAACTAATACACCCTTAAACCACCCTTCTGAGCAGAATAAAAAACAATCACACTGTTAAGGGAGACCTGAAACAAAAGGAGGTGAGTACAATAGCCAGAATGGGACACTAAGATGAGATAATCCACAAACCATGAAACCTGTAAACTCGCAATTTTGACCGTATGAAACACAATAGCATGAGCAAATCAGGCAAACATTGATCAAGGAGCAAAAGCAACATGAGAATACACAACTTAAAGACAAACATGAGAGCTCACATAATGAATGTGTGTGTGTGCAATCCTTGAGAGGCCACAGTGCTAGAGTTAATCCTCGTAGTGATCAGATGGCTGGACCTCCGGCAAGGGTAACTAAAGATCACTGAGAAAAGTCAAGCCACTCGAAATTAAGGGGTATTTGTTGAGCAAAAGCGGAGGCTCCTCTTCAATCAATGAGTCTTTTTTTTTTTTTTTAAATTTAAAATTTTGACTTTTCTTGCTTGTGGGCACTCACTGGTGGCATGCACGCTCAAGAGTATGGAGACCAGACCTGTAAGACCCCTAACTTTTGTAAACCTTATTAGGTCCCTAAATTTTGAGTTGCTATAATAAAGCCCTTAATTCATCGATTATTCGCAAATTAAACCCTAGAACTGAAAACGTATCACGGACGAACCCATTCAAACCCTAATCGACCCTAGAAGCTTAGAAATCATTTCTAACACTCTAATATTAACTATTTAACTCTCAAATTTTAGATTAATCGCTCTACACCTTAACTTCCGGTTTTCACAGTTTTCGTTCGGTTATTTACCTTTAAATTCAAAGTAAGATAATACAAACCGAATTATTTTTCCTAACACTAATTTATTAACTCTACACTTGAAATAGATACTTTAATTGAGCCCAAGCCCTCACATTTTTATTAAATTACAAATTGACCCCAAACAAGTACCTTTATATATTTATATATATACTTGTATCCTAA